>NW_022630997.1:38241283-39714672 GCF_010015895.1 Lontra canadensis | reverse complement strand
ATGAGCAAAGGGGGAAAAAAGAGAGACAAATCAAGAAACAGACTTAACTACAGAGAACAAACTGGTGGTTACCAGAGGGTTAGTGGGTGGAGGAATTGTTGAACTAGGTAATGGGAATTAAGGAGGCACTTGTCCTGATGAGCACTGGGTGATTAAAATAAAAACTTTTAAAAAATGCACAGTACCGCAAAAAACTTTTTATAAACAGATAGAAAACAAATTCTCCTATCTAGAACTATCTTTAGAATGAAGGCAGAAGGCAAATTTCTTAGCCTCAGCATGGAAGCCAGAAAGCAGTGGGATTACATTTTCAGAATACTGGCAGAAAATAAATATGAAAAAGGAGAAAAAATATATACGAGCCTAGAATCGTGTTAGAAGTGAAACTGTTTTTCAAGAATGTATACAAAATAAAGAAATATTGATATGGACAACATGGGAGGAACTTACTACTCATATAGTCAACTAATAGAACTTCTACAGCAAGTATCTGAGGAGACAACAAAAGGAAATGATCCTGGAAGGAATATTTGAAATAATGTAGAGGACTGATGTTAAATGTGAAAAAAAAATGTACTATCATAGCCTCATACCATATAAAGCTAAAGCATTTCTCTAGTAGGAAAAGAATAGAAAAATCTATAAAATAGTCACATATTTCAAAACATTTCTCTCAATTTGTGGTAGGTCAAGCAGACAAAAATAGTAAAGATCTAGAAAATGAATATGATTAAACTGATTTTAATGGACATATGTAGAACTGTGCACAATTAGAGCATGCATATTCTTCTGGAGCATATAGGAACACTTCATAAATTGACAACATCATAAGCTAAATAGCAAGTTTTAACAAAATTCAAAAACATGGTATCATATGCATGTTGTCTGGCCACAATATAATTTTTATTTTGTTTTTAGGCTTTCTAAAATTACTTGAAGCGCATTCACATCCTTCCCAAAAATCTGTACCGATTTAAACTCTTACCAACAGAGTAGGGTTCTTTTCACTACATGATCACAAACACTGGATATCATAATTTTTAAAAATATTCAAGTACCTTTTTTATTTCTTTGATAGCTTGTGAGGCTGAACATAGTACTTTGATTGACTATTTTTATTTTATGTTATAAACACCTGTTTTTATTGTTTACCCATTTTCCTATGGAGATACTAATAATTTTCATTTGATTTGTAAGAAGTGTTTGCAACCTTAAGAATAGTAACCCCTTGTCATAGACAATAAAAATTATTTTTTGTTTATAATTTAGATTTTACTTTTTTATAGTGTTTTAACATGCAGAGGCATTTAACTTTTTACAAGCTAGATCTGACAATATCTCACTTCGTTATTTCTTCCTTTGACTTTATTCCTATCCCTAGAGACTGGAGAACTCCAATCAATTTTTGTCGTTGGTATTGTATAGTTAGTTTTATTACATTTGACTATTTGTCTGGTTAGGATTGCAAATTCATTGTGTTCCTTTAACATTTATTAAACAGCACTTAATTTCCTCACTGATATAAAAAGTCAACTGTATCCTTGTCTAAATTCCTTTATAATAGAATCTACTTCTTTGCTTTCTATTTTGTATCATTAATCGCCTTTCCACTTTTTTCCAAGTTCCACGTTGTTTAATTATTGTAGCTCTGTTATTTATGGGGTAATGATGATCTCATCACCCACCCCATTCTGCTGCTTTTTCTCTTGTCCTCCATGTTCCTAGATACTTTGTTAAAAATTAAAAACATTATGCATTATCTTGTATTTCAAAATGATCTCAATGATACTTTTTGATTAGCTAAGATGAAGCATAGAGTCACTTCCTGAAGTAAAAAACTACAAACTTAACCAATCCTTTTGATATATTATTTTTAATTTCATTTGACCCATGAAAACCTGGAGAGAGCCAAGGTAGGATTCTAAACTAAGAAATACACCTATTAGTTTGGAAAGGGGAAGGTATAGAGGAAATAGTTCACTCTGATAGAACCAAAGTTTTTTTTTTTTTTAATTGTCCAATGTTATTTCTCTGACATTATTTCTCCAAAGCATCTCGTCTACCGTAGCCAGACAGGTCTCTTCATTATTCCTGCTTCAGGCCATGCACATTTCAAATTCCCAACCTTTGCTGAGAGTATACTTTGCCAAGGATGGATATGTGTGTGTATATACATATATATTTTTTTCTCTCTTTTTTTCTGTGTATTAAGATTGTTTCTTTAAGGTATTTTTTTTTTAAGGCCGAACTCCAGCTTTTCTAGCACAAAGCTTTCTTTCAATATTTATAGCATGTATAATCTGCTACACAGTGTAAACATTTTAGAACTTTTTCTAATTATAAAAGCAATACAACAAGCTCACAGAACATTTGATAGAGAAGACATATTTCGTGCACTCTAACTCCCTGTTACGAATTGTATATACTCCGTTACAGTATTTTTAACATGAATGCATAGTTGTAACCCTACTGAACTTACAGTTTTCCAGGCGACTTTAGCATAGATTCAAGCTGTTCTATGTTGCTTCATTGTATTTATTATTACCATTTTAATGGCCACCTGGTGTTCTATAGAGTTAGTGTACTATTATTTACTTAATCTTTGCTTTACTTTCTGTTCCCTATAACAAAAAACTCTGCAAAAGTAAAATGACATCTTTGTTGTGTAGTTTTCCTCTCCATGGGGAATTATTTCCTTAGAATAGATATCAAGAGTGGGAATTGAGGGGAGGAAAGGTAAGAGCATGTTTAAGCTCCCAATGTATATATTATCAGATGACTTTCATCCATCAATTTAATTTGTGAGAATTTTGGTACTCCAGCAGCTTTAATTTTACTGGGCATAAATATTTTACTGTTGATTATTTAAGAGAGAAAAAAAAAAGCATGTTAAACACTTTTGCCCCCTAATTCTCTGTGATCATGTATTAGTTAGCTTTAATGTGTTAATTTTATCTCCCCAAAGAAATTGTAAGGTCCTTGCATGAAAGTAAAGACAGTGAGTTTTGTTTATTCTTTATGCCTTATAATATATTTTTTTAAAAGTATAGCAGGCATAATTTTCTTCAGTATTTGCTCTTAACTGATTGAAGCCTTTATAAAATTTCTTTCTGTTCCTCAAATTCAAGTTCAATAATGATAGATGCTTTTGGCCAGAAGCAGATTTTTGCAGACCTATCTCCAAAAATAAACTCTTACCCTAATTACCTACAGAAATTATACTAATCCTTGAAATCAGTGTTATTTGAAATTTTCAGGATACACGTATTTTGAATTCTTCTAGAACTTCAGACTTATGTTATTCCAGTTCTTATCCAATTAATTCATAAAGCACAAGCTGTTTAAACACCACCATTTTCAGGGTTTGCCCATAGAAGACCCAAACAAAGAACATGATCTTGGGTCTCTCAGCACTGATATCCTGGTATTCTAGAATGTCCCTTAGCTCCAAATGAAAATAAAAGTCAACTGTTGGTAAATATACCCCACGGATAAAAGTTTGCATCTATGCTTGTTTCCCATTTTATTCTAGATCTAGAACAGTGTGGGGAATCTGATAGATGGTCAATAAATATTTGTTGAATAGTTGCGTGAATGAATCTGTGTGCTCAGATTGAACTAAATCAATCACTCTACAAATATTTGTTGAGCTCCTCTGAGGTGCAAAGCCAAATGTACTTACAACTATGAAAATAATAAAGTTGACAGATCCTATACCTGGCAGGGCGCTGTCTCTAATGACCTTGAAGTCTCATCCCGTGAATTTTTCTGCAATGCATGAAAACTTTTGACACTTACATGTCACATCCACAAGCCAAATAAAACTCCTTAAGCTGCATGTCTATGATGCATGCTGATCCCACACCCATTTCCCCAAAGGGCCTGGAAAGGAGTTGTGTGCTGTGGATTCTTAGTGCTGGTCACTCCTGGGCTGGGATGAGAAGGGCTCCAGATGGAGGCTTTTGTGGAGGGCTCCCTTTTATCCTTGGTTGTAAGCAGCCTGAGTGGTTATGTTATAAATGAGTCATTTACAGCCTTCTCCCCAAGTCCTTTCATGGACTTTGTTACCAAAGGTTACCAGCGTGCCTGGCGCCTTTGATTTTTGTGGGCACTGTAGACCAGAGAAAAGAGAGTTGTCGCCTTGGGCATCTGCACGTTGGCTTTCACACGTCCTGCGAATGGGTACCTGCCAGCCCTCTTCCCCAGATGTCGTTCTGACCATCGATTTTCGCTGCTCACTATTGCAGTTATTAGCCACAGCGAGGCCAGGGCGCTGAGCTCTCTGCTTTAATTATCCATCCTTATGAAGAAAAATCTCCCTCGTGTGCTTTATTCTCCTCCTGCCCCGACCTGAGTGCACGTGGACTCCTTCTTCCTTGTCTTCCCCAGTGCCTTGTGTGTCGAAGGGCCTTTCACCAGGGTGCTCGTCTGTTTATGCCTTTAATATGCATTTTGTGCTCTGCCAAGGGGGTCAGGAGGGCACGCGGAGAAGCCAGATGGCTTACCTCTTCCCTCAGGAAACACGCCACTATTTCACTGGGCACCTTCCCAACTCAAGGCCGGCTGAGATTCCACTGTTTCGGGAAGGGTTGGTTCAAACGCCACCGTCCCTGCGTACAAATCCAAGTTCCTCGGGCTATGCACTTCTAGACTCCGTGGCCACTCTCTGGAGTTTTCTGCCAGAAACTGCGTTTTAGGAGATAGTAGAATAGGGGAGGGGAGAGAAGGGAGAGATGGGGTGGGGAGCGACCCGTTTTATTGATGGCCTTTGCTCAGACACACATTTCCGTTATTTTAATCCGACTGAAATAAGAAACCATAATCCATGGATGAGAAGACAGTGGACAAACTCCGTTAAACCTTGAGTACCCTTAGGATGTATGTTTTTCCCCCGTTCCTGGTTTTTAATGTCTCTTCCCTGCTGCTATTTCCCGACTTCAACTTTTGAAAAGCCAAGCAGTTTAACTGGCCAGGCCCGGGGAACTTATTTGTATGCAGCACAAATTTCAGAATCTGTTCTCAGCCTGTGCCGAGTGAAAAATGGCCTGCATTTTCTTGATAGCCCATGTGGTTGTAAAGAATAAATGGCTAATGAATTACAGATGAACATTGACGCAAATTAATCTTCCCGCTGTCCCTGGGTTATATGGCAGCCATTTAAAAGTTTAATCAATACACTAAAGTTGAAAACATGCAGGCACTGCAGTTGTTTGGGTGTAATAAACATCAGAGGGAACCGGGAGGTTTGCACTCAGTCCATGTATCATAATGACAGCTATTTATGGTTAATGGACTAAATATTTTTTATTGGAAGGGAGCAAATGTCAGCTTAACTTTGTGAGCCCCGCATTCAACTTTCCTTTGAGGTTGGTGAAAGACGGCTGACGTGTCATTGGAAACGAAATGTTAGGGGGGTGGGGGGGAGCACAACGGAGACAAAGCGAGGATAAGGAGTCGTTGGGAGACGTGATGCAGCGCTCACATTCTGCAGCCATCCGTTAACGAAAACGTAAACTCTGCTGTTTCGAATGTTGCTGTAAAATGGTTTACTAGGAACAACTTTAATGGTTATTAGGGAAAACAAGTGCCCAGATCTGCCAGATATCCCGTTCCGTACGGGCTTTTGTTTGAAAACTCTTTACCGGGTCATATTTGCTGGAGATTTATAATTAGTCCTTTTTCTTAATGTGAGATGTGGGAGAGAAACGGCATGACGACTCTCGGCCCTTGTGTTCCATAGATCTTTCCATTTGAATGGTGTCCAACAACTTTAAATAACCATGTGCTCTCTTTTGGAATACTTATATCTTAATTACTTTCCGAGTCGATATTTTGTAGCACTGCTGAGTCGGGTAGGACCACATTGGTTAAAAGAGAATGGCCTTTGCCAGTAGGGGTACCATCTCGCCAGGCAGAAACAGGCTGATACAAAAGGAGAGAAATAGCTTTGTCTGAACAACAAAAAAATACAGACACAGTTCAGCTTTGCATTTTTTTTTCCTTCTCCCAAAATAAAATAGACAAAGTATGCGATCCCTGTGGAGCATGGGGTCTTGGAAAATAGCATACATATTATTAAAATAATTAGAAACATTTTACACAATGGAAGAGCATGTTTTTAATATCCCTTTGGCAGCCAGTTGTCTCAGGTTCTCTAGGGTGTCTGAGTCTTCTGAAAAGTCCTCACTTTTAATGCCAGAGTGTTGAGGAAAACAGTTTAATACCTATCAAGGTGGGGCTACGGGATGAAGAAAAGGGGCAAGGGGTTAGATAATTGGCTATCTAGTATTCAGACCTGTAAAGATATAGAATAACACCTGCTTATACATTAAGTTTGTTTTAAATCACAAGAATTTGTCTTCTAATGGAACCTGAGTTTCAGATTAAATCACCTTTAGGTTAGTCAACCAAACTGATGGATTCTCTGGTCCTTTGTCCTACCTTCAGCAAAATGGGTAGACACCTTTTGTTCTGAAGTCTGAAACATCACTGTCTTCTGTAAGGACGTCCCACCCGTGACATCTCATGCCCCACTCCCCTTGCAGTCCCTGGACCCTTCTTTATTTTTCTTCCAAGTTCTTCTCATTCTCTTCGGTGAATGGTTGATCAATTTGTCTATCCATGTATTCTGTTTTTCCCATGTTAATATCAGATCTATGGTAGGGGGCAGGTGGATGAGAAGTAGGGAGGCAGGAACATAATTTTCTTCTTTGCTCTAGAATCCCAGAGCCTGGCCCACAGTAGTTTCTACAAATAGCAGTTAAGTGAATTTCAGACTATTATTTCTGATTGTCTTTAATAATCATCATTATAACCATTTTGGGGGTTCACCCATTATGATTTCTAGACACTGTGGTGGTTGTTTTACAGATAATAGATAATCTTAGCTCTAACCCAAGATGGTAAGAGCTATCTCCATTTTACAGAGGCAACAACTGAGGTCTCAAGTGATTAATTATTCACCATCACTGTTAGTGTAGCAATTCCAGAATTTGAATCTGACCTCTCTTCCACTTATACAATACTCCCAGGTTCTGCAGTGCCTCATGTTCTCACTGGTGATTAAAATGTGACTGAGTCACCCCAAGTTTTTATTTTAGTCCACAACTAGCCAGCTCTCCAACTGGCAGCTAATGGGCAGAAGGATTCATACTGTCTCACCTAAACCTCACATCCTGATGCATAACTATGAAGAATATTGAACCATTAACTCTAAAAAAGTAGGTGTTGGCCATTTGGTGATGGGCAGTGAGTGTGACCCTCAGATACGTGTGTTCCATTGTCTGGTGAAACACCATCGA
Source organism: Lontra canadensis (assembly GCF_010015895.1). Classification (NCBI taxonomy): domain Eukaryota; kingdom Metazoa; phylum Chordata; class Mammalia; order Carnivora; family Mustelidae; genus Lontra; species Lontra canadensis. The sequence goes on along the minus strand of NW_022630997.1, from coordinate 39,707,371 downwards.
CTCTGGCAAATGGTGAGGAAAATGTATCAGATAAACACATGTTCAGCTGCAATGGATGACAGAAATCCAACAGATCGCGACCTAAACATGTGTTTATTTTTCTCTTATAAAAGTAAGGATGGAAGTAGGCAATCCAGGGCTGTAACAGTGGTTAAAAAAAGAGAGGTCAGTAAGCACCCAGACTCTTTCTTTCTATTTCACTATCCTTAGCATGAGGATTTCATCTTCATGTTCTCAGAATGGCTGCTATTCCTCTTGGCATCCTTTCAGCTCTCCGGGCAGGATGAAGAAGGAAGGTCTTTTCCTTGCAAGGCATTCACTTTTTATTTGTGAATGGACAGTTTTCTAAAGACATCTGGCTATTTCTCATTTCCCATACCATGTCATTGGGAGGTTGGAAAATCAAGTGTTTTAGTGTTCATGCTCTTACGGTACGGAAGTTAGGATAAAAGGGGGCCAGTGCACAGTATCTACTATGTAAGATAAATCTCATTTTTTGTGTTCCTACCAAAAGGCTTGAAGTTTTGCTAGATGCCGTATATACAGCACCTCAAACCGTCTTTATAATAACCTTATTACAGAAGAGTATGTATTCCCATTTCACTAGGAAGTGGTAGAGCTGGAATTTGAAAACCACATTTGTCTGAATCCATTCTGGACCTTTTCTCTATTGCCATATTTCTTTAGCTACCATTTTGATTTCATAGTCAAGGATGGTAGGGTTACTCTGAATTGTTCCAGCTTATGATATCTTCTGAATATGCTGTCTTCTGAATTCACTTGACACATTGGGTCTACCTCTTTGATTGTTAAGCATTCACTGACATGTGCCATTTTTGAGTCTTTTGTATTCAACAATGGAAAGTCCTATGTAAAGTGGTTAAGAAGGTAGGCTCTGAAGTCTTTCTAGATTCAGATCCTGGCTCCATCAGTTACTACCTGTGTAAGCTCAGACAAAGTACATAATCTCTCGCTTGTTTCCTTATCTTTAAAATGAAAATAATAGTAGTGCCTATAGAGTTCATATTTTGAGAGGAGTAAGTGCTTAGAACAGTGTCTGACCCTCAGTAAATGTTGGTTATTACTATCACCATTATTATACACATTTACTGTGTTTCATTTTGTCTACACAAATAGATTAAACTTTGAAAAATCAGGACAGTGTTTATTTTCCCCTCTTGATATCCCCAAAAGTTTCCAGGCACATTGGAGAATCTGAATAAAAATTCATACTAGAATTACACTGCATAGGTTGAAGTCCTTGTTCCATTGATTTAACATCTCCCTCTCAGCTTCTAAATCCTAAAATGGGGACGTTAGTACTAACTACCTCACGGGGTTATTTTGAAGGTTTAATGAAATAATGCACTTAGAGTTTTGGAGCGGTGTGTAATAAATAGCGGAAGTTCAGTGTTAGATATAACTATTATAGTCCTCCATAGAATCATCAGTATTCAAACACTAGAACTCCATGGTATATAATCTAATTGATAATAACTCCAAAAGTAATTTTTCTCAGGCCATCTCAGGCACAAGGTTATTAAAAATAACCAAATCTGGGCACCTGGGTGGCTCAGTGGGTTAAGCCTCTGCCTTTGGCTCAGGTCAGGATCTCAGGGTCCTGGGATCGAGTTCTGCATCGGGCTCTCTGCTCAGCGGGGAGCCTGCTTCCTCCACTCTTTCTCTGCCTGCCTCTCTAACTACTTGTGATCTCTGTCAAATATATATATATATATATATATATATATATATATATATATATATATAAAATAACCACATCTTTCTGGTGAAGCCATATTGAGTACAACCTTTGATCCAGGATATACGGTAGATATTGGAGATACAAAGATGCATAAAACACTGTAAGAAAAACAACAACAACAACAACAACAACAAAACAAAGCATCCCAAAAACAAACAAACAAAAAACACTATAGGAAACACAAGTGGGGGTGGGCATGAAGAGCGTTCATCCTCAGTAATGATTAAGTGCTCAAAAAGTAAAATAATCCTGGAATATAATTTCTCCACTTATTAGGGTAGCTAGGATAATCACATAACCATATTTGGCACTATTAAATGGGTTGGATGTATATTGATACTTTTTAGAAAAGTATTTTGGCCGTGTGCATTGAGGCTAGAAAATATTTAGATCCTTTGACCTAGTAATAATACACTTAGGAATCTGTCCAAAGGAAAGAATCTGAAAGGCATAAACAAAGTATCTTTATACATTCACATGTTCAGTGTAGTAATGTTCATGACATCAAAATGCAGGAAATAGTCAATATATAACAGATATGCATGCAAAGTAAATTATGGAAAATTCATAGAATTTGCGATATTATGTGGAATTTAAGAGATGTATAAAATAATTTTTAATATGGCAGGCAAATATTTGTGCAACAAAACAAATGAAGAAAGATATATATAAACATATCCATGATTATGACATAGGGATAGAAAAATGAAAGGCAAAACATCAAAATGTCAACTGCATTTAGCCCTAGGCAGTGGAATTATGCATGATTATTTTTCTTTGCCCTTTATTTTTTTTTTTACAATGAAGTGGTAGATCTAATAAGAAATAACTTAAAAACAATAATATAGTGATAATATAGTGTTTATTCAAATAGTTTTAGAGGGAAAAGTAGTGATAGTATGAAAAAGGGTTTGCATGAGTTAAGAGTTGTGTTTAGCTACAGCTAACAAACATCCCAAATAGCAATGACTTTAACAAGATACTTTCATAAAACATGAACCCCAGATATAGGCAGTCTGTAGCAGATATGACACCACCAGAGCCCAAGATTCTTTTACTTTTGTTCTACCTTCCAAAAGACTAGCTTCTATCTTCAAGTGTGATTTATAGTCACAATATTGTTGGCTGTAGCACCAGCCCTTGTTTCCATGTTTCAACTAGCAGGAAGAAAGAAAAGCCCAGGTTATAATGATAGCCCCCCAAGCAGAGATTGTGGGTTTTTTTTTTAATAATCCTTTTTTAAAAGTTTTTAAATTATTTTTTTTTATTTTTTATTAACATATAATGTATTATTAGCCCCAGGGGTACAGGTCTGTGAATTGCCAGGTTTACACACTTCACAGCACTCACCATAGCACATACCCGCCCCAATGTCCATAACCCAACCACCCTCTCCCTACCTGACCTCTCCCCAGGAACCCTCAGTTTGTTTTGTGAGATTAAGAGTAAGAGATTACGTTTTAACAAGGTGTCCCAGGAGCCCTTCATAACATTCCCTTTTATTTTATGGCCACCATCAATGAGCACATTGCCATGCTCAATACTTAAGGTGTCTATGTGTAAGATAAAAAGGCAATATGGATACTAGAAGTCAACCTTGTTTCTTGATTTTAATTCCAATTCTGCCACTCAATAGCAGGTTGATTTTTAACAAAGTCTAGCATGTCAGTGCCACCAAGGAAGCCTCAGGAACGTAATTCTTTTCTAGCCCTTCCTTGATTTTCTCTGGCAGGGAGACTACATCCCATTGGAACAGATATTTTTAGTAGAATTTAGTGTTTGGGAGACTTTGTCACCTCACATGGAAAACAAGGCACTCGTTTCTGAGACTACTCCTGGTATAGTAGTTTGGGGACTTTTGGAGATGAGAAGACTTGGTCCAGTAGGTTTGACTTTGTTGGTTGGATTTTCATTACTTTTCAAAAAAGAAAGCCTTTGAAGCCAAGCATAAGGGGTGACTGGAGGGAGGTAAATAGATAGTTTCCAGGAAGAACAGGAACATCTACCACTTGCCTTCTTTTGAGCTCTTGCTTTGGACCACTAATTGGAGAGGTGCATGGAGGAGGTCTATACATGTCAATAGACAGGCTCCCCAAAACAGAAGACAGAAACTTGGCCATTTAAAGCTCCCAAAAGCCTCATTTCCAATTTGAATGCAGGAAGAATGTCAGAACAATGGAATTTTGTTCTTTCTAAGACTGTTCTCTTGCAGTAGATCAGAACCATCAAGTCACATTATATGTTGTGATATATTTTAAGCACTGAGGGATGCTGAGGAAGAGAGAGAAAGAGTGCTATGGGCAAGGATTTTCATGAACTACATTGTAAACTAAGTTAGTGGGCTCCAGGGAGAACACAAACATGACACCAGGGACTCAGAGACTTGAATTTTGTTTATATCCATGTTATAGGCAATTTGTAGAACAAAGAAAGGGCAAAAATAATACTAGTTATCTCATCAGGTTATTTAGAGGATCAAGTGATCAGACAATGATGTAAAATGTTCATCAGAGTGCCTACACCTAGAAAGCTCAATAAACTTATCTATGATGATGGTAATAGAGGAGGAGGAGGAAAAAAGAAGGAAACCAAGAAGTCTGCTTAAGTGTTGCCCCTTAAAATGTCTTTCCCTTTTATTTTAAAATTTACATTAACAAGGAAGATGCTTTGTGTTTATAACTGGAAACTTAATTTTGAAAATTTTATCATCAGATGAAACACAAAACTTTTTGATAAGGCCCAAAGTCTCAAAAACAGTGCTCATTTGCATTCTTCTTTGGCTCATCATTCCCTAAAATGATCTTTGTGATAATAGAAGAAGTACTGAACAGAAGAACTGAAAGCCAACCATAGCTTTTTCCTATAATTATCTTTTTGAACACATTTTTTGAAGCTTTCTAAATCTTACTTGCTTCATCTGTGGACTAGGGGTAATATAACCTAATCGTTGATGATAGGGATTAAATGAGTGATGATTTTAAAGCACGCAGTACAGTGTCTTGCACATAGATTGAATGAGTAACTGATGCTGTGAAGGGCTATGGATGTGCCATGTTTCTGGGGGACAATCTGCCTCCATCTCCAGGGACATGCCTGATGCAGAAGGCAGTTCTACCAAAAGAAAACTCAAAACTGAGAACTTTTATTATGTTAGTGGTTAGATGGCCCAAATTCTTACTACATTCAGGGGCAGAAATTATGTTATGTCTTTCCTGTTAATGTTAGAAAGAAAAATCCCCATTAGAATCATTCATGTAGTGTTGCTCAACATGTCCCAAGCCCTTCCTGTGCTTGAGAATCTGCCTAGTGCTTTTCCCATGAGAGAAGGACAGCTTCTCTGCTGTAACTATCAGGAACTTTAACTGCCTTTAACATCCAAGAGTGATTGGTGGATATCATACCACACAGTCCCTGGAATACATGGGCATAGAAAATTCAAGATGGGAAGATGAAATATGTAAATTGAATTGCAGAAGTGAGAGTGGATATCCCATCTTGTTCCTAATGGAGGGAAAACACTCAGTCTTACCATTTTCAGTATGATGTTACCTGTGAGTTTTTATAGGTGACCTTTATCAGATTGAGGAACTTCCCTTTTATTCCTATGTTATTGAAAGTTCTTATCATAAAGGAATTTTGAATTTTGTCATTTTTTTCTGCATCAGTTGAGATGATTATATTTTTCTCAAACCGTTGATGTGGTATATTAAATATATTTTTAAATATTGAATCAACCTTGCATTTCTAAGATAAACCCTACTTTGTCATGATGTACAATATACTTATTTTGTACTGCTGAATCCAATCCTCTAATATTTTATTATAGATTTTTGCTTGCATGTACATGAGTAATTATTATTCTGTGGTTTTCTTTCCTTGTAATATAGTTACCTAGTTTTGGGATCAGTATAATTCTGGAAGCATAAAATAAATTGGAAAGTGTTCCCACCTTATCAATATCTTGGAAAAGTTTGTGGAGAATTGATATTATTCTTTGGTAAATCCTTGGTAGAATTTACCATTAAAGCCATTTGTACCTAGAGTTATCTACATAGGTTATATTAAACTATGAATTCAATATCTTTAAGAGACATGTGGTTCTTTGGGTTTTTCGTTTCTTCTTTAGTGCCTCAGCCTTTTTATAAAAGACAAATTGCACCCCTATTAAGCCTCTACTTTTAATAATTGTGGCTATCAAATAATCATTGTGTTATTTACGGCTTAATTACAAATTCTGCTCATGATCTCCTAGGCCTTCTGTTGATAAACTTGCTCATTTGCTCAATTCATTCATGCATGCATTCGTTCATTTAGCAAACATTTTAACTACATTTTAAATTCCAAGACCCATGGTAGAGAACTATAGATTCAAAGATGAATAAGACAGTGTCCCTGAGTCCAAGTAAATTATATTTAAGTGGGAATAATAGTGACCTGGTGGGCTATGATACAGTGGGGATGTGTAATGGTTGTGTAATGAATGGTGCGCAGGGAGAACAAACAAGGAGCCACTAATTCTGCCTAAGGGAGATCAGTGGAGGCTTCCAAGAAGAAATGCCATTTGAACTTGGTGTTGAAAGATAAGGAGAATTTTATGTGGCAGAATGGAGTCCTCCACTTGAAATGTCATGGGATATTTGGGGGAAAGTTGTCTCGGACTTTCTGGGGGTAGGAACATTTATTTTAGGAATTAATTATTTGGACCAGAGTACAAATCTGAATGGCAAATGAAAAAATTAAATTGTTTTAAATATCCTAGTTCATCTATTTAGGTGTTCTTAAAATCAGCTGGCACACCTTATCTACTACCACTACAGAGTGGACTTGGGATGAACTGTTGTTTCATGGGTGACTCTCAGATCTTTAGATTCTCTTTTGATTTAAACTCTTATTTTCATGGTTGTAATAATAAATCCACATTTTCTTCAAGGAAGATGTGGTCGTTGAAATGGATCTTAATTTGGGTGCTGACATTTCAAAGAAAAACAAGATCATGTGTAGATAGAAGAGAAGTGGGAGGTAGAAAGGCAAGGGACAAGGGAAGGAGGGAATACAAATACCTGTGAAGTGTGGACATTGTAGAATTTCTCCCAAAGTCAGTTGATTGTGACTGTTCACAATTTTACCTTTAGTACATTCATCATGTCAGGGCAACTCAAGCTGCTCTATCCAGATTCAACTGGATTCATTGGCCTTTGACTATATCATGAAAAATAATTTCTTTGTGTAAATTTGATGAGGAACATCTCTTCCTCACTGAGGTTAACTATCTAGATTACCATATAAGACCCAAGTTCACATGTGTTGTTGCAGTTAATGCTGGTTGTGTTGCATTTAGAGAACTATGTTGGCCTCCAGGTACACCTCACTGTCACCCAGGAGCTTGCAAATACATTGTTTTAATTAATTAATGGAGGATCTTTGGAAGTTAGAGTCCCTTGTTTTTAATTTTCAGCTAAAGGCACCTACTCATTTCCATTTAAAAAATAGATGCTGTCTACTTGATTTGCTTATTATGCTTCACTACTAAAATATAGCTATAATGGCTCCGTGGAATTGTCAGTTATTTAAGTATTCATGGGTATTTAGGTAAAGCCTGGATGACTTGGAATTGTTTCGACATAACTAAATGTGTCATAAAAATATTTGCTTCAAGAGTATGCTATAAATGCATATGCCCAATTCCAAGAATAAAATATAACTTTAAGCTTTAAAACAAATTCTTAGTATGTACTTATTTCCTACTCTATGCTGAGCACAGTGCTAGGCCCCCAGGAGACTGTAGTCAACAAGTCAGACTTCCTGCTCTTATGGGGCTTAGCTTTAGTGGATGTTCATTCATCCGTTAACCTATGAATACATACTGAAATGCCTTTTATTTGCCAGGCACAGTGATAGTACTATGCTTTGCTATACAGGTGAAACACCAGTATGGTATTGTGCCTGGTACTTAGCCCAGAGCAAGTACTTAACTGAATGTAAAATTACGCTTTCTTTTCTCTTTCCCATATTACATTATTCCACATTAAGTAAGGATGTGGAAAGAAAAGAAACCATTTTGGTTATAATAGCAGAGATTGCTTTTTCCTCAATAAAATACACATTTTCTTCCTCTTTGGGGACCCCAAAGGTGGATGTCAACTCAGTCTCCCTTGCAGTTTGATGTGGTTAAATGAGTGTGGTTTAGCCAAAGAAATGTTAATGGAAGTGATGTGTGTCATTCCACAGCCAAGCCTTTTGAAGAGTGACTCTTTTGCCATTCCTTCACTTTTGCCATCTAGTGGCCAAATGCCCATGACAGGACTTATAGGAGATGGCAGGGACACAGCAATCATGCATGGAGGAGGCTCCCTGCATTGGACATTTGAGTAAGGGAGACATAAACTTCCATTGTGTCAGGCCACGAAATTATGGGGCTTGTTTGTTATAGCAGCTTGCATAATCCTCACTAATACAGTAGTGGGACAGTTATAAGATGGCTCATTATTTTAAGAATTACAACAAATCATCATAAGATATTCTATCATTTGGCAGTGACAATGCTCTTTAGTAGCTGGAGTTCCATATAGTCAGGTGATGAGGGAATGAATAGGTAAGGATTATTACTCCTATTCTAGACATGAAAATAAAGGTTCACATAAGTCATGTGACCTGCCAAAATTCACAAGCCTGGAATACAGAACAATTAGTACTAGCACCAAGGTATTCTGTTTGTTAGTTCAATCTTCTTACTCTTTACCACCTTCATTATATCTATGTCTAAAATTGTCATTTGGCTTTACATTTTGTCTGCTTCCTGCCTTCTTTCCACCACTCTGTTGTAGTGTCCATGAGCTGAGACCTTTTCTACCTACTGTATCACCGTCTATTCAAGTACTGACAGGCACATAGTAGGACCTCAGGAAATAGCTATGTAATGAAAGAAGGCATGACACAATAACTGAGTAAATCAATACTTTAGTAGTCAGGCACATTGTGAGGCACATGATCTTGTACATTTTTTGTGAGGGAAAGATGGAAGGAAAGAAGGAAGGAAGGAAGGAAGGAAGGAAGGAAGGAAGGAAGGAAGGAAAGGAAAGGATGAAGTGTAGCCACCTGGGTGGCTCAGTTGGTTAAGTGTCTGCCTTTGGCTCACGTCATGATCTCAGGGTCCTGGGATTGAGTCCCAAGTGTGTTGAGGGGGGTGGTTCCAGCTCAGTGGGAACTCTCCTTCTCCCTCTCCCTGTATCCCTCCCCCCTCCACTTGTGTGGGTGCATAATCTCCCTCTCTCTAATAAATAAATAAAATCTTAAAACATAAAAGATGCAGTGTGTGTGTGTGTGTACAAAGAGGAAGGCACAGAGTGATGGGATTGCAATAGCAGCGACTGAAAATTTTTCACTCTGTTATTCTGTTTTGAATAGCAAAGTGCTGTTTGTGGAAAACATGTTGGCCTGAAAGGATCTCAGTCAGTGCTAACCTGAGGCTTTATAGGTCACCTGATGGAATCTAGAGAAGAGAAGGCAAAGAAGGTTAACACAGATTTGAAAATTATTCCTGGGGTCATTACTGTATACTTACAAAGACATATGCCAAGATAAACAAGCCATCTGCTCCAAAATTTTACTGTGAAAATTTTCAAGCCTATAGGAAAGTCAAAAGAGTCCATTGAACACGCATATATTCTTTACCTGAATTCACAGTTATTATTTTGCTACATTTGCTCTCTCTCTCTGTATATGTCTATGAGTCTGCATGTGTATACACACATTTTTTGAGACATTTAAATAAATTGGAGGCACCATCACACTTCATCCCAAATACTTCAACATGAATATCTTAAGATAAGGACCAATTTTTACGAAACAACAAAATGCTAAAAATATTTACATTAATTCGGGGTACATGGGTAGCTCAGTGGGTCAAGCAGCTGCCTTCAGCTCAACTCATGATCAGGTCCTGCTCAGTGTGGAGCCTGCTTCTTCCTCTCTCTGGCTTTCTCTCTGCTGTGTCACTCTCTCTCTGTCAAATAAATGCATACAGTCTTAAACACACACACACACACACACACATTAATTCAAATCATTGCCTACTATACAGTCCATAGTTAAATTTCCTCAGTCTTTCCAATGGTGTCTCTTATAACTTCTTTTTTTTTTTCTAAGATTTTATTTATTTGACAGAGAGAGAGAGTGAGAGATGGCAAGAGAGGGAACACAAGCAGGGGGAATGGGAGAGGGAGAAGCAGGCTTCCCGCCGAGCTGGGAGCCTGATGTGGGGCTTCATCCCAGGACACTGGGATCATGACCTGATCCAAAGGCAGATGCTTAACAACTGAGCCACCCAGGTCCCCCACCTTCTTTTAATCTAATATCCAATCAAAGTTTGCATTTGATTGTTAAGTCTTTTATTTTTTAATTTAGTGCAGAAGTTCTCAAGGGTGATACCCCTGCCTAGCAGCATCAGGATTACTAGGGAAATTATCAGAACTGGAAAAGCTGGAGCCCCTGCTCCAGACCCACTAAAAGAGAAACTCTGGGGGCTGACCCAGCAGTCTGCATTGTTAGCAAGTGCCCCAGGTGATTCTCATGTAAACTGGGGCACACCTCCCACCTTTCCTGCTTTTCATGACATTTAGGTTTCTGTTTTTGCTTCTTCAAAAGCCCAAGTCAGTGTCATTATAGAATTTCCCACACTCCAGATTTTTCTGGTTGCTCACTCATGAGTTCATTCAGGTTTAACATTTTGGCGAATGTAGGTGATGTTTCATCATGTTGAGACGCACATATATTTAATGATCTCTTTTGTAGTAATGCTGATTGATCATTTGGTTAATGTGGTTACTACCATACTGATCCACTCTGAAGATATGTGTTCCCCTTTATAATTAATAAGTAACCTAAATGGTGGCAATCTAAGGCTGTGTGAATATTTTCCTCTCCAATAAACTTTCACCCCAATACTTGTAGCACCTGTTGATAATACTTGCCTGAATTACTACATTGGAATATGGTGATTTTTCCAATTTTGTCATTCCTTCTACATTAATTAGCTGGCATTCATTAAATAAGTGCTTTATCTCTTTTATTTATTTATGTACTTAAGTATCATTATTAACTCATAGTGTTTTCTCAATTCAATGTGTCAAATTAGTTATTCTCTTTATTCATTTTGATATCAAATTGTGCCAAATTTGGCTAGAGAGAGGATCTTCAAGCCACCTTCTGCATTCATGACCTGTCTTCTGGCATAAGATGTCTCAGGCACTTTGTATATTTCCCACCCACACCCCAGTTATTTTAGGTGGCAATATTTTGGGGGGAACCAGTATCTAGGTGCCAGATGTCTAACACACATTCATATATATGAGAATTTTAATCATTTCCTATAGATCTCTCCAATTTAGATTTGCAGTTTTCACTACCATCATCATTATGACCATCATCACCTTCCATATTTAGTTTCCTAGGGCTACCATAACAAATTACTCAAGCTGAGTGGCTTAGATAACACAAATTATCCTTTAATTCTATAAGTCAGAAGTCTAAGTGCTCTTCAATGAGCTAAAATCAAGGTGCTGGTAGGATTGTGTTCCTTTCTGGAGACTCACAGGGAAGCATCCGTTTCCTTGCATTCTCCAGCTCCAGAAACCTCCACTCCTTGGCTCCAGGTCCCTTCCACCACCTTCAAAGTGGGGGGTGTTGCATCTCTCTGATCCTGGTCATATCTCTCTCTGTGACCATAGCCTTTCGAGCTTCTTGCCTTTTTAAGGACTCAGGAGATTAGGTAGAGCCCAGACAATCCAGAATAATGTCTCCACCTAAAGTCCATATCCTTTATCATTTGTACAAAGTTCATTTTATCAAGTAAAATATCATAGTACAGGTTCCAGAGCTCAGAGTATGGATGGACATCTTGAAGACCATTTTTCTGCCTACCACATCTTCCCTCATTCTTTGCTTTCTGTCCTCTCATAGTGAAACTACTAACTCCCATTAACTTCAGTGTATGTACACGTTTTCTTTACCCTACAACACACACAAAATAATTTGAGAATTATAACAACACTTTAGCAGACGAATGGGTAACAAAGATGTGGTTCAGGGGCACCTGAGTGGCTCAGTGGGTTAAGCCTCTGCCTTCAGCTCATGATCCCAGCGTCCTAGGATTGAGCCCCACATTGGGCTCTCTGCTCAGCAGGGAGCCTGTTTGCCCCCGCTCTCTGCCTGCCTCTCTGCCTACTTGTGATCTCTCTCTCTCTCTCTCTGTCAAATAAATAAATAAAATCTTAAAAAAAAAAAAAGAAGAAGATGTGGTCCATATATACAATGGAATATTACTCAGCCATCAGAAGGGGTGAATACCCAACTTTTGCATCAACATGGATGGAACTGGAGATTATGCTGAATGAAATAAATCATGCAGAGAAAGTCAATTACCATATGGTTTAACTTACTTGTGGAGCATAGGGAATAACATGGAGGACGTTAGAAGGAAGGGAAAAATGAAGGGGGGGTTGGAATTCAGAGGGTGAGACAAATCATGAGAGACTATGGACTCAAGAAACAAACTGAGGGTTTTAGAGGGAGGGAAGTGGGGGGATGGGTTAGTCCGGTAATGGGTATTAAGGAGGGCACATATTGCATGGAGCACTGGGTGTTATACACAAACCATAAATTATGGAACACTACATCAAAAACTAATGATGTACTGTATGGTGACTAACATGATGTAATAAGAAAAAAAGAGAATTATAACGGCAGTAACACTAACAGCAGTAAGCCTACTAAGTAAAGCTCAAGATTTCTTTGCTGCTTGTATTTTGTTCCCTCAGACTATATCTCACTCAGATGTGCATTTGAAGTACAGTGTTCCAAAATTACTCGATTGTCTTTTCTTGTGTTATTATGTTATTGATTTGATATGCAGTTAGGTTCATTTTTTTTCTCCAGGTGTATTCAGTTTTAAGGTTTGTTTTTTCCACCCTTTTACATTTGTTTTTGAATATGTGAAATATGTGACTATAAGGAGATATTTTCAGAGAAGTCTCAGCTCCATCCTGATGCCTGCCACCCTACTTTCTCTCTCCCACTACATTTAGCTGTTCTTATTAGTCTGTGGTTTATCCCTCCCATATTTCTTTTTGTAAAACATAGATGAAGAGGTGTGTTTATTTTTTTTTAAAGATTTTATTTATTTATTTGAGAGAGAGAGAGAGCATGAGAGGGGAGAAGGTCAGAGGGAGAAGCAGACTCCCCATGGAACTGGGAGCCCGATGTGGGACTCGATCCTGGGACTCCAGTATCATGACCTGAGCCGAAGGCAGTCGCTTAACCAACTGAGCCACCCAGGTGCCCCTATTTTTTTTTTATCTTATTTTTACTTCTTTCTTATCCAAGAGTAACTGAGTTCATATACTTTTTGGTTCCTTGCATTTTTACTTAGCAGTTTGGCCTTCATCTACACCCATACATCCATATCTATATAATATGTATGATGTATGTGTACACACACACACACACACACACACACACACACCTATATCAACCCTCTATATATCTGTATGCCTATGTCTACATCTATACTGTCTATAGCTGTATCTCTGTATATCTGTATACCTACATCTATACCTACATCTCTGTCATCTCTATACATCTATGCCTATATTTATATCTCTCCTGCAGGAAATCTGGGGAGTCACTGTATATCAGGTGTTCATGGAAGTCTTGAGAGGAGTAATAAGTTTTTAAATATGCCTCCTGTATTGTCTAACTTATTAACAACAAATATTTCCGTGACTTAAGTAAAAAGAGAAATACACATAGAGAAAATGGTTTTTTAAATGCTTTCTGTTCACCCCATCACTCCTGAAGGTAGAGCTAATCTTTATTCTATGTTTGCATAACATTTTGTACATAATATTATTACAGTTATTTTATTGCCGTTATTTTTATTTGACAAGTCATCTCCCTTACTGGCCTGTCAGCTCCTCAAATGTAAAAAGAATCTCTCCCTTTCTTTCCCTTTCTTCTTCATTTTGGGTATCATGGATTGTTCCTGGCACATAGTGTTTCCCCACTTATTTGCTTTGCCTAAATTCCATTAAAGAGTCATTCAGTTCATCTAGTTTTTAATGTGTCTGTTTTTAAAATATTTTATTGAAGTGATGAAACTCTGTTTCATTGTCAATGGTTAATATCCTCATGTGAATTAATGATCAGAAAACTAGTTGATTCCTAGAAAAAGTGTGGAGGGTCATGCATCTGAAAGAAGACAGTTACATATTTTTTTAAGAGAGAGAGAGCCTGAAAGCAGGGGGAGCAGCAGGCAGATGGAGAAGCAGGCTCTCCACTGAGCATGGAGCCTGATGCAGGACTCGATCCCAAGACCCTGGGATCATGACCTGAGTTGAAAGCAGGTGCTTAACTTACTGAGCCACCCAGGTGTCTCAAGACTGTTGTATTTTAACTCTATAGTTGAAACCCCAAAAAAGGAAAGAGGGATTATGAGGGCCATAGATATTCTAGGAGGGAAGGGGACAAACCAAGGAAAGGAAGAGACACAGAAAGAGAAAGGTCTCTATCTTTGTGTCAACCATATGACCTATGCACAGCATAGAGAATATATGTAGAGGATAATAGGGATTATATTATTAGAACAGAAGTAAGAAGTGTTTTCTCCAGACATTAAGAAACCAAGGTCTGGACCAATTGAACAAGTTGCACAGGACACGGACTATAGACCCGGAGCTAGAACCTAATCTTTGGACTCCTCCACATTTCCCCGAGTTTGACGACCTTTCTTGTGCTTCTAAAAAGGGCACGTCTGAAATCAGGCAGATACCCCCAACTGCCCTGAGGATGGGAGAGGGCCCGAGCCTACTCTCCTTTTAGAGCTCTCTGAAGTCGGGCTCCTAACCTCAGGACTGAAACACACCTCTCTGTCTTTCCTGACCTCCTTCAGTGAAGTCAGCTATATTTGTGGAGGAGCACGGCTCAGCCTCAGAGCATCGTTTAAATTTAAAATCAATGGAGAAAAGTGAGCCTGTAAGAGGCACAGACTGATCAAGTGCTGTCTGTAGGAAGAGGTTTATCTTCCGCCACGTTTCGGTTGAAATCCTGAGGAATGTGAAGAGGATGGAGCAAAGTGAAAAACAGATTAAAATTATGCCAGATACCAAAATGCAGTAAAGAAACTGCTTCCTTGGCAGGCAGTTGAGAATTGGCAACTTTGAGTTCCGACCCAGCGTAATGATGTCAACATATTCACACCCACGTACACACCACGTGCCCCTAGAACACCATCATCCTCAAGATGCCCACAGACCAAAGTAAGACATCTGACACATATGACACAATGTACAGCACAAACAGAACAGTACACACACAAGCACCCACAAACGCACACAGCACACACTTGTGCAGGCCCATACGCACACACACATGAATGTGTTCTTGACGGGTGCTATGAAGATGTAACCCTTCCATCTGCCCACTTATCCCACATTTTTATTTTGATGAAAAAACAGCAGTAAAGAGGAGAAACTCTCATCAGAAAATTCAGTGAAAAAAAAAATTCCTAAGACATTGTCACGTATTACTGGTTATTTCTGGTGGTTAAAAGAATTATTTGAAAACAAAGAAGCCTTTCACAAAGCCTCTAAAATACAAAAGATTTAATAACATTTACATCTGTGTATCAGCCATGTCTGTAATGCAAGTCATGAATAACACATAAACCAGAGCCCGGAAAGAACAGAAGTGCTCACACATCATTTAAAATCCAACCCACCCCATCGTCAGTGGAATCAAATACACAGCAGGAGCAGTTCCAGTTGATACACACACAATATAGTCATTGAAAATGAAAACATATTAATTATGTTCCTTAAGGTTAGAGAAATGGCAGGATTCACTAACCTGTTTCACTTCTCTGTGGAAATTCTGTACTAAAAAGTACATCACAGTTTGCTTTCTTATTTTTCATAAGAAATTACAGACGGAGCGCTTGTGCGTGCATTTGTCTCATTTTACTGTTCATGTACATCTGTACTCGGGGCTTAGTCCTGCCTCCTTGCTGTGCTGAAAATGGGGAAAGTTGGCTTAAGAAGATGGGTCCTTGTTACAAGTGAGTGACTTGCAAAAAAAGAAAAAAAAAAAAGGAATTCATTGAGCAGTGATATTTTCAAGCGCCAATGCACGCACAACTCCAGGTGGCATACGTGGAAATCCACACCACTAGGAGAATAGCTGTGTGTTACCGAAACCTGGAGTCCATGTAGCAACGCGTTTGATAAAGCAACACATTTGATAAATCCTTCCTTGTTCTGATTCCGGTAACTCTCTGAGGCCCAAATTTGGAATTGTGCCTTTCTGGATCAGTTCATTTGGCTCCTATGAATTTCCAGGGATCTCCTAGGCTCTCCGTATATGCTGTGAGATCCTCCCACTCCGCCATAGGGAAGCTTCTGGTGCCATGATGGAGAAGGACGAGTGTAGGGAGGTGATTTTTGTGTGGGCATTCACATTTGATATCTGTTCATATTGATCCTTGTAAGTGTTGTGTTTTATTTCCGGGAGTCAAGAAGATATTCAAATAATGTCAATATTTGATCAGCGCTTTTTGTTTGCTGGCTTTCGCTTTGATGTTTGTTTGTTTGTTTGTCTGTTTAACCTTCCCTCTTCTGGTTTTTGTTTCCTCTTCTGTCTTTTGTTGGAGCCAGACCACTGCATGTGGGTCCTGGACAGTTTAAGATGAGCTCTGAAAATGTCAGGGAACCCCTTCCTCTTCTTCTACTATGTATCCTATTTCACCAGGAAATCTCAAGCCCTTCACAGTGCTCACTGCAGCAAAAGGTTAATAATCATCTCTTTCATGTACTATAAATGCTCCATTCCTAAGGACAGTGTTTCAGGGCAAGCTGAGTGTAATTACTAAATAATATAGTCATTCTCACTTTAAATGACTGATGCTTCTGTTGTTCTGGATGCTTCTACATGTGTGCACGTACGTGTGTGCGTGCATGTGAGTGTGGGCTGGCAAGGGTGAGACCTCCACTTGGGGGAAGGCACGGCCATCCCATAGGAGTCTTCACATTCACGCATTTGGGTTTTAAATGTTGTGCCGCATCCCGGGCCTCTTAGGCTCCGCAGATTATGTATAATAGATGACCTGCATTTACAGAGATGTGTGCTATACAGATGTAAATGTTATTATAGCTTTTATATTTTATGTTCTTGTTGAAAGATCATTTTGTCTTTGAATAATATGGCTGTTCAATTTTTTTGGAGGGGAGGGGGTTATCTTTAAAAGAAAATATGAAATGGATATTGCACATCATATATTTCTTAAAAGTAATTTGGAATTTTAGGGTCTGGGATTGGGGCTGACTGATACACTGCCACGATGAGATATAACCCCTGGAAAATAACAGCACCGGCACATGCCTGCATCTGTCCAACCTCATAATTCACTTTCACATTGGATTATGGATGTCTGCGTTCAGTGAGTCTATCTTCCCTTTAGGTATTATTTCAGCCCTTTGAGATAATAAGGAAAGTTTAATTGCGTTGTTAATTGATTTTTTGCACAACATTATTACCTTGATTGATTGCAGAGTTGATGAAAATGTTAGACACAGGCAGCGTGGAGTATCAGCCCAGCAAGGAGTGGGAGCCTTGTGGAGAATAGATAACCTTGATGTTAAGAGCTATATCCTTCAGATATGTCTTCCCTTGACATATTGATGGCCCTTGAAAAGGGAAAAGCTGATTGTATGCAGAATGCAATCATTAAACCCACTTCAGCTCGCTGTTGATTAATTTGTTTTTTCCTGAAGGATCTAGTTATAGGGAAGGCCTCACTTGTACCAACAGCAGCCATTTCGTAGGCTCCAGCTTGTGCTTAACCCTCTAAGTGAAGAGAAACACTGAGGCTGGCGTGGCTGAGACGGGAAGACTGTCTTAGCATGGCCCGAGTGTGCACCTGCTGTTCACAGACATCCTCGTGCTCAGCAGCAGCCTCTCTCCTCCATCATCGTGTTTATTTTCCCCCAAAATACCGACTCTTTCAAAATTCCAAGGCCAGGGATCCTTTCACTGAGACATGGCACAGGAGGTGATGGAAACTTCTGGGTGCCCTGGAAGCTTTGTTAACTAGGCTTCTAGTCATTTCTGGAGAAGTCCTGGGACTCAGAAGGTTTAGGATACCCCTGAGTATAACCAAGGGAAAACCTGGCATAAACAGGCTCCCATAATTGGAGAATGTGGTTCTTATTGGGGTGTGTGTGAAGTGTGGGGTCGGGGAGGGGTGTGTATGTAGCAGGATAAGAAGGACTTCCTGGAGATGGTTTATTGTGTTTTCAGTTACTCCTTTCCCTGGCCCTCTGTAACTCCTTCCAAGAGATATTTATTGGTAGCTGTCATGGTTACTGAAATCCAGAACCATCCCCATGATACCAAAAACCAGGTTAATTGATGCACCGTTTGATCGATCCATTGGACTTCTGTCCTGTTTCCCTCCACCACACCCTCATCACTTCATCCCTAGCTGCCCAACCCTGGACAGAGACTAAGAGGGCCAGTCTTATGGGGAAAAGGGCCTGGCCTTGCCCCCTACAGAAGACTGAAAGCTCATATAGATACAGTAATTCTAGAGAGGCTCTATCTTCCCCCTTTCTCCACCCCAGCTTCTACCCTTATTACTCTTCAGAATTCTGACTTTTTTTGCCCTCTTCTTCCCTTTGTGGCTATCCTCAGTATTCACTTAAACCAAATTTTAATTGCATAGCATTGCTGGAGACCTACAAAGAATTGTGTCAGCTTCCAAGAGTCCCGAGGCCCTCCTCCCCCACCCCCCAAGAGGTCCTGTGGACTTTGGGGCAGAAGAGAAACAGCTCCCAGAGCTCCCAGAGCCACAGAGCACCCTGTAGAAGGAATTCACGCTATGGTCCAAAACAGTTTCTCCTCAGTCGGCCCCACCGCCCCCTCCATTCGGAGTCTTTCTTCTGCTGAACTAACGACTGGCGCTCAGGGAGTCTAATATCCACAGAGTCTTGGCCCTCAATTACGGTAATGGCTTATAATGAGATTTTGGCCAAGTAGCAGGTAGCAGGTTATTACTTCCTGCTCAGCGTGGGCAATGTCTACGCTGTTAATTTGTGTTGCCGAATGTGGCTCAGAGCTGGGCATCAAACTGTCAGAGCCAGATGTATTCTATTAGGTGCGAGGCTCACATTGGCCCATGGGCAATTTTTTTTCAATATGGAGGCATGTTAACTCACCACAGGGTGAATCCTGACGAATTCAAGCCAGCCAAATAAAAGGGGTAATATCCCAAGCCATCAAAGTAGTATGTTCCAGAGACAGATAACACCTGGTACCACCTACTGTCAGCAATGTCTCTCCAACCCAGGCCATTCCACTGATAGGTAAAAAGTACACCCTTCTAAATATTGTTGGAGAGACTCTGGAGCCTTCATTAAGTTTTAATGAGCCTGACCCTAATGAAGGCCCTTATAATATGTTCTCTACTGTTTACTTTGTCTTTATCTTGGGTAAAAAAAAAAAAAAAAATGTACAAGAGGTTCATATTGCTCTTATAAACTGCTTTCTTCTATTAATTCTTCCTTAACCTATAGTTTCTTTCATTAGCATTAGCATATATATGGACTTTTTATTTTTCCAAGGCAGGCTAGAGGATAGGAAGTTAAAGATCAGGAAATAATGAAAATATTTTGGCATTTGGCATTGAGATTTGCTAGTGCCCGAGAATTATGCTGTGCTTTCTGCAACAACATACTTTTGTTTTTGTTTTTTATATAATGCAAACTTCTTTCAGTTAGCTCATGTATCAGCAGATTCCTTTTGTTTTCCTTTTGGAGAAAGCAATTTAGAGTGTCCTGGAATTAGGAAAGATTATAGTAATATCAGTACAGGAAAAGTTTATTTGGATTCTAATGAAGGGCAGATGGAGGCTGGACTAATGGGCCCAAGAAGGAAGGTCTTTCCCCCAATCCTTGCAGAGTTTGAATTATGACAAACCCAGTTGTTACTGGGTCTGCTTAATTTTATTTGAGAGGTTCTTTTTTTGCAGCTTGAAGAAGAATTAAAGAAAAAAAAAAGCAACTTGTCTTTATTTTCAATGACTCTCTTGAGAAAATTTAGCCTGAAGAACTAGACAGAACTGTGGATGTTTCCCCCCCTTTTGATGTAAGCTTTTTAATAGAAGCAGATCTGAAACCCAAAAGCAAATTTGTGCTTGAGAGCAAAGCCAAAATTCCCATTCAGACTCTGTAGGAGGACCCCCACTGCTCTGATTTGTTCATTTAAGATTCTGTCCTTTTAGAGGAAAGCTAAAGACTTTCTGGGAAATTTTTCTGCAATTTTTTTCCCTATACTTCATAAATTATGGTTTCCAGGTTCTGTTTTACCCTACTTATCCAAAAAAAACTCTTTTCTTCTGTTAATATAGTCTACACATCAGTTAAATTTAAACTTTTATGTTTTTTCTCATTAAAGAGCAACTATTATAATAATTATTGTTATTATTAACTTTAGGTGCCATTGGTTTTCAGACTGCTGTTTGGAGGCAGTAACTGTATTTACTAAAACTCAATACACTAGGAGTTTTTGTGGTTTTCTGTCTCTGAATCTGAGTGATCTTAATTTTATAAGAATAAAAGCTAATGTCAATAAAAGCTACTTTTAAAAAAGGAAAAAGGAGCCCCTTTGGGTTGTCCTAGAACAGTGTCTGCTAAAGTGGGGTCCCCTAATCAACAGCATCACTCTCACCTAGGAACAACAAAAATGCAAATTCTTAGCCCCGTCTCAGATCCACTAATCAGAAACTCTGGGGATGGGGCTAAGCATCTGTTTTTGTCAAACTTCTGGTTGATTCTGGTGTAAGAGCAAGTTGCATCCTAGGATTCTTTCATTTATTCCACACTAAAAAATAATCTACTGAGTACCTACATATCCTGGGCCTCTTGTAGCAAGGATGAAAAGTTGTCACCTCTGCCCTTTTGGAGCTCATATATAAAGGAGATCTTAAGACCTTGAGAAACATTCAGTGAGCAGTCTTCCCACCCCAGTGAAGGTTCTAAACGGTATCATCCTCACTATAGATACTCAGAGAAATCCTCATTTGTGGTCACTGTGATATGCCTGGTAAGACGAGGAAGCTGACTTTGGTTTTACGTAGTGTTGATGTAGGAGAGCAAACTCAGAAAGGTTTCTAGTTATCCACAAGTTAATGAGATAATTTAATTAATTAACTGGAACCCAACATTCCCCTAGTGGCTAGTCAATCACATGACTGTTATATGAGGAAAGAAAGTGTCTGGGAAGAAACTGTGTGAGAGCCGTTTTATGCGTGCTTCGCTGACCATGTGCAAAGTCTCTTAGCTGAGATGGAGAGCCACACCTACGTTCAGCTCTCCTTCCCCTCATCTACTAACACCAATTTTTGTGTACTCTCTTCTCTGATTTAATCTACTCATTTCTTTTAACTCTAAAAAATTCTCATTCAAAATGTCATGCCCTAGAATGTCATATGTTTATTGCTGTTTTAAAAATAATGATAAACTTGGAATCCCTAGAAACCCATGAATACCTCATTTCTCCTAAAGGAAGTTGGTCATTTGCTGTCAGGCCATGAAAATAAACACTGACCTATGTACCAGAGATTAATGATAGGCACCAAATGGTAGTCAAAGAGAAGCTGAAATTATTATTTTATTTTTATTTGAGTTGTTTCTGCTTCTCTTTCCTTTATTTTCTCCCTTTCTTTCTTTTTCTTTTCTTTTTTTTTTTTTTTTTAAGATTTTATTTATTTGAAAGAGAGAGAGAGAGCACAGAGGGAAAGCAAGAAGGAGAAGCAGACTCTCCATTGAACAGAGAGGCTGGTGCAGGGCTCAATCCCAGGACCCTGGGATCACTGCAGATGCTTAACTGACTAACCCACCCAGGCGCCCGCTGCCCCTCTATTCTGATTAGTCTGGACCAGGTACTCTAAGAGGGAAGATGATAGTTGGGTGGGTTTGGGGCTGCCATGATCTGTGTGGATGGCATATACACAACTTTTGTATATTTTACTGATCCAGTTTTATTTTGTCTTATTTTTGAGTTTTCTCCCTTTTTTGCCAAGCCTTTGGGTAGCAAATTTTCTTTTGGATTTCTGCAATGAAAATGGTATTTTTCTAGGATATTCAGGAATTTATCTTTGTTTATTAGTTTGCATACTTCTTTATACTTATGATGGTATTATGTAAACTTCCCCAACTCCTGAGCCTGGAGGATGAATTACAGCAACTGATGGCAAAGAAAATCAGTCTTGGAAATAGAGGCTAGAGGAATCCAAAATGGGGGTGTTTGGTAGCCCCACTCCCAGAAAGCCTTCAGCATAGATTGAGCAAATGTGACATATTGATCATTACAGAACCTATAATTGGTGACCAAAAGCACAGTGTGGCTTTAATGGCCCTTCCTGAATAGTTGCCATCTTTTTTTTTTTTCCTTTCCCAAGAAAGCTGCTGTTTTTCCTAAATTCATGCTGCCCTCTAGTGGCAATGCTCTTGACTTCAGATGGGAGATGGAAAAGATGAATGTGGACATAATGGTGGAAATGGTGGAGGTGACGAAGGGGTGAACTTTTTCTTTCTTTCTCTCTCTCTCTCCTGTCTGAAAGATTTCTGAGTTTTCTTCAGTAAAAAGAAAAAGGAACACTGAGAAGGAAAAATGAGGCCATACCACTTGACCACTGTCCACTTTGACTGACAGCTTGGGTTACGTGACATCCATCAGTGAGCAGCACGGAAGGGAACTTCATGAATCTGAGCTGATTTGCATTCCATCTTGGCATGCACTTTGGAATCCAGCCCATCTCAGATCCATTAAACCCCACTTAGAATACAGAGATGGGGAGTAGGGGAACGTGCTCACACCAAATGGGCCTTGAAGATTCCATTTCTCCCAATGGAAAAGTAGGTAAGAGTCAGCCTTTGTCAGACTGATCTTTGGAGTGCCCCACTGTCTTCAAGGCAGTGTCTTATGATTCAGAGATACCTGGGTTAGGCAGGTAGAGTTGCATGGGCGTCTGGTCTGGCACTGTGACCTTGGGGAAGCCACCTTGAACCTCATTTTCTGCCATTATGAAATGAAAGACTCGACCTAAAATGAAGATGTTTAAATTTTGTCTTAATGCAAATTCTTCAGTACAGTTAAAGAAATAATTTTAAACAAAAGTATTCTATTCTTTGTGTAAGCTTGCTAGGAAGAATAGCAAAATAGCGTATTCTTATGAGAGTGTACAAATAAATCATCATTTAGGAAGTTGGAATAAAAACTTTCTGGCTTCATTTTAACAAGCACAAAAGAAAATGTAAACTGAGAAGAAAAACCAAGAATTTGGATTACTAAGAAGAGTTAGCAGGTTTTTTGTTTTGTTTTGTTTTTAATGGAGTGATGTTGTTGGAGCAAGGAAATCTTTACTGTGGCACTGAACTCTGATGTGTATATGTCCCTATTTGATTGAAATACAGCATATGTAGAGATAAGATCCAATCATATTAATGATGTTTAAAAAAGAACAAGTGAGCCCACCCTCAGACTGGGATTCTTCCCATCAGTCTCTGTCTACCTGAACAATCCCAGTATAACACAATTTAAAAAGCGGTGACATCTGAGGAAAAGCGTGTTGACTGTTTCCTTTCCAGGATTCACACAATGGAAACATCTGTTACCACATAACTTTTAATTCTATCAGCCTAATATTTCCTCTATGTGGAAAGGACTTTGAATGGCCGGGTGAGGTCTGGGCAAGGCCATGGCGCCTGCAACCTGAGGGCAGGGACCAGGACCTCAAGGTGGAACAGTGGAGCTGGTTACGGAGGGTCCTCTCAAAGGTTCAGTTTTTTCTAGGAGTTGGACCAGCATTTACATCTCCCACTAGCAGATTCTATGAGGGCAAAACTGGCCCTGCATTTTTCTCCTCTTTTCCTACCTCCTTCCCTTGGCCTAAAACGACAAGCATCATTTCAGCTGCCCTGGGAGCCCAGAGCTCATTTTGCACAGGCTCTGGCTTGTCACACATCAACCTGTCTGCCCAGTCACGTGAACACTCGTGCAGCCTCCCCCAGGCTGGGAGGCTGGCATCTCAGCCTTGCATTCCTATCACCTTCAGTGCAGGTTTTGCCAAGATCCTTTCTCTGCTGACTGGTTTCCCTCCCTGGCTTTTCCTTCCTTGCAAACACGCAGGTGAGGCCTGACAAGGCCCAGCATTTGTGTAAGCAGGTTATGTAATCTCTTCTCTCTCAGTGCAAAGTTTAATGTCCCATTAGGCCTCCCTAGGGGAATGAGCACTGGGGCCTGGTGCCCTCTTCTCAAAGGGATAGGTGGCGCGGCATTTGGGGTCAGCTTTCTTTCAGGATGTGGATACATCCAAGCCTTGGATGCTGTGGTCCATGCTGTGGTTTTTGTTTTGTTTTGTTTTGTTTTTTGACTGGTGCTTGGTAGGAAGCAGCATGTCAGGACCCCACCGTTCAGATTCTGTCATGCATCCAGAGTATTGACCTTTGTCCTGCATACTCTTTGTGCTAAGGAATGAGTAAAAACTATCATTTACTTTAACTGACAATAAGCATTGCCCGTAGGAAGAGCCAGTCCAAAATATAACTGACAGCAACTAAACCTGCACATAATGTAATTTATAATGGACAAAAACCAAACAAACAAACAAATAAACAACTGACCAAGATTTATATCTTGTTGGTCTATTGAAAAAGGTACAAATTCACGGGGCGAAATTAGCCGTGGTGGAAATAATGAAAACAAAGTAAAACTGAAACAAACCAAAACTGCACACAATAAAGTGAGTTGACTAAACTTTAAAAGAAGGCACAAGTCTTCCTGTCACAACTCAGATCTACAAAATTGTATTCAGGTAATGTGACTTTATAAAAATTGATGACTCTGAGATTTAGAAGCTCTAGCCGGTAAACTTTGATATTGGGCAAAAGCTGAGAAATTTAGCCTTCTTGTAAAAAGTACATGGAAAAGAGTTGATTCCATTGAAAATAAACTAGACAAAATGGAAGCAAAATGTGAAACATAGGATAGGGTTTAACTTTGCATTTAAAAATTAAGGAATTAAATTGGCTAAATGGAGTTTGCCCTGGATAAGTAATGCTTTCTCAAAGAAAAAAATTACCAGGCTAGTCTCCATGTTTATATTCATAAGTATGAAGTCAAAGCATCCTTGGGGTCAAAGCAGCAGAATTCAAGTGTCAACCACAGCCATATCTCAGGGCAGCATAGCAGGGCCTGCTGCTCCTACCCCTCTTGGAGTTGTTTTGTATAATAAAGTAGAGGAGTTCAGGACTGTGCTCATTTGAGAGACTGGGGGACATCCCTTGCATGGCGCTGTTTGAGGTGGTAGTCAGTAAGGACCGTGTGCCCCTGGTTAATGGAGGAGACAGCGGGAGCCCTTGCACATGTCTTTGGGATTAGCAAGCATTGCACAGCCATGGCACCGGCTTCCAACCCAAGAAGCAGATTGTAAACTGAGACACTTGCCTAAAATCACACTCAGCTAGTTTGGGAAGGAGGTCTCTCACTTTCTCCTTTGATGTCTCTACCCTCTCCAGGGTAGAGCGCCTTTCCCCTTTTCTTCCCAGCCTGAGGCTTCTCCGAGGAGCCTGCCAACCAAGGGGAAATCTGCATGGCATGGTGTGGGTGATGGGCTTTGTCCTCCTTCTACAAACACAGCTCCCAAGCAACCCCTTCCCTTAAGACCTTTTGCAATCTCTCTTCTTTCCATTTTGCCTTAGTCTTTAAGTAGCTGACCCTAAAGGAGGATGTTGCGCTAGGAGCCTGTAATTTTGCAGACTCTGCTGAATCTGGTCTGATATCCACAGCAGAGCTGATGGCACAGCACACAGGCTGACCTCTGGCTGTTGCTCCAGCCACTTCTCAAGATCATAAAACATGGGCATTTATTCCCTTCCAGCTCCCAGTTTACTCGCGGCCCACATGTACCAAAGACTGAGGAATGTGCTTTCTGGGGAATGTCCTTCTCCGTGTATGATGTTTACAGCTCTTAAGGCTGGATGATAACATTCACTTCGCTTCCCTCTCTCCAGCCAGATATTGTGATTGCTTTGTTACTGTGGGAGGAAAGTGTTCAGCATAAAAACAACCTTGGTGTTTAGGAATTGAGACTGTTGCCGTCTGTCCTTTTGTCCCCTTCTTGTTAAGATGTTTCAGACATGTAGTCTTAGTAGAGGTTAAGGTATGAGTGTTCAGTAATTGAAATTCCTAACTTTGTGGATTCTGTTCAAGTTGTGTATACGTAATAATTTCAGTGATATTAATCTATCTAGTCATCAAGCATTTATTGAACACCTCCTCTGTACTGTTTCAGCCCCTGGGCTCTAGAGATTGGGGAGGAGGAAGTATTGTAGAGGTGACATGTTCACAGGTATATATAGGACACAGGGAAATGGAACATGTACAGGACACATGGAAACATAGTTCTAGAACCTTCTACAGTGGACCAGAAAGACTCTCCAGATACTCTTTCCCTATCTGCCACTGGACCCGCCTCTTCACAACACTGTCGTCACTATTTTTCAGAGGCCATGAAGGGCCTAGTTCCTTCCTTCCTTTTACAGATTGGAAAAGAGGAGTTCCAAGAAAAGCCAGCCCTCTGTCCTTCGCCTGTTCCACGGCACAGTCTAATGGCAAGCACCTAGTCATCAAAATCACTGGATCAAAATCTGTTTGTCATTACACAGCTATAATTACATTTGTGATAATAGCATTTAAAACGATGATTACCAAAACTAATGCTAATAATGATAATAGCATTGATACTTTTTACTTAATTTTACAAATGTGAATTTATTGGCCCAACCTGTACTCCATCATCAAATAAGATTTTGTATTCATATGTTTGTGTGTGTCTAGACTATTGTTCCACAACTAAAATATAAATGACCACCCACTTACTCTGATATTTAGAGTTGAGCTCGGTTGAACCTAAAGTTGGTAAGTTAACAGGCTCATATCAAAGCTAACAGGACATGAGCTAGTTTGCTGAAAGCATGTCCCAGCACTGAGTGTGGAATCCAGGCTGCACAGAAGTTAGTGGAACGTCCTTACTGGGGAATTTTGAGGTCCAGCAGATCTTCGCTTCTATATATTATGGGAATGTGGGCTGGATGAGTTTCAAGAGCTAACTTAGTTGAAATCAAATTCTTTATTAACTGACCATTGGATTTGCCTTCTCCATCAGGCAGTATTGGATCTGACATCCCTGTCTTCATAAGGGAAGGATTTGAAAATACTAAATCAGTTATTTCAGAGCTAGAATGAACTTCCAAGATTATCTGGCCCCTTGCCTTCGTTTTACAAATGGGGAATGCAGCCCAGTAAGGAAAAGGGACATGGACATGGTCACATAACCATTAGGGGTAGAGCTGGATTTAAATACAGGTCTTCTCCCACCTCTCCTTAATCAATAAACAGCAGAAATGCAACTGGAAATTTAAGGCCATCCAGGGGATCAGGGAACCTGGGGTCTTTGTTGGATCCCGCATGAGGGTACAAAGCATCTCTACTTGGGGACTCTGAGGGTCTTGCCCGGCACAGTCTCTGGTACTGCCCCGACATCACAGACTTGCATCCAGAGAAAAGACGCTGCTTCTCGCCCCTCAGGCAGCCCCAAGGTCATAACTTAACCTGCGTAATTAGAACATCCATTCCAGAGGGGGAAACATTTAAAAGATAAAGGACCTCTTTAAAACAGATTCTTCCCAATACATTTTTTTCATAATTATAGTTTTAAAAGCTTATGGTGATGGGAGAGCTGGCTACTTAAGAAAAATTAGGAGTCTCATTTGGCACGAGAAGATTCCCCAGGGGACAGCACACTGTCATTTTTCAGGGTCCCTGAAAAGAAACCCTCCACACAGACAGATACATGTCGGCGTGACGCATGGCAAGCCGGCTTCACTTCTTATGGCCAAAGCCAGATATTTTAATTAAAAACACTACATATGCCATTAAATGTGTTGTTCCCCCTGCAGTCCCAAGACGTTATAGTTCGAGGAGATACAAACAAGTGAATGCATTACAGATGTACGCCGAAACCACCACCTACTGAGTCACAACCAGCGGGTTCCCAAATTCCAGCCTCGGAGCGCCTCCCTGTCAAAATGTTCTTTGCAAGCAAACTGTTCCCTCTGTAATTTTCACAGTTTATGGCAGTTGCCATGACAGGAGAAGAGGGCCACAGGGAGGCCGGGGAGAGAGAAACATGCTGCCACCTCACTTAATTTATAAGCACATGCCATTATTTTACAAATAATCTTCAGGAAGGATAAAGTCCTATGGCCACACATGGGATTGTGGGGTTGATTTTTTTTCCTCCCTTATTAATTTTATTTATTTGTTTGTTTATTTTTTGGAACACTAATGTCCCATGTGAGCCCAACTGTGCGCTCGGGTAGGATTCTCAACAGAGGCAACACTTGCTTAGTTTAAACCACTGTAGGTGGCGTGAGTTCAAAAATTTCAGCCGATTTTAACTGTCACTAGCCAGACCACCTTCCTCCCCAGAACACCAGCAGCTGGATCTCATTTTTGGCTGGCAGGCCCGTCCCTGTGCCTTCCTGGAGCAGCCCACAGACAGGGTGCCTTCCCTGTAAGGATTTGATTCAAGGTGACAGCTCCTCACACGTTGGCGCTCTGATCACCTCAAGTAGCCGAGATACCAGGGGGATGAGTGTGCTCCTCCTGCAAAGTCCAAATTTAGATTGACTGAGGTTATCCTTAGGCCCCTTGACCCCAAGTGCTCTGACAGAACAGGGCTGCCAGGAACTTCGAGCAGAGAGTTTTGTAATGATGTCTGGGGAGAACCGCTCTGCAGGAGCGGGCGGAGAAGACCCCAAGTGATAGGGAGTGATGTCAGCTTTCGTTAGCACGGCAGACAGTGTTAGAATATCCTTGGCATAATATGGCACTGGTATCTCTGTCAGCATCTCTGTTTTCTGTCACCGCACACAATCCTGGGCCTGTCTCTAGCCCTGACGGTGTCTCTTCAGATCAGGTTATTGCCAGCACAGAGACTAGCTCTGCTCCCCACCACACAGCCCTTTGTTTGAAGTCTGCCCTTTTGTCATCAATGCGTTCGATGCCTATTTAAATCTGACGGTGAGTGCAGTATCTGTTTTCCTGTCAAGAGATCATTGACAATATTAATACCTCATGTCCTTGCCTCATTCTCCAAGCTCTGACACCTCGCCAGTCTCCTGCATTCATCAAACAGCCCTCTCTCATCAGGACGTCTATAAACATCCTTGCTTCCAGGCCCCAAGGAACAGGGCAGGCCTTAAAAAGGACTTTCATCAGTGCTGACCAGAAAGAAGGCCTGGGGAACAGGGCTCAGAACCCTTCACCTCCCTCCCTCCACATTCCAGCCCATGTTCCAGGGGTAGCCAGCTTGTTTCCAGGATGGCACTCGCCATCCAGGTTGTAGCTAGGCAAGGTCTGGAGTTGACGGTTACCAAGGAGAGAGGACAGAGGAAAGAAATTCAATCTCTGAACGCACTGGAGGGTTTACTGGAGAGAATGCACCCGCTAGTGCGTGGTGTATGGGTGTGCATGTGCGTGCGTGTATGTGCGTGTGCACGCACGCACGCATGTCTGACTTTCATTCTTTTATTCGAGAGAAAGCCTGTGTTCTTTATGATATCTGACAGCCCTATCCATTTCTTTTTGTAAAAATTCATGCTGTCCTGGTGCTAGAGAAAGTAATTAACATCCCTTGGTCTCATCCTTCCAGATTCTTAGGGTTTATTTGAGTTAGTTATGTTCAAGAAATCCCTTGGTGGATTGGCAGAAACATCTAAGACACTCACACCCAGGTCTGTAAGGGATACTGCTCCTGGAACAGAACCTGACCGGCCAGGCCTGACCAACAGGCCAGCTCCCAGCATTGGGGACAATGTTAGTACAGTCACAGGTGCTCCATGAAGCGGTATAATAAAGGGAGTGGCTCAGAGCTGCCAACAGCCAGTGGAATAATTTCTAGACCCAAGAAAGGGCTGAAGCAGGTCTTATCCAAGCTCAATGTTTCCAAACACCTAATTTAAAGCAGAAACTAGGGATTGGGGCCAAGGGGAAAGCCTGGCTAAGGGGTAAGATGGGTCTGCAGTAACCTTGTTCGCAGAAACGTAATAAACAGAAATAATGAGAGCAAGGCCAAGACCGGACTGAGGCCATGAAACAATGTCATCCTCTCCCTTTGGCCCACTCTCAAGAGATCCTGTGACCCTCGGAATTCCTGACTTTGTCCCAAGCCATCCAAACCAGGGAGCATCTGCCCTGTCCTTAAAAGTTTCTAAGAACCATTTTTAATCCTTCGTTAAGAATAATATTTGAAGTTCTGTAGTAGAGAATCATATCTTGTAGGATCACCAAAGTATTTCCTTAGAACTTCTGCTGTGAAGAACCTGGATAATTTCATGTGCTAATTTATCCCAAATGAAGAATAGATGAGACTGTTGGTTTCACACTAACAGACTGATAGAAAAAAAATAATTATGCATATAGGTAGCTATTTTTACAGGTAGATTTGTGGCTCTTGAATTAATGTTTTATGGACATTTCTTTGCTTTTTTCTGGTTATGCACACTTGGGAGACTCAAGTATTTTCAGTAATAAGACAACTCTGTGAAACTGAGTTTTAAGTTACTTGTTCTAAGATTAGAAGAAAAACAATATGGCAAAAAGCAAACTGTAATTATAAATATTTTCTTTGAGAAAAACTTATTTTCCCTTAATGATCATACAAAGCTTTCATAATAACTGTGGAAGGTGACTTCTTATGGATATTTAGAATAAATATTGAGTTGGTTAAAAGATTTGGCCCTATTCTAGAGGATTTTTCATACTTAGACTCTCCTACAATTTCCTTGAATGTAACAAAAACGGCACATGGAGCCACACAATTATTTAAAATAAAACTAAAGATGAATATCAATGGTATTCCAACGTGAGAATTCATTTCAGGCCTCCTGTTAGAGGAAGCCCTTTTGGGGTGCCTGGGTGGCTTGGTCAGTTAAGAGTCCAACTCTTGATTTCAGCTCAGGTCTTGATCTCAGGGTCATGGGTTCAAGTCCTGTGTTGGGCTCCAACCTAAAAAAAGGGAAGAAGAAGCCCTTTAATGCTGGAGGCTCTTGTTGATTTCCATGTGGCATTTTGTCAACACCACCACTGTTCCTTGATCACCCTTAATTTTCCCTTTTTAGAAACTCTACTAAGGGAACTTAGAGAAAGGCTTATGCTTTATTTTGAGGAGTATTTGGCCAAACTGGAAAAGGTGGAAGAGAATTTGTGCAGGGAACATGTTATTCCAAGAAACCTGTGCTCTGGTGACGTTTTATTGGAGTGTCAACTCTGAGGACAAGAAAGTAGGGTCCTTCCCTTCTGGGGCTTAATCCATTAGCTGCCACCCACTGGATCAGGGACCATGTTGCGTATCTGCTTTTGTGCACCGTGCTTCCTTGCTGTACTCATCGCACCACCTCTGAAGATGTGTTTCCTTTTCTTTGCAGGTGTCCTGGGGAAGTGTCGCTATGTTTACTATGGGAAAAACTCGGAGGGCAACAGGTTTATCCGAGATGACCAGCTCTGATGGCAAGTTCTGTATGGTTTAGCCTGTGTCATAAGAATAAAAGAAAAAAAGGCAAGTAAAAATAAAGAAAAAGCTAAAGAAAAAACACTGGCCCACACTGCATCTCTGTGGGAAGGCTATGACTTCAGCTTTTGGTACCTTCTGCTGACTTTGCCAGGACTGTCAAGATCATCCTTCTGCCTTAGACTGAATGGCCACATAGAGATTGACATGAATGCCCTTAAGCAGGTCTCATCCACTAGGGTGACAGACAGCGGCGGCAAAGCACCACGGCTGACAGGAGGAACACCATGATAGATTGCCTGGTCCCTCCACTGCTCACAGGGGAGCAGAGGTCACACCTGGGGCCTCCCTGAGCATGCTCGCTGGCTGTGGTCCAGCAAGAGAGACTATCTTCAGCTTGCTTACTGAGTAGAGAACCCTCTGATACCATTGTGCCGTGGGTTGATTTTTAGTGAAATAGTCACAGTATAGAGGAAGGCTACCCTCCCTTATTCACCTTAAACTTCAATCCCTTCCATTCTGCACAGCCGCTCCCCCCACCCCCTGCAACATACACCGTCCTTTAGCGCCTTTCTTTGTTCTGGGCAATGCATTCTGGTTTGTGGTCTTTCAGAGAACAGAGGGTATAAGTTCTCAGCCCACTTGGACATTTATGGCTGGCTTTGTGTTGTTCTATTTCCTGTACTGGAGTAAATCACTTTCCCTAAACCCTGACTGTAAAAGCATGGACTTGGTCTTGTTTTGAATATTTCTAAATCCATTTCTTGCCCCGAATCATAGGCAGGGTCAGGCGTCTTTCCTAGCACCAGGCTCTGGTTGCACCAAGGACTGGGATTTATATATGTGTGTATTTATTCATTTTCAACCACGGACATGCCCAGCCATACCTGTGGCTGTATGTGTAGTTCGGAGCTGGCTTGTTCCTTCGGGTGCTATTTAAAGATAGTGAGGTGAGGAAAATAGGGTGATGGGTCAGGAAGTTAAAAAAGAAAGTGAGGACCACAGAAAACACCCATCAGACCAAATCTTTTTTTTTTTAAGATTTTATTTATTGACAGAGAGAGATCACAAGTAGGCAGAGAGGCAGGCAGAGAGAGAGAGAGAGGAGGAAGCAGGCTCCCCTCCAAGCAGAGAGCCCGATGCTGGACTTGATCTCAGGACCCTGAAATCATGACCTGAGCCGAAGGCAGAGGCTTAACCCACTGAGCCACCCAGGCGCCCCAAACAGTTTTTAATAGAAGGCACAAACCCTTTGAATTTTCCTCAGGACCTCTCAGAACTGAAATCCCTAAGCTTGTGAGAGGATCTTTGTGTATCTTTGGTTAAATTCCAGCACAAATATGACAAGGAAAAGAAGCATTACCGTACTCGTCGGGTAGCTATAATTTGATTTAATATACCAACACACCAGTGAAATCTCTCTTGGACGCATTTGAAAGGCTGGCCGCTCTTGACACAAGAGCATTTATTTTTGCTTCTTCTGTTTGACCAGTGTTCATTGTCCTGGATCTCCCACTATTAGGTTGGATTGAGGATAGCAAAACCTGAAAGAGAGTCCCTCCAAGTTATAGGCAACACATAACCAGAGGGTCACTACTGTAAGAGTCTTTGGGTACTCAAAATCACCAAGGACCCAAGACGAACCTACTTTCCCAGTTCTAGACTGTTTATGTGGCCTCTGGCCTTCCGAGTCAATACAGTCCTTGCATGACTTGCAATGAGGCTGGCAGGAGTCCCTCTTGTAGATTATGCAAGTTAATCAGTTATGGAGACAAATTTAGATCAAAATCCTCAAGGCCATTAATAATTAGAGGATATGCAATGTTTGCCTTTATCTCTCAAATCCATTAATAACCAGAGCTGAGTACCTTTTGTCTGTTTGATCTATAAAACAGCATTGGGGTAATGCTTTAAATTAGCTGCCTTAGGTCCCACCCTGGCTCTTTGTTTAGAAGCACCAACACATGTTTTGTCCATGGCATATTATGGGCAGCCAGATTTCTGTGCAAGGGCAGCTAGACGAGTCCAATGTCATATCCAATCTAGCAGCACATATATCCTTGTCTTTATAAAAGGCTTTAACCCTGCCTCAAACAATAAAAAAGCACTTGTGAACTGACCACAGAATTTTTCCATCTTTATTTTTCTTACTTGTTTACTTTTCGTAATGTCAGAACCATTTGTATCATGCACAGGAATGTCTCCCTCAATGCGAGCTTTGGAGGCAAAAAATATTTTTGGAGTGAGTTATTGACCGCATTGTTCCCCTCTCTTTGGGTTGTTTATTTTCTTCCAAAATGGTGTAATAACTTTAATTAAGATTAGCTTTAATTATCATATACGTAAAGGCCATCGCTACGGTCCATTTATCTTACTGATAGAATTATTACGAGTTTTCTTTCTCTTGAACGGGGATGACAGTCATGAATTTGTGTTGGGTTGTTTACAGTTCCACAGTCTGTGGAGCAAGATTTGCTGTGTAGAGCGAGACGTTGGTCTGCATTGGTAGAGCAGGAAATGATGCTGAGTGCTTATCTTAAATCTGTAAGAATTTCCCAAACATCGTTTTTTAAAGTAGAGCATTAGAAGGTAATCAATTCAGTCAAAGCTCAGAATTATTTCATACCTCCAATTGCCCCTTGGTCCGTCTGCCTTTTACCCTATTCCATTGAGCTTTTTCTTAGGAGATCACGCTAGCCGGCATCCCAGTATCCTCTCTCCCAGGACACCGGTCTACCTTGAGAGCCCCTGCTGTAGAAGGCCGTCCAGAGTCCTCTATTGCCTCTGCAAAGTCAGGGCGGACTGCCTTTTTCCTAAGTAACACGATTTTATAGAACAATTTGTTCCTTGGGGAATAATGTTTTAGATTGTGGGGAATCCTATTAAAAGTACAACTATTACAATAATTTGCTTTTACTTTTAGCAGCCTTGCTCATAAACCCTCCATCTGTTTGTTGCTTTAAATAGAGGCACATTATAAGAGATGATCACTCGATCAAGCAGCACGTCTGAGTGTTGTGCATTTTCACATGTTCACGTATGCTAAGGAATAAAAGAAAGTAAACCACGGATTCTGGATGAAAGGATTTTTCATTTGCTCTGTTTTGTTGGTTTTGTCTGTGTGTGCGCGTGCGCGTGCGTGCGTGTGCGTATGTTCCAGCAGGGATGTGTCTTGCACGTTTTTAAGCGAAAATCTTTCTTGCTGCTTCTAGGAAATAACCCGGCTGTCTTTTTCTTCTTAACATGCAGATCAAAAACAATCCACAGGGCTCTTTTCATCAAACACAGCAACAGTGTTCAGTAGTTGCTACTCATAAAAGGAGCCTAAGTCAGATCCGCGTCGCTGCCTAATGCCAGGGGTCGACAACATAGGGTCCATTGAGGCTCTTCCACGGTGTCTGTCCAATGCAGCTGATCCAATGTGACGTTCACCGTCTGCTTATCCCAATTCTGTTTCCAAGAAGCCTTTGCCGAGGAACGGTGTTTACCATTACTTGTGCTGCTCCCTCTAACTTGTCCAAATACCACATGGTTAACTACGGTGACTAGGACCTGGAAGGAAAAATGAGACCAGAGGAGCACAAAACATGTTGGTTACTTATTCGTATGACAAACAGACTATCGGCCCCTAGCGGAGTACTGTGTCTTACTTCCAATCCATCAGCACACACTTAAGGGATTTGAAGAATACTAGAAGACATAGCCACTGTCTAAAAATATTGTCTTCCTATAGGTTTACCTGAAGTTTTCCAGCCTTAGGAGTCCTTCTTTGGGGAATTATAATGTTAATTTGTTACTTCGTGGGTTAAGTAGGTAGTAAGTTATATTATTTGTACCTACTAACTTATTAGCATGTGTTGATTTTCCTAAAGTGTTACGGGATGTGGGCCGGAGCACATACAACTTAGGACAAAGGCATTTTTCTAAGAAAAAAAGAAGTTTAAGTATGGAATGTGTCTGGGAGTGAGTTCCTCAAGTATGGATGATATAAACAATAATAAATGAAATCACGCCAAAGGAGAGCAATGAGGCAGAGCTGGAAGTGGACACAGTGGACAGGAATAAATAGGGAGCTGAGGGAATAATGAGAAAAGAAGCGAAAAGACCATTTTCTGCCTACTAGAAGGGTTGCTGATGTTCAGCCCGACAGCAATATTTAGTAACATCTTCTCCTTAACATGGAATTATCTTTGATATAAGTGTGGGGGGCCACTATTCAGGCATGTTTTATGAGTTTCTCTCAAAAAAGCAGCGAGGAAAAGATGGACGACAAAGCAGTGTGGGCATAAGCGGTCATATGTATGACGGCTGTCTATGCCCAAAGATGACTATGACATGTGCTTAATATTCAACAAAAAACAGCATCCTACTGTAAGTGCCCTTGCTGCTTGGACCAGCTGAAAGATAAGGGGAAAACTTGGTTTCTGGCAGTGAGATCAAAGAGAGAAAATAGTTTCATGCTCTTGCCAAACCTTCATATGTTCGTTAAGTTCAGAGGCAGAGGGATGCCTTGAGAATATGACACAAATGCCAAGATATTTAAGGAAAACAACGAAGCCCTCTATGCAGGGCTGAAGATGCTGGCAATAGGATTTGACTGTCCCTGCGTTCGGGCTGTAAATAGTAACAACTTGTGGGACAAGTGGATGACACCTAAATTCAAGTGCATAGCCTTAATCAGCATGTCGAATAATCTGGAAATAATTAATGTTTACATTTTCTCACATCACTTACCTTACAATATTTCCTTTTCCAAGTTGGAATAATTCCTTCAATCTTAGAAATAAGGATGAATTTGAGAGCTACTGGGAATAATTTTCCTTTAAACACTAACTTTTCAGTTTGATTCCTTGTGATGAGAGGGATCAAGGTGGCTCGTGGTGGCTTCACTATGATATTTAGACGATTCAGTGATGGAGTTTTGAAGTAGGTAAGAATTAAAATACATTATCTATTCACAGAGGTTACTGAATCATAATTTAATGATACAGGCGTACTTCATTTTATCACACTTGACTTATTGTGCTTTACAAATCGTGCATGCACAAATGGCGCTTCTTGGGCATCTGGGTGGCTCAGTGGGTTAAGCCTCTGCCTTCAGGTCAGGTGATGATCTCAGGGTTCTGGAATCGAGTGCCGCATCGGGCTCTCTGCTCAGCAGGGAGCCTGCTTCCCCCTCTCTCTCTGCCTGCCTCTCTGACTAGTTGTGATTTCTTTCTGTCAAATAAATAAATAAAATCTTTAAAAAACAAACAAACAAACAAACAAATGGCGCTTCTTACCAGTTGGAAGGTTTGCAGCAACTCTGCATCGAGCAGGTGCATTGGTGCCATTTCTTCCAATTGCATTTGCTCACTTTGTGCCTCTGTAACACATTTTAGTAACTCTCACAATATTTCAAGCTTTTTCCTTGTTATTGTACTTGCTAGGCTGATCTGTGATCAGTGACTACGGCTCGCTGAAAGCTCAGATGATGGTTAGCATTTTTTACCAATAAAGTATTTTTTAAATTAAGGTATGCACATTGTTTTTTTAGACATAATGATATTGCACACTTAATAGACTACAGTATAGTGTAAAAATCATTTATATGCATTGTGAAACCAACAGTTTCGTTTGACTTGCTTTCTTGTGATTTCCCTTTATCATTGTAGCTTGGAACCGAACCTACAGTATCTTCAATGTATGCTTGTACACACCTGCTCTGTTGTATCCTTAAAGCATCAAAGTCAACAAACCCAGATTCTATGCTGCATGCCCTGTGCTTAGTCCAGACTTGTAAGTTAGACCAGCATGTTTCTTATGAATCCTCTTTTCCTTTCTTGCTTCCAACTGATTTAATCTGTTCTTATCTCTCTGATCATATATTCCTTTCGGTATGTCTGACTTCAGTGTCACTTCCAATTTTGGCCATTCATTCTCATTTAGTTTTAGTAATCTTTCAGACATTCCTTCTGGCTTGACTCTTCTACCTTGGGTCTTTGCATTGCTACTCAGACCTTTACTCTCCTCAATCCTTTGATGTCCCCAGTTGCCTTGGGTAAGAAATTCCATTTCAGACTGCTGTAATCCCAGCCTGGCTACTTCACACCCCTTGGGGAAGATTGGGGGGAACTGGGACATGGTTTGTTTGATGTATATTTAAAAATCCTTAGTCCGGTTAACATTCAACACTAGTTTAATTTCCAGCTAAAAATCCTAAACTGTGGCTTGTAGCTGGCTCCATCATGGAAGGCTAAGTTTTATCTGTGATGGTTTCTCTCATCTTTGCATTTTCCCCATTTAGCTATTAAAGCAATTGCCAGTGGTTTTTAGTTCTCCTCATGAAACTTGTTTTCCTCCTCTGTGCAGTTTGGCAGGAACCGGGTAAGAGTATGGCCTTCCATTCATTACTACCTGTCTAAGAGAAGAATAAACCCTATATTTGCCTTTCCCCCAATTATACAATACTGTTTCTCCCCACCTGAAGAGAACTGAGAACTCTGTGTGTGTGTGTGTGTGTGTGTGTGTATGTGATTCCTTCTTTTTATACAAATGAATCCATATGCAACTGACTTCTTTTCACTCAACATCCCTTAAAGAACAAAGATGGATGATGTGATGGTCAGTTTTTTTGTGTCAACTTCATTGCCCATGGGAGGCCCATGTTAAATGTTATTTCTGGTTTCTCTGTAAGGGTGTTTCCGGATAAGATTAGTATTGAACAGGGGACTCAGTAAAGTAGATTGCATTTCCTCGCATAGGTAGGCAGGATCCTAGTCCCTTAAGTGTCTGAATAGAAAAAAAACGGTGGAGGAAGGAATTTTCCCCTTTCTGCCTGCCTCATTGCTTGAATGGAAAACTCATCTTCCCCTGCCCTTGGACTGAGATTTACACCATTGGTTCTCCTGGTTCTCAGGCCTTTGGATTCTTACTGACCTATGCCACTGATTCCCTGAGTCTCCAGCTTACAGATGGCAGATGGTAGAACTTGTCAGGCTCCATAATGGCATGGACCAATTTCTCACAATAAATGACATAGAGTCTTGAAAAATACAGACTGTATAATATTGCTAAAAGAAATGCTAAATCTAAAAAAGATATTATGATTATGAGTACCTATATTCCTATCAATAGAGCTCACATGTATATAAAATAACTGAAAGAACAACGTGGAGAGAAAAATAAGTGATTTTAATTAGGAATTTGTGCATATGCATTTGGGCTTCTATTGCCTAAAGCATTTCAAAAATCTTAGTGGAGTTTTATGTTTTAATGACTCTGGAAGTTTTAAATGCTACAGTTACAAACATATCATTTGGCAGTATACTTATTTATCCTGCCCTTCTACTTATTTATTTTTGTGGGTTTGAAAAATAAATTTTTAATTTTAACTTATTTGGTTGTAATCGTTTCTGCATGACACTTTCTCAGACAGTGGCTCAAGGGAGGAAATTTACTACTTGGCAACCTACATGACCTGAGCCGCATCCATTAGACTTTTCCTTGTGAGGTCATGTTCAAAGTCTCTGTCATGTTTTTATCAAAACCTTCTTCTTGGTGGATCTTGAGGCCAGCACTACAAACATAATTCTTTCCCTCACTGAGCAACAGCTGAAAAGAGTTCTTTATAAAATTTGAAAATTGACTAGAGTGATCTGTAACACAAGACAGTAATTATGTTGAATTTTAATAAGAAGTATACCAATATTTAAAAATACACAGAGTTAACTTTTCAAATAATGTTAATGAAAAATTAGTAGCACTTCTACTTCTGAAA
This sequence comes from Lontra canadensis, assembly GCF_010015895.1. Classification (NCBI taxonomy): domain Eukaryota; kingdom Metazoa; phylum Chordata; class Mammalia; order Carnivora; family Mustelidae; genus Lontra; species Lontra canadensis. The sequence continues at coordinate 39,668,173 of NW_022630997.1, read as the reverse complement.
GGATAAAAGCTTAAAACTGCACTAAGATTTTTGGGACTCTCTGAATAATCTAGATATGAAAACTTGGCTGTAATATGTGAATCTATTTTTTACCTTTTAACTTTGTTATCTTTTCCATTTTAATGTGATCAGATTTCTTAATTTTTGTGGTGGGTCATGTGAGAGAGGTGCAGGGGCTATGATATGTCTTCTTTAGTAGTTGAAATCATGAAGTTATTCTGCTATATTTTCTTCCCAAAGCTATAAAATCTTGTCTTGCATATTGAGGTGCTCGATCCATCTGGAATTTGTGGTGGTGTGATGCAGAGATAGAATTAGACTTTTTGACTACATGGCTGGCTTATTGTTCCACTTCATCTTTTCTCTCCTTTTCAATGTCACCGCTGCCCTTGCCAAATTTGCATATACATGTGGAATTCTTTCTGGCTTTCCCATTTTTTCAGTGTGTGTAATCAGCTTTCCTTGTGCTGATATTACTGTTCTAATTGCTATAGCTGTGAAATTTTTTCTTCCCCCCTTCTTTCCTAAAGGAAGTTAAAGTTCCCTTATACTCCTTTATAGTTAGAACCCCTAGCACTACTCAACAGCTAATCTCTTTCTGTTACTATAGATTAGTTTTATTTTTTCATGAACTTGATATAAATGGTATCATACAGCATATACTTATTTTGTGGCTGGGTTCATTTGCTCAGTATTATAATTGTGGGATTTATTTACATTGTCGCTTTTTGTTACTAAGTAGTATTCCGGCATACGGAGAGACCACAATTTATTTCTTCATTTTCCTTTGCAGACATCTGCCTTTTTTCAAGTTTGGGGGTAATTTTCCTTTTCTTGTATTGTGGTAAAATACACGTAACGCAAAATTTACCATAGAACCACTTTTATCTCAGTAGCAGTAAGTATGTTCACAACATTGTACAGCCTTACTACCATTCTTCATTTCTAGAACTTTTTCATCATCCTAAGTAAAAACCCCACACCAATTAAACAGTGATGCTCCCATTCCCACCACCCTCCCCCACCAGCTCCTGGGAATCTTTAATCTACTTTCTGTCTCTATGAACCTGCCTATTTTGGGTGCCTCACATAAGGGGAATTATATCAAAGTTCTTCTTCTGTGTCTGCCTTTTTTCATTTAGTGTAATGTTTCCAAAGTTAATCCACATCATAGCATATAGGAGAATTTCATTTGTTTTTAAAGATGAATAATAACCCATTGTATGTGTATACCATATTTTGTTTATGTATTCATCTTCATGCATTTTGGGGTTGTTTTGCCCTTTTGGCAGTTGTGATTAATGTTGTCCTGAACATGGGTTTGCAAGTGTCTAAGTCCCTGCTTTCAATTTTGTTGGGTGTATACCTAGGAGAGGCATTGCTGGATCAAATGGTAATTCTATGTTTAACTTTTGGAGGATCTGCCATACTGTTTTCCATAATAGCCGCACCATTTCCAACCACAGAACATAAGGGTTCCAAATTCTGGAGTTTTTGTTTTATAATATTCATTTTGTGGTGTGAAGTGTTGTATTGTGGTTTTGATTTGCATTTCCCTTATGACTCATTGTACTGAACATCGTTGCATGTACTTTTGGGCCCTTTGAATACCTTCTTTGGGAAAAAAAAGTATCATTTCAAGTCCTTTGTCCATTTTTTTTGTTCATTCTTTTTTTATGTATTTATTTAAATTACAGCTAGTTCACATTCAGTGTTGTATTCTAGTACCAGACTGTCTTAATTACTAGAGCTTGAAGTATTTTGAATAATCTTGCCATGAACATTCTTATTCATGTTTGGATATGTTTTTTTATTACCTTTTGATATATATTTAACCATATAATTTCTGAGTTATATATTAGGAGTATTTTTGGCTTTACTTAAAACCCCCATTTTATTTCCAAAGAGGTTGTTCCATTCCACACTCTTAACAGGAGTGTATGAGAGTTCAGCTGCATTACACATAAACCAACATTTAGTGTTATCATCTTTTTAAAACTTTAGCCATGATATTTTAAATGTAGTGTTAAAGTATTGTGATTTTATTTGCACTTCCCTGATGATGACTAATTTTGAGCATGTTCTCATGTGCTTATTAGACACTCATGTATCTTTTTTGTGAAATTTAAAAACTTTTTTCCTTTTTTTTAAGATTTTTATTTATTTAATTGAGAGCGAGCTAGGAGATAGCATCCACACAGAGGCAGAGGGAGAAACAGACTCTCTGCTGAGCAGGGAGCCTGATGTAGGGCTCAATTCCAGGACTATGAGATCACGGCTTGAGCTGACGGCAGATGCTTAACTGACTGAGCCACCCACGTGCCCCATTTTGTGAAATATTTGTTCAAATCTTTTACTCATTTTTAACAGGCTTGTGTGTTTTCTTATGATTGAGTTGTAAGAACTCTTTATATATTGCAAATACTTTCTCCCCATCAATATCTTGCCTTTTTGATTTCTTACAGTCTTTCTTCTCCATCTTGGAAATTTCTTTAAAAAAAAAAAACACGCACACCTTTTTTCAGGGGCACCTGGATGGCTCAGGTAAACATGTGACTCTTGATTTTGGTTCAGGTCATGATCTCAGTGTTGTGAGACAGCCCCATGTTGGCCTCCATGCTGGTTGTGGAGCCTGCTTAAGATTCTCTCTTTCCCCTCCTAATGCCCCTACTCCTTCTCTCTCCCTCTGTAAAAAAATATATATATAATTAAAATTAAAAGACATTTTCACTTTGCAATAGTTTCAGACTTGCAAAAAAGACATCAAAAAATGGTGCAGATGCTGGGTATTTACCCTAAAGATACAAACGTAGTGATCCGAAGGGGCACGTGCACCCAAATGTTTATAGCAGCAATGTCTACAATAGCCAAACTATGGAAAGAACCTAGATGTCCATCAACAGACGAATGGATAAAGAAGATGTGGTATATATACACAATGGAATACTATGCAGCCATCAAAAGAAATGAAATCTTGCCATTTGCGACAACGTGGATGGAACTAGAGGGTATCATGCTTAGCGAAATAAGTCAATCGGAGAAAGACGACTATCATATGCTCTCCCTGGTATGAGGGAGAGGAGATGCAACATGGGGGGTTAAGGGGGTAGGAGAAGAGTAAATGAAGCAAGAAGGGATTGGGAGGGAGATAAACCATAAGTGACTCTTAATCTCACAAAACAAACTGAGGGTTGCTGGGGGGAGGGGGGTTGGGGGGGTGGGGTTATGGTCATTGGGAAGGGTATGTGCTATGGTGAGTGCTGTGAAGTGTGTAAACCTGGCGATTCACAGACCTGTACCCCTGGGGAAAAAATAATATGTTTATAAAAAATAAAATTAAAAAAAATGGGAAAAAAAATGGTGCAGAGTTTCTGTATATTTTTCATAAAACTTCCCTAAATGTTAACACCTTACATAACCATGAAAAAATTATCAAACTCAGAAAATCAATGTTGGACACATTTAATCTACAGACTTTACATTTCATTGGTTGTCCCACTAATGTCTGTTTGGTAATCTATGGTCCAGGAGTTTATTATAAGTTACTTAATTTTTCCCATATTTTTTGAGAACCAAGTTTGGTTTCATTTATTTTTCCCTCTTGTGCATATGTTTTCTATTTCACCAATTTTCATCATTCTCTTTGTTATTTTCTCCCTTTCACTTGCTTTTAGTTACTTATCTTTTCCTAGTTTGCTAATATAAGAACTTAAATAACTGATTTTTAAACTGTCCTATTTTCTAACATGAGATTTTAAAGCAGTACATTTCTTTCTAAATGCCATTTTAGCTTCATCCTATATATTTTGATATGTGTATATATTTTTATATGATTTTTATGTCATTTAAAAAATAGTAATATCCTTTGTGATGTCTACTCTGATTATTTAGAAGTCACTTAATTTCCAAATATTTTCCAATAAATTTTGGTATTTTCTGTTAAATTTTTGTGTATGTTTGACAAATCAAATTCTCTTTGATCCTTCTAAATGAGCTTAGCTTATAGTATAGCTTGTTGGATATTTTATGTATACTTTAAAAGAATATCTCACAGCTATTGCTGATATATTTTCCTATAAATGTCAACTAACACAAATTGACTTATACTTTTGTCTTTCATATCCTGATTTTATATATACATTTTTATTAATTACTAGGATGAATGTTGAAATCTCCAGCTATAATTAGGAGTTTTTCTATATTTCCTTTTGGTCTCTGAGTTTTTGCTTTATGTATTTTAAAGCTCTGTTATTAGATACTGCTTACCTATTCAGAGTTATTACATACTCATGCTGAAATTGTCATTTTTAATGTCCTGCTATATTTCAAATAATATTCTTCATTCCAAAATCTACCTTGTCATTAATATAACTATTACAGTATTGGTATGATTTATCTTTTCCATCCTTTTACTTTTAACCTCTTTATTTGAAATTATTTTCCTATTCATAGCATATAATTCCTTCTCACTTTTAAAAAAGTTGAACAATCTCTGCTTTCTAATGGACTGTTTAAACAATTTACATGTAATGAAATTAAGAATATATTTAGGTTTAATTCTACCACCTAGCTATTTAACTTATATTTGTACTTTTTGTTCTCTCTTCTATTGTCTTTTCCTTGCTTAATATTGCTTGCTTATCAATTAATTTAGTAGCTTTAGTGTTCCAGTTCACTTTTCCTTGTATATGTGGTTTCTCTAGAGTTTACAGTAAGCATCTTCTACTTAAACATTTTTAATTCATCTTTACTTCCCATGCAGTGTAGTACCCTGCAACAAGATACTTTCATTCCCCTTCCCCCAATCTTTTGTGCTATTGTGATATATTTTATTCCTACATATATAAAATTCCTAATACATTTTATCATGTTTATTTTAAAAAATAGCTTTCATAGAAATTTTTAAAATAAGGATAAAGGTAAATGTGTGTTTTCTAATTCCCATTTTTCTAATTCCCATATTTACCTTGTTTCTTTGTGGAAATCTGAGTTTCCATTTAAAACTTTATTTATCATAAAGAACTTTTTGTATGATTTCTTATAGTATGATTTTGTTTACAATAAATTCTTCCAGCTTTGGCTTGTTTAGAAATGGCCTTATTTCACCTTCATTTTTGAAGGATATTTTCACTGAATATAGAATTTTATGTTGACACTTTTTCTTTCAGCACATTGAATATGTCATTTTACTATGTTGTCTTGTATCATTTCTGATCTGCAATAGTTCTAATATCATCCCTCTGTATGTAATGTGGCTTTTTTTCCTTGCAGCTTATAAGATTTCCTCTTCATCACCGGTTTTCAGCAATTTCAATATTATGTGCTGTGGTGTGTTTTATTCTGTTTGGGGGTTGTTGAGCTCCTTAAATCTGTGTGTTTATCATTTTCATCAGAATTGGAAATTTTTAGCTATGCATTTTATTTTTAGAAATTCATTTTTCCAGATTTTCCTAACTTTATAAAGTTTCTTTCAACACAGTTTATTACCTGTAGTTCATGGGATATAACTTCCCTGTTTATTGTACCTGCTGAAACTGATTATATTTTTGTTTATAATTTTTCTTCTCCTCCTTGTCCTAGTTCTCCTCCTCCTCCATCTTTTTACTGGTATTTGTTTGCTAAGATAATACTTGGTTTTCTATGCTAAGGAATATCTCTATTGGATAATTTAAAATTTGCTTTTACTTATACCTCTTGGGTATTACCAATTCACAGCAAGTTATAGGTTCATTTTCTGCTTAATAATTCATTCCCTAGGAGTGGAGTGCAAATTTGAACTCTATATCTCTCATTGCACAGACTTGGGTTTTCAGTTTAATGCAGATAAATCGTTTACCACATATTTTTCAGAGTAGTTAGTTGAATCCCATGTCATGTTCTTCCAGGCTCTAAGCCTTATTCAGGAGCTCAAGTTCAGTTTATTTTGCTTAATAGCCTGAATCTTAAAACCTCCTCTCCTAGACATTTATCCTGTATTCAGATCCAATGCCTCTGTGGACCACTTGCCTTTTATTTTCATACTCAGATATGGTTATACATTTCCTTTTTATTTTTTAAATTTGCAAATTTTCAAGTTTATGTATATACGTGTGGGTATTCCAAAACTTTATAATGTTTTTAGTGGTGGAACTTTCTTTCATGAGCTATCTTAACTGAAATTCTTACAACTCCTTATTTTTAAATATGAATGGAAAACCAACAATCACTAAATATTTGAACAATAAAATATGACATAATATTTATTATAAGGTAAACAAATAAAAGGTTTCAAAGAAAATAGAGGAGAAAAAAACACACAAAAAAGTATTAATATGCTCAGAGACACATGAGATGACCTGTGATCCATAACATAATAGGATTTGATGAAAAAGATCAATTCAGGGGATAAAAATGATATCTTAATGATTACAACTTTATTGCCAAAACAAAACAAATATTCAGTAGAAGAACTGGTTAAAGGACTGAAGGCAGAAATTCCAAACTACCTTTATCCATGAAGTAAAATAGAAAGGAGGTTGAAACCAAAATAGAGCAGAAGAGATAAGTGACAGAGGCCAAATCTAAAAGGTCTGTCAAGTAGCAGAAGTTGTGGAAAAATATGTATGGAAATGAATGAAAGAAAATATTTTAAGAAATAATGGAATATGATTTATAATAGCTGAAAGATATGATAAATGGAAAAACCATGGGAAATTTCAGAACTTTAAGCATAAATAATTAAAAGCTTGCTGAAACTGAAAAAGTAAATCAGATGAATATGATACTTCTTAAGGACTAATCTGCTATCCCAATACTGAGCACTAAATGTAGAAAAATATTTTCAAAGGTCTGATGACAATGGTTTTCAAGTTGGAATTCTATACTCTACCAAAATATGTAACAAATGTAAGATCAAAGTAAAAATATTTTCAGATATGAAAGAGAAAAATCTGTTTCCCCCATGATCCATTTTTTTTCTAGCTCAGCCATAGATAATAGTTTTTAATTAGACTAATTTCAGTGAAGCTTAAAAAAAGATTCTCGAGGGGAGGAGCAAGATGGTGTAGAGGTAGGAGACCCAATTTCATCTGGTCCCAGGAGTTCAGCTAGATAGTTATCAAACCATTCTGAACACCTACAAACACAACAGGAGATTGAAGAGAAGGAGAGCAGCAATTTTAAGAAAGTGACCACTTTCTGGAAGGTCTCTTCTGATTTGGTTAGTGTATATTTTTCTGGGGTCATTGTTACCCTTTTAGCAGTTTATTCTCTCATTCATCTGTTCTTCTCTGGACAAAATGACAAGGCAGAAAATCTCACCTCAAAAAAAAAAAAAAAAAGGAGTATCGACTGCTAGGGACCTAATCAATATGGACATTAGTAAGATGTCAGAACTAGAGTTCAGAATGATGATTATCAAGGTGCTAGGTGGGCTAAAAAAAAAAAAAAAAACATAGAAGATACTAGAGAATCCCTTTCTGGAGAAATAAAGGAACTAAAATCTAACCAAACTGAAATCAAAAAAGCTATTAATGAGGTGCAATAAAAAATGGAGGCTCTTATTGCTAGGATAAATGAGGCAGAAGAGAGAATTAATAATATAGAAGCTGGGAAAAACAGAGATAAACTACTACTGGACCACGAGGGGATAATTCAAGAGATAAGTGATACCGTAGGATAAAACAATATTAAAATAATTGGTATCCCAGAAGAAGGAAAAAGAGAGAGAGGAGCAGAAAGTATATTGGAGCAAATTATAGCAGAGAACTTCCCTAATCTGAAGGAAATAGGTATCAAAATTCAGGAGGCACAGAGAACTCCCCTCAAAAATCAGTAAAAATAGGTCAATACCCCATCATCTAATAGTGAAACTTACAAGTCTCAGAGGCAAAGAGAAAATCCTGAAAGCATCTCAGAACAAGTGGTCTGTAACTACAACAGTAGAAATATTAGATTGACAGCAGATCTATCCACAGAGACCTGGCAGGTCAGAAAGGACTAGCATGATATATTCAGAGCACTAAATGAGAAAAACACACAGCCAAGAATACTATGTCTAGCTAGGATGTCACTGAAAATAGAAGGAGAGATAAAAGTTTCCAGGACAAACAAAAACTAAAAGAATTTGCAAAGACCAAACCAGCCCCACAGAAAATATTGAAAGGGGTCCTTTAAGCTGAGAGAGAGCTTAAAAGTAACAGACCAGAAAGGAACAGAGACAATATACAATAATAGTCACTTTACAGACAATACAATGGCACTAAACTCATATCACTCAATAGTTACCCTGAATGTAAATGGGTTAAATGCCCCAATCAAAAGACACAGCGTATCAGAATGGATTTAAAACAAAGCAAAACAAAACAAAACAAAAAACCAAGACCATCAATATACTGTCTGCAAGAAACTCATTTTAGATGGCAAGACACCTCCAATTTAAAGCGAAGGGGTGGAAAACAATTTACCATGCTAATGGACATCTGAATAAAACTGGGGTGGCAATCCTTATATGAGATAAATTAGATTTTAAGCCAAAGACTATAATAAGAGACAAAAGACACTATAACATACTTAAAGGGTCTAACAAGATCTAACAATTTTAAATATCTATGTCCCTAACATGGGAGCAGCCAACTATATAAACCAATTAATAACAAAATCAAAGAAACACATCAACAATAATACAATAGTAGTAGGGAACTTTAGCACCCCCCTCACTGACATGGACAGATCATCTAAACAAAAGATCAACAAGGAAATAAAGGCTTTAAATAACACAGTGGACCAGATGGATGTCACAAATCTATTCAGAATATTTCATCCCAAAGCGACAGAATACACATTCTTCTCTAGTTCACATAGAACATTCTCCAGAATAGGTCACATCCTAGGTCATGAATCAGGTCTCAACCAGTACCAAAAGACTAGTATCCTTCCCTGTATATTTTCAGACCACAGTGCTTTGAAACTAGAACTCAACCATAAGAGGAAAGTTGGAAAGAACTCAAACTCATGGAGGCTAAAGATCATCCTACAGAATGAATGAATGAATGGGTTAACCAGGAAATTAAAGAAGAATTTTAAAAATTCATGGAAACAAATGAAAACACAATTGTTCAAAATCTTTGGGACACAGCAAAGGTGGTCCTGAGAGGAAAGTGTATACCAACACAAGCCTTTCTCAAGAAACAAGAAAGGTAGCAAGTACACAACCTAACCCTACACCTACCTGAGCTAGAGAAAGAGCAGCAAAGAAAGCCTAAACCCAGCAGGAGAAGACAATAAATATCAGAATAGAAATCAGAGAAATAGAAACCAAAAGAACAGTAGAACAAATCAACAAAACTAGGAGCTTGTTCTTTGAAAGAATTAATAAGATTGATAAACCCATGGCCAGACTTATCAAAAAGAAAAGAGAAAGGACCCAAATTAATAAAATCATGAATGAAAGAGGAGAGATCACAACGAACATCAAAGGAATACAAAAAACTATAAGAACAAATTATAAGCAAATATATGCCACTAAATCTGACAATTGGGAAGAAATGGATGCATTCCTAGAGACATATAAACTACCAAAACTGAACCAGGAAGAAACAGAAAACCTGAACAGACCCATATAACTTGTAAGGAGATTGAAGCAGTCATCAAAAATCTCCCAACAAACAAGAGCCCAGGGCCAGACAGCTTCTCAGACGAATTCTACCAAACATTTAAAGAAGAATACCTATTCTCCTGAAACTGGTCCAAAAAATAGAAATGGAAGAAAAACTTCCAAACTCGTTTTATGAGGCCAGCATCACCTTGATCCCAAAACCAAAGGCCCCATCAAAAAGGAGAATTACAGATTAATATCCCTGATGAGCACAGATGTGAAAATTCTCACCAAAATTCTAGCCAGTAGGATCCAACAGTACACCATGACAAGTGGGATTTATTCCAGGGCTGCAAGGTTGTTCAACATCTGCAAATCAATCAAGGATACAATACATTAATAAAGGAAAGAACAGTAAACATATGATACTCTCAATAGATGCTGAAAAAGCATTTGACAAAGTACAGCATCCTTTCTTGATCAAAACTCTTCACATTGTAGGGTTAGAGTGTACATACCTCAATATCATAAGAGCCATCTATGAAAAACCTACATAAATATCATTCCCAATGGGGAAAAACAAAGCTTTTCCCCTAAAATCAGGAAAATTGAAGGGCTGTCCACTATCACCACTGCTATTCAACATAGTACTAGAAGTCCTAGCCTCAGCAATCAGACAACAAAAAGAAATAAAAGGCATCTGAAATAGCAAAGAAGAAGTCAATCTTTCAGTCTTTGCAGATGATATGATACTTTATGTGGAAAATCCATAAGACTCCACTCCAAAACTGCTAGAACTCATGCAGGAATTCAGGAAAGTGTCAGGGCATAAAATCAATGTACAGAAATCAGTTGCATTTCTATACACCAACAGCAAGACAGAACAAAGAGAAATTAAGGAGTCAATCCCATTTACAATTGCACCCAAAGTCATAAGATACCTAGGAATAAAACTAACCAAAGAGGCAAAGAACTCAGAAGACTATAAAGTACTCATGAAAGAAACTGAGAAAGACACAAAGAAATTGAAAAACTTTCCATGCTCATAGATTAGAAGAATAAATATTGTGAAAATGTCTATGCTACCAGGAGCAATCTATACATTTAAAGCAATCCCTATGAAAATACCATCAACTTTTTTCAAAGAAACAGGACAAATAATCCTAAAATTTATATGGAACCAGAAAAGACCCTGAATAGCCAGAGGAATGTTGAAAAAGAAAACCAAAGTTGTCAGCATCACAATTCCAGACTTCAAGCTCTATTAACAAAGCTGTCATCATCAAGACAGTATGGTACTGGCACAAAAACAGACACATAAATCAACAGGACAGAATAAAGATCCCAGAAATGGACCCTCAACTCTATGGTCAACTAATCTTCGACAAAGCAGGGAAGAATGTCCAATGGAAAAAAGACAGTCTCTTCAACAAATGGTGTTGGGAAAATTGGACAACCACATGTAAAGAATGAAACTGGGCCATTTCCTCACACCACACATAAAAATAGACAAAAAATGGATGAAAGACCTCATTGTGAGATAGGAATCCATCCTCAAGGATAGGAATCCTTGAAGAAAACACAGGCAGCAACCTCTTTGACTTTAGCTGCAGCAGCTTCTTCTTAGAAACATCATCAAAGGCCAGGGAAGCAAGGGCAAAAATGAACTATTGGGACTTCATCAAGATCAAAAGGTTTTGAACAGCAAAAGAAGCAGTCACCAAAACCAAAAGACAACCAAGAGAATGGGAGAAGGTATTTGCAAATGACCTATCAGATAAAGGGGCAGTATCCAAAATCTATAAAGAACTTATCAAACTCACGACCAAAGAACAAATAATCCAATTAAGAAATGGGCAGAAGACAGAACAGATATTTCTGCAAAGAAGACATCCACATGGCCAAGAGACACGTGAAAAAGTGCTCAACATCACTCAGCATCAGGGAGATACAGATCAAAACCTCAGTGAGATATCACCTCACACCAGTCAGAATGGCTAAAATTAACCAGTCAAGAAATGACAGGTGTTGGCGAGGATGAAGAGAAAGGGGAACCCTCCTACATTGTTGGTGGAAACACAAGCTGATGCAGCCACTCTGGAAAACAGTATGGAGGTTTCTCAAAAAGCTGAAAATAGAGCTACCCTATGACCCAATAATCACACTACTAGGTATTTACCCTAGAGATATAAATGTAGTGATGGAAGGGGGCACCTGCACCCAAATGTTTATAGCAGCAATGTCCACAATAGCCAAACTATGGAAACAACCTAGGTGTCCATCAACAGATGAATGGATAAAGAAGATGTGGTATATGCATACAATGGGATACTATGCAGCTATCAAAAAAAAAAAAAAAAAAAAAACACCAAAATCTTGCCATTTACAATAACGTCGGTAGAACTAGAGGGTATTATGCAAAGTGGAATAAGTCAATCAGAGACAGATAATTATCAGATGTTCTCACTGATATGAGGAATTCGAGAAACAAGATCAAGGATCATAGAGGAATAGAGGAAAAAATCAAACAAGATGAAACCATAGAGGGAGAAAAAACATAAGAGGTTCTTAATCTCAGGAATTAAACTGAGGGTTGCTAGAGTTGAGGGGGGGTGGGAGAGATGGGGTGGCTGGGTGATGAACATTGGGGAAGGTATGTGCTATAATGAGTGCTGTGAATTGTGTAAGATGGATGAATCATAGACCTGTATCCCTGAAACAAATAATACATTATACGTTAATAAAAAAAAAAAAAACAAAACAAAAAAACAGAAATACCTTCTCTTTTCTCTTCCACCTTTGTAGCTATGAATGGCTGTCCGACCACATTCTGCCAATGCTTTGTAGTGGATGTGTTGTGAAGGGGGCTTCATGGGGATATTTGTATAAGAGAGAGAATGACCGCATCTTGTTCTTCAATTTGTAAATACAGTAGCTGGAACTCTAACATTCATTTTTGCTTTTTGGCTTTCTTGAGGATGAAAGCCACAGGTCAAGGATAATGGAAAAGAAAGATGAGACATTATGTCCCAGATGACAATATGAGTTCACCCTAATGGCTCTTTATTGCTTGCCTCCAAAATCCTTTTTGTAATAGAGAAAACTTTATCCTGAGTTTTTTTTAGTTTTGACCATTCTCTTATATGAGCTACATCTAATCTAAGCTGACACAGAGAGCAATTTGAGGATATATGTCAATTAATAAAGAATTGAATCTTATTTCGGCATTCAGTTGGCCATGTGACCATATTTTGGCAAGTGATCTGCAATGGAAGTATTGTGACAGGAGCTACAAAGAACTGTTTGGATTAAACTCAAGAGAGTTATCAGGAAAAGACCAGGAGGGTATCTGTACAAAAGGCCTAAAGAAGGTGAAAATAAAACCTTTGAGAATAAAATAAAGGCAACTAAAAACTCCAGAGAAAATATAAAGCATTTTAAGACTGGCATTACTCTGTTCTATAGTTGTATAACTATAGTTATACAAGCAAAATCATTAAAACAGTAATAAGTGCCTTTGTGAGGGAAAGCTTCCTTCTAGAAATGATCACTATTTGCTTCTGCTAGGGATCTTTATTCAGACTATGACAGTTACTAAAAATAAAATTTCTTCAGGATATTTAAATGTTGCCCTCTTTTCTTGAATTTACCTGATATGTGGTGAGTCCTCTATAGGCACACTTCTATTCAGCTTGGGAAAGTTTTCTTATACATATGATTATTATTTATATTCCACTGATTCTTATAAACTTCTTCAGGAATACCAGTTATAGCATCTTGCAAATATCTCCATAATATTAGTAATAATTTTTTGTCTAATGGCTGTTGTTCCTACTAAACTGATTCATTGATCATATAAACAGTATTTTTGAGCTCTATGTTTTCAGAACTTAGCCTAGCATCAGGCACATTAGAAATGTTCAAGGTTATTAAATTAATTAACATGAGTAAACTTCAGTTCATTATTACAAGAACATGTTACTTTTGGACTATTTCCTCAAGGAGAGAGAAAAAGAAAACAGTGAGAGAAGATGTGATTGAAGGGGAAAGGAGAATACTGAACACATTTAATAGATGGCCCTTCTTCCAAAGCACTTAAGCAGCAGCAAGCATACCCTCAGAGCATGTCGGATGATATTTCAAAGCTTCTCTTCACGATCACCTTGCAATTCCAGGTCACAAGGTGGGAGCTGCCAGCAGTCCTGGTATTAAACCACAGCACCAGCTTCCAGTCCTCCTTTAAGTGAGGTGGCTTGCGATGGACTAGCCTAGGGTAACTGTGCCAACTTACAGCTGCCCTGTCCTCTCTCCCTGCCAAATGGACTCAGACTTCAAGTGAATAGTTTCACAAGCCTGCAAGGAATGGATATTTATAAAGACAAGTTATGTCGTGGTCATATTCACATAGCATCATCATCAACTCAGCATCCAGGCAAACCAGAACCATATCTTCTGTGAACAACTGGCTTTACTTAATGCAGGATGCTAGGAAGGGAGACACATGGGGGAAAATGAGGAGTAGGTAGTCTGACTAATTTAACCAAATAGAAGCATGTAGCCTTTTTTTTTTTTCCTTTTTCCTTTCTTTCTCTCTCTCTCCTCTTTTTACATAGGGTCTTTGTCAGAGGCATTTGACATATAGTGGAAAGAGCATGCATCTTAGAATTAATGGACCTTATCCTTGGTTCAGTTTTTGCACTTACTGGCTTTGTGTCCTTGAGCAAGTCCCTTTCTATCTCTGGGCCCTGTTTCCTCATTTGGAAAATGTCAACTTCATTGAGCTATATGAGTTATATTGAGTATTATAAAGAAATAATGGATGTGAGCATCCTTTGTAAAATGTAAACTATATTGCTCTATTTCAAACTGGGAGATGCCTCAAGGCTGTTCAGCATATTGTATTCAACTCATACGTAAAGAATGTTAAAGAGAAATATTACCAAATCAAGAAGAATTGCTTGTGTTAATAAACAGTATGAGAAAAAAAATTTGCTAATACTTAACATTCTTCTTTATTAATCTACTAGTCAAATTTTATTGAGCATATCATCACCATCATCAAAAATATGAGTGCTTATCATTCATTTATTTGGTAGACCTTTGTCAAATGCTCAAGTGCAAGACACTAGGTTAGCCCCTATGAGTGAACTAGTAAGGAAAAAGGAGAAGAGAATCCACATTCAGAGAATTAGATAGTTATAATAATTCAAGACTATGCTGGTGGATAAGTGTTATATGAGCAATTTCTAGAATCACAGCATATCACACCTGGATATGTATAGGATACCTCATCCCATTTGACTCTTACCTAACACATGAATTTTGTCTATACTCTGATAACTAAGAACTCACTCGGGGTTGGGGGGGTGGTGCACTCAATTAGATCTGGTTGTTAGAAAACTCTTCTTTATAGTTATCACTTGGGTCTCTTGCAGCCACACCACTAGCTTCCACAGGATAGCCACTTGGATATTTAAAGATGGTCTTTGTGCCTCTTCTCAAGCCTCTTTTGTCCAGGAAAGAGAGTACCATTCTTTAGATCCCATTGTCCCTTCCTTTCGCCATTCTGCTTTGTCACTTGTGGGTCTGCCCCAGTTTCCTATGTCCTACTCAATGTGTCTGATCTAACCTGGCCTCAGAATTCCAGAGTGGTTTCCCCCAGGCATAATAGAATGGGACTCTAAGCTCTATGTTTAAGGTTCTCATTGGAATTTACAGTCCTAGAGATTATTAGCAAACCCTCATTTTGTTTACAAATGTTACATATCTCTCTCTCATGCAGCTACATGCTCTTATTGTATATTTGTGGTTTGCTTTTTAGAACCAAGTTCACAACTTCATAATTATATTTACTACATTTTATTTGTTGATGTTGTCATAAACACCTACCTCTAATATAGGTCATTCCTAATATAGTACAGTCCCTACTAGGATCAAGGGAAGAATTATTCAAGGGTTATTGCATAGTATATAAGTCATGTATTGACTCTGAGAGTTTACCTATGATTCACTTTTAATTACTTTCCACAGTTTATTTATGATGTCAATGTTCTAAACATTTGTTTTACTCACAATCTTATTAATATTTTGAGTAACCCTTCTCTCCAGGTGTCAAAAAACAATAAAATGTATATATAGGAGTCAGATAGGGACAAGAATATTGTTTGTAATTGTTGATAAATTAAATTCAAGTGTGTGGTATGGTGCCAGCCAAGATTGTACCGCCTGTTTGCCAGTTACACAGTACAGGTGCTCTGCTGTCATGCGCTTACCTGCATCATGGCAAGTGGAACAAAATATAAAATCAGCCAAGCAAATGTCCAGCACACAAAGAGAACCCAGAGGGGCAGATCTTGACACAAGACGGCCAGAGTCCAATTTCCCACTTCAGATTCACTCCTCCTCTGGGGTGAGTAGAGGTGCTACTTCTAAAGGGTGATCTAGTCCATTTTCTGAGCCTAGAGGGCATACTAAACACAGGAGACAATACTTTTCTGAACAAGTTCTTGCATTCACAAATAGGTGATGAGTTCCATTACCCCTGTCGGCTACAGGCTGAGCTGGCTTCTGTGGGTACAGTACCTCTTCCATGGTGACCTACCTGTCCACAGATGGCCCTATAGCCATGCCTGTTTCTCCTGGGCCTTGTGAGTTCTCATCTGAGGGGCTAATCATCCAACTATCAGCTTGGAAACCGCTCACATCCTTCCCAGCACAACATTGCCTTCCCTTGGAATCTCACACTCTATAAGGGCTGGTGTTACTTGATGTCAGACACCTGGATATGGAGAGAAAATCAGCCTTATGGGTTTGCATTTCTCTCCCTGAAGTCCCTGACTCCGAGTCGTGCTGCCCTGGGTGTTAGCTGAGAGGAGCAAACTGCTGCTCAGAGATGAGCATTGCTGTTGACATGCCCCTTAATCCCATTCCTGGGGAGGGGGTGGGGCTAGAGTTATATGTTTATATTCTTTTTTCTCCTGATTTCTTTTTTACTCTTAAGATCATCTTATCTTCCCTTTTCTGGGTACAAATAGTTCTCTGATCTTGTACAAGTTATCTTGAAGATTTTGCAGTCTCCGGTTCTAACCCAGAACAATAGGACATCCTTTATAATCTCCCTATCCAAGCTGTGTGTCCCTAATTCTTCACCTTCTAGAAGTCAGTTGGCACCACCCCACACAAACATGGTTCCTGGGTCCATTTACTTGTATGTGTGGTTGTTGAGGATAAGCCACATTATAGGAGACCATCTACAGTATTTAGAAGATATATCTGTACTAATTATCTAAACCTTCCCCATTTTTTATTCTAATACGACCCTTACTCTTTTCAAGTAATTCCATACCATTATCTCTTTTAGCTTTTAAAGGATCTCATGAGTGAAGCAAATCATCATTTTGTCTTCCCATTCTATATCCAGAGGTAGAGATACAAAATGGTGGTCATTACCTCAAGGCTTAGAAGAGAGTTGGGGGCAGAAGTGGAATGACACCACACATGACCCCACAAGGCAACAAACATTCTATTGCATCTGTGTGCACAAGCTTTATAAGATTAGGACTCTTGTGTGGCTGACAAGATGCTGCCCCACAAGATGTCAACTCCCTCAGCTCTAGTTGAATGCCCTGCATTGGCATAGATTCTTGAGAAAGTCCATTTATTGTGGGGGAAAATAAAATAAAAATGTCACCATTGTATGAAGACAGCTGGTAACTACATTTATGGTGGTGAGCGTTGCATAATATATAGAATTGTCAAATCACTATGTTGCATACTTGAAACTAATCTAACATTGTGGGTCAACTCTACTTCAACAACTGAGAAAAAAAAAAATCACAGATTTGGGTGATATTTTGGTGCAAAAGCCAGAATTTAAGTGCAGTGGAAACAAGTGGGAGATGAAGCAATTCAATAATACAGCTTACCTTTCTGCAACCTGTTTGGAGTATCATAACAGCTCAGATGACCTAAAGGAAAAAGAAAACACTCATTTTGTCCTTGTAGAAGGCCAGTGAAAGAACTCTTATGCTATCTCTTAAGGCCAGTGGCGGGAAAATTTAGATGGACAAGGAGAGTACTTCTGTGCCTACATATTTGTCCATATTCTGTTAATGAGAAGATGAATTATAGACATGCATCCATCAGAGCTTGCAACACTGTGAAGTTTTATCTTTAATTAAGACCCATATTCTTGCCCCTGTATCTTATATTAAAATGAAAGTATTACTAAAAAGAAGGAAAAGAAAAACAATAGTCAACTAAAACCTCCCACCAAGAAAACCTCTACAATTTTGGTTAACTCATATGCCCAATTATTCCACTTTAATGAAAAGAGAAAAAAACGCAAAGGAATCCATGTGTATAGATGACTTGAGTGCATCCACCCATATCCCAAAGCAGCACATTTCCAAAGGGCAAAGATAGCCTAATGCAATGCTTCTTTTCTTTGTTTAATTTCCTCACAATGCATCATTCTCAAAAGAGATGTGCCCAAGTTCTCTCTCCCACATTGTTTTCAAACCTGGTCACCACTGCATGCATTTCTAAATGACAAGGCGATTGGATCTAAACTTCGATATGTTGAGAGAAAACTCAAACTGACAGGTGGAGGAGGCAGAAAGAAGGCACTGCCCATTCCTCCCTCATCCCAAATGTCATCCCTTCCTTGTCCAGGCTAAGTAGGCAATCCTGATGAAGAAACGAGCAGACACTTGAAAGTTTCTGACAGGTGTCATGCGCTCAGGCACTGAGTGGCCAGGAGTGATGGAGCTTGACGTGACAGTGGCGGAGCGATCGAGTTTGGCTCCAGGATATGCAGAGTTTGGTGTATGTCATTTCCAATTCTTGTCATGCCCCTACTCCAGAATGGTAACTACAAATGGACAGAGCCAGTGGGAAGTGTTCAGAAAACTTGAAAACATTCTTTCCTGACCAATTGATATTGCCAAGCTGCAATAACCTGGGATCAGCCACCCAAAGTAGGTGCCCTCCTGCTAGGGAGGATCAGGATGGGGAGGCAGAGCTGGCCACACTGATTTAATGTGCTTTTGCTTGCTCTCTTGCTTTGTTCTCTGCATTGCCCTCCAAGAAAAGGGTTTCAATTATTCTAATTCTTTCCCACATTTCCACATGCGATGTTTGTGCTGCCAGCATTCTCCCCCACCAATAACTTCTGACGACTCTAATTCCTTTAATGTAATGATCTTTGCAGCAGATCCTGCAGGATCTAAATATTTGGCAAACCTGCTCTTCTGACCCGGTTGGAGAGTGATTTATAATGGGAAAGGAGAACTAGCTTCTCAGTAACACTGTGCAAATAGTTTCATAAATATTCCTCTGTTGCATTATTTTGACATATTACTTCTTTTAACAGTCTGCCAAAGTCAAATATTTCAGCAAAATAAAAATCCATGGCCAGTCCTCTCACCCAGCCAAAGTAACAGGTGGTAACCAAGCTCACCTGGTGGGAGAGCCCGGCTTGATTAACTCCAAGCCCAGAAGTGATGGCTAACTGGCATTAAGGCATGATGGATGGCAGCAGATGTATGTATAATCCTTAGCCTAGCCTTCCAGCCTCCTAAAAGAGAATGTATTTATTTAATGGTTCTTAACTCAATACATTGGCTTGTCATTAAGCATTTTTAAATAACATAAGGACTTTATAAGTACTTTCATTTTATAAAAATCCAACAAATAATTATTTGATAAAAAGTCAGTGGTACCTAGAGACTCTGAATCTGGTTTCTACTGAAAATCCTTTGGAGCCCCAGGCACGGTGATAAATCAACTCTGGTGTGACTGTCTGCCTCTACAAATGCCAACAGTCAATGCTGAAGTGGAATGAGAATTCTGGTGTCACCCTGACCCAAGCAGAGCCTGAAATTTGAGACTAGCAGGGCCCCGGAGTAGATCCTTTAATCGCAACCACCCTTGCAGGGCCAAGATAAGTTTGGGCCATATGTGCTGCTATCTCGGCTTCAGCTACTTTCTTTTCTGGTTTTGTCCTTGGTGAGTGGAGATGACCCATACAGCAGAGTATCTACTTCTGCCCAAGAACAGTGATGGCTGGCTTGTGTCAGGACCCCCAGGCCCTCCCTATGCACACATCACTCCTGGTATCTCATCCTTTTCTGTGATTCGAGCTCACATCTCTACAATGCTTACTCCTAGGTGTGTCTTTCTTTCTTTCTTTTTTTTTTTTTAGTTGTGTCTTTCTAACTAATTCTGTCTTCCAACCTCTCGCCTTGCAACTCCGTACCGACAATAACTCTTGATATGCATGCACCCTAGGCTGAAGGAATCTGCTTGCTCCTACCAGTTATGTTCTCTGCTGGTTCCCTGCTCTGCTGGGGGTTCTGCCATTGGCCCAGCCTCTACATTTCAGTAGGACTTTACATTCTCCTCTTTGTTTTCTTTCTGTAGTCAAGCAGTCATTCAGTTGGGTCCGTTTTCTTACATAAAATTTCCTCCATCAGCTCCCCATTCTGATTCTTGAAATGTTTTTATAGCTTGCTTTTTAAATTATGTATTTTCATGATGAAATTTTCAAACAACATGGTGAAACATAAAGGAAGAGTAATGTAACCAAAGAAAAAAAAATTAAAAGTAATATCCAAAATCATATTGCCCATAAGTATGTCAAAAAATTAGATAACATTCTTCAAAACTGTTCTAAAGTGCATACATGGATGGATGGAGAAAATCTAAAACATTATGCTATCCATGTTAGAAAAACAATTTAAAAATAAGAGAATTGCTTACCTTATTTCTTTACCACAAGAGATATGAATGTCTGTATTATCTAAGGCTAAAAACTATGAACTTCCAACTTTAAGAGACTGTGGAAACATTATACATTTTAAAATTTCACTTCAGTTTTAATCAATAGTGATCAAATTCACACAATGAAAGGTAAGTGGGTGGCCCTTCTATACTTCCTGTCAAGATTCCTAGCCTCACCTCCCAAATTTACTTACCAAGAGTTAAACACTTATGTTCTGTAATCACAATACACAGCATATAATTGCCTTAGTTCTTTGTTTGTATTAATTTTTTGCTCACCACCAGTCTTTTCTCTGGAGCTTCTCCATTCCTGAGTGTTTTGGTTTTGATACCGCTTGCTTGGCTAGATTTTGTTGTAGAGTACTTTTCTGAAAAAGAAGTTTTGTACTGCATTCTCTGAGTTCTTTGGATGCCAGATCACACTCTTATTCTATCAGCAAGATTTAGCCATTGTAGTACTGGTTTTTGACATTGAACACCCCATGCTCCTTTTACATTCTCTTTTATTAGGCTGGATTGCATCATTGTGTGGTTG
Organism: Lontra canadensis; assembly: GCF_010015895.1. Lineage (NCBI taxonomy): Eukaryota > Metazoa > Chordata > Mammalia > Carnivora > Mustelidae > Lontra > Lontra canadensis. The sequence continues at coordinate 39,647,282 of NW_022630997.1, read as the reverse complement.
TATTCTCATCCCCCCACCACCACCAAAAGGGGAGGGAAGGAGAGAGGGGAGGAAAGAAGGGAGGATAGTAAGGAAAGAAAGAAAGAGAGAAAAGAAAAAGGACTAAAGCACTTAAAAGGTGTTTGTTATATGATAAAGTTCTGTCACACTTGAAAATGTCTTCACTTTGCTCCTCTACTTGAATGTTCTTTAGAATTTTCCACTCTTTTTTTTCTCAATATGCTATAATTTCAGTTTCTATTTTATATTTGGAAAAAGAGATGCTTATGGGACTTTTTTATATTATTTTATATTATTTTGTATTATTTGTATTATTACTAATATCATTTCATTGTAAGTGTAATACATTTTTTAGTACTTCAAATCTGAAATTTATTGGCAAGCTTTGCAAGTAGTCTATCCCTTAAAAAGAAGGTATATTCTTATTTTTTTAAAGATTTATTTATTTATTTGAGAGAGAGAGAGCAGGGGGAGGGCAGAGAGAGAGAGAGAATCCTAAAGCAGACCATCTGCTCTGTGGAGAGAGCAACATGGGGCTCAGTCCTAGGCTCTCAAATCATGACCTGAGCTGAAATCAAGGGTGAGTCACTCAATTGACTGAGCCACCCAGGTACTCCAAGAAGGTATAGTCCTTATTTTCAGCGTTTGAAGCTCAAAATATATCAATTAATACACTTTTTTTTTTACCTTTTTTTTTCCCCCAAGAGAGTGAGCTGGGGAGTAGGGACAGAGGGATTGAGAGAGAGAGAAAAAGAGAGATAATATTAAGCAGATTCCACACTCAGTGTGGAGCCTGACAAAGAGCTCGATCTCATTACCCTGAGATCGTGACCTGAGCCAAAATCAAGAGTCAGATGCTTAGCCAACTGAGCTACCCTGGCACCCTCAATTACGTTATTTGAGACTTCTGTTTGTTTCCTTATAAAGACAGATGAGTTAAAATCTTAGGCCAACATTATTTTTGCTTATCTATATAACTACAGCATTCACATTCATAAATCATGTTGATTTGATTCATGAATCAACATGATTTATGAATGTGAATGCTTTATTATTGAATGCATCTAATCACAACAATTCTGTATTCATTCAACATTACACTCTTAGCCTGATATTATTAACATATATATTATATATAAATATATAAATAAAATATAGTAGAGTTAGGATTATTTTAGGATTTGTGGTTAAATTCATTAAAATGTATTATTAAGTTTGCTAGATCATTTTCTTTTTTATTTCTTCTTGCTTGTTTATAGTTGCCTTTTATTCCCCCACATCTTCTAGGTCACGATGTACTAGGTGTATCTTCTATACAGAACATAGAGTTTTGCTTTTATTTTTATCAATATTTATGTACATTTCATTATGAAAATTTTCTAACAAAGTTGAAAGACTCCTAGAGAAACGTTCATGGGTTTTGTCTTTTAATCCAACCTGAAATTCTTCATGTTCATTTCTGTGATGATCAGCTTTGTATCAATTTGACTAGGTTTTAGTACCTAGTTATTTCATCATATACTAGTCTAGGTTTCTGTGAAGGTATTTAGCAGATGTGAATAGCATCTACCTTCAACTGACTTTAAGTAAAAGATTATTCTTAATTATCTGGCTGGTCCTGACCCAATCAGTTTAAGATTTTTAGTAGCAAGAAACCTGAGGTTTTCTTAAGGAGAAAGAAATTCCACCTGTGCACTGCAGTATTGGCTCCTGCCTAAGAGACTCCAGCTTTCTTTTCCTGAGGGGCCATACTACAGATTCTGAACTTGCCTAACCTACCTTACTATCACATAAGCCAATTCTCTGCTAAACCTACCTTACTATCACAAAAGCCAATTCTCTGCTAAAATACACACACACACACACACACACACACATATTCCTCCCCCCCCCCCAACTGGTTGTGCTTCTCTGTTGAAACACTGACTGATATGGTGTCCTAAAGGGGGCAATAAATACATTAGCTTATTTTTTATTTCTTTTCCTCCTTTTCTACTATATTATTTTATTCTATTTCTATCCTTCCTAGTCTTATTAAAGTTTAGTGTGTGTGTGTGTGTGTGTCCGTGAGTGTGCATGTGTATGTGTTGCAAGTGTTGCCTCTGCTGATGTCTGGAAACAAGGACCAAATATACAATAATTGGAGAGTTATGTGCAATAATCCCTCAAAGACAGTGCACATGGACAAAATGATCCAAGAAAGAAAATATGAAGTAGCTGCATGGTATGTACAGTCCTGTACTCCTCTGTGGCTTGCTACTTTTAGCTATTATTTCCTTGGTATTCCAGCACCATCTCTACCTATTTCAAATTACATATGGCCTAAACTCATGTAACAGAAGTATGCATTGTAGAGGATACACAATACTTGATTTGTGAACCTTAAATGGTATGCTTTGATTTCTACCTGTTAAACATGAGGAAGTCAGTCTACTTTTCTATCTCTCATCTTTTTCTCCTTTCTTGCTCCATTTCTATTTGTATAGTTTCTGTATTATTAAAGCAGGTACTATTTTATTCTGTACTGTTGTCCTAATTGTCAATTCTATACATTTACATTTAGTTCTACATTTACAGTTTAATCTTTGTTATAGACTCAGTACTTAATATCAGTACCACTATTTGACTCAGACAAAAGGATCCTTTAGCAGCCTCTGCTCTGGCCCTTTCCCTCTGAATGAGCCTGCCATGGACTGAATGCTTGAGTCTCCCCAAATTTCATAGGCAGAAGCCCTAACCCCACGGTGAGATGGAATTTGGAGGTTGGATCTTTGGGAGGTAATTAGGTTTATATGAGCTCATCAGGGTGGGGCCACCACTGTGGTATTTTTGTCTTTATATGAAGAGGGAGAGAACCAGAGTTCTCTTTATCACATGAGAACACAGCAAGAAAGCAGCCATCTACAACACAGGAAGAGAGTTCTCATCAAGAACTGAATCTGCCAGCTTCTTCATCTTGGACTTCCCAGCATCCAGAACTGTGAGAAATAAATGTTTGGTGCTTAAGCCACTCAGTATATAGTATTTTGTTACAGCATCTTGGGCTAACAGCTCAGTGCCCCTCCCCATGGAGTAAGAAATCTGCAAGATCCTACAGGAGATACCCACCCCGAGCCCATATACTCCCATTCACAACATGTTTTCATTATAAACCCTAGAGCTGATGACACAAACCACACTAAAATCAATTCTATGGCTTGAAAGCAGCCAATATAAAGATGCAATACCTTTAAAAGGAACAGTAGTAGGATAGACAGCTGATGTCCCAAGAGAAACTAGAGCAGACTGTGGAAAACAGAGTAGTATATTTGAAGTATTGAGATTAAACGACTGCCACTTTATAAGTCCATACCTTTAATAGTGAAGACAAAAATAAAGTTTCTAGACAAAGACTAAGAGAATTTGCAGCTTGCAAGTGTGAGCTAAATAAAGACTAAAGGGAGTTTAGTACAAAGAAAATTATCTGACAAAATCAAGGGTATGTAGTAAGGAATAAAGAGTACAATAAGAAAGGGAAATATGTGGACAACCAGAAAAGCATATTGACTGTACCAAAAAGCAATGTCATGTGTGATTTAAAATATATACCCTCACTAGCCATCAGGGAGATTCAAATTAAGACCACATTGAGATACCACCTTACACCACTTAGAATGGCCAAAATTAGCAAGACAGGAAACAACATGTGTTGGAGGGGATGTGGAGAAAGGGGAACCCTCTTAAACGGTTGGTGGGAATGCAAGTTGCTGCAGCCTCTTTGGAGAACAGTGTGGAGATTCCTCAAGAAATTAAAAATAGAGCTTCCCTATGACCCTGCAATTGCACTACTGGATATTTACCCCAAAGATACAGATGTAGTGAAAAGAAGGGCCATCTGTACCCCCAATGTTTATAGCAGCAACGGCCACGGTCGCCGAACTGTGGAAAGAACAAAGATGCCCTTCAACGGACGAATGGATAAGGAAGATGTGGTCCATATACACTATGGAGTATTATGCCTCCATCAGAAAGGATGAATACCCAACTTTTGTAGCAACATGGATGGGACTGGAAGAGATTATGCTAAGTGAAATAAGTCAAGCAGAGAGAGTCAATTATCATATGGTTTCACTTATTTGTGGAGCATAACAAATAGCATGGAGGACAAGGGGAGTTAGAGAGGAGAAGGGAGTTGGGGGAAATTGGAAGGGGAGGTGAACCATGAGAGACTATGGACTCTGAAAAACAATCTGAGGGTTTTGAAGGGGCGGGGGGGGTGGGAGGTTGGGGGAACCAGGTGGTGGGTATTGGAGAGGGCACGGATTGCATGGAGCACTGGGTGTGGTGCAAAAACAATGAATACTGTTATGCTGAAAATAAATTAAAAAAAAATGAAAAAGAAAAAAAAATTAAAAAAAAATATATATACCCGCAATTAAAATGTTTGATAACAACTAAATGAAAAATATCAATGATGCTAGAATAAACAAAGATTAAATATTCTAAGGATTGTGTGGGAAGAGGTGAAACTACAAACATATTAGGTCCTGATAACTCAACAATGTATTTTGTAATATCTAGGAAAATGACTAAAAGAATAGAAGAAAAAAAAAGCTTTGTAATGAACAAAATAAAGGGGAAAGAATAAAAATATTTGATTCATAAAAAAATTTTGAAGAAAGGAGAGACAAAGGAACCCGAAGTAGGTAATAAATGAAGAACATTAAGATGATAAATATATACCCAAATACATTGGTAGTAATATTAAATGTAAATTGCCTGAATATGCCAATAAAGGACAAATATTCTTAGACTGGATAAAACCTCAAACTCAAATTATATTATATTTACAAGAATAACTTAAGATAAATTATAGAGTAGCTTGAATATTAAAGGATGGAGAAAAAAGATATGGAAACAGTAGCCATAAGAAACATGGTATCAGATAAGGCATGACGCATTACTAGAGATGATTTCCTGATGAACGGTCTATTAGCCAAGAAGACAGAAAAATTTATATGAACCTAAAAATGACCTCAAAATATGTCAGTAATAATTGAAAAAAAAAAAAAAGAGAGAGAGATAAATCTATAACCAAAATGGGAGATTTAACATGTCTCTCTTAGTAACTGGTAGAAAAAGCAGACAAAAATTAGTAAGAATCTAGAATCCATTAACAAATATGAATCTAATAGAGGACATTGAATTGAACATTGAGAGAATCACATTCTTTTCCAGTCGTATGGAACATTTATCAAAATTTGTGACACGCTAGACTTCAATGTTAGTCTCAACCAACTTCAGTGTCTCGGCCTTGCCACTATTGACATTTTGGGCTTGATAACTTCTTTGTCATGAGAGACTGTTCTGTGCATTATAGGACACTTAGCAGTATTCCTGGTCTCTATCCACTAGATGCCTGTATTAGCTCCCCTTCCCCAGTTATGACAACAGCACTCATCTCCAGATATTGCCAGATGTCCTCTGGGGGGCAAAATCATGACTGATTTAAAGTATGTTCTTCTAAAATAGTTTAATGAAGCCAGTAGTCAATAACAAAAGATTATTAAAACTCCCCAAAGTATGCAATTAGACAATAGAGTTACAAATAACCCATGAGGCAATGAAATAATTGAAATGGAAATTAAAATAAATTTCAAGTTGAATTATTATGAAATAAAGCTTATCAAAGCTTATGCAATGAGGCTCAAACTGTTCTCAGAAGAAAATAAATAGAATTAAATGCATCTATTAAAAAGAAGAATGTATAAATTCAAGATAGGAAGGTCAGGATTCACAGCCAAGTGAGATTGGCAAATGTTCTCCCCAAAAAGTAACTATAAAGCTGGACAAATTAACCAGTAATATGTCGTTACTCTGGAATTCTACCAAAGTCATATAATGATCTGTGATAAATCATTGAATTCAGGATGAGAACAGTGGGATTCTGTGGCATTCAGACCTGGGGCTGGAGCTAATCCCATTCTCCCTCCTTCAGCAGGTGATAGGGAGACTCTTTCAGGACAGGATCAGCAGTTTTTCTGACACTGCTGAGGAGGGCTCACTCCGTTCAGGGCAGTAGGTATTGCCCATCTTCAATGGAAATGACTTCCCTAAGACAAACAAGTGGCAAGGCCAATGGCTTCATTCTAGTAGCCTGAGGTTGTAGTCCTGATGGGGGCAAAGATGTTTTTGGCTGAGACTATATACATGGTCAGTGGAGACAGAGAGCGTCCAAGCTATTCTCACACTCCTGGCTTACGCGGAGGCTGCATACCTAAAGTACAAGAGTCAAAAGGAACTAGAGGACAATAGAACACAAGGCAGACTGAAAACAACCTGGATTTTCTAATGCCTCATATTTAGAATACATAAAGAACTCCTATAACTCCAGAAGAGGAAAAATTCAATTAAAAATACAGACAAAATATTTGAACAATCATTTAATCAAATGGATACTATGCACAAAAAAGCACTGAATACCATTAATTTCTAGAGAACTGCAAATTAAAATCATGCTAAGATATCACTATACATCCACTAGAATGTTTATAGTCAAAAAGAAAGACAATACCAAGTATTGGTGAGAATGTGGAGAAACTAGAAGTCTTATGCATTGCTGATGAGAATGTAAAATAGTACAGAAACTTCAGAAAACAATTTGTCAATCTCTTAAAAATTTGAAGATAAATTTAGTATAGGATGCTTTATTTCTACTCCTAATAATCTAAGAGAAATGAAAACATATGTCCACACAAAGATATATACATTAATATTCAGAGCTGCATTAGTCATTCATTCCTGATATTTGTAATTTATGTCTTTTCTCTTTTTCTTGACAAACCCCTAGGAAGATAGATGAAAAAGAGAGAGAGAGAGATGGCACAAGTTACAAATATCAGGAATAAATAAGGGAATGAAAATACAGATCCTATAGACATTTGAAGGAGGGTTTCATGAACAATTTATGCCAATAAATTTGAAACACTAGATGAAAAACTCAATTTAAAAAAGACAACTCACTAAAATTGACACAGGAAGAAATAGTCTGATTATGCATTTATCTGATAAAAAATTGAATTCCCAGCAAAAGTATCCTTTAAGAATGAACATGACATAAAAACATTCTCATATAGAGGAATGCTAAGAGATTTTGTTACCAGCAACAAGCCCGATCTAGAAGAATTGTTTAAGGAAGTTCATCAGACAGACATGATAACAGAAGAAAACTTAGAACTATGAAATAAAGGAAGAACAACAGAAATACTAAATATCTAGGTATATAAAGGGGGCTATCCTTTTCCTACTGAGTTCTCTGAAGATGTATTAGTCCATTGAAATAAAAAATTAAAACATTGTCCTGAGTGGTGCAGGAACCTATATTGTGGTATACTTCCTACCTTACACATAAAGTGGTAAAATGTTGATTCTAAGTAGAATGTTGAAGTTAAGATTATATTTTGTAATCCCTAAGGCAACAAATAAAAATTACATAAATATATTTTAAAACATAGTCCACAATTTAAAATAGACTGCTGAAAATGTCTGAAAACCCCAAAAAGGGCAGGAAAGAAGAAACAAATAAAAACCAGAAAACAATAAAATGACAATTTAAATCTAAACATATCAACATCACTAAGTACTAATGGTGTAAACATACCAATTACAAGAAAAAGACCATCAGAATTGATAAATATATAACTAAAAGAAACTGTAAAAATTCTCTGGAACTATAGAATATATAAAGATTAAAAGCAAAAAGCACCAAAGTCTACCTTGCAAACACTAATTAAAAAAAAAAAAAAAAGGCTGGAATTTAGAGGGGAAAAAAATAACCAAAGATAAAGGTGGGTAAATTGATAAAATATTAATTTACCAAAAAAGACATAATGGGGGGCACCTGGGTGGCTCAGTGGGTTAAGCCTCTGCCTTTGGCTCAGGTCATGATCTCAGGATCCTGGGATCGAGCCCCGCATGGGGCTCCCTGCTCAGCGGGGAGCCTGCTTCCCCCATCTCTCTGCCTGCCTCTCTGCTTACTTGTGATCTCCGTCTGTCAAATAAATAAATAAAATCTTTAAAAAAAAAAGACATAATGATCCTAAGTATACAACTAACTAGGGCTTTAAAACTACTCTGAGTTGAATTGTATCCTTCCAAAAAATGTGCTCAATAAGTTCTAATCCAATATAAATGGTGTCCTCTTAAGAAGAGAAGACTGATATGAGGAATTTGAGAGGCAGGGTTGGGGGGTTGTTGGAGGTAGGGAGGGAAAAAATGAAACAAGATGGGACCAGAGAGGGAGACAAACCATAAGCGACTCTTAATCTCAGGAAACAAACTGAGGGTTGCTGGGGGGTCAGGGGGGAGGAAAAGGGTGGCTGGATGATAGACATTGGGGAGAGTATGTGCTATGGTGAGTGCTGTGAATTGTGTAAGACTGATGATTCACAGACCTGTACCCCTGAAATAAATAATACATTATATGGTAATGGAAAAAAAAAAAAAAAAAGAGGAGAAGAGACACAATGTGACAGTTGTCTTAATACTTGTTACCTTAGGAGGGGCACTGACTGGAATGGGCCATGAAGGATCTTGGATAATACCAGTAATATTGTATTACTTGATCTGGGTAGTGGTTATATGGGTGTGTGCATTTTGTGGAAAATCCATTGAGCTCTACTATGTTATATTTTGTGTATTTTGTATATTTTGTGTTTCTTCATGTACATCATATTCCAATAAAAATTCTATTTAAAATTTCTAAAAATAAGTAATATGCCTATTGTCATTATGCCCAAGTTTTATAGTCCTAGAACAAATTTTAGCTTCTAATATTCTATTCCAAACAACTAAACAAATGATGGGTATGTAGGTAGGTAGATAGGTAGGTAGGTATAGAATAAATAGCACCATGGCCCCCTGGAGAGTACTTTTACATGTTTGAGCAGAAGAGAATACCTTGATATTGGTATCTAGTAAGAATATCTTCAGCAGTTCCGGGAATAGGGTTAAAAACAATAGAGTGAGCAGTCTGAAGAGAAGAATGACTAATTGTAGTAATATTGGAGGCTTTATAAAATTTAAAATGCTATTATTAGTATGGAAGTGTTGAATTACTATATTATACACTTGAAACTAATATAACACTACATGCTAACTAACTGGAACTAAAATTAAAACTTTAAAAAAAGTTAAAAAAAAACTTTAAAAAAAGTTATTGTCATTATTAAAACTTGTTAACCTCAAAAGGGACAAACATATAATATACTCACAAAATGGACAAATTATTCAACTGATGATTTAATTGATTCATTTGATGGCTCCTATATTTTCCCTTTATTATATAGTCAAGTGATAATTGTATACTATGCATAATAAAATAGAAGTTCAGAAAGATAAAACAAGATAAAAACAAAAAACCTGAATGAACCAAACAAAAAAGCTAAACCTGCTGAAATGATAGTGTGAGGATATTTAATCTTAGACCAGAGGGCTCATTTCAGGAATAGACCTTATACATGTTTGAGACATGGTCCTAGTGGAGTTCACCATACCTGGAAAATTAATCATTAATTTATGTAGTCCTGCAATAAAGAGAAATGTGCTGGCATTTAAAGCATTTATCACTTGCATCCGAAGAGCAAGCAGTCAGAGCCTTCACATCAGACAGATGGGTGAGAGGAGAGGGAGACAAGATGGTATTTTTAGAAATAAGAGAATGACAAAATCAAGATTCTTGCTTCTGGTTGAATCCTCATTCCATGGAGTATTATCCACAGCAGCTGGTGGTTTTTTTTTGTTTGTTTGTTTGTTTGTTTGTTTGTTTGTTTTGTGAAGGGCTTGGGAAGAGTGGAAGCCTCTCCCTGTATCCAGTACCTGGGGGCAAGTTCTCAACTCCCCCTTTGTCAGAATATCACCTTGATCATCAAAGAAACATCACATACTCTAACCATGTCTGCTGATGTCTTTCACTCAGTATTATCGTCCCTCTGGCTAAGCAGGCATGCAGACTCAGGTCAAATTTTGCAGGATCTTACTGTCATTTTGAGGATGTTGCTCTTTATATTAAGTATAATGAGAGTTTATTGAATAAGTTTATCTTACACTGACATGACTGTATTTATGTTTTGCAGTGAGCACCCTGGCTATCAGACATACTCACTGATAAGAAATGTGGGGTTCTTTAGGAAGTTCTTCCAGAACTCCAGTAAGAGGTGGTACTGGCATAGACAAGGACAAGGGTCAGCAAAACTTTTCTGTAAAGGACAAGGTGGTAAATCTTTGAGGCTTTGTCAACCATATGGTCTCTAGCAAAACTACTCCACTCAAAACAGCCACAGACAACCTATTAACAAATGGGTCTGTCTGTAGTCCAATAAAACTCGATTTACAAAAACAGGAGGTAGGTTTGATTTGGCCCACAGACCAAGGTTTGCTAACCCTGAATAAGGATGATGGTAAGGAAGACATACGGTTTTAAGAGATGCTTAAGAAGTAAATCACAAGGTCTTTCTCAGGCATCAAATGTGAAGGCGGTGGGGAGAAGAGGACCCCTGGATATAGGTTGACTTCATAGACTGGTAATAGAAGCCTTTCAGGCTCTATCTCCACTCCCCCTCCCATCCAAACGTAGTACTCTCTAGTCAGTGTTTTTGGCTGTCCATCACATTTGAACACGTTTCCAAAGCTTCCAATGTTTCCACCTATGAATCACTACCCTACAGAAGATGCCCGAAACTTGGTTTGCCAGTTTTCTGGCAGTTCAGGCATGTGACTTGGCTCCCCTGGTCACGTGTTTCTGTGTGAGACAGGTTCTGATTCAGAACCTAGGGACTCACTTAATCATATGCCAGCCAGACTCCACTGTGAAGAGATGGAAGGAGAGATGTCCCAGAGATAGCAGTGACTGAGACACTAGTGACATATCCTGACTCATCATTGGGGCTGGGTATGAGCTACAGCCTGAGCCAAGGGGCAGTGATGTCCCCACTGACATAGCCCATGATAAAGGAGGCTATGTTTCTCTGAAGAACCTCCAAACCTGGTTCTCTGGCTCTCCCAGATACTCTGTGAGTCATATAATATTCTCTAAGAAGTTTCCTTCTTGAACTAGCCAGACTAGGTCCTGCTGTCCATAACTAAGAATCCGGGGGTGCCTGGGTGGCTCCGTTAAGCATCTGCCTTTGGCTCAGGTTATGATCCCAGGGTCCTGGGATGGAGCCCCACATCGGGCTCTTTGCTCAGCAGAAAGCCTGCTTTCCCTCTCCCACTACCCCTGATCATGTTCCTGCTCTCTCTCTCTGTCAAATAAAATAAAATAAAATAAAATAAAATAAAATAAATAAATTCTCTAAGAAGTTTTCAATGGTTCTCTGTTTCATCTTTCCATCGGCACTCTCTCTGGGCCACAGAGAATTCCATAGAAGTTCCTGAACCATTCTTTCTATGAAGCTCTTTTGGTCTCATCAGGGCTATAAAGGTTCCACAAGCAAACATTTTTTAAAAAAACTAAAAGGAGAATCATTAATAACTAAGCACTAAGTTGAGAGGAAAAAATAGTAAGCTTGAAATCAAGTTTTCAAAAATAAAGTTAATGAAGATAGCTGTTGATAAGAGAGGAGAAAGGCAGTGCAGGCTGGAGGAAGTCCATAGTCAAGGCCTCAGGAGCAGGAAGGAAGCTGGTCTAACTTGTAGTACAGTTTGGGTGGGGAAATAGATCAGAAGGCATATGAATGGGCCTTGGAACATATCCGCGTAAGGGAGGACTTCCAGAGTACAGCAGCCCCTACAACTACTGACCTATAATTACTTCCCAGTGCTTCTCCTTCCTGGCCTTTGTACATGCTGTTCCCTCTGCCTGGAGGGATGTCTACCCATTCTTCCTGCTGCTAGCCTCAGATAAATGCCACTTGTGGGATGGGCTGCACCACAGATCAGGTTCTTGGGAAACTGAGATTTTCATGCAGGTTTATTGGAAACAGCCCTCTGGAACAAGTCCTGTAAGGGAGTGATGGGAGCAGGTTTGTTCTGAGAGAGAAGTTGAACCTCATACAGCTTTCCCAGTGGCCCCAGCAGATTCCATGATGGGCTCTGGAGCTTCAGAACTATCCTGCCCGAGGCGAGGGAGCCAGAACTTAGTGTCCTCTTATGGACCAGTCATTGGATACAAGTGCTCCAGGAAGGGTGTGTTTCCTTGGATGGGGAAAGTCTTTTCAGTTAAGGGCAATTACACAAGTGTAGAGGAGGTGGGTGGTCAGGAAGTAAGGAAATTACAGGCTAATTCCCACCAGCCCATCTCAAGTAAGTCCTGTGTTATCTTTTATTTTTTTTTATTGTATGCTATTATTTTCCTTCCACTGTTTATGATGATGCATAATTGCATACTGTATTACCATCTCCTCCAATAAACTCGAACAATCATGAGTAAAAGAACCATGCCAATTAAAAACATCATGTTATCCCTAGCATCTAGCAGAGTGCCTGGCACATGGTAGGTATTCAACCAATATTTATTAAATGAATAACTGAATGAATACAAAAATAATGAGTCGATGCAAGAAAGTAGACATGTCTGATATGGGAGCAGAGCAGTGAGTCTGAGTGTGCCCTGGACCAAGGAAGGAGGAGCCTGTGTTTATAGCTCGCTTGAAGCCCCCAGAACTATAGAGGCAGAGAGGATAGTGAATGGGCTACCACAAGACAGTGTGAGTCAAAGACATACTGGACAAGCCTATGTTTTATGAGACCAGCCACCTTTGATTTTGCTGACTAATACTGAGGGACTTAAACCAATAGAGTTTGAAACAGGAATGGAGACTGGAAGAACAATCATGAGGTGCCCTGCAGAGGTTAGTGCATCCCCAACACACTCTAGTAGAATTCAGAACACCTTCTGTCAAAAGATGGCTCCTCTCTCCTATCATGGTGCTGACAAGTGGTAAAATTAAATGTCAGCCAAACAACTTCCTTTGTGGGTGAAGGGTTTCATAATCCATAATGCATGTTCGCATGGCAATGCATTAAGGGTAAGATTTAACATCAAGGCTAAGACCAGGTAATTAATCAAAACCCTGATTCACTTGTACAAACCTGTGAGCAGTGCATTGGACTGCATATTGTGGCTGATCCAGGACTTTCTATTCAAATACAGCAGACCATATAGTGCAAGACGATATGAGGCGGGAGTGTAAAAATCTCATTAAGAGGGAACCGACTTGAAGACTGAGGCCAGAGACCCTATGCGTCATTTCACCCATACTTGTGCTAAAAATTACAGCTTCAGGCTCCCACCCAAGGATATTTAAAGAAGAATATTTTAATGAAAAATTTAACTGAGCTCATGGACGATATAAACTCCTAACTACTGTAAGTTTGAATACAAAGCAAAGAATGAAGAAGGGATCTCTTATTGAGTTCATGGCTCACATTACTGGGCACCTAATTGAAGCCTTTCAATTAGAAACCATGTCAGCAGAAATTCATCCTTTATATCCAGCACACACAGCATGAAAGTTCACCCCTTGTAGGGTGTTTGTGTGTTTAAGTCTCCAGGGCATTGCCTATGATCCACTGAATCATTATCTTGGTGCTGAAAGAATAGATTCTGGAAGCATACTCATGTTCCTAAAAATTTACTTTTCTGTATATGTTGACATTCCAAGCTTTCCAATGAGAGGAACACAAGGCTGAGAACATCACGAGCTCTGGGGAAGAAATTGAATGTTGAGGAAAAAGGAGAAATGTCTCAGTGAAAAACTGAAGAAAATCACTTTGGAGTTTTCAGTGGGAGGTAATTTAGCATTGTGGAAGGAGCCCAGGTTTTACATTCAGACCTGCTCAAGTTCAAATGCTGTATAACTTTGGGTGTAAGATTTGACCTCTCAGAGTCAGCTTTCTCTTCAATATGACAGGATATTAAAACTAGCCTCAGAGAGACACACACAATGCCATGCACTTATCTTCATAATTACGATAGATATGGTTATGGTTGTCGTTATTACTCTCCCTACCATCTTGCCTATAATATAGGTGTTCTAGAATTGTGTTCCTCCCCTCATCAGGTATCCTGGAAAATGGGATTGATTCAGTATTTCTTAACCTTTTCACACTCAGACTAACTTGTGTTGTCCTACCTTCATGGTTCAGTGGTGCTTACATCTGAATTTCCACAGGAAAATAGTTTCCCTTGACAGAATGTCCCCTTTGGACCAAGTCTGTGCTTAGCCCTGGAGGAATGGAGAGGAACAAGACTCCTGGGGCTCACAGGCACTTAGGGAGGAGAAAGGAAACAGATCTTTTACTGTGACATGTGGTAGAGAGGGGGTTCCAAGTATAGCCAGGGTATGGAGGGGGAAGCCTGAGGGGGACAGAGAATGTTTTCTGGAAAATTATCAGTCAGAAGAGCGTGCCTGTCTTAAAGGTTAGCACTAGCTCTACTGCACTTCTGTGTCCCATCGGGTACCTTTACTCAGCCCCTCCTGGGCTCTTTCTTCCCTGAGTCAGAGTATCTTCTTTAAGTCTCAGGTCACCTAGAATCTGTCATGCCTTCAAGAGTCTTGCTCACAGAATACTTACAAATTAGATGAAAAGTTGGGATGACTGAAACTTAGAGCTCTCTAGTAAAGAACAGTAGTGATGTAGGACTTGAGTGACTGCTCAAGATTGTGTTTAGGGTCCAGGAGAGAGTCACCTGCCATGTAGCCTTTCTCGGTCACACAGTGCCTTGGATACCAAGGCAATAACATAACATGGACTCAGTGCTCTAGCTCTGAGTCAGCAGGAGGCCATAAGTTGCCTCAAAGGCAAAGTCCTCCCCCTACCATGGAGCCCTTGACTTGGTGGGTTTTGCCTCAAAGAATATTTATAGTGAATAGGGCAGGTGCCACTTATGCAAATTCTACAGTGAATTCCCCAGAGATTCATTAGTCCCTCAGACAGACCTAAGACATCCTCCATATGCTATTTGCAGAAAACAGGGCCTCAGAATAGCCAGGATCCTTCCCACCCCAGACCACCACTGCCTGTTGATAGAAGGAGCTCATGACATACCCATATCTCTCACGGTTATTGTCCCGCCTTTTTAACCGGGATCTTTGCTCTACCTCTGTTTCTCATATTCTGGGATTCTGATATCCTTCATGGTGAATATATGGTTTCGTGCAAATCAGAGTCTGGGAAATGAATCATCACCCCTGCTTTGGGTGAGGGAGGGATTGGGCCAGGGCTGGGGCCTGCAGAAGAAATCCCATTACTAGGTCCAGAGGCAAAAGTATCCTGCTCTCTACACCCTCAACATAGTCACATTGGTCTCATATTATAAAACGATAAAGTACAACATGGTTAAATACATCACTGATTTGCCAATAATAGGTATTGGTATGTAAGTCTAACTGGTGGTACAGCTGCCTGAGGTATTGATTTTACTGTCTAATGGTTGAGAGAGATGTTATCTTGATTAATTAGAAGTCAAAAACAAATGCATCTTCTATTAAATCTCTTGTGGCATTCACCTGAAAAAAATTCTACACGTGTCTTAAAATGTCGGAAACCTAAAAGGACAGGGTGAGGAGGGAGCAAACCACCCTTTCCGCCACCTGTCCTGAGTGAAGATAATGTCTGTGAGTTCTGGGCAAGCTGATGTGAGCTTATCGACCAGAAAGAAAAGGGGGTGCCCATCTTTCTCTTCTTTCCAAATGCAGCCTTAAATCCAGAAATTAAAAAGAGAAAGTACTACTGAATATAGCACTTTTCCTGGAGTTACATACTACAGACTTTCTGGGTTTGGCTGAATGTAAATGTTTCATTTACCCTGCCATCCCAAAAACTGGTAAATTGTTGCATACAGAACTGCCTCTGCACGAAGCATTTTAGAAGCACCCAAAGGATAATTTCCAGAAGCCATGAATAGAGTGCTAAACAATATTGTTCTTAAAGATGAAAGGCATATGCATATCAGCAGCATGATTGTTAAATTTTGGTCAAAGTATATTTTTACAGAAAAATCAAAGGAATTTTAGAAAGAAATATTACTTGGGCATTTTCGTGAGCTTTAAAAAATAATACATCAACCTTAAAATACAAATCCATATGACGTGATAAACCATAATATAATGAAAAGTTATAATAAAGGTTGATCTTCTTTGGGATTTGTGAGCTAATTTCTATAAAACAATCTACATTGGATGCTGTTGTTGTTTTTCCACATTTTCCTTTATGATCTAAAACTTTTTCCTTTCTTCAGCTTGAACACTACCTGTATCAGTGAAACTCAAGGGGAGTCTACCTGCCATTGTGGGTGTGGCAAGAGGCTGAGTTATGAGCACATTTGGAAACCATTTTTAACTACCGGTACTGAAATGAAACTGTTCTGCTATTTTTTTAACTATTTGACATTGGAAAAATGATATGGCATTTCTAAGCCAGCATCCGATTATCTATTCAACAAAGATCTCTTAACAACTATTTACTGAAGTGAGGAGAATACAGTGTCAAACAAGAAATACCCGGTCCCTGCCCATATGGGAGATGAAGTTGTAGTTGTGCCATTCTGAATGGGGTAGTGTATGTAAAAGGACTTTGGAGTTTATGATCTGTTTACTAACTCTAAGATACTATTGCTATTAGCATTGTAATTGTGAGATGACTTTTCTCTTCATCAGGACCAAGCTTAAGCCATCCTATGTCATGTTGTAAAATGTTTATTTGAAAGTCTAAGCTACAGAATTTGAAAGACTGCCAAGTTCACTATTTTTTTAAGGACATTTTTTCTAGCTAGGAAAGAAATTTTTACCTGCGGAGCTCAGATTAGAGAACAGTCACCTGGGTCAAGGTCACCTTGGTAAGGGCCCCAGGAGGGAACTCCCATCTACAGCTTGACCAAGAGTCTATTTTTCTTGCCAAGTGTCAGGATGCTGCTCTTTCTCTAAATGTTTCTCCAATCTCCTTGCCATTCTTCAATTTCCACATGAGCCAGATAAGATCAAAGCAGATCTTGGCTTGAAGTTAATTTGTCCATTCAACTAACTGATAGTTCCTGAGGTCCCACTGTGGGCCAGGCTCTGGGCCCTGAGTTGGGGACCCAGGAGATTCTTCTGCCTTCATGGGATTCACTGGTTTAGATGAAGGTCTTCAGAGAAGTCCTAATTTCCTCCTTTTCTGGCAATATTGAAGGAGACACACAGAAATGAACCCGTGGCTGCCTGGGGATGGTGAGGTGGGTGGGAGGGGACTTACTTGAAACCTTTCTCCTGATCCACCTATTTCAGCAGATCTATGCAAATAGTTGGGGGGGGGGGGCTGTGGGGAATGACCTTAAGAAACCTACCCTCAGTGTCCCACAATTTATAAGCACAGAGTGATATTTTTAAAGGTTCCAATTTTTAGACCATCATGTTAAATTTATGTGGGTATTTCCAAGGAATTTACCAGGAGAAAAAAATAGGTATGATGTGTCCACAGATTAGACCTGCAATTGTCCCTTTCCTTCTAGTGAGGAAGGACTTCCTAAATGGGAAACTCCTTTTCTCTGACCCACTGAAATAATTCACTGAAAATAAGAAGCACAAATTCCTTCTTAAGAAGCCAAGATATCCATGAGACTTCTCCTAGGCAGGCCTAATTTGCACCCCATCATCTATTCACATCTGAGTAAATCCTCACCAAGGGAAGCTCTTAGTCTGTTCAATTAATGGGCAGGGACTATAGCAACATGAGGAACCTGCACTTTTTCTCCAACTTCTGTGGGATATTTGTGTTTGGCCATGGTTAATGGCAAGTGGCTTTTGATTCTTAAGTATTCATCTTCTTGGGCATATTCAATTATATTAACATAATTCTTCCACAGGGATCACCCAATTGAACCCAATATTTCATGGAAGAGGAAATTAAGGCCTGGCAATGAAAATGATTTTCCCAAGGTCAATAAAGATGCAGAAAGGCCCACAATAGGAATTATTTCTCTGTGTCTATTAAAAACTCACCTATTCTGGGGGCATCTTGGTGGCTCAGTTGGTTAGAGATCGGCCTTCAGCTCAGGTCATGATTCCAGGGTCCTGGGATGGAGCCCCACATGTGAGGCTCCCTGCTCAGTGCGGTATCTATTTTTCCCTCTGCCCCACCCCCTGTTCATGCTTGCACTTTCTCTCTCTCTCTCTCTCTGAAAAAAAAAAAATAAAATAAATCTAAAAAGAAGAAAAAAGAAAACTCACCTATTCTTCAAGACCCAATTTAAGTCCTACCTCTCCCAAGATCCATTCCCTGAGCCCTGTTCTTCCCCTGTGTGTGGGCTGTACTCTGTCTACCTTTTTGTCCTGCTGGCTACTTCTTATCCTTCAGGATTCATTCTCAGTGGCGCTTCATCAGAGAACCCCTCTCTGATTACCCAATCTAAATTAGATCTCTTCCCAAATTTTCTCTGAGGGCACGCAATTATTTTCTCTCATAGTAGTCATTTTTTGAGATTAGGGGGGTGGGAGGGATGGGGAGGCTGGGGGTTGGACACTGGGGAGGGCACATACTATGGTGAGGGTTGTGAATTGTGTAAGACTGATGAATCACAGACCTGTACCCCCGAAACAAATAATACATTATATGTTAATAAAAAAATTACTCATCTTGGGGGGTTGTGTTTTGTGTAATGTCTGACTCTCCCATAGATTGAAAGCCCCACAAAGGTAAGAATCAATATCTACTTGGTTCACCATTAGACCTCTCACCTAGGCTGGTGCCTGCCAGCACCTCTTCCAGGTGTTGGAAAAGCTGAAGCGGATGATCCAGCAGCTGGAGGAGCTGCGACCCTGATGTCTGTTCCAGGCCAATCAGATCAGCTGGCAGATAAGTGGCAATGTATGGCTGCCTCCACTGACCTCTGGAGGATAAAAGAATATGGTCACACCTCTACTATCCCCTTCTAAATCTCATACAAAATATCTCATGCGGCATCAACTTGGAACCATGCAGGGAAGGGAATTCTAGGAAATGTGCAGTTTAGCTCAGCTAATATAATACAATTCCCCTGCAGCTCATGGCTTCTAGACTTGGCTTCCATAAATGGTCCTTTCGGCTGTGAGGAAAGACAATATCAAAATTCGGTGAAAGATCGCAGTGCACCTAATACTGTCGTAGGGATCCCACAATCTCAAAGGCCTTCTAAGATCTCTCTCAAAGCAAGCTGTCTCCAGCGACTTTCCTGTTCCAAAACCCATGGTTCATCCTGTTCTTATCACAGTCCTTTTGCAACAATCAAACAGCATTCTTGTTCATTCAGTGTTTTCGTAATTTTTCTAGATTTATCCCTAACAAGGCTTGACTGGGAGACAGACTGGGGTTATTCAGTTCATGTTGCAGGTTTAGATTCTGAGAGCGTGTGTCTTGCCTAAGGCCCAATTCTAGCCACCTTGAGTTTCCTCCCAACTGAGTAACAGTACACACAGGGGCCTTTCTTTTCTGCAACACTTTAGCTTTTAAAAAGAGAATTAATTTTGCAGATTTATTTTGGCCAGCACAAAATAGAGCAAAAATACCTGTGGCAGACAATAAACCAGGTGGTATTTCCAAACGAGAGTTGCTTCTTTTTGTCAACGCTGTCCATCCTTCTCGTAAGTATAGGAGGACTTCCCTGTGTTTACTGAATGCTTTGAGAAAAGGCTCTTTATGCCGGTCTATGTGCATGCCTTGTCTTCCCAACTAGCCTGCATGTTCCTAAAGCAAGAGGGCCCCTTCATCTCTCTTCTTGGGCCTTTTCTAAGTAGGCCACATACAAGGGTACCCACTCTTCAGAGCAAAGCTCCACGGAGTGGGTATCCTGCCTCCAATGTGTCCTACTAAATCTGCATGCAAAATAAACCTTGAAGGCAAGAATAATTTACACAATTGAATCACAAAGTGATTTTGGATAAGAGGTAGCCAGGGAAACTGTGGACCTTGTCTTCCTAAAATGGGCCCTTGCCCTGAGCATCCCAAACGACCCCCACAGCAGCTGTAAAAAGCACAGAAGGCATTTCCCCAGCAGCCATATCATCACCTGAGTTGGATGCGGTTGACGGTTAAGAAGAGCTGGGCTAATTCAGTCAGCCTGGCTCTTGCTGCCTCGCTCTGACTGACAGGCCGGGCCCCTGCTCATCCCTGAAAACTAGCATCAGGGAATGACATACAGTTTGATAACATAAGATGCTTAGGTTTTTTGGCTCAAGTGAGATGTTCAGAGCTAATAGCCCTGTGAGCTGAGTTTTAGCTGCGATCTGCACCTTGAGATATCCGTTATGTCTGGCTCAGGAAAAAGGGAAAAGAATGAGAGCTTATTTCTAGAAAGGTTTCCGATGAGCAGCATTTGTCATTGAAGGGGAAGATGGGTATAATTAGCTTGTCAGTCTAGTTTGGGCTGAGCAGGCTGTCTCTGCTAAGAAAGATGGACTAACTGCCAGAGCCACTGACAGGCAGTCGATAGCGCAGCAATTAATGTCATAAATAATTCCAGAACCAATTACATCAAAATGGACTCAGAGCTTTAAAAAGGTACAGAATTCTCTTATTCTTCCTGCTAACAGCAAGAAACAGCTTTCATTTTTCTCTGTAATTACTTTTCATTGTATATAGCAATACAGCTGAGCTTTTCTGTCCATATTTAAGCCTTGTCTCTTCCCCCACTGCCGGCCTCCCTCCTTCACCCCACAGCACAAGGCTGTGAAAGCAGTGGGGTGAATGTATAATCCTTTAACTTGGCTGTGGCTGGAGAACTCCGGCTACACCTAAATGATTAAGAGCCAAGTGTTCGAAAATGTCACGGACAATGACAGCGGAGTGCCCCAAACAATGGCATTTGGAAATGAAGACATTTGTGAAATAAATGGATTTGTCTTATTATTTTAAAGGTTGCTGTGACTTTGCTTACACTGAATTTATTGATTTCCCCCCCTTTCCTTCTTCTTTTCCTTCTCCTTCTTCCCCCCCTTCTTTCTGTACGGGTGCAAGCGTAGAAGCCAGGCCAAACTATTCCCTCTACACTGGAAACGCAATTCAATACTGCCCATGTGTGCTAATGGGCATTTTTTTTTTTTTTTAGAAGGACAATCAGTCTCTTTAGCATAGCGTTTTGCTTAAAAGCTATTCTCTTGAGCTGTCTCAACTCTGTAGCTCTTTCTCTATGCATTACAGTACATATGTAGATAACACAAAGGCTATTATACACATAATAGCAACGACATACCAGATACCACTGGTGCTAATAGTCTTTTCTTTTCCCCTCTTTTGCTCTAGCCCCATCAGTTGCTTCCATGGCTGGTTTAGAGAAAGGAGAAGATTGTAGGGAAGCAAATTACTGTAGTATTCATTCACAGCTTTGTACCGGGCCTGACAAACATTTCCAACTTTTCAACCATGGTGGCATTTACTCCAGAGGGACCAGGGAAAATGGCTCAGGAAGCTCCCACCGCTTCGAAACCAGAAAAGGCTGCCGGTGTTGCTTGCAGTTTGCTGAGTGTGCTCTGGCTTTGAGCTTCCTGCAGCTTATGGCTCTCCCTTTAGCAGTAGGTGTCACTGCGGTGAGTGGTAATTACAGTGGAAGATTTTAGAGGACACAGGATAATTAGGCCAGCCCGCGCAGGCATAAACACTGACATTTACCATATTAAAAACTGGAGATGTCGGCATTTTCCTCCCTCCCAAGACCACAACAATAGCACCTCACCAACAAAGACAAGTTTTCAAGAGAACAAAGGGTCTTTGCATTTGGGGGAGTTTGACTGGGTACCTGGTGCTTTGCAGTTGGTCCTGAATGGGTTCTGCAAACCACTTGGAAAAGGATCCGGGCTGAGGTTATGAGGCTCCTGTTCTGCACTCCTGCTCCTGCCCTTTGGACGTGCAGAACGCCATATCTCTGTTTTGAATGGTGGCGAGGGCTGCAGAGCATGATCAATAACACCACGCCGGAAGTACCTCTCTCCTTCCGCTCTGGGCCGACACTGGTAGACTCTCTCGATTATCCTCTTCACCTGGTACCTGGTACTAACACCAGGTATATTTCCTGCTTTTTTTGGCAAGTGATAGGCAGTAGGAAGGTAGGTGACCTCAAATTCCAGTCCTATAAACCCAAACCACCCCTTCAAGGGATGAGGTTGTTGGCATGTCCCTCACCTTCTATCCCAAATAGAAAGGGGGCCAGTGCCTAAAGACCGGGTCAGTAATACCTGAGCAGCTGCCGAAACCTCAGTAAGGGAGTCTCTGCTTCAAGAGTGAGGCTGAAGAATCAGAAACACCTGGGTTTGAAGCCTGGCTTCAGATAATTCAGATCTGCTGCTTTCCATTCTCTAAAATGAAAAAACAAAACAAAAGAAACAAACAAAAAAAAACTAGCCAATAGGGGTGTTGTAAGGATAAAAATAAATGCATACATTTAAAGCATTGAGCACACAGGAAGAGTTTAAGAAAATGACAGATAAAAAGGTAGGAAGCATTTGATAAAATGATAAAATTCCTTATGATTACAAAAGTTCATTTGCCTCAAACTGACAACTGTGTTTGAGTTGATTTCTCCACAGGAGAGGACGCTCAAGCCCAAATTGTCTCCGCATGGGAGAGACAGCTGTGATTAAGTAAGGAACCCTGGGTACTCTCCTGATCCAAGACTTGAAGAGATGTTTGTATTGGGTAAAGTGGTGTGAATTAGTTCTCACATTTGCTCCCTCACTGACTCTGCAGATAGAGGCGTGGACTTACTTCAGGCTGAGACTTCACACTAGCCTTTTAGATGGGAACTTCACAATATGATCCAGGTTTAAAACATACTCCTAAATATAGAGGCCCTCATGGGCTATACAAATTTTACTTCTCTTTAGGTGGGTTGTTGGGAATGGGGTCAGAGCACCTTGGGGTCTGGGAGAGTACAGCACTGTGGACCTGTGGAGAGACCTGGAAGCCTTGTTCCAGGTGACTATGTGCTGACCCTGGGCAGACTACTTCAACTATTTGAGCCTGAATACCTTCACTTATAAATGAGAGAAAATAACTTACCTTCACCTACTAATGCTGTGGGAGGAGTAAATGAGCTCGCTCAGGTAAAAGACCCACTAGATACTAAGTCACTGCCTCTTCCTTTGTGTATTCCCTTTGTCATCTATAAGACACCTGGCCTTTCTCACAAGGAGTTTGTGAGAATCTGATGTCACGTGAAATATAAATATAATGTATTTCCTTATTGGTAATATTTGTGGTACTCTGAGAATCTTTCTGGATGTGGCTATTACCCTCTCCAAGATGTTGGGCTCTGAGTTCCTTGTTTTGGCTCTGGCAGCAACACGTCCCTTCTGCAAGGTCAGCAGCAACAAGTGCTAGTGAGCTGAACTGGAGATGGGTTCTGCTCTGTCACCTGTTTTTCCCAAATTAAAAATAACCCTAATCAATTTATTTCAACTATTTGTAAGAGTCAGCCTGGGACTGTTTGGAAACAGAAAAATCAGAATTTCCAGAATATTTCAGTGACTTATAAAAGAGGAGGACCCCATATTTTAAATGATAACCATCTCGGACAATTTGGCTTCACTGGAAATACGCATCTCCACAGCAGAATGGGGAGGATGGTCCAACGGTCATCTGTACTGAGCAAAAGTTGACTTGCACAGGGAAGATCAAGGCAAGATTTGTGATTAAGCCAACAATGGCATATGACATATGAGCAGCCTTTGGGACAGGGTTAGTCTTTTTAGATGGTGTCTGAAATGGTTCCAGAGTCATGTTCCCTGTGGTCCCTCTTGTTTTGCTAAGATTTTATATATATATATATATATATATATATAGTTTAGGGTCTTAAGCAACCATTCCACATTCTCTCTTTTCCTTGGCTCTCAGAGAGCTAAATTCTTGTCCACCCTATAGGTATGAAGGCTTATTGGATTAGCACAAAGGTTTTGGAGTCAAACAAACTTGGATTCAAATTCTAGTCCCATTATCTCTTTGCTATACAACTTGGGACAAGCTGATAGATCTTAGTTCTGCTTTTTCTTTTCTTTTTTCTTCCTTGTTTGTTTTTCTTGGTATGCTGGGTTTAATAATACACACTTCGTAAGGTTTTATGGTGAATTATATAACATCCAACAGGGTAATCATGATAGCAGTTACAGTAGTAGAAGTTAGAATTGTAGAATAGTAGTAATAATAATGGTAGTAGAAGATACTATGTTTTACACTCTTACTAAAGTCACAGATAAAAAATGATGTGAGCTAGAATTCCAACCCATTTTCTGACTTTAAAACCTCTTTTGAAAACACTATAGAACAAGCATAAAGCATCTGGAGCCCAATAATCTATGACTATTGATTTACTTATTACTTGATTTGGATGCCAGTACTAGGTCCTATGAATTTTGGATTCAGTTGAGACATCTGGATCCTCTGTTGGCTCTTCTTCCCCCCAGGGCCCTTCCAGGGAGTTAGGCAGAGTTTCAATACCACTGCCGACTTCAGGTTCTCTCTGCTTAGAAGATTGGGAAATGGGTTTGGTGGAGATGTTGACTGTGGTGTTGCTGAAGATGCGAAGAGGTAAGTATGAAACTCCAGGCCTGGGATCAGATACACTGTCAAGTATTGGACATTTACTAAACTTTTCAATTTGTTTTATTTTCTGTGTAATTCAGGAAGTCTCCAGAGATGACTCTCCCCTCAATCCCAGCCAGTATCTCTCATTTTCCTCATTTTGCAGGTCTGTCTCCCCTTAATCCCCCAGCCAGTAAGGGTGGGTACATTTTGGTATGCTCCCAAGTGAACAGAACATAGAAACCATTCAGCAAATATTTTTTGAGTGAATGAAAGATTTTGAGTTAGCTAGAACACTTTGAAATTTCCCATGTTCGAAGATCTTCTTCTCTTGGGATGAGGAAACCCAACTTTTCCATATGAAAACAAACTCACCCTCTAAAATTTTAAGTTATATTTAATTCTCTAACATCTAATTTAAGTCACTAACCTCTATTCTTACCAGAAACAATTCAAGTGTCTCTCCCTGTTGGCCTTGCTATAAGCTCTGACTTCTGGTAGCTGATTAAAACTCCTTTTTTGGAGGGATAGAAAGGGGAGAAAAAGGGAGAGCTTAATGTTCCATTTCCTTTTTGTTGTTTTGAAACCTGCTTTCACACTGTATGTGATATGTATTTTGGATTTTGAGGACAAATGGAAAAAGTATTGTAGAGCTCTCTTTGAATATAGATTTTTTCGTCAAAACTTTGTGCCATCTGTAGATTTAATAAGTATGTCTTCATTGCGATCATTCAAGTCTTCAAAAAGAAGAATATCAACAAAAGCATTTTGAAAAGTTTTTTTTGTATCACCTATAATATATAACTTATACATATAATTACGTTAAATATAAACATTGACTCCTACCTACGTATATTTTCTGTGTTTCCCAAGTAAGCAAAAGTCCAAATCTATGGGGCTATTGTTGTTGTTTTATTTTTAATTTTTTTAAAGATTCTATTTATTTATTTGACAGACAGAGATTACAAGTAGGCAGAGAGGCAGGCAGAGAGAGAGGAAGGGAAGCAGGTTCCCTGCTGAGCAGAGAGCCTGATGTGGGACTCTATCCCAGGACCCTGGGATCATGACCTGAGCCAAAAGCAGAAGCTTTAACACGCTGAGCCACCCAGGCACCCAACTGTTGTTGTTTTAAATAGTAACTTTTCCCTCTTTACTATCACTATCCATAAATAATCTCATAATAATCAAGCATAAATAATTTCTCTTCTAATAGAGTCAGCTTCTACAATGTCATCTCTCTGAATGGACAACCTAGAGTTGATACTTGAATTTTTTAGCAAATTAAGATATTAGAAGCAGCACCCAGGAACAGGAGGTAGGATATCATTGTATAGTGCATCTCATGAACCTGTCATGGTGAAGAAGAGAGATAACCCCATTTTGAGCCTATCAGTGATAAACAGAATGCAGAGTTGAAATCTGGGCTTTCAAACAGTTTACCTGCCAATTTATTACTTGACTTGACTATGTTGCTGCTTATGAATTTCAGCCTGAGTAGATGACTTATATTTAAGAATTGAGAAAACATCTGAAAATTTAAATTTAGAAATTTTCTATTTCTTATATTGAACAAATTGTGTCCAGGTTTGAAGAGCAAAGAAGCTTTTAACTGGAAATGATATGAAAAGGAGGGTACACATAGGGTAGAACAGAATACTCTTTCTTCTGGTCTCATAGGGGACAGACATTCTAGATTTCTCATGACATCAGAGGGGCCCTTAACCCAGCAGTGCTGGAAGCCAATTATGTGAGCCAATAAATGGACTTGAACTGAGTCTCTGTCTCTTGTAGCTGAAAACAACCTAATATAATATCAAATAGCTCCCTTTTCTCTGTAACTTCGATCATCTTTCCTACTTCGTTTCTCTTTCTTTGTTCAAATCAAGACGATGTCTCACTCTTTTATACCCTTAGGAAATCTGCAACCTCATTTATCACCATCCTTTATACTACTGATTTTTTTTAATGTATACACTTGGCTTTTATCCATAAGTTGCAAGTTCATGGAAAGTAAGATTATATACTTCTTTGAATTACATGTAGCATAATTTCCTTGCATATAATAGATGTTCACTTAGCATTTGGAAATGAGGATTAATGGCAGATTCATGGAAAAGTCCACATGCCACGGGTTAATGCAGTTTTCACTCGTTAATTTATATTTCAGATATTTAATAGATATTTACTCTATATTTGGTATCATGATAATGAATTTAGCCTGAAGATATACGTGATCTTTTTCAGCATAGTCACAGATTTCTGGAGTGATTGCTTGGAGCAAGTAGGAGAAGGAGGCTTTGGAAGAACTGGTTCTTGATATCATTTCACATTCAGATACAACATACAGCTCAGCCTATTGGAGGAAATACAGATGAGAATTCCCTATGTTTAATATCTGTCATTAAAATGACAGCAATAAAGCCTAAAACCCAAAAAGGGGAAATCAGCTGGGTCCTTATAGATTGTCGCAGCCAAGAGCAATAAAAGCTAAATCAATCACAGATCGTGGCAATAGATAATTTAGCTAGTACTGGAAATTAAATGAAAGGACATTTCCAGCACTCAGCCCCATTGTGGGAGGATGAACATGCCCTCAGAATTCAGATGGGCTCATTGAATAGTCGAGGGTGAAGATAGGGGGAAGAAGGGAAAATTATTTAAATGAGATTTAAATTGCTTTGTTTCCCTATTCCTCTGAAGGTTGCCTTTGTTATTATATTGCAATATTTAGCCATCAACATTTCTGACACACCATGGCTTTCTTGGCATTCCCACCTTTGTTCAAGACAAGGAAAGGTGGCTCTCCTGAGAATGGGCCTGCGTCTGGGCAGCTGGAATCCAATCATCAGCTTCTCACCATGGCCAATTTCAGAAAAGAGTTCTTCGGAACAGAAGCAAATGTGGAGAAGGGCTAAGAGCACCACCAGGAGCCAGGCTGATCTCTCTTCCAGGCCTACCCCTGATCCTATCAATCCCAGGTCAACAACTCCAGGCTTCAGAACTCTCAGTGGCAAAGGGAAAATATCGGATTCAATGACCTCTCAGATCTTGTCTAGTGCTAAGACTCTGTTATTCTATTATAAACGATTGATATGAAGAGCAGAGTCTCAGTATCATGGCCTTGACTCTGAGGAGTATGGCTACTGGACAGAGTGAATGCCCTGGATATAGGATCTCTGTTTTTGTTCCCCTTCCCCAGAAAACTTTATATAAGGACAATGTTCCATTCTTTATGGACGTGATCTAATTCACTGCAGTGTTCCCAGTGACAGATAATTTTTCCTACTTCAAACTCAATATTGTCTATATTTTAGGCCGATGCATGGGAAACCTCTGGATCTACTTCCAATATTTGCTTTTTCTAAAGAAAGCTGCCTTGTGTTTAGTTTCTTGTTATGGGATTCCCACTGGATATTAAGCTATCCTCCCTGACCCTTCTCTAGTAAGGGCTATTTCCTTAATATTACATGTGCGAAAGAGGGTTCATGCCACTTTCAGAAGTGAATGGGGCTTAGGGTTATTAAAACTACCTGTGCAGAATGCCAAAGGCACTATTCTAAGGGACAAAAGACCTGCCCCCACCTGTTGGCACGAAAAGTTGGAATAAGCCTGTTCACTTAAATCCAAGTGAATGAACTTACACATATCATGTGTTAGTTGTAAGGTGGGTAGCAAAGGGCAAGTTAGAGAAGTAAATGGGGAGGCTCCTTGGAGAACATCAGCTGATCATTGAATCTTAAAACCATGTCTGAGGCAAATCTAAAGAGATGTCTATAGATTTGAAAATAAATGATATTTAGCGTACTATCAATAAAGAGACATTTATTATACATATATAGTCCAAAGGGACTTCTCTTCGAAGAAGTTTAGGGGAGAAGCACAGTTTGGAAATAGAAAGCAAGTTAGGCTCTCAGCCATCCTGACTTTCATGTCTAGCTCCAGGCTTGTGACGTGTTTCTGGCAGCCAGCAGGCTTTCTGTTCCTTCAGGATCCCCATTTTCTCCACCAACCTACATTATTTGTTTTCCTCTTTTAACTCTCACACCAAGTCTCTTCTCAAACATGAATGTTTGCCGGCTGTTCTCAGCAATACCTTTTCCATCTAGTCACAGAACTTGAAATGATGGCAAGTGTTCAGAGAGAACACCAGCCCCTATGCTAGGCACATTCCTTAAATTATCTCAGTTGACCCTCTCAGCAGTCTCAAGATGGAGCTACACTTATTAAAAACAAGAAAGTTGAGTCTTAAAGAGGTTAAGCCAACTTGCCCATCAGGGCTAGGACCAAGACCCCTGAATGCTGAATCCCAGGCCATGCCTTGAATCCACTATCCTATACTACATTACAGTTAACATAATGGTTAGGACTGGCCCTTTAGAAATGATGCTTGCTTTTGATGCACTATTTACTTCTGTATCACTGTAATGCTATTTAGATCTCTTCTGCCAACCTGGCCCCAAGATCTAGAAACCAAGGCTCATGACCCTTCTTTGCTACCTCCCTCCTCGCTCATCTCCAGCCGGCAACCATAACACCATGACGCCAGTAAGCCCACTCTCCCCCTGGGGACCCTGACTAATTGCTTATCCAAGACCAGCTTCCTTCAGAATTGTCCTTTTGTCTGCCTCCTCTCTGACAAGCTGCACGGAGCCCAGGAGGCAGTGTGAAGCGATTAGTCCCCATGTGTACACACAGCCTCAGCACAGCTGGACTGCAAAGCCAGTTTATTATCTTAAGAAAGGATCTGGTTTAGCCTGAGTTTACATCTCCTCTGCCTCCCATTCATGAGATGGGCCCAGGGGCTCAGCTTACATTGCGTAGACTCGGCTGGTATGTATACAATGCCAGCAATATGGAGGAGGCTAACATGTGTTGAATACATCTACTGCATCTTAGGTCTCTGAAGGTCACTCACTAAAGTAATATATGGTGCTAGTGTTGGTGGCTGAAGGTCAAGTCATCTTGCTTTTCATAATGCATAAACCTGAAACTCACTCAGACACCAATCATATGACCTAAACCTTGGAACAAATATTTTACTAAGTAAATCAGTGAGCATGCTGGCATTTCTATTAACCTTCAATGCACTGCTGACAGAAAATGAATAATGATAAATAATAACTCAAGCCTGTAAATCATGCTTAGCATCAGAAGCAAGGAAAAAAAAATGCTTGTGTGTGCTACCATCTGTTAGGAGGAGAGCAGCAGGGACTTGAGGAGAGAGGTGGGAGAAGGGAGAGCAAGCTGCTGCTGGCCAGGGTAAACATCTTTTGGATTCAATAAACTGAATGACAAAGGGTAGGCCACTTCCGGGCAGGATTGATGGAGAAAGAAAACCCCCTTTTCCTCCTATCTCCCGTCTGATGGGCATCAGTTTCTAACTTTGATCTGCCACTCTTGGGTGTTTCTTCTTTCCCCACCTCTTCCCGCATTAAATGTTTCCACTGTACTCACTGCTTTTCTGGGCCATTTGTAAAGGAGCCCTCTAACTCAGCAAAACCCTCTTGTGAATACTCCTCTCCTGCCCCTCACCTCTCAGTTATAGCATTTGGTTCTTATTGCCTTGCAGGCAGAGATAGGAGCTGGAACACTGCCTTGAAGTTGCTACGCTCCTCATAGAAGTCTCTGCAGAGGGAGGTCCCAGGCAGAAGAATCTCCAGCCTTCCAGCACAGAATATATCACTGCAATTCTAATTTCACGAAACAGAAATCTGACCCCCATATCCACAAGGTGTGTGAAACAGTGAGGTCTCCATTGAGACATTCCCCTTGTAGGGAAACCCTCAGTGTTTTCAAGAAAGTCCTAGAAGTTGATGCTTGACATCTAGGTGCATCTCTTCCTGGGGTTGTAAGTGTGCATTTGCTTTCCTCTCTCTCCTCTTTCTTACAACAGAACTAACATTTGACCAGTTGGCATCGTCTTTGGATATATTCTAGCCAAGAAACAGATAAAGGCATGTTCTATGTTCAAATTTCTTCGAATAAAAACCTATCCATACCATTTTTTTGCTGATTCTGTAAGCACGCCAGGTGCCAAAGCAGCTTTAGTTGCAGATTCATTGAGAAGTCGGACTTGAGGTCACACTGACCCTTTCTCATTTCCAGATGATGCCAGCCTACCCAGACAACAGGCTGATGGAGAAGAAGCCAGGGCTGTCAACAGGCTTCCCATCTCAGACTCCATGAAATGAGGAGCAACCGTTCCTGCAAGGATGCCAGCTCATTGGGTTGAAAGGAATGGTGCCGATTATAATGTGTGTGGCCCCTGGGATGCTGTCCATGCTGGCTACTTAATTGTGTTCTCCTTGGGAATTAAATAATCAAAGAGAGAATGTATTCTTTCTCTTATTTGAAATGAGAGTCTTCTTTAAATGCCAGTAATTTAAAGTCATTCTGTACCCCTTGAGATCAGAGTTATGCTAAGTGAAGATAAACCAGATAGTGTAAATAGAAGAAAAGTAGCTCTGACTGCATACAGAAATTTTGGCTTTTGCCTTTCCTTTATTTGCTAGGGAATCCATTTCCCATTTGGTTTTGGACCTCATCAAACAATGGGCTGGGAAATGCCGCCAAAGAGGATTGAGTTTACAGTGGGAAACTTACTGTGAGATCCCCACTAAACTGAGTAATCATGGGCATTCCCCTCTGGGCCTCAGTTTCTCCTCCCATAAAATTGTCTAATACTGTGAATTTGTGTGGTAAGTTTTCTCCTCATTGGTTTCCCCCCCTCCACCTTTCTCCTTATTTCTTTACCTTCCCCACTTTTTTAATTAGAGGCTAAAATAGATGAAAGAAAAATAAATGAAAGAAAAAGCAGAAAATTAGCATTTTCTTGGCTGCACATTTCAGTTATTAATATTGCAATTTGAGGTAATGAAATTCACAAAATGCAAAAGGTTTAAGGTTTGCCTGATGGGGTGAACTCTGCCGCATGGTATATGGCTTGAATTTCAAGGTGAGGTTCATTATGCAGAATGCACAATGTGGGCAAGCTAACAATGCCATAAACACTTCACTTTTGCATTTCTTGACTTTAATGTTGCATTACTGTAGGTTTTGGGTTTTAATATGCTGTATAAATACAGAATACATATTTGTAAGTACAGGCGCTGTGAAAAAGAGGATTTTTCTGTTTTAAATCTCAGGCTTTGAAAACCCAACTCTGTTTGCTCTCTGGTTGACTTTGTTAGAAAGCTGGTGGGAGAAAGTAGGGCAGGGTGAGTTACCTAGGAACAATCCTCATTTATGCCCAAATCCATTATGAAAGGCACAGGCTTGCTTTTTGCCCTCACTGCAGTTTGCGGAGGATTTAGTAATAGAGACCGAGGGCTCCTGGGAAGGGAAGCACCAGGATAAAAGAAAGATTTTGCTTGGCTCATCCCTGGCACCTGCCCAGGCCAGCCCTTCCTCCAGCTCTGCCGCTGGTCAGTGCCAGCTCTCTCCCTGTTGTGTCTCCGATTAATGATGTTGCTCACACGGAGCAGAGGGTGGAAGTCTCTGAGCAACAAAAAAGATGAGAAGAACAGTACAGTTCATCTCTAGCAGAGGATGTGGTGAATTTCCCACACCGAGTATGGACGGTCAGTGAGAGTGGGATGGATGCTGTATGGGCATAATGTTGAGTCCCCACTGCCAAGGAACTTTCAGGCCTCCAGCCTGTCTGCCCAGGTGCTCTCCACTGTCAGAGGCAGCAGAAGGACCACTCTTTTCTCCCTTAGGAGACATCATCACAGCCTTGGCACTCATGGTTGTCTGATGGGGAGACCCTCTGTCCAATGGCTGAGGTCTTAAATGTCTTCCCATCAGCATGGACTGGGGAAGAAAGGGCTTGATTTAGAAGACTAATCTTGTTGGAAAGGCAGGTTTGGGACAGGAAAGGCAAAAAACCAACTTTTAAATACAAAAAGAAGATGGTTTATACCCCAGAACTTCATTTGTGAGCCCTTACATAGGGCCCACCAAGCTGCACTCGGCACCATTCTGGCCCATGCCATTTCTCTATGGTGTCAGCATCCCTACATGTCAGAATCACACACGTTCGGAGCCAAGGGAAGCCCTCGTTAACAGAGAACTCTTCTCAGTTCTCTCCTCACTAAACTGCTATGATCTTTGGCACCTGGGTGGCTTGGTCATTAAGTGTCTACCTTGGGCTCAGGACATGATCCCAGGGTCCTGGGATCAAGCCCTGCCTCAGGCTCCCTGCTCAGTGGGAAGCCTGCTTCTCCCTCTCCCACTCCCCCTGCTTGTGTTCCCTCTCTTGTTGTCTCTCTTTCTGTCAAATAAATAAATAAAATCTTTAAAAATAAGTAAAAATTAACTGCTATAACCTTTGAGACAGACACCTCTGTCAAATGCCTTGATACGTTCTACTTTGCCCTAGAACTATTGGCATAATCTCCTATCTCCTTTATTTTCCTTTGAGGTTAAGATTTTATCATGCCACATTCAAGCCACTTGGCTTTGTGTGCCAGACCCTATGGTATCCACAACACCTGCTTATCAGCGCATAAAACAGTGGTTCCTGCCCTCAAATAGTTCACAGCCTAGTGAGGGAGGCTATCCCATGAATAAGTAGTGCTCATTCATTGGGATGAATGCTGTGATAAAGAAGAAGACAAGTAGGGAAGAAGGAATTCTCTTTGACTCAGGGAGTGGAAGGGCAGAAGAATCAAACTGCATAAAGGGAATGTTGAATAGTTTACTATTCGGACAAAAGGGTGGTTCCAGCTGAGGTGAGACTGGAAAGTAGGCCAAGGCCAGGAGGTCAAGGGCATATTTAGGTCCTTGCCTAGAGTTGCACATTAACACCCTGTGATCCAGTTCCAGAGGGCCAAGAGGATCTACTACTTCTTCATGAGACCAAACTTGGGCCTTAGAAGGCAAATAGAGCCAACCCTGAGGGCATCCATGCTATCGTTAATAGATTTTGAGGGGGTTCTCTGTGCTCTACATGCTGCATTTTGAAGAGCACACAAAGTCTCCTCTTTCCTGAACTACTATGAGTTTACCTTTGAAACACTTTTCTAGGAGCTTATCTTAAAACTCATTGGTTGTACCCATGTGGATTCAGGCACCGTGTTAAACTAAAGGCATATACTACACTCCAAATAGTTTAGCAGGTAAAGGTAATATATGCTGATGCTGTCTGTCATGAAACCCTCAGACCTTTCCAGGACAACTGCCACCACCACAAACCTAAAGGATAATACACAGTCAGGCATCTCAGGGCATCTGCAGCATCTAGAAAATACTAAGTCCGTGCTCAAATGAGGGAAGCCCTCTCGAAGGGGGGTGGAGTGGTGGCTCTGGAAGCAAAGTTGCTCTTGTCCTGGCCTCGAGCATCTTACGACCTTTCAAGTGTTCTTCTTCCCTAAGTCGGTACTAGGCACCTTCACTAAACCACCCTCGGGAGCGTGTTGGTGTGTATGTGTGCTAATAGGAAGGAAATTACACTCTCAGTGCTGGGATCCAGAGGAGCTAGCTGATCCATTAGCATCTTGATCTGACATGGCTGTCAGAAAAATTATCCATGACCCAGAAGGGGCCACACTAAAGGTGATTTATCCTCTTACTTGGCTTAGGCTGAGCTCTCCCCAGAGAAGGCCATGCCAATTAAGCAAAAAATAAGGCAAATAGTGTGTGTTGTGGTGCCTGGTGTTGACTACTCCCCTAGAGAGACCTACAAATTAATTTTCTCCTAGTATCCTTGCTCTGTAACCAGTTCCAAAATGGAAACCTCAGCAGTTTATCTCCTTAATCTCTTATTCCCTTCCTCATTCACTTTTTTTTCCAAAACAAAATTAAATCATTTAACAACGAATTTAATAAGCACTAAAAAGTGTAATGAACCAGATAATGAAGAAGAACTCATATTATTTTCTTTATCTACTTTGTCCTTAATTTATTTTGTGTGTTTCCTTTGCATGCATCTTCCCTGAGAGTGTTTCCAACAACATTAGGATTGTAGGTAAATGTTTCATTATGTTCCACTGAAACCTGGTAAAAATTCTTATTTGAAAGGTGGATGGACTCCTGTCTAGACCACCTGGGACAAGGTTGCAAAGCTCATGCCCAGGACCTGGCACCCCCTTTTGGGACTTGGTGTCTCTTGGGCTCTAGTGAATTTCCTCTCACATCAAAAATCAAATGGGTCCCTCCTGGGGCTAAGGAAGCCATGCTGATTTCCATTTTGAGTGCACAGTTTCCAGTAGCTATCCTGTCGAAGTTCCCTAGGCCGATTAGTCTACTTCACTGTAAGGAATGGAGACGGTGTCTTTAGAACCGTACTCTTCCATTTATCTGTTCACTCTGCATGTCCCATCACCCGGACTGTTACTACAGGGAGTCCCAGAAGACTGCGAGGAGGAATACATGGCTAATTTCCTCTACCCAATCTATATGCTTCACAGGCTATGAAATAATCTTGCGCATCTTATAGAGAATAGGCAAATGATACTTAGCCACACAGCAGAACTCATAGGATCTCCAAGAACCTGGACCTAGGGCTTTGGACCCCATTGCTTCAGTTTCTTCCTAGTTTGGCTCTCTCATCCAAGTATCAAAACCTCAGACAGAGAGAAGTCCAGTCTAGCCTGGGCCACACTCACACTTCCTATTCTGACTGTAATCTGCACCCAAATATATTGTATTTCTGTAAAAAGAAAACAAATTATATTTGTTAAACTCAATCTCTGGGTTGAAAAATAGATACAGGAAGAGAAGAAGGAAAACAAGAAGGGAAGAAGGAAGAAAGGGAGATTAAAAGCAAGGAAAAGAAGGTAATTCACAGATTTTGTTATATATTAGGACTTTTTATAAAGGAAAACACATCAGCTGAATGACATCAACCATGACCCTATTTGGAATAGCCTTGAGGCTGGGATCAGGGCAAGGTTCCTGGAGACTGTTCAGACTGCAGGATTACCAGCATCTCTGGAATGAACATGAAAGGACAGGGAACGGATGTGCCCGATATTTGCCTCCCAGCAAGGCAATTTGGGAGCAGGTCTGAATGGAGACAGGAATCTGTGTGGGAGGAGGACCCTGCGCTTCCGGCCTCTAAGCAGAAGTGTGGACTGGACTGTAGGGAACTCTTACTCAGCTTTCTCAGGGTCTTTCATGGAAGTCCTGGGTGGAGCAGATGAGCCGCCCACCCGAGCTGGCAATCCGGGCGCTCAGCCTTTACCCGCATGCTAATTTCTCGGGGCCTCAGTTTCCTTGTCTGCATAGAGGCACAATGAAAACAGTACCTATCACACAGGGTAGTGATGAGCGTTGCATGAGCGTACACCTGTGACCCAAGACCATAAATGCTGGTGGGTCCTCAGAGCCACTGCGGAGCACTGTTTGGGTGCTCCCTCTCGCTCCGAGCCTGTCCCTCTTCCTCTGCAAACTCCGCGTGTCCGCAGCTTTGTGCTAACGAGGGGTTTTCTTCAGCGGGAATTGATTAAAATGTAGTGGCATACCCTCATTTTGCGTCACCATGTGTGTGACTAATAGCCACGGAATTCATGCCACAGATAAATAATTGGCTCTTCAGCCATCTTCCCTGTCTTTGGAGACGCACAACCACGATCTATCACAGCCGCAGACATCTCAATGAGCATCATCTCCAGATCATAATAGATCATGTTACATTTGTATATGCTCAGGAACATAATTTACTATTAAACGGGGCCAAGATCAGCACCAAAGAAATTATCCTTCCGCGGGGGCGGACTCTTCGACTGCATTATATGCACATTGCGGTTTTTAAAATATTAATTATATTGTAAACTAAAGGTTTACTTTATGTATCATAAATCTGGATGTCCCTTCTTTCTGTGTGCCCAATAAATATACTTCTCATCAACTTTTAATTATGCTGTTTGCATTATTCTGTCCTGAGGATGAGAGTGCATGCTAAATCATGGCCTTCTAATGTGGACTACAGCATAAGTTTAGTTAATTAAACCATATATTTTATTAGTTCTTGCACCTCCATCTTGTAAAACCATGCATTATTATGTTAAAGTTGGGGGGGCATAAAATAACATAGCAAGGGTCTTATTTATTATTATCATCATCATCATTATCATCATCATCATTATTATTTATTCTGGAGATTCAGATAATTAAGGGAAAGTTGAATTGTTTTATCTCTGGGTGGTTCTGCTGCCCTACAGACTCTGGGCATGCTGTCGCTCCGAAAGCAGGGGAGGGGTAGGCATGTTATCAAATGGTCAGGCCACAGTTTTGAGACCAGTTCCAGAGGCAATGATGGAAACGCAAGTATGAAATAGGCCACAAGCTTTCTGGGAAGCGAAGAGCAGCTCCCCAGGCAGACCCATCCAGCCCAGTACTTTCCTTCCTTTACTCTGTGCTTCTGGGCAAGTGGCCTTTGATGTTTTAGGACCATTTCTCTGCTCTTGAATTCATGCACAGGATAACAGGAGCTTTAAGACATGATAACTCTGTTTCAAGTTTAGAGAAGTCTAGGCTTCTGGAATGGAAGCCTGAGATGTCCCCGAAGGCCAGAAGCTTGAGAAGAAGCTGAAGTGATGGAGAAACTGAGAGCTGGTTGGGTGACATTGCAGGCCTGCTCCTGCAGAGACATTACAAGGTACTGACAAGTAAAAGCTTCGGAGTCGAAGGAAATTGAGAGTTGAAATCTTACTTTACCACTTCCTAGTCATGTGACCACGTGAAAAAGGCATGCGTAAAACTACCCCTTCAAACTATTGCGGCAATTAAGTGAGATATACTATAAGTTTAGTGCTTACCACAGTACTGATACACAATAAATGCGTGACGGCAGGGTACCTGCTGCTGCTGCTGCTGCTGTTACTGTTGACATTCTCAGCATCTAGCAGGTCTGCTGAGCCAATGCGCAGCACTGAGCCATGCTGCAGTCCCAGGGGGCCAAATCTGGGGGTGCAGTCGATGGCGATACCACAAACAGCTTGACTCAAGTCACTCTTGAGTAAAGGCAAATGGCACTAACAGCCAAAACTATTTCTTCTGGCAAATTCTCTGTGTTCTCTCATGTCCCCATGTTGACCACTGAGTCATAGTGTCTTGTGGATCCCAACCTCCCTCAACACACCTCTTGGCATTGTTTCTAGCCATTCCCTTGGATTTCCCATCTGGACACGCATGCCCAGGGGCCCCATCCCCTGTGCCTCCAGTTATCTGCACAGGCAGAGAGAGGCCATGCACACAGGCACAGGTGACTGCCATGCCATCCCATTCAACAGCAAGAGGGTCTCTACGGCATTATGGGATGCTTTCGGTTCCTGCTGCTTTATAAACAACTCCCAAGGAATGTACAGGCTTTATCAGCTTCCTCGTTCTCTTCCCCTTCCCCCGCCCCCGCCAAAAAAATAAATAAAAAGCAGAAGCAAGATCTGTTTTATTTCAACTTTTAAAGGCCTTTGA
Source organism: Lontra canadensis (assembly GCF_010015895.1). Classification (NCBI taxonomy): domain Eukaryota; kingdom Metazoa; phylum Chordata; class Mammalia; order Carnivora; family Mustelidae; genus Lontra; species Lontra canadensis. The sequence goes on along the minus strand of NW_022630997.1, from coordinate 39,609,365 downwards.
AGGCACAGCTATTTGAGAGCAAGAAAAAAAAAAAAAAGCAAAAAAAAAGCATTTTGTTTCTTAACTGCTGCTCAGGTGGTAAAGCCCCCCCAGTTCTTTCCACAGGGTGAGGAGGGGGAGGGGTGGTTGTGTTTTATGGTTGGCTCAGGCCCTTCTCAGACACTCCCCTGGAGGGTCTTCAAGTGTGCGGCCCTCCAGGACAGACCCCGCAACAGAGTTTGCAATAAACAAAGGCAGTGAGTCACGGCAACATGAACAGGGTTGACTGGAAGTGCCTTTGCTCGTGGCTCTCCCCGTGCAGGAGTGTGGGTGGGGAAGGGGGAAGGAGCTCCCAGAGGAAGACTTCTTGCCTCTAATGGATCCCATATGCCAAGGGCTGAGTTCTGATATTCTCCAGTAGTGAAGCACCTAGGCTTTGATTTTTATTTTATTTTGGATGGGTGGAGGAGTAGAATCAGTATGCTTGGGCCTCAGATCTCTAGTTGACAGTTTGGCATTAAATAAAGCATTAAACACAAACATTAAGGTTTTTTTTTTCCCAGTGTGCTTGCTTGCGTGTGGTCTTACCTCCTCCTTCTGCTTTATGGCTCTCAACTCCCTTTCCTTAAGACTTTCTTTATCTACTAATTTTAAAAATTACAAAGAGGTTTATGCTCTTAACTGTGAGAATGTCATTAGCCTCCCCCAATCCAAGATACCGAAGGAAGGCTGATGCTTTCCGTAATTTATCTTCCTGTGGAGGAGGCAAAGCTGGAAAAGATAAGAGGACAGAAGGTAAGGGAATTTACTGGAGGTCCCATACCCAAGTGTCGACATTTCTAGTCTAACTGAGGAATTGACAGCATAAAATTCTAACTCAGGAATTTTCTGTCTTGAACTAAATGTTACAGAGTCTCCTCCCTTTTCTGTTACTATTTTGTAGAAAGAAAAGCAAAGAAACTTTCAGCGAGATCTAGCCTGTTGACAAATAGAAATCCTCAACTACGTGCTAAAAGTTTCTAACTCCTACAGCCAAGCTCCCTTGGCTCTATTTTTACAATCTAATTTCAAACTCGCACCCCCTCACGAGTCTGAGGAATTTCAGCAATAAGGCTTCTGAAAGAATGTAAGCTTGAACCATCATAGACTAAAAGGCCCCCACAATCCATCCTTAGGCTTGACGAATCCAAGAGGACCCGGATAGAGCACAGACTTGGGGTGTTTTGCGTTTGATCTGATGGACTCTGGATCTCCCTCAGGACAAGGGGGCTTCGCAGGAAAGCAGAAGCCAATCTGAATTCCAGATGGAAAGGAAACCCAAGTGTCACCCTGGGATGCCGATGATCTGGTTTAGTCATTAAGAATGCCACAGCTAACAGAAAGCTTCAATCTGAGCCGTTAAGAATTTACTAGTTTTGTCTCTCAACCCCTACTGCGTAAGACCCCTGAACTTTTATTTTCCTTCGAGGCCATCCTGGGTTTTCTGCTTTAACATTGTCCCTGATTTATGGTATGTCCACATTTCCCTGGATAGTACCATCTTTTGAGTTATACATCATCAGAGTGACTCATTCTGATGATGTATGGCCCCAATACATCATCAAAGCTCCTTGCTCTGCCGTTGCACTAATGATATGTTAGTGTAATACATCACCGGGCTGAGCTGCAGCGGTGATGGATGGCACCGAGGGTGATGGGAGCCCATGGAGAGGGAAGCTGAGGAGCAGGCTCCGGTTATGAACAGGAGGAAAATCAGTCAATCCCAAGTCTACCTCCCTTCCTGGTACCAATGCCCATATTGAATTAGTACTGTGACATGAGTCCTGCAACCTTAAAGAAACACAGAAGTATGCATTTTCCCCCAAGGGAGTGTGAGCTCGGAGCTCATGCACAGATCGTAGGTTACTTACGTGTAGCTATAATTAAGAGGTAGGAGAAGTCCACTGGATAAAACTGGGGCAGTGAGGAGCTAAATAGAAGGTAGACTCTAGACAAGGGCTTCGTGGGCCAGAGGAAAAGTAAGTGCTTATAGAAAAACACAGGGATCAGAAATCTACTACCTGGATTCATAACTGTCCACCAGATTTGGAAAGGGAATTCTCCCATGGTTTCTCAGCTGGTTTTTCTCTCGGACCACTTTTCTGTCTGCTTACCTCTGTCCAGGGCAGGAAATGTTCACCTTAAGGGAACTTGGAAGTGTCAGTATCTGCGATGGGCAGATCCAAGTGCTAGACGGAACCCATATCTACTATTAAAGAACTGGGACTCAGTTTCCTTATCTGTCTGTGGGGATAATAAATAATCCACTCTACCTCACAGAGATGGTCTGAGGATTATGGGTGTTAACAGCTCTAAAGGGCCCGGATTATGAAACACTAATGTTAGCCATTACTACAACAGCTTCTTCGATATGACTTCTACTGCTATTACTACTACAACCACCAGCTGTGGCTCTCTTTAAAGTTGGACTTCCCAATATCACTCCCCTCCCCCAAAGTGCTGTTTATTCTCTCTCTTACTTGAAAGGTGCCAGTGTACATTAGCCTATTAAAATAGCTGAGGAATTCTGCAGTTAAAAAAACAAAATGCTACTTCTAATTCCAGTGCAACATGGAACAGGTACTCTGACAAATCCCCCTGATAAAACGCACCTAGAACCTGGAAAATTACTGCAAATAATTTTTTATTGAGTTGAAATTCACATTACATAAAAGTAACCAGTTTATGGTACAATTCAGTGACCTTTAGCCCATTCCCAATGTTGTGCTGCCGCTACCTTTATCTAGTTCCAAATTTTCATCAGTCCCAAAGAAAATCCTGTTCTCATTAAGTATTCATTCCTCATTCTCCCCTCCCACAACCCCTGGCAATCACCAATTTTCTTTTGTCCCTGTGGATTTAACTATTTTGGATTTTTCATATGAATTGAATTGTAAGACCTTTTCTGTCTGGCTTCTTTCACTTAGCATAATGTTTTTTAGTTTCATCTACGCTGTAGCATGTAGATTCATTCATTCACGTTTTTCCTCTATGCATTTTGTTTCTGTTTGTTCATGAGTCTATTAATGGATGTTTGGGTGGTTTCCACCTTTTAGTTATTGTAAATAGTGCTATTAAGAACATTCAGCAAAAGTATTTGTTTGAGTACCTATTTTCAGTTCTTTGGGATACACACCTGGGAATAGAATTGCTGGGTCATTTGGTAACTCTGTTTCTGACTCTTGGAGAGCTACCAGTCCTTTGAAGTAATGTGCATTGATGGAAATTATCTAGAAATCTCTGTTTCATTTTCATTCTAGAAATGTTTTTTCTGGTTACACAGCTCACCATTTATATCTATTATCTATCATATTTTGGCTTTATCACTATTGCTTTTGTCTCATATCTTTTTTAAGTGTCTCATTTTTCTCTGTTGCTGTTTTTAAGTCTTCCTGTTTTTAGTGTAATACACTCTTATTATATTGTTAATTATTACTGTTATTGTTATGTGTTCAAGTGCAAATTTTCTGCTACTTAGTAGCATATACTGTGTTCTGATATCTGTGAATTCCATTAAAGGAGATTAAATATAAAATCATTGAAAAATATACAATTATAAAATATGTAACTATTAATTATATAATTATATTATTAGAGAAAAATACTTGACTTTTAAAATAGTTGTAGGAAAATCATTTGATAAAATTAAACAACTATTAACAAAAAGGAAACAGAACACAATGAACAAACAAAAAGTCTTATGAATAAATATGTCCTTCCTTCACTTTATGAAAGATGTTTAAGAAAAAAAACAAACAAACATATAAATAGAATTCTAAATAAGGAGGTTAGAGTTATTCCCTAAAGTGAGGGCTTGGGGAAAAAGAATCCTGGTATCACTATTTCTACTAAATATTGTAATGGAGATCCAAGCTGGCACAGTAGGAAAAGGGTAAGAAGTAATAAGTATAAGGATGGAAATGAGAAAATAATATTGACAAGATGATATAATTGACTACATTAAAAAGAAGAAAGAAACTGAAGATAAATTACAAAAATTAAGGAGAGCCTTCCAAGGTGGCTGGATATAATATCAATATAAAAAAAGGCAATTGCATCTCATTATAAGAAAAACACACATTTAAAAGATGTAACTTAAATAAAAGTACAGTTATAATAAAAAATAAATACATAGGGAAAACTTTCACAAAAGACTTGCAACTTCTTGATGTAGAAATGTTAAAAATATACACTGAAAGACATTAAGATAACTTAAACAAATGAAGAATATTCCTTGTTTATGAATTGAAAAGCTTAAAATCCCAATGATGTCGGTTCTTCTAAATTGACTTATAGATTTCATGCAATTCCAATAAAAATCCCAAATGAAGTTTTTAAAAGATTTGATGAACTGTTTCTAAAATATATATGAAAGATACAAATAACCAAGGCACTCTTGAATGTGAATAGGATGTAGGGAGTATCCCTACAAGGTATCAGGACTTATTTTAAAGCTAAATAATTAAGGTGCTGTCAGTATTGTGTAAAGAAAGTTCCTTTGAAACAAAGTAGAGTCCAGACAGAATTCCACACATGAATGAATACTTGATAAATGCCAGAGGAAACATGTCACATCACTGAGGAACTAGTAAATAATTAGTACAGGGAGAGATGTCTATACTTGAAAAAAATAGGAAAAAAAATTAAATAAAATTATATACTCACCTCATACCACATAATCGATTCTAGATAAATTATATACTTAATTATAAATACAAAACTATTAAAATTTGGAATCATATATAAGGGAATAGTTTCATGATGAAATTGAGATGGAAAATTGTTTCTTAAAACTTAAAAAGTGCTAACCACAAGAGTTAAAATGAGTATTTTTGTTCCTCCAAGGACACAAGAGAAACAATAAATAAAAGACAAACCATAATACCGGGAAAAGTGTCACCAAGAAAGGATTAGTATCTGAAAAACATAATGAACTTCTCCAAATTAAAAAAAAAAAAAAAAAAGAAAACACATTTTTAAATGGTTAGAGGAAACCCTAAAGTTTCCATGAAAAGAAGACTATTAGAACTAAGAAGCAAATTCTTCAAAGTTGCAGGATACAAAATCAACATGCAGAAAATTGGTTGTGTTTCTATACACTAATATAAACAATTGAATAGGAAATGAAGAAGACATTACATTTACAATAGCATCAAACAGAATAAAATACTTATGAATGAACTTAACAATGGAGGCAAAAGACTTGTACACTGACAGCTACAGTATATCAGTGAAAGAAATTAAGACAACAGAAATAAATGTAAAGACATCACATTCATGGGTTAGAAGGCTTAATATTTTATGTCAATGCTACTCAAAGTGAATCTACAGATTTAATGTAATCATGATCAAAACCCAACTGGCATTTTTTTTTTCAGAAATAGAAAAATCCTGTCTGTCAAATAAATAAATAAAATCTTTAAAAAAATAAAATTATTTTTAAAAAGGGGGGGGCACCTGGGTGGCTGAGTGGGTTAAAGCCTCTGCCTTTGGCTCAGGTCACGATCCCATGATCGAGCCCCACATTGGGCTCTCTGCTCAGCAGGGACCCTGCTTCCCTCTCTCTGCCTGCCTCTTTGCTTACTTGTGATCTCTGTCTGTCAAAAAATAAATAAAATCTCAAAAAAATAAAATTATTTAAAAAAAAAGAAATAGAAAAACCCAGCTTAAAATTCAGACTGTATCTCAAAAGACTCCAAATAGCAATCTTGAAAAAGAAGAACAAAGTTGGGCACCATGCTTCCTAATTTCAATACTTATTAAAAAGCTACAGTAACCAGCAAAGTGTGTTTCTCGCATAAAGATAGACATATAGACCAACTGAGTACAGTAAAAAGCCCACAGATAAATTTTGCATCTATATGGTCAAATGCTTTTCAGCAAGGGTGTCAAGACCATTCAGTGCAGAAAAAGCAGTCTTTTTTCAGCACATTGGTTTTCAATACAATTGTTGATCTTTTCAATAAATCTGGTTGAGAAAACTGGATATAAACATGCAAAAGAATGAAGTTAGACCCTTACTGCACACCATCAACAACAATTAGCTAAAATGGATCAAAGAAAGATCCAAAACTATAAAACTCCTAGAAGAACACAGAGAAGAGCTTCATGACATTTGATTTAGCAGTGATTTCTCAGTTATACCACGAAAAGCCTTCTGTGTATCAAAGAACACAATCAAGAGAGTGAAAAAAACAACCTATAGGATGGGAGAAAATATTTGCAAATTATGTATCTGGGAAGGGGTTAATATTCAAAACATGTGAAGTTAAACAACAAAATAACTGGAATTAGAAATGCAAAGGATTTGAATATGTATTTCTTCAAAGAAGATATACAAATAGCCAGCAAGCATGTAAAAAGATATTCAGTATCACTAACAATCGAGGTAATGCAAATCAAACCACAATGAGGTAACATTTTACATCTATTAAGATGACTATTATTAAACAATGAAATAAGTTGGCAAGGGTTTGCATAAATTGGAACTCACTTGCACCGCTGGCAGAAATATAAAATGCTGCAGCCCCTATGGAAAATAACATGGTCATTCCTCAAAAAATTAAAAGTGGAATTACTATATGTCCCAGCAATTCCACTTCTGGATACACACATACACACGCACGCATCAAGAGCAAAGTCTTGAAAAGATATTTGTACACCCATGTTCTAACAGCATTATTTATAGTAGTCAAAATGGGAAGCTACGAAACATCTCTACAGATGAAAGGATAACCAAATGTGGTACATCCATATAATAGAATATTATTCAGCCTTTAAAAGGAAGGAAATTCTGATGCATGTTATAGTATGGGTGAACCTGGAGGTCATTATGCTAAATGAAATAAGTTAACACAAGAAGACAAATACTGTATTATATGAGATAGGTAGCATAGTCAAATTCATATTAACAGATAGTAGAATGGTGTCTACTAGACGCTAGACAAAGGGGAAAATGAAGACACATTGTTAAATGGATATAATTTTGTTTTGCAAGATGAAAAATTTCTGGAGATTGGTTGCACAGCAAGTATATGTATATACTTGACAGCACTGAATTAAATATTTAAAAATATTTAACATAGGGGTGTCTGGGTGGCCCAGACAGTTAAGCATCTGATTCTTAATTTTGCCTCAGGTCATGATCTCAGGGTTGAGAGATTGAGCACCCGTCCAGCACTGTGCTCAGCAGGGAATCTGCTTGGCTCCCTCTCTGTCTCCCCACCTTCTCTTTTTGACCCCCCCCAACTCATGCTCTCTCTCTAAAATAAATAAATAAATCTTTAAAAATATTTAAGATAGTAAATATTATGTTACATGTATTTTGCCACAATTTTTAGAAATGATTGAAGGACTTCAAAAAGCCCTTCACAGAAAAGTTATTATAATGGCAAATAATTATATAATTTATAAATTATAATGGCAAATAAAATTATAATGGCAAATAAAAATATTTTTAAAGATCAAATTAACTAGTAATCAGGGATATGCTAGGTTGCAAAAATTGGGAAGTTTGACAGTACTAAGTGGTGATGGGATTGTGGGATACTGGGAACTATTATACATGACCACTCCTAAAGTGTGTGGGCTTCTAAGGAAATCCATTGGTCAGGGGCTCTGTCTATGTAAACAATTAGATCAATCCATTATCAGTTAGTCACCACTATTCGAGCAACTCAGCCTCATGCAATCCTGAAAATGAAACACTGACTCAGTCGGCAGAAACAATGTGCTGACCAGGCCAACACTTGAACCACCTTGGGGCCCCAGGATAGTCCCAGAGATAGCAGTCTGGGAACTCCTTCTGTGTAGATGGGCAGATATGTTGGAATGGGGGTTAAAGAGGCAGAGAACACCTTAAAGAGGTGAACTAAAACTTGGAATGCCCTCTTACTCAAACAGCATTCTTGGTCCAAGCCAGTCTTAAGCACTATAGAAGTTAGAAAATTTTCAGAAAGGTTGTCCAAAGTGCACAATTCCCGGTAATACAGGCCAGGGCAAGACTTCTTGCCTAGGTATAAAGGCAATACTATTTTTTTTTTTTTTTTTTTGGTCAGAGAGAGAGAGAGCACAAACGGGGAGCAGCTGGCTGGAGGGAAAAGTAGACTCCTGGCTGATCAAGGAGCCCAGTGTGAGACTCAGTCTTGGGACCCTGGGATCATAACCTCAGCCGAAGGCAAACACTTAACTGACTGAGCCACCCAGGTGTCCCAAGGCAATACTATTTTATATACTGCTGTAAATAATGTGTATGTAAGATGTGTATATGAGATGCTGTAAAGAATGCATCAATATAATCACTTTGAAAAACAATTGGCTTTTATCTTGTCAAGTTAAACATGTACATTACTTGTGACTTAGTTCTACATGTGTATACTAGACAATTTCTTGCATATTTGTTGTAAGAGTCATTTATAAGGCTATTCATTCCACCACTAACATTTCCATGATCTACACTTATATACAACAGCATGGATGGCTCTCAGACATATAATGATAAATAAAAAAAGCAGAGTCATTCAAGATTATGTATAGTATGATTCAATTTTTACAAAGTTACCAAAAATCAAAATTAAATGTCTAATACACACATGTGTACATATATATATAGGTATATATACAGAAAATATGTAGGGGGTCAATTGAACGAAGCAGGGAAGAATTCACAAGTAGATTCAGAGATATTGGCACTGTTTATGTTTTTAAGTTGATTGCGGGAATACATGGATATTTATTTTACCATTAAGTTTTATAACATATATGCCATATATTCTTTTTGTGTATTAAATATGACATTTTTCACTTAAATTTTAAAGATAAAATAACTAAACTTTTAAAAAATCATTTAACCAAGAAATTCCCAAACATGTTTGAGGACAGGACATTCTTTCTGGGGGACCTTCATTAACATGCCGAACTAGCTCGCTTGGAATGCTTTAAGTGCTGGATTTGAGAATAAGCTGAACTTTATTAACGTAGTTTCCCAAGACAGCAGGCTGGGATAATGTGTGGTTTTTATGCCTCCTCATTTCAATAGCAATGCCACCCAGGAAGGGACATATTCAGTCTTGTACCTTTTCAAAAATGGGTGAGGAGACTATTTGGGACTATGATAAATAATCCAAGCCTGATTGTCCTTAGTACTTCATTCCTTTGCTTTACCTTCCTTGTGTGTATAAATTGTTCTCTATTCAGAGAAACATTAGTTCACTCTAAAACAATAAGCACTTTTAGTGGCTGTCTGCCTAAATCCAATCCATCATGTCCTTGCCCAAAACCTATCTCATCTCAAAAGCTAAACTGTGAGTGAGAAATTATGTGTAAATTGCCACCACACCTTCATGGTGAGCAGTGCTGGTGTTTGAAGACCCAGCGATGTCAACCCAGCGCTGGATAAGGGGCTGTTTTGGCTCTTTGATCAAAATGAAACTTAAACTAGTTATGCACAATCATACTTCCACCCCACATGAGAGAAGAAGACCTCCAGGGAATGTGGCAGTCATGTTCTCTTGGCTGCACAGTCTCGGAAATTTGGTTTTTGGCTGAACAACGAATGCTTACTCATTCCCAGTTCAAGTCAACAAATATTTATTGAGATTTATTGAGTGTTGGTTACAATTCTTGGACTGTGTGGCTGAAAACGAAAAAGATGAATTTGAAATCATCCCCATCCTCAAGGACATTAAATGAGAGACAATGTTGAAAAAGAAAGAGGACCCAGTTCTTAACTCTGCTATTAACTTGCTGGGGGGACTCAAGGAATTCACTCTGGGGCTCATTTTCTCTTTTGTAAATTAAAGTGTTGGGGCTGGATAATTGTGAAAGTTCTTTCTGAAGTTAAAAACTGATGATTCTGTGAATCTGGTTGAGTAGATTAGATAATCACAAAGCTACTTGATTACAAGATATAAAGATCATCAAATGATCCAGTCCCCAAGGCTTGCACACGTGGAAACCAAGGCTCAGAAACATGATGGGACTTGTTCAAGATCACATAGCTACAATATGAGAGAATACTGGAGGTGGGAGGGGAGGGGAGGCGATGTCATTACTGGGGGTGTTTTGGATGCACGGAATTCATTGTTTAAATTGAAATAGAGTCTAGAAGGCCAGTGAACAATGGGAGTGTTGAGCTGACCTTCCTCCCTCAGGTACCTCTTCTGTAGAAAAGAGGAGAAAATTGAGCCCATAGGTAAAGGAATTGCACGATTAATTGTGTCCAAAGGACCATGTTGCTAGACAGAGTTTGCTTTTCCTACAGTGAAGATCCTAAAGAGAACTGAAACAGAAAACAGATAGATATCAAAACATTTACTGTCCCATTAACCATAACCAGTGTTCCTGCCCCTCTTTTTGGCCTTAGCAGTTCAATAGCATTTACATTCTGTTATCATCTCACTTTGATTCTGCTAATGTCCTCTCCTGATATTGACCTGAGTTAAAAGAAGTCTTTCCTTCTCCTCATGTATCCTGTCTACAATAATTTATGAACAGTAATCTTTGCACATGGGACAGAGTGGGTCAGTTGAGCTCACCATGGGACACTTACAAGCAATTCTGGAAGAAGGATTTATGGAGTTCCTCCTGAGATTTATGTACAAGGGACAGACAAAGAGAGAAGTTATCAAAATTGGACTTAAAGCATTGATGAGTATCAGATCCCAAGGATCTTTCCAGAGATTATAGAGCAGGACAGGAATTTCTCCTTAAGTACTGGGATTTGGATCAGTTAGCTATTGCTATGTAACAAACTATCGCAAATTCAGTGGCTTAAAATAACAATCATTTATTAGTATAGGTTGAATATTCATGCGTCAGCTGGTTACTCCTGATAAGGACTAGGTTTGCTTCATTTCATTTGGGCTTTGTAAAGGTTGTTGGGGGGCGGGGAGCTTTGCTCTGAGTTGGGCTCAGAAGAGATACCTTGGTTGGGCCAGTTCAGGGTTCTTTATCTTGGAATCAGCAGGCTAGCCCAGGCCTGTCTTGCCAATGATGATGACAGAAGCTAAAAAGAACATGCTGAAACACACAAGGTCTCTTAAAGCCTAAACTTGGGAATTAAACATGAAATCTCTTCCTCGTTATATTAGCAAAAGCAAGTTCCAGGGCTGAGCCCAAATTTAAGGAATAGGGACATAGACGTCATTTCTTTAGTAGCAACAACTGCAAAATCCTACGGTCAAAATACGGATGGGGGAAAGGTGAAGCATTTGAATCATTAATGGAATCTACCACAGGAACTTAGAAAAAGCAATACTTTCCAAACCTTTTTTTTTTTTTTTTGTAAAAAATCAATAGACCATTTTGAGACTCAAATAAAAAAAGACGCACCTTCTCCCAAGACAAATCCATGGTATTTATGTCTCTGGGTTTATTAATCCTTTGAAGTTTATCCACGACTTCAAATTGCAAATTCCTGGCTAAGAAGGTCAAGATGGCTGAAAGGGCTAACACTGTATTTCTGTTGTGGAGAGAAGGACACCTGCCCACATGCGAATCCGGGAGTGTCCTCTGAGTATGAGATGTGCTAATCCATCAAGAGCAGAGATTTTTCTATCACAGGATTAAAAGGCTTGAGATCAACAAGCAGAAGATCCAGTGCCCAAGCATGTTTAGAAGAAAGAGCTCTGTGGGGGTGGCTGGTCTAGAATGCACCACACTGAAATCCTCTCGGCAATATTTTCATTAAATACGGTACTTTATGAATTCCAACTTTATTGCTTCATTAGCATAGTGACAGGAAGTTATATTTCACTTTTCAAAATAAGATTATTTGTCTCTTTTTAATGGCCTACTGCTTCTGGAGAGGACATAAGCAGGGAGAGGCAGTTGAACCTACAGAGTTGGTTTTTAAAAAACATGGCTTCTACAAGCAGAGATTGCCTCCACCTTAACCCCCCCACCAAGCAAGGAAAACATGGGCCCTGCCCATCTGCCAATGACACTGCCCCGCGTGGCTGACAAAGGAAGCTTGTGTTCTTCCAATGAACTTGTAAGGATCCCTGGTGAATGAATAGCTTCCCATAAACGCACATTCGTTTGTCTATTTTCAGTGAATTGACCTTCCGAGTGCAGTAAGTAAAATAACATCCATTTGATTTATTCATCTTTTCTTGGTTAATTAAGTCAAAACAGATGGATTATTTATGAAGATGTCATTTTTAAAAGCAGGGAACCTCAACAAACTGATTTAGAAAAACAAAGTAGGAAAGCCTAAGTGACAACATTCTGTTGTTCACCATCTTACACGGGAAACTGCCTGATCTACAAAGCCAGAACTCAAGGTGGGAAGGCTTGCTCCTTCTGGCAGTCATCATGCTTGCCATTCTTTTATGTCTGCATCTGCCCCTGGATCGTGAGCATCTTGGAAAGTGGAACCTGCACCTGCTTTTACTCCTTGTTGTATTTCTAGAACGTACCACAGTGTCTAGTGCACAGTGGGTGCTCACATTTGTCAAATGAACAAAAAGAATACTTTCTAAAGCTCTTGGAACAGTTCCTTCCAGGCAGGAGGCATCTTACTGCTTATTAGCTATTTCAACACTAATGAACCTGTATTTATAACTAAGAGCACTCTGCTTGGGCTTTGCTGTATTTTCAGAATTCCTCGGGGAAGATAAGGAACTTGAAAACTGTGGGATTGTAATAGTATAATTCCGAGTCAAAAAATTTATAGTGAAGCTAAATTCAACGAAGGATTTGAAATGCAAAACTTGAAAGCTGTTTTCCCACAGAGGCTTTATATGATGAAAATATTTTTTAGGAACTTTTTTTCTTTTGACTCAGGGTTTAATCAGGAAATTTTAACGTGTTCTATTTTACACAAAAAGTTGAGCTTATTATTAACAATAAGCATATTAATTGATAGTCACTGTGAACCATAATACTGTCTTGCCTTTGGGATGAACAATTAATTATCATCACTTTTTTGTTTTTATTTTAATTAAGCACTTATGCAGCACTTTACATATTTGATGTATTTTATAACCATTAATTACAGAATTAATGCACAAACATAAATTATACATGTTCAGAAAAAAGATTCATCTTTAAATTACGAATAAAGGAGCTGTTAAGTTTGCATAGTTTGTTCTCTTTGGGGAGAAAATTCTGCTCATATATAAAATAAAAGGCTCAAAAAGCATTTTCCTATAAAGAATGACTGGACTAGTAAATGTTAACTAATAGTTTATAAGAAGGACTTCCGGCATTTACCAAAAAATGAGTATGGTTTATTTTTTTTAAATATCTGCTGTTTTAAGGAATACATATTTTGGGGAGCTTAATGTCTGATAAGCATGCCCTACTTTGTGCAATGGAGTTGCTAGAGGAGAAGTATATTTGCATTTTTTCCTCCTTAATGGAGAATTTTCAGGGAGAATGGAGGAGGAGAATAGAGACATCCTTTCAGCTAAGGTACACTGTGCCATCAGAAGCAGAGGAAAAACTTTGGTTTTGGATGCAGAGGTGGGCTTCATGAGGGTTCTGTGTGTGAAACACCAAGAGTTGCTGAGCTGGGGAGTGTCTGTCATGAACCCAGGCAGCCTGTTCTGAGGACCCCAGAGAGAAAAGGAAGGTCTCAGAAGGGACTGTGCTGCAGAGGTATACTGGCCTTATCTGTTGGAAAACAGTCCTCAGGACTACCCTTCCTCCCTTCCCAAGCTAATACAAACATTCTGAGAGGTATCACGTGGCCTGTGGAATAAGATGGTTGGAAGTCTGTCATCGGGATGACTTTGGGCAAGTTCCTCCTCCTCTCAGAAACTCAGTTTCCATATCTGTAAACTGGGAATAACAACTGTATGTACCCCCAGAGGGTTGGTATGAAATAAAATGAGTTAATTCGTGTGGAGCACTTTAAACAGTAGCCAGTATGTAGTAAGTTCTCAGTCAGTGTTAGTTATTTTTATTTGTTAGTCTTTGTCATAGAACTAGGATTTCAGTAAATTACAGATTCTTCTCCCTAGGGGGAAAAAAAAAAGGTGTATATGTGTCTATACATCTATACACGAAAGTATCTCTCTCTGTCTCTCTCTCTCATACCCCCCCCCATACATACATGCACGAACTATCACACACGAAATCCTGTTCATGGACCTTGGAATTCCTGGATTATACATAAATAACCCAAGCATAGAGCAGCCGTCATTTCTCTTTTCTTCCTGCTGTTTCTAGGGAGAAAATCTTGCTTCTGTAACTTTTCTGGAATCTCCCCAGGAATAGGAACCTCATTTTCCTTTCTAGCCAATAGGTCGGTACCTAGTACAATGCCAAACATCAGGGTATGTGTTTAATAAATTCAAGTCAAACGAGTAAATGTTGAAAGACTGACTCCAAAGTTAGACCCAGAATTAGCATTTTTCCCCAACCACCCCATGCCTAAAGAAAAACTCATGTTTTGGTATGCTTTCCTTCTCTTGTAGAAGGTACTCCCTAGATAAACAAGACCTTTCAACACCTCCACTTGAAGGACAGAATTTTCTACCCTCTAAAAAGAATCTAAAGCCTACTTCCAAAAAGCTTTTGAACCAAGGATAAACAGCCCCAAGCATGCAAACAAACACCACAAAATATCCAAATAAAATGACATTAAATGGTGGTGGTGCCAAGAGTGCCAAGGAGCTTAAAAAGGTCGCCTTGGGGAGGCCTTTAAGGAAGGGCTCCCACCAAGTTTCCTGCAGGGGCCTGATCACATGGGCTGGATTTTGGACCTGTATCTGCCTCCTTCTCCTGCCCAACCACCCCTTTCGCCAAAACCAACTGGGAAACAGGAATGTCTTCCAAAGGAGTGCGAATGTTACAATTGGCCCTTTATGAGCCTTCCTGGAAGTCCGGTGGTGCTCCAGCCCCCGACTGGGATTCACAAGCTCAGAGGAACCTCTGACATGAACCTGGATGCTTTTCCAGGCCATGGCTCAGTCCCTGGAAAATGGAAAATGCCACTGGGACAGATGGGAACAGTTCAAGAAGACAGAGTAGGATGCTGCAGTGGGCCAGACCCCTTCAGACAAGCATGGGGTCACTGATTTGGCATGAAACAAGAGAAAAAGTACCTGCTGACTGGTTTCACAGAACAACAGTTGGTCTCTTGTGGTGGAGAGAAATGAGGGGAATTCAACTTCCCAGATGCCCAGATCTGCCCTTTTGAGTCTGGGCCATGTAAGACGTAGGCTGCCCTGGGACCAATATGCTAACTTATTCATAGGCATTTCTGCCAACACTGGACTCATAATAAAACCCTTGCAGGGTATATTTGTGATTAAGTTCTCAGAATCTGAAAGACCAGGCTCTTATCAAGCATATCAAGCATGAGGCCTTGGACAAAGAATTGACTTAGCTGTATACATTTTATTCCCATTTGTGATTTCAATCATCATTTATTTAGCATTGGCTTTTAACAAACATGACTAAAACACAGTCCTTTTCCTTTAGACATGTATATTCTGGAAAAAGACCATGGATATAGGCCCAAGCAATTGCAATGGCAGAATGTGATGAAGAATGCACAAAGGCCAATGGGGAACCCAGGGAAAAGGGTGCAAAATTCAATTCTAAAAATCAAGAAGGCTTCCTGGAGTAGGAGGTGTTTGAACCAAGCTGCAGAGTGAATCATGTGAGAGGGAAATAAACAGTCCATATCCACCCCCCCAACCTTCAGAAACTGTTAGAATAAATATACACATGATTATGTAGTTACAATGCTGATATTTACCTGAAAGAAAACATTTGTACACTTAAGACCTTCATCTTTGATAATCACCTAACATCATGACAACATCTGGCTTATCTGATACATCTCAATAGTTTTGTGTTAGCCACTCATGAAGAGCCAACTAAGGCATGATAAATGCTGTATTATCCCCCTGGTAGGGAAGACTCATAGGCAAGAGTTAAGGGTGGTGCTGCTGACTTTCAGACAGAAAACTTCCACAGCTTTGGAACAATTTCAGAATCTTCAATATCCTCAGAACACCATGTATTCCAGTGAGACAGTCAGGCTGAACTGAGTTCCAATCCTCATTCTGCCGATGTGGCTTGTGCCATCTGAAGTGGGCTAACACATTCACTGCACCTGCATTTCCTCAACTGGGAAATGGTGATGATTTTACTCACTACACAGGGTTGTTATAAAGAGTGAACAGTGATGCTCGTGAAGCCCCAGCACCTAGCAGGCCCACAGTTAGGCATCCCTTCTAACACATCAAAATTATGACTCTTCATAGCCCCAATTCAAGCTCCCTGTCATGATCCTCTATCTTAGTGCTATTTCTCTCACTTCCTACCCCAACTTCCCCTTGTGTAGAGTATAAACCAAACTTCCTGGATTTGTCTAAGTTTCCTGTAAGCCTCAGACTTATGGCTGAGTTACAAATGACCACATGGAGGCTGCAGTCACTATGAAAATTAGCTTACTCCCTCCTTCTCTCCCCTACCAATTTCCCAATGGCAGCCACCCCAGATTGTCTCTCCAGAAAGAGCTTTCATCTAGTCACTATAATACATTTTTCTCACCTCTCATCACCAGAATTTGAGAGTAAAGAGAACCAGTGCAGGCCAAATGTTTTGATGTTTATAGGCCTAGATCAAGCTATGAGAAAGACCAGAATTTTGGTGGAATGGGGAGAATGTGCTCTCAGAAAGTTGACCCCACAATGGCTGCATCAGCTTACATCACCCTGTCAACAAATTCGTTAGTACAGACACTGCTGCCAAGGAACAGGGACCTGCTGGAGATGATCTGAAAGGAGCATCCTTAATTCTTGAAGGGTGGACCATGAACACCCTTTTATCAATCACAATGAGTCATCTGTTCTACTTGGTTTAAAAAAAAAAAAAAGATTCATGAGACTCAGTGCAGACCTAATGGATAGGGTGGTGAATTACAATTCTGATGTCCACTGTGGTTTGGTATTTGCCATCCAGACAGGAAGAACAGGGGTAGGGGCCTTCTACTGGCATGAAGGGCCATCAATACACTTTTGTAGTTATGGAAAGACATGGTGGCTAGAACTGAGGTAGGCTAGAGGGGCTGCTGAGGTCATGGTTAGAATAGAGCCAGAATTCTGGGGGGAAAAAAAATGAGTAGTCTGGAGTGTGTTGGGTCTGGTGCGGTGCAGATGGCAGACACATAAGGCCAGAACCAGATAAGAAGTCAGCACCATGTTGAGAAGATGTCACAGAGGAAACAAAGTGCTGGAACAAGGAGCAGTAAGAAGGTAGGTACCTAGATAGGAGCAATCAAAGTATCATGCCATTTCTAGAGGTGTCATGGGTCCTATGGGGGTTCTCAAAGTTGCTTGCTTCAGCTCCTAGAGGAAAAGAAAGCAAGACATAAGAGCCTAAACAGAGAGAAATAAGATAATCCTTGGCCATTTGTTTACTAATTTCTCCAAACAAACCTGAATCTCCGTGTCCAGCTCCTGTCTGTCACTTAGCTCTCATCATGGGACATTAAACACCAGCCACGGGTCACATCGGTGCACAGAGCAGAGCCATACATCAGACAGTGTCCTGCACATTTTGGATATGAATCCTGACAGAAAAATCTTTAGCATTGTATGGATTAGTCAATGTAAATTCATTACCTACTTGTCATGACTATAATATAATCTGGCCTGACGGTAAAGACTTGACAGCACAGTGTTAATCAAATCTATGTAAAAAACAACGCGTTTCTGTTTAGACTCAACAATTGCTCCTCCTGCCAGATCAGAGGCTGGGGCCTTCAGGGGAAAATCCAAGGGTGGAGTGGTAGAGATGGTCCTGTCCTCAGAAGAGCATCACAGCCCTGATCATTTGCAGTGACCTTCCATTCCCTGCAAACCTCACACCCTCCGCACAGTGGAAGTCAGTCCATCTCCAGTCCCCATCAGTGAGAAGTTCACAGATAATAAAACAGAGTGTATTCGGCAGGGTTGAACATTTTCTCCCAGGATGAGTCATTACCAGGTTTTAATCATGCTCATTAGGCAGCCATTAGAGTCCTGTCCAGCTTTTCACCGCCAGAGATGAGAGGAGAGAATGACTGTAGTAGGGGCTGCACCCTACTTTGTGAAATACTCACCATCTGTTCCCAGTTGTAACTCCCTGTGTGAAGCACCTTGGTTTATGGCCACGGCCGTCTTAGATCCCTAGCACGGAACCTACTGTTTTTTTCTAGAGTGAGCCGGCCAGGACTTTAAATGGCCAGATTTTGACATCCACTGAAATCAGAGGGAAGCCAGCACCAACTTACCAATCATGAGGCTTCCATTTCAGCAGAAAATGTATTTGAATTTCCACAGCTTGGAGCATTAAGGAGCCAGTAAGAATGTGGCTTTGAAACAAACCAGCTCAGTGGAAATTGCTATGAACCCGTTTCTCTTCTGTTCTGGAAGCAACTACCACTGTAGAACAACATGGGCCTTACAAATGCAGGGTGAATATCTGAGATTTCTAATGTCTTACCATCTGTACACCATTCTCCAGCTCTCTCCATTGTATGCTGATTGTCTCTGATTGGACTGTTCTGTGTTCTTTTGTTCTTGTGAAATTCGATGTTTTATTTGAGTAGTACCGACACAGATCTTCATACACAGTTGGTATTTCATAAAGCTTTGTTGAATGGTGGAATAGCACTGGTGTATTTTCTTTGCTAAGGATTGGAAGACAACGTGATTTCATTTCCTTCCAGCTTGAAAGTTCTTCGTTTTGTCCCTATGTCTAGTGTCCCGAAACATTTTACCTATAGTCACCTATTACCTACCTCAGCTTTTTCTTTTATAACCTCCTCATTTAGAATTGTGTCTCTACCATAGAACAAAACAAAGGTTTTCATTGTCCTTCCTTGTTGGATAGGTATAAAGTATGTTCCTCCACTTGTGTTTCTCTTAAACTCAGATTCTAGCCCATGTTCATTTCAATTTTACACTTGCCTACCTTTCTTCCCTGCTCCTACTTAAAGAATCTCTTTTAGTAGTCAGTGCAGTAAGATGGGGCATCCGGATAAGCCTTTGACCTCTAACTTGATGGCCTCCTGTTCCAGTGTGGGAAGTCCAGCCACCTAGGGCCAGTCACCTTCATTTTGCTTCCAAATCTGACCTAAAGTGTTCATTACAGGATCAAGAGAGCATAGGAAAAAGGAAAATAACCAACAAAGATCTTCTGTTCTGTGCTATCTAGTATTGGGTGTTTGTACTATGTTTGTACATTTTGGAAGCTGTTGAGGGAGACAGGGAAAAGGCTGGGGAATATCGTCCAATTTAGGCATAGGATTCTCCAAGCAATGCATTTCTTTCTTTCTTTCTTGATCTTCCACTCATGTAAGTGATAGAATCACCATGTTATACGATGTCAAGGACCTTCTTTTGGTTCGTAAGGAAACCAAGGCACAAAGAGGGGATTTCCTCCTTGAGATTGTACAGTAAGTGAGAGAGAGTTGTAAGACTAGAACTCAGAACTCAGGTCTTCTGACTCCTGCTCTGAGCCTTTTTTCCCAAATGTTTTGTAAGGGGTACAGGTTTACAAGGGCAGGCCCTGGATGACGTCTTCTCTGCAGGACCCAGCACAGCCCCTGGCTCACAGAGATGCTAAGCCAGACCTTGTCTTTGGTAAGAAGTAGTGCCCTCCCCCATTTATTCCCCATTCTACCCCAGCTTAGGCTACTCGAGACACTTCCTCATTTCAGCTGTGTGGATTCCCTTACAGCTCAGTCCTTGCCACCATCACAGACCTGGGCTCCCTTTTTGTGACTGCTTTCCCAGGAGCTTGTCATTCACCTTCACTTTGTTTCTCTTGGGTGGGCACTATCAGGTAGTGACTAAGAGCTTGGACTTTAGAATCAAGTTTACCTGGGGGTGCCTAGGTAGCTCAGTTGGTTAGGAGTCTGCTTTTGGCTCAGGTCATAATCTCAGGGTCCTGGAATCGAACCCTACATTAGACTCTGCTCAGTGGGGAGCCTGCTTCTCCCTCTCCCTCTGTGCTCTCTCTCTCTCTCAAAAAAAAAAAAAAAAAATCAAGTTCACCTGGATTTAATCCCACAGTTTAAATCAGGGACTTCGGGCAAGTTATCAAACTACTCTCAGTCTCAGTTTCTGCATGTGCAAAATGGGTGTTAATAATAATTTTGTGTTCATGGAAAGGCGAGAATGATATTAGATGGAATATTAACTTACACTAAGTTGGATGAAGTATGAAGCATGTCTGACTCATGACAAGTGCTCAGAATCTGATAGCTGCTCATTATAATGTGCATCCCTACTAGACATGGCGGGTATAACTGGCAGAATTCGGAGCCAGAAAGCTCTATTTGAGGATGCCCCACTGTATCTAATCCTATCTCCTGATACAAGAATTCCATGCTTCCTATAATGTTTTCTCAAATCATCGTGTGCTCAGAAATGTAAATGTATCCTCCTTCCTTTAGTCTACATGTACCAAGCACTTGCTCTATCAGTTAAGCTGACAGACAGTAGACACTCTGCCTCCAGCCCTGTGTCCTTTACGGAGCTGAGATAGAGGGTAGTTCACAGATTCTATGACCTGAGGGCTCCAGAGTTGAGCTATGACATTTTTCAGTTATATGGGAGGCACATCATTCAGGGAGGGAGTATGTCTAAAGACCTGCCCCCTGGGGACCCCACAAGTTCCCTTTGTCTCCCTCTCAAGGGAGTCTTAGCCAAATGACAACACATTTACATCTCCTTCACTCTAGAGTGGCCTTTACTCACAGCAAGAATTAGGAGAAAGGAGCTTCTCAGTGGCAGAAGGCCCTCTGGTTGCTGACCCTGCCTTGGCATGGCAACACCCCACTCCCTCCATGTGTCATCTACGCCTTAACACTTGAGAGTCGCTCCCATTATCCAGGTAGACTCAGACTGGAGCCTCCATTGGTTACAGAGCCCAGGTGGTCAGGACAGCCCTTATCAGAACAAGAAAGAAACATTGATTGCAATATATCTTCAAACTCCAGAAATAAGCCCGTTCCAAAAAATAGTGATCTTTGCACTTTATTGTAATTTTGTATATCCACATGAACCCCATGAGAACGGGATCACCCTGGCCTTGTACTGATCTTCATCCACAGTGCAAGGCAGAGTAGGCATTCAGCAAATATTTGTGGAGAGAATCATTCCCAGTGTCTAGAGGTTATTTTCCAAAACAAAGGACTTACTATATGCTAGGTACCAGTGTACGCACCTCACACGAAGTAACCTCTCTATGCCTCAGCTTTCTCATCTGTAAAATGGATGAAATATTAGGACTTGGATTTACTGTCACTTGTTACACGTTGAATAACTTGGCCAAGACCACATGGTTAACAAACGATGAAGCCATATCTTGAAATCACACAATCTACATCTTAAATCTCAGGTCTCTGCTAACAGGCTGCAGAGCCATCTTAATGGAGAAGTAGGGTCTGGGCCATTTGCTCTTATGGGAGCTCATGATTCCCAACCTCCACATGGTATGTTCTGGTAAAATAACATTAAAATGACTATTTTTCTAGCTTGCTGGAGAAAGCACAAACACCAAATTGCAAGCTTAAAGGAGGACGTTGGTGCTAGTTTCTGCCATGTGGCAGTCCTATGGAA
The DNA here is from genome assembly GCF_010015895.1 of Lontra canadensis. Taxonomy (NCBI): domain Eukaryota; kingdom Metazoa; phylum Chordata; class Mammalia; order Carnivora; family Mustelidae; genus Lontra; species Lontra canadensis. The sequence continues at coordinate 39,587,775 of NW_022630997.1, read as the reverse complement.
AACTCTGGATTTGAAGTAACTTGGGGCTCTTCCATCTTCTCTCAAGTACACTTCCCTCACCCCATCACAGATACAAGTCATGAGTTAAGAATAATCTCCACAAGCACAGGGGCCAAGTCTATCCCATTATCTTATAGCTTCATTGCCGAGCCCAGTGCCTGGCAACAGCAAGGGCTAAAAAACAAACTTGCTGGATAAGTGAATGAAGGAAGTAAGGGAGGGAAGAGGGAAGAAAGGAAGGAATTAATGTGATGGGTGCAGATTGTTTTAAAAGAAAGAACACTAAGTGTAACTGTTCAGGGTTCAGAGAGAACAAGCCAATAGACAGAGTTTTCTTTTTTTGAGACTCAAGTTTTGAATCAAATCCCAGAACTCAGATTCCAGAAGAGACGACAAAAATAATTATCTTTAAAATTCACATTGACTAGTGTGACTTTTCTTTGGAAATTTTTGGTACATAAGTTTGAGAATGCCAGTTGGGAGGGAAGATTTTTTTTTTCTAATAAAATAGTACAGAGTATTTCAATTATCCCTGGGAAAAGGGCTGTCTGTTTTTCCCTCCTCAGCCTTTCACTGAACTCTGCCTGCCTTGTGAGGAACTTTGGGAAAGAACAAGACGCATCTGCTCCTTTCTTTTTCTCTAATAAAGTTTGTCATTAACTGAAAACTAAAATGCTGCCCTCTCCCCTGCATGATTAATGCCCAGCTCCCCTCTCCAAGTTTGGGACTCTGAGCCACCCATGAGGACTGGAACCCCACTGCCTTCCTTACCCCTGGGGAATGCCACACACAACACATGTGCAACCCAACACATACTGTGCACATGTGTGCAAGTGCACACCACACACGCTCACAGCCATGCCAATCTCTCCATGCTTTTGTCAACTGTGGGCCAACATGCTCAGCTGACAGAGAGGGAATTTGGCCTCTCTCCCTCTTCTGGGGACTTCCGGGTTGTTTTTGTTGTTGTTTGGGGGTTTTGTTTTGTTTTTGTTTTTGGTGTTTTGTTTTGCCTTATTTTGCAACCTGCTGGTAGCAACAGTGAAGATCAAAGTTACCCTTTCTCTTCTTTGGGGAACCTAGCAAAATACAGAACAGGGCAGAGTTAGCTATCTTGGATAAGGGGGCCATTCCAGCCTGCTGGAAAGGACATGAAGAGATGGGCTGTTCCAGCCTCTTGCTGTTCTGTCTTCTTTCTGAAGCACAGGTAGCATCCCCGGCGCACTCCGTGAGGATGGGGATCCTTGTCTGTTTCACTTACTGATGTGCCCTAGGTCCTTACAAGTGTGCCTGATACTTAATAGGTGCTCAAGAAAGACATTTTGAAATAATGAATAATTCTGGATAGTTTTTAGAAAAATGCATCAACTTTCCTCACTATGCTGCCTGGAACATTCCACCATTTCTACCCCTTCCCAAGGCACAGTGCCATGTGCACCTCAAGGGCCAGCACACTCTCACTTCGTCTTCCCCATTTTGCGTAGTTTCCACCCCAGGTGTAGGGATTACTCCCCCTTCCCAGGCCTCATAGCACTTTACCCATTCTGCTTTTCTTAAACAAATGGGCACGCTGAGTTACAATCATGTACTTACATTTTTTGTCCTCCACTGGTAAAAAGGTTTTCCTAACTAGACATTCCATCTGTTCATTTCCATGTCCCTAGCATCTACTAAAATTATTGTCAGTCACTACAGCACAGTAACCGAAATGCTCTGGAGCCAGGCTACCTATTTGCCAACCAGGAGTCACTGGTCAATTTCTATCTTCATTCTTTGTTTCCTTTTTCTGTTACCTGGTGATACTAATGGTATCTATCACATAGTACTTGTCAGGGCTTTAATGAATTAATACATACAAAGCTCTTAGGACTCTGCTTTGGGCAAATTAAGCACTCAATAAATATTCACTTTTATTTTTTTATTTAGAGTGGGGCTTATAGTTGACATTTGTTCTAATTTTATTTTTTTCTTAAATGGATGGCCCCGTCTTCATTTGTTTAGTATTCAAGCAATTTCTCCCCACCAGTAACCCTTGATTTCTGTGACATCATCTCACCCTTAATCAGCAGGCCTTTTTGATAAAGCCAATCTGGGTTAGACTTTCCCGTCACTGATCAGAGAAAGAATCCTAACTTTACAAAGTTGATAAACATCTGTTGGACTGAAAAGTTAATTTTTGGAAAATCTGTTCTGCATTTCTGGGGGCGGGGGGAGGAAGCTAAATCTAGCGTTAACAGTGATGTCCAAACAGATTCATGCAACTAATTAGTCTTGCCCACCAGGTCAGGCTCACTTCTATAAGCCTTCAGCCACGTAGCACCTGATCTGTATTTTGCCAAACATTCATTCCCATGAACACAAAACACATTCATACCCGTGAAATTTCTTGGCCTGTCCAATCAGGAGGGACAGGTATTGTCAACTTTGCATCACTTGACTCAGTTTAGAGATTAACAGAGTTTGATAGCTAGCAGAAAAAAATAATTAACATTACTAAGTAGTAGACTATAATGAGTTTAATAGAAATTCTAAATAAAATGGCCAAATGTTCACAGACATTTGGGGAAAGTCAGGATAAATCAAAATGAAACAAGATATTTTTAAAACTTTAGTCTAGGATTTACAGAGTCATTAACGTGGCATTTGCGACCAGGGATTGTAAAGTACGAATGACTGTAAGGTAGTTGGATCACAGAACATTTTCTTCCAAAACCCTCTTTTGCACTCTGGTGTTCCTAGAAACACAGTTTGAGAAATGGTATTCCTAAGACCTATCTTGGAGCCAACCATAAACCTTTACTATTTTTGTTACTGCTTGCCCCTTTTTCAAAGTTTTTTTTTTTTATTTTATCCAGCCTATTAAATTTCATAGTTTTCATATAAACACTCCACAAATGGTGTCCATATGAGTATGACAGCCTCTGATTCATTTGGGGAAATAACAGCTATCTTCCCGGGTGGGATAATATCTTTCATCTGTAGAATGTGAAAGACTATGGTGTGTGGGAATACTGACATGCCACTAGCAAGATAAGTCTTCCTGCCACCAAAAGAAGTGCCTTGTCCCAATTTAGAGGGGATCTAATTCTTTTTGACAGACTCACGGGTGTGCTGTGTCTGGGATATACTTTCTAACTCTGGAAATTGGATCCAATCCTTCAGACCAGGACTTCCTTTTAAAGGCCACCCCATGAGCCAAAAAACAATTGGTGGATACTCACTTTCCTTTACTAGTAGCATTGCTTTGCTAATATTCATTTGTTGAGTTTCTTTACTTTGCTTGGAACTTGGCCATTCTGTGACTGGTTATTCTAAGCAGAAAGGGAAGCAGCTCTAGAAATGTTGGCTTCCTCTCAATATCCTTCACTTCCCAGTTAAATATCCTGGTACTTGTTGCCCCTATGTATTCTTATTGGGAGACTTCTCTGTGGTTTCACATGAAACCACCTATAGCTGTTAAATATTTACAGGCTGCCAGCACTCAATACATGACACATAACAGACCTACATGGGACTGACCATCTTCCCAGCAATTTATACAATTCTCTTATTGTGAGTTTCTGATGGAGAAAATATCACAAACAGCAGGAAGAAATCTTATGAACCAGGAAGATGATACAAAAAGATCACTCTCTTCCAAATATCTTCCTTTTTAAGAGAAAATTCAGCCCAATAATACAAAGGTCATTGAAAAAGAAATTGTGATTCTTATTTAGATCACGTGGGCAATGATAAGAGAAGAGGCCAAGGAGGTAAATGATGGGTAAAGAAGGTAGATGCTTGGGTCCAACATTGCTCAACATATTTTCCAATGAGCATCAGTTCTGCAGAATATTAATAGTTCTTAATTGAAAAAAAATGGTTGGTCAGATGAATTTAGAAAACGTATGCTTAAAAGATTTTCTTATTTCAGGACTTATCAGAGCCTTTAATACATTAATTATTTTTTACAGCTGCAAAAGGGAGATGTTCCAAAAAGACAATGTTCTAAACACTTCACATGAATTAACTTATTCTAATCCACACAGTTCCATGAAGTAGGTGGTATTATTACCCTCTTTTCACAAAGGAGAAAGTTGAGGCACAAGGATATGGCATTTCTTGCCCAGAGTCACTCAGCAGATAGATAGTGAAATCAGAAATTAAACCCAGGCCATCTGACTCCAGAGCTTTTGCTCTGATCCACAATATTATACTCCGTAAATATTGAGGGAAGTGTCAATGGACCATGGGGGAAATATCTGGGAAAAGGATGACACGGCCTGTAAAGTGGTTTTATTGCATGTTTAGAGTAAAGAATCTTCATACTATTTACCCCAAAGATACTGATGTAGTGAAAAGAAGGGCCATCCGTACCCTAATGTTCATAGCAGCAATGGCCACAATCGCCAAACCGTGGAAAGAGCCAAGATGCACTTCGACAGACGAATGGATAAGGAAGATATGGTCCATATATACAATGGAATATTATGCCTCCATCAGAAAGGATGAATACCCAACTTTTACATCAATGTGGATGGGACTGGAGGAGAACATGCTGAGTGAAGAAAGTCATGCAGAGAGAGTCAACTATCATACAGTTCACTTACTTGTGGAGCATAAGGAATAACACAGAGGACATTAGGAGAAGGAAAGGAAAAGTGAATTGGGGGAAATCGTAGGGGGAAACAAACCATGAGAGACTGTGGACTCTGAGAAACAAACTGGGGGTTTTAGAAGGGAGGGAGGTGGGGGAGTAAGGGGAGCATGGTGGTGGGTATTAAAGAGGGCACGTATTGCATGAGCACTGGGTGTGGTGCATAAACAATGAATCTTGGAACACTGAAAAAATAAAATTAAATAAATAAATAAATCTAAAATATCAAAAAAAAAAAAAAGAAAGAAAGAAAGACTTTTGTGCCTTTTCATGTGACAATCATATCCCTGAGTCTTTCTAATGACACAAGCTTCTCCTACTTACATTATGTCCTTAAGCATACAATGAATGGCATATGGGGGGAGTGTGAATCATGGGGTTATGTCTGTGGTTCTTTCTTGAACCACAAGAAATACTATGGTTTTCGAGTTGCTTAAGATGTTCTTAAATTATATTCCAAATTTTATGTACTTTTAAAAATTAATAGAATTTATTTTTTAAGTAGATTTAGGTTTATAAAGAAAATGAGCAGAAGTATTAACAGTTCCCACTTCCCCTTCTCCCCAATCCCATAAATAATTTTCCCTATTATTAATATCTTGCACTCCTGTGGTATACTTGCTAAAACTGATGAACCAATATTAAAATTGTCTTATTAACTGAAGTCCATAGTTTATATTAGAGTTCATCTTTTGTGTTGTAGAGTTTGATGGATTTTGACAAATGCAAAATGTCACATATCCGCCATTGCAGTATCACACAGAATACTTTCAATTATTGTGTTTCAGTTATCAATCCCTCATTCTCTAACCCCCAGTGCTTGGCAACCACCTTTTTCAAAATGTTATTTACTTGGTGTCACACAGTATATAATCTTCACAGACTGGCTTCTTTCACTTTGCAATATAAACTTAAGATTCCTTCAGATCTTTTGTGGCTTGGTAGTTCTTTTTTTTTTTTTTTTAACCGACTATTATTCCATTGTATGGGTGTACCATACATTTTAACCCATCCACATTTTGAAAAAAATCTTGGTGCTTCCAAATTTTGTCAATTATGAATATAGCCACTATAAACATTCATATGCAGGTTTCCATGTAGAAGTAAATTTTTATTTCATTTGGGTAAATGCCAGAAGTGCAATTGGTGGATCAAACATGAAAAGTAAGCCTAGTTTTGAAAGGAAATGCGAGACTATCTTCCGAAGTGGTTGTATCATTTTGCATTTTCAACAGCAATAAATAAAAGTTCCTGTACTCCACATTCTTGCCAGCATTTGATATCATCAGTGTTTTAGATTTTAGCTATTTTAATAGTTGTGTAGTAGCATCTAATTGTTTTAATTTGCAATTTCCTAATGACATATGATGTTGAGCATCTTTTCTTATTCTTATTTGCCATTTGTATATCTTCTTTCTTAAAGTCAGTTCAGATCTTTTACCCATTTTTAAATTGGGCTATTTTCTTACTGAGTTTTAGGAGTTCTTGGTATATTTTGAAGGTATTTTCTCCTAGTCTGTGGCTTACTTTTTCATTTCTTACCAATGACTTTCACAGAGAAAACCTTTTTAATTTTAAATCAAGTCCAACTTATTTTTTCTTTCATGGATTGTGCTTTTGGGTTTATATCCAAAAGTCATTGACAAACCCAAAGTCACCTAGACTTTCTCCTGTATTATTTTAGGAGACATATTTTGCGATCTATATTTAGATCTGTGATCCATACATTTTCACAGAAATGTTAATTTCTGTGAAAAGTGTAATGTCTATGTCTAGATTCTTTTTTTTTTTTGCCTGTAAATGTCCAGTTATTCTAGCACCATTTGTTGAAAAAACTATAGAGTTTTCATTTAATTGTATCTGCTCCTTTGTCAAAGATTAATTGACTATATTTGTGTGGATCTATTTCTGGGGTCCCTACACTGTTCTATTGATCTATTTGTCTATTCTTCTGCCAATACCATATGGCTTGATTTACAGAACAGCTTTATAGCAAGTCTTGAGATTGGGTAGTGAGAAACTTTCAGATTTGTTCTTCTTTAATATTGTGTGGGCTATTCTCTCTATTGTTTTTCCTTATAGATTTAGAATCAGTGTGTACCCACAAAATAACTTCTAAAGAGTTTGATTGGGATTGCATTGAATCTAAGATCAAGTTGGGAAAAACTAACAGCTCAACAATATTGAGTTTTCTTATCCACAAACATGGAATATCTCTCTATTTGTTTAGATCTTCTATGATTTATTTCATGAGCATTTTGCAGTTTTCCTCATATATTTTTATAAATATATATTGTTTACATATTTATATTATATAATACGTATATATAGTTGTCATTCTTAGATTTGAAATAGTTAATTTCTGTTTCTAGTGCCAATATAAATGATATTGAGTTTATAAATCAAAATTCCAATTGTTCATTGATGGTATATAGGAAAGTGATTGACTTTTTTACCTTTACCTATACTTAGTATAATTATTTCTTAGTTTGAAGAGTTTTTCTCATGGACTCTTTGGGATTTTCTATGTAAACCATAATACCAGCTTCAGACAAAGACAGTTTTATTTCTTCCTTCCTAATTGCATACCTCTTATTTCCTTTCCTTGCCTCATTGCATTAGCTAGGACTTCTAGTACAATGTTAAGTAGGGTTGAAGAGGGTTGGTTCGAGGGGGCATCCTTGCCTTGTTTTTAATATTACAGGAAAAAACCTGTTAAGCATTAATATGATGTTACCTGTAGGTTTTCCCTACATGTGCATCAAGTCATGGAAGTTTCCCTCCATTCCTATTTTACTGAGAGATTTTGTCATGATATTTGTCTATAGTTTTGCTTCTTATACTATCTTTGCCTGGTTTTGGTATTAGGATAATGCTGACCGCATGAAAAGTGATAAGAAATGTTCTCACTAATTCTATTTTTCTGGACAAGATTGTTTTTAAAAAATAGCATAATTCCTTCCTTAGTGTTTGGTAGATTTCACCAAAGAACCAATTGGTGCTTTCTGTTTTGGAAGGTTATGCATTTCTTTCATTCTGTTTTTTGTTGTTGTTGTTGTTGTTGTTTTTGATTTTGCTTTTTATTACCATCATCCATTTCACTACCGCCCCCCAACTGTGGCAACTACCAATCTGTTCTCTGTATTTATGAGTGTGGGTTTTGTTTTGTTAGATTCCACATATAAGTAAGATTATACAATATTCGTCTCTCTCTGTCTGACTTATTTCAGTTATTTCACTTAGCATAATGCCCTCAAGGTCCATCCAAGTAGCAGGATTTCCCTCTTTTATAAAGATAGATAGATAGATAGATAGATAGATAGATATTCCATTTTCTTTATCCATTCCTTCATCTATCAATGAACACTTAAGTGTTTCCATGTCTTTGCTATTATAAATAATGCAGCAATAAACATGGAGGAGCAGATATCTTTTTGAGACAGTGATTTCATTTCCTTCAGATAAATACCCAAAAGTGGAATTAATAGGTCATATGGTAGTTCTAGCTTTAATTTTCTGAGGAGCTTCCATACTATCTTCCACAGGGGCTGCACCAATTTACATTCCCACCAAGAGTGAACAATGGTTTCCTTTTCTCCACATCCTTACGAACACTTTTTATTTCTTGTTTTCGTCTTTGTTTCTGATACTAGCCATTCTAACAGGTGTGAGATGATATCTCATTGTGTTTTTTATTTGCATTTTTCTGCATTTCCCATTGGTCATTACAGATTCAATTTCTTTAATAGAAATAGACCTATTCAGGTTATCTACTTCTCCTTGTGTGAGTTTTGGTGGTTTTGTATCATTCAACAAATTGGTCAATTTCATCTCATTTATCACATTTGTGGACATAGAGTTCTTAATAATAGAATTTTATGACCCTCTTCATGTCCATGGAATCAGTAGTGTTGGCCCCTCTTCCATTTCTGATATTAATCATTTGGGTCTTCTCTTTTTTTTTCTTAGTTAGCCTGGCTAGATATTTACCAATTTTATTGATATTTGCAAAAAAACAGTCTTTGTTTTCCTTGATTTTCCCCACTGGTTTCCTTATTTTAATTTCACTGGCTTCTGCTCTAAGTTTTTTTTTTCCTTCTCTTCTTACTTTAGGTTATATTTATTCTTTTGCTAGTTTCCCAAGGTGGAAACTTTGGTTATTGATTTTGATCTTCCTTCTTTTCTAGTATGTGCCTTCAATGCTATAAATTTCCCTTCAACCACTGTTTTTCCTGCCTCCCACACATTTTGATAAGTTGTATTTTCATTTTCATTTGTTTCAAGATATTTTAAAATTTCTGTTGACAGTTCTTTGAACCATGTGTTATTTGGAAGTGTATTGTTTAATTTCCAGATATTTTATTATTTTTCTGGCTATCTTTCTGTTATTGATTTCCAATTTGACTCCATTGTGGTCTGAGAGACTACTTTCTATTTTTCTATTTTCTTAAATATATGACAGTATGTTTTATGGCCCAGAATGTGGCTTATCTTGGTAAATATTCAATGTATGCTTGAGAAAAATATGTCTTTTCCTGTTGTTGGATGAAATATTTTATAAATGCCAGCTAGATTCAGTCAACTAAGGGTTCTGTTCTGTTTAAATACAGTCATATATAGTTGACCTCCAGATCTGTCAATTATTGTTAGAGGGGTGTTGGAATCTCCATGTGTCATTCATAATTATGATTCAGAAATTCATAATAATGAATTTTTCTATTTCTTTTAAGTCTATCAGATTTTGTCACATGTATTTTAACTCTCTGTTGTTAGACACATACACAATAAGGACTGTTATGTCTTCTGGGAGAATTAACCCTTTATAATGATAATGCCTTTATTTATCCCAGAAAATTTTCTTTGCTCTGAAGTTTGCTTTGTGTGAAATTAATATAGCTACTCCAACTTTGATTAGATGTAACATAGTACATTTTTCTCCATCTCTTTCTTTACTTTTAATATAACACTATCTTCATATTTAAAGTTGGTTACTTGTAGACAACATATAGTTGGTACTTATTTTTTTTCCAACCCACTTTCACCATCTTTTAATTGATATTTTTAGATCATTCACATTTAAAGTGACCATTGATATAGCTGGCTTAATATCTACCATACTTGTAACTAGTTTCAATCTATTATTCTTGTTATTTGTTTCTTTTCTCATCTTCCACTTTCTTTCTTCTCTGATTTTCATTGAACATCTTATATGATTGCATTTTCTGTCATCTTTGCACATTAATTATAAATTTTTAAAATTTTAGTGATTTAATTAGAATTTTCAATATAAATTTACAACTAATACAAGCCCACTTTCAAATAACACTTTACTACTTCATGGCTAATATAGGTACTTTGTAAGAGAATCTTCCCTTTTCCTCCCTCCCATTTCTTATAACATTGTTGCCAACATTTCACTTATCCATATTAGACTGTTATTGAATACACTGTTGCTACTGCTATGAACAGACTGCCACCTGTTATATTAATTTAAAATAAGAAAAATTAAAAACTTAATTTTGCTTCATTTATTTCTTGTCTGGCACTTTTTCTCTTATTAGGCAGATCTGAGTTTCTACCCTATATCATTTTCCTTTTCTCTAGAGAATTGTCTTAACATTTCTTTCAAGGCAAGATGTTTCCCTCCCCCCACCCCTTTTTTTTTGTTCTGAGAATGTCTTCAGTTATTCTTTACTTTTGAAGGATAATTTTTCAGGCTACAGAATTCTGGGTTGTGGGTTTTTTGTGTTTTTTTTTTTTTTCCTTTCAACACCTTAAATATTTTACTTCACTCTTCTCTTACTTGTATGGATTCTGTAATTGTTAACCGTGTCCCTCTATATGTAAAATATCCCCATCTTCTTGCTTCTTTAAGGATTTTCCTTTTTTTTTTTAATTTTCTGCTTTTGAATATATGTCTGGTTGTAGTTTTTGTAATATGTACTCTTTCGGTATTGTCTAAGCTTTCTGGATCTGATGTTTTATTGTCTGTCACTAATTTTAGAAATTTCTCAGCCATTATTACTTTGAATTTTCTTCTGCTCCTTTTTCACTCACTTCTTCTCTGGTATTCCCCTTATGCACATGTTACATCTTTGGTAATTGTCCCACAGTTTTTGGACATTCCGTTCCTTTTTATTTTCATTCATTTTCTTTTTGTGAAGTTTTCACAAATGTATCTTCAATTTTACCATTTCTTTTCTCAGCTGTGTCCGGTCTATAGATGACTCCTTCAAAGGCACTCTTAATTTGTGTTACAGTGTTTTTGAATTCTCACACTTCCTTTTGATTTCTTCTTATGGTTTCCATATTTCTGCTTACTTACATTACCCAGCTGTTCTGTAGTATACCTTTTCCATAGAACCACAGAGTATTAATCAAAGTTATTTTATGTTCCTTGTCTGGTAATTCTATATCTCAGCCATAGTGAGTCTGGTTCCATTGCTTGTCTGTCTCTTAAAACTGTGTTTTGCATCTTAGTATGCCTTATCATTTCTTGTTAAAAGTCAGAAGTGATATACTGAGTTAAAGAAACTGAGGTAAATAAGGCTTTAGGGTGAATTTTTATGTTGATCTGGCTGGAAGCTACACCGCATTTGCTGTTTGCTATAGCTGTAGATGTCAGAGGCTAAAATTGCTGCTAGTATCCTTGTCTTTAGCTGCCTGATGTCTTTGAGTTTCCTGAGCGATTTCTTTTTTTTTAAATCATTTTTTAATTTATTTTCATCATAACGGTATTCATTGTTTTTGTACCACACCCAGTGCTCCATGCAGTCCGTGCTCTCTCTAATACCCACCACCTGGTTCCCCCAACCTCCCACCCCCCCACCTCTTCAAACCCTTCAGATTGTTTTTCAGAGTCCATTGTCTCTCATTGTTCACCTCCCCTTCCAATTTCCCCCAACTCCCTTCTCCTAACTCCCCATGTCCTGCATGCTATTTGTTATGCGCCACAAATAAGTGAAACCATATGATAATTGACTCTCTCTGGTTGACTTATTTCACTCAGCATAATCTCTTCCAGTCCCGTCCATGTTGCTACAAAAGTTGGGTATTCATCCTTTCTGATGCAGGCACGATACTCCATAGTGTATATGGACCACATCTTCCTTATCCATTCGTCCGTTGAAGGGCATCTTGGTTCTTTCCACAGTTTGGCGACCGTGGCCATTGCTGCTATAAACATTGGGGTACAGATGGCCCTTCTTTTCACTACATCTGTATCTTTGGGGTAAATACCCAGTAGTGCAATTGCAGGGTCATAGGGAAGTTCTATTTTTAATTTCTTGAGGAATCTCCACACTGTTCTCCAAAGAGGCTGCAGCAACTTGCATTCCCACCAACCATGTAAGAGGGTTCCCCTTTCTCCACATCCTCTCCAACACATGTTGTTTCCTGTCTTGCTACTTTTGGCCATTCAAACTGGTGTAAGGTGGTATCTCAATGTGGTTTTAATTTGAATCTCCCTGATGGCTAGTGATGATGAACATTTTTTCATGTGTCTGATAGCCATTTGTATGTCTTCATTGGAGAAGTGTCTGTTCATATCTTCTGCCCATTTTTTGATATGATTATCTGTTTTGTGTGTGTTGAGTTTGAGGAGTTCTTTATAGATCCTGGATATCAATCTTTTGTCTGTACTGTCATTTGCAAATATCTTCTCCCATTCCGTGGGTTGTCTCTTTGTTTTCTTGACTGTTTCCTTTGCTGTGCAGAAGCTTTTGATTTTGATGAAGTCCCAAAAGTTTATTTTGGCTTTTGTTTCCTTTGCCTTTGGAGACATATCTTGAAAGAAGTTGCTGTGGCTGATATTGAAGAGATTACTTCCTATGTTCTCCTCTAGGATTCTGATGGATTCCTGTCTCACGTTGAGGTCTTTTATCCATTTTGAGTTTATCTTTGTGTACGGTGTAAGAGAATGGTCGAGTTTCATTCTTCTACATATAGCAGCCCAGTTTTCCCAGCACCATTTATTGAAGAGACTGTCTTTTTTCCACTGTATATTTTTTCCTGTTTTGTCGAAGATTAGCTGACCATAGAGTTGAGGGTCCATATCTGGGCTCTCTACTCTGTTCCACTGGTCTATGTGTCTGTTTTTATGCCAGTACCATGCTGTCTTGGTGATCACAGCTTTGTAGTAAAGCTTGAAATCAGGTAACGTGATGCCCCCAGTTTTATTTTTGTTTTTCAACATTTCCTTAGTGATTCGGGGTCTCTTCTGGTTCCATACAAATTTTTGGATTATTTGCTCCAGCTCTTTGAAGAATACCGGTGGAATTTTGATTGGAATGGCATTAAAAGTATAGATTTCTCTAGGCAGTATACACATTTTAACAATGTTTATTCTTCCGATCCAAGAGCATGGAATGGTCTTCCATCTTTTTGTGTCTTCTTCAATTTCTTTCATGAGTGTTCTGTAGTTCCACGAGTACAGATCCTTTACCTCTTTGGTTAGGTTTATTTCCAGGTATCTTATGGTTCTTGGTGCTATAGTAAATGGAATTGATTCTCTAATTTCCCTTTCTGTATTTTCATTGTTAGTGTATAAGAAAGCCACTGCTTTCTGTACATTGACTTTGTATCCTGCCATGTTACTGAATTGCTGTATGAGTTCTAGTAGTTTGGGGGTGGAGTCTTTTGGGTTTTCCATATAAAGAATCATGTCATCTGCAAAGAGAAAGAGTTTGACTTCTTCATTGCCAATTTGGATACCTTTTATTTCTCTTTGTTGTCTGATTGCTGTTGCTAGGACTTCTAATACTATGTTGAACAAGAGTGGTGAGAGTGGGCATCCTTGTAGTGTTCCTGATCTCAACGGGAAGGCTGCAAGCTTTTTCCCATTGAGGATGATATTTGCTGTGGGTTTTTCGTAGATAGATTTGATGAAGTTCAGGAATGTTCCCTCTATCCCTATACTTTGAAGCATTTTATCAGGAACGGATGCTGGATTTTGTCAAATGCTTTTTCTGCATCAATTGAGAGGATGATGTGGTTCTTCAATCTTCTCTTATTGATTTGTTCTATCACATTGATTGATTTGTGAATGTTGAACCATCCTTGTAGCCCAGGAATGAATCCCACTTGGTCATGGTGGATAATCTTTTTAATGTGCTGTTGGATCTTGTTTGCTAGGATCTTGTTGAGAATCTTAGCATCCATATTCATCAGTGATATTGGTCTGAAATTCTCCTTTTTGGTAGGATCTTTGCCTGGTTTGGGGATCAGGGTAATGCTGGCTTCATAGAAAAAGTCTGGAAGTTTTCCTTCTGCTTCAATTTATTGAAACAGCTTCAGGAGAATAGGTGTTATTTCTTCTTGAAAGTTTGGTAGAATTCCCCAAGGAATCCGTCAGGTCCTGGGCTCTTGTTTTTTGGGAGGTTTTTCATTACTGCTTCAATCTCGTTACTAGATATCGGTCTATTTAGGTTGTCGATTTCTTCCTGGTTCAATTTTGGTAGTTTATAGTTTTCCAGGAATGCATCCATTTCATCTAGGTTGCTTAGCTTATTGACATATAACTGTTGATAATAACTTCTGATGATTGTTTCTACTTCCTTGGTGTTAGGTGATCTCTCCCTTTTCATTCATAATTTTATTAATTTGGGCTTTCTCTCTTTTCTTTTGGATTAGTGTGGCCAATGGTTTATAGATCTTATTGATTCTTTCAAAAAACCAGCTTCTAGTTTCATTGATACGTTCTACTGTATCTCTGGTTTCTACCTCATTGGTCTCAGCTCTAATCTTGATTATTTCACTTCTTATGTGTGGAGTTGGGTTGATTTGTTGTTGATTCTCCAGTTCTTTAAGGTGTAGAGACAGTTGCTGTGTTCTGGATTTTTCAATTTTTTTGAGGGAGACTTGGATGGCTATGTATTTCCCCCTTAGGACTGCCTTTCCTTAATCCCATAGGTTTTGGACCAAAGTGTCTTCATTCTCATTGGTTTCCATGAATTGTTTCAGTTTTTCTTTGATCTCCTGGTTGATCCAAGCATTCTTAAGCAAGGTGGTCTTTAGCTTCCAGGTGTTTGAGTTCCTTCTGAACTTTTCCTTGTGATTGAGCTCCAGTTTCAAAGCATTGTGATCTGAGAATATGCAGGGAATAATCTCAGTCTTTTGGTTTCGGTTGAGTCCTGATTTGTGACCCAGTATGTGGTCTATTTTTGAGAAGGTTCCATGTGCACTTGAGAAGAATGAGTATTCTGTTGTTTTAGGGTGGAATGTTCTGTATATATCTATGAGGTCCATCTGGTCCAATGTGTCATTCAATGCTCTTGTTTCCTTATTGATTTTCTGCTTCGATGATCTGTCTATTTCTGAGAGAGGCATGTTAAGATCTCCTACTATTAATGTATTCGTATCACTATGACTCTGTATCTTGATTAACAGTTTTCTTATGTAATTGGCTGCTCCCATATTGGGGGCATAGATATTTACAATTGTTAGATCATCTTGGTAGATAATCCCTTTAAGAATTATGTAGTGTCCTTCTGTATCTCTGACTACAGTCTTTAGTTTAAAATCTAATTTATCTGATAAGAGAATTGCTACCCCAGCCTTCTTTTGAGGCCCATTGGCACGAAAGATGCTTTTCCATCCCTTCACTTTCAGTCTGGGTGTATCTTTAGGTTCAAAATGGGTCTCTTGTAGACAACATATGGATGGGTCCTGTCGTTTTATCCAATCTGCAACCCTGTGCCATTTTATGGGTACATTTAGGCCATTCACATTGAGAATGATTATTGATAGATACGTTTTTATTGACATTGTGTTACCTTTCAAGTCTTTCTTTCTGTAGATTGTCTCTATATTTCTGTTCAATGCTATTCTTAGGAATTTTCCTCTTTTATAGAACCCCCCTTAATATTTCCTGCAGTGTTGGCTTGGTGGTTGCATAGTCTTTTAAGCCTTGCTGGTCTTGGAAACTCTTTATCTTTCCATCCATTTTGAATGTCAGTCTTGCTGGATAAAGTATTCTTGGCTGCATGTTCTTCTCATTTAGTGCCCTGAATATATCTTTCCAGCCCTTTCTGGCTTGCCAGGTCTCTGTGGACAGGTCTGATGTTATTCTGATGGGCTTTCCTCTGTAAGTAAGGAGCCTCTTTGTCCTAGTGGCTTTCAAGAGATTATACCTACAATTATGATTCCTCAATTTGACTATCAGGTGCCTTGATGTTTTTCTGGAATCTATAATCTTGGGTGGAGACCGTTTGGCCTCTAGTACATGAACGCTGGTTCCATTCGCGAGATTGGGAAAATTTTCATGAAGAACTTGTTCCACTATATCTTCTAGACTTCTTTCTTTCTCCTCCCCTTCAGGGATTCCAATAATTCTGACATTGGAAAGTTTCATGGCGTCATTTATTTCCCTGATTCTGTTTTCATGGTTTCTAAGCTGTTTGTTCCAGGCTTCCTCTTGATCCTTTTTCTCTATCTGTTTGTCTTCCAGATCACTAATTCTATCTTCTGTCTCAGTTACCCTAGCTTTGAGAGAATTTAGATTAGATTGGAACTCATTGAGAGCATTGTGAACCTCAGCCCTGGTAGCTTTTAGCTCTGCCCTAACATTGTGAACATCCTGTCTGGTCGCTTTCAGCTCAGCCCTAATCAATTCCATTTGGTCATCCATGGCTTTCTCCAACCTAGCTATTGCCTGGATAATTGTTAGCCTGATTCTCTTTCCAACATATTGTCTATGTTGATAGCCGTTAGCTCTGTTGCAGAAGTTCCATGCTCTGTATTTTTCTTCTGTTGGGCATTCCTCCTCCTAGTCATTTTGGTGAGAGATGACTGAACAGATGTAGCTGGTTGTATCAACCATGGTGCAGTCTGGGTGCACCCTGGAACTCTCCTGAGCAATCAGGATTCCCCACCCAAATGAGAGAAAAAAGAAAAGAAAAAGAAAAAAAAGAGAGAGAGAGAGAGAGAGAGAGAGACAGGAAAGAAAGGGAAGATGAAAGAGAAGGTTCAGCCCAAATGGGCCCCAAGGTAAGATTTATGAGGTATACAAACAAAAACAGACAAACAAAAAGACTGATAAAAGTATATAACAAGAGAAAAAAATATATATATATGCAAATAAAGGAAGAACCTTGTCAAAAGAACCCCACGTGTAAGATTTATATACTATCAGGACAAACACAGAAACACAGAAACACTGGTGGAAGAAAAAGATGGGAGAGTGGTTATAAATTCTCAGTGTGGGCGAGGAAGGTTGTTTTGATTCCTTCCTGGACGTATCTTGATATCTTTGTTAAAGGATTCAACTTTCCTAGGCTAAAGGGGGATTAAAAATTGGTTTACCTATAGGGGTAGTATTGATTGAGGAAAGGGGATTACTTTGAAGTTTAACTCTATATGAATATTATAAAATAAAAATTAAAAAGGAATGAACTAGACTAAACTAAACTACAATTTAAAAAAAATTCAAAAAATAGAAATGCAAAAGAAAAACACAGGTGTATGTATCAAAAAGTTCAGGTTAGAAGGTTATTATGGAATTTGATGTACTGGACAGCTCGCTGTGATGGTAAATAGGTTATAAAAAATTATCTATATAAAAAAGTGAGTCAGAATAGTGGGAACAAATTAAAAATAAAAGTTGTCCTATGAAGTAGTGGTGGTGGTTCTCTTGTAGTCTTTTTTTTTTTTCTTTCCTGGTTGGTTTTCTGGGGGAGGGGCCTGCCACGTGGGTTTTCAGTCAATGAAGTTCCCTGAGTTAAGTCCTCCAGTCCCCCTCAAGGGGGTGGGCTCTGAGGAAACCGGTTTTTTCAGGCTTTTATTCTCTGGAGGGTTTTATGTTTGTTCACCTTTTTTTTTTTTCCTCTTGCCTTGACCGCTTTTGATGGTTTTTGTAGGTTTAGAGGAAAGCAAACTGCACCCTGACCTCCATCTCAGAGAGAAGCCTCAGTCTGTTCTTCTGTGGGTGTTGCAGAACCCATATAAATCTCCCCTTGGCCGATGGCAGAGCAGGTTCCGAGTCGCGGTCCCTGGGGACGCAGGATCTTCTGCTTGTACCCAAAACCAAAGCAGCGGCAGCTGTTTGGGCAGCTCCAGGTCACCAGAGAGGTTCCAAGCAGTGATCACACACTGAGATTTTCCCACTGGCCCGGGCTGGGAGTGCCTGGTCTTTCTGGGTCTAAGAGCTCCCGGCTTGCGCGCACCTCTCTCAGGGGAGGCTGTGGGTCGTGCGTGCATCTCAGGTTCTGAGAATGGGGCGCAGGTCCTAAAGCACCAGGCTGGGCCTTCGTGCACCTCTCTCAGGGGAGAGTTTGGGGCGCGCGTCTTAGGCTCTGAAACAATGGTGCGTGTCAAAGAGCACCAGCTGGGCCTTTGTACCTCTCTCAGGGGAGGATGAGGGGCGCGGGCATCTCAGGCTCTGTAGCAGGGCTCACGCGTTCTGCCATCCGGCATGGCTCCCATCCCCTCACAGGGGCCAGAACCCACGCAATCTCGGGCGCGCTGGCGGCTCAGGGACCAAGACCTGGTTTCTCCACCGCACTCTCTCTGGCTCAGTGCCAGGGGAGGCTGTCCTGGGACCGGGGACTTAAGCCCCTGTCCCTAGCAGCCCTGATTCCCACAATTTCCCCTGCGCGATCTTTTGCTCTTTTGGAGTGCTTTCAACCAGTCTCCAAGTTAATGCTGGTCCCCAGATGCAGGGCACTCTCGCTCGTATTAGGGGTATTACTTTCCAACCGGTCACCTCTGGTGGCTCCCTTCCCCTTTTGCTTATCTTCCGATATCAGTCCGCCTTTCCTACTCCGCTTTACCTGCCCACTGGCGTCTTCTGCCCCTGTAGAGATCCAGATGTGTATAATTCTGATCTCAGACTGATTTCATGGGTGATCAGAGTTCTTTGGTAGGTAATCAGCTCACTTTAGGGTACAGGTTGAAAAGGCGCCTCCTCCTACTTCCCCGCCATCTTCTCCAGGCAATGCCCTGAGAGACTTCTTAAATAAAGTATGAGCCTTGAATTTCTTTTACTTGTAAACCAATCTTATATAGGAGCCTAACTGACATGGTGGTAAAGGGGGTAGGATAGCATTCTACAATCCTGTAATTAATTTTCTTTGTTTTAGTGAGCCTGTGTCCTGGGCTGTGACCTCCAAAAGAGCTGCACATGGACATTTCCATTCTCCTATGTTGAAAGCAGGG
Source organism: Lontra canadensis (assembly GCF_010015895.1). Lineage (NCBI taxonomy): Eukaryota > Metazoa > Chordata > Mammalia > Carnivora > Mustelidae > Lontra > Lontra canadensis. The sequence continues at coordinate 39,568,988 of NW_022630997.1, read as the reverse complement.
GGGGACCTGGAGTTGGTTATATTGCTTCTTTTGGGTCAGTTAGTTTCTGGTAAACCCATGTCATTAGGCTCTGGTAAAATAATTTCTTCCCTTTTTCTTCTTTTTAACTTACTTCTTCCTTCCTTCCTTCCTTCCTTCCTTCTTAGTTTCCTTCTTCCCTTCCTTCTTATCTTTTTTCTTTCTCTCTTTATTTCTTATTGAGGTATAATTATATTGAAGTATAATATAATTAAACACTCTATTAGTTTCAGGAGAGCAACATAATGACTTGATATCTGTATATTTTGTCAAGTGATGACCACAATAAATCTAGTTAACAGTCCATCACCATACATACATAGCACCTTCTATGGTCATTGTTTATGGTGGTACAAATTAGTTTATTTTTAGGGAAGGTCTTTGTTAGGGAGAATGGAATATTCTGGGAGTATTTCAAAAATGTTTTCTTCTTCACTCCCTTTGTCCCTACCAGAAACCCAAGGACACTTTTCTCCAAAGCCTGTGGGACTCCTGGAGGTAAAGCTCACAAAAGTGAATGGTCCCCCACCCTCACCCTAAGACTTTGTCTTTCAAACTAGTCTATGCTGAGCCTCTGGAAATTTTTAAATTGTAGTTTAAGTGCTCCTTCTAGAACTATCTCCAGTGGCAGCCTCTGTTCCTGGGCTTCTGCTCTCAGTAAACTATGATTCTCTGTAATCACCTCTTTCTCCAGCTTTCAGTGCAGTGTTTAGCCTATAACCACAATCCTCTGATGATCCAAGAAGAATTGCTGATTTTCACCCTACAAGGTTATTTTCTTGTTGTGAGCATGGGAGTAACAACTTCCACATTCTAACATGTCAGACTTGAAACCAGAACTCAATTTCACATGCTTTGGAGGAAAAAATAAATACTACTGTCACTTCCCACACTTCATTTGCTGTCTATGTGGATTAACTTTTATTCCACTAGAAATTCCCACTCCATCTCTAATTAACAAAGAAAATCTTACTGCTCAATCAAGGCCCACCTCAAGTGTTCTTCCACTATTGCACAGTGGAGTCTCTTGGTGACACATTTCTGTGGTACTTTATTCCCTACATCATCCACCTGACCCAAACTTTTATTTTGCTTTGACTTTTTCCAATCATTTGAGGACCTGAACTTTTTCAAGAGAGACCATGGAAAAACTCTTGGGAGAACTAAAACAATCTGGGAGTTGATATCATTTCCTTCTCCTTGAGAGTCTCCTGAGGCCTTACAGAATGATTTTAGGGACAAGAGAGTCCATGGATGCTGACTGTGTTGGGCACGTTCTCTCTTCCTCCAAATTTCAAGCTTCCACTCACCTGTGAGGTGACTTTGTAAGAAATAGAAAAAGGCAGGCATTCCTTCCCTAAGAGCTTTAATACTATCTCTCATACACTAGTATAGTGATTTTGTGGGAGCAAGTTATTTTACTACCATCTGCAAGAAAATCTTGTAACACATACATACCTCTGCTCTTACACTGTGAATGGAGCCCTCTTAGGTATGCAGGCATAGCCAGCACACTCAAACTGAGAGGCCCTGACACTAATTTCTTAAAGCATTTACAAGTGATTTTCAGTCAGAACCATAAAATAGCAGGTGGCTGAACCTCTTATATTAGATTTAAATGCTAACATTTATTTCTTTAAATCTTCTCTATGTCCATGTAAATCTTCCCTCTGTACATTCAATTCTTATCTCTTCTTCAAAACACTGTCTAAGTCCTACCTTCTCTAAGATAATTTCAGGGACTCCTACAACCCCCAGTGGTCTCCCACATCTCTTAAATTCTACACCACTGATCTATCCCATGGATTTCATTATATATTGTCTTATCTTGTTCACTGTTATCTCAGAAATGTTAACTTTTCCATCTAAGGAGGCTGGATTCCCTGAGCACAGAGACAATGCCTTTATCTTTTCTTCTATTCCCCATTGCATTTATTTGGGAACACTGAGTGGTCTTTTTGTAAACACACTCTGGTTGGATGATACTATCTCCAGGAGACAAATGGACTGTAGATTGTCTTAAACTTTTATTGCCTCAACCCTTGATGGTTGACTTCTGGAATCTCAGCAGTATATAATTCTCTCCATTTTCTCTTTACTAATTTTAGACCTGGAAAAAGACATAAGCCAATTGGAAACAAAGAAATACCACCCTTGCTTGAAAGTGTGAATGAAACTTCCAGAAAATATAAAAATAAACAAAAACGTAAAGACAAACAAATAAATAAATAAATAAACTTACATTTTTCGTTAAGTTTTAGTTGTTTTATTTCAAGGCTATCTCTCACACCATCTGCCTTCTTAGACATCCAGAAAGCAGTGTTTCTAAAATATATGCCTTTTGGGCACCTGGGTAGCTCTGTTGGTTAAGCATCTGCCCTTGGCTCAGGTCACGATCCCAGGGTCCTGGGATCCAGTCCTGCATTGGGCCCTCTGCTCAATAAGGAGCCTGCTTCTCCCTCACCCTCTGCCTGCCACTCTCCCTGTATATGCTGTCTCTGTCAAGTAAATAAATATAATTCTTAAGAAAATAAAGTAAAATAAAATAAAATATGTACTTTCTATCAATAAATCTGCCAGTCCTTCAGAATTGCTGACTCCTGCTGTACTAGGCCCTGAGAGAGACTATATGCAAGAAATAAAACTGAGCTGAATGTATTGTCTACCCTCAGCAAGGCTCCAAGTCTGGTTGGTGAGTAAAGTCAGGCTCACAGAGCACAGTGAACACAGGACAGTGAACGTGATTGAGGTGCTGTGCAAGAGCTTGGAGGACAAGAAACAGAGGGGAGCTAGAACAGGCAGAGGGAGCTGGGCTTGGACCTGGGTTAGAGACCCAGAAGAGGACTTGGAAAGCAGAAAAGAAAGTTTGTTACATTTGGCATGGAAAAGCCACCAAAAAGCCAAGACACAGAAAAGGGGAGTGGGGATATGTGCTTGAATCCAATAGAGGATGCTTTTATAGTAGCACTGGGAAATTAAAAGAGCTGCAGGAAGGGGTCCGATTTGTAGAGGACTTCTTACAGAAGATATATATTAGTCACAATCTTTTTTATCTGAACCCCAACTTATATTTGTTTAAGAAAAAAAAAAGAGAGAGAGAGAGAGAAGAAAACAGGAAAAGGGAACAGAAAAAGGAAGGAAGGGAGGGAGAAAGCAAAGGAGGGAGGGAGACAATAAAGTAACTTACTAGTGTCTATAATTTAGATCCCTGGATCCAGGTGTTCACAGGTAAAGTCATCAGAAATATCCTTCTGCAATTTTAACTGTATTCTCCTCTATATTAAATTCATCTCTACATGGTGGCAAATGGTTACCAGCACTCCACATTTCCATTTTATCAACTCAGCAGTCACAACGGAAAGGAAGCTTCTCCTTTGTAATGACCCTAGCAAATTATTCCACGAGTGTCTCCATGACACATAGATTTGTACCATGGGTCTCTCTTCACCAGTTACTGAGGCCAGAGGGATGTAGTGCTTTGCTTGGCCTGTTCGCAGTGTGCACTCCTAGACCCCAGGAGGGAGCCTGCTATGCCCAGACCACTTGAATTGTGTGTCAGGAAAGAGAAGAGATGGTTCTCAAAAAAAAAAAAAAAAAAAAAAATAGGAAGCCATTATGTAAAAGGAAATGGGTGCAGGGCAGGAAACTCTAAAGGAAAGCAACCCTAGAAAACTGAGCAGAGGGCAGCTTATGAAGTAGACATCAGTAAACAATAGCTAGAAGTCAGTTGAAGCAATTCAGAGATAACAGGGAGGAGAACAAGCTGGACAGGACCACACAAGAGACTTTGAAGCATGGACTCAGGCAACTGACTCCATCGAGCAATGCAAGATGAACCCCAATACTCTGAGATCAGTGGACTTTGCTTTTCTCTTCTTCATCTCAGTGCTGTCCATTATCATAGTCACTAGCCATACATGGCTAATTAATTAAAATTAAATAAAATTAAAAATTCAGTTCTCACTTGCACTGTCCACATTACAAGTGCTCAATAACCACATGTGACTAAGACTACCATATGATAAAGCACAGAATAGAATATTTTCAGCACAGCAGAAAGTTCTATTAGGTAGTGCTGGATTAAACTATCACTTCCATCATTTCAGTTAATTTTCCCAAGAAACATATGTGCTCAGATATCACACTTTTCTGTTGCTGTTCAATTTAAAATAATGAGAAAATAAGAGTAGAATTATTCTGTTAATGATAGAGCCAATATAGAATCTCCAATAAGAGGCTTAAGCTCCAACCTGAAATTAAATTAAAAATGTTGATTATCTATCCATTGCTCCACCTAGCCCCCTGCATGCTCTCTTTTTTCTTTTCCTCTAAGCATGTCTTGTCAAGTTGGAAAATAAGTTGTGATTATGGGAAGCCAGTCAGGTTGATTAACAGATACCAATTAAGCATCTACTGAAAGGAGAGAAGAATATGTTGGTTAATTCTGGCTTTGGAGCTCCATGGCCCTTGACTGGTATTATGCAGATCTCCAGCAGGGTTTTAGGAAACAATTCTCCAATTGCTTCTGTCAGTGACCCATCATGCACCTTGGATGGCCCTGAGAGCATGCTAGGAAACCTGGAGTTCTGGGACTGAATCTTCCTGTACCTGAGAACAAATATTTACAATGGCCACATCCCCAGATGGCACCAGTGGTTTCCTATCTTAAGGGAAATGTCATGTGACATAAGGGACATCCTTTGGGTTTTATAAACGTAGTGGAGAGGATTTGGGAGTGAGTCTGGGTGTCCAGCAGGAGAGAAAAAGAGGGCAATGGGATGGCAGCCATCATTTACTGAGCTCCTGCTATGGGCAGACTCTATGCCAGAGACATGACAACCAAGGTCTTTAATCTAAGTACCAGATACATGTGGGGATTATGTAGGGATGTCAGGAAGGGGTCATGCCCAATGGTACTGACAACAAAACTGAGACTCAGCGAGGTCAAGCAATTGTACGAACATTTTAAATTTATCATTAAGTGACAAAGGTGGGATATAAACCCATCATTGGCCGATACCAGTTTCAAGTTCCTCACCACCTTGCACTCCTGCAGTATTTGCTGTAAGACGATCAAGCCTGGCCCTTTGGTTAGGACCACCTCCTCCACTTACTCAGAAGTCCACACAGACTCCAGCTGGTAAGTACTAGGATGCTGGGCAATGCACAGATTGGAGGTTTGTTACCTTTGCCTGGGGCATATAGGTAAGGATCTTGACCCAGTTCTTGTGCTCATGTATTCATTGAGTCATTTTCTTCCAGCAAACAGTTATGGAGAATCTATTATGCATCAGGTGCTGGGGATATAGAACTGAGTAAATAAATCATGGACTCTGCCTTCAAATAACTCATGATATCTTGTGCCATATAGATATTTCAGTCAACTATCACAAAGCAGAGAGGCAGGTGTAATGATAGAAGGAAACACAGGATTCTGTGCAGCAGTGTCCCAAAGGTGGAAGGAGCAGGGAGGAGAAGGGAGAGGAAGAAGCAGCCAGGAGCAGGCAATGGAGGGATGAAATTAAAAATGATAATAGAATTGAGGCCCCTGAGTGACTCAGTCGGTTAAGCACCCAACTCTTGGTTTCAGCTCCTTTCTTTACCTCATTTCCATTATTTTGGCTTTTTCCTACCTTTTTTCTACACCATTTATCAAAATTTTGTTTGAATCTATTTCACTTAGTATTTTGTAATTTAGTCTTCATTTCTGAAATAATCTTAATTGTTTTTTGCCCCCCACTTTTTTTTGGTTCAACAAACTATCTTTTCACTTTTCCCCTGCTTTTTAAAATCTTTTTCCATTTTTTGTTTTTTGAATTTCTGATTCAAGGTGATTTGTTATATTCCCAAATGCTTGCCTGTGTATATTTGACTTAATTTTGCAATGTTGTCTTGTAGGGTTTTTTTCTTCATGACTTTTTTTTTCTTTTTCTTTTTCTTTCTTTTTATTTTCTTTTTTCAAGGACAATTTTCATCAACTGAAATTTGTTGACTTTTGTTTCCTGATTTTTTAAAATAGCTTTGAATAGACTTTTTAAATGTCTTCCCTTGATTTTCAAATATTTTTTTTTTGTATTTAGAATATTTCTAATTCAGCATTGCCCTCTTCTGCCAGTATAGCAAAGTCCAATTCCTTAGAAGAGTGTGTGTGTGTGTGTGTGTGTGTGTGTGTGTGTGTACACATGATGTGGGGAGATGTTCTGTGTCCACTATTCATTGGGTTTTTGCTTGTTTGTTGTCTGGAACAACCTTAAAATTTTCCATTTGGCTTCTTTTCTCTTTCACCATTCAGTTGTGAAGAGGGTCCTCTCCCTTCCTTTTTGCATCTTCTCCCTGAAGTTATGCCTTTCAAAAACTAGCATTTCAAGTCAGGTGCACTTTTAAGCACCTTTTTTTGACATCAATAATCAGATCTATCAATAAATATTTTTAGTATTTTCACACATATGGTGAATTTTGTCTTTCTGGCTGTGGTTTTAGAACAATTTATGCCCAGCTTTAGTTCCCATCATCTCTTTTTCTTATAGTTTTTCTCAAATTTCCTTTGCTTATCATAAACAGATTATGGTGAGAGTCTGAGTGAGAGCTCACTGAAATTTGGTAATTTTTACTTCTGTAATTATCATGAAGTTTACTAATTATCTGTGTGCTAGTTAAACTGAGATTGTGAGTTTTGTGTAGTTTTATTTTTCTTGTTGTTGTTCTGTATTATTTTTACAGGTTATATGGCTTGTGTAGCTCTAGGTAGCAGCTATTATTTTCAACTACCCAGAAGCTCCCCATGTAATATTGTTCAACAACACTACAATTTTATTATCTAAGACAAAAATTTTGAGGCAGTTTGAGCAGTATACCCCAAATCATGCACCTGGCAACTGACAGAAGCTGAGAACAATAGAGTGTAGTGATAAGATCCCAAACTGTAGGATAAAATAAATCTGATTTTAAGTACTGGCATTCTAGCTGTGTGATCATCTACAATTTATTTAACTGCTCTAAACCATCCATACCCACATTAAACAAATGGAGATTATAGTACTTACTCCTTGGTTCTTCAGTGCAACCTAAAAGAGACAACTTTTTAAAGTCTCGAATATAATACAACTCAATAGATATAAATGGAAGTCTCTTTACAACTTTTTTCCCCCCAGAGTTCTGCAATATCCTCTGCCAGTCCTGTCAGAAAGAATTTTGAGCAACGCAATCTTGACTTGCTCCAGGGAAGAGTTAAGTTCAACCTAGCATGTGAGTATGAAACATGGCTCTCATATTTTTAAAACATCAAAAGTAATATATCAGATTCAGAAGGGAACTTCAGAATGGTCTACTCTCCCATTGGATGCTTCAACTGCTCCACAAGATCCCAGCAATTGATTATTCATTTCATTTTTTCATTTTGTGGATCTCCAATTGCAAATAAAAATAATCACTATTTCCTCAACAGCCTATTTTTTCTTATGTTAAACTGACATCTTCCTCCCTTCAACCTTCATTCACTGGATCCAGTCTCACCAACTAAAAGTCATTATAATAATTTTACTTCTCAGTGATCCAAGGACCTCCAAAATAGATCTGGATCACTGGAGGTGTTATTTGAAACCAAGCACTCCATTAAGCCTTTCTCCCAAGACTGTGAAGCCTTAATTTTTTTGGTGATTGGTTCTGCTCTATTTGCAGAAATAAGTGGGCTTCTGCATGATTGTCCCTAGGATAGACTATAGGATGAAGATGTTTTCCCCTGTTTACTAAGCGTACCAGACCCCTCTAAGAAATGTCCACTTTGGATCTTCTCTGGAATTCTGACCTTCCATATGGCACAGCATCTGTGGCAGTGGTTTCTTTTTATGGAAGCTAGAGTGCATTATCTAGTTATAGGATAGAGATGTGTGCCAGGGCTCAGGACCAGTAATGAACACTACTATTCTTTTTCTCTAATGTTTTCTCTTATTAGACTTTTTTTTGAGATGGGTTTTCTCACTCTTGCTCTCATTCTCCCCATCCCTGCTAGCATTTTATTCTATTTGATCGAATAGGTCAGTTATATAAACTGATGAGTCGCACAGAAACATGACACAAATATAAAGGCAACTTTCATCAAGCAACTTTTATAATGGCCCCAAGTTTGAGATATAGTTCCAAGTGGATATCATGGAACCTCATTATAGTAGTAAACATAGTAATAAACATGACTATGGGACTAAAAATAGCAGAATATTGTCTAGTTGAGTTGTTACTTGTAGACCTCCCTTCCCATCATGATTTCACCCCTTCACCACTTCAGGCCCTATGTCATACGTTGTTCATCTAATCAACACCATCACCAAACTCATAAAGCATCTGATATTCTAACTTCCCCAAACCAGTGATTATCATTCACAAAACTGTGGTATTGATAATAGCAATAGTAATAATAATAATGATAGATCTGTTTTAGTGAGTACTGTGTGTCTACTGGGTTAAATGCTTTGTATTCATTATTTAATTTGATCACCACAAAAGTCCTGTAAGTATTCCATAGACCATGCCTTTTCCTAAATTTACCTTAAAATATCTCTCTCTTCACCAAGCTTTTCGAAAGAGTCTCTACTTCATGACTTTCTTTGGCAGCCAGTTGGTATTTGGCTCCCGCCCTCACCATTTCACCCTGCCATCACCAAGAATCATTTTATGGACCAATTATTATCCTGTTGGACCTTTCTTGAAGACTAATGTTGTTGACCACTGCCTTGTTCATGCAATTTTCTAACAAGTATTATTATCCCCATTTTACAGATGAAGAAATCAAGGCTTCCATGTGTTGAATAATTTGCCCAAGGTCATACAACTAGCAAGTCAAAGAGCCAGGTTTTATAGAGAGTTCAAGTCCTTTGCCTCACTAGACAATCCCATATCTCAAAATTTAAACTGCATACTTCCTTAACCAACTTTAGTCCATAGATATTCACTTCATTTCTGTGGCTCTTCTTTAAGATTGAGGCTCCAGGATCATAAACTGAAATTATGACTTTTTACTCACAACAGTCTTTAGGTAACCATACTTTCTTGAATGACGGTAATCTCTCCAAGTCCCTCAATCCGCTTTTCCCTGATCTCAGTGCTCTATTTTCTCTATTTACCCAGCACCAGATACAGAGTCAACCAGTCACTCTATTTCTGAAGAGTTGCCCTCTGCTGAGAAAGGATATCATTTCAGCAACATCTTCAGTGCTCTTACAATTAATATTCCCATCTATTCCCTTTATCTCTTTCCCTAAGCCCAACACTCCACTTCTGCCCCTTTACTTTCAACAGATGATGAAGCCTTTTACTTCTTCAATATAATAGAGGCCACAGAAGTATGAAACAAGCATATTTATCTCACTTCTTTCTCCAAAATTATATTTATTCATCTTCTTCTTTCTACACCTATACCTCAAAATTAGCTGCATGTTAGAATCCCATCAGAAAATTATGAAATTCCCAATACCCAAGCAGAACTTTAGACCAAATAATCCAGCATCTCCTGGAGGTAGGATCTAGACATTGATATATTTTTAAAGCACCTCAGTGGATTCCAATAAACAGTCAAATTTGTGGACCACTGCTCTAATTTCAAATATTCTTATAGGAATGTCCCAAACTGGCATGATTATAAGGGTCAATTGTGATGTTTATTATACATTGAAATCCCCGATCCCTCTGGTGGATCTTCTAAATCTACTAATTTAGAAGTTCTGAACTGGGGACCAGGAACATTTTTCACAAATACTCACAGATAATTCTTGTTTATAGGGTAATTTAGGAAATGCCATTCCAAACTTTTCTGTATTTCCTCCTTGATATATTCATTCTCTATCAGCTTTTCATTTGAGTTCAAATATCTTTAAGTATTTTTCATTCTTGATCATCTTCCTTCTGCTATATATCTTCCTAAAATTACAAACACCTCTCTTCTCCTTTTATCATCAAAAGTCTTGACAGTGTCTCCCATTCAGTTTTCACCCGAGGATAATCTGGCTTCTATCCACATTGTTTTTCTAACTCAGGATTGCCAAGAATTACCCCAAAGGCTTTTCTGTTCTGTTTGGCTTTCAACTAAATTCACGTCCTTGTAGCATTTGCCATTAGCCATCCCCCTATTCCAGTAATACTATTCTCCCTTGATTTTTCTCCTACTTCCTTGACCAGTCTTCCCCTGTCTTTTTTTAGTGATTCAGCCCTCTCTGTCCTCCCCATTAGTATTTTTTATAGAATTCTATTTTTTCACTGTTCTTCTTAACCACAATCTCTTTGGGTGTTCTCATCCATTCTGTGGGCTTCAAACCATAGCTACATATGTATTAGTTTCAAAGTTATACATCCAAAAATGCAAAAAGAGAGGAGGACCAAGATGGCAGAGGAGTCGGAGTTCAGCTAGATAGTTATCAAACCATTCTGAACACCTATAAACTCAACAGGAGATCAAAGAGAAGATGAGTAACAATTCCAGGGACAGAAATGCGATGCCTTTCTGGAAGGTAGGACGTGCAAAGTGAATCCAAAGTGATATACATGAAGAGAAACCGAGGGGGGAGGAGACAGCTCCAGCGAGCAGTAGAGCAGCCGAACACAAAATCAGAACTTTTAGAAGTCTGCTCCATGGAGGGACATTGCTCCAGAGGCTAACAAAGGAGTGGAACACTTGGGGGGACAGTGTGATCTCAGGTCTCTCAGGGTCACAGAAAGACTGAGGGTGTCTGAGTGTGGCAGAGCTGCCAGGTATCAGAGTGGGGAAACTGGCTTCAGAGACAGAGCTGAGGGGGGCTCTCAGCTCAGGGTTAACTTAAACCATGATCCAAGGCACAGTTGGACCACTACTATTCAAGCAGGGACCCCACAAGTGGCAGACCTGGGGAGACTCACCTTCCTCCCACAAGGGAGTGGCATGGGAGTACAGCAGGAAACTGCTGGGTTTGGAGACTCCAAATGGGGCCATGTGCCGGAGGTAAAAATGCTCCGTCACAGGCTGAGTGAGCTCAGAGAGTGGCCGAAGACCAGGGAGACGGTAGTGATTGAGCGCTTTTCTCTGAGGGCGCAATGAGGAGTGGGATGCCGAGCTCTCATCTCCTCCTGGCTGGAGATTAAGAGGCCACCATTTTCATTCCCATCCTCCAGAGCTCTATGAAAAGTGTTCAGGGAACAAAAACTCTGGAGCAAACCCAAGGAGATTACTTAGCCTGGCCTCTGGCAAGGGTGGTGCAATTCCACCTCAGGTAAAGACATTTGAGAATCGCCACAAAAGGCCTCTCCCCCAGAAGATTAGCAAGAACATCCAGCCAAGACCAAGTTCATCCATCAATGAGAACTGGGGAACTCCAGAGCTAGGGGAATGTAGCACATAGACTACATGGTTTTTTCCCCATGAGTCTTTAGTTTTTCAAAGTTAAATTTTTTAAATTTTTTATTCTATTTTTAAAAAAATCTTTCCTCTTTCCTATTTTAACCTTTTTAAACTATTTTATCTTATCAATACCTTTTTAAAAATCTTCTTTAATTTTTATTGTTAGAGTAATAGTCTATCCCTTCCTTGTATTTAACCTTTTTTTGTATACATATAAGTTTTTCTTTCATTAAAATTTTGGGATATTTTTTTTTCCTAATAGAACATAATATACCCTAAATCTAATGTACACCTTTGTTCTAGTCTCCAGCCTGATCACATTATTTCCTCTTTTCTTTTTTCTTTCTTTTTTTAACCAACTTCTTATTTTAACAGTTCCTTTTTCAGAAGCTTTTTAAATTTTCATCTTTACAGTCATATTCCATCCCTCCATTGTGTTTACCCTTATTTTTGTCTATGTGTGTGTGTGTGTGTGTGTGTGTGTGTGTGTATTTTTTTTTCTTTCTTTAAAATTTTGGGAGGCACTTTCTTCTAACAGACCAAAACGTATGCAAAATCAAGTGTGTGGAATGTGGTTTTGTTCTATTCACCAGTTTAACTAACTAACTAACTATATATAAATATATATATATATATATTTTTCCCCCTTTCTTCTCCCCTGGTTTCACATCTCTTCTGATTTGGTTAATGTATGTTTTTCTGGGTCATTGCTACCCTTCTAGTATTTTGTTCTCTCATTCACCTATTCTTCTCTGGATGAAGAGACAAGACAGAAAAAGTCACCTCAAAAGCACAAAAGTAACAGAACAGAAAGAAACAGAGACAATATACAATATACCTTACAGACACTATACAGGCAATATATACAATATACAGACAATGCACAGTTACCTTACAGGCAATACAATGGCACTAAACTCATATCTTTCAGTAGTTACCCTGAATGCAAATGGGTTAAATGCCCCCAATCAAAAGACGCAGGGTATTAGAATGGATAAAAAAGCAAGACCCATCAATATGCTGTCTGCAAGAAATTCATTTTAGACCCAAAGTCACCATCAGATTTAAAGTGAGGGGGTAAAAAACAATTTACCATGCTAATGGACATCAAAAGAAAACTGGGGTGGCAATCCTTATACCAGGTAAATTAGATTTTAAGCCAAAAAAGTATAAGAAGAGATAAGGTAGGACATTATATCACACTTAAAGGGTCTATCCAACAAGAAGATCTAACAATTTTAAGTATCTATCTCCCTAACATGGGAGCAGCCAACTATATAAGCCAATTAATAACAAAATCAAAGAAACACATCAACAATAATACAATAATAATAATAGTAGGAGACTTTAACACACCCCTAACTGACATGGACAGATCATCGAAGCAAAGACCAACAAGGAAATAAAGGCCTTAAATGACACACTGGACCAGATGGACATCACAGATCTATTCAGAACATTCCATCACAAAAAACAGAATACACATTCTTCTCTAGTGCACATGGAACAGTCTCCAGAATAGATCATATCCTGGGTCACAAATCAGGTTTCAAGCAGTTCCAAAAGATTGGGATCATTCCCTGCATATTTTCAGACCACAATGTTTTGAAACTAGAACTCAACCATAAGAGGAAAGTTGGAAAGAACTCAAATATATGGAGGCTAAAGAGCATCTTACAGAACGAATGAATGAATGAGTCACTGAGGAAATTAAAGAAGAATTTAAAAAATTCATGGAAACAAGTGAAAATGAAAACACAACTCTTCAAAATCTTTGGGACGCAGCAAAGGTGGTCCTGAGAGGAAAGTATATAGCACTACAAGCCTTTCTCAAGAAACAAGGAAGTTCTCAAGTACACAAACTAACCCTACACCTACATAAGCTGGAGAAAGAATAGCAAAGAAAGCCTATACCCAGCAGCAGAAGAGAAATAATAAGGATCAGAGCAGGAATCAATGAAATAGAAACCAAAAGAACTACTGTAGAACAGATCAACAAAACTAGGAGCTGGTTCTTTGAAAGAATCAGTAAGACTGATAAAACCCTGGCCAGATTTATCAAAAAGAAAAGAGAAAGGACCTAAATTAATAAAATCATGAATGAAAGAGGAGAGATCACAACCAACACCAAAGAAATACAAACTATTATAAAAACATATAATGATCAACTTTGACAAATTTGACAACCTGGAAGAAATGGATGCATTTCAAGAAACATATAAACTGCCAAAACTGAACCTGGAAGACATAGAAAACCTGAACAGACCATAACCAGTAAGGAGATTGAAGGAGTCATCAAAAATTTCCCAAGAAGAGCCCAGGGCCAGACGGCTTCCCAGAGAATTCTACCAAACATGTAAAGAATTAATACCTATTGTCCTGAAACTATTCCAAAAAAATAGAAATAGAAGGAAAACTTCCAAACTTATTTTATGAGGCCAGGATTACCTTGATCCCAAAACCAGACAAAGACCCCATCAAAAAGAGAATTACAGGCAATATCCTTGATGAACACAGATGCAAAAGTTCTCACCAAAATACTAACCAATAGGATCCAACAGTACATTAAAAGGATTATTCACCACGACCAAGTGGGATTTATTCCTGGGCTGCATGGTTGGTTCAACATCTGTAAATCAGTCAATGTGATACAATACATTAATAAAGGAAAGAACAAGAAACATATGATACTCTCAATAGATGCTGAAAAAACATTTGACAAAGTATAGCATCCTTTCTTGATCAAAACTCTTCACAGTATAGGGATTAGAGGGCACATACCTCAGTATCATCAGAGCAATCTATGAAAAACCCACAGCAAATATCATTCTCAAAGGGGAAAAACTGGGAGTTTTTCCTCTAAGGTCAGGAACATGGCAGGGCTGTCGACTATCACCACTGCTATTCAACATAGTACTAGAAATCATCAACAATCAGACAAAAAGAAATCAAAGACATTTGAATTGGCAAAGAAGAAGTCAAACTCTCATTCTTTGCACGTGATCTGATACTTTATGTGAAAAACCCAAGACACCACTCCAAAACTGCTAAAACTCATGCAGGAATTCAGCAAAGCATTAGGGTATAAAATCAATGCACAGAAATCAGTTGCATTTCTATACACCAACAACAAGAGAGTAGAAAGGGAAATCAAAGAGTTGATTCCATTTACAATTGCACCCAAACCATAAGATACCTTAGGAATAAATCTAAGAAAAGAGGCCAAGAATCTGTACTCAAAAACTATAAAGTATTCATGGAATAAATTGAGAAAGACACAAAGAAATGGAAAAATGATCCACACTCATGGATTGGAAGAACAAATATTGTGAAAATGTCTATGCTACCTAGAGCAATGTACACATTTAATCCAATCCCTATCAAAATACCATTAACTCTTTTCAAAGAAATGGAACAAATAATCCTAAAATTTATATGGAACCAGAAAAGACCCTGAATAGCCAGAGGAATGTTGAAAAAGAAAACCAAAGTTGTCAGTATCACAATTCCGGACTTTAAGCTCTATTACAAAGTTGTCATCATCAAGACAGTATGGTGCTGGCACAAAAACAGACACACAGAGCATCAGTGTGACAGAATAGAGAGCCCAGAATTGGAGCCTCAATTCTATGGTCAACTAATCTTCGACAAAGCAGAAAAGAATGTCCATTGCGAAAAGAAAGCCTCTTCAACAAATGGTGTTGGGGAAATTGGACAGCCCCATGCAGAAGAATGAAACTGAAACTTCTCCTTATACCAACATGAGAATCAACTCAAATGGGTGAAAGACCTCAGTGTGAGACAGGAATCCATCAAAATCCTTGAGGAGAACACAGGCACCAAGCTCTTTGACCTCAGCCACAGCAACTTCTTCCTAGGAACATTGCCAAAGACAAGGGAAACAAGGGCAAAAATGAACTACTGGGACTTGATCAAGATCAAAAACTTTTGAACAGCAAAGGGAACAGTCAACAAAACCAAAGACAACTGATAGAATGGGAGAGGATATTTGCAAATGACATATCAGACAAAGGGCTAGTATCCAAAATGTATAAGGAACTTATCAAACTCAACACCCAAAGAACAAATAATCCAATCAAGAAACGGGCAGTCATGAATAGACATTTCTGCAAAGAAGACATCCAAATGGCCAAGAGACACATGAAAAAGTGCTCAACATCACTCAGCACAGGGAGATACAGATCAAAACCTCAGTGAGATATCACCTCACACCAGTCAGAATGGCTAAAATTAACCAGTCAGGAAACGACAGGTGTTGGCAAGGATGCAGAGAAAGGGGAACCCTCCTACATTGTTGGTGGGAATGCAAACTGGTGCAGCCATTCTCAAAAACAGTATGGAGGTTCCTTAAAAAGTTGAAAATAGAGCTACCCTATGACCCAGCAATTACACTACTGGGTATTTACCCTAAAGATACAAATGTAGTGATCTGAAGGGGCACGTGCACTTGAATGTTTATAGCAACAATGTCCACAATAGCCAAACTATAGAAAGAGCCTAGATGTCCATCAACAGAAGAATGGATAAATAAGATGTGTGTGTGTAGGGGTGTGTGTGTGTGTGTGTGTGTGTGTATACATATATACATATATATTTATATATGAATGAAATGGAATACCATGTAGCCATCAAAAAATGAAATCTTGTCATTTGCAACAATGTGGGTGGAACTAGAGGGTATTATGCTAAGTGAAATAAGTCAATAAAAGAAAGGAAACTATCATATGATCTCTCTGATATGAGGAATTTGAGAGGCAGGGCAGGGGGCCATGGGGGGAAAGGAGGGAAAAATGAAACAAGATGGGACCGGGGAAGGAGACAAACCATAAGAGACTCTTAATCTCTGGAAACAGAGGGTTGCTGGAGGGGGGAGGGGGGAGGGATAGGGGGGCTGGGTTATGGACATTGGGGAGGGTATGTTCTATGGTGAGTGCTGTGAATTGTTAAGACTGATGATTCACAGACCTGTACCCCTAAAACAAATACTACATTATATGTTAATAAAAAATAATAATTTAAAAAATTATATGTCTGGTTCTTAGCTCTACATCATTAAATTCAACAAGCCACCAGTTAATCTGTAGGTGTTTTCAATTCATCATACCCCAATGTAAACTCAGTATCACTCTGCCTATATCATCTTCTGTCTTTGTTACTTCTGTTAATATCACCTTGCTTTGAATGACCCAGCTAAAATTCTTGGAATAATTCCTGGTGTTATTGATTGTATCTGAGTTTATATGAGGCCATATATTTTTAAATCTCCTCACAGTGGCACCATACAAAACTGAGGAATGATCTCCCATGAACCTCACATGACCAATTTGCCCCAACCATATTTCCAGGTCTGTATTCTGACCTCCACCAACTTTCATGAGCTTCTCACCTCAGTGATCTAATACCTCACTCTCACCTTTGGATCATCTTCCATGCTTGGCTTTTACAGACTGTTTCCATGGTGATATTCTTGGCTATCCTCTTAAACTAAATTTCTCCCTTGGCTGTGCTGTCTTAGTTGGCCCTGTGCAAATTTTTCTCAAAATCCTACACTCCCCCAGGACCAACTTTCTTGGAACTGATGCCAAGGTAACCCTTCAGCCTTATATGTCCTATCCATAAGAGCAGGAGCTTGATAGATTATATTTATGAAACATTTCTCACATCTTTGTTCTTCTCTGTATTCCCTGATCAATATTAACCCAGGATTTTATTCTTTTTGCCTGGAACTATTATAATAGTCTCTGGCTAGTCTTTCCTTGTCTCCAAACAGCCATCTGATTGCATTATTCTTCTGCTTAAAATTATTAACTGCTTCTTATTGCCTACAGATGAAAAAATATGAATTCCTTAGCTTGCCATACAAATCCATTCCCTTGTTCCACATGTACCTTTCTAGTCCTTTCTGCAACAAGTTTGTCCCCTAAAGTCTCCTTCTCTGTTCCTTGCCTCTCTCATTTCACCAGTAATATCTGTTTCTAGATATCTCTCTTTCTTACACACACACACACACACACACACACACTACACTCTGGATACACTCAATCTATAATGTCTTTACCCACTTTACCCACTTAAAGCTTCTTGAAAGTGTAGCCCCAAAATCTCCTGTTTTCTGTCATTTTTTCTGAACTTTTTGCCCTAGGAAGAATTTATTACTTTCATCTGTGTTATTTATTTATTTTATTTTATTTTATTGTATATCCATATATACTTTATATACAGATATCAAGAGACAGAATGAACAGGAGGAGAGGGAGAAGCAGGCTCCCCACTGAGCAGGGAGCCCGATGTGGGGCTCGATCCCAGGACCCCGGGATTATAATCTGAGTCAAGGGCAGACGCCCTGACTGAGCCACCCAGGCACCCTCATCTGTGTTTTTTAATTACAGCACTTAATAGATTGTATTATAGTCATGCACACAAATAGTGATCTTCTCCATTATACTGCAAAGTCTTCAAAGGCAAGGACTGGCTGTTTCCCTCTTTTTCCTCTAACAGCTAACGCTGTGCCTGACAAATACAAAGCACTCCATGAATGTTAGTTCGGTGCATGGAATCGCTACAGTCTTTTTGATCAGGGGTCTGCAAACTGCAGCTAGCAGACCAAATCTGGTTCACAGTCTGTTATTATAAACAAAGGTTTTCTTGGAACACAACCACACCTGCTAATTTACATATTACCTATGACTCTTTTCATACTATAATGGTAGAGTTCAGTAGTAGCAACAGGGATGATAAGGTCTGTAAACCTAAAATATTTACTATTTGACCTTTACAGAAAAGGATTTGATGACTCCTGCTTCTGGTCACTGAAGAGTGTTCTTAGTAAATGTTAAATGCAATTGTATATAAAAAATAAAATTTTTATCTTTGATATCATTGTTCCAATTTGTTCTAATTTGTTCACGTTGGAGCCTATGCCTTTAACTGCATCAAGGTAGAATGTTCCAGTGAGAAAAAATATTTCTGTCCAAGAATGTCTCAAGCTTCTCATTTCCTTCTCTGAGAGTTTTCTCCTGCCATGAGGCCCTTCTCTTATTTTGCTGAACCATTGGATAGTTTGGAAAAAAATTGCTCTGGAATCATAGGCTTAGAAGATTTAAAATAAGGCAAAATACTTCTCCTGGGAAATATATTAAAAACTCTGTGTATTTATGGCTTTCCCTAGCCTAGATTCATCAGTCTAAAGTAATCAGCCAGCACCACTGGGAAGAGTAGGCTTCCCGGCTGGTGCAGGAAGAGACATATTCTGTGAAAGCCTTGTGTCCTTACACGTTGCTTTGGCAGGGTGTTAATGGGATTACCCATGCTTCATTTGGAGAAGGCTTGGCCCAGAATATATATCTGGATTGTACCTGAATACCAAAGGAGAGCTTCCTACATCATAAACATCCCTGAGCCCTTGCATAGATGTTAAAACCTTGGGTGCCTTTGTTGTGGTCCTTAATTCTGTTAATCGCCCTAGGTAAAGATTAGCTGCTCTTGTCAATTTAATTCAGCTTCAAACAAAGCAACAAGGTCACTATTTTTTCCCCTTCTCTCTCTCTCTCCCTCTCTCTCTCTTTGCCAGCAAACAGGATTGAGTTGTCATGTAGCTCTAATAGGCAGCACGGGGAATCGTTAGCCCACCTCAACGCCCTGACTGATGGGCACTTCACTTCAATCATCTGCCTGAGCAGGAGTGGCCCAGTACTATTGACACTGTGTCAGCTGCGAGAGAAGATGCCTTAATCGGCCTCGACACCCTCTGCATTGATTTGACAAGTTGCTGTAATGACCTTCTTGTTTTTCTGAAGGATTACTGTTTACTCGGGAGGTGCTGCTGACTAAATATACTGCATCGTCATGGAAACGCTGATGGTGGAGGCTACCTCCCCAGCAGGCCTGGAGGAGGGGGAGGGGGTGGGGGTGGGGGGGAGGGTGACATTGATAGCAGACCGAATATGTCCATGAATTGGTCTGTCCCAATAGTGCTAATCCCAGCCCTACTAATTGGACCCACTCATTAGAGCTAACCAGAATTAGGAACCAACCTTGTTAGGTCCCCTATAAAAGACAGTTTGCTCCCAAACTCATTATTTTTCCAAAATTCATGTTTGAGGTTTCCTTTTAGTGAGAAGGCACTGTTTGCTGCGACCACCTCCTGAGTGCACCTGGAACTTATTACCGTTTGCATTTTATTGAAGGAGGCTGCCTCTTCCTGGACAGACACACCCTTGCACTAGAAAAAGGGGTAAGAAATGGATACAAAAAAACAACAATTTGAGCACCTGCCATGTACCTGGCAGTGGGTTACCTCTGTTATGTTTATAAACAAGAGTTGCTCTGTAAATGTTAGCTATTATTATCATCCTATTCCATTGATTCCAAGGGACAAGGTTTGCCCATCCTAACATTCTGAAGTCAGAATAGTTGTGACATAGTTGGAAGAAAACATTCTATTGACACCTTCTGGTGAGAACAAAAAACAACAGCATCAAAGTATCCTAGAGTCAATACTGCAGATTTTTGCAATGAGTGTTTTATATGGATTACTTGTCTGAACTCTTAAACAATCTTAACACAATTATACATTGTATTTAGCTGCAAGTAACAGAGACTTGACTACAGAGGACTAGGCACAACAGGATTTGTTTTTCTCTCAAACAACAAAAAGTCTGAAAGTAAGAGATTGCTGGCCTCCTTTCAGCAACTCGAGGATGTCAAAACCAAGGTCTCAGCAATTCTTTGTCTTTCCTCATGCCCCCCAGATAGCTGCTGAAGCTGAAGACGTCACATCCTAATTGCAGATACAAAGAAGAAATAAGGGGCCCCTGGGTGGCTCAGTAGGTTAAGTGTCTGCCTTTGGCTCAGGTCATGATCTCAGGGTGCTGGGATCCAGTCCCCAGTTGAGTTCCTTACTCAGCCGGGAGCCCGCTTCTCCCTCTCCAGAGGGATCTGTGTGTGCTTTCTCTTTCTCTCAAATAAATAAAAACAAAATCTTTTAAAAAAAGAAAGAGAGGAGAAATAAAGGCAAAAGCTAATCAGTTGCATCAGCCCCCTTCGTAAGGATTCCCCTAAGTCACTCTTAAAAACTTCCACTTTTCTTGACCACGCCCATATGCAAGGAAGGCTGGGTCTTTTTAAAATCATGGCATATTTCTACCTCTACCAAAACTGGAATTATGTTACTAAGGAAGAAGAGCAGAATGGATATGGAGTGGGTCTCTAACTTATCCTATGAGTATGGTATTACTGTATGTTCACTGTACATGAAACTGAAGCTTAAAGAGATTAAGTGATTGAAGCCTCACACCCGCCTCATAAAATAAATATTCTTATTCCCATATTACAGATAAAAGATAAACCAATCTTACAGAAATCAGGTAATTTTCTCTCATTTTCGTATGTCTAATTTACCCTAGAATTTTAATACCAGGGATTACAACGCAAGTGATTCTAGAGAAGGCTTATGTTTGAAGGCAAGATAATGTGCGGAGGAACTGGGCTAGGAAACATGATTGAGAGTATGTTTTTCTTCTTCTTCCAGGGATCCAGCCAGTGGTCATGGGTAGAACCCATCTTCACAGATGTCTGTGATTTGTTTGATGTTTATCAAGCGTGCACAGAATGTCTGGCTGCTTTTCCAAGAATCTTGGATGGAGACCATCTGTCCATCTTTTACTGCCTACTTTAAGGCTTATTGGCCATGCAAGTGTTTTATCTCTTGGGCTTTTGTTGACTCCTGCTTTCTCTGGGAAAATTCTGAGCAACTGCAGCTGTGATGTAGAGGATGGGAAAAACTGGGATTCCCAAATTCACTTGGGAAAAATGTAGTTGAGGATTGGGGAAAGTGTATTGGATTGGAAAGTCCTAAGTGTAGTAAGATTGGGAGAGATGATTAACTGAGGTAATCTGAGTCAAGGTACCTAGGTAGGTAAGGTTTCTACTTCTGATTCCCATTTTCTATGGAAGCAGCTCTCCCCACCCTATCTCTCATCACCCACATACCATTCCATGTGGTTATGATGAGGCAGTTAATCATGGAACCCCATTTAACCTCCTGGCCCTAAGCTGGGCTCAAGTCACTAGGCTAGACCCAAAGTGTGAAGAGATCCAATGATTGTCCTAGTGATTTAGGGTGTGGCCCAAGTAGGGCCAGTCAGAAACCTCCCTGAGATTATGCATATTGGCACTGAAAAAGTGGCTTTCTTTCTCTTCCATCACGAATCATTAGTGTAAAGACCTGAGGATGCCATATTTCTCACTACCTGGAAAGAGCTTCTCTGAGAATGACACTATCATACAGTGGAAAGTGAATCCAGACACGGCAAGATAGCCAGAAAGCCCTGACAACATCATCTGAGCACGTGGATCTAGCAATGCCTAAAGCTATATATCCTGTAACCCATTTCAAATTAGGTGAAACAAAGTCACAGCAACCAAACAACAAGGAAATTCACTGTCTGATGTAACTGGAAACTCTCTATCACCTTTGATAAAAATGATCCTGACTAATAGTGTAGGAATGAAACACCACTGCTGAATAAGCCCAAAGCAAGGCCAACTAAAAAGTGTAAAGGAATATCAACAAGGTGGTTATTCAACGTTCTATGGAGAGCAAGTAAAGTTGGGTTGAGAAGGATAGTTCAAGATTGAGTTTGTGAAAAAGGAAGATGAGATACAACTTTCCTTTATGTGGTGACTGTATACACACAGAGACACACATATACACATTTATACATACATATATATATACATACTCATATATAGGCATATATGCACACACATGTATGCATACACATGTATACACACATGAACATACATGCATAGGGGTATTATCTCAAGGATGTATGTGTGCATGTATGTGTATACTGTTATTTTTTCAGATCTATTGAAGTGCTGTTGTGATTGAATTAGGAGTGCTTGGAGACAAATTTGAATTTTCTGAACGATCCTTTTTATCATTTTCTAAAGCAACAAATATGGAGAGAAGATTCACACTACATCACAAAAAGGCCAATGAATGTTTGTTGGTTTTGGTTTTTTGTTTTTGTTTGTTTGTTTGTTTGTTTGTTTTTTGCTATGGTCTGGTGGCTAACTGAGAACTTTCCCCACATCTTTCTCCCAGAAAAGCCTCAGACATACAAAAGCTGATTCTGTATCCCTGGTTTGCAAAGCTGCTTCTTGAACTTTTTCCTTTAATGACTTTAAAAATTCAATAATAACTATGCATATTGGAGCAGAATCCGTTGTGTCATCCTTGTTTAAGTTTTTCACTATGAAAATCATGTATTTATAAATATTTTCATGGGAGGACACATGCATATTTCATATGCCGTCCTAGATGTGCTTCTTACCCAGGTTGTCAGGAAGCAAAATATAGGCATATATGAAATGTTCAACTAGATCATAAGCGACTTAGTCAAATAAATACTAAGATGACAGACACTAACAGTGATTCACTGTAAAATTGCTAATAGACTGTACATTGTCTGTTATGCCCACATTGTGTTTCCACTGAGTCAAATTAAAGGGTGAGGAAAGTTAGATTTGTGTGTCATTCTAAATTGAAACATGCTTCAATATGCTAGTTGAGCATAATAAAAGAATACCTATATACCACTGTATGTTGGCATGGTAATGTATTAAGCCAAGATAAATGGGGCAGTCATCTGAAGCAGAAACTAATGATAGCCAAATCAGCAGTTAACAAGCTGGGGGCCTGACATCTATCAGGTTTTGAGAGAGAGAAAAAACATCATCAGTCCTTCTGATCAACATCTGATGAGGGTAAAAAGAAAGTTCATGGGCTCTTGCTAACCGATTTCTAAAAAGAAATGTCACTTTCTGAACGGGCAGAGAAAGCAATAGTAGGAGGATTAGAACTCCCTATTCACACTCCTCCTCCTGCCACTGCTACCCGCCCCCCCCAACAATCACATCATCCCAGGATAACTGCCAGATGCCTTAAGGTACTCAGGGAAATAAATATACCTGTTGTGGCAGAAAAGAAAATTCAAACAGCAATTCATTTTTCAGAACTTAAGTGATTTTTTTCCCCTTGGTATGTTTGGGTTTTTTTGTTTGTTTATTTGTTTGCTTTATTTCGGTTTTGGTTTGGGTTTTGGGTTTCTATCTTGAGGAAAGATGTGTCCTACTCTGCCATTCCTGACCAGAATGTAATTCATTTAGGGAGCATGGTAGTGACATCATGCTTCTTCTTGGTCCACAACCAAGTTCACTGACCCTGTAAATTCTGCCACTCCTTCTCCAACAGAAGCTAAAGCAGATGTGCCTTTGGTGCCCCAGGGCTGCTCCTTTGATTCCCTTTTTCCATCCCTCTGTGTCTTCCATCACTCTTGGAGCTCACTCTACTGCTCTTTTTCTTCATGCTGCATTTTTACTCATTTCTAATGACCCACCCACTTAGGTACCCACTCTCACATGCTATACCTAAGATGTGGCTCCTAAAGTTTCATTGTCCATTTGTGATTGGGACCATAAAGCAATTCTGGAGAGAATGTGTATGCCCACCTCTATGAGCCCCAAGGCAACTTTCACATGGACTGAAATGAACTGGTCAATGAGTATCACATTGAACATGTGTATAGATGATTCTGGACACAGCTGTGTCTGTATGTGTCTCTCATAGTCCAGTGATCATAAAGAGCACCACCTCTATGAAGGGGAAGACATTTTGTCGGGGAATGGTAAGAGACCCCTCTACTCCCCAAGTCTCAGCCCCAGCAGTTGATAACAAGGAGATACCCCATTAAACTCCTCTCTATAACTGCATTTATGAGGACTGTGATAGTAATAAATTATCTTTCCTGCATACACATTTGCACATGAATGGGAGTCTCACGGTGATCCCACTGATTAATAAGAAAGCTACACTAGTGGGATTTGGAACCCCTTGAGTAGCCAGTGGGATCTCCTAGTTCTCAAAACCATTTGCTGAAGCAGTCACCTATGCCATTGCCATAAAGGGCTGGGTTTTGTCATGGAGAAAGGCATGTCATGGACTTATGCATGTTTGTTATTCCCATGCAGCAAAAGAAACATGAGGTCAACGCAACCTGGAATGAATTTTCTAAGACAACATGGAGGAAGGCCAGATAAGTGATTGGAAATCCAACTTGCCTTTCATATCAAAAGACTGTTTTACTTTTTGGAAACAACGACCCTGTGTGGTGGCTCTGCAGAATTTTTCATGGCGAATAATCTCCTCAACTGGGTGAGAGCTGCATTAAATTTGCCTGGGTCCTCAGCGTCACCTCCTTTCTTTCATTCAGAACACTTCCGGGTTCTGGCCATTACCTCCATTTCCCAAAGTGGCATCTGCCTATTGCCTCCAGGCCTATGGACAATCCCTCCTCCTGCCTCTTCACCTGCAAACTTCTCAGCCAACCATAGTCTAGGTCTCAGTTTCTGCTCTCTCTGCTTACAACACTATCTCTAACTTAGGGGTCCTCCCAGTCAGGTCCTCAGACCGGCAACACTGACATCATGTGGGAGCATAATAGAAAGGCAGATTCCCAAGCCCTTGCCTTGCTTAACCCTTTCAGAGCATGGGGACAAATAACCAAGCAGCCATCACTGATTGTGAGGCCTCACCCCATCAGTCTTGCTGTCCTTCGTTGCAGAGAGTGTGCCCATTCTTGCCTGTATGCTTGGTATCCAGGTGATGTTACTGGGGGGACTGACATATATAGGAGGGGCTATATAGTAGGGGCTCAATAAATACCTATTGAATGCATGATTCAACAGTGAATGCGAGGCAGAAGCATAAGGTTCTCAGCCGTCCAGGCTCTGGGGACACATCAGATCCTGGCTCCTCCATTCCTGACTGTGCAGCCCTAGACGATTACTCAGGTTCTGTGCTTCTTGCTAGAACAGGCACAGTAATGGCCCCAATTTCATAGGCTTGGCACATAGACCTGGTACATGAATACTGGTAAAGAACTTTGAACACTGCATGGCATCCAGTAAGCATCCGCGATTATGAGTATAAAAAAGGACTTTAACGTTCACATAATCATGTTGCAACTGGATTTCCCCAAAGGATACTGGGAATTAGAATATATATTCTATGATTCTCTTTCTTGGTACTTTTTGACACAGCCTCTGAAGATCTTCTTCTGGTGATGTTGTTTTTCCCCCAAGTAATGGTTTTTACAAATCTGGAGCTAGGTTGAGGTGGGGCAGGGATTTGCAGACCAGCCCCTCTCCTGCCCCTCTTCCTTCCCTTTCCTCTAACACTTTCTTATCTTCTCTTTTTCCTCTTTCCCCTCATTTCTTTCTAGTTCTTCTGCCCATCTCCTCTCTGTGCCACCCCTTCTCTCCACTCACATGCTAATGACTTCCTCCTTGCTCTTCCTCTCTCTTCCCCCATGCTCTGGAGCTCTCACAGCTGGTTTCAGCCAGAACTTTGAAATGCCACCAAGAGTCTGACATATCCAAGATTTATAACTGACTCTTAACCGTGCATCGTTTCTAGCCCAAATGAACATGCTAAGAAAGTGTTGGCGGCTGGGGGCAGGGCAGGGAGGGAGGAAGAATTAGTGCAAATGAAGTCCTCAAAATGATTTTGTTCATCAAACCTGCAACCGAGCTTCTTTGCTACCAAGCCGTCTGCACCGCAAAGGCAGGACGGACTGCCCACGGACTGTCTTCCGTGTTCCCGAGACCCCAGCTCCCCCCCAACAGGATGCCAGTCTCACTGGGCATGGAAAGCCAAGGGGCTCCAGGAAGGGGCTGAGGCCTTGCATCAGCAGATCCCACCCCCACGTGGCATGGAGGGGGCCGACCATGGAAAGAGCTAGTGATCTCCTCGTGGGCAGAGGCGGGCTCAGCCCTTCGTGTACCGAAGAGATGATTCTGATGACCTCAGAGATTCCCTCAAAGTGGGAGTTCTGTGACTATGTTAATTCTTGATTCCAAACTCTTGCAGGAGGGAATTGGAATTATGTTCTGGTCTAGGTCACCCCACCTAACACCTCTAACCGCAGGGGCCCTTCTCAGTGTTTGGCGTCCTCTCAGCCTTCCAACAGTCAGGCAAGCCTCCTCTGGGTTCTATCTTGGCCCTGTATTCTTTTGTCCAGTCTAAACAATAAGCCAAGTTTCCTCCCTCTGAAGGGGCTAAGAATGGGGGGCGCTGCCCACCCAGGCCGGCTGATAGTGGCTTACAGGCTCAGCTGGGGCTGCGGCTCAGCACAGGAGGGAAGTGCGAGTGAGGATAACGGACCATGCCCCTCCTTGCCTTTCCTCCTTACCTAGAAGCCCTCTCTTCCTTCTGGGACGCAGAAAGTGAAACTTCAAAGTGAAACCAGATCCAGTGCCCCTTCTCTCCCCCAGGCAGACAGGTAACTTCTTCCGGGGCAGGAAGAGAAAAAGCGCATTTTCTGCTTCTACCTCTGGCTCCCCTTCATTTCATTGAGCTCACACGTTCCCTCTTCATGTCACTGAAAATGTTATTTATCGATCCTGCTGACAGCAGCAGTAAATAGAGTCCAGGCTGTTTTACATCGCTGATGAGAAGGCAGGCTCCATAACTCATCAGGCCCAATCTGATTCCACATCAGTCCTCAGCCCTTTTTTCCCTCCTCTGTATCTCATTACAGAAACGGGAATTAATACACATGGACAGAAGAGAAATGAGTTCAGCTGCTCTTAGGGCTTTTGTGGGAAGCAAGCATCCTCAGTGGCTCCTTAAGAAAAATTGACGGATGGGTCAGCCCGGTTGCGTGTGCAGGCCCGCCCTCATTGAGGCCCATTAGCTGGGTCCTGATGATAATAGACTGTGGGGATCACCCTGCATCGGGGCTGGAGCCGAGACTGGAGGATTACCATAGAGACAGAGAGCCCCATTCTTCTGAATCTCAGTGTACAGCTGTGGGCCAGGGGTGCCCTAAACCAGAAGATAAAATGGTGCTTTTTCTTGGAATACCTATTTTATTTCAAGATTTAAGAAGTAAAATGCGTATTAAAATAAACACATTTATTTTAATGTGGCGTTGACTCAAATGGATGTGAATTTTAATGGGAAACTTCAAAGAAATTTCCCTCTTATGATGAGCCTCTTGGAGCCGTGCTTCAGACCCTTGGTGATGGGCAATCACTTTACTCTAGCTTTGGGACTTTCTCAAATAAAACATTGGCAAAAATGAGCCAACCTCCTTATCCTACTCTTCTGAAAACACCCTACTTAAATAGGGGCCTTGCTTTGGGAGTGCAACACACAACAATAGACAGTGAGTTTATATGGAGAGACAGGGTATTGAGTGGGGTCCCCGCTGGATGTAAGATGGGACACCTGAGATTATTTTCCACGCCCATCCATCCCTTTGTTGCTGGATGGAAGGCAGACACATAGCTCCCTTTCCCCTGCTAATTTGCTTTCCTCCTCTATTAAATGCAGATGGTGGCCACTGCCTGCCTGGGTCTTTGCGGGCATTAACTGAGACAATGAAAGGAACTTTGTTTGTCGATATTCTTGCACATGGGATTTTCTGCAGTACAGAATCGGCACTGATTTCTGAAGGGAGGTACTTCAACCTTGTAGGGACACGTGGAAAGATGGCGCATCGTAAATTGTCCCACTGTGTAAAACACAGCTGGTAGCATTGCTGAGCACCGGCTGGTTGAATGAAGACCAGACACTGGGGAATACTAAGTGGGACGAAAGATGAAACTGATCTAAGGAACTCCACGTCTAATTGAGAACGTTACACAAATGTCACCAAGGTGGGACAGCTAGCAAGCAACAGCAAGAACGTCCAGGTAGGCTGTGTGTTCAGACTTTAAAATAAAAAAAACAGACAGTCACAGGGAAGATTTATGGAGATCTAATGTATGTTTGTCCAAAGGGCTTTACCTATAGCTATCACCTCAAAACTCCTAACGTTCAAAAGTTGTCTTTATTTTAAAAAAAAAATTGTCTTTATTTTGTAACTGAAGCATTGAGGCTTAACAAGAAGAACAGGCTTACCTAAGATCTTACTATGACTATGTCTGTACCCAGATTTGGGTGACTTCAAGGCCCATGACTAGGGGGCTTTACCAGGGAGCAATGTCATGTGGGGAGCGGGTATGTAAAGGTTCCTGAGAAAGCCCAATGTCCTCTGCCCCCCAAACCCTGGGTACCAGGGCTCCTAGACCCATTACTGTGCCTCAGTTTCTGCATTTGTACAATAAAGGGATAGACTTAGATGATCTCAACTCTGGATTCTAGATATACTTGTGAAAAGGGAAACGAGGTGGATTTAGCCTCATTCTCAAGAAACTTCTGTTATGATCTGAAATCTTTATTCTAAATGGAATGAAAAAGGGCATGATACCACCCTAAACCAGGTCTCATTTATCTTCCAGGAAACGATGCCTTTATTTTGGAAAAATAGATGTAGTAAAAAAAAAAAAAAACAAAAAACCCTCAACTCATCCCTTGCTTTAAATAAATGTTGAATATATGTGTATTATATATATAATACATACATGTATATGGGCATATATACATATATTCCAATATAAAATATAGATATCCATATATAATATATCTGGTATCTACATTCATAAGTCTGTGCATATGCATGCAAACCTGTATCATTATTGTAATTTTTATGAACCTGCTTTAATTTCAGTGTGACTTTCCATCTCTTATACTCGGAGCTTGGAACTCGGAGCTCTGAGTAGGGAGACATCTGAAAATCCCAGCATTTACTCCTTTCTTCGCCATCTTTAGAAGTTGTTGCTACTTGTTTTCCAGCTATTTCATAGTTCCTAACTTTGCTTAAAAGCATTTCTAATTCCTCACATTTGAAAGTGGATTGCAAATGAAGTTTAATACGGAATGTTTTGTACCACGAAAACTAATGCCCCGTTTTCCCCCCCTAATGAATGCCAAAATCATCACAGACTCAAGGCTCATGAATAATGTATATCATCCAATTAAGTGCAAATGCTGTTCAGTTCTTGCAACGGGTATGTGATGCCAGTTCTGGCCTTAGAATGGGCACTGGGGCTGGGGCTGGGAGAAAGGGCCAGGGAGGGTGTGTGGTGTGGGGGTGTGTGTGTGTGTATGTGTGTCTGTGTCTGTGTCTGACAGCTAAGCCCCCACCACTTGTAGCCTGCTCGTTATGCCCTGGGAGTTAAACTTCCCATACATGAGTCCACAGAGATGTGTTTTTTCCTGACCATAAATAGAACTCATCTTAAATATCTAAGTCCCCAGTCCCTATGAGATAGGAAGCTCTGGCCTGGTCACACTGTCCTCTGCTTTTAAAACCATCAACTCTAATTGGCCAGCTGACCCGTCTCCCCAGGCTGGACTGCTTCAGAAGGTCAGCTTCTGGAGGGCCTCTCTTCAAGGAAGCTACAGCTGTGATTCTGTGGGTACCTGATTTTATTCTTTTGCCTCCTGATCAAGATGTCGTTCTTCACCAAGAGACCCTGCGAGCCTTTCTTGAGACTGCTTAATGCGGTGTGTTCTCAATCTTCCACTGCCAGAAACACAGAGCCGTAATATAAGTCATTACTTCCCCAAACCTTGGAAAGGTGGTCATTTCACGTATCTGAGCCTCAGGTTTCTGATCAGAAACAGAAGATGGTAACAACCATTGTTGTATCCCTAGGCAGGTATACAGATCTGGGTGGGGATTACCTGTCAATCCTGAAGCTTCTTGCAAATGTTTGTAATTACCCTCTTTGCTTTGAGTACAGAGACATCCTCACTTACAGCTTCATGACCAGACATGACAAATCTCCAGGACCTGGGCTGGCCTGAGCCTGATTAATGTTGTTCATAAAAATATTCATCCATCAAGGTTTCCATTTGTAGCTTTTAGTTGTGCCAAATAAGAGCCAGCCACTGGTTTCTTAGAATTACACCATCTAATAATGAATGCTGGAGACAGATTTTTTTTTTTTTTTCAGCCTGAAATCTCTTCTTATAACTCAGGGCTGATGAGTGCTGCCCTACATTTCTCGATGGATCCAATTTAACACCAGACGAAGCAGTGACTCAGACTAACTTAAATATCTCAAGACGAGTTTCACCTTTTCCTCTGAGGCCGTATCAGTTCAATTGCATAAGTGCAAATTTATTGAAAGTGGTTTGGTGCTTAGCTTTTCTCTATTGGTAGTAATGGAGTTTAAATTTATAGCAGGCTGATGAATTTCAGATAAGAGAACCATTACCTTACAACAACATTAAGGAAAAATATATAACTCCGATTGCTGAACCTCGAATGCGTATTGTTTGAATGAGGGGAGATGGATGAGGTAGGCTGACATTTGCAAATGCAATTCCTTTCCATCCTCACAGTGCTAGCCCGGGAGTTTGAAAGCATGGCATATTCCAGAAAGGGCTTGGGATAGTTCTGCATTACAAGTGCATTATAACAAAATAGCAGGAGTAGAATATCATCTAGAGGTGAGGGATTTTTTCTTCTCTTTAGTCATATAATTGGAGGTGTCTTTTGGCAGTGCACCAAGACCGTTATAAGAATTAGGTCGTTCGTTTGGTACTTGTAATGTGCCTCTCCCATATGTTATTTTCCTTTTACTACATGGCTTTGTCTTCCCACGGAGTGGGACTCTGGCATTGTGGAGATGAAAATGAAGGATACTCAGGACGACCGAGCAAAGCCTCAGAGAGACTGGGAGGCCCGGGCTTCTCTGTTTCCTTAAAGCTCCTGGTATATGAAAAAAATAAGGAGAAACACTGACACAGAGTTATGAAAATCACAGTATATGTTCAAAAGGTTATGCTAAACAAGTTAACTCTTTAAGTTAAAAAAAATATATATTGTGCTGGGT
The DNA here is from genome assembly GCF_010015895.1 of Lontra canadensis. NCBI lineage: Eukaryota > Metazoa > Chordata > Mammalia > Carnivora > Mustelidae > Lontra > Lontra canadensis. The sequence goes on along the minus strand of NW_022630997.1, from coordinate 39,537,793 downwards.
GCGAAGGGGGCTCAGTCGATTAAGCATCTGACTCTTCATCTCAGCTCAGGTCATGATCTCAGGGTCATGAGCTCGAGCCTTGACCACGATGGACATGGAGCCTACTTTAAAAAAAAAAAAAGTGCTATGTCTAGGATAATCACCAAATTAATAAAATGGGGGTTATGGAGACTATTCTTCCAAAATTGAGCACAAGTTTCTGCTCCTGTGATGAACCTTGTTTTTTCTCCAATTCTGCCATGATCTTGGCAGCTGTATGAATAAGCTCACTCGGAGATACAGTTCAAGTCTAAATGTAGGATCCTTTGTGGGTTTGCGTGTCACATAGCCTACCCGTAAAACCCTTACAGACAAGTCTTCCAAAAAGTGTCATTCTTGGGCAAGTTCTCCTTGGCTCTTGCCCTCCTCATTGATAAGATGCACGTGTGTCCAAGGCAGGGTAGAGGTGGGGCACGGTCAGCACTGCAACAGTACCGGTGAGACCTCAGACCCAGAGGCCTCCATCCATTTCCTCAAGAGGAGGGACCTTCCCACTGTAGGGGGAGGAAGGTAGTTTCTCCCACAGCCTCCGAGGAAGCCAGGCGCTCTTGGATGGTTCCTCTGGTTTCTTCACTCCATCTGAAAGTCTGCAGTTGGCATCGCACAGGAACAACTAGTCACAGCCTGCCCAGAGGAGAAGAAATAAGGAAAAGGACATTCCATTTCCCCCGTCTTCCTGAGGAGGCAGTGGCCCGGGGAGATGAAACCAGGAAGGTGGCCTCTGCCCCAGCGCTGCTGGCAGGAGAGAGAAGGGTAGGAGCCCATACAGGGGCCTTTCTGTGTGGCTTACACGCTCTGTTCTAGAACACCAGAGGAAGGCCAGCACTTAAAATGCAGTTAACTTCAGGAGAGAAACGTCAGTGCTCTGTAAGTAATACCAGAGGGATTGTGTGGAATGAGTCTTTTGTTCTGCAGTTGTACACACAGCAAATTTGAAAGAAAGGGGTCTGAATTCAGTTGGCTAGTTGTTTATTTGGAAAAGAACTGGCTATTAACTGAACTCAGCAAAGTTTGAATGAAATTAAATAGGCAAACAGCTTGATGTTGTGCCAGCACTTTCCTCAGCTAACAAACAGCTCTGGGTGCAGCCCAGCGCTTGGAAAGGTTCATACGGTCATTCTGGGCCGAAGCAGTCAGCTATGGTCCCTGGTTATAAGAGCACAACAGGAAACACCCAGACTAATGTGGCCTTTGGTGGAAAATAGTATTGCACACACAAATTGCAGAACCGTATCCAATGTTGCACCAAGAACGTCAATTACAATTTTAATTTGGAGGCTCTGAGGCAATATCAATAACCCTAAGTTGTTTGTTTGGTTTTTGTTACTGTAAGGCAATGGTACACAACAAAATAATAAAACTAAGGGTAAGAATGATCACATTCCATTTTGATTCACAGACTCCTATAATTTTTAAAGTGAAAGAAAAACGAGAGATCATTTAGTTCATTTTTCGTATTTTACAGACGGAGAAACTGAGGCCTGCAGGATGATCCAAAGCGCCATTCCAAGGGTGCACGGTCCAGCTTATTCTCTCCGAGTGTCTTGGCTGACAGAAATTGACATCACAAAGCTTCAGAATTACGAAGGACAGATTACTTTTTTGGGTCCCATTTTAATTTTTCTCCAAACTCATAAAATATCATTAGAGTGCTTTTTAATTTTTTCTGAAAAGCAGGAAATCGTAAGATTGATAAATAGTTTAATGTGAACCTGATGGCTTGATTAATTAATCACCAAGCAGAGGAACCACTACAATTCATATGTCAATTCAGACTATTTTCGGGAAATGATTTGAATCAATTGCTAATGAAATTGAGAAATTTAGGAGCCGCTTTCTGACTTCCAAATGACAGGGCTCATATTTAACTCAAGAGACATGACAGTTAATGACAACATAAAAAGTGCCATGAATTATTTTCCAGATCATGGGAAAATTACAGCATCTCTCCATTGAAACAACTCTCAGCTCATCAGCATGAAAATAAACAGCCTTAATCACATGCTAACAAATCTTAGATGCTGTTTAAAATCTAGCTTCTTTTTGAAATAAACAAAGACCATAATCCTTAGAAATAATTGTAATATTTCATAACCTCTTCCTTAACACAGAGTGATAGATGAACCCAGTCTAACTGATAATACATCTGAAGCCTATGGAAAAAAAAAATTGGATCATCATTCTTAGATCTAATTACTTTAAACCCTTAAAACAGGTTGAGTTGAATTTTTCTTTTCTGCTTTAATTCATGGATTGAGCTTTCTAGTCCTGTTGATGTTTAAAAGGGATCTCTTTCCATAACTTTTCATTTACATCCAAACTCTTGAATTAATTTAAAGTTTCATCCAGATACAACAAGACAGTTATTGTGTCATAATGAAGTATCAATGAAAAGCGCACTGATCAATATTTAATCTGATTAAGGTGTATAAATGGCAATATTATTATGTAATTAACTCAAAACAGGATAAGTAATACATGCATGTTTAAATTTTTATTAATATCTTTGTTAAGGATTTTTAGATCATGCTGTTTTATGGGCTTACTTGAGAGATATAAAATTAAAATGTTTGTCAAGATGCTACTGGCGCAACTATTAAATGTGGCTTTTAATCATCTTAACAGTCCTTAAGGTTCCCTTGAAGCTCTAATAGTCTCACTAAGGATGAAAGATGCTCTGCCACAAACAAGAGTCCACATGTAAAACCTTTCTGCAGTTGCCTTTTTGGTGGTGTTGTTTTGTTTTGTTTTGTTTTAAGTTCCCATGCTGCTTTGCAAGGATGATATATACTAAGGCTTGTATATGCAAGAAAATCTGAAATATGTTAATACTTCTAAGAACATTCTTTAAAGATCTGTATGTTGCTAGAGAGAAAAATGTATTGAACAGTAAATATCACTGGATTACTCTGTATGTCTCATAGGACTTTAATCACCCAGTTTCACAAATTCCTATAATAATATAATAATTGCAACTTGGGGGGTGAACTTTGGTGGGACAGTGACTATCTCATACAAAGACCAGAATTGATCAATATGACTTTCAGAGCTTCAAATACATACAATTTCAATATGGGAAAACATTTAAACAAGGGTCTTTAAGCCAAATCCTGGAAAAGGTCACTACATATAGACATTAACACGAGTAGTGCTATGGAATGTACATTTGCACTGAGTAAATTAGGGTGAAGAATGTGTTCAAAGTTACAAACTGAAGCTCTTTTTTAGGGTCACTGTTCAGAAAATTTGCAATCACTTGTGAGTCCCGAAATTCTGTAAGCAAATCTAGCTCTTGAACAGGAGAACCATCTATTGGAATCTGCCCATTTCATATACAAGTAGATGTGTTTAGAGACTCTCTCTTTGGTCCTTGTGGAAAACCCAAAACCCGGGGAGACTTTATCTAAATAAATATAAAGATCACATTTGGTGGAATGATGATTTTATTCCAAAGGCTTCCATTGCTTCCCTCAATCCTACCATTTTATCGTGGATGGAATATAGGAGTTACCGGGACAATTTATTTTTCTCCGCCATTCCTAGTATGTATATCTTGCCTAAATGTTGGAATGGCATTTCTATGTTTTTATCTCTGTGAATGAGGGAGTGAGGGATAACTCATACCTTATGATCCCCCATCTCTCCTATGAATGATGATAACAACAGGGTTGAGTCATCATATATTATATACACAACATATTTTTCTTCCTCTCTCTTGAGAAGGGCTGCAAATGCTGAAGATGACAGTTATGGAAGATGAAAAAGCCATAAAAGGTGTGGGATAAAGATGATCCAAAGAGAAGTAAACTTTTAAATATTTTTGTGTGACTGTGTTGATAATGAAGCCATTGATACGTGCATGGCAAGCTAACAAGGAAGGCTGAAAACAATTACATTCCCCTCTACATCCCCCTTTTGGGGGGGGGCCTAAACCATAATTAGAAATATCTCGAGTCTACAGTTCCTACTGTGTTACAAATCTTTTCTAGCTAGACAGCTTTTAGGACTAAGCAGTTGTTAAGGCAAGTAAGGGAAAGATTCACAAAGCCTTTCGTTCTGTAGGCTCATGTCTGATCCCAGCTCGACAGAGGGAGCTAAGCGTTCTGCAATCAGTCTTAGAGCAAGCTGGCAGCCTGCACCTGTGGATGGGTGTATGGGGAAGGCAGCTAGCCTCTTCCCATACTGTCTCCTCACAACAATGGTGAAATGAGGATAATGTGAATTTTTTAAAATTCTGAATATCAAAGCTGAAATATTAAAGGTTCTTTGTCAATAAAGGAACAAGCAATCTTTAATTTCAAGGAAAAGGTAACAAAGGAAACCAGAAAAAAAAAAGGGGGGAATTTTGGTTGGGATCAAAGAACACGGCTGGGTTATTCAGGAGATTTTCCTTATGCAGCCACTTCTGACTTTGATGGAATGAAAGTTTTGAGTGGTCTCTTATATTACCCTCAGCTTTTTCTTTCCAAAGAAAAATGGTTCTTTCTTTTCTCTGGCATTTCTGGAGTCTGTCTTTTTATTATTATTATTATCAGCTTTATTGAGTTACATTTTACCTACAAAAACCATCAATTTAAAACGTTCAATTTTATGGTTTTGGCAAATACAGATAGGCACGTAACAACAATAGTCAAGGTCTGGAATAATTTCCCCACCTCACAATTATCCTCTGCCTCTTTGCTGTCAGTCCTTCTCATGCCAGCTCTAGGTGACCACTGGACTTCTTGCTGTGACTATTATTCTTTTTGCCTTTCCTAGAATTTTATTCCAGTGGAATCATACAATATGCAGTCTTTTGTATCAGGCTTCTTTCACTTATCATAATGCTTTTAGGATTCATCATGCTCGTGATTATTTTGAAACAATATATGGTATTCCTCCAATGGACATGTCACACTATGGTTAACCCACTCACTGACCTATATACCTTTGGGTTTTTCCAGTTTTTAGCTAGCTATTAAGAACAAAGCTGATATGGGGTGCCTGGCTGGCTCAGTGGGTTAAGCCTCTGCCTTCAGCTCAGGTCATGATCTCAGGTCCTGGGATCGAGTCCCACCTTGGGCTCTCTGCTCAGCGGGGAGCTTGCATCCCCCTCTCTCTCCACCTGCTATTCTGCCTACTTGTGATCTCTCTGTCTAATAAATAATTTTTTAAAAAACTTTAAAAATTTTTTAAAAAATGAATAAAGCTGATATGAATATTTTGGTACAAGTCTTTCATACATATAAAACAAACAGATACATGTTTTCATTTTCCTTGAATAAATACTCAGAAGTGGAAATGCTGGTCAAATGGTAAAGGTATGTTTAACCTCATTAGAAACTGCCAATATGATTTCTTAAAGTGGGGGCATAGTTTTGTGTTTACACCAGCAATGAGAGGCCTGTTTCACATCCTCACTGACACTTAGGTTGTTGGTCTTTCATTTTAGATGTTCTACTGGATGTGTGGTAGTATTTCATCTGGTTTTAATTTCCCTTTCAATTTTGTAAGGATACTTGGCAACTTTTTGTTCCTTCTCTCGTCACATACGACCTTTGGCGAAGTAACTATTCAAACCATTCACTGTTTTAAAAAGTATTTTTTCTTACTATTTTATAGTAAGAGCTCTTTATTTATGGTGAATACAAGTTCTTTATCAGATATGTTTTGCGAATTTTTTCCCAGAAGGTACTTGCTCTTTTATTTTCAAAATAGCATATTTCTTAATTTTAATGAAGACCACGTCATCATTTTTTGTCTTGTTATGCTTCATGCTATTTTTTTTTGGTGTCCTATCAAGAAAGCTTTGCCTAACTCAAGGTCACAAAAATGTTCTCCATTAGATTTTTCTAGATTTCCTAGATCTTGCCTAGTTTTCACTCTTTAGTCTTGTGATCCATGATGACTTATTTATTATGTATGGTGTGATATAACAGGGGAGGTTAATTTTTTTTGATATGAGGTCCAGTTGTTTCAGCACCACTTGATAAAAAGAATTTTCTTTTTCCCATTGAATTACCTGGCAGGTTTCTTGCAAATCAATTAACCATATAGGTGTGAGTCTATTTCTAGACTGTCTATTCTATTCCATTAAACTCTACATCTATCACACTGTCTTAATTACTGTAGCTTAATAGTAAGTCTTGCCAATAGGTTACATACTCCAGTGATCCTCACTTTCAAAATTGTCTTGACTATTCTGGCCTTTGCATTTTCATACAATTTTGAATCAAATCATCAATTTCTTTAAACATCCCATTGAGATTTTGACTGAGACTATTATTTCATTGAATCTCAAGATTAATTTTGTAAAATTTGACATTATAGTACTATTCGGTCACCAGATGTATGAATATTGTACAATTTTCCCAGTAATAGTTGGTAACTAAAATACACATATTGATTTATGTTTATATGTATTTAATGCTTACAATATTGCAAATGGTATTATTTTTAATTACAACTCCCAATAGTTGATTGTTACTATATAAAAATTCAGTTTTATATATTGACATTATATTCTGCCATCTTAGTTAAATCACTCATTAGTTTGCCTAGCTTCTTGTAGATTTCTTGGATTTTCTACATAAATGACCCTATCGTCTGCAAATAAGTATAGTCTTCCTCATTCCTTTTAAATCTGTTTACTTTTAGTTCTTTTTCTTGCCATATTGCACTGGTTAAGGTCTCCTGTACAACATTAAACAGAGATAGTGACAACAGACATCCTTGTTTATTTCCTATCGTAGGCATGAAACTTTCGGTCTTATGAATGACACAGCTGCAGGTTTTTCATCAACTTGAGGAACTTTCCTTTCTACAGCTGTGAGAAATTTTAAATCATAAGTTAATGGAGAGGCTGAATATCACTTATCAATATCATTTAGGTATCAGTTATTCCAAAATTGAGCCAAAGATTCAATTCAATTCCAACCAAATTTTCAAAATGCTTTCCAGTGGAAATTAAAAAGCTGTTTGTAACATTTTCATGGAAATGTAAAGGATCTAGAAATGCTAGAACAACTTAGAAAAAGTTTACTTGAAAATTTGGAGGAACCATACTATCTGATTTCAAGATTTATTATTAAAGAAAAAATTATTGTAAAGTTGTAGTAATCAAAGAAGTGTGATATTAAGTCAAGATAGATGAACAATGGAACAGAATAGAGAAACTAGAAGTAGACCACCCCCCCGTAGATATGGTTAGTTTCCCTCTTTCAAAAAAGAGGGAAAAGTTACTTGGTGGAGAGTAAAGTGCCATTTTAACAAATGATGCTGGGAAAAGTGACATCAATATGCAGAACAAAACAAATAACTTTAATTCATATCTCGCAATATTTACAGAAATTAAATCACAGTGTATTATGGACCTAAATATAACACCTGAAACTATAACAGTTCTGGAAGAAAATGTAGAAGAAAGTCTTTCTTAGATATAATACTAAAAGGAGGGGCACCTGGGTGGCTCAGTCATTAAGCATCTGCCTTCGGCTTGGGTCATGGTCCCAAGGTCCTGGGATAAAACTCCACTTTGGGCTCCCTCTTCAGTGGGAAGCCTGCTTCTCTCTCTCCCACTGCCCCTGGTTGTGTTCCCTCTCCCTCTGTCTCTCTCTCTCTGTCAAATAAATAAATAAATATCTTTTTAAAATTACTAAAAGGAGAAGCCATTTAAAAATGATAAATTAGACTATATCCAAATTAAAGACTTCTGCCCTTTGAATGATATATTAAGAGAATGAAGAGACAAGACACAGAATGGGAGAACATATTTGCAAATCACATACCTAAACATATCTAAATTACAGGACTTGTATCCAGAATATATAAAGAACTCCAAATATCTCATTATAGGAAACAAATAATCCAATTCTAAATACCCACAGACCATTAAGAGATAGAATAGAAGTCCCAACATGTAACAGATGTTGTAGAGGAAGGAAGGGAGAGAATAAAGGGAAAATAATATTCCAAAAGACCACTGATAATTTCTAAAAATGAAAGAAATGCATGCATTTAAATTAAGAGGGATGACAGAGCCAAACTAAAATACAAACCCCACCACCACCAATGCTATGCTGACATATTAGAGATCTACCACAGGGCATTAGCAAGAGAAAATCTACTTATCCTTACATCTTTGCTTCAGAACTTACTTTAAGAATTCAGGTAACACTAGATTTGTCATCAACAATATTGGCCACAAGAAGACAATGGAGCACTTATAACTGCTCAGGAAAATACTTTAATTCTAGAAATCTATACATACACACATTGTGATTTCAGAGTGAGTTTGGACATCAAAGGTCTATAACTTTAGATTGTTTCTGAAAATAACTGCTTCTCAGAGGATGAACTACATCAGGAAAGAAAATGAATCCAGACATAAGCAGGAGTATATGGGAAGATACAGTCAACTGAGAGGGGAGAACCACTGGTTGTCAGGTCTAAGTACGTATTTATTATGGAAAAAAAAAATTAACAGTAATATGAGCTAAAATTCCAGGCAGCTACCACATGGGTGCTGGTAGAAGCTAGGGGGAAAAGTGAGGAAAATGAAAGTGTTCTATGGTTTTTACATTGCTCTAGAGGAAAGACGGTTACTGATTAACTGAATCAAGACTTTAAAAGAAATAAAAACTACAACTAATTACAGAATTGTTTCACATAGGGAGTGCTCAGTGAATGTTGTTTTGCCATAATAGCTCTTAACAAAGTTTACCATATTTTGGATATGACATTGGGGGGGGCAGTAATAATGACTTTTTTCACCTGAAATGCACTAAGTAAATATACTTTAAGATGTGGTATTTCAATGTTATATTTTTAAGCAAAGACACATTAAGCAATTTATTAGACACACTTTCTAGTCAGAGAATATCATATGGAACGAATTTAAATTGTGGGTCATGGTTCAATGAACCAAAACATTTTTATTTGGGAATATATGCCAAGTAAGAAGGATAAAGAACAGCTTCCTCTTCATCTCTTCAGTCTGTTGAATATGTGTGCATTATCCGTATGTTTCGATGTGCTTTTGGATTTAGCCTTCATTTTCTTAGACAGATGTTTTTCTGCCCTTTGATTTTATTTCTAAGAGCTTACAAGATAAAACATGAGCTCTAAAATGTTAACCAAGAAAGAGGTACAGAATGATGAGGGCACCTTCCAGAAAGTGAATCCTTTCTCCTCCACCATCTAGCACCCATTCTGGAATTTTCTTTTCATCTTACAGTCAGCACAAGAAACCTGTATTATGTTATATATCTTATTGGTTTTAATGATTGCTTCTACCTTATATAAAGTTGTTTGACTTGTTCAATTTACACATCTTTCTGTTTGTGCAAATTGTGTAGGTCTCTAGGGTTGAAATGGAGCACATCTATTTTTTTTTTTCAGTAAAATTGGTAGATATGAGTCTATCTCTTTCAGCTGACACTTAAAGAGCTACAAGTTATCACTTTTGCCATTATAAGAAAAAGCTGCACAAAGTAAAAATCAACAATTATTCTTAAAGCTATCAGAGAACTGAGGTATCAGAGTGTACGGCCACTCCAAAATCTAGAGACAGGTGCATCCAGAGAGATACAGCACTAGAGACATACTAGCTGGAGCTGAAGCCACTAGAAGCCATAAATTGTGAAACTACTTCCTTTACTAGTGATTCTGATTGCTGTAGTCTGAGTGCTAACTAACGTGATCATGACAAATTCCTGGGTGCTGCAATCAGAGAGCCCACGCACTTTCTTGGGTTTTCCTTCCAGGAAACCCACAGATTCTCGCATTGAGAATCCAAGAAAAGTCTTCTATGGTGCTGACAAAGGGAGGGGAAAAGTAGCAAACACAATCCTCTCCTTTCCTTTTCCATAATAAAGGCTTATTTAATCTCAGAGATGAAATACTTCATCACACAGCAATATGGAAAATTTATCTCACTCGGGGAAAGAGATGTCCTTTCCACCTTACTCTCTTCTAGCACTTGTATTTCACTGAGGGAGGAGAGGAAAAATGAACTGGGACAGAGCTTCAAGGAAATGTCTTAGAAACTTGACACAGGGAAGGTGGGGGGAAGTTGTACGCCTTGAGGAGGGACAGAAACACTTGTGAAAGCCACACTATGAGACAGAGGTCCACTAAATGACTGAGACGTCTTCCCTCCCCCACATCCAACCACCACACTAGCAAACCTTTGGTATAACAAAATTACAGCTAAGAAAGCTGTAGGACGGAGACTGCCTCTGAGAAGTAATCCAAAGAGAAGGCTTAAAGCCAAGGGACGAAACAAAAACAAAGATGCTAGACGGTTATGGAGTCTCTACTCCCTATAGGTACAGCAAACATTAAACACAGCCCAATTCATAGCCAGACAATATATATCCTCCACCCGAAATGTCTATTTACCTCAGGAGTTATTATTCATGCATGTCAATTTTCAACAAAAAACCAAAAAGCCTATCAAAAGGCAAGGAAAAAACAGTTTGAGTAAACAAAGGAATCATCATAACCATATTTCAGATAGACGTATTAACGGATAAGGAATTTAAGTGAACAGAAAAGGAATTTTAAGTAACAATGATTAATCTGTTAAGGGTTCTAATGAAAAAAAGAAGAGAGAAAACATGCAAGATCAAATGGGTATTATTAGCAGAGTGGGGAAAACTACTTTAAAAAATCAAAAGAAAACATTAGAAATCAAAAACACAGAAATAAAGAATGTCTTTGACAGCTCCCAACTGGACTCGACAGAGCCATAGAAAGAACCAGTGAACTTAAAGATAGGTTAATAGAAACGTCCCAAGTGAAACACAAACAGTAAAAAAAAAGTTCATCAGAATATCCAAGAACTGTGGGATCCAATTCTCACAAGCCAAGACTGTTAAAGAACATCCCAAACCCATAGTCATTTGTTTTGTGATCCTGTTGGGCTGAGCTGTTGGTTCCCAGACAAGTTTTCCTTCTGTAGACCTTTACGAAAGCTTGAGTGACAAGCTTTGTGAAATGGCTCCAGTCCTTTACTATCTCTGTCTTGTGCTCCCTGAAGGGATGCAGTTCTGAAGCTGATTCTAGAATCCATTTCAAAAATATGGGAGAAAAGACCGAAAATGACTCCAAGTGAAACATCCCTGAGGTTTCTTCAGGGCGAACTCCCTAGAGGAGGGGAAAACTCATTCCCAAGAGGCCATTCTTATCATAAGAGGGGAATCCTAGATTTCTGGAGTTGGAAAAATCTGTGGACAACATCCTTGGAAAAGATGTGGAGATCATGTCCCAGAGAGATTAAATGACTTGTCCAAGGTCATGGTTTCTTAGTCCCAGAGAGGAAACAATACATTTTTCTGAAATAGCACCCTTCTTACATTTTAGTCTTTCATCTCCTTAGCAAATTTAAACTTTTCCATATAGCTGTTGAGATAACCTACTGATCATACAAGCTAAATCAACACAAGGGACATATCTCAGAAAATGCCCCCAAACTGCTTTCCTTTTCATTGTTGAAAACTGTGAGATGAAAGTCTTTAATAACTCACTGCACAAGAGGACCATTACTGTCAGAATATACCACTCAGCCATATATTATAGCCTTTTACTTCTCCACACAAAATTGCTTTGAAATTTACATTTGCTATAAAGGATTCAAGTCCATCACTATTAATTTTCTTCTACAAATTATGCTTAATTATCACCTCTTTCCACCTAGGAAGAAACCCCTCTTGTACTCCTGTCTCCATATAGCTCTCAAGAAGAGTTTCCTCAGCATGAATCTTTGATGCTGATTTTATATCCCTTACTTGCCCTTCCTCATCAAACTCACACAGCCTACTTAGAGATATGGAAATGAATGGTTTGCCTGGCTCTGCATTTCCTGCATACATATGAAATCTGGTCTCTCTATGCAGGAAAAAAGAAAGCTAACATTTTACAGCTTTAGCCTATGGACAATTAAGCTAGAAACATTCCATTTTAAGATTCAAAGCAGCTTTGAAAGTTGGCCCAGGATTGATTGCTTAACAGCTCATATACTACGTCTACTAAAGAAACTTCTTAGAGATTCAGCTGTCTTTCTGCTGCTTCAAGAATCACCTTAATTCTCATGCAGTTTTGGAGCCCTAGATAAAACTACTTTAAAGGAAATAGAGAGAGGAATCCAAAAATTATATTATTTTTTCCTTTAATTTTTATGCTTCCTTACTACACAGTATCATAAATAGCGTGGTGCTGGGAGTCAGAAACATCAACAGTCAGATCATCACTCGACCAAAAACTTCCACAACTTCAGGCAAATTGCTTACCTCTGAGTCCCTGTCTCAGTCCCACCTTTCAAGTTTAACTAAGTTTAACATGTATTATGCTCAGCACATTCAAAGAATTCAAACCGTAATTGTCTTCCCCTTCCAAATTCAATGAAGCAGTACTTTTGTCTAAAAACTTTTGTCTGCAACTGATCAAAACTCAACTCAAACTAGCTGAAACTAAAAGGGAATTTACTGATTTACAGAACTAGGAAGTTCTGGCATGTCTCTCTGGCTTTAGACATAGCTGGATTAAGCTTCCCAAACAATGTTGTCATGGCTCTCGATTCAGTTTATCTCTGCTTGCAGTTGTTCTGAACTGAACAAATGCCTGGCAAAATAATCTGTGTAATTTATACAACTTTAGCCCCCTCTCAGCAGACCCTCAGTCAAGAAAATTGTCTCCTCCTATCTGTATATCAAGTGCAGGGAAGTTTCTTTTTCTTTTCTTTCTTTCTTTTTTTTTCAGTGTGCCAAGATTCATTGTTTATGTACCATATCCAATGCTCCGTGCAATACATGCCCTCTTTAATACCCACCACCAAGCTCACCCTTCCCCCGACCCATCTCCTCTCTAAAACCCTCTGTTTCTAAAAGTCCACAGTCTCTCATGTTTCGTCTCACCCTCTGATTTCTCCCAGCTCACTTCTCCTTTCCTTCTCCTGATGTCCTCCATGTTATTCCTTATGTTCCACAAGTAAGTGAAACTATACAATAATTTACTCTCTCTGCTTGACTTATTTCACTCAGCATAATCTTCTCCAGTCCCATCCATGTTGATGCAAAAGTTGGGTATTCATCCTTTCTGATGGCTGAGTAATATTCCAATTGACCTTCCTTGAATAGTGCATCCACCTCTTTCCCAATCTCTGTGGCCATGTGGAAAAACTACTCTGTTTGGTGAACCTGGGTAAGGACCTGTTGTTGTGGTGGAGAGCAAAGTACCATGATTTATAGTCTTATCAGGATTATATGGAGTGAGGGATCCTGAGGAAATCAGAAGAATGACATTGGACATAATATGAGTGAAAAAAATTGAAAATAAATGAATACTAAAACTACCATTATGCCTTGTCATCAATCAACAAATAAGTACTTGACTTCTTTTTTCATGAACTGATTTTCTTTTTTCCCTCTAGATTGTCTTATTCTGGAACCTATAATTTATGCCAGGGATCCACAAACTACAATCCCCCCCGCCACCAACCAATATGGCCCCTGCCTGTTTTGTAAAGAAAGTTTTATTGAAATACAGCCACATCATTCCCACAATGCCCATCATTCCTTAACATGTTGTCTATGGTTCTTTTCACACTACAACATCTGGGTTGATAGTTGCAACAGAGTTCATATAGACTGTAAAGCTTAAAATATTTACTAACTGGCTCTTTTCAGAAGAATGTTTACCGACCCCTGATCTATGTTTTAACAACAAAGGTAATGAGAGAGTCAGGAAAAAAATGCTTAGTTAGAATATTTGCTTGAAATAAAATAGAAATATTGATGACAATTAAATGTTTATGTGATTTGCCCTCACAGTCTGTTAGCGATAAAAGTATTTTAGAAGTTAGAAGAATATATCTTGTCAAAAATTGTTCTCTACATACTTGATGCTTAGTACATATTTTTAGTCCATATTTAACAGCACAACCAAACACTAAATTCACTCAAACCCCCAAATTAGGAGCCATTCTTGATTCACTCTTTTCCTTCACACTCTAACTCATCCATATTTTCAAATCCTCCTAGCTCTGCCTTCAAAATATATCCCGAATGGCTCTACTTCTCCTCATTTTTTCAGCTTCTTCCCTAGTTCAAGCCAATATCATTTTTGTCTAGATGGATGCAATAGTTTTCTAATGAGTCTCCCTCCTTTTGTTCTTAATCATCTACACTCCATAATCTCCTCAACAGCCAAGAGGGACCCTTTCGAAAACAAATCAGGTAAAACTCTTTCCTTCACTAAATCCATCCAATCACTTCCCTCTTTGTTTAGACTGAAATTCAAATTCCTGTCCTTGGACTACTAGTCACTATGTTAACTGGCCCTCACCTACCTCTCAACCCTGACCAGATTAACTCTAACCTACTTCACCCCACTTCAGCTATAAAAAGCTTCTTTGGTGGTAGGAGTCAAGATGGCGGAAGAGTAGCAGACTGAGAGGACATCAGGTCACAGGAGTTCAACTGTAGTTATCAAACCATTGCAAACACCTACAAACCCAACAGGAGATCAAAGAGAAGAAGAGCAGCAATTCTAGAAACAGAAAATCGACCACTTTCTGAAAGGTAGGACCTGTGGAGAAGTGAATCCAAAGCGACGGGAAGATAGTCTGTGGGGGGAGGGGCTGGCTCCCAGCAAGCAGTGGAGCAACAAAGTACAAAATTTGAATTTTTAAAAGTCTGCTCCACTGAGGGACATAGCTCCAGAGGCTAAGGAGGGGTGGAGCCCTCGCAGGGCAGTGTAGTTTCAGGTCCCGCAGGGTCACAGAAGGATCAGGGGTGTATGAGTGTAGCAGAGCTCGCAGGTATTGGAGCCGGGAAGCTGACTGCAGAGACGGAGCTGAGGAGTGAGCTCTCAGCTTGGGGTTACCTTAAACTGTGATCTGTGGGACAGTCAGACCACTGCTCTTTGAGCAGGGATCCCAGAAGTGGCAGATCCGGGGAGACTCACCTTCCTTCTCTGGAGGCAGGAATCTGCTAGGATTGGAGACTCCAAACTGTACTGTGTGCCAGAGATAAAAATGCTCAGTCACAGGCCAGGTGAGCTCAGAGCGCTGCCAGAGACCAGGGAGACCGGAGTGATTGAGCGCTTTTCCCCAAGGGCGCACTGAGAAGTGGGGCCCTGAACTCTTGGCTCCTCGGCTCCTCCGGGCCAGAGACTGGGAGGCCACCATTTTCATTCCCATCCTCCAGAGCTCTACAGAAATGTTCAGGGAGCAAAAGCTCCTGAGAGCAAACCCGCAAACCTAAGCAGATTACTTAGCCCAGCCCCTGGCAAGGGCAGCGCAGTTTTGCCTAGGACAAAGACATTTGAGAATCATTACAATAGGCCCCTCCCCGAGGAGATCAGCAAGAACATCCAGCCAAGACCAAGCTCACTGATCCAGGAGAACAGCAGAATTCCAGAGAAGGGGAAAGCAAAGCATGGAATTCATGGCTTTCTCCCCATGTTTCTTTAGTCTTGCAAAGTTAATTAAATTTTTAAAAATTTTTTTTCTTATTCTAATTCTTTAAATTTTTCCTCTTTCCTCTTTTAATGTTTTTTAACTAGTTTATCTTAATAATACCTTTCTTAAAAAATCTTTTTAAACCTTCTTTATTAAAGTCATATTTTATCCTTCATTGTATCTAACTTTATTTTTTGTATACATATAGGGTTTTTTCTTCTAAAAAATTTTTGGAATACAATTTCTTCTAATAGATCAAAATATACCATAAATCTAGCACAGGGCTTTGTTCTAGTCTCCAGCCTGAGCAAATTCTCTCCACTTTCTTTTTTTTTTTTCTTTTTCCAACCAACTTATCTTATCAATTCTTTTTTTTAGAATTTTTTTAAAATTTTCATCCTTGGGGCGCCTGGGTGGCTCAGTTGCTTAAGTGTCTGCCTTCTGCTTAGGTCATGATCCCAGAGTCCTGGGATCGAGCCCCATGTCCGGCTCCCTCTTGATAGGCAGCCTGCTTCTCTCTCTCTTCCCTGGTTGTGCTCTCTGTCTCTATCTCTGTCTGTCTCTCTCTCAAATAAATAATTTAAAAAATCTTTAAAAAAAATTTAAAAAATTAAAAAAAAAATTTTCATCCTTACAGTCATATTCCATCCCTTCATCGTGTTTACCCTTATTTTTGTGTATATATAAGTTTTTCTTTCTTTAAAAAAATTTGGGAGGTAGTTTCTTCTAAGACACCAAAATACACCCAAAATCAAGTGGGTGGCTCTATTCTATTCACCAGTCTAAAATTAATATAGATACATATATATTTTTAACATTTTTAAAATTTTTTTAAACTTCTTTTTACCCCCTATTTTCTCCCCCTGATTTGGGGTCTCTTCTGATTTGGTTAGCATACATTTTTCTGGGGTCTTTGTCACCTTTTTAGTATTTTATTCTCTCCTTAATATATTCTTATCTGAATAAAATGACAAGGTGGGAAAACTCACCACAGAAAAAAAAACAAGAGGTAGTACCAAAAGCTAGGGACCTAATCAATACAGACATTGGTAATATGTCAGATCTAGCGTTCAGAATGACAATTCCCAAGGTGCTAGCTGGGCTCAAAAAAGGTATTGAAGATGTTAGAGAAATGCTGTCTGGAGAAATAAAAGCACTTTCTGGAGAAATAAAAGAATTAAAATCTAACCAACCTGAAATCAAAAAAAGCTATTAATGAGGTGCAATAAAAAATGGAGGCTCTTACTGCTAGGATAAATGAGGCAGAAGAGAGAATTAGTGATATAGAAGACCAAATGACAGAGAATAAAGAAGCTGAGCAAAAGAGAGACAAACAACTACTGGAGCACGAGGGGAGAATTCGAGAGATAAGTGATACCATAAGATGAAACAATATTAGAATAATTGGGATTCCAGAAGAAGAAGAAAGAGAGAGAGGGGCAGAAGGTATATTGGAGAGAATTACTGTAGAGAATTTCCCTAATATGGCAAACGGAACAAGCATCAAAATCCAGGAGGCACAGAGAATCCCCCTCAAAATCAATAAAAATAGGTCCAAACCCATCATCTAATAGTGAAACTTACAAGTCTTAGTGACAAAGAGAAAATCCTGAAAGCAGCCCAGGACAAGAAGTTTGTAACATACAATGGTAAAAATATTCAATTGTCAGCAGACTTATCCACAGAGACCTGGCAGGCCAGAAAGAACTGGCATGAATATATCATCTTTCTCACTATTTTTCACTAAATGAGAAAAACATGCTGCCAAGAATACAATATCAAACTAGGCTATCACTTAAAATAGAAGGAGAGATAAAAAGCTTCCAGGACAAACAAAAACTGAAAGAATTTGTGAACACCAAACCAGCCCTACAGAAAATATTGAAAGGGGTCCTCTAAGCAAAGACAGCCTAAAAGTGGTGGACCAGAAAGGAACAGAGACAATATACAGTAACAGTCACCTTACAGGCAATACAACGTTACTAAATTCATATCTTTCAATAGTTACCCTGAATGTAAATGGGTTAAATGCCCCAATCAAAAGACTCAGGGTATCAGAATGGATTTAAAAAAAAAAAAAAAAAAGCCCATCAATATGCTTTCTACAAGAAATTCATTTTAGACTCAAAGACACCTCCAGATTTAAAGTGAGGGGGTGGAAAACAATTTACCATGCTAACATCCAAAGAAAGCTGGGGTGACAATCCTTATATCTGATAAATTAGATAATAAGAGATGAGGAAGGACACTATATCATACTCAAAGGGTCTGTCCAACAAGAAGATCTAGCAGTTTTAAATATCTATGCCCCTAACATGGGAGTAGCCAACTATATAAACCAATTGTAACAAAATCAAAGAAACACATCAACAATAATACAATAATATTAGGGGACTTTAACACCCCCTCACTGAAATGGACAGATCATCTAAACAAAAGATCAACAAGGAAATAAAGGCCTTAAGTGACACACTGAACCAGATGGACATCACAGATATATTCAGAACATCCCATCCCAAAGCAACAGAATGCACATTCTTCTCTAGTGCACATGGAACATTCTCCAGAAGAGATCACATTCTAGGTCACAAATTAGGTCTCAATTGGTACCAAAAGATTGGGATCATTCCCTGTATATTTTCAGACCACAATGCTCTGAAGCTAGAACTCAATCACAAGAGGAAAGTTGGAAAGAACCCAAATACATGGAGGCTAAAGAGCATCCTACTAAAGAATGAATGGGTCAACCAGGAAATTAAAGAGGAATTTTAAAAATTCCTGGAAACAAATGATAATGAAAACACAACTGAAAATCTTCTTTGGTTCCTAGAATATACCATGCCCATTCCCATGGTAGGACTTTTCCATTCCCTTCCTCTGCCTAGAACTTTCTGCTCTCATCCCTATGTGGCTGGCTGATTTGGACTAATAATATAGGAATCAATTCAAAGGTCACCTCTTCATGGGATTAATAGATATTTTCCCACAACTTTTAAGGCATATATATATATATATACATATATATATATATATATATATATATTTTTTTTTTAAGGCATAAGGTGATATTCTGTTTTCTATTTTTTTGCCACATACATTATGAGGTTCACATTAGGTGGAAATACAAATTAATTGACAACCATAATTTTATTGTTTATGACTGTTTATGATGGTTTATTGTTTATCTCCTTGATTTCATAACATGATCTAGATGGTAGAGTGATATGAACATGATATATGCTGGGTGAATGACTCTTTTAATATGATATAACAATGCAATATTCATATATTTCTTATTTTCATAGATTTGACTAATTGTTTCATAATTAGCTCTACCTCAACTACTTCCTTCAATTACTGAAGTTCTTTGAGCTTGTTGTTGAGGTTAACAATCATTGGCTAAAATAGACTTGACACTGATGTTTAAGATCAAATTAAGAAACTGCACTCTGTTTAGATTACTCAGTGAAGCCATATGTTTTGACCAAACAGCTGTTGATTTCAGGTAACTCAGACAAAAAAGAAAAAAAAATCATCATCATTAAAATATCAAATCTCATGAGTTTTTAAAACATTGTGAGACAGGAAGCATTTACTGATTTTTCTGTTGCAGGACAGAGTTTTAATTAACCCTGAATATGACCCTGGTCCATCAGAGTGTTAGCACTACATAATATAAGCTTTTATTGCACTATGACTGACCTCTGCTGGTTCATAGTTACTCTGAATATTCAGTTGAAATGGATGTATTAATGCAGGTTAAAACTAGTATTGATTAATACACTTTGGATGCAATCCTTCAGCCAAGTACTAACCACCTTCCAGAATATGTCAACCACTTATTTGTTCACAAAGATATTTTAAGAACTTTGAGAATTTTGGCCAAATGCCATAAAAAGTGTGTACATATGCTTGATTGGCAGGCAACATCAAAAATAAGAAATGGGATTTATCTGTCATAATTTTTTTTAATGACCCCATCTTAGTTTCTGGTGGGAACTGCTTTTTCTCCCCAGTCCTCATAAGGCAGTTTATAATTTTGATCAAAAATACCTCAGAGATACAACTTGTTTTGTCTATCCTTTTTGGAAAACCAAATGTCTCTCTCTCTCTTATCATCAAGTATTTCTATTAATGTTAGGGGTCTTATTTGGAAGCAGTATTCATACCTTGGGATATAAATCCAGCCACTGATGTGCTAGGCCCTCAGATAGAACCACAGCTCATTCTCCTGCTATCTGGCTAACTATCTAGGGCCTCCACTGTCACACATCAGGTACCACAGATTTCAGTAGAAAAACATTGCCTTTGACCAAAAGGACCAAAGGAAATGTAAGTTTATTTTGCACATTATATGCATTGTTATGATAAAGAAGTGTCAGAGAAAGAGTTCTAGATATTTAAAAACAACAACAACAACAATAACAAAACTTTGGCCTTGTCACCACAGAATTTGTAGCATTTTCATGGATTCTCATCAGGTAATTGTTATTCAGACAAGAGTTACAATAAGCATGTCTACAACTCAGTCATTAACTGTTGAAACTTAAGGATGAGGTTTAATTATAGGCATTCCTGGAGCCTATTCCTGGAGTTCTAGCCTTTTTTTTTTTTTTTTCCTCAAGGGCTGGGTCATCTTGCTTCTTAAGAGCTGCCCCATACCCAAAGAGACACTTCCAAACCCTGTACATAAAATTCTGTGTCCCTGATTTTTTTTTTTTTAAATAGACTCTTAGAAAGGAGCTACTGGGAAATATTGTAAAAGCATTTTGAAGGACCTTAATATATATTGCCAGAATGGCATTCCATTTTTTCATCTCAGAATAGAGACCTCTGGCAGGCACATAGTTTAACTCTCAAGACTGAGAACTGAAGCCAGCTGTATCAATACGATTTTACTCTTTCTTCCTGGAAACTCTTGCTCATTAAGATAAGGCTATAAACCAATAAATAACTCCACTTTAAGCTTTAGAAATTGTTTGAAAGCGAGGTTATATGAATAATTAATTTGTTCATCTGGATAAACAGACACCCTTGTCAAAACAATAGATTGTTCATGGGGCCAAGCACTCACATATCAAATTATTTTTACTTAGAAGACATACTTAAAGGTCCTTATCTTGCTGTGCTCACCAATCTTAAACTATGACATCATACTTTGGCTATTCCCTTTCAGTTCTTCACGCTAAACACCTGCCTTAACCTACTTGAACCCAGATCCCCAAACCCTGTGGATTTGTACCCATGACCACCCTCTTCTGAGACACGATTAAGACTCTGTCAAGGTAGGTTCTCCCTTACTGCTGTACACTTAAAAAAGTTAGCTTTGCTTTGGCCTCAGTTTATTCTAGTGATCTTTTAGGATGTCAGCCATTAAAAGGTCCAACAAATATGTATCAACTCTCTTATTTTCTGGCACCTTGCTAGACACTGGTAACTAATGGCAACACCATTCATATAATCCTGGGAGGGAGAAATGTACTAATCAAATAGTTACAAATATATAAATTCCAATTGCGATTAGTGTTATAAGGGAAAGACACAAACTGCTTATGAGAGCAAATAATCAGATAATTTGATGCTTTTAGGGGGAATAAGGAGATTGCATTGAGTAAGTAATATTTGATCCAAGATTTCAGGGATGAGTAAGATTAGGAGATCAGAAGGGAGAGGTCATAAGGGACAATATATAAGCATATAGACCAGAAAAGTTGTACAGTTTAACCATCATCCCATAAGAGTATGAGAGTCTCTGGTTTATTATATTATTGACAACATTAAGTATTATCATATGTTCATCTTTGTTAAATAAAGAGATGAAAAATATCCCATTATCTCTATTTTTAACCTATTGTTGGCTGGTGAGCTGATGACAAAAAAGGTAATTAAATGTTTTTTTTTAATTCTCTCCGTATAAATTCTCTCTTCAATCCTTGACCTCAACATATCCATGGAGATTCCTGTTTTTCTGATCTATTTGAATGACATTTTATATATTAAGTGATATTGGTCCTTCACCATAATTTTTACAAATGTTCCTCCTAGTTTGTTGTTGGGTTTTAATCTTACATTGTTTTGTAGATACGTAGAGCTTTATTTTTATGCATTAAATTCATAATATTTTCATTTGTGGTTTTCCCTTTGTTTTTCCACTTGCAGAGACTTTCTGAACCCAAAGACTTAAATAATCACGTAAATGTTTTGAAGACTTATGATTTGGATTTCTACATTTAAATCATGAAATATTTGGTATTTATTTTGTAGCACGTCATCTGTTAGGAATCTAAATATACTTTTATCCCCTTCACAATTTTCTGATTGTCGGGAGCTGTTTGTTTTCTAATCTTGCCATCCCCTCTCCCCAAGTGTTTGATAATTCTTTTGTCATATTTTGCTTTTTCAAACAGTAGAGTCTGTTACAAAGCAGCCTATTTCTACTTCATTTGTCTGTTTGTTTATCCCTGGGGCCACACTGATTTTATTATTGGAGCTTCACACTAAGTTTTAATATCTGGTTGCAGCCTGTTCCAGCTCTCACCTGGTGACTCCTCCCCTAGCACTTCAGAAGAACAGTAGCAAGTTCTGAAGAAACAAATCCTTTTGAAGTGCTAATTTGGAATGTGTTAACAGATTCCCCCTCATACATTGGAATGCCTTTCCAGACACTTCTAGAGTACATGTACTATTTAACCTGCTGCTTCAGGCTTCCGGAGCGGTGATCCAACGCACTGAAATCTAAAGACCCGTATTTGAGGTCAGCTATCCCCGCCTTCAGGTATCTCCTTGAGGATGTCTTTAAGCTTCTGCTTTCTCATAACTAAGGTGGTGGGCCCATGCATCACATGAAGGTATCGTGAGGAGAAGGTAACCAGCAGAAAAGCTTTTATGGGTAAGAGGCTGAGATTGGTCCTAGAATCTGGAGGTAGGCGAGGCCTTCACTTTGGTGCCCTGACAGGGCCACAGTCACACCAGCCCTCCCATTTTATTTTCACGGCCCTCCACATCTCACTGGGTCTCTTCAGTCTAGAAAACTCCCAATTTTCAGGATCAAGTGCTGTAATTAATAGAGTAAAAGCAAATACCTCAATGTTGAAAAGATACCACAGTATAATCCTGCTATAAAGCGAAGAGCCTGGAAAGCAAACAAGACAAAATAATGGCCCTCCTTCACCCCAGAAGGCTTGGATTTGGGGATGTAGAGTTTTCTTCAGGAGCAGAGAGGAGAGAGATAAGGGAAGAAAGGGAGAGAGAGGGAGAGAAAAAGAGAGAGAGAAAGAGAGATCTACCATTGGCTCAAGCAAACAGCTCACAGAAAAATGAAAACAGAAATGAGAGTGGACCTTTTTAGAAATTCAGCTGGCCCCCTCGCTAGGGAGTGGAGATGAATTTCAATGAGGATGAAAATCCCCACAGTTTTCCAGGAGGAGATCTCTTTTCCTCCTGCCTGTAAAGGCAGATCCCAGAGAGGCCTCCCTGAAGGCACAGCGGCCCTCCCCTCCTCTGAGGCTGGGCTCCAGGTTGTCACACACCCCAGCAAACCCCAACAAGTTAATTTGTAATCTTAGGGGGAAAATGATGGCCGCGCTGTGTCTGTCACTGAGTGCTCTCCCTGCCAGTTTAAACAGCTGATTAGTTAGCGCCACTGGAATCGATCCGCATCAGTTCCACCTGCATGCACCCACCAGGAACCACTTTATTGTAAATCAATCATTCTGGAAACATCTCACAAAGGGGCCAGGCTTTGCTAACAAGCCGTCAATTCCCGCTGCCTGTTGGCAGCACCCAGCAAATGAGGAGTGCAACCAACATTTACTCAAAAATTATCTCTTCAGGTTCTTCTGAGCCTCGACGGGAGGTGGAGAAGCAGGATGGACTGGGGCTTCCTAATGTAGGCACATGCCCAAGGTAGATTAGTCTCCCTGGAACAAGGGCCAAGGTTTGACCAGGCCCACCCTTTAAAAAAAAATGGGCAAAAGATTTGTATGGACATTTCACAGAAGAAGATATATTTTTGGCCATAAGCATGTGACAAAGTGCTCAACATCCTTAGTCATCTCACATATGTAAATTAACACCTCACTGATGAAAGTACCACAAAAACCAAATGATTAAAATTAAAAAGACTGACCATGCCCAATGTCGGTGAGGATCTAGAGCAAACTGAATTTTTAAACATTGTTGGTAAGAGTGTAGTGAGATAACTACTTTGGGAAAAAATGTTGCAATTTCTTATAGAAGTAAGCATACCCTAGCCTATCACCAGCACTTCTACTCCAACATATTTACCTGCGAGAAATGAAAACATAGCGCATATAAAGACTTGTATACAAACATTCACAGCAGCTTTCATTCACCCTAGCCAGAATCTGGAAAGAGCATAGGTGTTTATGACCAGGTGAATGGATAAACAAAGTATGGTATATCCATACATAGGGGATACCACTCAGTGATTAAAAGGAATGAATTTCTGATACACACAGCATGGGAGAATTTTAAAACATGCCAAGGGGGGGAAATTTACACAAAATAACACTAACTCTGATTCCATATATGTGATACATAGAGTGAACAAACTAATCTATGGTAGGGGAGAAAATCATAATAGTAGTTGCTTCTGGGGAGGTAGGGTTGAGGACTGACAGAAATGGCATGAGGGAACTTTCTGGAACCAGGGTCCTATTCTCTATCTTCATAGGAGTTTGGTTTACACAGGCATATGCATATGTCAAAACTCAGTGAAGGGTCCACATTATATTGTCCCTCCAATCTCAAAAGTAAGAGAGAAGTATAAATAAATATTAAGTTTAATTAATGTTAGACGTCCTGAAGTATTTGAGGTGATGTATATCAGAGTCCACTTACTTCAAAATGCACTTGAAGATGGATAACTGGAGAGCTATAACATAAAGCAGATGTAATAAAAACTAAGTAGGGGTAGGTTGGGTGATTCACTGTGAAATCCTTTAGACTTCTCTGTATGTTGGAAAATATGCATGATACAATGATGAGGCAGGGAGAAATGAGATGGAGGGTCTGCCTTACCAGGTCAACATTATGCCCTGGACAGCTTTGTTCCATGTCCGAATGTCCCGTGGGTCTTTAAATCAATCTTTATCCTTATTCATTGACCAGATGAAAAGATTAAATTTGGGCTCCCCAGAAACAAACCTGCCAGATAACACAGGGAACACACTTCTCAGCAAAAAGACGTGCAGGGAATATTGTAATTGGTTTCCAAGAGCTTTCTACAAAACATGTTCAACTCTTCTTAGTTAAAGAGATGGAACAAAGGCATTTTGTCTTGAGATGTTCTCCCCCTACCTTTGTGTCTGCTATTTGAATCTCAGTATGTGGGCCGGAAAGCCAAAGAACACTGTGCTCCCATTCTGGGTAATGGAGAGCTCTATTGTTTGCATTTGGTTAGAAGGCATGAAGGTAATAACCTGATTTTGCCAAGTGTGGTCCAGACAGCCTCATACAGGAATGGCTCAGCTCATTTGCTGACAGATGATTGCATCGTCAACGCTGCGTGGTTGAGGGTAATTGTGCGATGATGGCTCCCTTGTAAACCTTGCATCAGAAGGCAAAACTCTGGGAGTAGTTTGAGCAGTGGGGAGGAGTAAAATTGGACTGTGAGGGAGACAGCTGAATGCCTGTGGCCTATCCTCTTCAGTGGGGGTTTGTGGAGGCACAGATGGGAGAAGAAGCTTAAAGTCACTGGGGAGACAGTTATGGTAATGAAACATCACAAGGTAATGGTGACAAGATAACATGGTTAGAAGGAATCTTGGATTGATTAGGACTTGGCAGCCAAGGTGACACTGGATTTCAGGAGGCCGTAGGTACAGTGAAACCACTGTTTCTGGTGTAGGAGCTAAGTACCCAGCCGTGAAATTCGCTTTGCCCAAGTTCAAGTCTCAGCTGGCCACTTACTAACTCTGTGACCTTAGGCAAATTACTTCAGCTCTCTAGGCCTTTTACCTTATCTGCAAAAACGGTTTAAATAACCGTAGCCCACACACGGTTGCTATGAGGACTGAGAGTGGCATAGAAAGCTGAGGATGCCAGCCATATGATGGCATCTTGGAAATGTTCATTGTGATGGGAGGCAGACTGCCTTTCCTCCGGGCCCTGGATGAGCTTGAGTTACAGTAATACAGTATTAGGCTCCGAATATCACTCTGCTGCTTGGCTACTGCCTGCCCTCCATTCAGCTGGAGACTCTTATTCTGGGCATGGGCCATCACTTATCCCAGTAAGCAGTATAAATCCAAGGTCTGAGCTAGTTTTTTTTAGGCTGAGCAAGTACTTCTTAAAGATTCTTTCAAGGAATTAAGGCATTGGGTTCTTATTCTTCTGGGAGGTTATAGCTAACATTTAGAGACCTTAGCTTCCTCTTTCTAGAGTAAGAAAAATAATACCAGCTTCTGCACAGTTACTGTGAGGATGAGGATAATACATGTGAAGTGTCTGTGGCCATACCTGACACATAGTAGTTGCTCAATAAATGATATGCTATTATATATAAATAATACCTACATCATATACATACATCCACATGCATATATGTGTGTGTGCCACATGTCAGTGTATATACGTATGCATATATATATATAACACAGAAATATACACATACATATAGCTATAGCAATAGTACATATACATAGTTATAGTTGTAGCAAAAATATAAATCCAAACTCTGTAATCACATAAATGAGGGTTGCAGGTGAATATTTATTTAAACCATATGAGTCCCCTTTTCTTCAGGCAACTTAGGAAACATTGATCCAGCAAATGATCCACTCACCTGTGTCTGATAAACTCTATTTAATTCTACCTGATTCTACTTAGAAGTGACATATATTATAGTAATAAAGCTTATGAGCTATTTAACACCTCATGAAGAGCAAGGGTTAAAAGAAAGAATTTTCTGGGAAGCACTTATTAACAGTAATAGGCTGGTCGTGATAGCAGTGATGTTGATGGTAACACAAAACACACAAAGTACTGCCAGTTTAATAGTTTATGTTCATTTAAATCTTCCCTCTGAACACTTGGAAACCATCAAGAAAAACAGCATGTAACCTAAGCTCTACATTATCTTGGATGAGCAAAATAAGAACCTGGGAAACTATGAGACTTCACTCATTTCTTCATTTCATAGGATGATGTACATGTGCTAGCATAGTGCTTTATGTTTTGGGTAAAAAGGAGCTAAGACATTATAACTGTGTACAAGGAAGTAAAACCGAGGTCCCACCTGATGTACCCTAGAAACAAAACTTTCCAGTTCCAAAAAATTGTGTGAATTTCAACCTCCTGCTTATTCCCCTGGTGGAAATTCTCAATGCACCTGGAGCATATTAAATGTTCTAAGAAGTCCTAGGAAAGCCTCCTTATTCAGGTCTGTATTCCAACAATTATCTGACCACAGAATCTCTCTGCCAACAAGATGTGCATTCCTGTTACTTGGGAAATCTGCAATACAAGGGAACAGGCATACAAATACAGTGATGGCCGGTGACAAAGGCTGGGACACTTGGCAGCCTGAGCAGCCTGAGAACAGAGAGGACAGAAGGGTAAGATCTACCTCTGCATTAACCAAGGATCAAGAAAGTCTCCCACATTTCAGCCAAGGTCACTTAGCCAAATGATGGAAGCATGAAGATCTTCCCAGGCCACAGTGCTTCTGAAAAGAAAAGACAGCCTTTCCACATTCACACTTTCCATTCAATAGAAGTGCTCCAAGAAGTGTGACATTTTCAAGAGTTTTGTTCTCCTTGGGAAGTTCAGCATTGACTTTTCCACATGTAAAACAAGGAGGCTTAACTTGTCATTTCTAACTGCATGCCGGCCTGCCATGATTCTGTGCTTTAAACACTGACTCTGTGTGGTTTGGGTAAGAGCCAGTGGCCCACAGACCAGCACAGCAAGGTGTTTCTGTTGGAACTCCTTACTTCAATCCAGCTGAAAGGCAAAGCTCTTTGCAAAGGTTTATCTTGTGATTGATTTAGGCTGGAAAGGCTCACACACTGTGTCATAATAGATACCATGAAGAAAGAAGCTTCCAGGTCAGGTCCAACTAAATATAGCATGTGGAACTCAGAAAGCCGTAGGGTAATTACGTTAAAACCTCCACTTATGAAGGACTTCACCATACCAATGAGTAACTCTAGATTACTCTAGAATTTAGAGTTCTGTCCAATAGAAATACAGAGAAGAGGTTTGTATGTAAGTACCTGTACCCCACTTTCATAAGCCACATTCCCATACCACATCCCTCTTACACAGTCTTCATAGATCTTATAAGCAAAAATAGGTTACTCAAAAACCATCTCTAAACTTACAATCTGAATCCATAATCTCAGGAGATCGTACCTTTAGGAAAAGATTTAAAAAAATGACAGAGTCAGGGAATATTTTAGGGACATGCTTGCTCAGCTAAAGGACAAGGAAAAAGAGGTAGAAGTCAACGAACGGTCTTCAAATTTCTGACTTGAGCAACTTTGTGATTTAGAGAACAATTTTATGCAGGTTTCACTAACAATGTAATTTAACATCATCTTTAATTAAAATTGGCATTCCAGGACTGTTCACGTTTGTAGTATTGACAGAAAATGAGGTCTGATTGTCCTCACCTAGCAAACCAACTCTTGAGGGCATTCATAGAATTTTGAAAAGCTTACTTTGCAGGCAAGTTTCTTCTGCACTAGTATTATTAAGTCAAAGCACAGAAAAAAAATGCACAGTGGGATAGATCTGAGGCTAAATCTTTCTATAATTAATGACAACCTCTATGATTTAGTTTCAGCAAAAACATTATTTATCACACTGAAGTAACGGTGTAAATTTGAATTGTATTTGTTTTATCATTTTGTTTTCACTTAATTTTAAATTATCTTTCTTGATAGCTAGTAGTTTTCAAATCTCTTTGTTTTATAGTTATGCAAGCGTTATATACATAAATAATTTTATTCCCAATTTTATGTTTATGCATTTATAGAAAATTATATTTAACACTTATGTAACACCTATTATATGCCAGGGACCAGATATAAGTTCTTTGCAAATATTAATACATTTAACTCTCATAACAATGTTATGAATATAGGCATTGTCATTATTGCCACTTTACAGATGAGAAGAATGAGCCAAAGAGAAATTTCAGTGATTTGGCGAAGGTCACATAACCAGTAAAGATACAAGATTCAAACCCTGACTGTGTGGATCCTGAGCAAATATATGTTCTTAAATAACATTAATAATTTAATGTAACATGTCTGTGATTTTTTTCCTTTTAATATACTATTCAGGTTTCACTGTAATAGTCCATTTGATTCCTTGAGCAGAATTTAGAGAAGATATAATCTGGCATCATTCTTTTTTGATCCAGGAGGAAACATAAGCCCAGAGGTGAGTATTTGGGGCGACATTCATGTGTTTCTTTGTAATATTCTTCCATTTACTTCACCTGTATCTGATTTCCCAGTTCAAACTGTAAACAGACAGAGTTAGTGTCCTGTCTATCCTCCAGAGACCGAGGACAGCACTGCACAGAATAGAGACCTACAGAATTCAGCATGGCTCAAACAGGCTAAACTGAAACTTAGATCAATTAGGGATCTAATTGGCTGAGGACAGCTGGGCACATTTCTCATCTCTCAAGTGTCACAGAAGGTTCCTAATATGAGACAGCACTGGTCTGCTGGGTTGACCATACATATCCAAAATGCCCATTCTATTCCTTGTCCTTCCCCCATTGGCCTGGAGACCTCTTACTGAAACTGCAAGACCCAGAGCAAACACCATCTCCCTCCTGAGGCTTTCTGTGATCCCATTAAGGGGACCTGCCAATTTCTGTGTGTGCCTTCCCTACCTGCTCTGTCTGCCTCTTTGCAATACTTCTTAAACTGCCATATAATCAACTTTATTTCTGCCTCAATGGCTGGATCCTTAAAAGGCAGGGACTATGTCCCATTTATTTTTGTTGCCCCAGCACCTAGTGTTATGCACTAAATTGTATCTTCCCAAATACTTGTATTGAAATTCTAGCCCCCAAGTAGCTCAGAATGTAACCATATTTGGAGATAAAGTCTGTAAAGAGGTGATTAAGTTTAAATGAGCCCATAATAAGAGAGGAAGAGGCACCAGTGATTAGCACACACAGAGCGAAGGTGATGTGCGTACACACCTGCAAGAAATGGAGAGAGCCTCAGAAGAAAATCACCCTGCAGAGTCCTTGCTCTTGGACACCCAGCCCCCACAGCTGTGAGAAAAACAATGCCTGCTTGTTGAAGCCGCTCAGTTTGTAGTACAGAAACTCTAGCAAACTAATGCAGCTAGCACAATACATTCATATCTACTTGGTGCTAAAGATAGAGGTAGACACATATTTATATTTATAATTTTATGTCTATATCTATATCTTAAAATAAAAATTACTCATCCAAGGCCACAGAGCAAACTGGTGAGAGACTATGGCTACAAAAACAGCCTTCTTCTCCTCTAGATCTCAATCTGCTTTCAACTCTGAATTTTATATGATTATGTGGTACAATTTTTGTGATTTTTTTCAGTTTATTTGAGGACCCTCCAAGAAGTATAGTGTGTTGGCTTTGACATCACAAACCACATAAAGAAATTCTTACACTTTGGGAGAAGATGCATGACTGATTTTGATTACATTAGGATCAATTAAAGACTAAGGCAACAAAAGTGAAGTGTGTGTGTGTATAGTTGCAAGCACGCACTAATGTGTGTGTTTGCGTATGCACACAGTCACACAACATAATTAAATTTAT
Source organism: Lontra canadensis (assembly GCF_010015895.1). NCBI lineage: Eukaryota > Metazoa > Chordata > Mammalia > Carnivora > Mustelidae > Lontra > Lontra canadensis. Next base: position 39,507,514 of record NW_022630997.1, on the reverse strand, counting down.
CAGAATTCTCTTGGGCTCTTGTTGGAACCATGATCTCATTTGTACTTTGGGTATTTTCCCAAATAAGTGCCTGTGTTTTGAGCAACAACTGTAGGCAAGAGGTGGGGGAGGATATGTGATCTTACAAGAACAGAATAGGAGACAGAAAATCAGCAAAATCTAGGACTAAGACAGCCAGATGCCTGTGACTGGACTCATCTGTGGCACACAGAGAGAGAAATGTGGGAAGAGAGAGATGGTGGGAGCCATCAAAGCACATTCAGGGATCATCTTCCTGAAAGACCTGGCCTAATTCTCTACTGCAGCCTTTGCTCAGACTTCATACACATTCTAAGTCCTTCTCTCCAAGCTGTTGAGGCTCAGTGTTTGTCAGATGGATCAAACGGCTGACTTCACTGGGAACACACTTAAATGTTGATCATAGAAAAAGGAGGTGGGTTCACATACTAGCCCACAGTAGAGAAAGCTATTCAATGCCCAACACTAACAGACAGTAAACTCAGGCTAAAACATGGCAATTTTATGAGACTCTTGGCCGTGGCAACTTTGTCTTTCTTTTCTTGGTTTCTCCTTTCCATTTCCACCCCCTATTGACTATTTGTAAGCACCACAGCAAGATAGCCCGGCTTTTACATTTTTTCTTGAATCTCCTCATCACTGTGTGGGCCATGGGAAGTCTCCATTGACTGATTAGTCATTTGCCTTTCTATTTTTTTCCCATACAGTTGAATAACTCATATGGTCCACAGGCTGAGGAATTTGGCATGTGCCAACACCACACACACACACAATGAATGGGAACCTTATTTGTTTAGGACATGGAAATAGAGTCGGGAAGAAGTTTAAAGCACTGAAAAGACCAGAATTTATCCTGACTCCCTGGTGGTTGTATAGGTCAGAGAATAAATGTAACCTTGAGTTTTCTGAGTCCCTGCAAACAGGGTAAAGGCATTTAGACCAGGGGATTAGCTAGTCTGTTAGTTAATGCATGAAAATGGCTTCACAATTTTCCCCACAGGAGGTTGGTGAAGGGTTAGAGAAGAGGGATTAGGTGGGGGGTGGGGAGCTTGAGGAGAGAAGGATGCTGATTTTTGGAAGCAAAGAGAAAGGACAAAGTCAGAGACACATTGGAATCTGTCCTTTGGATGACTGAGGGTAGGATGGGGCTTTGATCTATATTTAGTCCCCAAAGCTCAGAGCTGTGAGACAACCTTTGTTATGCCAGGGAGACTCATGTTGGACACCAGAACAAGGGCAAGAGAGGACAGTGGGAGAGAATTACAGAAGAGGGATGAGGATACACGGGGAGGGGCTGCAGTGGGGGGAAGGGGAGTGCTCTCTTTCTCTTTCCCTCCTTTGTGAACATACAGACAAGTCCATCAAACCCGTGGCAGGCTGCTGTGATGAGAAAGATACATAATATGATAAAGCTTGGTAGCAGGCATGTGTGATTGAACAGACCAATGAAGAGATAACATTTGAAAGCTTTACTGCTTGGAAAGCTGTTAGCAAGCTGGTGTCCCCTTCATCATGTTTAATTTTACTTTTACTACCCTTCATTTGCTTTGACGGGTTGATGTTGCCATGGTGCGGTTGGAATTCTCATAAAAGTGCTGTTACCCTTTCAAGATGGCCATTTTTTTCTAGGGTTTATACCACATTTTATAGTTATGTCAGAAGGTTTACTTGGTTTATGAATTCTCCAAGCTGTAAGATTGTTCTCAAAAAACTCCGGGTTGCCTTCAGTTCTTGCCATTTAATTTGTGATCTTTTAACAACAGTCACATCTTTGGGTGATGTTCCGACATAATTAGAAATGCATCTTCTGGTTCATGCAAGTCAACAAAGGGCACACAGAGAAACCAAGGCCACTTTCCATAGGTGAGAAGTCCCTGAGTATATGTAGCTGTCTCTATGCTTCTGAATATTGTACTTGATGCGTAAAATGGTAATAAATAAAATACTGTGACCAACTATGAAATCTGATGATTAATATCGAACCGTATAACATGATGACTCCTTTATTTCCTCTCTAACAATCCAAGGCTGGTAAACTGCATAAGAGGAACACATCTTTTACTAAATCCTCACTGAGAAGGCCAGGCTATAGGTCACGAATAAGACTCCAAACAAGTCTTCAACTTCCCCAGTTTTTAATAGTCTATCACTTATTCAAAGAGATTTAATTACTCACTGAATATGTGTCTCAGAATTTTAAGAAGGCAGAGGAATTCAAGACACTCTCTACCACATTTGAGAAGTAATCCAAACTGAGAATGCCAAAGGCAACATATAATTGCAAGACATCGTGTTAGGTCCGATATGGAATATAATTCCAATGAATTGGAATGTGACTTTATGTTAAGATTTGATGTGAGACGTCAGAAATGTAAAGATAGACCAAGTCTATCTTTCAGGTTTATGCTGGTCAATAAATATTTAGTGCATTCCTGCACATTGTCGTACAAGATCTGAAACGTGGAAGTAGTTTTAAGAAGTGGCAAACTATCCGTCTGTATGTGTTTCCTATTGTTGCTCTAACTAATTACCACAAACTCAGTGACTTAAACAATACAAATTTATAATCGTAGAGTTTTGGAGGTCAAAAATCTAAAAATGGGTCTCCCTGGGCTCACATCACAGTATCAGTAAGGCAGCATTCTTCTGGAGGCTTTGAGGGAAACCCTCTTTCCTCACCTTTTCCAGCTTTCGGAAGGTGCCTGCATTCCTCAGCTTATGGCCCCTTTCCTCCATCTACAAAGCTAACAATGCCCCTCTGACCATAGTTACATCTCCCTCTGACTCTCTTGTACTTTCTTCTTCCACTTTTTTTTTTAAGATTTTATTTATTTATTTGTCAAGAGAGAGAGCACAAGCAGGGGAAGTGGCAGCCAGAGGGAGAAGAAACCTCCCCACTGAGCAGGGAGCTCGATGCCAGACTCGATCCCAGGACCTGGGATCATGACCTGAACCGAAGGCAGACACTTGACCAACTGAGCCACCCAGGTGTCCCTCCTCGTTCACTTTTAAGAACCCTGGTGAATACTGTGAGCTCACACAGTGAGATAACTCAAGAAAATCTTATTTTAAGGTCAGCTGATTAGTAGCATCAATCCCATCTGCAACCTTAATTCCTCTTTGCAATGTAAAATAACATATTTATAGGTCTGTGGATTAGAAGGTGGACAGCACACATGTGGGAGGAGACTTGAAAAGGATAGAGAAGGCTCTCCCTTAAAGTAGAGTGGGACTGCATAATCAGAAGTTAGCTTTCCAGGGCGCCTGGGTGGCTCAGTGGGTTAAGCCGCTGCCTTCGGCTCAGGTCATGATCTCAGGGTCCTGGGATCGAGTCCCGCATCGGGCTCTCTGCTCATCAGGGAGCCTGCTTCCCTCTCTCTCTCTGCCTGCCTCTCTGTCTACTTGTGATCTCTGTCTGTCAAATAAATAAATAAAATCTTTAAAAAAAAAAAAAGAAGTCAGCTTTCCAGCAAAGACATTTTATGACACTTTGACATTGTACAAGGAACTGAAAATCTCTAACTTTAGCTTCCCCACTGGTATGATGGGCATGGCAACATTTTACTACCAGCCAGCAAGTATGTTTAAAGTGGCAGAGCAGGGTTCTTGAGTGGCTGTCGGTTGAGTGTCTGCCCTGGACTCAAGTTATGATCTCAGGGTCCTGGAACTGGGCCCTGAGTTGGGCTTCCTGCTCAGTGGCGAGCCAACTTCTTCCTCTCCCTCCTCCCCTCCCCTCCCCCAACTTGTGTGGGCTCTCTCTTTCTCTCAAATAAATAACCAAAATCTTTAAAAAAATAAAGTGGCAGAATATCTGATCATATATACAAACAGAGCTTATTTAACCTTTCTCTGACTATTTTACATTTTAACAACTCTGAATTTTGCTATTTATAATAGCAATGACCCTGCAATACACATCACTATATAGCACTGATTATTTCCCTGTGATAATGTCCAAATTGTAGCCACACTGGATCCAAAGGTGTGAATGCCTTGAAGGATATTGACAATTTCCAAAAAGTCAGGATAGTTGCAAGTGTGTATCTTGGAAGAAGCACGGATGAAACAAATAAATCTGCTCATGCTTAGTCCTCCTTGGTTCCTGAGGCCTATCATGAAGTGTTTCATGATTCACATTTTTTTGCTTCATGATCACCAAATGCAAAGTTAAACCTTGATTGTAACCTGATGAAAGACCCTCAAGTCGATGACCCAGTTAAGCCACGCCCAGATTCCTGACCAAAAAAAAACTATGAGATGATAATTCTGTACTTTTTTTAAAGCCACTGAGTTTTGCAGTACGTCATTACACAGCAATAGATTGATCATATAGTCCTTGAAGGAATGCAGTTTCTTACCTTCTTAGGAGACTAAGGCTTTCCTCGTAATGATTGCGTAAGAAAGTAGGTCGGGCTGTGGGTTTTGAACATTCTCACGTTCATGGCCCCTGTACAAAGTGGCTGGAAGTATACTGTGTCCTTCAGGCCAACCAGCTTCAGGGTAGCTCAGGTTTGGGAAGTAGGGAATTGGAATATGCCACCTTTCCATTGCCCACATGCAGAGTTTACTCCACCTTAGAAGAAATTTCTGCAAGAAAGAAAAATAAGAATCAAATGGCGCTCGTAGGAGAGAGAGTTTTTGAGCTATAGTCTCTCTGGTGTCCTTAATTGCACATTTTTATTTAGGTTCAGCCAACTGGCATTTAAACACCATTTTAATTAGGTTAGCACTGGAAAAAGAAGAGTATTTGGTTTGAGTTTCTTGTTCCAACTTCCTTTCTTAATTGCCTTTTCATTCAAGCCAAAGACTTATGGTGGCAGCCACAGCCCAGTTGAAAAACAATTCATTGTATCAGTGACTCGGCCTCATAACAGAGCACCTTAATAAGACCAAGTCCTGTACTTCCTGACTCCCTAAGATGGATTATGTTCATAGTCCATTATTTGAACGAGAGTATCTGACTTATGGCAAATCTATCTGAAACAGCATTGTAGAACTGTATTTTATCTTTAAGAAATGTATTTTATAAAAGTAAGATATTTACTTCTGTTGCAGGAAGGAATTTAAGCAGAAAAATTTCTCTCTAATGTTTGTTGAATCATATGAGAATGATGAGGGGGAACAGGGTGATACATCAACCAACTAACTTGAAAAACTCAGTTGTATTTTTATTTCAGGAAGAAAGGCTGAGCTAAGGGTGCCCTGTGGTATTGCATGAAATACTTTTCTTCTTTTTCCAAGTCATGCATATCACCCAGGAATTCACAAGGGTAGCATCTCTGTTCTCTATTACTTAAATTTGCACAAGCATGCGATCAATTCTTCTTTCCTTTCCTTCCTCTTTAGGGCTTGTGAAAGGAGTTGAAATTTACAGTCTTTGAGGATGGCAATCTTTGTTTGCAATCATAGAATCATAGAATGTAAGAACCAGAAGGGATCTCTGAGATTATCTGGTCTGACCCTCTCATTTTACAAGTGAGGTAACCAAGACCCTTTAGCAAATGATTCTATGTGTGACTAATTCTTTTAACGACACTCGGAGCCCTGAACCAGAAGAGACCAGGATCAGGATTCACAAAGAGCAAAGAAATCACGCTCACAGGCGAGGAGTTTTAACTTCATTTCAGTACATTATTTTCTTTCTTTTTTTTTTTTTTTTTTGAAGAAATCAGGACAGAAGATCAAGGACAGAAGGCAGTCGTGGCAGAGCCCCAGGTTCTCAGCCTGGCCTCCCCATTCTCTAAGTCTGTGACCTAGGGAAAGCCTCTTAATGTCTCAATTTCTGCATGAATAACCAGGGACAAAACAATAAGGCCAACCTCTCGGGTCGTGGTGAAGATAACATGAGCAACTGCATGGAAAGCTCCCAGCACAGGGCCCCACTCTTAACAAGTACTCAAGAAATGTGTGTGATCATTATTACTAGTTTTTATGAGAATCATACCATCCCAAACATGCTAACCCTTAACAATAGCAAACCATGTCACCTTTTGGGCCTCAGTTTGGCCACATGTAAACGGAAGGAATTTCAGCATTAAGACTCACTCGATCTTGGGTTCTCCTCTCCAGCTGACCTGGATTTAGAAGCAACCTCTTCAACTTACAATGGCCTCTTCCATCAGCTCACACCCTGTCTCTGCACCACTGGACCAGAAGTACCATGAGGGTAGAGCTCACAGTTGACTCTTAGGTGCTTTTCCTTTGGACCTAATACAGTATCTTTGACTAATAGGCCCCCTTATTAAATCAACACTTAGCTGTTTAACTTTTATTACTTCTAGAAACAAGGCCAGCTTGATAGGTTAATGGCCAAAAAAAGATCCTAGCTAAACAGCAGCAGAGGATAACATATCAGAAAACTCTCCAGAGAGCTCAGGATTAACGCCAACAGCTCAGGCAACAGTGGACTCTCAGTGCACTTGGGGCTGTGGGAAAGCTGGTAGGAGGAATTGAGACAAGAATTGGACCAAGACATCAATTGAACAGTTGGAACCAAATGGAAAGATCAGTTTTAATGGAGGAGAGTCTGTGGAGGGAGGTTAGGCTAGGTCTACTGGTAGAGAAGGGTACAATAACACTTATTCGTTACTTTTCGTCATCCCTGAGATAAAAGAAAAGAAATGGTGTCGTTGCTGGTTTTTTTAAAAGTACTTGAAATGTAGTTTTTAAACTCTTTGGTTACAAAGCACATGCTCTAAGGAGTGGCCCTGGCATTGTTTTTCACACTTCTTGTCTGCCTTCCACGGAGCTTCAGTGACAGGCAAAGGCTTTGGAGAAAACAAAATACAGTGTTTGGCTCACTCAAATGGACTGTCCCCTGTTGTCAGGGCTTAAATTTTAAATCATTCTGGCCACCCGATGTGGAACCCAGCAAAGAACCTTTGTCAGGAAAAGGTCAGATGCAGTTATTAACACAGAGTGACAACCGTACTTCAGAGAACAATTGCCCTCTCCTGTCCCTGCAACCTTCATGGAATTCTTTGCTGACAATCTCTTCATTTCCTTACATTGTCAGCAAGATATTTAACAGCCCCTTGTCGTCCATCTTGGCTCTCTCAGAGGTGTGGGCCAGGAGAGTGCAGGGTAACTTGGGAGAACAAAATAAAGAACATATTAATCTCTGGCCAGGTCAATTCAATGCCACTTGAGTGAACATTTAACTTTTTGTCATTGTTTTTGCTTTGTTAACAAGACTGAGGCAACTCTGAGCCACAACTGTGGCATTTTAGACCTGGAAAGAGTTCTATCCATCCCCCTAGGAACCCCAAAGAGTGCCAGAATTCTTTGACCCCATGGCCAATATCGTGATTTATATGGGTCCATTCTCCATCATTCTATGCCCCTGAGGTCTCAGTCACTATAGGAAGACCTTGGTTTCTGGTGATCTTGGGCCAGGTCAACCCACACACTACTGTGATTTGGCCACATGTTGCATCCTGGCACAGCTTGATGTTCTCTGTCATGAGGTTGAATTTTGCCTGTCCTGAATGGACATATTAATGCATTTCTCTAGACTTACAGGACTAGGTCAAAATGAGCAAAGTTGTGAGGATATTTTGCTGTATAGATGATGGAGAAGTGACAGGGTTAACACTTCCTGAATAATACAGGTGTAAGAGAAAGACAGTAATGCAAAATCTTGTAGCCATCCATGATTATAAGAGTCCTCTATCTTGATCTGGGTAAGCAGGACCTTAGAAGCAGAGTGGCAAACTGTACTGACAACCTCTTTTCTAAATGTGTATCCGTGTGTGTGTGTGTGTGTGTGTGTGTACATCTGCATGTGAGCATGCACATATTTCCAAAATCCAAATAGTTATGCATATAGAGGGATGAAGAAGACCAAAACAATGGAAGGAGAAATGACATGTAGGCTATTGGCAACCAGCATTTTTTCATGTAAGTACTCAAATCAAGTAATTACCATGAATTACCAGTTGCTGGTCTAGATGCTACGTATGGGTCAAGCCACTGTCCTCAGGTAGGGGGAGGGTCTCTGCATCTCTCTGTTTTCTTTGTGTGCTACTACCATCTACCCTTGAACCAGCCAGCCCTGTCCCAGTTAGATTTTATAAAAAGCTCTTTCCCCAGAATGGTGGTGCCTGTGGAGGGAAGGAAATCTTCTCCGGAGAGCATGTTGAGACCAAGAGAAGCCATGATAACTGATAAAATGATGAGCTCCCCGGGGAAATCTCCACAGGCCTGGCACTAGCTCCGTGATTAGTCTTGTCCTCATTGGGGGATGCACATTGCCTTTTTCTGGCCTCTCGGAAGGAATAATATATGATTTGGATATTACTCTGCTATTGACATGCTGGCATTTCTGCTTTAACAATTTTAAAAGAAACAAGGAGTTTACAGTTCTGGGTACTTAATAATCCTGGAAGACAGCTGAGGATGGTTGCAGGAATGCATAGTACATCACCCCCTGCCCCCACCAGTCTTCCTTAGGTCATTAAACATAGCCATAAGGATTTGCGCACCATCTAAGAAAAGAGTTGTGGATGAGGGGTATTTTCAATAAGATGGGGTTAGGGATCACAAGTCATATTCCCTCCACACATGATTTCCTCATGAAGATTGGAAATTTTTAATTGCTTTAGAGTGAGCTGACCTGTTTCATAGTGGTACTGTGGCAAGGACCATAATTGGATGTGAACTTTCTCCAAATCTGTAGAATAACAAGTCTTGCCAAAAATGAGCCCACCTCTGCTTTACCCACTTGAGGGTAGACATAGGTACCACAGGCAGAGCTCATAGTTTTTGAATCACTTTTTGGAGATGTCCTTGGGTATCACCTCTAATAATGTCCTTATTCTGTAAATAGGTCTGTACCACTTCCGGTCCATGACATGAATTTGTTTTGATTTCTAATGTGGAGAGGTGCCGAATGAGAAAAAAACACCACCACTGAGTTGAAGTGGAATAGAAAAGTTTGTAGTTAGACGCAAAGAAAGATTGTTTACAACATTTTTAATCAGTTTTATTTGACTTTTTAAAAAATTGACTTGTTTATAAAGTTTGAATTCTTACTTCTTACCCACTAGTGATTATTTCTTTGCTTTTTGTTAGGCCTAAACTCTGAAACCAAAACCAAAGCCAAACCAAACCAAACCAAACCAAACAAGCCCAACCTTACAGGAAGACCCACATAAAGGTAGAAACTATGGAGTGAAGAACAAGCAGTCTAATCTGAACCATTGCTATACTGTCCACGTGGCATAGTTCTTTTGGTGGAGCTCAGTCTGAGGTATTATATTAATGTTTCAAAGGAGAAAAATGAAGGTTCTAAAACTCCGAAGAAGTCCCCACTTACGGGATAGAGGTGTTTGGGAGTAGCATAGATGGGGAGGTCTCTCTCCTTGGCTTGTAGATGGCCATCTATTCCCTGTATTTTCCTAGTCTTCTGCTGTGTATGTCTGTGTTCTAATCTCCTCTTTTTATAGGGAAACCCACCATATTGGATTTGAGCCCACTCTAATGAGCTCATTTAACCTTAACTATGTCTTTAAAAGAAATCCTATCTCCAAACACAGTCATGTTCTGAAATACTGGGAAGTGGGACTTCAACATAGAAATTTGGGAGGGATTCATTTCAACCCATAACAGTGTGTGAGGGCACACAGTATCTTCCATCTTCACATCTTCTCCTCTCCTGTTTTGGGTCTCCTCCCTGATGCACGTGACTCACTCAAGCTTGTCCCGACTCTCCTGGGAAGCGAAGTCATACATACACGGGCAACTCCTTTGAGCATCCCATTTCCTTCCTCATCCATGCTCCCAATAGCAGTGTACGTGAGCTATTTATTTCTTACTTCTTCCCAACACCTCATTTTGTTAAACTTCTAAGTCTGATGATGGTGAAATATCTCAATTTCAAAATTTGCATTTTCTTCTTCTTTCTGGATTAGATTGCCTACCTTTCATGGGTATTGGTTACCTTCTTGGTGTCTCCTCTTTAAATTGCCTATTGTCATTTTAGGTAGTGTTGAGTAACTTTTCTTACTGATACACTGAATCTATTGTATATTCTGAATTCAAAACTTTGTCAATGATATTTGCTGTGAGCACCTTCTTGTTTGTGGCTTGTCTTTTCACTTTTTTCTGAAGACTTTGATGAAGTAGGAAATTTTCAATAATCTTCTGTCTCTTACTTAGGATACCTCCCAAAAGCCTTTAAAGATATTCTTCGCATATTTTTACCTTAAATTTTTAAAGTTTTGACCTTCATCCTTTTCATCTTCTGGGGAAAAAAAATATAAAGTGTGAGGTAAAAACCTGGTTTTGTTTCCATGTGACTGTGACTAACTAGTTACCTCAACATTATTTACTTGGTAGAAAGTCCCTTTCCCACTATTCTGTATTGGCATACTCATCAACATGGAGCTCCTATGTTTATTTGTGGCACTAATTCTGAACTACTGGTTAATTTTTTTTATCTAGGCATAAATACCATAGTGTCTTAACAACTAATACTTTGTTAAGACTTATTATTTGATAGGCAATTCGCACTCATTTTTTTCCTTAATCCCCATTACCTATTTTAGCCCATCCTTTCACCCACCTCCCCTCTGGCAACCAACATTTTTTGTTTTTGTTTGTCTCCTTTTTTCTTTGTTTGTTTTGTTTCTTTAATTCTACCTATGAGTACAACCATAAAGTATTTGTCTTTCTCTGATGGACTCATTTCACTTAATATTATACTCTCTAGATTCATCCATGTTGTTGCAGATGGCAAGATTTCATTCCTTTTAGGCTGAGTAATAGTCCATTGTGTGTATATATACCACAACTTCTTTATCCATTCATCTATGGATGGATACTTGGGTTGCTTCCATATCTTGGTTATTATTGTAAATAATGCTGCAGAAAACATAGGTGTGGATAAACATTTTTGAGTTAGTGTTTTCATTTTCTTTGGGTAAATGCCAGTAGTGGAATTACTGGATCATGTGGTAATTCTATTAATTTTATGAAGAACATTCCATACCGTTTTTTACAGTGAATGCACCAATCTACATTCCCATCAACAGTGTACTTTTTCTCCACATCCTCACCAACTCTTGTTATTTCTTGTGTTTTTTATTTTAGTCATTCTGACAGGTGGAAGGTGATATCTCATTTTGGTTTTAATTTGCACTTCCCTGATGATTAGTGATGTTAAGCATCTTTTCACGTGCCTGTTGGCCATCTGTATGTCTTCTTTGGGAAAAAAAAAATTATCTCTTCAGGTCCTCTGCCCATTTTTTAATTGGATATTTTTTTGGAATTAAGTTGTATACATTTTTTAAAATTAAATTTCAGATACTCGTCCCATATTGGATATATCATTTGTAAATATCTTCTTCCACTTAGTAGGTTCCTTGTCATTTTGTGAATTGTTTCTTTGGCTAAGGAGAAGCTTTTCATTTTGATGTTTCCCTTCATAAATTTCCCCCCTCATTTTATTTTTTAAATTGACTTCTTATATCATTTATTTTTATATTTTTTATATCATTTATCTTTTTATATTTTTATATCATTTATCTTTTTCTATCTTTTACCTTTTTCTTTTTCACCTTTTTATATGAATTTAAGAATCACCTTGTTAAATCACTCCCTCAATTTTGCATTATAGGAAGGGAGAACATACCCAGGTGCTAAAAGTGACTGATTGGTTTATGCAAATATAAAACTTGAACAGAAGACAGGTGGTGCTCAGCATATCATCAAAGTGACTATCACTGACCCAATGACTCTGAGAAAATGTACAGTTGTGAGTGCTGCCAAACCCAAAAGCCACTGAATTCTTGTTTCACTACCTCGCCTTTATGCCGAAGATGTCATCACATGGCAGGCAAAGGCAACACTTCCATCCAAGACGGTATTTGTTGACACTGGCCTGTCTTGGCACTTGAAAGCAGGTTCACAGCAAGCATTCTTGATCATTTTATTGGCCATCTGCTTTCCAGCATAACTAGAAGTTGTTTTCCCTCACACAGTTAGACTAAAATGACATGTAACTTATACATAAATTTAGAGAATATGAGAAATTTGGGAATATTGAAATTTCTAAAGAATAAACACAGTGTATTTCTTCATGTATTTAGGCATTTTTTGTGTCTATCAATAAAATTATTTTTTTAAATCCATGATGTTCTGAAAGCTTTGTTGCTGTTAGAAATTGTATTTTTTAAATTGTACATTTTTAAAAGATTTTAATTATTTATTTATTTATTTGACAGAAAGAGAGAGAGAGAGCATAAGCACAAGCAGGCAGAGCGGCAGGCAGAGGGAGAGGGAGAAGCAGACTCCCCACAGAGCAGAAAGCCTGAGATGTGGCTCAATCTCAGGCTCCTGGGATCATGACCTGAGCTGAAGGCAGAAGCTTAACTGACTGAGCCACTCAGGCTCCCCTAAGTTGTATTTTTAATTGACTATTTCTAGCATGTAAAAATACTACTAATTTTTATATTGATTTTCTATCTAACAATCTTATTATTTCTAATACTTTGTAGATTCTCTTGGGTTTTTTTAATCATAGAAAATAATATTCTTGTAACATAGTTTGCCCCTTTCTCTCCAACTATTATATGTTTTGTTTCTTTTTTCCTCTTATTGTGTTGGTTAGGAACTCCAATAAAATGTTTGAGGATGTGATAGCAGGAATCTTAAATTTGCTTTTAACTTTAAAGTTTTCTAAAGCTTCACCATGCAGTTAGATATTTCCAGTAGCTTTCAGAAAAATACCATTTTATCAGATTAAGGAAGGACTCCTTCATTTTGCATTTTGATAAGATCTTTCCCTTTTTTAAAAAATCCACAATGAGTGTTCAGTTTCATTAAATTCCCTCTCAGTATTTATTAAAATGGCTATTTTTGCTTCTCTTTACTCTCAAAATCTCATGATTTACATAGAGGGATTTCCTGATATACAGTTCTCCTTGCTTGTTTAATATGGGTATAGATACAGCTATACAGATCTCTTAATATATGCATTGATTTTATTTGATAAATATATGATAGTATGTATTACATATTTCATACCTAAATATAATCATTATAGATTTTTAATATATTCAATGGCAATATGGTATATAATGTAGGACTTCCATCTAATGAGCTATACTTGCGTAGCTTTTATAAGTAAATGAACAAACTGTATACATCACATATATCAATTTCTCTATAAAATATATGTTGAAATATATGTATTTAACATAAAAATTTGGTATTACATGTATTTAATACAATACTGACATATATAATTAATAATATTATACTTAGGAGTCTTACATCTATGTTTAAAGATAAAACCAGTCTATAACTTTATTTTAATTTATCCTTGTCTGATTATATTATCATTATAGTAACAAAAGACAGTGAGCAAGACATTTTCCCCTCTTTTAGTATCTGAAACTATAAGACACATTTCTTCAAAGATAGCCAATTCCCCATAAAACTGTTTTGTTGTTGTTTGGGAAAGAAAGTAAAATTAAAATCTTAAAATTGATTCAGTTTTTGATGGTTATAGTTTTACTCTGATCTACAAGTTTTCTTAAGACAATTGTAGCAATCTGTAATTTCCTTATCTATAGTCCATTTCATCTACATTTTTCAAATTTATTGCCATCATTATTCATCACACTTTTAAACGATTCTTTATTTTCAGAGTATCTAGACTTCAGTCTTATTTGGCTTTCCTAATATTATTTATTCCATTTCATCCTTATGTATATAATCTAAGATTTGTCTCTTTGGGGTGCCTGGGTGGCTTAGTCAGCTCAGGTCATGATCACAGTGTTGTGGGATCCAGACCCTAACTGGGCTCCACGCTCAGCAGGAAGTCTGCTTGTCCCTCTCCCTCCTCATCTGCCCCTCTCTCAGCGTGCTCTCTCTCAAATAAATAAATAATATCTTTTTTAAAAAAGATTTGTCTGTTTTATTGATCAATTTTTTAAAAAGCTTTTCACTATATTGTATTTACTGTCACATCTTTTTATTTTCTGCATCTAACTTTATTTTAATTTTCATTTCATTTACTTTGACAAACACTCATAATTTGCTTCATTTTGTCTTTTTCTTTTTTTTTTTTTTTACAAAGTGGCAGGATTACCTCTCTTATATTCAGTATCTTTATTTTAACCTATCTTCATTTTCAAATATGCACATAACTTTACCTCTGACTAATGCTTTAGCTGCACCTCACAAGCCTTTACGGGCAATATTCCTACTGGGTTTCTAAATGTGTCATAAGTTATTTGTGGTCTCTTCTCTAATTCAAGTGTTAGTTAAAGACAAGAATGCTCAGCTCCAACCTTATGCGTGTTCTTACAATTTTTTTTTTATTTATTTGTCAGAGAGAGAGAGCACAAGCAGGGGGAGCAGCAGGCAGTGGGAGAAGCAGGCTCCCTGCTGAGCAAGGAGCCAGATACGGGACTCAATCCCAGGACCCTGGGACCATGACCTGAACTTAAGGCAGATGCTTAATCAACTAGGCCACCCAGGTGTCCCTATCTTTTATTTTTTAATTTCTAACTCTATTTTCCTGTCGTTAGAAGAGATAAGCTGCATGATATAGATAATTCTAACCGTGTTGAGGTTTTTCTTCTGTGTTTATGGGTTCCATTAGGTTGAGCTGAAAGTTTGAGAAGAGGTGGTTAGGTGAACATGGCAATGAATAGAGAAAGCAGCATGATTTGCTTTAATATTCAGGAGATAATTGTAATTGTATTTCCACTCTTAAAATGTTAAAAGCAAATATACATAATTATAATTTTTAAAGAATCTATAATTTTCAGTGAGAAAAGAAGGATGAAGAAAGGCAGGGACAATGTAACCAAGATGCTAGAAAAAGAGACAGGAAAAAGAAAGACAAAATGAGAAAGCAAATTAAGGGAAATACCTTAGAGTCAAGACGAGTAGAGACAGACTAAATGTAACTTACTTAAAAACAATGACTCTCTGACTGAATACAAAGAACTACTCAATTTTAAGTTAATGCCATAAAAAAATGATGCAGAAAAGTGGAATACAAACTATTTGGGGAAAAGATAAACCAGAAAAATATCACTAAAAAAAAACTAGTGTGGCTTTGTCAATATCAACAACATATAATTTAACCTAAAAAGTATGACTAAAAATTAAAAAAAAAAAAAAACCTATAGAAAGAGATGCCTGGGTGGCTCAGTTGGTTGAGTGTCTGACTCCTGATTGTGGCTCAAGTCATGGTCTCAGGGTAGTGCAATCAAGCCCCATGTCGGGCTCTGTGCTGAGCGTGGAGCCTGCTTGTGATTCTCTTCCATCCCTCTCCCTCTGCTCCTCCCCAGCTTGTGCACATTCTCTCTCTCTTAAAAAAGAAAAAAAAGAAAAAACTATAGCGATAAGCAACAATTATTCAAGATGATATAAAAATCATGAACGTATATGTATACAACAACATACACACATACAAAGTGGAAGTTTTCCCACAATTTTCTCAGAAATTATTAGATAAAGAAGACAAAAAATATATCATGAACATTTTCTTATATCATTTAGATCTTTAATTTCATTTGTAATGCCCTTATAGTTTTTCTTAAATAGATTGACAAGGAAAATAAATAGTCTCTTTTGTTGGACATTTAGTATGATACCAATTTTTTGCTTTGCAAAGAGCACAGTAATAGATACACATTTTGTGCTGTTCTTAGACTCCTGTAGATTTGAATTTCTATCTGGTATCATTTTCTTTCATTCTAAAGAACATCCTTTAGCATTTCTTATGGTGCAGGTCTGCTATCAGCAAATTCTTTCAGTTTTTGTTTGTCCAACAATTTTATCTTCATTTTTGAAGGGTATTTTCACTGTTTATATGTTTCTTGATTTCACCACTTTAAATATGACATTCTATGGTTTTCTGAGCTTCATTGTTTTTAAGAAATCAATATTAATTCATGTTAGTGCTTCCCTGTAAGTGAAGATGTAAAGCATGTCTTTATTTTTATGCTTTCAAAATCTCCCTTGAGGGGCACCTGGGTGGCTCAGTGGGTTAGGGCCTCTGCCTTTGGCTCAGGTCATGATCTCAGGGTCCTGGGATCGAGCCCCACATCGGGCTCTCTGCTCAGCGGGGAGCCTGCTTCCTCCTCTCTCTCTCTCTGCCTGCTGCTCTGCCTACTTGTGATCTCTTAAAAAAAAATTTTTCCCTTGAAATTTTGCTCAACAATTTTATTACATTGTGTATAGAAGTATGTGTGTGTGCACATGCATGTGTGTGTATTATCCTGCTTGGGGTTTTCTGGGTCTCCTGAATCTCATAAAAGAAGTGTTTTTTTAAACTACATTTGGGAAATATTGGCTATTATTTTTTTATTATTATTAACATATAATGTATTATTTGCCCCAGGAGTATAGGTCTGCGAATCATCAGTCTTACACAATTCACAACACTCACCATAACACATACCTTCCCCAGTGTCCATTATCCAGTCACCTCATACCTCCCCATCCTCCAGCAGCTCTCAGTTTGTTTCCTGAGATTAAGAGTATCTTATGGTTTGTCTCCCTCCCAGTCAAATCTTGTTTTATTTTTTCCCTCCCTTCCCCCCATGAACCCCCTGTCTCCCAAATTACTCATATTGGAGAGATCATATGATAGTTCTCAGTCTTTGATTGACTTATTTTGTTTAGCATAATACCCTCTAGTTCCACCCATGTCATTGCAAATGACAAGATTTAGGGGTATTTTTTTGATTGCTGCATAGTATTCCATTCTGTGTATATATATCACATCTTCTTTATCCATTCACCTGTTGATGGACATCTAGGCTCCTTCCATAATTGACTATTGTGGACATTGCTGCTATAAACATTCAGGTGCACAGCCCCTTCAGATCACTACATTTGTATAGTTAGGGTAAATACCCAGTAGTGCAATTGCTGGGTCATATGGTAGCTTTATTTTCAACTTTTTAAGTTTCCCAGAGTGTTTCCCAGAGTGGCTGTACCAGCTTGCATTCCCGCCAACAATGTAGGAGGGTTCCCCTTCCTCCTCATCCTCATCAACATCTGCCATTTCCTAACTGGTTAATTTTAACCATTCTGACTGGTGTAAGGTGGTATCTTATTGTGGTTTTGATTTGTATTTCCCTGATGCAGAGTGATGTTGAGCACTTTCTCATGTGTCTGTTGGCCATGTGGGTGTCTTCTTTGCAGAAATGCCTGTTCATGTCTTCTACCCATTTCTTGATTGGATTATTTGTTCATTGGGTGTTGAGTTTGATAAGTTCTTTATAGATTTGGGATGCTAGCCCTTTGTCTGATAGGTCATTTGCAAATATTTTCTTCCAATCTCTCAGTTGTCTTTTGGTTTTGTTGACTGTTTCCTTTGCTGTGCAAAAGCTTTTGATCTTGATGAAGTCCCAATAGTTCATTATTGCACTTGCTTACCTTGCCTTTGGCAATGTTTCTAGGAAGAAGTTGCCACAGCTGAGGTCGAAGAGGTTGTTGGCTGTGTTCTCCTCAAGGATTTTGATGGATTCTTGTCTCACATTGAGGTCTTTCATTCATTTTGAGTCGATTTTCATGTGTAGTGTAAGGAAATAGTCCAGTTTCATTTTTCTGCAGGTGGCTGTCCAATTTTCCCAACACCATTTGTTGAAGAGACTCTTTTCCATTGGGCATTCTTCCCTGCTTTGTTGAAGATTAGTTGACCATAGAGTTGAGAGTATATTTCTGGGCTCTCTATTTTGTTCCATTGATCTATGTGTCTGTTTTTGTGCCAGTACCATACTGTCTTGATGATGACAGCTTTGTAATAGTGCTTGAAGTCTGGAATTGTGATGCTGACAACTTTGGTTTTCTTTTTCAACATTCTTCTGGCTATTCAGGGTCTTTTCTGGTTCCATATAAATTTTAGGATTATTTGTTCCATTTATTTGAAAAAAGTTGATGGTATTTTGTTAGGGATTGCATTAAACATGTAGATTGTTTGGGGCATTTAGCCCATTAACATTCAGGGATACTATAGAAAGATATGAATTTAGTGCCATTGTATTGCCTGTAAGGTGACTGTTACAGTATATTGTCTCTGTTCCTTTCTGGTCTGTTACTTTTAGGCTCTCTCTTTGCTTAGAGGACCCCTTTCAATATTTCCTGTAGGGCTGGTTTGGTGTTTGCAAATTCTTTTAGACTTTGTCCTGGAAGCTTTTGATCTCTCCTTCTATTTTCAATGGCAATCTAGCTCGATATAGTATTTTTGGCTGGGTGCTTTTCACATTTAGTGCACTGAGTATATCATGCCAGTCCTTTCTGGCCTGCTAGGTCTCTGTGGACAGATCAGCCGCCAGTCTAATACTGTTATAGGTTACAGACCTCTGGTCCCAAGCTGCTTTCAGGATTTTCTCTTTGTCACTGAGACTTGTAAGTTTTATTATCAGATGACCAGGTGTTGACCTATTTTCATTGATTTTGAGGGGAGTTCTCTGTGCCTTCTGGATTTTGATGCTTGTTCCCTTAGCCAAATTAGGGAAATCCTCTGCTATAATTTGCTCCATTATACCTTCTGCCCATCTTTCTCTTTCTTCTTCTTCTGGGATCCCACTTATTCTAATATTCTTTCATCGTGTGGTACCAATTATCTCTCAAAATTCTCCCCTCTTTTTCTCAGCTTATTTATTCTCCATCATTTGGTCTTCTATATCACTAATCCTCTCTTCTTATTTATAATAGCAGTAAGAGCCTCCATTTTTTATTGTACCTCATTAACAGCTTTTTTTTAATTTCAACTTAGTTAGATTTTAGCTCTTTTATTTCTCCAGAAAGGGATTCTCTAATATCTTCCATGCTTTTTTTGAGCCCAAATAGCACCTTGATAATCTTCATTCTAAACTCTAGTTCTGATATATTACCAATGTCCATATTGATTAAGTCCCTAGCCATCAGTACTACCTCTTGTTTTTTTGTTTTTTTGTTTTTTTTGAGGTGAGTTTTTCTGCCTTGTCATTTTATCCAGATAAGAATAGATGAATGAGGGGTGCCTGGGTGGCTCAGTGGGTTAAAGCCTCTGCCTTCAGCTCAGGTCATGATCCCAGGGTTCTGGGATTGAGACCTGCGTCGGGCTCTCTGCTCAGCAGGGAGCCTGCTTCCCCCTCTCTCTCTCTGCCTGCCTCTCTGCCTACTTGTGATCTCTGTCTGTCAAATAAATAAATTAAAAAAAAAAGAATAGATGAATGAGGGAACAAAATACTAAAAGGGTAGCAATGACCCCAGAAATATACACCCTAACCAAATTGGAAGAACCCTGAAACCAGGGGTAGAAGAAGGAGAAAAAAAATTATATATATACATACATACATATACATTTATTATATATATGAATATGAGTATATATGAATATATATTATATTATTTATTATATATTATATATATGTATGTGTGTATATATGTATATATACTGCTGAATAGAACAGAGCCACACACTTGACTTTGGGTATATTTTGGTCTGTTAGAAGAGACTGCCTCCAAAATTTTTAAAGAAAGAAAAACTTATATATGTACAAAAATAAGGGTAAACACAATGAAGGGATGGAATATGATTGTAAAGATGAAAATTTTAAAAGATTCTAAAAAAGGAATTGATAAGAAATGGTAGAAAAAAAGAAAAGAGGAAAGAATGTGATCAGGCTGGAGACTAGAACAAAGCCATGTGCTAGATTTAGGGTATATTTTGATCTGCTAGAAAAAACTGTATCCCAAAATTTTAAAGAAAGAAAAACCTACATGTATACAACAAATAAGGTTAAATACAATGAAGGGACAGAATATGACTATGACAATGAAAATTTAAAAAGATTTTTTGAAAATGTATTGATAAAATAGTTTTAAAAAGGTTAAAATAGAAAAGAGGAAAAATTAAAAAAAATAGAATAAGAAAAAAATAAAAAAAAAAAATTTAACTTTGAAAAACTAAAGAATCATGGGGGAAAAGCCATGAATTCTATGTTCTATATTCCCCTACTCTGGAGTTCTGTGGTTTTCATTGATGGGTAGACTTGGTCTTGGCTGGATGTTCTTGCTGATCTTCCAAGGGAGGGGCCTGTTGCATTGATTCTCAAATGTCTTTGCCCAAGGTGGAATTGCACCACCCTTGCCAGGGACCAGGCTAAGTAATTTGCTCGAGTTTGCTCTCAGAGCTTTTGTTCTCTGGACACTTTCCGTGGAGCTTTGGAGGAGGAGAATGAAGAGGGCAGCCTCCCACTCTCCGGCCCAGAGGAGCCAAGAGCTCAGGGCCCCACTCCTTAGTGCACCCACAGAGAAAAGCGGTCAGTCCCCCATCTCCCTGGTCTCTAGCCATGCTCTGTGCTCCCCTGGCCTGTGACCAAGCATTTCTACCTCTGGTGTATGGCCCCGTTTGGAGTCTCCAAACCCAGCAGATTCCTGTAGCATGCTCCCGCACCACTACCCCCAGGACAGGAAGGAAGGTTAGTCTCCCTGGATCTGCCACTTGTGGGGTCCATCCTCGAAGAGTAGTGGCCTAACTGTGCCTTGGATCATGGTTTAAGGTAACCCCAAGAAGATAGTCCCCTCCTTGGCTCCATCTCTGCAGCCGGCTTCCCCGCTCCAATACATGGGGGCTCTGCCACACTCAGACACCCCTGGTCTTTTTGTGCCCCTAAGGGACCTGAGACCACACTGTCCCCACAAGGTTTCCACCCCCTGCTTAGCCACTGGAGCAATGTCCCTCAGTGGAGCAGACTTCTAAAAGTTCTGATTTTGTGCTCAGCTGCTCTACCGCTTACCAGGGAGCTGGCCCCTCCCCTGAGGTCTATCTTCCCGTATGTCACCTTGGATTCACTTCTCTGCATGTCTTACCTTCCAATATGTGGTTGCTTTTCTGTTCCTAGAATTGCTGCTATTCTTTTCTTCGATCTCCTGTTGAGTTTGTAAGTGTTCAGAATGGTTTGATATCTATCTAGCTAAATTCCTAGGCCCAGTTGAAATTTAGGTCTCCTACTCTTCCACCATCTTGCCCTTCTCTTCTATTGGCTATTATTCCTTCAAAATATTTTTCTGCCTTATTGTCACCATTTCCTGCCTCTAAGACTCCATTACACATATTTGGGGCTGATATTGTCACACTGATGCACTGTCACCTTTCCTCAACTTTTGTCTTTTAACGTTTGGATAATCTCTACTCATCTCTCTGCTTTGTTTCTTTCTATTGTCATTTCTGATTTGCTGTTAAATGTCTCTATTTTTTTTTTTCCACTTAGATTTCTTTTTTTTTTTCTTTCTAGAATTTCTAGTTGCTTTTTCTCTATAGCTTCTTTTTCCTGTACTATGGGCCATGGCTTTCTTATTTCTTTTCATGTCTACTAGGTTTCATTCTTTACTAGATGTTGTTAATGATGAATTGTAAAGGCTCTAGATTTTATTATATTCCTCTGGAGACAGTAGATGTGTATTCAAGTATAGAATTTAATTATGGTTATTCAACTTACATTTGTGTGGGCTTGGTTTATTATATTTTCTTAGGTAGACTTGTGAAAAGCCTGAACTTTTCCTCAAGTTTGTTGTTGTTGTTCTTATTGAACTTGGAAGGACTCACCCTTCAAACTCTGCCCTTTCTATAGGTTTTGTCAGATCTTGGTTTTGTTAGGGAGGTTCTGAGTAGACTTTCTAGACTAGGTGTCTATTCTTAAGGTTTGCCCTTTTTGGCATCTCAGTTGGATGCCAGAGATATCAGCAAGGAGTTAAGGAAGTGTCTCTGCTTCAGCCAGACTGGACTTCCATTGTTCCCTAGCACCTCTTGACCTCTAGTCTATCTGTTCTACTTTCATCTCTGGTGAACTTGCTTTTTGGAAATCCTATTTATTTTGTCCTGTGCAAGTACTTAGTCACAGTCTTCCAGGGAATTCCTACACCTACTTCTGGGACCTCATCTCTGCACAAATTTCTTCTTTCTTGTGTCCTAACCGCAGACTTAGATTCTGCAGTGGCCCTGAACTCTTTTCTGTACCTTCTCAGTTCAGCAAGTTTCCTGAACTCTGTTTGGACTTTAGCTTGCTGCATCATGACCTAAACATGGTTCTCATGCACATCTAGAACACTTGTTCTTAAATGGGCCTGCATCTTTTGTTTTTCTTCTTCAGAAATCAGTTTGGGCTCCCTACTGCCCAGAGTTTTATAAACTTTGTGTTGTCTATATTATTAATAATGGGAGGACTAGTTCCATATCAGTTTTTCTGTCGTAGGTAAAAGCTAAATTCCGATATTGCATTTTTTTATCCTAGAAATTTTATTTGATCTTTTTTTATAGATTCTGAGTCTGTAGCAAAACTTTCTATCTCTTAATCCACTTTGTCCATCTTCATCTCTTTTGTCTTAAACAAATTAATTGCTTTTATTTTAAAGATGTTACCACCCTAATCACCATGGGTCTGTTTCTATTTTCTGTATTATTTTTTCCTTTAGGTATTTGGTTAGATAGTTCTGTCTTTTTGTGTGACTAGTAGTGTTCTGTTTTGTTTGAGGTATAACACATACCCCCAAAGTGCGAAAATCTTAAGTTTATAATTTGTTGAATTTTTATATGGATAATAATCCAATAATCTTAATCACCAAGATTAAGATATAGAATATTTCAGAATCCTGGAAAGCTTGCTTGTACTTCTGCCCAGTCACTAATTCTTAGAGGTAACCATTATTCTGGTTTCTGTGTCTACAGATCAGTTGTTAAACTTCATAAAAATGAAATAATATTTTATGTACCCTTTTGTGTCTAACATCATTCACTTCATGATGTCTTTAAGTTCATCCATGTTGTCCTGTGTATCATTACTGTGTTTTCCCCCATTGTGTGTATTATTCCGTTATCTGGACTTGCCCTATGTTATTTACCATTCTATTCTTGTTGGACACAGAGCTTGCTTCCAAGTGAGGGTACTGAGATATGGTTGTTATGATTATTCTTGTATATGATTTCTGAAACATTTAACCTCTCATTTCTACTGGGTAGAGACAAGTGTATATGGAGCTTTAGTTTTATAAGATATTTCCAGATAATTTACCAAATATTTTGTTCTCATCTCAGTGGAACCTGTTCTTTGGAAGTTTATCAATAATCTTGCTATGTGTAAGTACAGCCCGAATCTCACTCACAGACCTTTAGGGTATCACCAGATATAAGATATTCTTGTTCTACCTCCTCAGCCGACACTATCAGTTCTAATTTTCCCCATTCTCATGGGCATATACTAGTATTTCATAACGGTTTTATTTGGCATCTCTCTCTAATCTTCCTTATTGTTCATTTATTCTAACATTTTATAAATATATAATAAAAATATAGTGATGCAAGATGATACTAACATTTTTCTGAAGGGAAGGTAGAGTTGAGTTTGGAAGGGAAGGTAGATTTGAGTTTGAAGTGATGATATCTCTTGCAGATATTTCTGGGGGTCCCCTGACTGTAATCCTGTGATATGAGGTACACATCTTCCCCTAGGCCTTCCTCAGTTCTTAGTTTATTGGAAATATCCTCATGGGTCTCTATCTGTTAGAATCCTAGCAGCCTTCTAGGTGCTACTCAGTGGCAGAATTTCATATATGTGTATGGTACTTTTTTAAAGAGAGATCTATTTCCTTTATTCATTTATAATTGAAAACTTAAATTGAAGTGTAGTTGACATGTACCACCTTGGTTTCAGGTGGACAACATGGTTATTCCATGATTATATACATTATAAAATACTCCACCCAATATGTGTGGTTACCATCTGCCAATCATAGAATTTTAAAATGGCATCAGATTCACTTTCTTTTTCCTTGATGGCCTCCCTTCGGTCCACAGGAAACACTCAAAACCCTATGCAGGTGGATGCAAAGATAATTTTCAAATGCACACTCTATTTCCCTTGGCCCTGCTGCTCAGTTCAGCAGCTGTAGCCCTTTACGCTGAGATCCTCAGACAGGGTCCCACCGTCGTCAGACTCCAGCTGATGTATATCAGCTCCCCTAGTGGCTTCCCATAACTCATAAACTGGGGACATAGGTTCTTCCCCTCCTTTCCCTTTGGGAAGGATACACAGTGCAGTGTTCACTAAAGAAACTCTCCTCTCATAATCCATTCTTGACAATTGTATGCCCTCAGAGTGGTTGAGGGGTTTCCAGAGTCATGAAACAAACTCTGTTATTTGCTTTGAAAATTTACATTTTAGTGTGTCAACTCACTTGGAAATTTTACATTTGTGGTATTGTGGTAGGCTGAAGAGTTGCCCTACAAATATGTACACATCTGTAGACCATGGTCTGTTGTAATTGTAGCAACAGGAAACTAGCACAGGTCTCTTGGTGCCTCAGGCAAAATTTCAGATTTTGCATGTTGTTGCTCAGGAACAAAATGCCCGTAGAAAACTGGGTTATTTCAATAGTTGGATTCACAGCACATGCAGCTTCTAACTACAGGATATACATGAAGTACTTAGAAGGGCTCCTAAATTCTAAGTTCTCCTCCCCCACAGGCAGTGCTGACACACACACGGCAGAAAGAGTAAGTATCCCTTTTGTGCTCTACCTGGCGGCAAATTCCAGTTCTCTCAGTATTATTAGCCAAGTGACTATGGGGATGTTACTCTATCTATTTTTATTTATCTGTAGAAAAAGGGATAGAATTATCTACTTTCCAGATTTGTCTGAGGACTGAAGTTATTAAAAATTGGAAAACCTTTTACTCAGTACCTGCCATGTAGTAACAGATTTGAAAAGCATAGCCACTGAACAACTAGTTAGTGAAATAATTGATGACAATCTTGGTGACATCTAGATTCATACTGAAGTCAATTTGGAAGCATTTATTGAGCATTTACTCAATGCTCAGGATAATCTTAGGTGCTGTAGAGGGTTTAGAATACTAACCCATAGGTCGTTACAGAGGAGATGACTTCCAGCTTCCATGGATAAGTACTGGGCCGGTCAGTGGCAGCCCAAGTGGGCGAGATGTCTTCCCAATTGCAGAAGACCGTGTCTTTGTGGAAGGTAGTCAGCTTTGAAATGTCAGTTTCCTTCCTGGTAAAAAATAACTGCTCGCCTGATATAAAGTATATTTAGTAGGACTATTGATGAATAAATCATAAAAGAGGCACACTTGAAAGGTTAATATTGACATCCTGTAAGACATAACTTTATATGCAGCACAACTATTGATCGGGCGGTGGTGATGGGCTGGAATGTTCCAGTGCGGATCATTTACAGGAGGGGCAAAGCCAGGGCTCAGAGGACTTGGGCACTTTAAGAAGGTGAAACTTTCTTTAGGCACACATTTTGGAACTTCCAGTGCAGCCCATCAGCTGATTTGTTTGTCTCTTGCGACTATGATAACAAAAGCTGTTCCCTGTGTCCAAGAAGAAACATTTGATATGCTTTGGTTAATCGTGACCCTCCCATTTACCCAGATAAAGGAGTCAAGAAGCTCCTAGGGGCTTGAAAAGCACTTTCAAAAGGAACCTGTGTTTGACTTGTTCAACCCACAAAAAACTAAGAAAAGAAAAGCTTTTTGGTGGTATCTTGAGCCTTTACTAATTCCTTTCTGACTAACGGACATCAACAAGATTATTATTATAAGAAGATGCATCATTTAAGAGTAATGTTTATTTCAGTAATAAATTAGCCCAGAAATCAGTGAATGGCCAATAATTATCCTGGATAGAAGGTAAGATGAGTATATTTGCCTTAGAGAGGTGAATGTACAAAGGGTACTTTTCATTTCTTTTTTCTAACTGCTGCTTATCAAAAGAACAATGAAGGAACCAGTGGCTAGGTCTGGTTGTTTTTTGTATAATTACATAAAGAAAAAGAAAAAAACATTATTGTATACATGCACATACACAAGCATATGTATAGAAGCATATGCTACTATACACAAAACAAATTAGGTTATTAGATTTATTATCTTTAATTTTTCATTTCAAAATCATTTCAAACATATACAACTGTTGCAAAAGCAATGCAAAGTGTACAAACTTTATCCAGATTCTGAAAATGTCAGTAATATAATTATCATAATCAAGAAATTAATGTTGATAAAATATTATTATCTAAACTGTAGATCTTATTAAAATTTCATCAACTGGCTCACTGATATCTATTTTCTGGTCTAGGATCCAACCCAGCATCACACATTACATTTAATTATTACATCTCCTTAACAACCATTAATCTGAAACATTTCTTCTGTGTTTGTCTTTCATGACTTAACATATTTTTTAAAAATACTGGCCAGCTCTTTTATAGATAGTCCTTCAATTTGGGCTGGTCTAAAATTTCTTTGATTCAACTGAAGTTACGCCTTTTGGGCAAGAATACAAAAAAGGGATGTTGTTCTATCCAGTACACAATTCAGAAGTTTTACCTCTTCTTTACCAATTCTTAGCAGTCAATTTGTCCCATAACTGGTAATAGTAACTTTGGTCACTTTGTTGTAGTGATGCTGCCCATTATCTTTTTCTTTTTCTTTTTCTTTTTTTAGTCTTTTGAGAAGTTCCTTCAAGACTGCTAAAAATCCTGTTTATCAGCCCGTCTTTGTTCCCATCCCCAGTTTTAGTATTGATTGATGATACTTACCTAAATGATCATTATTGTGGTTTTTAATTTCCATCATTCCTTTTACATTTATTGCCTGGAATTCAACTGTAAGGATAAATGTCCCCTTCTTGCCCATCTTTTAATTTATTCAATTAGTTATTAATAATAGTATGAACTAGTGAATTCTTATTTTATTCTCTATGTTTTCAAAAAGTTTCTGATTTATCCTTTCTGAGTTTCCTGGGCTTAATGTGTGTATTTTGCTATTTTCTCTTACATCTTACACAGAAGCTAGCCTAATATAGAAATTCTTTGGATCTAAATCTCTGATACAAATAAACTCTTTGGGTTCTAAACATCCTTGTGTATGGCAAGAGGTATGGAACTAACCTGACCTTTTTTGAGTTGGTTACCCAACTGTCCCAGGGCCATTTATTAGAAGTCCATCTTGGCCCCACTGATTTGAGGTATTGGCTTTATCATACACAGACAGCAGCTACCCCCTCCCAGTGTCAAACTCTGTAACTTGAAAACAATAGTCTACTACCTTTAAATTCTTGATTTCTAATATTTCCTTCTTAAGAAAACTCCTTGTTTTCAGTTCTTACTTTAATAGTCTCTTAATTCCTATCTGACCTCATCAAAACTTCAGTCTCTGATGAATTAATCCTACCACTCTCTCATAATCTCTTACTTCTGTTTGCACGCTCTCCTTTTTCAGGTAAGAGTCTGTCATTTACTACAACAGTTCAGTGCTTGAGATCTCAGAAGCTTACAGGGTCAGGCAAGAAACATTAATGATTGAAACCAGCAAGACACAACACAGCAAGAACGTGCAGGGATGTGGTGAATGAAATGGATGTGCTCCATCTAAAAGCATTCAAAGGCATTGTTTTAATACAATGAGCGAACCCAAAAAAAATTGGTGTCCAGGCTAAATGTGTCCATTTGTCTCTCACCTTATTTCCATTTATTGCTATCCTCTAAAACCTCAACTTTTGTTGAACCCACTATCTGCTTTCCCCATGTCTGCATCCCAGTTACTTAATATTGCAGAAGGAAAAAATTATACCGTAGGACTGCTCAGGTTCACTTTCAATTCACTATGACATCTGGAGGTGGGCATTCTGCACCCAGCAGCCATTCTTCCACATTTACTAGAAAGCTTTCTATTCCTCTCTCAGACACGACTATTTCATGTTTCCCCCTTCATGTGCCTTCTTATTAGAATGCTTTTAGCTGCAATAATAGAGTTGCCAACTAAAACGACTTCTGTATGTAAGAAATCCACTCTCTAACTTTATTTACTTGCTATTTACTTGTTTATTTCCTTAGCAATCATTACAGTCTACAAACAGAGGTTTTGTGTACTGTTTCATTTTTTTTATTTCCCTCAACCAGAACATAAACTCTCTGGGGATTAAGATCATATCTCTTAGTATTCACCAAATTCTCCGGGGTCTGCCACAATGGTCGCCATACATTAGATACTCAATAAGACTTGTTAAATGAAGGAATTAATCAGGGCAAATGCTCAGCACATATGAAATTCCAAAAAATCCAGGACAAAGAGTTGTTGCGGGTAAAGTCTAGAGCAGGGCTTGGCAAACTTTTCTCTAAAGGGCCGGATAATAGATATGTTCAGCATTGCAGGCCAGATAGTCTCTGTCACAACTACTCATTTCTGCTACAATAATGGGGAAGCAGCCCCGGGTAATACACTGGGAATGCAGGGGTGGGGGAGGGGGGTTGCTGGATTTGGACCACAGTCATTGTTTGCAGACCTCTGGTCTAGATGAACAGATCTTTGCACCAATCAGAGTCCTGGGTTCACACTGCTACTTGTAGATGCTCAGGAGATTATATAGGAAAATACATATTCACATCTTTATTATTTCCTGAAAGGCAGCACATCCGAGTGGTTTAGAGTGTGGACTCTAGAGCCAGATTACTAGGTTCAAGTCCGGGTCAGCCACTTACATGATTTGTGACCATGAACAAGTCATGCCTCTCTGCCCTTCAGTTTTCTCATCCTTAAAATGAAGATAATTACAGTGTCCATGTCATAGGGGTACATGAGGATTAAATGAGGTAATCTTTGTGAAACACTTAAAGCAGAGCTTGGCACACAGAAAGCGCTAGATGTCTGTGTTGAATAAATGTGGAATAAGTCTTTGGTTAGCACTTCGCTTACTTTGTCTCGTTCTTTTCTCACAGAGGCCCAGAGAAGTGATATATGTATTTTAAAAACATGGAAAGTGGGATTCAGAGAAGCTAACTAAGAGTCCTATGGTCACAGAGCTAGTTAGTGTTAGTATTAGGGCCAAAGAAATACATTTAGAGATTAAAAGCTCCGTGAAGAGAATGTAATACGTTATCTCCAACTCAATAACAATTCAAAATAAAAGTAACCGATACAGATTGGCTTCTACATTGATGTTCAAAGATGGCTGCAAAAACTCTACCATGCTTCCCACCCTTCCCCTTGAAGCTAGGTGGATTTGAGCCTGCTTTGACCAATGGAGTTTGATGAAAGTGACACTGTGTGACTTTCAAGGCTAGACCATAAAGGGCCACTCAGCTTTTGGCCTTGTTCACTAGAAGACAACCTCTTAGAACTCCAAGTTGTCATATAGAAAATCAAATTACCCTGAAGTTGCCATGTTGTGAGGAAGCCCAAGCCACATGGAGACGCTGTGCATATGTTCTTAAGTCAATGGTCCCATTTGAGCCCCGTCTTGGAGTCATCCAAGCCCAAGAGCCATACATGTGAGTGAAAGCCGTCATATGAATCCAGCCTCTGGCTATGGATTAACTCACAGACCTTTAACTCTTCCTTTCTGAGGTTCTAGATATCATCCACTCCCGCACCTGTGATTGCCACAGAATCTATGAGCAAAATAGTTGGTGTTTTATGCAACTAAGTTTTCGGGTTCTTTGTTAGCACAGACATAAACAGGACATTTTCCCAGATTTTCCTAAACTACAATTATAGTTCAGCTTATTAATTCTGGTCTTCCTTCGTTCCTCCGTAGTCCTCTTTTGCTGCTACCGTGAAACCCTTTCAAGTCAGCAAGCATTATAAGGACTTAAGATTTAAACCCAGAAACTCTTACTTTGAAGCAAGTCTACTGACTCCCATGCTCTACTAGCAGATCACAAGCAAGTCATTTCATTTTGGAGGAGTCAGTTCTCTCTAATATAGTAAACAAAACCAGTTTTGCAAGATTGCCATGAGAATCAAACGATACCAGAGGTGTAAAACTGCTTTAAAGGAATTTAGACTCCAGACCTTTGGCAAGAGACCTGGGGTAGAGGGTAGTTTTAATCCCCCCAGAGTTCCAGTCCAAACAAATCAATAGTGTTGATGCCACAGCCATCACAAGAGCAAGCACACTTCTCATCATACGCTGGGGGCTTCTAAAGGGTCTGTGTGTGTGCACGTGTGTGTAATTTAATAGCAGACCAGCCTGGTGATTTTGAAACAACTCGAGTGTCTGACATGAAAGCGAGTGACAGTACTTGGAACGAGGGCCATGAAATGCAAGTATATTGCAAATCACTCGGCTGTGCTGTCAGGGGAATCATAGTCACCATATATATTTTCTTAAATGTAGCTTCCCAGCAAACCTTTCATAAAATTCATGACTGTGACTGACCTCTGCTACATGCTTGCCTCCACAGCTTCCCCTGTAACCCAGGCTTATAACGCATTGGTGGCAAATCACTGTTGATTGGCTGCTGAACAGCCATTCCCAGAGCCCTTCTCCCTTTATTCCTCTTTCTACAGTGTCCTGAAGACTATTATTTGCCAACCAGTTTTCCATGCAGCTAGGGGTAGCTAGTGTCTATAAGGAATAAACAAAAGTCTTCTGGGAAATGACTTTTATAAAATATTTCTCTTTCCTCATATAAGGGTACATAAGGCTGGCACAGCTTTTCCCACTTAATCTTTCCATTATCTTGACTGAATAATGGATGGAGCTTTAGCAACCATCTTGTGACAATGAGGACAACTCCAAAAGCAGTACCTTCTCTGACATCTTTGCACCAACCACCTCTCTCTGTAAGGAAAATAGGCCCAAGTTTGTGTAAGACACAGAAGTTTTATTTTCTCTTACTTGGCAGAGGCAGACAATTCTGACATGACTTGGGCCATGTACAGTTGAACACTTTCCATAAAGGACTAGGTAATAAATACTATCATACATGCATGTATATACTCACATCTATACTACCTATCCCTATGCTAGGTTTGCAGGTAACTTCTACTTTCCTACCCTTTACGAAGATGGTGGAAACAAAACCTCTTGAGTGTGAAGTCACTTAGAGGCCGCACACTTCTCTCTCCCTCTACTGACCATGACTTCATAGACACTCCCTCTATATTGCCACTCTGCTGGCTGAGGTCATGATCTTCTGCCTAGACTCCTGCCACAGCCTCCCTGATTTTCTTCAGTTGTACAGTGTGGTGCCTCCCATCCTCTACACTGAAGCCATTGAGGTCTTTCTAAAAGCAAGGTCTCTGCATGTATTCCTGTGAAAGCAGCATTCCACTTCTCACTCACGAAAGTTGGAACTTCTTCACTCTCCTGAAAAGACCTTCTATAACTTGGCCTTTGTGTCCCTCTCCAGGTTTTCCTATAGCCAGCTCTTTTGTACCACCCCCTCTCTTTCATACCACCTCCACTCTCTTTTGTACCAGCTCCTCAGCAACAGCCAACCTGAACTGAAAAACCCCCTCTTGCACCATTCAAGTATCTCTGCCTGGGTCACTCCCTCTCACCCAAGACTTCTCTGATGTAAGCCCATACACACTCTCTATTCTAGATTTGTTTTTCCTGTCATGTGTCCCCACAGCAACCTACCCAGTAGCTGGAGAAGCAAATATGCAATATAAGCAAATATTTTTCCAACTAGACAGTAAGCCATCTGAGATTGAAGTTTGAGTGTATCTTGTTCACTGTTGTGGTGCCAGTGCCTAGAGAAGTATCTGGCAGGTAGGCGTAGAAGGATGGAGGGAAGGAAGGAGAGATGGAGGGATGGAAGGAAAAAATGAACAAATGAACAAAAAGGAGGATATTTGTCTTTTCATTCTGGCCTTACTTAATTCAGTGGCTGCTGTGATAGACTATGTCAAGCTCAGAAGGTAGACAGGGAGATTCTTCATTTACCACTTGGGGCACTTGTTGACTGGCTGACCTAATCCCCATTCCAAACTCCTTTTCTTTATCTCCTTTCCAGGCAGGACTGGTCATGGGTGAAAATGCTAGCCAATGAGACACAAGCAGAACTGTGTTGGGGGATTTCCAGGAAAGCTTTGCTTTGTTGATTAAGGCAATACCCTTTCCTCCTTATTCCTGTCCCTTTGTTTCTGCTGTAATGTAGACTTGATGGCTAGAGCTATAGCAGCCACCTTGTAACCATCAGGAGTAATTGGAAGAATCATAAAGACCTGGACCATATTAAATAATTTGCCTTTTATTCATCACTTATCAGAAAGCTTTTGTATAATTGGGTTTTACTTTTCTCATTCAGGATTTAATCATAAATATTTTCATATATCATTAAACATTTTTCCTAAGTATCACTTAGATTGTCCATGTACCATTACATTGAGTGAATATACCACAGTATAATTGACTATTTTCTTATTGTTGTGAATATAAAGTTTCTTTTTCATTTTATGTATTATTCAGATTTGAGGAATCAAACACTACAGGCAGCTATGCAATGTAATAGGCTGCCGTGGTGGGTTGATGTTTGGATGGACACTGAATTTAATGTCCTCTGGGTTTCAGAAAATGTGTTGAAAGGGTGTGGAGCTTTAAGGGTGAAGCCAGAGCTATGCTCTAGCTATATTTTCTAAAGCATGGGTAAATAGGACCCAATGCCCTAGTATCCACTCCATCTGTATGATTGGACTCAGGCCTGGAGAGATTGGGGGCTGGACTGAATTTGAAAAGTGTTACCTAAGGAGATGGTGTGGAAAAACAGTATCCACATGTAGCTGGTGTGGAGAAACAGAATCACCCTTGACAAGAGCCAAGATGGCTGCCAGAAATTAAATAAATGCAAAAACAGATATAGTAAGAATGGAAACAGGAAAATGAGAAATGAAGTGATCAGTTGAGAAATCAATGAATTATAAAGTAAGTGGTGTGATGGAAGTCCAAGGCTAAAGCTACAGACATTGAGGAAACACTGCACACCATTTACACAAAGCCTGGCTACCGCGGCAGGTGGATGCAAAAACTGAAGGACCCACTCCAGCTAGATAACCCTACTCTTCATTTCCCTGACCAGTTCTACATATTTTTATAGAATAAAACTATTCTCTTTTTCTTTTTAGGATAAAACTATTTCTATATGAAAAATAAGTAAAGATTGCTATCATGAAAGTGAGGTTAGGAGGGGCTGGCCCTATATTTTCTGTCCTTCTACTGTCCCCAGTGGGGAGACATGAGAATGTTTGATGGGTATCAAAGGGGCAAAGACCATCCCACTTCATTCGTCTGAACAAATCAGGGCAGGGACAATCTGCAGTCCTCTTTGAGAATCTGATGAAATCTAATGACCCTCTACTCAGAGAAAAACAATGCCCATATGCACACGTTCAGAAAACTTGGCTCACAGTTTTGGAGAGTGGAGAAGCCCACTTGAAAAGCAGAAACATTGACTCAGAGGCCATAACAGCCTCTTTCTCATCTCTCTGCTATTCAGCAGTCTATTTTTAAGAAATATATTCTTGGATCCAACCCTATGACTGGGCATCCAGATATGCCAAGGGGCTCAGGACACTCTCTTCCTGCTAGTGGGACTGAAATTAAAGGATAGAGATGAAAAAATAGGGCAAACATGACTACTGATGTCCCCCAGCAATAGTTCATATGGTAAATGTCCTTTTTCCTCATCCAGGTGTTGTGGACCACTCTCATCCCAACTTACCCCTGTGGAATCCCCGTGCTCTAGGCCCATCCCCACACTACAGAATATGCCCCACTCTTTTTGGGATAATCATCAGATGCTCACCAGTTCCTCTCCTGGCTGAGCCCCATCCTGCTTTTCCCTGTAAGAATGCTATTCATCTACCTGTGTGAGGGTAAGCTTCCCCTGCATTGACTTTCATCTGGATTCAGTCCCCAGTTCATAATTTGGTCACAACCTGGGCCCTTTTGCAATTATATTTCTCCATGGGAAAAGCCAAAGGTAGGGATTCACAGAATAATAATTCAACAAAGAATGACTACCATGTAAATGCAAAAGTTAAGAACTAAACTTGACAAAACCGATAGTGACAGCTGCATTCAGGGGAAGACAATATTAACAAGGGCTGTATAAGACAAGGGGGGGGTGACAGCACGATGCCTGGATTTAGGCAGGGCCTTTAAGACACTACAATTTTGGAGTGTACCATGTGTTCAGCTCTGTTCTAAATATCTCAATACACAGGCTCTTCTAATCCTCACCATAACCCAAGGGAAGTACTATTTTTGTACTTAATTTGCAGGTGAAGAAACAAGCACAGGGACAGTAAGGAACTTACTCAATATCACAGAGTCAGGATTTGAACACAAGATTCTGTCTGATGCCAAAGCTTTTACTGCACTCCAGAATATGTGATCGATAAGGCCTACCAATAGTAACTGCTTTGACAATATTCATTGAATGAATGAATGGTTGAATGAATGAATGAATGAATGAAGCCACAATGTGAAGACGAGAAGGCTCATACATCTTGGGATTGGATTATACATCCACAGCGGAGCAGGACGTTTAAATGGAGGAGGTGATTGACCAACCACTGAATCAGTGATATTTATTGAGTGCTTACTACTTGCGAAGTGCCTTAACACTCCATGACAATCCTCTTGAAGTCAACAGAAATATACTGAGCTCTAAGACACTCTGCCTGGCCCTATCCTGGGCCCTCAGGATGGCAAATTACCTGCAAGCATTCACAGCCCAAATGTAGCACAAAGACCTGTAATGTTCTTTGCCCCATAAATAGGGTTATCTGGGACCTTAATTACTCGTCCTCTACAACCATGAGCAATCCATCAGGAACTAGATTTCCTTGTTTCTGAGGATTTGGGAGTCATCAATGGGCTTGGATATAGTAGGAATCCACCCCCTCCTCTGGTTCTCACAAACTCCTCATAATAGGCTCCCATAGAGCGTAAGCAATTTACAGTATAATGAATTTGTTTTATTCTGGTTCAGCCTGGGCACCATGGCCCCTGCCTGCCTCTCTGTTGTTTTATTTACTCCTCGGCCATTCTCATTCTTGTAGCTATTCCCTTTAGCTCTCCTTTTCTGTAAGGTCATTCTAAGGACAGGATGTTGCAATGGTCAAGATGAGTTGTGAACAAGAGCAAGTCAGGTGTGTGCTGGTGATTCTCTCTCTTTTTTTGGGCTCTCTGAAATCTGGCCCATAAAGAAAAATATCACACGCTCAAGATTTAGAGCCCAAATTCCGATTTTGAGGTCAGTGTCATTCAGATGAATGCCCCTGAGCCAGGCACAACAGAACAGTTACTGAGAAAGATAAGGTGATTCAGTGTCGTACCTTAGTGAGCCGTAACTCACAAAGGGTGGGGGGAGACATTTTTGTAACCACTAAAATGTGTAAGGCCAGTCTCGGCCCTATATATTGCTGTTTTCCACAATGGTTGTTTCCTGCAAAATCCATCCCTTTCACCACAGGGTGCTAGGGGCATTGAAATTAGTCAGTTTGCTCTACTGGCCTTGTTAACACTTGTGGCAGGACATTAATACAGGATAATGGTAATCACATTGGTGTTAAATATCTGCAGTTAGGGTAATAGTTTTGAATCTCAACCCACAACTTCTGATTAATAGCAATACTGATGGTGGCACCAGGAAGAGGGACTCCTTAGCCTTCTTGTCCAGACAGTAAAAACACTCCAAAGCTAAATGCTTCATTTTTATGTGAATGCAATTAATATTAGCTTCTAATTATTTCTGGCACATGCTCTTTGATGCTAGAATCTTCGAGTCACTGTGGTCAAAGGGTAATGCGTCATAACAGGTTACAACATCCCCAAGGATTTCTTGATTGACATCAGAATTTTTTTTTTTCCCCTCCCAACTGATTGACACAATGGCAGGCGTGATGTGATGGCTAAGCTTTTAGCTGTCCATTAAAAGATATTAAATAGGGGAGATGTGACTTCAATGATTAGCTTCCACATTTGGGGAGTGAGACCAGCTGGACTGTGGATAGGGCTTTGAGGGTCTAAGGTACCTCAGAGATGTTGAAATAATTTTTCAGTTGAGTCAGAGCAAACTACGTGAAAAATTGATCTCCCAAATTTCTGGAATATCTTCTTCTTTTTTTTTTTTCCTAGACGGACATAAATGGAAACCAAAGGTTTACAGTGAAGCAACAAGATAAACTCCAGCTAGAAGTAGAAAATTTGCCAATGAGAAGGATTTGTCTTTGTCTTTGTAGAAATGCTGTGCAAACAGGTAGGGAAATGTGTTTATCTTTAAAAATGGGCCATATATTTCAACAATTCCCTGGAAAAAGGAGCAGATGTGTCTCAAGAACTACGATGCACTGTAACCAAATGGGTATGTTTAGGAAGGGTTGCTGAATGGACATCCCACTATGTTCTAAAATTCTGTGTGCCAGGAGGACAAGATTTCCTTGACCTTCTGTGACTAAGCTCCTGTAGTCCTGCTACTTGCTCATAACACTGCTTTGGTTTGGGCAGAGGGTCTTCAAATGCATATTTGTTCATTGGAGTGTTTGAATTTTTGGAGGCAAGAAATCCATGGATTTAAAGCCTGCTGTCGCTCCTGGGGAACAAGGACCTGGATTTCCCCTGTGTCTGTGGCAGATGAGCCAACAGGAGGAAGGGAGTATTACTAGGTAAAGATGATTCTAAAATCCTAGAAAGGAAGACATCATGTTGTTGCTTAAAAATAAAACCCAGGCACACCTGCTCAATGTGTTTGGTTGGGCTAACAGCTCTTAATCTTCTCTCCTTGGAGTTCTCCACCCAACAAAACCAGACAAAAATTGAGTGTCTGCTATGCATAGTGATACTAGAATCCAAAGAAAATAGGTTTTTTGAGGGGTTCACCGTGCAATGAGAGAATAGGATATAATATGTAAACCAAATAATGAATCTATAATGCTAAAGCACTTGGAAACACCATTCACCAAATGGTGTAGAAGTACAAAAAAAACAGCTAATTTCCTGGGAAGGGAGAAATGATCCACAGTGTCAACAAAGGCTTAACAGAGGAGTTGATATTTAAGCTGAGCTTGAAAAATGAGTATTGTGGTGGCAAACACAGTGGCTCAGGTGGAAAAGGGGCATTCCCAGTAACAGTGGCTTAAGGGAGTGTGTCACATGATCTCCACCCATTAGGAACTCCCAGCAAGAGAGAGAGGAGAGCCACAGCAAGGTCTCCAAGGGTACATTTATTTACTCCAGAACTGTTTGTTGAGGATCTTCTCTATTCCAAGGATTGGACTATGTTCATCATGATGATGTGGATAGAATATTGAGGTTAGCCTTTTCTTTTCTTCTTTGTTCTCTCTTTTTCATCTGCTATGAATGTGACTCTATTATGGAAACTCTCTACTACATAATTTATCATATATATCACATATCTTATCCAATTATATTAAACATACTCAATATAGGATATTATAGATACTATTATATATGTGAAAGTAACTTACAAGAAAAGAAGTTAAAGGAGTTTGTATTTATAGTAATTTCTATTTCTGTTGCTAAGAAGAAGAGGTCTGTTCAAGTGGGGAAAGGAAAGGATTGAGGTCCCTTAAAAGCAACTATATATATATACTATATACGCATTATATCATATACATAATATATGTACTATATTATATACATAACATATGTGTAATTATACTATATTACATGTAACATAACTTATGTGTATATAATATAGTTATGCTTACATAATATATATTTGTATAATTATATAATTGTATTTATATAATTTTATATATATCCAAGCCTTAATTTTTAGTAGTAATTAAGTTCTTGTGCCGTGTCACAGTTGGTCACCCTACTAAGTTCACTTTTATAAGATCATTGCTGAGCACTGAT
The DNA here is from genome assembly GCF_010015895.1 of Lontra canadensis. NCBI lineage: Eukaryota > Metazoa > Chordata > Mammalia > Carnivora > Mustelidae > Lontra > Lontra canadensis. The sequence goes on along the minus strand of NW_022630997.1, from coordinate 39,469,844 downwards.
TGGAGATGTGTGTGAAGGCCAGAGGAGAAAGGAAAGGAGAGAGGAGTAAAGATGGATGTGCAGATGGGCACTAGATATTTGAGACCTTTCAAGATGATTACCTTTTAGGAGTGATGGACCATTGTAAATACTTAAGTTGGGGGTGGAGTGCGGTGGTGACATAATCATGTCTAAGTATTAGATATTGAATATTGTCAGAGGATGGACTAAAGCAGGAAGGTGGGGGGCCAGTTCAGAGCATGAGATGTAACGTAACATATTTTGAGGAACCCGGCTATGCCAGTGACTGGGTGAATCAGTGGGAGGATCGAAATGGAGAAATACTCATTGACTGGGAGCTGGTTAGATGTCAGGTGCAGAAGGAAGACATTGAGATTAGTGCTAAGGATTGCCCCTTAAGCACGGGGGACAGGGGGTGAATGTAGTGCTATTTCTGACTTAAGACATCCAAGAAGAAAGAGAAGCATGAGGAGATAACATAAAGTACAGTTCTGAGCAAGAGGAGTAGGAAATGTCTATAGCTGTCCAGGAGAAAGTGCTAGATTTTAAATCAAAGATAGGCAAAGGGTGGGAGAAGAAAAGCCATGGAGGAAAAGACACATGGTCAGAAAGCCAGGAGGAAGTAAGGGAAGGGAACCCAAATTCATCTAGTTTGTTTCAGATCAGACAGTGCTAGGAACTTCACCTGTGTGATAGCATTTAGTCCTCATATAAACCTAAAAATCATCTTATCTTATTTTATACATGTTGTTTAGATGTTTTGAAACATTAACTGACATTTTTCCTGCAATCTCTGTAGCCTTCAGTCTTTTCCTATGTGGAACCCATTCATTCATAAAATGAATATTACAAAGGAAAGTAAGAGAAAAAGCTTTTTGATTTTAAAAAGCCTAGGACTTTAATCTTCAAAAATAAAAAGCTCTAGAAAATTTGATAACCAAGACAGTTGTGTCTCTGATTCACAGTGAGAGCCCTGGGAAGTGGGAAGGTCAGGAAGACAGAGTTCCCCATGTCTCAGCAAGCTGCAACAGCAGTGGAAATATTCAAGCTGAGAGTGGCAGGGAAATGGGGAAAGGTCTTAAAGGGCCCCACCGAGTGTCTTACACACCAATAAAGTCAGGGAGCAGCAAACTGGCTCCTGTCTACTCACAAAAGGCATGAAATAGTTCAGATAGGGGTGAGCCTAATGAGGCTTTGGGTTCAGGAATGCAACCTGCGTGGACAGACAGAAAAGACCAGATGGGAATGGACATCTCAGAGATATCAGTATGGGTGAATCCTGACTATAGTCCAGGATAAGAAATCCTCAATCCAAATCTTAGAACTATAGGCGTCCCCAAGACAAAGCAAGAATCCAGGGAAAAGAAAAGGGGAAACCCTGGAAATGATTGAGATTGACTATTTGCCCTTAGTCAAATGGGGGATCCAAATATCAGAGGAAAATAAAGGAAGTTCTGTTTCTCGTACCACTGAATTTGCAATCAAAGATTCGTACTATAATAATCAGTACAACTGTATTGATGAGAGAAGATTAAGGTGACTTCAAAGGTCATGCAGGTAGACAACTTGTATGTAAGTTTAGATCTGCCTGGCTCCAAGATCCTTGTTCTTGCTACTATTCCATTTGTAATGTACATTTCCATTTTCAAGAGTCAAGAGAAAAATGGTCAGCTATGTCAGACTTTAGGGTCTGTCCAGGAGAAGGCCCCTCACCTTCTATGCTTTTATTTCGTTATAGTGGTGAGTGCAGATGATGGAGTAGATCACCTGAAGACCAGATTTGGATCTTTGTCTATAAGCCTCCCATTGACCCACCTATTTCAAGAAGCTACCAATGAACCCACAGCTTCCTCTGACACACAAAGGTAGGAGTTGGAGTTGGGTAAGAACATAACTTTGGAAAAGAAAAAGTAAAAGAGTTTTTCGTTTTAGAGTAATTTTTTATCATCGTTGTGAAGTAGAAGAGGTCTGTTGAAATGGGGAAAGAAAAGGATTGAGATCTTTTTAAAGCAATAATGTAATGAAAATTTACCATCTGCCAGGAGCTATATGTTAGTGCTCTTGAAAGTGTGACCCGTGGGCCAATATCATGATTATCACCAGGAAGCTTGCTAGAACTTAGGATCCTCCACCCCACCCCCTGACAGATCGGCTAAATCAGAATCTTTGGAAATGGGGCCCAGAAAAATGTGTTTTGTAATCCCCTCCATTGGCTATAATGTACGCTGGACTTCCTGAAAGGCTGCTGAAGAAATAGAAAAGCAATGACCTGATATGAGGAAAGGGATTATGAAGAAAGATAGGTTCAGGTGAGACTGGAAATCATAAGCATGTAAAATATCTCATCATCATGGGCATCGGATTCTCAATATGCGCTCTTGGTGGCTAGCTTGGATATAGACCCAATGAGAAGGGATGGGTGTATTGACCCAGAAGACATGAAAATTGCAGGATACATGAGCACAAGGTCAAGAAGAAGATGAAACTGAGGAGTCTAAGATAGTGTAGTTGACTTGATTAAGCCACATTAACCACACAGGCAGGGTGGAGATAATCGTTGGGGAGCCATGATGTCTAAATGTCACTTTCCTGCAGGGTGTGCCAGGAGAGGTGGAGGGAGGTGACCAGATACAAGGGAGTTGGTGGTACAAGTAGGTTGCTGAAGTGGAACGGAAGTAAAAGACAATGGAAAGCTTTTTCCTCTTACTCACAATTGCTCCCATGCTTCATCTGATATCACAACGAGGCCCCATCCTTGGCAACACTGGGGACAAATTACTGGAAAACCAGAGAAATAATCCCCTTTCTCTGGTCTCTTGACTGGTCTTACGTCTCCTCTCCTGTCACCTTCCTGGAATTCTAGGGTTTCGGAAAGGTGAAAAAATCTGCAATCCAGTCCCGTCTCCCCTACCTGTGAATTAAAATGGAGCATCAGGAGGGGCCTGCACATAAGCCTCCTGCTCCATGAGAGGTTTTTTTCCTCTTGCCTATCTAGAGAAATCACTTGACTTCTATGTATTGCGTTAGACCACTGTCATTAACAACAGTGGTGTCATTTTGATGTGCTCTGTGAGGCAGTGGGCGCTTTGAAGTTGAAAGATAGAACAGACATAGATAAATAGGACTCTGAGCCGCCTGCTCTTGCACTATTATTGCTAGCAATTATTTCACCGAGTGACACATCTGATAAAAAGTCAGCCACCTTCCTCCAGGAAGCATCTCAGCAGTTACAACAAGGGACTTCTGCCTGATTTCTTTCTTTCTTTCTTTCCTTTCTTTTTTTTTTTTTTTTTTTTTTAACAGACAGAAGCTTGTTAATTTGCTGGCGGAGCCTTCTGCTGTTTGTCGTCCTCCTCTGTTGGCTCTGCCTCCGTTTCTGGGAGTGGGGGGCGAGGTTTTCCTTGCAGGCTTCATGGCAGCCAGCACGGGTTAGAGGCTGTTTCCCGGGATTGGCGGGGTAGTGGCCTGTCGATGGGTCCTTTCTGGGTTTCCTTTTTGCTCAATTCCTTTTCAGCCTGTCATTATTTTTGACAGTTTTCCTTTCCCAGTTTTGGAAATGCAGATGTGACTTCTTAGAAACTGAACAGCTGTGTCTAAAGAAGACCTGGCATTTGACGGGTAGTTATTTTGATCACTTACAGCACTATGTGCGTGGTATTGTCTGAGCACAGCTCCCAGTATTAACTCTCTGTCTTCGTGAGGGTAAAGATGATCATACCCGTTTTGTTCAAACAGGGAAACTGAGGAATGGAGATGAAACAGGCCACGCAGCTCATCAACAGAGGAAGACTCAAACCCAAGCATTTGGGCTGCAGAGTACCCCCAACTTCCTTTTTGGCTGTGCTATGCCCTGTGGAAGACATGCCTGGCATTGGTCTGGGGTAGAGCATGTGGTATACAGTGTCAGGAGTTAGCGGGAATGGAGCGGGGCTCCATTTCAGAGGTTTCCACTGAGACTTGTCCCTCAGTGCTTGTTCCAGAAGGATAGTAGCTTCAGGTGGCTAACACTAGGACCTGAGGGGTTTTTTTTAAGACTTTTAAGATTTTATTTATTTATTTGACAGACAGAGATCACAAGTAGGCAGAGAGGCAGGTAGAGAGAGAGGAGGAAGCAGGCTCCCTGCCAAGCAGAGAGCCTGATGCAGGGCTCGATCCCAGGACCCTGGAATCATGACCTGAGCTGTAGGCAAAGGTTTTAACCCACTGAGCACTGACTTCTTGAATGGTGACTTCCATTCACACAGGACCTGCTGTGATAGGGGCCCTACAGCCAGGACTGGGACAACCAGCTTCCCGTTAGAGAATAGTACATGGGATGGACTTGAAGCATCCATTGATGGGGTGGTAGTTCCAGTGACAGTGATGGAGTAGTAGCCCCCATGTAAGTGAGTCTGTGCAACAGGGAGGTGCTCAGCAACATGGGGGATGTGAACCAAGGCGTGGCCGGTTGTATTGCACCTGGGAAAGTGGCTGCTCACAGACGTTCTTTTTACTTGGCTGCCTAAGGACAGGTCCAGTAGCCCTGACTCTAGTCTGGCTTAGTGCAAAGAGGAGAGTTTTCTAAAATCCTAACATCTCTGTTTCCAAATTTGACATCCAAGGAACTTGTCTGGGTAGTCCATATCTGTGTGCATTTCCTTTTCTTTTTGTTCCCCCACAAAATTTATTATTTAGGTAGACTTCCTGCTTTAAGCAAGGATATGCAAGTTCTGCTTAAGCAAAACCTGCAGGTTTTACCATGGCTTGATTCCCTGTCATGACTTATAGATTGTGTGGTTTAATCAGATGGTATGTTGATGGCAATAACTAAGGCTGTTACCTAGAATTGAGTAAGTGTGCTTTCCACCAGTTTTGCGCAATAAATATGGTAGAAACTGTGACCTCTTCACCTCTTTCTTTCCTTTCCCCATTCCTACTCAGGCTTTGGTAAATCTGGAAAACAAAGTACATTACCATCCTAAGAGGTTGCAATAATGTTGAAAATATGATCAGGCCAAGGTTTATTTGTCTTGTAGAGGTTCCAAATGTCCATTAATTGTTGTGATGTGTGCCATGATTCCCACTGATTTCTACTATGGCTAGGAAAAGAAGAATTTAAAAAGTTGAATTTTTCAAGAGTGTTATTGAGAAACCAAAGCAAAAGTCATCAAGTTACATGAGGATGGCAAATGTAAATTCCAAGCTGCATCCTGAAACCAAAACAGACATGATCCGGACATGCAGTATGCCAAGAAGTGAGCAGACTAAATAGAAAGTATAGAAGAATGTATTATTCCCGAAGCATAGGGACAGTCAGTTTTACATCAGCCTTGGAATCTTGAGGTGGAGGTGGGAGTGAAGGTAAATAGCTGTGGGGTAAACAAAAATGGTGTCTGCCATCAAGTTTTTAGGGATCTTCTAAATTCATCCTTTCTTCTGTGGAACAGTGTTGTCATTTTTTTTTTAAACACTTTTGGGCCCTGTTTTCCAAGGAGGTATAATACCCACCCCTAGATTCAGAAGTAGACACTTGATCCAAGCCAGGAAAGGGAATATGTATTTCAGACTTTTCCTGAAACCATCACAAATGGGGGGTTGCACAGCTGTCCAGTTATAAGTCTGGATCTGCTGTAGGCCATCTTTCCACCACAGTGAGAGAGCTTGCCTGAGAATGAAGTCAACACAGAGGAAAGCAGAGTCTAGGGACACAGAGACAAAATTCTTATGATACCATGTTAGCACCTGGATCCTGTTGTACCTGAAGCCATCACCCTGGGCTTTCAGACTCATAAGCCAACATTTTATTCCTTTTGCTGAAAGGAGTTTTAATTATGATTCTGTCTTTTGCAATTAATATAAAACCTCATTTACTCTCAATGCCACAAGAAGTTCATAACTAAAAGTAGTTTTTTGTTTGTTTGTTTGTTTGTTTGTTTGTTTATTCCTGAACCAAGATCACCCAGACTTACTGGGAAACAAACATTTAAAGTTCCAAACTTTTTTTGAAAGTGCTGAATGGAGAATATTCTAAGGTTTGTGGGCCAAGAAACCAGGCTGAGGATATCATGTAGAAAATCATGTAAAAATTTAAAAAAAAATGTAAAAAATGTAACTTTTAAAAAAAATGTGAAAACCATTCTTAGCTGGATGGCAGAGAGAAAGAAAAAAAGCAAGAGGGTGGGGAGAAAGAGAAGAAGAAGGGAGGGAAGGAAGGAAGGAAGGAAGGAAGGGAGGAAGGAAAAAAGAAAAAAAAATCCGCACCCTCGATTTAGCCTGCAGGCCCAGCAACAGCAACAAAAATGACACATCTTACTTGGAACATTCTTTCTGGTTCTGTCTCTGAGAAGAAAGAAAGAGGTCATTTCATTTTCATCCTGCAAGACTCAGCACAAATATCCCCTTGTCATGGAGCTCCCTGTAGCTGCCCAGGCAGGGTCTATGCTCCCTTTCTTTGTGCTCAGAATCTACCATGCTCCTAACCTCTATTTAATTCCTTCATACATTTTGACATTTAAAAATTGTGAAACTTCAACATGACAAAATGATATAAAAATATTAAAATAAGCATTTATATAAAATGTGTAAAACCAAGCATACCAGTTAATGCATCACAAATATATCTGATGCCCATTTTAGACCCTTCCTCAAACACATTACCTCCCTCCTCTACAGGTACCTACTGTCCAGAATTGGGCAGCGTCATTCTTTTGTATTTCATTATAATTTTACACCATCTGCAATTACTCTTATATATGTGTGGGTATAACATTGTTAAATACATTTGAAACTTTATGTAAAATATATGGGTTCTCCTAAAATTGGCTTTTTTTCCTTTTTCTTTTTTCCACCTCAGGATTGTGTCTGTGAGAGTCATCAAAGTTGATTTATGTAGCTATAGTTCATTAACTTTTACTGCTCTATTGAAACACATTTGATGAATATACCACAATCTGTCTATTTTTCCTGTTGATGGACAGCTAGGTTGCTTCCAATTTTTCTCACATGCAAAAATGTGCTGCTCTGAAAATATTTTGCCCGCATCCTTGCATACATCTGTGAAGGTATCTGTATAGTGTATACGCAGGAGAGGAATTGGTTGGTTGTAGGTCATGCACATCTTCAGATATTCTAGAGATTACTATATTTCCATCCAACCTATAGTTTCCCCCTTACTAGCATCTGTGAGAGTACTTGTTATTCCAAATCCTTACTAAAATTTGGTGTTGTCAAAAATTTTTACTATTTTTTTTTAAGATTTTATTTATTTATTTGAGAGAGAATGAGTGAAAGAGAGCATGAGAGAGGAGAAGGTCAGAGGGAGAAGCAGACTCCCCAAGGAGCTGGGAGCCCAATGTGGGACTCGATCCCAGAAGCCCAGGATCATGACCTGAGCCGACAGCAGTTGTTCAACCAACTGAGCCACCCAGGCGCCCCCAAAATTTTTACTTTTTTTAATGGAGGATTGTAAACATACAAGAAACTGACAGGACAGTATAATAGACCTTTGTGTTTCCATCATTCAATTCCAAGAGTTATCATCTCACAGCCAATCTTGCTTCATTTGTACTTTTATCCATCATATATCTCTCATATGACATTTTAAAGCAAACCTCAGGCATAGATATCACTATCATTTAATCTGTACATATTTATCACATTAGAACTGTAAGAAATATTTTAAATAATAACCCAATAGCATTGCCACACCTTAAAAAATACTTTCTTAATAGTACATTTCCAGCGGTGCCATAATCATCACAAAATTTGTTAATAGTTTGTCTTAACCAGTATCAAATCAAATCTGCATATCACTATTGGTTGACACATCTCTTATATCTTTTTTAGGCTAGAGATTCCCTTTCCATGTTTTGTTTGTTTCCTCTTCTGTGTTTGTTTTATTAAGAAAGTAGTTAGTTGGTCCTCTAGAATTTCCCATAAACTAGGTTTCATTGATTGCCTCTCCATGACGTCTTTTGACATGTTCCTGGAAATTTCTAGTTCATTCTACAGGCTAAAGAGTTAGTGTTGTATTTTTCCATCACAATGTCTGGTTGTCTCACTTTTTTTGACTTTAGCATTTGATGCTCAACTCTAGATTCACTGATTCATTTGGTGTTATAAAATACTGCATTCTGATTCTTTCATCCCTTCTTAATTGACTAGCAGGAATACTCAGATAAAAGTATCCCTTCTGGGGCACCTGGGTGGCTCAGTGTGTTAAGCCTCTGCCTTCGGCTCAGGTCATGATCTCAGGGTCCTGGGATCGAGCCCCACATTGGGCTCTCTCCTCGGTGGAGAGCCTGCTTCCCCCTCTCTCTGTCTGTTGCTCTGCCTACTTGTGATCTCTCGCTCTCTCTATGTCAAATAAATAAATAAAATCTTTAAAAAAAAAGTATCCCTTCCTCTACTATCAACTTATTTAGTGATAAGGTTCATATAGTAAAGTTGAGATAAAGATGACTCATTGCACCATTTACAAGTTTTTGAAAAATGATTTGGTTTACAGCTATTCTTCAATGACAACTAGTAAACTTATTTTTTGCATTATCTTTTATTTATAATAATAAAAAATGCATAAAAGCTCATGAATTCAAGTTTATTTGATGGATTTTAATTCATTCTACTTCTTGTTCTTTACAATGCTCAAGATTTCTCAATTTCGGCTAATGGAGCCCTCTTGAATTGGATCCCGAGTGCCTTTGATAGTTTTGATACCTTCCTTGATGTCGACCATGACAGGAGATTCCATGTATTATCTTGAATTTATCATTGTCCAGATGAAGAATCATCCACTTCTCTCAAGGAGCTCTGGTTTCTTCTAGGACAAAACGGTATTTGGAGTCCAAAAGCTGGGCACTGAGGATTGTTCATAAGATATTTTAATTTGTATTAATCTGATGGGTATATAATGGTATAAATGTATAAAGACTCACTCTGATTTTACTTTGCACTACCTAAATGGTTCCTTCGGCTGAGTGTTTCTATGAGTATTTTTACCATTTAGGTTTCTTCTCCCATAAATTATCAATTCATATCTATTGTTCACTTTCTTCCATCAGACTGTGGTCTTTCTTATTAACTTGGGGAAGTTCTTTATATATTCTACATACCTGTTGTTGGCTGTATTTGTTCAAAAAACTTCTCACAATAGGTATACTTTTTACTGTTGCTATACTCTCTTTTGTTAAGGGGATTTCTTAATTTTAATGCCTTTAAATAAATGTTTTAAAAAATAAATTTAATTTTTTTAATTTTCAAAAAATTTAAATTTTTTAAAAAATAAATTTTTTAAAATCTCTTATGGTTTATACTTTTTTTGTATCTTGAAAAAGACCTTCCTGAAGAAAACAGTGTACTAAGTGGAAGTCTTAGAAGCCTTGCAGATCCTCTCCTGAGTAAAATAACTGGCAAAAATTGTAAAAATAACCGTTTAAAGTTTCCAGACATATGTTCTAGGACACACAGTAAAAGAAGAAACATCTATTCCAGAAAATCTACAAAGTCTTGGTAAGGAAAGTATGAATCTGTGGTTCTGGAGGCATGACCCTCTCTTCCCGCTCCCCTTTCTGGGCTCGATATTGAGCACTACTCTGACGGGTTTAGTCAAGATGATAAGGAAAATCTGTGTTCCAAGGTGGCGGACCGAAGAGTAGGGAATCCCAGTCCCCACCTCGGGGTCCTTCCGGGTTCTTCTTCCTGCCCGGCTTGCGGGGCACAGGCGCTAAAATGTGCCACGTATAGGGAAGCAGACGTGTATAAATTACCAACCTTGCTTGCGCTCAGGGTATCGCTCTTCTCTGGCCCACCAGGTCGAAAAAGCCTCCTAGCCTCCAAGATCTCTGAGCGCCACTTGGTTCTTCCGTTGGGCCATCCAGTCCAGGTTCTGTAACAAAGAAGATGAGGCTCCCTCTCCCACCACTTCTCTGTGAAGGACGACTGCATTTCCGTGACAGAAGCAAGCCACCAGGATTTGTCATCCCCCTTCTACCATGTGGCAGAGACCAATTTCCAGGTGAGTGTGGCCAAGATATAAGGGCTCCCTTCCTTAAGCCAGGCCTAATTTGTAGGGCAGAGGCTTTGGATCAAGAATACTGATTGCTCTGATCACCCTTGCCTGAGCATAATTGTAATGCAAAAGTTCTGCGCATGGGGGAAGCGAGAAAATGCCCGGGGTTACCTTGCTCTTTAGGCAGAAGTGCCCCTGAAAAGAAGCAAAGCCACTGTGCCTATCCCTACCCTCACCACAGTGGCCTTGGAATTTGGCTCAGTCAAAGAAGCAGGAGACAAAAACAGAGCTAGCTCCAAAGCTCTCCCCAGGGAAACTTGCCTTATTTGGACCAGAGCATGGAAAAGTTCGAGATTAGAGTACTCTTAATGGAAAGTAATTAAGAGAGGGCTGCGGGCTGGGTGACAGCATCAGCTAACGGTAGGCCACCTGGTTCACTAGAAAGAAATCTGGGAAAGAGACAGCTATGTAGAGCCACCCTAGGGTAAAAACAAACCTCAACAACTTGCTTCAAAAACTGCTCCTATCAAAGGGTTTTATTTAATTAGATCAAATAACGGTGCAATTTAAGCTCTAGGGTATATTTAAAAAACAGCAATTAGTGTGAAATTCATAAAGCCTAAACAGCTGGGTGTGATACCAAGAAAGAGAAAAAGAGAAAGAGACAAGAAAGCTTCACAGAGAAACAGAGAGACAGCCATGAAGCCCTGCTAAAATTGCCATAATCTCAGGGTGACATCAGCACGCTTTAGGTTGAGTCCCCTGATGAGCAAAGCGGAGGTTTCATACTTCAGGGAGAAGTAAAGTTTACTGAAAGAGTCTATGCAAGTCGGGAAATGAATTAACAATCAAACAACAAGAACGAAAAAAAGGGTCTAATAAGGGGCTATATTAATGAGGGTCATACTTTAAAAATTCTATCAATATATATTTTTCCTTTTCTTACTTTTGGCTTCTTTATGTCTTTATAAGGCATAAAATTAGATAGTAATAATAATGGCAAGGTATTGTTGGGAGGAAGAACCGGTTCTCTGAGTTGCTACAATGTATTATCTAAAATGTCCAGTTTTCAACAAAAATTATGAGACATGAAGAGGAATGTGTGAACCATACAACAGAACCACCTGTGAAAGGGCCAAGATGTAGGACGTAGCAGAGCAAGACTTCAAGGCAGCTTTTAAATATTCAAAAGGGGGCACCTGGGTGGCTCAGTTGATTAAAGAGCTGACTCTTGATTTCGGCTCAGGTCATGATCTGAGGGTCCTGAGATCAATTCTTGCATTGGGCTCCACGTAGAGCCTGCCTGTGGTTCTCTCTCCCCCCTCACCCCCTATTCCACTTGTGCACTCTCTCTCTCTAAAAATAAATAAATAAATCTTTTGAAAAAGATTTAAATAACTAAAGGAAACCATGCTTAAATAAGCAAGGGAAGGTAATGATGAAAATATATTGACAAATAGAAAATATTAATATAAATAAGTTATGTATAAAAAAAGAAAACCATGTGGAAATTTTGGAGTGAATAAGTGCAATGACAGAAATGAAATTTCAGAAATGAAATGACTTCTGTACCGGAAGGACCAGAGAGTGTATTTGAACAGAGAGAATAAACACCAGTTTGATGATAGATTATTAGAGATTTTGCAATATAGAGAGAGAAAAAAGAATGAAGAAAGATGAACAGCATCTCAGAAATGTGGGACACCACCAAGCCCACAAATATGCATAGAGTAAAACTACTGAACAGAGCCATGAGAGAAAAAAATATGTTTAGATAAATAACGGTTGAAAACTACCAAGAGAGGTACAGCATTCCAACTTTACCTGGCTGCCTCTGGAAGTCCCATGTTTTAACTAATGTTTAACAAATACATTCAGCTCATTTTGTATCTATTTATCTATTTCGACTTCTTCCTACCACCTTAATTGTGCTGCCTCCTTATGTTTCTTTTTAAAAAATCTTTTCTGGTGGATTTCTGATCAATCTTTTTTGTTGTTGTTGCATTTTCTTCTCTACTGATTTGGGAGTTTTACACTCAGTTTCGTCTGTTAAATTGTTACTCTTAAATTTTACCATCACACACTAAGTTTAATAATGTCTAAGACCAAGGAATACCTCTGACATTCTTCTGAACAGTTTGAACAATTGTGAACATTATAACTCTGATCACCACTCTATATCTATTCCTCTTATGTAGTTAACTTATTTTTTCTTAGCTTATATTGCTTTCCTCTTTTCCTTAAGTTTACTTACCTAGATTTATTTTTTTTCAACTTCCTTTTTTAAAAGATTTCAGTGTTCCAGAATTCATTGTTTATGCACCACACCCAGTGCTCCATGCAATACGTGCCCTCCATAATACCCACCACCAGACTCACCCAGCCTCCTGTTGGGCCCCCAATAATGGGTCCATGGTCAAAGGAGCGACACTGATACAAAGCGAAGGTCAAGCAAAGCTTTATTTCGCACCAAGCATGGAGAATCAAACTGACCGGCCAGGGACCCCTTGCAAAGAGGCGACCCCTCCCTGCCTCCCAGACTAACTTTTATAGAGCCGAGGCCATGTGGTTGGGCCTGGCCACACACAGAGAAAGCTGCACAGTCATGCTAGGTTACACACGGGTGGCCAATTGAACTACAATTCACTCCATAGGAGATATTTGAACTAGCCTATCACCTTGGTCAGAATTGGTGCCCAAAAGGCGGGGCCCACATTCCTTGGTAGCTAGGGAGACAGTATGCAGGCTTTACTGAGTGGATGTCTCCACCTGACCTGGCTCATCCCTGCATTCAGGCTGTTATCTCTACCTGACCTGACCCACCCTTGTATTTGGGCTTTGTTACCTGGGACTGGTTTCCCCGGACTTGCTTTTAAATAAGATCCCCTTGGGGGGGTGGGCAGGGTCAATGTAAGTTTTACTGCATAAACAACAAAATGGTTGTTCAACTGAGGTGGGGCCACTCTGGCTAAATAGGCCCTTACACTCCCACCCCCCTCTTTATTTGCTTCTATATTTTACAATTTCCTTTGGGGATCATTATTCTTATTCCAGGCCAAAAGAGGATTCTTTGGAAAAACTAATAAACTAATAACATTAATTTTTTTAAAAAGCACATAAATTATCAATAATGAAATTTTTAAAATGTAGCATCTCTTTAGATTTTCCCAATATTAAAAATAAAATAAGAGGATATAAATAAGTGTATACATGATATAAAAAAATTTTATCATGATATGATAAAATTCATGATATGAAAGACTCCACCTACTGTGCCATCACAGAACACTAAAGACAAAGAGGATATCTTGTATGCATCCAGAAATAAGAGACAGATTACCTAAGAAGGAAAGACAGTTTAGGCTGTCTAAATTAGACTGGAACTACCTTCCTTACTAAATTATCATTTAAGGGGCGCCTGGGTGGTTCAGTGGGTTAAAGCCTCTGCCTTCGGCTCAGGTCATGATCCCAGGGTCCTGGGATCGAGCCCTGCATCGGGCTGTCTGCTTGGCAGGGAGCCTGCTTCCTCCTCTCTCTCTCTGCCTGCCTCTCTGCCTACTTGTGATCTCTGTCAAATAAATAAAAATAAAATCCTTAAATAAATAAATTATCATTTAAGGTCCAGTGAAAAAAAGATCTTTTCAGGCAGGGAAAAACTAATAGCGTTCATCACCAATAAATTCTTCCTAATGGAAATTAAAGAGGTGTTTATGTGAGGCTTAAAAACAAGACACAAATGACCAATAATAAGGATTTTTTAAAAAGGTATCTATAGTTAACAATATTATGTTATACCCTTAAAAATCTGTTAAGAGGGCAGATCTCATGCTAAATATTCTTATTGTAATAAAATATAAGTAAAAGGGATTAAAAAGAAAAAGTAATAGAAAAAAATATAACAGACAGGAAAACTATTCCTCAGATTAGGGAAGCTATATTAACAGAAAAAAAAGGCATAAATTAAAACATTCCTGTAAGAAATCACTTAAAAACATTCATTTAAAAAATAAAATGTCATGTATAACATAAACCTGCTTGTCAAGACAAAGACCGTTTATTTATTTATTTATTGGTTAGTTTTATTAACATATAATGTATTATTTGCTTCAGGAGCACAGGTCTGTGGATCCTCGGTCTTACACATTTCACAGCACTCACCGTAGACATACCCTCCCCAAAGTCCATAACACAGCCACCCTATCCCTCCCCTCCACCTGCCAACCACCCTCAGTTGTTTCTTGAGATTAAGTCTTTTATAGTTTGTCTTGCTCCCTGGTCCCATCTTCTTTCATTTTTACCTCCTTCCCCCGCCATGACCCCCACCCTGCCTCTTAAATTCCTCATATCAGAGAGATCATATAATTATCTTTCTCTGATTGACTTATTTCGCTGAGCATGATACCCTCTAGCTCCATCCACATCATTGCAAATTTTATATATATATATATATATATATATATATATCCATCCCATATCTTCTTTGTACATTCATCTGTTGATGGACTTCTTGGCTCTTTCCATAGTTTGACTATTGTGGACATTGCTGCTATAAACATACAGGTGCACATGCCCCTTTGGATCACTACATTTGTATCTTTAGGGCAAATACCCTGTAGTGTGATTGCTGGGTCATAGGGTAGCTCTATTTTCAGCTTTTTAAGGTACCTCCATACTGTTTCCCAGAGTGGCTACACCAGCTTGCATTCCCACCAACAATGTAGGAGGGTTCTCCTTTCTCTAAATCCTCGCTAACACCTGTCATTTCCTAAGTGGTTAATTTTAGCCATTCTGACTGGTGTGAGGTGGTATATCATTGTGGTTTTGATTTGTATTTCCCTGATGCTGAGTGATGTTGAGCACCTTATCATGTGTCTGTTGGCCATTTGGCTATCTTCTTTGCAGAAATATCTACTCATGACTTTGGCCCATTTCTTGATTGGATAATTTGTTCTTTGGCTGTTGAGTTTAAGTTCTTTATGGATTTTGGATACGGCCCCTTTATCTGATAGGTCAGTTGCAAATACCTTCTCCCATTCTGTTGGTTGTCTTTTGGTTTTGGTGACTGTTTCCTTTGCTGTGCAAAAGCTTTTGATCTTGATGAAGTCCCAATAGTTCATTTTTGCCCTTGCTTCACTTGCCTTTGACGATGTTTCTCAGAAGAAGTTGTAGCGGCTTAGGTCAAAGAGGTTGCTGCCTGTGTTCTCATCAAGGATTTTGATGGATTCCTATCTCAGATTGAAGTCTTTCATCCATTTTGAGTCTGTTTTTGTGTGTGGTATAAGGAAATGGTCCAGTTTCATTCTTTACATGTGACTGTCCAGTTTTCCCAACACCATTTGTTAAAGAGACTGTCGTTTTTCCATTGAACATTCTTTCCTGCTTTGTTGAAGACTAGTTTACCATACAGTTGATGGTCCATTTCTGGGATCTCTATTCTGTTCTATTGATCTATGTGTCTGTTTTTGTGCCAGTATCATACTGTCTTGATGATGACAGCTTTGTAATAGAGCTTGAAGTCTGGAATTGTGATGCTGACAACTATGGTTTTCTTTTTCAACATTCCTCTGGCTCTTCATGGTCTTTTCTGGTTCCATATAAATTTTAGGATTATTTGTCCAATTTATTTGAAAAAAGTTGATGGTATTTTGATAGATATTGTGTTAAATGTGTAGATTGCTCTAGGTAGCATAGACATTTTCACAATATTTATTCTTCCAATCTGTGAGCATGGAACATTTTTCAATTTCTTTGTGTCTTTCTCAATTTCTTTCATGAGTACTTTATAGTTTTCTGAGTACAAGTCCTTTGCCTCTTTGGTTAAGTTTATTCCTAGGTATCTTATGGTTTTGGGTGCAATTGTAAATGGGATAGACTCCTTAATTTCTCTTTCTTCTGTCTTGCTGTTGGTGTATAGAAATGCAACGGATTTCTGTGAATTGATTTTATATCCTGACACTTTTCCTGAATTCCTGTATGAGTTCTAGCAGTTGTGTAGTGGAGTCCTTTGGGTTCTCTACATAAAGTTTCATATAGTTTGCAAAGAGTGAGAGTTTGACTTCTTGTTTGCTGATTCAGATGCCTTTGATTTCTTTTTGTTGTCTGATTGCTGAGCTAGAACTTCTAGTACTGTGTGAAATAGCAGTGATGATAGAGGACAGCCCTGCCATGTTCCTGACCTTAGGGGAAAAGATGTCAGTTTTTCCCCATTGAGAATTATATTCACTGTGGGTTTTTCTTAGATGGCTTTGATGATATTGAGGTATGTACCCTCTATCCCTGTATTATGAAGAGTTTTGATCAAGCAGGGATGCTGTACTTTGTCAAATGCTTTTTCAGCATCTATTGAGAGTATGAGATGGTTCTTGTTCTTCCCTTTATTAATATATTGTATCATATTGATTGATTTATGGATGTTGAACCAACCTTGCAGCCCAGGAATAAACCCCACTTGGTCGTGTTGGATCCTTTTGACTAGTATTTTGGTGAGAATTTTGCATCCGTGTTCATCAAGGATATTGGCTGTAATTCTCCTTTTTGATGGGGTCTTTGTCTGGTTTTGGGATCAAGGTAATCCTGGCCTCATAAAATAAGTTTGGAAGTTTTCCTTCTATTTCTATTTTTTTGGAATAGTTTAATTAATACCTATTGGTATTAATTCTTTACATGTTTGGTAGAATTCTCTGGGAAGCCGTCTGGCCCTGGGCTCTTCTTGGGAAATTTTTGATGACTCCTTCAATCTCCTTACTGGTTATGGTCTGTTCAGGTTTTCTATGTCTTCCAGGTTCAGTTTTGGCAGTTTATATGTTTCTAGAAATGCATCCATTTCTTCCAGGTTATCAAATTTGCTGGTGTATAGTTGATCATTATATGTTTTTATAATAGTTTGTATTTCTTTGGTGTTGGTTGTGATCTCTTCTCTTTCATTCATGATTTTATTAATTTAGGTCCTTTCTCTTTTCTTTTTGATAAATCTGGCCAGGGTTTTATCAGTCTTACTGATTCTTTCAAAGAACCAGCTCCTAGTTTTGTTGATCTGTTCTACAGTAGTTCTTTTGGTTTCTATTTCATTGATTCCTGCTCTGATCCTTATTATTTCTCTTCTGCTGCTGGGTTTAGGCTTTCTTTGCTATTCTTTCTCCAGCTTATGTAGGTGTAGGGTTAGTTTGTGTACTTGAGAACTTCCTTGTTTCTTGAGAAAGGCTTGTAGTGCTACATACTTTCCTCTCAGGACCACCTTTGCAAAATCCCAAAGATATTGAAAAGTTGTGTTTTCATTTTCACTTGTTTCCATGAATTTTTTAAATTCTTCTTTAATTTCCTGGTTGACCCATTCATTCATTCATTCTGTAGGATGCTCTTTAGCCTCCGTGTATTTGAGTTCTTTCCAACTTTCCTCTTATGGTTGAGTTCTAGTTTCAAAGCATTGTGGTCTGAAAATATGCAGGGAATAATACCAATCTTTTGAAACTGGTTGAGACCTGATATGTGACCCAGGATATGATCTATTCTGGAGAATTTTCCATGTGCACTAGAGAAGAATGTGTATTCTGTTGCTTTGGAATGGCATGTTCTGAATAGATCTGTGATGTCCATCTGGTCTAGTATGTCATTTAAAGCCTTTATTTCCTTGTTGATCTTTTTGCTTACATGATCTGTCCCTGTCAGTGATGGGGGTGTTAAAGTCCCCTGCTATTATTGTATTCTTGTCGATGTGTTTCTTTGATTTTGTTATTAATTGGTTTATATAATTAGCTGCTCCTGCGTTAGGGGCATAGATATTTACAATTGTTAGAGCTTCTTGTTGGATAGACCCTTTAAGTATGATGTAATGTCCTTCCTCATCTATTATTATACTTTCTGGCTTAAAATTTAATTTATCTGATATAAGGATTGCCACCCCAGCTTTTTTTTAATGTCCATTAGCATGGTGAATTGTTTTCTACCCCCTTACTTTAAATCTGGAGGTGTCTTTGGGTCTAAAATAAGTTTGTTGCAGAAAGCATATCGATGGGTCTTATTTTTTTATCCATTTTGATACTCTGTGTCTTTTGATTGGGGCATTTAGCCCATTTACATTCAGGGTAACTATTGAAAGATATGAATTTAGTGCCATTGTATTGTCTGTAAGGTGACTGTTACTGTATATTGTCTCTGTTCCTTTCTGGTCTGTTACTTTTAGGCTCTCTCTTTGCTTAGAGGACCCCTTTCAATATTTCCTGTAGGGCTGGTTTGGTGTTTGCAAATTCTTTTAGATTTTGTTTGTCCTGAAAGCTTTTGATCTCCCCTTCTATTTTCAGTGGCAGTTTAGCTCAATATAGTATTCTTGGCTGGGTACTTTTCTCATTTAGTGCACTGAATATATCATGCCAGTCCTTTCTGGCCTGCTAGGTCTCTGTGGACAGATCAGCCGCCAGTCTAATACTGTTATAGGTTACAGACCTCTGGTCCCAAGCTGCTTTCAGGATTTTCTCTTTGTCACTGAGACTTGTACGTTTTATTATCAGATGACCAGATGTTGACCTATTTTTATTGATTTTGAGGGGGGTTCTCTGTGCCTCCTGGATTTTGATGCTTGTTCCCTTAGCCAAATTAGGGAAATTCTCTGCTATAATTTGCTCCATTATACCTTCTGCCCATCTTTCTCTTTCTTCTTCTTCTGGGATCCCACTTACTCTAATATTCTTTCATCTTATGGTATCACTTACCTCTCAGATTTCCCCCGCATGGTCCAGTAGTTGTTTATCTCTGTTTTTCCCAGCTTATTTATTCTCCATCATTTGGTCTTCTATATCACTAATTCTCTCTTCTGCCTCATTTATCCTAGCAGTAAGAGCCTCCGTTTTTTATTGCACCTCATTAGTAGCTTTTTTAATTTTCAACTTGGTTAGATTTTCATTCTTTTATTTCTCCAGAAAGGGATTCTCTAGTATCTCCCTGCTTTTTTTGAGCCCAGCTAGCACCTTGATAATTGTCATTCTGAACTGTAAGTCTGACATCCTACTAATGTCCATATTGATTAGGTCCCTAGCTATCATTATTCCTTCTTATTCTTTTTTTTTGAGGTGAGTTTTTCTGCCTTGTCATTTTATCCAGATAAGAACAGATGAGAGCACAAAATACTAAAAGGGTAGCAACTCCCTTGGGAAAATATACACTAACCAATTCAGAAGAGACCCGAAACCAGGGAGAAAAAAAGGAGGAAAAAAAAAATATATATATATATGTGTGTGTGTGCTTAATCTACACCAACCTAAACAACACAGAAATGTAAAGTGAAAGCTAAATTCTTTCATACATCTTGTAATTTTTCCCCTCTACTGTCCTATCTTGATAATCACGGTCTATGGCTTGACCTATTTCCTTCCAAATTTTAATGAATTTACACATGCCTATTCATGTAACAGAAGTAGGATCATAATATACATTATGTTTTTTCATTGTATGTAACATAGGCCAGGAATCAGCAAACTTTTTCTGTAAAAGGTAAGACAGTAAATATTTTAGGCTTTATATACCATTCAGTCTCTTGTAATTACTCATTTGTGCTGTTTCAGCAGGAAATCAACTATAGATGATATACAATGATTGACATAGTTATGTTTCAATAAAACTATTTACAATACAGATAGCAGGCTACATTGGGCCTCAGAGATGAATTTGCCAACCCCAATATGCCTTAATCTACATCATCTTTTTTACTGGGTGCCTAGAACTCCATTAAGTGGATGAATAAGTTCACTTAACTCACCCCTCACTGATAGAGATCTACACCCATTTCCGATAGGAGCCCTCTTAATCAAGCATGACTTATCAGCTAGCTGGGTTAGTGGATGCTCTCTCTCCATCCATCTGGGAACATGCTCACTGCTTTCTGTGGTGCACTGGCATTTTATGTCTGCTCCTTGTGCTTTCACCAGCTGAGCTGACCAGCAGTCTCAAGCTTGTTTCAACATTTGTATTTGTTACTGTAGTTTGCAGTGTAATTAAACAGTATACTATCCAAAGAAACAGAGTACTTAAGAGTTTACTGATTCTATACAAAGTTGTTTATTTTTGAAAGACCATATTATGGTGAATAGCTTTTTAAAAAAAATCTGTCAAATTAGGTAGGGGTGAAATAACTAGAATAGGTAGAAAATCAAGGAACATGAGGTTGGCAGTGGGTGCAAAAGCCGCAAGTTAGCAGTTTGGAAAGAGGAAGCCATGCCACCAGGGTGTATCTGGACATAGGCACTGCCCTGCTTCCTTGTCAACTTTCAGAAGCTGCACTGGACAGGGGAACTGCCTTTTGCCCAATGAGGCCCAACACTCCCACCTTGTCCAGCCATCTTTTCCAGTTCTTAGGGGATGTATTATCTCTGATTTTTAGCTTACGGTTTCAGACTCTCTGACTGTGAACGTTTAGGAAGCATGAGGTTCTGTTCTCTCAAAGGCCCGGTCCATTAACATTTAAAATAGTGCCTATGCTGGTATTTACATTTTGATATCATTCATGCTTTATTTCTTTTGCACACGGTCTATTCTGTTCCCCCCAGTTTTTCTCCCAGGCAGAATCTATCTTATCTGACATTGCAAAGCAGTTAACATTGATTCTGGTGAATGGTCTACTTTGATTTTTGCTACAGGGAGATTTTAGCACAAATTCACATATATTGTTTTTGCAACAAATAGAAAAATATGTTCCGCATTCATTGTGCTGTGTATGCCGAGCCCGCTATTTTGTAACTCACTGTCTCATCTCTTATATTTGCTTTCTCCGTCACTGTCGATCTTTTTCTAATACTTCGTCTTTTATGCAGACTCCTTCCTTGGAGCTGGATTTGGCAGTGGAGTTTGCCTAACTAATGGGGACCATATGTTCTGCAATTACGCTCTCCCCAACAACATTCAGATTTGTTAGCAAATATTGGAGAAGGCAAGTCAAGAAACTGAAGTACAGAGACTGGCAGGAATTGGCACATCCTGACAGGTAGAACTGCTCTTGCTGACCCCGTGAATGGAGGTCTGGTTTGGGCCAGTGTTGCTTAGAACAGGGGTTTGTTTTTGAAAGTATCAATCCATTGGTAGGTTGTTTTTCAAATGGCTGAGTGCCTTTTATGTGTTTCTAACGGCATATCATGCTTACCCCTCTGGATCAATTTTTAATACATGACTATTACCTATTTATCTGTTGATTCCATCCCTTCCCAGACTGGAGACTGGGATCATGAGGTTACTCACTGTTGTATCCCCAGGTCCCAGTAGAGGAATGTGAATGCATTAGCTAGTGAGTAAATATTTGGCTGATGAACAATAAAGTAATCCCTAGAATTATATACATTATATACATTACGTGTGTATAGCTTGGATGGCTTTCTCCACACTCTCTCTCCTTCCTTTCCTCCAGGCTAGACCAGTCTTAACCTTGGGGACCCAGCCTCCCTCAAAGAATTCAAACTCACAGGATGCTGAAGAAGATTTAAATCATGGCCCTGAAACTACAGTGCTCATTTTTAAGAGGTCTTTTCTGTCTTGAGACAAAGTTTCATCTGTTGCCCTGCTGGGGGTGAGGGCAGGCAAGATGAGTCAAAACTTTTGTAGGTTGTCCTGGGTTTTGATCACGGAAATGCAGGGGGAAAGCACTTTGCTTCGCTGTGCACAAGTCAAGAAAGAGTAGCCAGCTTGGCAGCAGGTGGCTGAGGAGAGAAGGGTTCTAGCTTTCCAAGGGCATGTTTAAAGGCTGCCTCTCTATCCTTAGAAGTTTGTCTGTGGGAGACCACGGCAGGAGCCTCTGGTCCACTGGCCATGGCCTGGCCCGGAAACATTCTTGGGCACCGTATCTAGCAACAGTGGCTCTCCCTCTCAGCCGCTGTCCATTGTTGCCTTGGGCTGGCACCCCCTGACAGCCTCCTTGGACCTTCTTGGACCTGTAACAGTCTCTTTGCTGGAGCTGGAAGGGCAATAGAAAGGCAAGCCCATCACTCTTATCAGTCCACAAACTTGCCTTCATCTGAAAGAGCTAAACTATCTGACAGGAATTCAGAGACTTTGCCCCTGTCACCACCCCCACCCCCCAAAAAAAATCCCCCAAAGACATGGGTGCTACACAAACACAAAGAACACTCGTTGTTTTAGAACACAAATACATAAATTTTTAATCTGCGAAAAATACAAAATGAAACCATGTACAAGTTATGTACAAACCCTTTTTACAAGACAAGAGAGTTATCACTGGTTGTTACAGATGACAGAGTTGGGTAGTTCATTTCAGAGCACCAGCATTTATTCTCTCCTCCAATTCCTGTTCATAGTAATTAATCATAATCATAATCATAATGCCGACAAGCAAAAGTTTGAAAGACAGATGAATAAGCCACGCTCTTTTCCCTTAATGAACATGTAGGCTGACCTCTGTAGAAGTGTACTATTTTTTTTTTCCTTTGTTCCCTGAAGAAACATTGAGTGCAGGTTTTGGGTGTTAAGTGGGGAAAGGTTTCTTTTCCAGCATCTGGGGGGTGGGATGTGAGCCAGAAGTTTTAGGCAGGATGCGACTGTGCCACCTGGGAATGGAACGTTTTTAATTAGGATTTCCAGGCCGGGTTTGGTTTATGTCTGAAATGTTGCAGTTCTGGTCAAATGTGTCTCCGGCTGTACTTAGCGGAAGGAAGGGAAAGGGAGCAGGCTGCTCTGGGGCAGCGGGGCTTTGCTTTGGTGTGGATGTGGGGCTCTGTCAACCTTGTTGGCAGGGATCCCTTACCTGCTGGCTGCTTCTCACATTGACCCTGAATCCCTTGTGAGGAAAGCTCTGGTTTGCTCTGGCAGATGCGCATCCGGGCCGTGCATACATTCCCATCTACGATTCTGAACAGTCAGCCCGGCCATGCTTCCTAAAGCAGGCACACTGGATAGCTTTGGGGTCATTTTTGTCCCTGTTCTGCTGAAGAGCAAGGTAGAGGAGAAGAAACACAGATATCCTCGAGGGGATAAACAGACCAAAGGAAACCTTTTTAAACTTAAAATCTGCTAGAAATTCAGGTCGGTTTTCACCACACCAAAAAGCCTCGCTCCTCCTGCTGCTTGCCCAGAGAAGTCACCAAAGCAAAGTGATTGTCACATTTGTTCTAAGAATGCCAAAACCAAAGCTTCTAGTGTGTGCGTTGCTCAGAAGGGGATGCAGAATAGTGGGGTGACATGAACAGCGAGGGGAAAGAGGAGACCCACCTCAAGATCCCTCTCCTTTGAGTCCTTCTCCGGGAAAAGTGTCAGTGACCTAGAGGATCTGCCCACCTTGCATTTCCCATGGTGTGCAAAGTAACACATAGTGGCCAACTGATGCCCCAGACTGAGATAGGCCTCATGATGAGCTCTGAGGTTAAAGATGAATAAGCAAAGTCCTTACCCTTATCACGTGAGTCCTTTCACTTCTGAGTCATCCTCTCCAGTACTACTCATCTCCAGCCTCATGGATAATCCACCCTTTCTTTCTTGGTTTCCCTTTTCTTGCTTCTCTAGTTCTGGAGTACTGTGGATCTCCCATCCCAAGAGTATCTACTTATTTTATTCCTTTTAGCCCCTATAAATATGGCTGTAGGCCCCCAAGTCTTCTGCCAGATGGCCTTTCAGACCTACGCTTTTTCCTTTGGAAGATTCAGCCGTGCTCCCCACTTCACAAGGACCTCTGTGGATCGGACTTCCAAATCCAGAGCCTGCTGGAAGCCTCTCCCCAGCTCCACCTGCCCACTCATTTGCCTGCCAGGTGTTCCTTGATGGAAAGCTCTCAGCTTCTTCTACTCTGAATGAATCCAATACGACACTGCTCAGCTTCCCATATTCGCTGGCTCCCTTTCCGGTCTTCTTTTCTTTCCTATTCCTCCACGTGGTTCTTCTCTTGGGGTCCAAAGTCAGTGTTTCTTTGACAAAGAACCTTTCCAGAACCATTCGTTGCCCCGACACCCAATCTGCCCACCAGCCCCCACAACTAACTCCAACTAAACTTCTACAATGAGTATGATCCATAACACTCATCTGAGGAAGGTAGGTTCTTCATATACTGTTTTTGACTTGGAATGTGCACCATTGAGAACTCCATGCAGCTGAGAAAAACATTTAGCTTTGCACATGCACTCCTGATGACTTCCAGGAGGAGCTGACATCTCAAAACTTTCAACCTAAAAAATGCACAGGCATTGGTGTTCATCACCCTGTTTAAAACTTTTGGTGGCTTTCCATGGCTTTCTAATTCAAGTCTCAATCTCTTGGCTTGGCCCTTCAGACTATCTATTTCCTCAGGTCTCATCTAAGGTTTCGTCACCTCCTCTATAGGATCGTGTCACCAGAGACAAAATGGCCTATGTATTGAAATCCCGTTCCCACCAATGAGCCATGGACCATTAAGTCACCTCTTCCTGGAAAACCTTCATTCTCTACATTTCTCCAGCCATCTATTTCCCTTTTAAATACCTCTAAAACCCATCAAGCACTATATCACTCTGCATTCTTCCCAAACTATATGATTCAATACAATCTCTCCTTCCTTTCCACCCAGAGCACTAACTCTTGCCACCACATACCTGCACCTGGCTGATGGTGCTTGAAATTGCTGTTTGTATCATTTTGGTTTTGCTCTTTCTTCCTAGCTCCTAGATGCATTTCCTGGCTTGGCCTGTCTTTAGATACTTAAGTCTCGGGCCCTTTTTCAAAAAATGAAGCAAAAGAGGAAGGTCTAGTACAGATAGTCTAACTCAGCATTCCTCCCCCAGTCTAACCACATGAGTCTGTGATACAAGGCAGACTCTAACTGGTGTTTGGCAAACGGGTTGCCGCTTCGGGACACATTGGCTCCTTTCTCTCTGTACATGTTCCAGACGAGCTTGCCAGAGCAATGGCAAATTAGGCTCTGTAGTTCTTTGGGAAATAAAATTAAGGATAAAAGTATAGGCTGAACTGTCTTATTTTATGGCAATTTTTAAAATATGAACAACTGGTATTACATGGGCAACAACCAACTAGAGCAGACTTCACCTAAAAAACCAATATGGCCACACTCATATAAGCTGGCTGGAAATCATTTCTAATTACTCTTCCCTCATTAATAAATCCGAAGGGCCATATCACCACTTTATATGATCATGGGATTTAAGTGCCAAATCATCTCTGCTGGATAGAAAACTAAATGCGCTTTGGGAACATGGAGTGAGTAGGGGAGGGGCAGAAACAGAATTTACCAGATGAGTTATAACTGAAATCTCAGTTCCCTTTGATTTTTAAAGAGAATGAGTCAAGCCCTAAATAGTGAAGTTCCTTTGAAGGACCACAGTGATATTACTACCATTCCAAAAGCCACAAAGAGGAACAGAATAGTGAATAGGCAGACTATAGGGACAGAAGAGAAAATGGACAGATTCTACCATAGAATGCCATGTCCAAGTTGAATGCATCTATTTGGTCTCCTGTGAGTAGGCTGATGATCAAACCAATTGATTTAATATTCTTTTTCCTCTCTCTTCCTACCTTTCTTCCTCATTTTGCTCTTTCCTTCCTTTCTTTACTGAGGTTCTCATTGAAAATGAAGAATGGTAGACCAAAATTTGACTTATGAATGGAAGAAAAGAAATCAAATGAACAGGACAGGAAATGAAGTGAGAAGATGGGTTGCTTCCTAAACCCCAGATTCACCTGTGGAAATAAAAATGAGGAAGAAAAATCACAGGAATCTAGGGGCCATGAGACTCTAACTACAATTGAAAAGTGGAGATACGGGTTAGAGATGAAGGGATTGACTGGAACTGCGCTTGGAGCCAAGAAAAGGGCAGGCAGAGCTGAGATGGAAAAGAAAATCCTAGGAATAAACAGAGAAGTCTGACCTGATGTGACCCAGGAGAACCTGAATTTTGAAACTGCATTTTAAACCTAAGGAGACTCCAAAGTGTGAAGCAGAGGCATGAACTTAGCTTCCACATGTCCAGAGCAAAACCTGTACACCAGGAGTACTGCTTGGGTGCTGGAACAAGAGGCCCATCAGCACAGGACAAGTTTGTCTCCAAGGTCTATTCTAAGGCTCCCACTACTATCCTAACTCACATCCTGCCAGGTCTGAAAGGCACCTTAGGGCCATTTAGGTGAATCACTCTCATTTACAAATGAGGTCCCTAGGACTCTGACGGTTTCATGAATATTCTCCAAGTTCATAGCTAGTTATTTGCAGATGTAGCTCTTGAACACTCATATTCAATCCCAAGTAAGGAAGTTGTACTCTTTTGCCTTTCAACATGAAAATAATCCCCAATTTTCTTATACTTCCTCTTATGCTTTTATGTTTATGCTTTCTTAGGCTTTATCTCTTTTCCAACTTGAACCAAATAGTCTTAATCCCCTGTTGTTTTAAGTCTTTAATTAAATTCTGTACAAAATACATCATAAGATGTCCCAACCTTTGAAAGGAAAGAGCTCTGGTGTTCCCCAACATGCCTTAGTTACAATCACTTATCTTTAAAGTCTTTTATATTAGTTCAAGGTGACATTTTGAAATGTAAAATTGCTTAGATGAAAGTAAAAGTTTTCTTAAAAAGAAAGATGATGATGGTGATGATGTCTTTGTAAACAGGTGATTTCCACTTCTTAAATAGCCTCTTGATGGATCTTTGATTCCCAACGCACCCAAGAGACTTTAGTTTGGGTAAGGACTTTTCTGGAACCCTGAACTGGGATGGGAGATCATAGTCTTACAAGACAGATGGTACCAATGATGACCATCATTGGTCTATACTTAATTTAGTCAGAAAAATGGGAACGGTTCTGTCATAGTGGGGTTGAAAGACGACCTCTTCCTGGCCAGAAAGGTCAACACATTGAAACTAATCAGGAAGCCCTAATATTGGGTTGGGCCCTTCAGTGGTCTTATAATCTTGTTTCTGTTCTTGTGTCACTTTGAACCTACCAGGCACCAGTTTTTGCCAAAGGAGCCACCAACCATTTTTGCATACTTCCTCAAGAAAACAAAAAAGCTCATTTTTATTTTCTGTATCAGAACAAATTTTTACTGAATTTATCAAAAGCAAAACAACATGAGCTTGCTACCTTACCATAGAAGAAAATAGATTCTTGCCAGTTAGTTTTTGGGGCAGCCCTTTGCGATAGGAAGCCATTTTAGCCATTTTGGTCAAAAGAAAAAAAAAGTTTTCTTTCAGCAATACTTGAATGGAAAGAAAAGGAAAGGGGAAGAAAGAGAAAAGTAAAGCAAAGGAGTTTAAATCCAAATCTCTAGCCAGTCAGGTCTTGGAGTTTTCACTTGTGTTTTCAGAGTGACTTGGTGTGGAGAGATGGGTTCGAGAAGCATAGGACACTGTTTCTCTAAGGGAAGATCCTTTAGGTGGCCACAATTGCCTGCCAGAGGACACCAAACAGTTATGACAAATTCAGAGATGGTTATCAGGAAACAGCGTGAAGAAGAGCCCACCAGGGTTCATGAAGGAAAGAAGAGCGTGGGTTGGTGTGAACGTACCAAGGTGACCCCAATGCAAAATCATTATGTAGAAGAAGGCCTAGCTTTCAGGAAAGTTGTGAAATCCAAACAAGGGATTCACCCCCCACAAACCTGTTTTACTTCTGTTAGAAACCAGGAAATGTTCATAAGCCCGGATATAGACTGCTGACGTCATTTTAGTCATTTTAGTAGACTAGTGATTGGTTATAAGTAGTTTTTTAACAATCCAATTGGACGTACATTATATTCACGATATTTTTATAGAACTACTTCTACAAAATGTGACAACAGGGTAACCACAGTCTGACAAGTCACTTCAGGACAGTGCCTACAGGGCAGAAGCATGACTACATGGGCTCTGCAGGGAGTAGACAGGGACAGAAGCTCATTTTGCCTACACTGGTCATTGGAGTACTTAGTGGACATATGTTTTCATGGTGATTTCATTGCTTGGCTCTGATCTGAGCTGCACTAATATCCTAAGTACCACAGGGTCATGGCCTAAAGAATTAATGGAGGAGATATCATGGGACTTTGGGGGGGATATTTTGGTAAGTTTGGTTTCTTCAAGTGTCCACAGTTTACATTTTTAAGAAAAGAAAAATCACTATCACATCCATGCTTCTCCATAGACCCTGATGACTATATAAAAGATTGATCATTTTGAAGTTGAAAGATTTGCTAAATCGTTTGGAACGTAACAGTTGCCGGGACGACTAGACACCAAGCATGCAAGCCACGGCAGAGCTCTGAGACTTGGTAATTGTGTCTGATGGCTAGAAAAATCTTTGAGCACAGTTGGAAGTGGCTGAGACATTTGATTTCATTGCCGGTCATTTTCAAAGGCCTTTTCTAACAGTCAGGATTGAGTGCATTCATTGCTATCCTTTTGTCGTTAATATGTTTTACACCGTTGCAGCAAGTTTGTGTGTTTTGTCCCAACAACTAAAGGAAAGCCTGAAAAAATAAAATGAAATCTGGGCAAAAGTA
This sequence comes from Lontra canadensis, assembly GCF_010015895.1. NCBI lineage: Eukaryota > Metazoa > Chordata > Mammalia > Carnivora > Mustelidae > Lontra > Lontra canadensis. The sequence continues at coordinate 39,441,408 of NW_022630997.1, read as the reverse complement.
GTCTCCTTGATCATGAAAATGTTTCTGGCTTTTAAACAAAAACTCATCAAAAAGAACGAACGTGTTATTATATCCTATTGTGAAGTGAAACTATCCACTGGTGTTTACACACTTTCAGGCTAAAAGCTCTGAGACTTGGAGCGTGGGGAAAAAGTCCACCAAACCCTTCCAGAATTGAAATTCCTGTACTTGTGAGGGTGGTTTGGACATAGGAAATGGGAAGCATAACAGCATGGAGGAGTTCCCACCATTCACACAACAAACGGAGCAGTATCTCATGTGTTATCTAGTCCTCAACGTCAATGTCCCAGGCGTGCTCACAACCCTCCTGGCATCGTTCATTGGCCGGATCAACCTCATCTGGTAATTGTAGAACAGCTGCAAGAAAGTCTTTCCTTCAAATATACGAACAAAGGGATGAGCAATACAGAATGAAAACTAAAGCTACAAAAATATGACTTTCAACTGAGAAAATAAATAAGTTTCCATTTATTAAGAGCTGGTGTCAGTGCAGCTAAGATACAACACCCATCCAGGAAATTCACCTGCCCCTTTTTTTGTCTTCTTTTATGAATTTACTAAAATACATGTTTACATCATTGGACAATTTGAAAATTGTTTTAGTAATCCATTGGCCTTCGTTACAATTAATTGTGGTGGTGACCATCATTCTCCTCAAAGGAAAAGAGAGAAAGAAGAGAAAGATGTATTAAGGAGTCTGGCCACTTACTCATGTTGATTTTGCATTGTTTAGATACAGGGAAGATATTTGACAATGAAAAAAAGAAAAGAAAAAATATATTTCTTTCTAATAAATAAAAATAATTTAAAATGCTAGAGGCTATACATGACTATTTTAGTATGTTCATTTATAAATGAAATCATTTTCTTTTCCAAAATACATGGAAGCAATATTCAAGGCAGACAAAGAGAAAGATCTGTCTACTTTATTTTTCTTGCAATTCTCACTTATCCTAACGTCTCCACCAGTGATTCAGCATGTAAGAGGAAGAAAAGTCACGTCACCATTTATGAAGTTTGTCAGGCTTTAAAAAAATAGTTCTGGTCTCCTGGGAGTCAACATTCATCTTCAACTTCTCTGATTGGTGGAATCAAGCTGCTTGTGGATTTATATTGGTTGATCTGGTTAGCCATGTGGGTACTCATGGGCTTGATTTGAATGTTTCTGGGATAGGCATTATCCGGTTCATCTGTAAACCATTTCTTTTCTGCTAAAGGGCAAAACGGATAGAGAACAAGAAGGAGAAATGAAAAGCTTAATTAGTCCTAGGGTAAAGCCTTTGGAAAGTTCATTGAAAAAAAAATGCAAAACTGTAATCGATAGAAGCTGACAGTGAGTAGTTACTAAGAGATAGTGCAGTGTAGGGAGAACCCCAGAACGTGGGACACCTCTGCTGCCCGTGGCAAGTGATGACCAATGCATCCTTGGGACTTGGGGGCACCAAGGGGGCACCTCTGAGCATGAGGAGGGGTTGGAAGAGGAGCTCCAGCAATGTTCTCCGGGGTTCTTTTAGTGGTCTGGAAAGCTTTGGTGGGAAGGAGATGCTGAGTATATCAAATATTGGCCATGAACATTGTGCCTGAGGAAAGATTTGTGCGTTCACGGATTTGAGTGGAACATAAAGGACATTGTCCCTGACAGAGAGCCAGTGATCTAGCATCTTAGGCAGGATCTCCTCCTCTCAGCCTGTACCTGGCTTTGTTACAGACATATTTCAAGTTATAGCTCAATACACCATTCTTCTTATTTTTTTTCTTTTTCTTTCTCTCTCTCTTTTTTTTTTTTTTTACCCGCCAGTTTTGAGGGTCTTAAAGTAAGCCCACAGATTGTGCTGGACAATGAGACTAAACATCAGAATAACAACCAAAGTTTGAAGAGGATTTTGAGATGGCTTTTATTTCATGAAAGAAAACTCTGTGTTGGTATAAAGTTAGGGAAGGAATTCCTAGTGGCAATATCTTAACCGACTATAATAACCCAAGCTGTTGACAAGGGAGCTTGACCAAGTCTTGGCATTTCATTTCCCACTCTAAATACAGAGATGGCTGAGAGAATGCTGAGTCAGAGGACTGGGTGGTGTGTGGGGGGGGTGGTTTGTGCCAGTGGTGGGGGATGCGCTGAGGGGAGGGGTAGAAAATGGCCTAGCATCCTCTCAGCATTTCAGTGCTGTTTTACACAACTCGGCCTCGCCCCTGCCTTTTTCTAGGATTGAAACTTTCTGGATAACTGACCCTGTGTTCAGACATGAAGAGACTGGGCAAATAGGACATTCTAATTTGGGAGTCCTATTTGTGGCTTAGGAAAAGAAAAGAAAAGGGGAAAAGCTTTCAGGCACACCCAGGGCTCTAGAGACAATGGCCTCATTGCTGCCTATCAGAACAAGTCACAACAGCCTGGTCAGGGGGCCCGGACTCATCTGTTAACCAAATTCGCTCACCTGGCAAGATAGAAGAGTGCGTGGAGGTACATGCGCATGTGTGTTTTTACGTCTGTACGTCTATCTGATAGCCTAATGATCTATAAATTCAACACCTGCCGTCCGCTCACAGCCACTCTGCTGCTTTCTGCTGGATGCGTCTTCTCTCCCGCTGTGTCAAGTCTGAGCCCTCAGTGTAAACACTGTCGCTGGAGCTGGGGTGTGCCTCCGTGAGATCCTGCTCACTACCCTTTGTTCCACAGCTCAGTTAACCCCCAGGAAACTACCTTCTCTCCCATCATTCTCTGCTCCCCTTTATCCTGCTCTGGCCCTCTCACCTATTATAATTAAGTTCACTTTGATTTGAACAGATTGGACGATAGGAATTCATAATGCTACATCCTCACAGTGAAACTAACTGATTAAGTGCTTTAAATTATTCCCCCTGACAGAATGATAAAGTTACAATCTGTTCTGAGATGATCTACAGCTTGCCAGACTCCTACAGCTTCTTTCTACATTCATTTATCTTTTTGTCAAGCAGAGTTTTTTTTTTTTTTTCCTGAGCTTCAATTCCATAGATCTTTTAAAGTCATCAGCACATCTGAATTATTAATGAGGCTTTAGAGGCAAGGTTCCTGATGGACTGGTTAAAAAAGGTTGTATAGAAATCCAGGACTGTGTACACATCAAAATAATTTCAGCTCCATTTAAAAAACCATTTAGTTCAAGTGTGACATAGATGAACCATTATGCATTTGTGGAAACCAATTTTTTGTGATCTACGATTAAACTAACCTTTCAGAGAGGAGTAGAGTGTGATGGTTATCATGTTTTAAAAGCATTGCCAGGCCGCTGAAACAATTTCAAACTCCGACTTTTTCCAATGGTTTATGTGTAAAGATGGTTTTCAGAAAAGCAGAACCAGGCGTCTGTGCTGTTTGCCTGAGCTGCCCTTGGTTTTGGCTGTGGCACTGCGGGGACTGATTGTGCAAAGGGATTTAGTGCTAGGCTGGACATGCCAGGTTGGAAAGGAAACTGAACTCTGCTGATGGAAACGAGTAGGTCTTTTGGGCGAAAGACCTAAGACAGCTGCAATTTGCTGAAATTTTTACAACTGCTGCAGAGAATAATTGTTCAGAATTTAGTCTTTACAGTTCAATTCAAAGTTGGCATTTTGACCTTTTGCAGCAGAGAGAATATCAATTTCCTTCTGCTGTCAGTAAGAAAGAGAGCATTATTTCCCCATTTAAGCTTCATTCTCTCTTTCCTTCTACACTTCTTGCCATAGGAGAAAATCTATGCAGAGTAGCCCCTGTGTTTTGGCCGTTCAGCTTCCACACAAGAAGGAGTTATGTTCTGGCACATCCTGGTAATGAGTCGAGGTTTTCATTATGTCTGAGAAACAGGCTTTTTAATTTGGGTGCCTTATGAGATATAAATATGTATGTTGTTGGAGACTTGGTTGGATAGGATGTTGAGGAAATTGAAATATACCAATGCTCTGAGCATCCTAGTAAAATATCCAGGGGCAGAGGTATTTTATGAAGAGATTCTTCCCAAAGGGCATCAGAGGAACACACACTTTAATGATCGTTACTCGTCTGCTTCAACAGAGAGTGCTTCGAGTAGGACTATGACACTTGGGTTTATTGAATCTCGCCTTCCAAAAAGAGACTGTGCCAGAGGAAGGCTACAACATTGGCTGGGAGGAAGAATACTCAGGGAAGGGATTCAAGTAAGTACTGAATATGTACTGTTGGTCCAGGATAAATCCAAATCCCTGAGTTTATCTCCTCTCCCTGCCTCATCCCACAGGCCAGAAAGATTTCTGGGAGCTTCATTTTTGTCCCTGAGACGGGAAGGGCGACAGATCTGGCTGTGAGGGCCTCCTCCCTCCAGAGAAAAATAGCCCCATTTGTTAACAAGCCTCTCCTGAGGCTGCTGAGCCTGCCATCATCACGGCAAGGGTGGTGTGTGACCTGCCCAGATCAGCGATGGGAGGCGTGGCAGTCTCTGAAAATGGGCTAGTAACACTAGATACAACCCAGACACTGACTGCAGAGAGATGCTTCTAGAAGAACTGGCACTGTGGTTGGGAGACGGCACCTATGGAGACCAGCTGGGCCATGGACTGGCAGGGAGGCATGGGCTAGGGAGATGTCCTGGGGCAGGAGGGTAAGGTCAAAGGGATCTGGGGTCTCACACGGGAGTTGCATGGCTCCAAGCAAGTCACTGTGTAACTGAGCTCAGTTACAGCTTCTCTTCTATAAAAAGGACTCGTGATCAGATCTTCCTAATGCTGTTGTCTAGTTGAAAGGGGCTAGTGCTGGTGCACCACTTAGCACAGGTCCAGATGCCTGGTAAGTAAGTGCGAGCTCTTGAGCATCTGTTAGTAATGGCAGCCGCCATGACGGCAGAGGGGCAGAGTTCATAGGCCAGTTTTCAATGCCATTCTGCCGCTTTGTGGCTGGATGACTTTGAACAAATCTGTCCTACAGATTCCTTTGAACAGAGAGGCAAACTGCGTGTACATCTGAGCTTGTGTGAGGATTGAGTGAGTTACTGCACATAAACTGCTTAGCGGAGTCTGGCACTAAGTGAGCGCTAAGGTGTTAGCTTGTCCTGTGAGGTTAGCAGGAACGTGAGTATTCTCAGTACTAAAGGGCTCCCGTGACGATGGGTGGTCCTTTTACGTGTGGCCGCAAATGAGCTGGGGGAAGAGATCTAAAGGTCATAAACTGGGGTGTTGGCCTGCAGAACGGGGCTTTTGGCAGTAGAGACGACAGAGGAAGATTTGCTTGGGTTATCTTCATTTGGAAGGAAATGAGAGGAAGGAGTGACCCAGTGTTCTTTCTGGTGAGTCTAGGGTTGCTACCCTGCCGAGGGACCTGCATCCTTAAAATAATGGTTTTGTACTCAACGGGTGCCTTGCCCCACCCACAAGCCATCTGTGTCTCCCATTGCTACTTCCATCATGGAGATAGAAGGGTCCACAGTAAGAGCTACGACTTCCTCAAGCCACAAAGAGCCTGGAGGAGTGGACTGTGAGATGTAAGAGCCCCAGACCTGGGCTGCCCTGACCGCTTGGGTACCTGCAAGCAGAGAAACAGGCTGGGCTGTGAACACTGAGCCTCTTTGCTGGCTCCGTGGGTTGTCAGTGCTGTGGGATTTCGCTTTTTCACATAACTGCTCCCCAGAGAAGAATGTGTGAAAGGAGAGACGATAATACAGCAAAGGTATTTGGAATAACTGGCCCTCTTCCTGCTGTACCACAAGCTGAGGTTTAGAGAGAAAGGGCTTGAAAGAAAAAGGTTCCATATGGATAGAGACAACAGCTGAGAACGGTAAGCCCTAACCAGGAGCTGAAGCCTTCAAAGATAATGCTGGATGGTTTCACAGCTCACTTTTGCAGGAGGAAGGCTGGCATGTGCCCTCTGCCCCACACACCCCAAGGCCCTCAGGGGATCCCACCCATGTATACTGCCTTCTTCCCTCTCCATGGGCAAAGTATGGCTATTTCATAGAAATGAAAACCATCCCTACCGTAACCAAAGTAGCCTCCGTTTATGAAAACTGACACTTATTTGCAGTTGTCCGCCATGACCCTATTTGCCTCTTTTAACTAAAGTCTAACGCTGCCATTCGCTGGGCGGAGCAGACTGCCTGCTCTGGCCCTTTTCTGGGGCCTTTGTGCAGCTGACACCCCAAACACAGATTCTTCACTCTTCCCGTTCCCGTGGCAGGGGACCATTCCCTCTCCCCTCCCTATGCGATAGATGTGCGATCTGGTGGGAGACAGGCAAGCAGTTTAGTGACAGGTGCCCACAGCTTATTCTGCATCACCCTTTTATGACAAAGCAGGGATGGGCTGAATGAGCTGAGTGAGACACTGATTTTTACCGTCTTGACTTCCACAGGCCCCGAAGTTTCTCTACGCTCCTCTTTATCCTTCAGGAGCCTGTTGCTATAGGAACCTGACAGGTTGATTTAATTGTCTCTATTGGGATGCAGACACCTTTAGGCTTTTCCCATGCTGAAGAAGAGCCAGTCAAAGGTTTTATTGGTCATCTGAGAGCTTGACAATGCTGGCAGGAGGCAAAGGCAGTACCTCTGTCTTGCTGTACTTACAAAGCTATTCTCCCTCTCAGCCGTGAGCCCAGCTCCAGAAAGTGCCAACAGCACAGAACATCAGGAAGCACCCAGGGGGCGTTCTTGGTTTTTTTTTGTTTTTTTTTTTTTTGTTTTTTTAAGATAAGGGAGTTAACTGATAACTTGATGAAAAGCCTGAAAATATTTAAGACTAATTTATTTTAACATATTTACTGAGCATTTATATTAAGGGTCAGGGTTACAACCTGTAATATTCATACAGAATTTGAAACTTCTCCCAGTTGTGGTTGAACTCTCTATATAAGGGTCCAGCTTTCTCTTTATCCGTTTGAACTGGCTTCAGGAAGGACCCTGGGCAGCAGTCCTTAGGGATGTTGATGATTTTACGATCATCCGAGTGAGGGCTGAGGCTGAGAGCTTTGCCACACCTCCTGGTCTACTCACTTATTTAAGGTTCAGGCCTGTCAAAGCCTAAAGCAAATTGGACTGAATGGCTTATAAATTGCTTCTATTGTAGAAGGGTACAGATAATTGAGTTTCTAGCTGTTGGTCTTTTTAAATGCATATACTTTCTCTTCAAATAATTCTTTCACTTCCTACCTTTACCCTTTTCTTCCTTCCTTCCTTCCTCCCTTCCTTTTTTCTTTTTCTTTCTCCTTCCTTCCTTCTTTCCTTCCTCCCTCTCCCTCCCTGTGTGTCTCTTTTTTCTTTCTCTTTTCTTTTCCTTCTCCTTCCTTCTTCCCTCCCTTCCTCCCTTCTTTCCTTTTCTTTCTTTCTTCCTTCTTTTCCTTTTTTCTTTCTTTCTCTTACTTCCTCTCTTTCTATGTCATCCTTATTCTTTTCTTTTTTCATGGGGAGCAAGAAGGGGAGAGACATAGTCTGAGAACCTCTGTGCTTCCCTTCTAAAAGAACCTGAAAGGGGAATGAGGCAGTTTGGAGTCACATGGAAAACAACGGAGGAGACTCTTGGTTCTAGTGAGGAAAGTACAACAGAGTAGTTTCAGCTAGTAGAAGAGAGGTCATGATACCTATTCATCATTGAATGTATCATTAGCCACATACTACAGTCAACTCTCAGTTGTGTGCCCAAAGTCCCGGGAAAATTCCAAAGTTTCATCTTATGTCACGGTCTATTCCCATTCCATTCCTGTCCCAACATCATCTCATCAGAGCTGCTAACAGATTGTATATAAAATGCGTTTTGGAATTACTTCCCTCTATCTGCCCAATCTCTTGTTGGGATGAAGCAAATGCCGGAAAGGCAGGAGGCAGGAGAGACTTGGATAATGCAGGGCCTGAGCCGTGAGGCCCCAGGTAACTGGGCATGCTCTGTGAGTTGATTCACACAACTGAGCAGTTTTCATCTGGGGTCCTACTGATCACACACAAAGGAGACCAATGCTTTTGTCACTAATAAACCTCCTGGTCTAAATTAAAAGGAGGATAAAATATGAACCGAGAAGCAGGTTTGCCAAATGGAATAGCTGCAAATGTTTTCCAGCAAAGTTTATCACCTGGCATCGTACTTTGATTTAGCAGGTCTTGCCAAGATAAACACAGAGATGTGGACAGACCGATGGGGGGCTGGGTTGGGGGGGTGGTAATGGGGGGGAAGTGGAAGAAGCTGGGTTTCTTGATGGGAAAATGCTTTTGGACTTGGAGCAAGGTACCAAGGTGGGCAGGGAGGCCACGTGCAGATTTAAAGGCAAGCCAAATGGAGAGACGTTCCCCCCAAATTACCCAACCCCAAAAACCAAGAACACCAAAACAAACTCTAAGGGATCTAGCAGTAGCAGCAGCATAGCCTCATCGCGCTGAGCAATTTAGAAAGTGGAGGAAGGAGGAGAAATAGGGAAGGAAGAGGAGGGGAGAGGGAAGGGAGGGGAAAAAAAAAAAAAAAGCAAAACAAACTAAATAAAACCACAAACAGAACAATATAAATAAAAATAAACAAACCAATAACAGAATAAAATTTGTAACTCCTTTTTTTTTTTTTTTTAATTTCACAAAAGTTTTCACAAGGACAACGTTATAGAAGAAAACCCCCAGCAGTGGCTAGGTCATGCAGAACCATTAATTGTCATACCTTGGCCCATTCTATTCATCCTTGTTGCACTTTAGAGAGAGAAGTAAGCTATGTGAGTTTTACAATGCTTTTAAACTGTCATATTTCCTGTTGAGCACTTTAACTGGCACATTCTTATAGTTATAAATGTTCTATGGGCACAACTTTATAACCTCCTTTGCAAAGAATGCATGAAAAGCTCTTCCGGATCCCAAACTGGGGTATATGTGTGTGTATAGATATATATATATACACACACATATATGTGTATATATGTGTGTATAGATATATAGAGAGAGATATATATATAGTTCTATATAAAAAGATAGTTATAATATAGAAATCAATGTATATAGGGAAAAAATGATTTGAAAAAAATTCTTCCACTCATAGGGCTTTTTAACATCCATGTATGCAATTTTGCCCCACCCCATTCCTGGTCCGAATACTGCACTGCCCTGTCTTTGGTATGGGGGCAGAGGTTCAGACTGAGGCTCACCATTTTGTCAGTAAAAGTGCTTGTCAATTCACACAGCAAGCAAATCTCCAAAGCTATCATGCTTGGGGGGAGAGGGAGTCCGAAATCTAAACTCAAAGCATTCACCATAAAAACACCTTTTTAGAGATGGTATAGGTGTGGCATTTTTCTCCTCCCCTCCACCCCTATTCTGCTCTATGGAATTTTTTTTTTTAAAGTAGACATTTCAAATCGGTATACACCAGCCCAGGGCTAGTCCACACATACATGAATTCAGTTCCAGTGGAGGTGACCGATTTGAAACAACTACCACCCTGTCCAAAGCCTGATTTGCATGCATACAACATCTAACAACTATATATTGAAAAGGGGATTTTTCTACCTTTCCTCTCATGCTTACTAACTTAAAAAAAAAAAAAAGGAAGGAAAGAAGGAAAACAAAAGAAAAAAAAAAATTATACCAAAATGTGTTTGGCTTACTGTTGCACACTTCTCTCCCACCTCGTGACAACAAGGAGCAGCTCGCTGTTGTCATTCGCCTGCCTAAGTGAATCGGCCGTGTTCAAGAAACTGGGGAGGGGTTTTCCCACTAGCTCCCTGCTTTGGGACAGTCAGCACCATGCAGCTGGGCCAACAGTCTGAGGTGGTGGCTAGCTTGTGTCTTTGTTGTGTCAACTGTGGCTCGATTCCCCCTACCTTCTGATTTATTTAGCATGTCAGCTCCTAGAAAAACATGATCTGCTGCTGGGTTTATCTTCCTCACGCTCTACCGTGGCCCCAGCCCTTGCTCCTACCTGGCATCGGGGCCCTAGCTAATCAAACAAAGGGGAGTAAAAAGGTCCCCTGAGAATGCATGGAAAAATACTCGCTCTTTCCTGAGCATTATTTATTCTGTACATAAGGTAAGTAATTCACCTTTTAAAAGATGTAAAAGTCCCAGGAAGGCAGTTTTTAATGACTTACATCTGATATTTATGATACATAAGGCTTTTCATCCCAAATGTCAAAAGTGAAAGAAAAAAACAATAGCTAGTCATATGGCATAAGGAGACAGCATAACAATTTAATACGCAATCAAACCTCTGTTCACTTAAATTAAATGACTAGAATTTGATACAGCCACTAATGGGATACTATTCTTTCCTCCACAGTAAGGGCAGAAACGTTCACACGAACTCCCAGAGGAAGCGAGCTCCAGGACAAAAAGGCCTTGGTGAGTAAAAAATCTTGGATGTTCTCTTATAAAAGCAGGTGCTTAATAATCATCTACACAAATGGCGAAAGCCTTTTAAAATGCTTTGCTAGACTTCAGCCCAGAGAGTGGAAACAATCGATATGTTTTGGTTGCTGTTTTGGTTGCTCGTTTCAAATAAATGTGTATGTATATATTACTGCATGTGTATTACAAAAAAAAAAAAAAAAGGAAGGAAAACAACAACAAAATTAAAACCCGAAGCACCCTGATAATCCTGGTAAATCAGAACAAACTTTTCTTCTACATTGACTAAGCTTGCTTTGCATAACTGACATGGATCACAGTGGCTCTCCCCTACTCTGCGAACCGCTTCCTCCAGTGAGCTGTTTGTCTGGAGCATGCCTTTCGCTTATTTCTCCCCTAGAATCATAAATAACTTTTGGTCCTTCTGCTTATTTGCTGTTGTGCTCAAGGGTTTTATGGTGGTGAAATAAAAATGACAACCACATGCACACTATCATACATATGCAAATATGTGTAAAAAAAAGGGGGGACTACAGGGGAAAAGGGGGAAAGTTACTGTTGGAAACACCCACTGGGGAAATGAGTGGCAGATACAGTTTCACACACGGTGGCAGTGGCTACACATATCAGAGGCGCTCCTCCTGCACGTACTTCTGTTTGTCTCGGGACTCCCGGGACTTGGGTCGGTTCTGTCGGTTTGCCGTGGACGGGATGGAGTGCACGGAGGAACTCTTCTTGCTGGAGGACTGGGACGAGTGGGAGGAATGGGAGAGGCTGGCCCGGGACTGGCCGGCGTTGTGGTCGAACTGCATCAAGCAGAAGATCAGGTCTGTCGGCACGAGCTCAAACTCGTACGGGGGGTTGGTGATGACATACCTGCACGGGAGAGCAGAGGGGTCAGGGCATGAGGATAACTGGGTGCATAGTTCACCCCCCTCTGAACCAAGAGGCTCCTCGGGTCTTGAAGAGCATCTGGAGGATGGGCTTCTAGCTGGTCCAAGGCCTTCAACATTGTCTTCCAAACTGAACTAAACCTTCCTCTCTTTGGCTCGGGGCAGGAGGCCCACACGAGGTCTGGCAGAGATGCTGGAATTAGTGCCTATGACAGGAGAACCAAACTGTGCTTCCTACGGTCCACGTGCCCCTTCCAATTCAATATCAAGTTCAAGTCTGATTCTGAGTGGCCCAGATGCGCTGCAGCTTTTGTTCCAGACACACACACACAGGATCAAAAAAAAAAATTTACTGTTTCCTCTATAGTAGTACACCTCGAAGTGGATCCTCAAGCCAGACATACCAGGAGTCTCACTTCTGGCTATATACTATAATCTCTATACGTTAAAAAAATTATCTATCTTTTCAATCCGGAGCAATTAAATCAGAGAAATCAGAATATTTTTAAAAAGTATCCCTGGTGATTCTTTTTTTTTTTTTTTTAAGATTTTATTTATTTGTCAGAGAGAGGGAGAGCGAGAAAGTGAGCACAAGGCAGGCAGAGGGAGAAGCAGGCTCCCTGCTGAGCAGGAGCCTGATGTGGGACTCGATCCCAGGACGCTGGGATCATGACCTGAGCTGAAGGCAGCTGCTTAACCAACTGAGCCACCCAGGCATCCCACCCCTGGTGATTCTAATGTGCAAGCAAAGCTGAAAAATACTCATCTTACAGTGTTGTTTCTGGAGGTGTAATATTCAGACACACTGAGTTTGGTAATTCTATGACATACTTTTAATTTAGGATCACTGTGAATTTATTTTAATGCAATTTAAAAAATATAAAGAATATAAAGAAAATATAAAGAATTAAAAAATATATAGAACATACAAACGGTTATATTTTTCTGCTTAAATTGATAATACATAATTTTCTTGAAATAAATACATAACAGTTTAAAAAGTCCATTAAGGGGCGCCTGGGTGGCTCAGTGGGTTGAAGCCTCTGCCTTCGGCTCAGGTCATGATCTCATGGTCCTGGGATCGAGCCCTGCATCAGGCTCTCTGCTCAGCAGGGAGCCTGCTTCCTCCTCTCTCTCTCTCTCTCTCTCTCTCTGCCTACTTGTAATCTCTGTCAAATAAATAAAATCTTTTTAAAAAACAAATAAATAAAAAGTCCATTAAAAATATAGTCAGTAAAAATACAGGAATCTAAGATATGGCAGAGGAACCATCTAGCTTAAACACTAGCAATATGAAATATCTATTAGGGACCAACAGAATGATCCCAGTAGCTGGAGTTTAGAGGAGATGCTCCTATTCAGGAACTAACCTATAAAACTTGATTTCTTCCCACAATATCTTTACATCTGCTATGAGTGATTAAAGAAAAAACCTCCCATAACCTTCAAACTCAGTGTTGGATGTAATGTGTGCAGAGTCAGTTTCGTACTGAGAGCATGTACGCAAGTATGCACTGTCGTCATTGTGGGGGACAAGAGAAGGTATTTCTGTCTCTGCATTTGGGTTGGGAGAGCAGAGCGGAAATATACTCACCTCTTCGTGCATTGGCTGGGGGTGCTGAGGTGAGCATCTCTCAGCCGGTAAATTCCAAAACAAAGCATATTATACGTTTTCAGAGCTTTGCAGAACAGATCACCATAACAACCACCATCCTGGGAGACAAGAAAAGAACAGAGAGAAACGTTTTTATTTGTCTGAAAGCAGAAGTCCAGGGGGAACAGACCCTTTTCATGAAAGCTCGTGTTGGTGTCTCCTGAATTGGAGGGTCTGTCCCAAGGGACCGAGGCTAACGAAGTCATTGTGATTAACAGCTTACATCTAACACTGGTCATTTTTACAGATCAGATAATGATGGGGTTCTCCGCCAGTTCTCTCCAGTTTTCCATCTGTAGCAATGAGAGCCCTGAAGAGAGTGTGCCTCTCCCTCATTTGAAGTGAGGGTATAAAGCCTGAAGGTCTCAGATGTATGTTTGGCTGGGAAGAACCCAGCTCTGCGAAATGGTGATTATGTTTAGCCCCCGCTCAGCTGTAATCACTGTGATCTGACCGTGTTGTCAAAACGGCTCGAGTGATAATTAAAATCACTGCAAGGAGAAAAGACCCCACCAGGTACTATGGTGACAGACTCTTTCAGGGAAAGGACTGTGTGAAAAGCACAATTTACAGACCTCAGAGATGGCACTGGTGGTAGAGAATGTGTTTCCCCAGGAGGCAGGGAGCTGCAGACTGTATAAGTGGGATTCACAGTCCTAATCAGTTCACGGTCACCTTCCAAGGGTCTGGGGCCTGATGTGGAATGTGAAAGCAAACCCACTCACTTGGAAATACTGGCTTCATGCAGCCAGGTGGCTTTAGGTCGGTGTCGGAACAGGAAGGCCCCTGAAGAATGACTTCTCTGGGAATAAAGTGGCTGCCTTTTTCCTCCTTATCATTGGAATTTCCACATGGCCATCGTATGACAGAACACAAATGGGGCCAAATCTTACCATTATTTAATGTCTTTACCTTCCAACGTTCATCAGTAAGTCAATGACAGATCCCAGTCTAACATAGGTCCTTGCCCATAACCACACCAAAATATGGTGCAAGTCAGCATCAGGGTTTCAGAAGAAATAAAGAAAGTGACCCTTTCCCTGGGCAACACTATTATTGAACAATAAATACATTTGTTCCCAAGACTTGTGGCTCCACCCCTTGAACACATCCAGTGAGGTGGAATAAGGCTGAGAGTCATGGTCAAGACTGCAGACTTTGGCCAGAGTATGTGAACCCAGTGGGTGCGTGGGGCCTATAGGACCACAGGTACTAGTCATCCCCTCTGCGGCAGGGAAGGCGTGGAGGAGAGTGACTTGGTCCAGCCTCAGAAATGCGAAGACCCAGGTCCAAAATTAGAGCCATTAAAGGATCCACGTGAGATACTGTTTGTTTGGCCAATGGCTCCAGGTGCATGTTGGTGTTTTAAAAACTTCCAAGCCCTGAGTCATACCCAGATACAAACACTCTGAATCCTGGGAACTGGGCATGGCCATTGGTGGTTTCTAAAAGTTCCTCATGGCCTAGCAATGTGCCTTTGGGGTGCAGCAGCCCTGAGGTATGTAAGACCCTGTGGAAAGGGGCTCCCGGCCTTGGCTGCATGCTGGAACCACCGGATGCCTCCTGGCTCATGGTAGAAGACACCTACGGGAGTGAGGAAGCCCACGGGCTCCGAAGCCAGGATTTTTGGTTCAGATCCCTCATGAGTCCAATCCTCTCTCTCTGAGCCTCAGTCTCCTTAGAGTGTCTGATGATAGAAACTATGTCAAAGGATTGCCGTGGGAATAAAAACGAATAACTGTATGTAAAGCACAGGGCCTGCTAGCCAATAAACCGTAAACATCGCCTTGTAGTTATTTACCATAGAAACAAGAAGAGGCAGGTGCCTAGCTCCTCACTCTCTGGCACCCCGTTCACTCAGCCCAAGTTATATTCCCAGTCATTGGGCTCAGGGAACCTCTACATCATGAACTCACCCCCAAGTCCGCAAAGGGTCCATCCAGCAGCGCTAACTGGGCCACGCGGCAGCGGTCCCTGTTGGCCAGCGTCTGGGGGGTGCTGTAGCCCCCTCGAAGTGCATTCTCCTCAGCAATCAGAGCCTCAAGCTCTGGCGTGGCTCCCCCGGTCACAAGGGTCCGGATCAGAGTCAGGATATTGTCATTGAAGTATGTCTGGGGAGAGAGTTGGGGGGAGAAAGTCCTTTAAGCAAACATCCTAACGTCACAACAACAGACATCCAAATTACAACTTTTCTTGGTATCGCTTGTTTAAAGTTCTGGCCTGTCTCTTCAAATAATTTTATGTGGGAAGTGAAAAGACAGCAGCCTCCAATTATTCCATTCTTTTCTCTCCTACTTGGTTCTGCCAGGAGAGCCTGACTTTTAAAAACCACTTCAGGGAACTTTCATTAAAGGGCTGAAATCTAAATGGTTCCTGTTTATCGTGATTGGTGTGACTAGGGATGCAAATGCTGCTTCCTCTCTTCAAGTCCCACAGGTCTGCTAAGGGACTTTGGATTTGTGACACAAAATGCAGCCTGCCCAGGCTCTATCCCAAGTACAACTACCTCTGAGGTCCTGTCACCTTATGCCAGGAAGTAGCCTTCCCCAGCAGTGGCAAAACTGCTTCCTGTGTTGGAAAGAGATGCCAAGAGCATCACGGAGGCCACACGTTCTACAATACTACGTGCTTTGATAATAATCTAACCCAGAAATCTCTATCGATTAAATATGCCAGAAAAATTATGAGGAGGAGGATGCCCTGGTATGTGCACTTTTTTTTTTTAAGTCATCTCAATAATCTGAGGCAAATATAGCACAATAGAGAAGTTTCCCTCAATTGTACATTTGTCTCACATCTGAAACATAACAGGTCTGTCAGGAACAAAACAATGGGAGTTTAAAAAAATGAATAGGGTGTCAAATAAAAGAGCTCAAAAAGACATTCGTCATCCAGACTAATTTGAGAAAAATCTCAAGTAAGGGTCTGCATTCCATTTTTCATGGTAAGAAGAAATCAAGCAGGTGAAATGAATTCAAACCAGAGTTTGCCTGTGGCTTCTGACGGCGTACGGACCTTTGGGAGTGGGTTAGGAAAGACAGCTACATTTCACCTCCGCGATTTTTCAGAACTTGACCTGGCAAAATGTAGTGGGAAATAAACCAGATAAGGATGGGTTCTCTTACTGGGGGGCCATCAGTGGTTCTCTGTCTTGGAGGAGGTTGACTAACCAGTTCTAGGCTTTGATATTCTCAACTGCAAAATTAGCACAGTCATTAAGATCAAGTTCATATGCAAATTATTCCAGGAGGACCTCTGAGTTCAGATGATAGCTGTTCCCCAGCCCAGTTCACTTTCCTCATTGAAATACTTGAAAAACCTAAAACCCGCAGAGCAGAGTGATAGACAATTCCAACAGCAAAGAAGACTAGGAATGTTACTCAGGAGTCACCTAAGGAGAACGCCTGTCTCCTCCACCAGAGCTCAGATGTGCCCTGGGGCACAGCAACGGGACAAGGACTAGCACAGGGGGAACTGTTGCTGTCTGGGTCAAGGGAAAAGAGTCAGGCGGTGGGTTTAACGCTGACTTCATGTCTTAGCCACTGTGTGACCATGGAAAGTTGTCATTTTTGTGCCTCAGTTTCATGATCTGTAAAATGTATGAACAGCGTGGTTATAAGGCCGATAGAACTAATACACGTGAGGCACGTTGAATAGTGCTTGGTGCCCAAGCAGCGCTGATAAATACTTATGACCTGACAGCAGGGACTCTGGAGCTTTGCTCTGTGAGAAGACTTGTCAGCTCATCCTTGGCCTTCCTTTCATTTACATTTGGGGTGAGGGATGGGCAAACCAAGGCCATGTATTTCATCCTTGAACCTGTACTTCTCAATCTGCTTCCATTTGAAGACCCTGTTTGGGCTCAGGAATGACACAGCAAAGGCACCAGGGCCCTACGTCCTGGGATGTGACAGTAGTAATGGGAAGAGCCATCAGAGGTGTGTTCTAGTGGAGGTGGCCTTGGGGCACACATGCAAGCATTTCCAAAATTTTCAGAGGTAAATCCTCTTCCATTACAGTCAGCACATCGGTAGAAGCAGGAGACTCCTCCTTAACACTGTGGCATGATAAATGTGTGAGTGCTGGGCTTGGAACTTTGACAAGGGCCTTTGCACTCTAATTACCCCTTTAGATCAAGACCAAGAGGAGGAATTTATCAGCTTGCAAAGGGGGTGGCAGAATATTCATGACCTTGTATACTGAATTCTGTTTTTTTGGTAGAGAGAAATAAAGGTAGAGAGAAATTTAAAAAGCCAGTATAAATATTTTTTAAAGGGAACCATAGTATTTAAGATATAAAAGAAAAACATCATTTTGACTGATTAAATGGTTGCTGCAAGAAGTAAAAGAAAAAGAAGCATCCATTTTAGAATTCAATTTTTAAAAATATAGTTTCTATTAGAAGTAAAAGATGATATTATAAGAAAGCAGACTTCATATAACTTACCCCATTATTTTTATGTAAGATATTTAAATTAAAATGGATGTGATTAGAGATAATTAAAAGAATCCAATATTCTTTCATGACAAAAACATCCAATAAACTAGGAGTAAAAGGGAATTTCTTCAACCTGATAAGGGACATGTGTCAAAAACCCAAAGTTAGCAGCAGACTTATTGGTGAAAAACTGGATGCTTTCCCCTCATAATCAGGAACAATACAAGGAAGTCAGCTCTAACCACTTCTATTCAACACAGCACTGGGAGCTCTAGCCAAGGCTAGAAAGAAATGAGGTAACCATATCAGAAAGAAAGAGGTAAAACTATCCCAGTTTACAGAGAACATGATGTTATATATAGAAAATCCTAAGGTATCTCTTAAAATTCAATTATAGATAATAAATGTGTTCAGCAAGTTTGCAGGTACAAAGTCAATATACAAAAAATCATTTGTATATCTATACACTTGCAATGAATACAAGAATAAAATTAAGAAATTCTATTTATAATAGCATCACAAAGAATAAACACTTAGGAATAAACTTAACCAAGGAAGTGCAAGATTGGTACACTGAAAACCATAAAATATTGTTGAAACACATTTTAAAAAATCTAAATAATGGAAAGGAATCCCATATTTATGGATTGGAAATCTTAAAATTATTAAGACAGTATTCCCCCACACAATTTACAGATTCAGTACAATCTCTGTCAAAACACCCAAAACCATTTTTATAGAGATGGAAAAGCTGAGTCTGAAATTCATATGAGGGACACCTGGGTGGCTCAGTTGGTTAAGCATCTGCCTTTGACTCAGGTCATGATCCCAGGGTCCTGGAATCAAGCCCTGCATTGGGCTCCCTGCTCAGTGGAGAGTCTACTTCTCCCTTTCCCTCTGTCTCTTGCCTCGCTTGTGCTTTCTCTCTCTCTCAAATAAATAAAATCTTTAAAAACAAAAAAAGAGTAAAATTCATATAAAATTGTAAGCACTCCAAATAACCAATCTAAAAGAGATACAGTTGAAGGACTCACACTTCCTGATTTCAAAACACACTACTACTATAATCAAAAGAATATAATATTGACATAAGGACAGACATGGGACTGAAATGAGAGTCCAGAAAGAAGCTCATATGCTTTTTTGCTCAATTGATTTCAACAAGGGTACCAAGACCATTCCATGGGGAAAGAACATAGTCTCTTAAACAAATGGTGCTACAATTCTTGGGCTTCCATATTCAGAAGAATAAAGTTTAACCCCTACCTCACACCATATATAAAAATTAATTCAAAATGGATCAAAGACCTAAATGTAAGAGCTAAAACTATGAAACACTTAGAAGAAAACATAAGGTAAATTGTCATGAACTTTGATTTGAAAATGAATTCTTGAATATTACACTCAATGCACAGGCAACCTCCTCAAAAAGATCAATTCAACTTCAAAGTTAAAAATTTTTGTGCAAAGTACACTATCCACAAAGTGAAAAAAAAAAAAAAACCTTACAGACTGAGAGAAAATATTTGTAAATCATATTTCTGATACAGTATCCAGAATATATATATATATAATATATAATCTTATGTAAGATTACATATATAAAATCTTCTATCCAAACAACATAAAGACATATAACCCAATTTTAAAAATGGACAAAAGACTTAAACATTTATCAAGAGATATACAAATGCCCAACAAAATAAATGAAAAGATGCTCAACATCACTAGTCATCAGGAAAATGGAAATCAAAACCACAAGAGATACAACTTCACACCCACTAGGGTGGCTATAATCAAAAAGACATAATAAGAGTTGGTGAGGATGTAGAGAAAGTGCAGCCGTGACATTTCACTCTGCTGGTGGGAATATAAAATGATACTGCCACTTCAAGAAATAGTTCAGCAGTTCCTCATATGGTTAAACAGAGTTCTATAACCCAGCAATTCTACTTCTATATATACACCCAAGAGAAATTTAAAAAATATGTTCATATGAAAGCCTGTATACATGTTTATAGCAACATTATTCATAACAGCCCAAAACGGAAATAGTCTAAATGTCTGTCACCTAATGTATGCATAAATAAAGTGTGTTGTATCTGTGCATGAATATTATTAAGTTTTATGAATGTTATTCATACAATAAAAATGTACGAGGTACTAACACCTTGGAAACGTTAAGTGAAAGAAGTCAGTCACAAAAGACTACATATTGTATGATCCATTTATAAGTAATGTCTAGAAGAAGCAAATCTATAAAGATAGGTAGTACATTAAGTACCAAGCTTAGGGCTTGGTCGGGAGGGGGAAGAGTTTAGTGGGAGATGCTTCAGGATATGGAGGGATTTTTTGAAGCAATGAAAAAATGTTCTAAAATTGACTGTGGTGATGGTTGTACATATTTGTAATTACACTAAAATCACAGAATTGTACATTTTAAATGGGAGCATTGCATGGTTATTAATTATATCTCAGTGAAGGTGTTAAAAGAGAAATAGTTAAAAAGATAACTAAATTTACAATGGCCAGATTTTTATCCATTAAGAAGCAATAATTAATAGGGGGCGCCTGGGTGGCTCAGTGGGTTAAGCCTCTGCCTTCAGCCCAGGTCATGATCTCAGGGTCCTGGGATCAGGTCCCGCATCGGGCTCTCTGCTCGGCAGGGAGCCTGCTTCCCTCTCTCTCTCTCTCTGCCTGCCTCTCTGCCTACTTGTGATCTCTCTCTGTCAAATAAATAAATAAAATCTTAAAAAAAAAAGAAGCAATAATTAATAATACTGTATTGTAACACTGAAAAATTTAAGTAGGTAGATCTCATGTGAAGTGTTCTTACCAAAACAACAGTGAAAAAGAAGCACTATGCTGTAGAACTAAAAATCACATAGACACAAAATCAAGGATGTGGAAGTAAGACTAAGAAGTTGGCCGAAACTACATAGAGAAATGTGTAAAGAGGTTTCTTTGCTTTTCTTTTTTTCTTTTTTTCTTTCTTTCTTTCTTTTCTTTCTTTTTTTTATGAGAATGCTGGTAGATATTGAAGAAAGACAACAGAAGACAAATTGATAAATAGCAAGTGTTCACAAAAGCTAACACTGTAAACAAAATTCGAGCAGGTCAAAATGAGTAAGCAAGGGGCTCCTGGGTGGCTCAGTGGGTTAAGCCTCTGCCTTTGGCTAAGGTCATGATCCCAGTATCCTGGGATCGAGCCCCGCATCGGGCTCTCTGCTTGGTGGAGAGCCTGCTTCCCTTCCTCTCTCTCTGCCTGCCTCTCTGCCTACTTGTGACCTCTCTCTCTGTGTCAAATAATTAAAATCTTAAAAAAAAAATGAGTAAGCAAGCAAGAAAGCAAATGAACACAACCTGTCCTGAGCTGAAGAATGAACTGAGGATGCGGATTGAAATGGCTCACCAAGTGAATGTGGCCATCACTGAAATCTATAACAGGTGAATATTTAAATTTAAAATATTACATGAAGAAAAAAGGTGATGTAACACAATGCTGTAAGGAAGAAAAAAAATGTTCACAATCAGGTTAGCCAGAGACTTCTCTAGAAAACTTAAGAATGATACCAACTGAGTTTTAAAAGGATACATTTATTCCAAGAATTCTACATGCAGCTAAATCATCAATACTTTGAGAAGGCAATCGAAATATTAAAAAAAAATTTTGAACCTCTAAGCATTTATTGATGTACTTCATTAAAAAAAAGTTCAGAAACAAAAATCATCATTCTTCAAGATCATTTGAAACTTCTAGAAATTAAAAAAATGAGCAAATTTGGTTTAAAAATACTGACGAAATATATTGAAACATGGAATTTAAGAAATGATGGTATGTTTTATTACTAAATGCAAATGTCAAAGATAGTTCTTGAAAGAAAAAATGACAAAATTATTTGTTAATATGGCAATATTAATTTATTTTCAGAAGTCAGAAACATGAGGTAGGAGAGAGGAGGATGGATATAAAGGAAGAATCAGAGCTAGATTTTTCTAGATAATAATGCTTAGAAAATATACTTTCAAACATATTTATAAAATGTCTGGTAACCACTAGAATCAAAAATAGAATATAGATAGTTT
The DNA here is from genome assembly GCF_010015895.1 of Lontra canadensis. Lineage (NCBI taxonomy): Eukaryota > Metazoa > Chordata > Mammalia > Carnivora > Mustelidae > Lontra > Lontra canadensis. The sequence goes on along the minus strand of NW_022630997.1, from coordinate 39,420,024 downwards.
ACACATCACTAGAGAAAGTATTCACACAAAAATATAGTCTATATACCCAAAGCTGGATTATAAAAGACACAATTATAGAAGCATGTATAAAGCATAAGGTAAAATTATAGCATTATATTTTAATAACTAAACATAAATGAGCTAAGGGATTTGATTCAATTGCAAAGGTTCTCAGATTTATTCAAAAGCCAAAATGAAAATCAAACTCTGATATTTTCAGAGAGAAATAGGAAAAAGCAAAACAAGACAAAGAAAACTGTATTTTAAGGGAAAAATTTTAAATGTTACATTAAGCAAGTTAGCTTTGTATTGATAGTTAAAACTTACAATAAAGATATAACCTACTTATGCACAGAATAATATAACTGAAATATAGAAGGTAAAACTAATTAACAATTAGAGTAAAATAAATGTGGACGGAGGGTGATATGTAAAATATCACTGTGTTTCTAGCTTTCATAGCTCAAACAGACCAAACTATGAGAAAATTAAGGGTATAATAAAAGCAATTTAGTAGATTTGTGCTAAACTTTGCAATATATTTAGATAGCTTCCAAACAGTAATTACAAAAAAGCGATCAACGGCTCAAAGTATAAAATCTCAATATATACAGTGAAGTATGAGCTGCAGAGTCTACATTTAGAGAATTAAGATAATAGAAATAAAAATAAATACCCCAACCTCTCCAAATTCAAAAGAAAAGTATTCTAACATGTAAATATAGTTCAAGATGGAAATCAAAACTTAGAATATAGAGTATTTAACAATTAACTATTTGAAAAGGCATATAAGAATGTCATGGATTAAGGCCAAAGTTACAGAAACAAATTCAGAGCTTGAAATGATTTTATTATTAAGTGCAAAAGAATTATAATAAATAATGCTAAGCATTAAAAGAACTATTTTTTATTGTCCTTTTTATCTTCAAAAAGCAGAAGGATGAAATAATAAAGCATCAATTAATGAAATCACAAGAGGATATTTATTAAATTGATAAATACAAAAAAATCTTTGAAAAATAAACAAGGCTATGACAAATATAACTAAAAAAAAAAAAAGAAATTAGAAATAAGAAAGAGAACATAGTGTCATATAGGTTTAAGAATTAATACTCCTGGGGCGCCTGGGTGGCTCAGTGGGTTAAAGCCTCTGCCTTCAGCTCAGGTCATGATCTTGGGGTCCTGGGATCAAGCCCTACATCCGGCTCTCTGCTCATCGGGGATCCTGCTTCCCCCTCTCTCTCTGCCTGCCTCTCTGCCTGCTTGTGATCTCTCTCTCTTTCGCTCTGTCAAATAAATAAATAAAATCTTTAAAAAAAATAAAAGCACTCCTATCCTGGAAGCTCTCTTTAGTATCACGGCTCCTGGTCACGTCTAAGAACAGCTCCTGTTGTTCAAGGGGAAGCAAAATAATGATCATCCACAGATAGAGGAGATTATTAGGAAAAAAAATAAAAAGGAATACCATGTTCCTTAACATGTTAATTGGATGTTATAATGTTATATTTTTTCCAGTAAAATTTTAAGTCTGATATATGGCTATTAATAGAGTCAACTGGACTTATTTATTTATTTAGAGAGTGTGTGTGTGTGTTTTGGGGGAAGGGGTGGGAAAGGGGCAGAGAGAATCTACACAGGCTCCACGCGGGGGTCTGTCTCAGGACCCTGAGATCAGGACCTGAGCCAAAATCAAGAGTCAGGAGGCTTCCCCAACTAAGCAACCCAGGCACCCCTCGACTGGACTTTCTACAAACTTGATACAACTGTGCTAAATTTCCTCTAGAAAGAGTTTATGAAATTGTCCTCCAAGGGATGATAATATTAAATATTTCATAAATTAATATTTTAGACAACAATGTAGACAACAGTAAAAATGAGGAGATCCATGAACCAGAATAGATTACTGAGAAAAACAGTCGAATAGTTCTATGTACAAACACAGGAGTTGGCAAATCTGCCCCTTGGGCCAAATCCAACCTGCCACCTATTTTCTTAAATAAAGTTTTATTGGGACCCAGACATACCCATTTGTTTACAAATGGGCTTTGGGGCTATAATGACAGAAGTCAAGTACTTTCAGTGGAGTCTGTATGGCTCTCAAAAACCTAAAATATTCACCACCCGGCCCTTTACAAAAAAAGTTTGCTGATCTGTTCTTTAATATGATAAGGAAAGCATCATACACCATAGGGAAAAAATGTTTTTTCAAGAAATGATTTAGGGGTAACTGGCTATCTGGAAAAAATTCTTCAACAATATGGTAATTATTAAATAAATCATGATATACTTATATTACTTACATTGTCCAGATATTAATATTATGTTTTCAGAGAATATTTGATGGCACAGTAACAATTATATGATGTGATAGTAAAATATGCAAAAAGGCAAGATCCAAATAAACAACATGACATAAAATTCATGTTAAAAGAGCAGACCTCAACTGATAACAGGTTTATTCATGTAAAAATAGTTGTACTTAGTACCCCAAAATTCTACTTGGTGACTAAGTCTTGGTGATAGAATTCTGATTGAGTTTAATTTCTCCTATAATTTTACTTATTTTATCTATTTTGACTGTGAAATATATTTACATTAAATTTCTAAAAAAGGAAATGAAATTTATGTGACTCAGTAGCAAAAAACCATGAAAAAATCCTCTTCAAAATGGGCAAAGAAACTGAATAGACATTTTTCCAAAGAAAACATACAAATAGCAAACAGGTACATGGAAAGGTGCTCAATTTCCCCAACCATCAGAGAAACACACATCAAAACCACAATGAGATATCACCTCACTACTGCTAGAATGACTGTTGTCAAAAAGGCAAGAAATAATATATGTTGATGAGGATGAGGAGAAAAGGAAAGTCCTGGGTGCTGAGGTTGTGAATGTAATTTGGTGCAGCCACTATGGAAAACAGTATGACCGTTTCTCAAAAAATTACAAATAGAACTACCATATGATCCAGCAATTCCCGTCGGATGCAGACTCAATAGCTCAAAGATACAGCTGCACTCCCACGTTTGCTACACACTTTTTAAAATAGCCAAGACATCCAAACAACCTAAGTGTCCATTGACAGATGAGTGGATAAAGAAAATGGTATAAGAGAATATTACCCAACCAGAAAAAGAGAGAAATCCTGCCATTTGCAACAATATGGATGAATCCTGAGAGCATTAAATTAAGTGAAATAAGTCCAAGAGAGAAATCTGAATATTGTATAATCTCACTTAAATGTGGAACCTGAAAAAAAAAAAAAAAAACGTGATCTCACAGAAACGAGAGAACAGATTGGTGGTTGCCCAGGGCTGGACATGGGAAGTAGGGGAAACAGGTGAAGATAGTCAAAGGATACAAGTTTCCAATAAGATGAATTCCATTCAGAATAAAGAAAATGTGGTGTACACACACACACACACACACACACACACACACACACACAGGAATATTATGCAGCCATCAAAAGGAACAAAATCTTGCCATTTTTAACGACATGGATGGAACCAGAGGGTATTATACTAAGTGAAATAAGTCAACCAGAGAAAGACAATTATCATACGATCTCACTGATATGAGGAATTTGAGAAACAAGACAGAGTATCATAGGGGAAGGGAGGGAAAAATGAAACAAGATGGAGCCAGAGAGGGAGAAAAACCATAAGAGACTCTTAATCTCAGGAAACAAACTGAGGGTTGCTGGGGGGTGGGGGGGCGGGACAGATTGGGTAGCTGGGTGATGGACATTGGGGAGGGTATGTGCTATGGAGAGTGCTGTGAATTGTGTAAGACTGATGATTCACAGACCTGTACCCCTGAAGCAAATAATACATTATATGTTAATTAAAAAAAAGATAAATTCCAGTCATTGCATAATATGATTAAGTTCTAGGTATGTAATGTATAGCAGGGTGACTGAAGTTAACAATACTGTATTGTATATTTAAAAGCTGATAAGAGATAAGAGAGTAGAGTAGATTTTAGATTAGAGAGTAGATTTTAAAAGATAAGAGAGTAGATTTTAAAAGTACACACACACAAATATAGAGCAATGTGAGGTGATAAATGTGGAGGTGATAACCCTATTGTGGTAATCACTTCTCAATATATATGTATATCAAGTCGTTACACTATATACCTTAAATGTACATAGTGTTATAATTCATCATATCTCAATAAAACTAGGCCAAAGAAAGGAAGAAAATGTTACAAAAGAGTTAAAGGCAAAAAAGTTAAAGCCAAAAATAACCTGATAAAGATATAGCTGAATATCGAACTGATCTCAGGATACCTGATAGTTCTCTTGTTCGGCAGGCACTTTTAAAGCATAAAAACTATAGAATAAATCACACAAAAAAAATGCATTTACGTGATTACATACAAATTAAAAGTTTATATACTTCAAAAATTACCATAAACACAATTAAAGGGCCTCCTAAAGAAAATGATAATTAGTGCCCGCTAGAGCATGCAGGATGGGATTTACACACCTATGATGGCAGTAGGAATTAATAGGAGGTAACCCAGCCATCTGCATCAAGAGCTTGGAAAGTGTTCCTATTGGTTAAAATCCAGTGAGTTTGCCTCAAGATAATAAGTTGTTTCTTATTCAAAGATTATGTACAAATAATGTTCATCACAGGGTTAATTATTGTTAAAACAAAAAAAAAGTGAAATGTCTCACAATAGGTAGATAATGATTAAAGAGGTTCTGGAACATCTATAGTTTAGAGTCTCAGGAAGCCCTATAGAGGCATTGCAAATCATGATACCCAAAAATAGGACATGATTAAATGTTCTGGATAAAATACTAAGCATTATAAGAAAAGGGGGGGGGAAACAAGATATAAAACGGGGTGATTCTTATTTATCCATTGGGGAGGAAATATACTAAAATATTAATCATGCTTATCTTTGGGTATTGGAACTATGGTTCATTTAAATGTTTTTCTTTATATATTTCAGTGCTTTCAAAATATCCCCTACTGGACATGAATAACTTTTCTAATGAAAACAGTGATTTCTAAACAAAAAACACTGTAAGTTCTGCTTTGCAATGATGAGTCAAGACAATCAACACGAAAGGTTATTGTTTTGCCAAATTTCAAGGATTTGGCCTTAACGTGTTTCCCCTTCTGTGTTGAAACCAGTTACACTGTAACAACACAGACTTTTTGATCAATCAGTCGCTGATATTTATTGAGCATCTACTAATCCCTAGGTCTTTGTTTGGCTTGAGATCGTATTCTATTCCAAGAGTGTGTCATGCTCAAAATTTCCCATCAATGGGTATAATTTCAGGGTGGGTCACAGAGTTCCATGGGCTCCTGAACAGCCCTGAAACCACTTATAACACTGAGCACAGATTTCAACCCTCCAGCCTGTATCCTACATCTTCCTCCTTGATTCTCCCATGCAGGCATCAAGGAGCAGCTCTGTGGGCAGCAATATCTGCTACGACAGAGAATAATGATGTCTGTCTATCTGTCTGCAGAGCACTCCTGCCCCGATTTGGTTGCCTCAGTATTCAGGTGCAGAGAAGTACTTTGGATATTTCATGTCGGTGTGTTCTGACTGTGCATCAAGGTTTCTTTGGATCTGAGTAACTCAGTGCAAAAACAACGCTTTTCTTGAAAAAGGGTATCTAGTTGGTCTAAATGGAAGGCGCAGATTTCTTCATACGTTGACTGATCTGCAGCTAAGCAGCCAATCCAGAGCTTTCTGCATAGAAAGTGGCTGTTTCAGTACCACGTGGCAAAAAGAGATTCTAATCCCTCAAATGCCAATTATTACAGACAATTCCCATGGAGAACGTGCTGGTTAGGACAAACTTCTGTACAACTCACCCGACCCAGAGGGCGTCATTCCTTTCTAGATTAACAGAAACACTAGAACTGAAGAAACACAAACTTCTGAAGGGCAGATTGTAATACAGAAGTGTGATCTTTCCCCTCCTGAGCTACCCATGTAGTCTAAGGAATGGGGGAGTCCCTCTTCCCACTACCAAGGTTGGGATTCCACCCCTAGTCAGGGAAGAGTTTCTTCCCAATAAGAAGATACGGCACCCCTTGTAATGTGTACCGCCCTCAGAATTCAGCCAGTATGGTTTTCAATCCCTGATTTGCCATTCAACACCTAACCTAGAACAATAGGAAAGTGGCCTGAATTTGCTCTGCCTCCAGTTTCTCATCCATGTGACAGGGACACAGAAACCCCAGCACAAGCCAGTTTCCAGAACAGTGTTAAATGAGATACTTTGTGTGGGGCACCTGGGTGGTTCAGTGGGTTAAAGCCTCTGCCTTCAGCTCAGGTCATGATCTCAGGGTCCTGGGATCGAGCCCTGCATCGGGCTCTCTGCTTAGCGGGGAGCCTGCTTCCCCCCCCCCACCCACGTCTCTACCTGCTTCTCTGCCTGCTTGTGATCTCTGTCAAATAAATAAATAAAATCTTTTTTTTTAATGAGATACTTTATGTAACTCTGAAGGCACAACAAATAATAAATGGTAGCTTAGAAAAGTTAACAACCAGCTAGCAAGGCAACCCATTTGGAAAATGCCCTCTCCCTGTGTTTCTGTGTTGTCATCTCTCCTATCAGAGAGCTGGCCCAGATCCCACGCATGGCCTGCTTGGCTGCTGAACTTTGACGTTTCTCAGATCCCTTATGCGGACGGAGTAACAGGCATGGAGGAAGCCGGGGAATGCTGGGCAGAGGACCTGACTGCACGGGAAATCTGAGCCCGCAGTGCCACCTAGCCTGCTCTGAGGACACCCCTCTGCGCCCGTGTTTCTAACACCCTGGTGCATCTCCCTCTTTTTATTTTTTTAAAGTATAATTACCAGAGCTTATGTTTCACAGTTAATGCTGTCAAGCCTTTTAAACTAATTGGTCTTTTATAGAAAATTTAACTGAAAATTAACACATCTTTTAATAACATTGCCTTAACTTTAATGGCACTTTGCCTTTCGTTTATAATTGCTCTAAAATTGTCATTTTCCATGCCATAGCTGCCATTTTTTAGATTTGCTAGTTTTCATGGTGTAGATTTTTATTTTTAGTATTTTTCTTTCATGAAGGATGAGAACGATTTGTTGGGGGTTCTTTTGTTTTTGTGTTTTTCCCCCAATCCCGGGCCTGCCTGGACTGACATGACAGGTGGTACCTTCTGGGTGCACCAGAGCGCCCTTCCATTTACCACATGGACACTGGTGCTAGCTCCTCAGCCTCCATGGGCCGTCCCTCCCGTCGTGAGCAGAAAAAATGAGGTTCTTGAGTGGAGTCTAAGGAAAAGGATCAGGGAGGAGTCTTGTTTATACAACATGGCACCCAATAGCTTGGGCTGATGGAGAACTTGGTTCATTCCGTAACACCCTCCTGGGGTTCAGCCAAAACCCAAGTACAATTAAGAGAGCAAAGCATGTGGGCCCATCTTCCAGATGGCCACATTCTTCCGTCTTACCGACATAAGCTCAGTTATTTCTGGCAAACAGACACCACCTCTGATATCAGAGAATACAGAAACATAAGACATATGTGTGTGTGAGTACATACACATATGCTTATATATGTACACTCAAACATATAATAAATCTACTTCTTTGTAGTTACATTTGATCTGAAGAAATACTTGTCTACTCTGTGAAAGATTTTCATCTGCCTTTGTCCTTATCTGATTATCCCAACATGATAAGGCACTATTAACATCATTCCTTTTCACAGTTGGACCCAACTAAGTCCCAGACTGTAGAAAAGACATGCACGGGCTGCTGGTGGATTGGGACTGGAACCTGTACGTCCGAATTCCTGGGCCAGTGCCACACTGTTTCTCCTGTAAGTCCTTGCCTTTTTTATACTAATTCATTAAACATGCAAATACCCACCCTGGGTATTGGTGAACTGGGCAAAACAAAGACACGCCTGGCCCAAAATGCTCATACTGAAGTTTTCCTTGGACTCCTGGGTGATTCACTGGGGGAGGGGGGTCCCAAAAAAGGTGAGGGTTCAAAGAAAATGGACGTCATGTGCTCATCCTCCTAACTCCAAGGACAGGCACAGGGCCGGAAGCCCAAGGATGCTGTCTAACCACAGTCATTCAGGCTTACAAAATTAGAAGCCAGAGGCCTATAAGTCCGGTTCTGTGGGAGGCACAGGCGGGGTCAGTGGGCTGAGTGAAGCAGGCCTGGGAGAGTTCAGCAGGGAACAGTGTGGGCTGTAGTGAAAGGACACATAGCTCAGCTCTAGCCAATTGGTGCTTTGTGGGTATCTGGAAATCCGCTTTGTGACTCCAATCAAAATAAGCTGGAAATCCATATTTCAGTGTAATCTTATGATTTTAAAATATTGGCAACAAATTGCACTTAAAAGGCAAAAACTTCAGGAAATGCAGAATTTGTCTGCAATGTGCCATTTTGGGACTTCTATGAGAGAGGATTCCTTAGAAACCAGATATCAATCCAGGTCCTCATGCCAGTATATTGTGCTGTTTCTCTTCCTTTCTCAGAATGAGTGCACAAGGATGGAGTGTGGGGCAGGAAAATAATTGGGGGTTACTTCAGGAGTCAACTTGTTGACGGGTTTGCCCTTCCAGCCAGCACACACAGGAAGCAGTGACCTCAGGAGGATCCTGGCGGTATCCAAACAAAGATGACTGAAGAGTTGAACCCTGACTTAGAACTTGCCCGGGACGTGGTCTTTTGTTCTCAGAACACTCACGGTGTGAACGATAGCTCTGCCTGTCTGACTGCTCCTTGCTTGTCCCTCCCCTGTATCTACTGTGTTCCAAGCACAGCAGCCTTCAACAACTCCCTCTGAGCCCCAGAGTCAGCTCAGCACCATTGTTCAGCTTTGTCCCAATCTTTTGGCCTTGGAATGCTCATCACGCTGGCCCCCAGGTACTCTCTTCTGACCTTTCAGTGTCAGCTTCCAGGTTTTCAGTTGAGACAACTTTTCTCTGACCACTGCGGCTACCCAGGTCTCCACACCCATTCAAATGATTTCACATTCTTCAGAACAGTTTTGCCCATCTGATATTATTCATTTACTACTACCAATGGTAGCTATCATTCCTGATTTACATAATCATTTACATAATTATTGCCCACTAGAATGAAAGTTCCAACGATCTGAGAGCGGGGTCTTCCTCTTTCTTCTCCACTGCTAAATCCCAGGATCTGAATAGTGCCTGGCATTTAGTTAAGTGCTCAGTAAAGGCAGTGATCAATAATAATTCATACAATATCCAGATAGTCGTGTGCGACACATGGCAGTAATCACTTTACAGCCTTAACTCATTTAATTATCTCTACAATTCTATGAGGTAGGTGCTATTATTATCCCCATTTTAAAGATGATAAAACTGAGGCACAGAGAGATGATGTTTATGCTGCCACTAAATGCCAGTGCTGGGATCTGCATCCAGGCAGGCTAGTCTTGGTTCATGACTTTTCTTCTGTCCAGGTAGAGCTCAAATTGGGGCTGCGGGGTGGGGCAGGGAGGTGGTGTCAGTCGCAAAGAAGTCTGAACACTTGAGCTCTGGTTCCAGCTCTAAATCCAGAGAGGCTTCCTTTCATCTTCTCCGTGTGTGTGTGAGCAGCAAGCTGGTACCACTCTGAAAAATACATGGCTTAGTCGTAAGCCTCTTCCTGGAGGCAGATACCCACAAGTATAATTATTCCCTCCGATCATGTGTTCCTGCCATTGATGAGCCACGAGGCCATGTCTGCAGCATCGCTGGCTGCTCAGGGACGCCTGTGATGAACCAAAATATTATTCTTTTAACCAATGAAGCAGTGAGCGGCAGGAGTTGAGTTATGGAGGACAACCTTCAAAGGATGTTTAGACACATGATTAAGTGGCGATTTAGGGGCTGGAGAAAAGAGATCATGGACATCCAAGGAGGTGTGCCTGTGCGGACGTCGCAGCGTTGCTTGTAAGCGGATGCCTGGGCTGGAAGCTTACCTCCGGCTCCCGCTGCTTGGAGGAGTCTCAGTTTATCAGTTTACAACCCTGCCAACGTTTTCAGTTCCTTCTAGTTACTGCCTTGGCTCTTGACTGATCTCCTGGTTTTTCAGAAATTAGGGTTGGGGCGGAATGCACAGAAACCACAGGTAACGTTTCCATCAGGAGGCCGGGATTCAACGAGGTCTGCTGAACCAGGCCCAGTCAAGACGTCGCTGTGGAACTTGTTCCTCCAGACAAGGAAAACCAGGCATGGACCCATTGGATGGGCGTTTTGACTAATGGTCACTGTCTGTACATCAGTTAAACACGTCTTGTTTCAGCTTGATTCGCATTATTGTCTGAAAGATCAGACACTGTGGCTGAAGTGCCTTGCGCAGTTCTGGGCCCTCCATGAATGAAGCCGACGGTGACGGCAATGGCCGATACTAGATTCCTGATACTTTTCTCTCCCAGGCTGGAGTTCAGAAGGAATGCTGTGGGCAGCCCCGTGGTGTCCATACCTGCCTTCGCCGCTCTCTCCCAGACACTCTTGTTTGCATTTCAAAGATTAGAGATGGCTTTTTAAACATTTCAGACCCACCCACTTTGATTTCTCATCTGAGTTTCCAAAAACTGACACCCCGGTGGTGCTATAGACAAGAGCACAATAACTGCCTAGATCAGAGCTGCACCCCACCCCCCTGCACCCCATGGCCGCTCAGTGCCCCTTTGGTTGTGTAGGGGTGAAGTTCTTCGCTGCTTAAAATCCATTTTATGGGCTTACTGGTATGAGGGGCTGGCTACATGGGTGTGGTCTGCACAGTCACCCATGGGCCATGCGCAGAAGGGCCCCTCACTTGGCTCTGCAGTCATCATTTTGAAATTCTTAATAATGTATGAAAGAGTGGCTTTGCAGATTATATGGCTGCGTGGACTATCCTGCATGTCTGATACACAGAAACATAACTGTGTAAGTTTGGGTTTTATAAAATGTTAATAGAGCATTTTGGAGCTCTTGAAAAAAAAAGCTACTGTATATAATTCAATCATCTTTTAGTGAGACCAGTCTTCTGTAATCTCTCGCATTAGGATCAGGAGTAAAATGAAATTTCTAAAGAGACGAATTACAGAAATCCATTTGAAACAGAAGACCAGTACAGAGAATCTGGCACTGTATGAGATCACCTTGTAGCTTTCATCATTCCTTCTGGCTTGCTTAAGGAGTTTGCCCAGACTGAGCCCAACATCACTAGCAGATAGAGAGGTTAGGCCCAGAACCACTGGGCCATCAGAAAGAAATCACAAGTCCTGGGAAACTAAGAGTGCCTTCTCTACTGATCCTTTTTCTCTCCTTCTTGGCTTTGGAAAGCGAAGGTCTGGCATGATGCCTAGTTAGCCTTAATTCAGATGAATATTGTTTCATAATTATTTCTAGATCTATAATTCTAATTTTTAAAATAAGATATGCTTGCAGTTGGACCACATTCAGGAATATAGAATAACCTAAATTAGTCTTAAAAAGCTTTATGTTTTTTTTCTTTCCTCAAATAGAGGTTCTTCTGGGATTAGCTTTAATGAATAGAGAAGAATAATGCATAATTAGCATATCGGTTGTTTAACACATTCAGGAGAATGCCTTCTTAAGCACTTTAAGAAATGTATGTGTATAAAAACTCTCTGAGCTATGTTTATGGTTTTAATGTGTTCAATAAAACTCTTTTTCATGGATTCCTCAAAGGTCCGTTTTTATCCAGCTTATGTCTGTATTTTCATAAATTGCGAATTTGAGAATTCCAAAATAAAGAGGCTTTTCTCTATAATAAATCAAGACACTCAGTGGGAACACTTCACAATCCCCACTTATAACCCATCCTAGTGTCTGCTTTTGCCTTTTGCAGTTCAAGAGAGCTCCACAAACTGGAGCCTACTTTTTAATTGTTAGTTGTTTTTGGTCTCAAAAGTGAAAAAACAATGCCTTATTTGGTGCATATCAATTTATAAAAGAAGCCAGTGATGCTTTTGATCCCTCAGCCAGCCTACCCTCCTGTATTTGCTACTACTTCATTCCTTCCCTGCAGCAGGGAACTGGCCAGGCCTGACTCTCATGCATCGTCCTCTCCCAGGGCTTGCATCTCAATGACCAGCAATGACCTAGGAGTCACCCTTGACACTTCATCCTGTTCCATCCTCTGCCCATATTCAACCTATCCTCAAGCCCTGTCAATCTTCCTGACCAAAACCACTCGAGTACCCATCTCCCTCCAGCTCTGCCAGCTCTATCCTCATCCAAACTTTGATAGTCCCATATTCCGATTTCCTGCCGCCATCTTGCCTCCAGAGCCATCCTCCACACACCAGCCAAGACAATCCTCTTAAAACATAAACCTGATCACACTGACTTGCCAGCTTAAAATCATCTTTCAGGGCCTCCTCATTGATCTTAAGAAAAAAGCCAAAGCCATGAAAATGGGTTTCTTGGTCTTATAGGTCCAAACTTGCCTCATCCTCTCCTCTCCCTCTCTCACTGTGGCCCAGCTACAAAGGCTTTCTTTGGCTTCCTTAAATTGTCAGCTTCCTTCACCACTAGGACTTTGCATTTGCTTTCCTTCTGTGGGTGGGGGGGGGTGTTCTCTTCCCCACAAAATCTCCCTTCTTATCTTCCTCACACTTCCAAGAATTCATAATCAAACGTTTATCTCTACAATGGTCTAGCAAATGTTGGTATGCCCTTCTAGATCACCATCACTTTGTGTGGTCATGCTCTCCCCTGGAGCTCCAGCTCTAGTCCCAGGCTGTTGACATTGGAGGCTGGAGGTGATCCTCTCCCATATCCCACACCCACTCACCGCACTCATGAGCGAGTCCAGGACGCTGACTGCAAATGCTGTCCCACATGCAAACGGCTGCGTGAGGTACAGTTCTGTGTCGGGGTCATCATCATCGTCTTGGTCCAAAAACTGAACGTTAGTATCGTTCACTAGAAAAAGTGTGAAATGAGAATTAGCTCAAAAGACCACACACACACACACACACACACACACACACACACTGAAGCCAGGAAAAGAGCAGGCTACTGATTTAACAACACTGAAGTCACTGGAAAGGAGAGAAAAGCATGGGAGAAGCTGTCGATGAATCTTGGGGTGGGAGCCGGTGGACTCAATGGACTGCTCCTATGTGATTGTTCAAACTTCCCAGGCCTGGAGAGCCAGTGAGTTCAAGCAGCCTTGCTCCACAGCAGACCACCGGAGAATGGCTGAACAGTGCTGGTCAGTCCTTTGGTATAGTTTTAGAATCGTGACCGAAAAACACCCTGAGGTGTTTTTTGGTCACCAGGTCCTTTGAGAGATGGATGTATTTCAAGGATGAGTAGCCATGAGTAGCCATGCTGGGATGCTAAGTTTAGCCACAGGAAAAGAAAGCAACTTATCGAGACCAAAGAGCAGTAGACTAGGAGCACAGCAAAGGCAAAAAGCAAGGAATTCACCTGCAGGCAGGACCTACAGCCTGCCCGGGGTTGGCCCAGGGAGGGTCAGGTGTCCCTAGCCCTGAATCCAGGCCCACGCCGACAGGCCCTGTTGGACAGAACAGTGACTCCAGCTGGGACGGATCCCTGGCTGTCTCTGGCTGCTTGCTGACAAGGACTTGCTGTGCATTCCGAGCTGCATGGGGACGCCCACGTTCTCCCTTTCCCCTTCTACACAGTTCAATCTTTTAGATGCTGCAGCTCTAGGAGAAGCAGCATTTGATGCTGTAGTTCATTTCCATCTGAGGATTCCTCAAGGACTCCTCCAGCAGGCACGTGCAGACTGATTGGCTGTGTCACTAGATGTCTTTAACTTATTAAAAATTAAATGACAAATTAATTTCCATTCCCATCTTGGCTTCAGAAATTATCAGTTTTGCAGAGCAAGTAATAGGGAAGAAAGTGTGTGGTGGGGGAGGAGATGAGCACTTGTGATTTCTGGATAATTATGGCACTTTTAGGAAAAGAACGGATGAGGTTTCCTTCTTCTGATTCCTTTCTAAATGTATCAGTAGTGAATTCTCTTTCCTAGAGTTATTGTTTTAATTTTTTATTTCCTGAGCATAACTTTTTGGATAAGTTTGGTTTTTTTTTTTTCAACCTTTGCTTGTTTATTGTATAAGGCAGAATAAATGATAATAGGATATCAGGCTAGGCATGGAATTAGTTTTAAACGACACCATCTTGTTTCCCTAGAGAAAAATTTTAATGGGGGAACATCTTTGCTCAGCAACACTTGAATTACAGGCTGGTGGGTAAAAGTACAAAATGCAGGATCAGACAAGTAAGCTTTAAATCCAGCCTCTGTACTGACTCTGTACAAGTGATGCATTTTATCATTCTGGACCTTAGTTTTCTCTCTCTGTAAAGTGGGAGAAATACTAGCAGCACTCATGAGACTGTCAGGAGGCTCCTAGGAGATTGTACTTGGTGAGCCTGGCCCAGGACCTTGATAAGCATTAGTTTATCTCAAGATTGCCTTTCTGATTAAATGCTCTGTCTACTCTACTATGTTTGGAAAATTCCCAGCTTCCCTCCGCCTCTCTCAGAAGCAAGTAAGGCCTTGCTCAGGGATCCTATAGAGTCAAATGGTAGCTTTTCCTCTCCTCCCTCCATTTACCACTTGGTGAATCAGAAAATGTAAACTCTGGACAATATGCAGAGGAGCATGGTTTTAATTACTTGGGACAGCCAAGGATGGTGTGTGTATCGACACTCTGAAAGAGGTAGGGTCTGTTCTCTCTTTTCAAGAGCATGTGGAAGGGCTGGTAGTGTACTTGGAGGGGAAGTGGTCACTGGAAGGGAGAGGTGACTAGATTGTCAGCGAGCCAGGTATCTCGGTCACTGGGATGCAGGAACCAGGATTCCATGAAAATCCTGGGCCTAGTTCTGGGAGCGTCTCAGAGGGAAATCAGTGTTACCCAAAGCCTACTTCACAGAACAGTAATTATGTGGTGCTAACAGGTGATTTTTAAAACTACCCCCCCCCCGCCACCCAAAATGTTTTATGGTCATAGAGGACTGGAAACCAGGTTAAGTAGCTTTAACAAATGTCCTTCTTGTGGAACGTCTAGAAGCTTCTGGCCCACTATCATCTACTGAAACTCTCCAGGTGGATGAAGACTAGAATATACTACACAGTTTTTAAAAACCTGGCTTCCCTCTATGCTTTTTAAAAGGCATTTGACTGGTTTGGTGTGATGCAGACCACATTCAGAACATGTAGGTAAATAGTAAATATTGGTGGGGTATGGGGAAGTGAGGTGGTCAGACAATGATGGTATGCTTGCTAAAGGTGGTATGACCACCAGGAAAATAGAGCTTAGTGCAGGCGGTAAGGGCGGTGTGAACACAGGGAAGGTTTTCTGAACTCAGAGAAGAAATCTGGGGAGGGATGAAGGCTATGGGAGAGTCAGTTATGCTAACTGAATGCCTGCATTGTTGCCTCAGATTTGGGGCCCCAAGCCTTCTCTTTTCTCTTCTCCTAATCACAAATCGAGATATCCTAGTTAGTTGGTAGCACACGAACTCAAAACAGAAAAAGAAATCCCTGGCAGTCGTGATTTTGAAATGCAGCTGCAGGTTTCTGAGAAGGAGATATCTGGATGAATTTTCCAACCAGCGGTCTGGGCTGCACGAGCTCCCTGGCCTCTCACAACTCTTAGGTCCTGAGAAGAGCAATCCAGAAACCTAGGCTTTTAGCCAACTTCTCTAAACATGAAAAAGATACCTCTCCTGCTGCTGGAAACAGAAAATAGTGCGACACTCCTTGACCTGAGTGAATTTGTCCTGATAAATAGCTCCGTCTACAATAATGCAGTGCTGAATGGCGGACAATTTATTCCTTAGTTTCCAGACACCTCACAAGCAAGATGACTGTGTTAAAAGCCTGCTCTCTTATTTTGAAATATATTTGGGGGCCAAGAGAATGGCATGTTCATTTCATCTGTGAGTCATTGGAAGGCAGGTGCTCCCCAC
The DNA here is from genome assembly GCF_010015895.1 of Lontra canadensis. Classification (NCBI taxonomy): domain Eukaryota; kingdom Metazoa; phylum Chordata; class Mammalia; order Carnivora; family Mustelidae; genus Lontra; species Lontra canadensis. Next base: position 39,404,079 of record NW_022630997.1, on the reverse strand, counting down.
CTCCCCATCTACCCCTCTACAGAACAGCACTTCCACTGTCTCTATTTAGAAGATCAATCCCCAGTTCTGAGACCTGCTGCTGATGGGCGCCTTTTACAGAGTTATTAACCAAGTCACAGGGAATCGTGAAGGGCCTGACAGATGTAGTCATGACCAGGACCCTTCATCTTCCTGGTGAGTCCACTCTGAATCTCTGGGAGGTTATGGACCAGCCAGGTAGGGGCCACAGGGCAGGGCTGGGCCTCAGTGGCCACTAACCCTTTGTCCTTGGCACCCTTCTTGAAATCTAGCTTTCGTAAGGAAATGTCCCCTAGGAACTGACTGCTTTTATGGCTTCAGGACCAGAGCTTCTGAGAAAAGGCCTCATAGGGGGAAAAAAAAAAAGGCAAATAAAGTCAGAATAAAGGAAAATAAACAGCTGGAGGGAAGGCTCCGTCTTAGGTTTCTTATCTTAAAATTTTTATATTTCTCCTTTGACTTCTCTGAGAGCTGTGAAGACATGTCAGTCAAACTGACAGCTTGTTGGAAGAGGACTATAAGGGAGAAGGTGGGAGAGCAGGGGGACACATGGAAGGGGTGGGGGAAGGCCCAGGCCAAAGAAAATGAATTAGAGCAAAGATGCTTTGGAAACAGCTGCCAGGTCAGATGGGTGTGATCAAAGCTTTACTGATGCTGTGTGGGGAAAAAAATCATTAAGAAGGCCAGAACAAGACAGTCGATTCCAACCAGAGCCACAAATAAAACACAGTCAAAGCAGTGCCATGGGGTAGTCTTTCTGTTACAGCCCATGAAAGAAAAAACAAGCCGATGAGAGTTGGAAACACCAACAACAGAACAAAAGGAGATACTGATGTGAAGGAAAACAGTGCTTCTTACCCAGTTCGGTTATCATTAGAATGTGCGTCCCACTGTTTTTTTCCTGATTGACTGATACCAAAGGCAACTTGCCAGGTTTAGCTAATTGGATACAGCATTTAAGGGTTGGGGAAAGGGAGTGGAGGAAAGTACAGAAAAAGAAGAGTGTGAGGGAGTAACAGAGGACACATTGTAACGTAAGGGGACCCAGCGCCATAGGTGGTTAGTAGTCTTGGTGGGGGGAAGGCACCACTCAGCAGCTTTGCAAATTCACAGATGGTAGGAGGGAATGCCACTTCAGGATTAAAAGTTGCATTCCACTGGCCCGTGATCATGGCCATCCAAGCTCCATGATATTTCAGGCCAGAGTGGCATTCACGGACAATGGCCTTTAGTTGAGAAGTTCAGCTAGGATAGATTAAATGCCCATTGCTTCCACCCAGTTCTCAGAATGGGTCTGGCTTAGACCTGAGGCTTTGTACCTCAGTGAAGGGCTCTGATTGCAGGAGCTGTCTGGGGTGCTTCCAATGAAAATCACCAGAAAGAGTCCATGGATTATGCCTTTCCTCCTTTCCTCCCCCTTCCCTAATTTATGCCCCAATCCCAAATCCATCATCTCAAGCTTCGTTGAGAACAGTGACCAGCATGAAGGAAACTGTCTATTCATCGCGGAGGAAAGATAGATCAGTTTTCCTTTTGGTATTGTCATATTGTTACCCATACCTCTCTCCACCTCCCCCAAAACAAACCCTACTAAAGCCCTCTATGCTGAAGGAGCTAAGAAACAGGCCACCCGCATACCCTATGTGGCTGGAAGAGAGGACAACAAAATCTGCCCAAAGCTGAGATTCACTCCTACCTAGTTCAGTAATGATGGGGATGTTGACCCCAGTCGTTATAGATGGTTGACGTAACATCCCGTGCACTGGGCTGTTATCTGGAGAGGATCTGTCCATTCCTGGAGGTGTGAACCCTAGTAGAAAAGAAAGAGAGAGGGAGAAAAGTCAGCGGCATGGAAAGCTTGGGAATACTATGAATAATATACATATACAATAAAAATAGTTTATGCATTATTTACAGATCAACAATTCGCACTCACGGAATATACTCTTGTGTGTTGCTTTTGTGAAGTACAAAGTAGGAGGCCATTATAAATAATTCTAACCTGTCTTGATAGCTCCCTAAAAATGAGTCTCTACACCAATTACTGATCTTGCTCACAGATTTTTGTTCCCCTCACCTTCCAGGCAGATAAGATTGTACCTCTGTGCCTCCATGTGACACAGGAAATGCTTTGGGCCATGATAAGTGAACAGAACAGTGTATACCATTGCTTCTGGTACAAACATTTGACTTTCTGCCCCCAGTCCCAGACTGTGGCAACCATGGGAACTTGGGTTACTATGGAGACGAAGACTGGGCAGCAGCTCTGGACAACAACCCAAACCACAAAGCATTCTGAGTGAGTAAAGAGGTGATCTGTGTTGCTCGAAGACACTGGGGATCATGGTGTTGTTATCACAGCATAACCTAACCTATCCTGACTATTACCATAAACTAACCGATTATTCTCTCGCCAGTGAGTGACTCAAGTCAGAGATCTTGACAGATTCTGGTCAAAGGGAAGTGGGAAGAAATTTGCTTGGGGGCTTTTAGGAAGTGTTTGCTTACTCTTAAAAAGAACACGCAGGAAGACATTCTCTTAAGAGATGTTCTTTTAATTCACTGGACGTTGCTGTTGTACCTGTGGTGCCTGGAACCATGGCAGCCATCTTGCAACTGGGATGGGCATCAGCTGAAGACAAAGCCAGCTTAATGAGACTGGCTGAATGAATGATGGAAAGACTTAACGACAGAAATAACTCCTTGAGGTAGTGTCTGGGTGGCTCAAGCAGTTGAGCATCGGCTCTTGTTTTCAGCTCGGGTCATGATCTCCGTGTCATGGGACTGAGCCCTGCATTGAGCTGGGCATGGAGTCTGCTTGGGATTCTCTCTCTCTCCCTCTGCCCCTCCCCTACTCTCTCACTCTCTTGCAAAATAAATAAATAAATAATAAAATAGAACTATCATTGAGTTACTGAATTAGCTAACCTTAGAGCCAAAACCAACTGACTTCAGTATTTCATACTACATGAGACTTTACATACAGTATATATAAATGAGATTATAATATATACTATGATAATGAGATCATGTGCATATTTTATATATAATTATATGTATATATACATATAATTTTTTTATCATAAAGAATCCTGAGGCAGGAACCCCAAAAAAAAAAAAAAAATCCTGAGGCAGGATACGTTGGTTTTGTACACACACACACACACACACACACACACACAGAGTTTTATATGTATGTAATTGATTCTTCCACAACACAGGATTGAGCTATGTGGATCCACTTATATGTGAATTCTTTTTAATAAATATAATGTATCCCTATAAATGTAATTTCCTTATGACTTTCTAAATAACATTTTCTTCTCTCTAGCTTACTTCATTGTAAGAATATAGGATATAATACACACAACATACCAAATGTAGGTTCCTTGACTGTCTATGTTTACCAGTAGGGCTCCACTCACCAGTAAGCTCTTAATAGTTAAGTTCTGGGGACTCGAGTTATGCATGTATTTTCAACTGTATGGGGCGGGTGGGGGCTGGTGCCCCTCAACTCTCCATTGTTCAAGGGTCAACTGTATATATTTTTCCTTTTGCGTGAGCCCAAATGAAGAGTTTTCTTTTTCTTTTCCTCTGCAGCGGAATTCATTCTGACTACCACTCCCCTGGTTTGTCGCAGGTCCCAGAACTCCCCGACGTGCCAAACACAGACCTCATACAGTAAATGCAGGCACAGGACATTGTTTAGTAACCTACTTGGTTTCTGACTTTTGCCATTTGGGCTTCTCAGACCCAAATCCCAAGGACATGTTAAAATGAGCTTGGCCCAACCACGACTTCGAGGCTGAGCGGATGCCTCTTTAAGCATGTGCATAGAGACCTATAAACATGAGACATTTATTTAACCCCATATATTCATTTGGCAAAAATTAATTTTATCCAGGGGTGCCTGTGGCAAATGCTACCATCAACTCTGTGCTGGCTGTAAGACCCAATTTGCTCCTAACCTTAGAGGACAGGCAGACAGATGTTCACATTCCCTTTGGTTTCCCTTCTTTGTCCTTGGGGGATTGGCTAGGTGGGCTTACCAGTGAATTAAAGATTTGCAGATACAAAGTCACTTACTAAGTTTCCAAGGTCTCTTCCAAATAGGCCGTGTGGCCAGATCCCTGACTTGGTCTCCAGTATTGTGGCAGTGGTGGGCTGATTCTGGTTTACAGTTCATGTGAAGCTCCGTCTATCTGGACTGAAATGACAGGTGCTCCGTAATTGCCTGTTGTTTTCGAGGTGCATAATGCATGAAATGCCAGCACAATATAAAAGGGTATCCCTATTTCCTGCTGTCCTGTGTATAAATTTCATACTATTGAATGCCATACTTTCAGAAAGAAAAGTATCATTTATCGTTTGTTCCCTGATTGCACTTAATTTTACTCTTTATGTGGGTATACTGTGCACAGGGTAAGTAATGTCGAGTGACAGTATAATGTCCATCTTTCCAAACTTTGGAATGTGTATCTTTCAGCCAACCACATAACCAAAAACATGCATTTTAAATGCTAGCTGTTTTCTTCCCCAGAATAGTGAAGGGGAAAACTAAACTGTTTCCATCAGAAGTTTCACTCAAAAGCATGAAAAACTACAAGTGACAGCTGTGCAGATTTGGTGATGTGACGTTTTTGAATTTCTTCAACTTGACAAGTAAACACCTTAAATCGGTAATGCTATATGCATAATACATGGCCTGTATTTTGACATCCATCATCAAATGCTGACTTGAGAAAATACGGGTTTGTACGTCAAGGAACAGCACCCATAAAACAGGGAGAAATGCAGGTCACACGGTATTAGGAAAACTGTATTTCATTACGGAACCTGCAACAAGCCACAGCATCCTGCTATTTTATCTTATTTAAAGATTCCATTTTCAGCTGTGAAAAGACTCAACTCCTTTGCATGAAACCTTCATTTAGAAATGACATGCTTGCCTCATAGGCATATTTCATTTTGCTTTCATATTCCATTTTCCCCTTCAGTCGCCAAGCCTGGCTCCATTAGCATCTGCAACTGACAAACTATGGTGGGTGTCCAAGACATCTCTCCATTAAAAGTTCCTTCTCTTTCCTATGCATGACCCCAAGAACAGGGGGCTTTTGTTGGCAAGAAAACTTCAGCAATGATAAGGTCTTTCTCTTTTGCTCCTTTTCTAGCTACTTATTGTTCACAGCAAAAAGCAGAGACAAAAGAAATAGATTTCACCTTTTTTTTCCCTCCCCCTCCCGTAGAGTTGTGTGAAAGATAAACAGAATTCATCAACATTGTTTTCTTAGAGGTCCTAATATGGAAAACCTGTGGTTTGAAATGACAGGGCTGACCCAGATTCCCTAAATGGCCTTGGAGAGAAGAGAAATTCAGGTACCTTCCTCTGGAAGAGAGGAGGCACTCTGGCCTTTGATGGCATCTACCCCATTCGTCATAGCAGCCGTTGATAAAGGGGCAGCTCTAAATTGTGTCCAGTTGTCTTCCTCCCCACCCCATCATTGTTTGCTGCATGGACACATCTTTGGTTGAACTTTACGTCTCTCTACATAAAACATCACTCCAGTTCCACATGAGAGAGCACGGGCCCATAAAATATACTCCAGGGATCATAATCTACAACTGGACAATGGTGAAATGAGCAAACTCTCCTTTCAGTAGTTAAACTAACACTTGAGAAATTAATTTCAGAAACAAACACTTATTTTGCCAAGAGAGAGGACTAAGCATGTTGGCGTCTGAGAGATAGGATGAGAAGTTCTTAATCAGGAAAAGATCCAAGTTCAATCACTCTTCGGAGATGGCCTCCTGATTCTTTAGCTATATCCCCGTTCTCTCTGTTGAGCATGGCCAGAGGAGGCAAGTTTGGAGCTAAAAATGACTTCCAAAGATGACTTGATCTCATTAAAGGGAAAGCCCCTCCCCATTCCAATCCTTTGGGGCAGATGAGAGGTGCTTATGTTTCCTTTCCATTCTTTAGGCATTAGCCATAAATGGACCCAACACGCCCCCTCCTAAGCATGCGCACTCAGCATGCTATATGAGAACTTCAGGCCAGAGACTGAGTTTTCTATTTTCTTAAACTTCCTAGATTGTCTTTGGAATGCCTGCCCATAGAGAAGAAATGGAGTGGAATTGTTAGAAGTATGACCTTTGAAGTCAGATGTCTTGGGTTCAAAATTTGATTCATTTACTTCTGAGCTACATAACTATGAGCATAGCTCTGACTCCGTAAGCCTCTGTTTCTTTGTCTATAAACTGGAAGTATTTCATATGTAGGGCAATTGTAAGGATAAAATGAAATACTGTATTCAAAACATTTAGTATAATGCCTGGTATAAAGCAAGTACTCAAAAATTCGACTACTGGAGATAATACTTCGCTAGGCACACAGTAAGTATTTGTGGAAAAGTATAGCACCCATCACCACTTCTTCCCTATGGATAAAGAATCGAGAAAGATTCTGGCTTTTTTTTTTTTTAATTTTCGTGTAGAGAAAACCCTACAAAATTAATGGTAAGGCAATGAGCAGTGTGAATCCATTTTTGTAGGAATAATTATATCACTTCAGTGATAAAAATGAATTTCAAAATATCTAAGGATGTAATACAGTAACTCAAAAATTTTGAAAGATTTTTGTGTAGGGAGATGGTTAGGATTTTCTTTAGGTACACTGAAAACAGGGGCCAGTTGTTGAGAAAGACTAAGAAAGCCTCTTAATTCCTTATAGCAATGGTAGAATCTCTCTGGAGCCTTCTTTTTTCAGACCTACTATCCCCCTACTCTAATTATTTAGGAATATAAAACTTCCTTCTTGAGTTCCAAGACTCCTAAAATGGTTTTTACTACTCTCTAGTTTCTTTTCCAGCATTTGCGTTCCTAACTGTATGTGCCACTGGTGGGTTCAGGTGAACAAAATCAGCAGTGTCTGGTGTTCTTTTCATGATATGGGTTATTCCCAGGAACTGGTAGCACTCAGCCCCCACAACAGAGGTTACTTTAAGTAACTTAAGTGACCTTTAGTTAAATGAGACAAGGCCATTTCAGTTACAAAGTTAAAGAATTAACAAACACTGGGACCATCCCAAGAAGTTCAAGGAGAAGAGATAGAAGGAGATACAAAGGAGATCACCAAGGTTTTGTTTTTTTATTAGTTGTTTTGGGCATCTGTGTGCAGCATCCACAAGGCACCATGTGGTTGTAGGAAAAAAAAAAAAAGGCAGTGGCTCAGACAAGATGTACACCATCAGGAATGGCTAGACTTCTAGACTTGGGTTGGGTTCCAGGGTAATGCAGAGAGGAGTGCATTAGAAAACGAGGCTCAACATCACTGTCTATAGGGAAGTCAAAACAAAGGCAAGAGTGTTCTAAAACCAGACTGATTATGATCATTAGGAGTTAAGAAGATAGGTGTAAATAGAACTTCATGAAAAAAATTCACCAGCCCTTCTTGAGTGCTTACTATATACTGAACTCTGTTCGTGTAGTAACTATAGTTCTCAGAGCCATCCTATGTAGATACAACTATTTTGCTGGTGAGGAAACCGAAACACAAGGAAGGTAAGTAACCGGCCCCGTGGTGCACACCTTGAAATTAGCAGATCTAATTAGCTGAACCTCGGTAAATTGACCCCAGGTCTCCTCTAAACCACCAAGCTATGTCTTCTATTATGTGTTAAAACTGAACTAAGGGCTTTTCATGAGCCACCTCATTTATCCCTCTGAACAACTCCATGAGGATGGGCACTGTTAACATCCCCATGTGGTAGATAAGGAAAATAAGATTCAGAACAGTCAAAGAACTTCCTCAAGCACAACCAGTTGGTAAAAGGCAGATCTGGGAGTTGACCAGGCAGGCTGACATTGGAGCCCGTGGATAGCCATGTCCATGCTGCCATTCCCCCTGTGTGCGCTGCTCCCTCCTTCTCGAGGGCTGACCCAGGTGGGCAATTTGGAGGCCTGAGCCAATCTCACGTTTTTGTTGTTAAGTCACAGGGCTTGACCTCACAACCCTGAGATCAAGACCTGAGTTGGTATCAAGAGTTGAACACTTAACCGACGGAGCCAACCAGGCACCCTGAGCCAATCGTACTCTTTTGTGGTTTTCACTTTTAAACAATAGCAGATAACAACTGGGACCCATTGTAGTTACACTTAACTTGCTTTGGTACGATAGCATGCACAACTCGGCACATATAATAAATGCTTTATTACGGTACTTTTCCATTGGGGAAAACACAAAGTACTTTCTAAATCTTCCCTGGTTAAATCCCCATGCTTTTCCAGGGAGAGAGAGAGATGGAAATTCTTATCAATCACCTCCCCTAGAATAGATGGAGAAGTGAAGGTAAGTGCCTCTCCCACCCCCATAGATTTAACATAAAGGAATTGGTTCAAATGGTGGGCCAAATTATCTTTTATTGTGTGCATATAAATGATGGTTAGAAATCCATATGCTACGTTAAACTAGGGAAATAAATTAGGCCAAGTCATCTAGCTTTGCTGAGACAGGTATTCAATATGAAGTTGTAAAAGGAAAAAATCACCGTTAAAAATGATCTATAAAGACATGTTAAAATCAAGAGAAACATCTCATATTACATCATCTATGAGATGAATTAAATTTCCTGTTAATGCCAGGAAAAAAAAAAAATCCCAAAGTGAAATGTCAGATGAAGTGAAGATCAATAAAAATATTTTGATAAGGAAATGCAACAATGCTATTTAACACATGATTGGCAACCACTGAAACATAAATTATCCAAATTTCCCATTGCTGCTTATGGGAAAATTATGCAGATTAGAGCTTGATTAGGCTTATATCATGAGACTCAATTTGGACTTTTAATCTATTAAGCTCCAATAAATGAGGCATTTGAATAGCTCCCCTGAGCAAGTATAGTAATAGCCACAGTAGTCATTTTGCAGTATGTATTCCAACAAATTCTTCAGCAGCTGAAGTCAAGAAAATTCCGTTTAGAGCAACATGACCGCTTTTGCTGCCTAACTTGTAAGGGGACCATCCACATGCAGAGTCTTGATTTGGAAGACAGATTTTTGGAAGAGTCTGCAAGAGCAACCCAGTCAAGGAAAAATCTTAGCTGAACCTAGTAATATTTTTTTCATAGTAGTTTTTGGGACCTCCTACAAAGTTGGAGTCCCAGAGTCATGAAGGCCAGGCAGCTGACCAGTGTTGAGTCAATAAAAAAATGATAATCTACCAAGGCAGCATCTTCAGAGACTGTCCAAGCGGTACTCCGCCCCACTGCTTTCTGTTTAGGAGCCTGAGGTGTGCTAGCCCAAGACAGGGCACTGGAGGACAAAGTTTGCGGATCTGGGGTGGGGGTGGGGGGTGGCGGGGAATATCTCTGCCAATTTCGACCAAATAGCTCATGTGCTTGGAGTTGATAACTGCTCCAAGCCTGATCCTAAAAACAGAACTTAGAAACCACATGAAGAGACAATTCTGAGAAACTTAAACCATACCTTTGGGTCTCCTTGGCCTCTTTACCAATCACTCTATGTTGGAGACCCAAGAGCTTTGGAAATCCTCTAATCAATCTCTCCATTTCACAGATGAAGAAACTGAGGCTTAGAGCTAAGAAGTTACTGTACTCAAGGTCACGGAACCAGTTGGCAGAACCAGGATAGCTGATTCTTTGCTTCCCTCCAAGTCCTTCTCCACACAAGGAACCCATTCCATAATGGGTGGGGCGAGGTGGAGGGCAACATTGTCCCCACCCTGGCCACAGGAGTGACAACATGAAGACAGACAGTATGACTTCACAAGGTCAGCAAGATGGTCCCCCAATATCCTCGGCTGGTTTAAGATGAACCTGTCCCCCAAGCTGGGGCCAACCTGTGCTCTCCCCAGGACTTGGTGTAAAAGACTATGGGTTTTTGCTGTGGTTGCAAAGCCAGAAGGAGGTAAGTATGGGGATGCGGGTGACCAGTTAGCCCATCATCAATGGGTGAAGAGAACAGGACAGAGCTCTGATGCCACAGGCACCTCAGTTCTATGATTCCCTTTTTCTTTAAGCCTTTTTGAGTTGAACATCTATCTCTTACTACCAAAATGTTCCAGACAGAAAATCAGTTTGCTTGGTGAAATAGCTCATGTATGTCTGATTTTATATTAAAAGAAATAACTGTATCTTCATTTAAACTGTCCTTTCACTTCCATTGACTAGGCACAAAACCTGGGTCAGTGTAACCTCTATTTCTTCTATTTACAATAAGTAACATTAATATTGTTTGATGGTACTTTTTGCTAGATACCATATTTGATGAATACCTCGGGAAATTGACTCTACCATTGTGTAATGTACCTATTTTTTTTTTTTTTTTTTTTAGAATTTGTGTTTTGGGTCTGAATCCAACCAAAGCAAAATCAATTAACAAACCAACAAACCAAAGTTCTCTATAGCTGTTTGCTCATTAAGTTTCATTAAGCAGGCAATGTCTTTCCTTAAAATAAGCCTGAAGAGATGACTGTCCCTATACCTATCTCTCAAAAGAAAGAAGGAAGGAAGGAAGTTAAGAAGGAGGGAAGGAAGTTAGGATGTTGTTAGGAAGTCAGGAAGGAAGGAAGAAAGAAAGGAAGGAAGGAAAGAAAGAGGGAAGGAAGGACAAAATTACTCAGAACTCAAACACAACTAAAAACACAGATTTGGAAAGAAATCTAGTATTCATCTGGTCTAATGTCTTCATTTGCCCCAGAGCTCATGGTGTCATAGTGAATTCTCACAACTTGTCAATTGTTTTTTTTTTTAATCCCCTCTGCATTCATCTTACAACTTAAAAATAAGACAAACTTTGGCGATACAAATCAAATGACTTAATATTTTATGTGCCCTTTGGCCTAAGCGATTTCACTTCTAAAAATACATGTATGGCCATAATTTCCTTATATTAAAGATTTGGTTACAACAGTCTTCATTCATAGTTATTAAGTAACAATGTTAAATTGAAAACAACAGGAATGTTCTGTTTTAGGAAATTGATTATGTTAAGTATAACCCACTAAACATAAGGCAGAAAAATATTTAATAACATAGAAAATGGTCATGATAAAATATTTTATGGAAAAACACAGGTTATATACTAATATATGATCCCTTTTGGAAGGGGAAAATATATCTAACAGAAACAAGACTAAGGTATCAACACTAATACGTCCAAGGGGTAAAATTATAGGGAATGTGTGTTTTCTTCTTTTTGCTTATATGTACTTGCTAAATTTTCTAAAATGAATATATATTATTTGTGCCATGAGAAAAAAAATGATCAAAATTATAAATTAATAAAAGAAAAAAAGCTTGAAAGCTCATGGGATCATTATGACTTGAGATATGGTGGGTGGATGTACCCTGTTGAGCTCTAAAGATCCTTAGCGTTATTTTGAGATCCCACTTGGTTTAGAAGTTGGGGGGAACTAAGGTTCTAGGATAGAAGTAACCAGATGAAGTTTACACATTAAAAGGAGAGTCCGCAGGGTGCCTGGGAGGCTCCGTCAACTGAGCATCCAACTCTTGGTTTCAGCTCATGTCATGATCTCAGGGTCATGGGATTGAGGCTCACTGCGGGGCTCTGCGCTCTGCGGGGAGTCTGCTTGGGATTCTCTCTCCCTCTCCTTCTGCCCTGTGAGTCTTCAGGGTTCCCAGGTCTCTGCTATGTCAACCTCCACTTTTTAAGGGCCACTCAAACTCAAAGGAAAGGTCACCGAACGCTCATACAGCTCTAAAGAGCACTAGGCACGTGGTGGGGAGGGGGAGCAATCAGAGCTGATATCCCACACAGAGGAGTGCCACCTACTGATTCTCATCCCAAGGCTCACCTACTTCAGAAATGCAGTTTCCTCTCTTCCTCCAAACCCAGCTCCTGCCCCTCCTTCACCACTCCAGGAAGCCTTTGACTAACTTCTCTCTCACGTTTGGTTATTTCACAAAGACATCTTTTTCTGTACTTTTTCCATTTTCTATATTACTTTAAACTGAACAAATAAATTACTACAAATTATGTATGAATTACCACATTCTAATGTTTAAATGTTTTTTTCAGTGTCTTTAATGTTTCCTTTTCTTTTTGGTCTCCATACTTGTTAGCTTCTTCGTTTCAATAAGGCGTGGACTACGCCAGCCTTTTTCTTTATTATTATTATTAATCAGAATTCCTGTAATGGACCCTCCCTTTTTACTGCCACCACAAGAGGTCAAAGGCTGTTTTGCCGCTAATATGGGGTCTCCTCTTTCATGCTGGATCACATTTCCAGTAAACTAGAGGCATGCTATGCCAGGGAAAAGGTAGACATATACATTGCAAGACAGTGATATGCAGTGGATACTAATAAAACACACAGAAACTTCCCCTGTGCTGCCAAGACTATAGCATTTCGTTTCCATTACATCAATTTTTTTTCTCCCCCTTTTGTGAGCATTAATCAAAGAAATGCAAAGAGCTCATTAAAGTGATAGATTGACTGAAAATGTAACCACCTTTACATTATAAACAGTTTCTTTATGTTCTCAGTGCTATGGGCTTTGTTTTCCAGCATTTGTCATGTAGTTCAAATGTCCTTTTACTTTTTAAAACACCAAATGCCAAATGGGCCCCAGTTGTTTGGTTTAATATGAACCAATGGCCAGTGTAGCAAAAACCAGAGCTATGAAATCCCAGGCAAACTAAAACATCCATATCTTAAGGGCACAGAAAATTAAGTAGCTGTAAGAGATGGATTTGCCAAGTGATCCAAGGCATTGCCAAGCAATTCAGGAAAAGCAGAATCCCATCCCCGACAACTTTCAACCAGCTGTCTCTGAAGGGTTCTTGAGACAGGACGCCTGGCTTGAGAGAGCAGCCCAGGTTCCAAACATTTGATAGTCCTTTAGCAGAAAGCACTGTAAATTTTTTCTTTTAAGTTTTAAAGGCTTTCCTGAATATATGTTTCTGCTGGCAGATGAGTATATAACTGGGATCAGGTATGCCCATACCCACAAATCTTCACTAAAGAAGAGACTGATTGGTGCTAATTTGATTTTGGAAAAGTCGTTTACACTACAATCAATATCCCTTGACCACAACCTGAGATGAACCATAACGCTGAGGTTTAAAAACTTGAATTCTGGAGCTAGACTGCCTGAGTTTGAGTGTTGCCTTGTTTGGTTTCTAGTTTTGTGATTTGGGGAAATTTTCTTAAATCCTGTGTCTCAGTCTCTTCATATGTAAAATGGGAGAGTAATAGGTCAGGAAGATTAGGTAAGTTAAATAATACAGGCAAACTGCTTACAACAGTGCCAGGAACAGAGTAAGCACTTCCTAAGTACTGACCTATTTGATGATGATGGTGACAATGATGACGATGATGATGTCAACAACAGATTAGTAATACTGTCAGAGACATGGACAGAGAATCAAAAGACATGGGTTTTATTTTATTTATTTTCTTAAACATTTTATTTTATTTTTATTTACTTTACAGAGAGAGATCACACGTAGATGGAGAGGCAGACAGAGAGAGAGAGAGAGAGAGAGAGAGAGAGAAGCAGGCTCCCTGCTGAGCAGAGAACCCGATGCGGGACTCGATCCCAGGACCCTGAGATCATGACCTGAGCCGAAAGCAGACGCTTAACCCACTGAGCCACCCAGGCTCCCGAAGACATGGGTTTTAAACCAGGTCAACCCTTAACTCCCTATGACAACTTAGAAGGACTCAGTGCTTTATCCAAACTCAGTTTTCCCATCTATTCATTTGAGGCAGTTAAGGCAACGCCCAATCTCTTCTGGTTCTCAAAAAAACCTGTTGTCCTAATTCTGGAGCATCGTATATGACATGGAACCCTGATAACTCTGGGTTAATCACTGGATATTCAGGAATGACCACAGAGTCATCCATGGGTCATTTTCCTGTTAAGGAAGTAGAAGACATAAGCCCTTTCTTCCAATATCCTAGCACACAGTCTCTATCAACAAACACACAAATGTATGCATACAAGAGGCACAAGCTAAATGCACTGTATCTTGGCAACCATGCAGCTTGCATATCACAACTCTAGGCATGACATCATATCCTCTTTCAGGAGTCACCCATGAGGCACAACCCTCCCATCAGAAGCCTACTCAGTAATAAGACAATCCAGGTTCATCTCTTAACGCCACAATTATTTGAGTTACTGCAACCACTCTGGTCCTCAATGTCTTCATCTGGAAAATGGGGACAACTCTAAGGTCCTTTCCAGCTCTGAAGTTTATGTCTCTCCCATGACCCCAGATTTTAAAAGAAAACCTGCATAGAATACACTAGCAAGGAGAAGCAAGACGATCTCTTTTCAGAGGCTCTAGTACAGATCCTGCCTTTCAATTGTATTTTATATCTTTGCCCAGAGAATGAAATTGCAGGGCCCAAACCAGTGAGAAGGATGTACTTTCTCCAAAGTTGCTATAATGGCCAAAAAGGCCATAAATAACCATTTATTAAACAAACAGTATGGGCAAAAGGAAGAGAAACCGCCACAATTAGGCCCGTGGGGCCTGCAGGCATGGTACATAACAGTAGGACTCTCTCATAATCCCAGCAATATGTTACCAGTTGTTCCATTTTCTTGAAGCTATCTTCATAATCAAGATGCTATCCCAGCCATTGTGGGCTTTAGAACTATTTTTAATTTTAATTTAAAGAGCAATTAAAGAAAGACAATGGATACTCGGGATAATAAAGTAAGTGATTAGCAGCATGCAAATGACAAAGGCTTAATGATAATACGGTTCTAGTCTCCAAAGGGCTTGTCAAGAGAAAGCCCTTTCTACATGTGGTTGTTCAGCTAATGTGTCTCAACCCACAATTACAACATTGCTGACACCATTAACCAGTGAAACAACATCACTTCGCGAAATCCTTGTTGTCTCATTAAAATGGAAAGGGTCAGGTAATTTACCAGCGTTGTATGTCTAGTTTTGTTGTTGGTAATTAGCAAACATTACCCAGCATGGACTCCCACTGGGAACTAGAGAAACTTTGTGAAATATTAAAGAGGAAAGTCTTTATATTTCACTAGAAAATTGAAAAGAGATGCAGTAATATTCTCCCTATCACGCCCTTGCATTTAGGAAAAGTAAGGAGCACGCTGGAACTCTTTAACTTAGGGAGACATGATCAGAAAGCACTGGGAAGTCACTGCTCAAATCAATACCCTATATCAGGCTGGAAACTGGCAGACAGGGTTCTCAAAAGGGGGTGGGGTGGGAGGACAGGAAAATTGCAAACTACATCTTTATTGCTCTTAGGTTTTTTGAATTAATCTTCTTGAAATAGAGGAAAGGGGCTATAAAAAGTTTTCTCTTTCGAAGTCTTTGTAATTTAAATAAGCCCCAGAACTGTTTACTCAAAAAGTTATTGATATATATTTTTAAATATAGAGATTGAGGAAATATATCCCAGTGCCATGACTTCCTGCCTTTCTGCTTCTTAATGAAAGCCTCCACAGGCACGGGAACCTAGACCCCACCCGAAATGCTGGCCAACACCTCGGTGTGTTGTCAGGAAGCAGAATGGTATCTTATTCTTTAAATGGAACTTTTGGAACATAAAACACATTCCAATAAATGTGAACAGAAAATTATGAATTCATTAAACTACTTTGGTATCTCGCGCTATATATAATATTTATATTCCGACTACTGTAAAATATGCTTTAATATCTTTAGGCAACTATAAGGACTTAAATATTTATAAAATGGCTAAAGATAAAGTATGGCCCTTTTATTCCTATATACAGATGATGTAAGGCGTGCAATCAAAGACAATAACACTCCCTGCCCATTTGTCATCTTAAAGGAGCCGATCACTGCACCATCCCTCGTGTGCCATCTACATAAGAGTTGTTGCCGACACAGGCAACTCCAGAGGACTTTGCGTCTTAAAAACTACCTAGAGTGCTATACTTCACAGAAAACAGGGCTTTCTGAAAATGGAGACAAAACAATAAATTTGCAGGCAAAACAGCTCCAAGAGGGGCTTCAAATACTGCTGTATTTATCTCTGGGACATCTGGGAACAGGAAGCATTTTGATTTAATATTTCATAACATAGAAGCAATTGCTTCCTTGCATGGTATATAATTAATGCTCATAAAAAGAGGGTTTTTTAAAAATCTAAAGTATCCTAAATGCAAATAAATAAATAAATAAAAAATGAATGAACGACACACCTGGACTTCCTTTAGAAACGTGGAACAGCCTCATATAATTCAATAAAAAGAAAGCCACCATGAATTTATAATCACCTGGGGGCCTATTAAAAGTAGGTTTATAGATTAAGTGTGAAACTTCACCCATGACATTCCTTCTTTGTCGCTATACCCAGGGTTTGATTGATTTTCAAACTTCCTCCATTTCCTTCTCTGCCGATTAGGCACCCACCTGCCTTGACCTCTCCCGTGCACCCATAGCTGGAAACCACCTGGAAGTTCATGAGTCAAAATTCATTTCTCACATAACTCACATTTTTATAATGTCCACGACATGCTTTGCAAACCTCCCTGCAGGCAGCCTTGGGAGGCGGCCCTGTCCATGGAGATGGAAGCTTACAGAATCAGCAGCCCCGTGTGAGAATCATACATGGTTACCCTGAGTGACGAGGATGGAGAGGCTAGGTCTGTGTTTCTCAACTCGCACTGCACCTTGGAATCTCTGTTGCCTGCATCCTATCCCCAGGGTCAGCTTTAATTGCTCTGGGGCGTGGCTTGGGTGAAGTTTAAAAGTTCCCTGGTTGGGGTGCCTGGGTGGCTCAGTGGGTTAAAACCTCTGCCTTCTGCTTAGGTCATGATCCCAGGGTCCTGGGATCGGTCCTGAGATTGAGCCCCGAATTGGGCTCTCTGCTCAGCAGGGAGCCTGCTTCCCATCCTCTCTCTGCCTGCCTCTCTGCCTACTTGTGATCTCTGTTTGTCAAATAAATAAATAAAATCTTTAAAAAAAAAAAAAAAGTTCCCTGGTTGATCACCACGCATAGCTAAAGTGGAAAACCTACAGGCTAGGCAAACTTATTGAACCTGTATGCAAATATTTCTGCATACAACTATGGGGAGGTAAGGGAAAGAATAAAGAGAAGATCCATCATTTTAGGTACTTAAAAGGATCCAAGACCCCTTCCCTGATTAAAAACCAGAAGTTCCCCTGGTCTCCTGGCTGAGGCCCAACATAATTTTATATATATTTATTTATTTATTTATTTATTTTTTTTAAGGACAAAAGAGGCCAAGAAGGGAAGGCAGGTATCACTATCACTTAGCTGGAGCAGCACAGGCCATCCTCTGCCAGTGCCAACTCTGGATACTGGCAGTGAGCTGTGTGAGGCCAAGCCTCTCTGCTTCACAGAGAACCTTCCATTGTGAGGGGCCACACTAGCCTATCCATGGAGGGAAAATCCCATGGTCATTGTCAATCTGCCCCTGTTTTTCAGCTCCTCTGTAAGCATCTGTAAATCTACTGCACCCGGACTGCCCACCTCCCAGAGATGTTTTGGTTGCCACCATTATTTGTTTTCTGTGCATATCTACTGACAAGCAGAATCAGTAGTTATTCTGGCCGCTAGGGACAAATGGATAACCCTCTCTTGCCATTTGTTATTTTGGGGGGCTGGAATGAAAGACCATAGTAAAACTATCCAAGCATAATAACAAAAATAGCTAACATTGGGGCACCTGGGTGGCTCAGTGAGTTAAGCTGCTGCCTTCGGCTCAGGTCATGATCCCAGGGTCCTGGGATCAGGTCCCGCATGGGGCTCTCTGCTCAGCAGGGAGCCTGCTTCTCCCCCACCCGACCCCCGCCTGCCTCTCTGCCTACTTGTGATCTCTGTCAAATAAATAAATATTTTTTAAAAAATAGCTAACATTGCTTGATTTCGAACTGCATCCCAGTTACTAAGAGCTTTGTGTCCATTCATTCAGATTGTCACGGGTGGTTGTGAAAGTCCTCTGAGTAGGCACCACTGTGGTCATCCCAGATGTCCCAGAGGTAAATACAGGAGGCCCCGTGTGGTCGTGAAGGCTCATCTAAGTAGCCACCACTCATCCATGGATATGGTTTATATTCATATTTATTACAGTGTTCCTTTCATAGCAGTTAATGGGCAAGTGTGTTGTTCAAACACAATCACATTAGAACATTTGTCAATATAGGAAAGTAAGGTGTCTTAGGAGTGACTTTCTCTGACTCATGTGAAGGTACTGGATGGAATAGAGAAAACCCTATGTCTTATTTTCTTCAGAGCAATCTGATGAGCCAGGTGCAATTTGTGTTTGCAGAGGAAACTGAGACACTGAGAGGTCTCATAGGTGGCAGAGCTCACATTCAAACCCAAGCTGTTAGCTCTAGAGCCCTCACATGCCAGTGTTCAACCTGATAGCAAATCCTGTTTCTACAGCTGTTCTTGTTTTACAAAAACCCCTCTGCGGCCATCACCTCTGTAGGTTCACACATGATCCCCAGGGTACTTAGGTGGGGCCACTTTAACGAACCTTACTTCATAGATGAAGAAATGAAATCGTACCAGAGTTTATCCAAAATCAAATAACACATGACAGCCACAAGGAGGATTTAAAACCTGGTCCCTGACACTACACGACTGTGTCGTCACTCTGACAGCCCCATTTTCAATTCAGCATCCTAAATTAGAGGGACAAAACCCATCCACTGAACTCTTCCTGCCCAGGCGTTCCGGTGCCATCGGCTAGTCGGCTGCAAAGAGAAGTGTCCCTCTTGCATGGCCAGGAAAGCTCTCTGAAAACATTCAAACTCCCTGGGGCAGGAAGTAGAGATGGTTTCTGCCCTTTACTGAACTTTGGAGGTCTCGGTCCCATAGCCTCTTCAGGCCTTGGGCTGGTATTGGGCAAAACCCCCTGCAATGAGCCCGGGCAAAGGTTGAGAATTGGGAGCTATTAGTAAAGGTGAAAGGACTAGGTTAATTTACTAGAGAACGTTTGGACAAGTCTGACAAGTTCAATGTCCTGGATCTTTGTAGCCCTTGCCCGGTGGCCAGCAGTCAAATGAATGGACAGTGACTAAAGCCTGGAAGGAAAGGATGTGGTATTTAACAACCTATCCAGCTGCTTTATCTCCTTTGAGGGCAAGCAAAGACAGCACAGACTACAAACAACAGAAACGGGGATTAAATCATTTGTTTGCTCACTCCACAAACCTCTACTAGGTGTGAGGTGCTGGGCTACACATTTCAATCTATTTGTGACAGTTGGTGGGGTGGGGAAATGAGTGAGATGATAGACCAGGCCATCCTTTTGAGGGCCATCCAGGTTAACAGTGACCTCACCACCTACAATCCTTTCCTCTGATACCCTGAGACCTTTTAAGCCCCTCTGTTTTGTCACCAGCAGACACACAGCCAAGTGCCCCTTCTTGCTTGGCCCTTCTAGCTTATGAGCCTTCTCTTACTCTGCCTCAGCCTCTTCCATCTGCCTGGAGACCCCCTTACCTATTGATAATCATTCCTATTTTCAAATTCAACTCCATTTATTCTAGAGCCCCTATCCCCAACCACTGCCAAAGCAGCCTCTGCCTTCTCATAACACACCATCCAGTGACATCTGTGTGGCTTTTCTATCTGGTAGAAACTCTTTACTGGAGATACGCAACAAGATCTCAATGACTACTATGCTGCTGTTCTAGAATCTGGGGGATGAGTTCCACTAGAACATTCCTTGAGGTATAATTGGAATACTTAAGAACCACTCATGGTCCTTAAGTATTCTATAAATCCAGAACTAAAGTAATTTATAAGTCAGTTGGTTTCTTTGCAGGGCCCTTTTTAGGAAAAGAAATAAATGGTTTTTTTTTTCTTTTCTTCATATGAGTTTTCAATTATAAATAGATGGATAAAGACAAAAATCCAGTGGATGATTGGTAAGGCTCATTTGCTGGCTCATGGCTTATGCGTTATCATCACAACATGTGGATTAAACTCATGCCTCAGAAAATTACAAATGACTCACACCAGGAATTTTGCAAAGTACTATGGAATGTTCTAGAACCCGTACTGTTAAATATATGTGTTCAAGTTGTGCCATACAACTTATTTTATATGTCTGCATCATTTCTGCCTACGGATCCCATTAGTTCCATGACAGCACAACCATGGACAGAGTGGGGACACTAACCTCAGCCATGGGGTATAACGTTCAGGAAAGAACTCCTGATTGACTCATCCTTATCCAGAATCTCATCAGGGAGGGCCCTTAGAGAGTCCATAGGATGACAAGAATTCTTTTACTTTTCTTTGGTTCTATAATTGCACTTTCCTCCCAAAGGACCATTTATCTGGACCATTTTCAGAGTATCACACACCACCTGAAATCCTAGGCTTTAGGGACTAGCATGGTCTGGTTATTCTCATCTACTATCTTTAACAAAAACGTCCACTTGGAGAGTGGGATAAATCAATAAAAGCTGGAAATATTTTGTAAGTGTCTAGACAACAGAAAGCAATATCCGGGTCTCAAACCTTCTACCCTTATGCTGGCAGCTCCAAAATCAAAACTGTGTTAACAGGGAAAAAGCTCGAACAAACTGCTCAGGGAAGCAGGCTTAGCAGAGCTCTTGACGCTTCTCACAACTCTACTCGTGTTTATGTAGCTTTTGTAGCAAGGAAGACGGGAAGCAAGAGAATCCCAGTATCTCTGATTGTTGGCGCAAGGAGGGCCAGGGGTCTACAAAAAAAGAACATTAAAAAAACAAAACAAAAAACAAAGAACCAAAAACGTCCCTCAGTCCCTGGGTGCAAGGAGAAGTTTAGCACATCTGGGGATGCTTTCATGACCTTTAAAAGCAGACATATGGATTCAGACCTGTTCTCATGAGACTAACATCTGTTCTCTTTTATGGAGTTCACCAATGTGGTGAAGAAAGCATGGGCTTTGGAATCAGTTTGGACATCAACTCCATGTGCTTTTGACAAGCTATGAGACTTTGGGCAAGTTGCTGCCTTTTCCTGGGCCCCAGTTTTCTCATCTGTAAAATGGAGATACATGACCTCTGCCTTAACAGGTTTATCAGGAAGATTACATGAGATATTGCCTATGAATGCACCTGGGGCATGACTCCCTTGGTAAAAAGAGCACTTACAGCTATTAAAAAAGAAGCATTAACGACACATGCAAGTGTTAAGGGGGAAAGCCTGATGTGAGGTCGGCGAGTTCCGCCCAACTCCAGCACCACTGCACATCTGTTTTCTCCCTCTGAAGCTCAGATTTTCTTTTCTGGCTGCTGTCCCAAGCTGGGCACAGCCCGAGGGGAGCTCTACCTGCTCTGTGTACAGTCAGAGAGAAAAGGCGATTTGGTCAGCTTTTATTTTTCATCCCCCACTTCTCCCCAAGGAAGTTCCTCATGTCTGGAAGGCCGAAAAACGTCCCCAGGTTCAGCAACGAGCCCAGGCTCTCCAGTCTCCTGTTACAACTACTCTCGGTCTGTGTTTCCTTGTTTTTTTGTTGCCGGGAATCTGTTATCAGAACAGTCGATGGCGGTCTGAAAAGGATCCCTCACATGGTAAAACACACTGCATAAGACAAATTCTCCCGAGTTGAAGTCATTTAGAAAGCAGCCGCATGTGCTGCTTTCCTGGCGTACACGTGCCCTCCCGGGCCGAGATTAGTCTCGCCCGTCCTCCGAGGAGGTGCACCAGGGCAGGCCCCGCTCTGGGCTGCTCCAGCCCTAAGCCCGATTTTCTTTATTGGTTAGTAAGCTCTTTTAATGAAATGTACTGCTCTTATTATAGAGGACTCAAAATAAGATCTAAATCACAAACCAATAAAAGAAAATTATTGGGCTGGGTATCTAAAGTTACTACCTAGAGGCTACTCCAGCATGGTATTTATAAATCTCTAAACAGTTAAGTATAATTGTCTTTCTGGTTTTGGGGACTGAAGCCAACAGCAGTTTCTGTTACAACTGAAGAAAAATATTTTAGCATGGAGCTTTGTTCATTCGGTGGGTAGAGAAATGGCTTCTCCCCCATGTCCTTTCAGAATTGAGAGAGAGTATCATGGCAATGAATGTTACATAGGGAACAGCTGAAAAAAATGCTTCTCTGGTTTCAGGGAGGGAGAATGTGTGTGAGGATGTGTGTCTAGGTACGTTGGTGAGTGGAGGGTTGGGGAGCAGCCTGGGTGTGCAGGGGTGAGGCTAGAGGGAGGAAAAAAAAGGAGGAACACTGGGAAGGATGGATGCCGAGGGCAATATGGGAGTTGAAGATGGGGTTGGTCAGTCAAATGAATGGAAAACCCAGTGGTGCAGTTGCTCACCCACTGCCTCCGACACCCAGACAGTGCCATTCTGGAAGGACGTGAAAGCTTCCACCAAAAGACCCATTAGAACCCCAATCCCACCAAACACCACAGTGCTCCCTCTGGAGTAAGAATGTAAATCACAGAAAACACAGATCCCCATGTAATAAAAATAAAAGACCACAGACCCTCAGTTATGAAGGACCAAAGAACTCATCTGATCCAATGTCCCTCTCATCACAAAGATCACGTCAGTGACTTTTCCTTGGCAGGTGGACATGTGGTGACAGAAAGCTCAGTACATTTGTAGGTAGCCCATTCTGTTCTGGAACGGTCTTCTCCTTACGTGAGGCTACAATCTGGTTCTCCTTCATCATTACCCATCAGTCCTGGTTTTTCCATGGAGCAGAAAATAAAGTGGCCCTTTTAGCCCACTACCCCCTGTTCTCTTAACTGCTTGGCAAGTGACAGCTTGTCCCATCACATCCCCATTCTGACCACCCCCTTGGCGGCATTCTTGAGTTTGTTAGTTCTTCCCTTCAAAGCTTCGTAGCTCTTGACACACTCCCTCTCAGAATGAACAAGATGAAACAACCACTACTCGAAATAAATCACATTTCTATCCACAAGGTTTATGCTGCCTGTCTCCAGTGATTACTTGAAACTTAATGCTCAGTGGTCTTCATTACATTTCATCCTGTGGCTTTTGTCCCCAAGTTCCAGGTTAGGAAGGTCTTTTCAAATCCTGACTTCTGCCATTTCAATAATTTCGAGGTCCAAATCCACACAGCCTCCCCCAAACACAAAAGAGAAGTCACATTTTCTTCTCCGGAACAGTAAAAGAATTCTCAGACTTTAGGATATGCCTTATGCCCCCAATTAATGCTGTCTCTCCAAGGATCACAGCCATACTTCCAAAGAAAAATGTCATTCCCTACTTGAGGCTCTCAACCTTTGTTGACATGCAGGCAAGGGAGAGCATCTGCTTATGTGTGGGTATCATTTAGTGTCACTGTGGGTGAGGGTCACGAAGGACTAAAGGAACCAAGGTGTGTGTGTGTGTGTGTGTGTGTGTGTCTGCACACACATACATGCTTGTGTATCTATTGGTGTGTTTGTGTAAGCCACTATATATATTTTTTAAACCTGATGACTACAAAAAGGCATAGAATATACAAAAATAAAACCTAGATGGGTGAGGAAAAGCGGCCAGGGGACATGCATTCCGGGTTTGTGACATATGTTTTCCCATGGAAAGTTGGAGCCCAACTCAGCTTGTGGATCCTCAGCTCCCACCAACATTTCTCTCTGCCCTAAGATGTTCCTCATTCTTTAACCTTTCACCTTGCTTTCCTCTTTTTGTAGAGCATGAGCAGTGGGGTGGACTTCTAGCTGCGACCCTCTTCTGGAGGCAGGACTTTATCTCTACCCATCTGCCTTTCATGGTCCCCAGATTTTCTGCCAAATCTACATAGAAATGAACCCTGGCTAGATCCAACCATTACCAACACCACGTTCTCCCGCAGCCAGACCCTCCGTGCTGAGGCCTCTTCCTATAAGTGCTTCACTGTCCTCTATCACCGAGAAGGAAGCTCACGATCACAACCTGTTTTGCATCTACTCAGTCTCTCAAATAACGTCCCCTTTCTTTTGCCAGTTCAAGGTTCCTGGTCTCCTGGATAACCACAATCCCTACTCAGTACCCTGTATCCTCTTCTTTCCCACTCCAAATGATGCTTCATAGGGCTGCCAGATCAAACTCCCTGAACCTCGGGTCCAATCCCATCATTCTCTTGCTCTGAAACCTGCCGAAGCTCCCCAGTGCCTACTGAATTATTTATAGCTTCATAACTCAAAATTTTTTTTTAAAAAATCCCTCAATGCCTAACCCAAATTTCTACCTCAGGTGTCCTTGCTGTCTTATACATACCCTGCATTCCAGCCAAATTTTACTCATTACTGTCCCCTGAACATGTCTCCAGGTCCCCCTGCCCCTTACTTCTATTCTCTGTGACTGCAGCCATCTCTGTTTCCACCTGCTGAAATCCCATGCATTTTTCCCAAGTGTCTCTCAAACCCACTCTCTTTCTCTTCCTGTCCCACATTAGCCTCCACAGACTGTAATTCTTTCCTGGTAATAGACCAGCATTCGGAGGCAGAGCTACATGCTTACAGAGGAGGCTGCATGGACAGGAGAAGGGTTTCATGCACCCCTGTCTCCGTGGCAATGCCTGGCATGCACAGTCTGGGCTCACAACAGGTACTTAATAAGGGTTTGTGGAATTGGATTGACACCTTTAGGACAGGATGTGTGAATCTGAGGAATGCAGAGCATATAATAGGAAAGGGAACCAGAGAAGACCCCTAACACCCAACATTCAAATTTAACCCCAAGGTTGAAATACACATGCTCCAACTGCTCGAAGAAACCCAAGCTCTTGAGGGGAGCACACAGCAGGCTCTGGGGGTGAGCGATGCTACTGTTCAATGCAGCGTGCTGCTGGGCCTTTCCATGGCTCTTTCTCAAAAGCTATAGTCAGGAGGAAGGCCTGTCTGCTGGGTAACTAATATCGTTCACTTACCACCATGAGACACATGACAGAGACAAAATGGCGGATAGAGCCAGTTGGTAGAAACCAGAGCCTGGTCTCCAGCACATCCCCTACCCCCTTTCTCTCTAGTTAAGGCTTTTTAGTCTCGGGAAGCTGACGACAATCCAGAAAATAGGAAAGAAAGAAGGCAGACTAACAAGTTGAGCCAAGAGCATTGTCCTAAAGAAGTAAAATAGTTTCAAGTTTGGGATCCCTGGAGACCCCGGCTAAAACCATCACTTCACTCCCCAAGGCCTAGTTTTCTCTTCTTTCCAATCAAAAGGGTAACCTCCTTACCACATACACCTCTTCTTAGGACCAGCTCAGGCAGGGGTTCCTAACCCTGGCAGCACATGGCATCATCTGGGAGTTTATAAAACTTCTCATGGCCAGGTTGTACCCTGGGCCACTTAAACCACATTTGCTGAGGTGTGACCCAGCCATAAATATTTTTTAGAAGTTTCTCAGATGATTACAATGTGCAGCCAAGGGTGAAAAGCAGTGATCTAAAAAATGCATATCATCTCAGTTGGCAAAATGCCTACTACAGAATGGCGGCAAACGTTCATGAGTATTAGAATTATTATTAGAGTTCTTGTTGGTGTTGATGCTACTGCTGGTGCTTGTGGTAGTCAGACAGCCTTGGCTTTGGACTCTGAATTCTCATGTGGATGAACGGTTTTCAGTGTAATACCAGCAAGCTCTGTTCTGGCTCTGTAAGGAATATTTCATTCTTCAAGCTCATCATATATTCCTCTCTCAGATCAAACCTCCCACACTTCAGCTCTCCCATGCCTTTGCCTCACACCCTGTTTGTCAACCTCATGGGGATCTAGTTCCTGCTTTGTTTTGGCCTCTTGGTCTGTAAGCCCCAACACTGGTTTGACTTTTCTATCCACCATCTTAGACCTGGTGGCCACTCATTTTCATGTTCTCTCAACAGCTCCATGGAATCCTTTACCTTCTGTAAATCTCCATCCCAGACTAAAGCCATTTTGTATGTTTTCTGTTGTTTCTGCCAAGAACTGCAGAGAAAATCACAGAGCTGTGTTGACCAGCCTCATGGCATCATCACAAATCCAACCCCAGATGGCCCTCACCAATGCTTACTCGTGCTCTCGCCTCGCTCCAGTCATCTCCCTTACATGTTTATTGTAATGTCTGCTCTGAACCTTTGTCACCATCAGTTCCCCATCTCAATTGTCCTGGGCCCTCAGATCTTCAGGGAAAACCAAACTGGCTGCTTTGTGAAGGAAGGAGAGCCAATAAACTGAGCTGCCTCCAGCCTCATCTTCCCCATCTAGCCTTCTGTCTCAGAAGGACAGAAGTCACTCTTTCTCCTTTTCAAGGCCACAACATCTTCTCATGCTTGTCTCTGTCCCTCCCTATATCATTTAACAACTCCCTCCTAAAGGGTCAAACTTTCCCTCTCAGTAGGGTGTCACCTCAGTCCACTGTAGCCAACAAATATGGTGTCTTTCTCCACATTCTAAAAACAAAAATGAAATCTTTTCTTTGACAAGATCCTCTGAAATATCCTATTTCTCTCCCTATCAGCAATTGAAGGAGTAATATATGGTTTCAAATTCTCACCTCCCATTAATGCTTCAGACCCCCGAATGCCAGCGTCTACTGGCAACAAGTTATTCAACTATTCTTGCCAAGGTCATCAACAACTTCTTGAGCATCAAACGTGCCTTTGTTTTTTTTTAAGACCTCATCTATAGGACTTTTTTTGTAGTATCTGACAGTGCTAATCACTGCTTCCTTTCAAATCAGTTCAGCCCAACACATTCCTATGGCATGTCAACTCTGTCAGCTCCTGTGTTTGAGGCACTGGGGACATGGAGATGAGCAAATGAAGAAGAGTCCTTGCCTCTCAAAGAGCAACATGCAGCAACAAATAATTAGGATGCATTCTAAACTGCTATCTGGAATTTATTCAACTCTCTTCTCCTTTACCTTTGACAGCATCCACTTCTACTTCCTTAAATTTTTGCTTTCAGCCCCTTTCACTGGATTCTCTTCCTGTGTTTGTCCCTTTGGTGCTGACATTTCCAAGGTTCTAGGTTTGGTCCTTTTCTCTTAGTTGCTTTGCCTTCTTTCCCTGGGAAATATCCACATGCAAGGTCTATACCCTGTCTATCACCAATGGTTTCCAAGTCTGTACCTTAAAACCTAACTTTATCCCTATAGCTGTATGTTTAACCTCTTGTTATATATCCCACTTCCAACTGAAATGGACCAGGACCAAATTCTTTATCATTTGCCACAACCCAGTGTCTCCACTTGAGTCCTCAGCTTATTTAATCACTTTCTATCCACCCAGTGGCCAACCTTGAGACTCATTACCAACTCCTTATCCTTGCTCATCCACACCTCCTTTCCCCCCAACTGGACTTCAATGCACACTTTTGTTTCAAATCCACCTCAATTCCTGCCTTGCCTTTGTGACTAACATCACTACAGCTGTCCTGTCCATGCTCACCCATCCCTTGATGTCTGCTGCAACTGTCTCCCTACATAGCTCATGATGCCATCTCATCCCAGGTCTAAACCATGCTCATATTCTTGCCTGCTACCTCTTTAAAAGATGGATTTAATCATCATCTTCCTATCATCGCCACCCTTAACAAGGCTATAAGCCTGAACTCTAGACCTGCACTTCCCAATATGGTAGTCCCTAGCCAGATGCCTGTATTTAAATTTAAATTTATAAATTAAGTAAAAGGGAAAGAAAAGCATTTCCTCAGTCACATTAGCCCCATTTCAAGTGGTCAATATCCACATGTATTCAACTCATCCACAAATGTCACCTCTTTTTGGAAGCTTAAGATACGTAAAACGAGGAGCCTTATGTACACTTGTATTTCTAGTCTCATCCTTGTCTCTTGCACCATAATTGCTCATGGGGGCACCTCTTCCATTCACCTGAGCCATTAAGGACAGTGAATGACTCAGTCCACGTCATCTTTGTGTTCTGGGCTTTTACGGTGCCTGATGTCTAGTGGACACTCGTGTATTCTGCCCTCTTTCTCTCAAGAGTTATCCTCCCTAGGAGATGAACCAGGAAGAAACCCTAGGATACTCACTTCATAATGTGATACAAAAACACAAAGGGAAATTCAATCCCATGCTCCCTCTTTTCAGGCACTGACTCAAGAGGCTGAGAATGGACCCTTCTGTCCTCTGCTCACCCTCCCTTTCGAGATCACAATCCGTTCTTGTCTTTTAGAACCATAGGGAAACGGTCTGGCAAGAGCCACTGTTGTACCGGTTGATTTAAATTGAAA
Source organism: Lontra canadensis (assembly GCF_010015895.1). NCBI lineage: Eukaryota > Metazoa > Chordata > Mammalia > Carnivora > Mustelidae > Lontra > Lontra canadensis. Next base: position 39,375,894 of record NW_022630997.1, on the reverse strand, counting down.
TGTTTTCCCCAGATAAATGCGTGCTAAATAATACACCAGCTCTCCAGCCAAAGGGAAGTGACAGGCGCTCTGTAAATAAAGGCACTTAGTTACTGGTAAAGAGCTGTAAAGTGGTTCTGAGCTGATGTTTGCTGACCAGCAAGAAGCAGCTTCACCTGCTTTATATAATTGTCACCGCAGTCTTGCCTGCTGTATATTAAAACTGCATCTCATAGACCCAACTGTCACATCGGATATACCATCCAGCATGGGGTAGGCCACCTCTCCCTGTGATTGTTTTTGACAACTGGGCTTCACATCTCAGATCTTTCAGAAAGTGTCTGGTCTAGAATCCCTAGGCTGGGTCAGTTCTGACACCATGTGGGCTAGAACAGTGACGCCAAAAGGCAATGTTAATAGAGGAGAAGGAAAAGAGGTTTTGTTGGTCTTGGAAACCAAGCAATGCACGGTGGCAAGTGTCTGAACACAGATCTCAACAAAGAGCCTACCTCCTCAGTGTTAAGACCCATTTTGCACATTACACTGAATCATGTTAGAAAAACATGCCATAAAAATGCATAGATATTTTGGCCCTGAAGCACACATTTGTCCTGAGTCCTGTTGGGTTCGGGAGAGATGGTCATATAGCTCTCAAGACAAAGCAAAGGAGGGGATTTTATAAGGACTGCAGAATAAATCATGATGAAAACTGGGGAGCAGTGGCCAGAAACCTCTGTTGTTATCACTCAGGGGAAGTTAGATTTGCTTCCCCCAATGAAAAGAGGAACACAAAATCATTTTGTACTCTGTAATTCCAATTCACCTGCAGTGTGGGGATGACAAATGCCTAGAGGAAGGGTGGTGAGAATTTCAGGCCAATGAGCATCCCTGCTGGTCCAGAGGGTCTCAAGGAGAGACACAGCGACAGGGAAGCCTGGTTTGTCCCTTGAGCCCTATGGGCTGGGACAAACCCAAGGAGTGGGATGCCTGATGGGCAGCCCAAGGTGAAAACAGAGAACTCACCCATCAGAGGGAAAGTCATTTCCTGGGCTGATGGCCACCGCTTTGGAAAGTCAGAGTGTCCCCAGAGGAGAGTGTTAGAAACCAAGGACGAGAGAAGAGCAGACAGAGCAAGAAAACAAGGGGAAATGTGGGCTCAGTGTGCCTATAGTTCTCGCAGTCTCTCACTGAGAGCAGAACGGGCTGCTTGCCGGCTGCTGGAGGCCTGAGCCCCATTCCACTGCGGACCAAGAGTCTGAAAATTGCCACGAGCCCTAAGATACATCCTCTGCCTTCTTTTGGCCCATGCTCACCTGCACGCATGTGTATGTGCGTGTGTGTATGAGTGTGTGTTTGCGGTGCCCATCTGTCTCTCTCTCTCTCTTTTTTTGGGGGGGGGGCAAGAAAATAAGCTCCCTTTCCCTTTCTTTGTTATCTCCCACCAAAACCTATTTTCCTTGCTTATTCCTATACTAAAGGGAAGGCTTTTGAGAACTGGGTATGTGCAGAGAGGAGGAAACACATTTTTACCAGTTTGGCCATTATATAGGACCTAAGAGGCTGGGGTCTGGTTTCTGAGAGCTGGAAGGAACACCAACATCAGATACACATGTAACTCAATTGTGCATTGAGATTCTGATCTATGGACCTTGACAATTCCAATTATTGAATTGGGAGAAAACAGACATGTATTTTCCTGCCCCTCCTGCTCAACTCCATCTCCCCCACCCCCGAAGGGAGTGTTTCTCCTGCTCCCGCTTCTTTCCATTCCCCTTGCTAGCTCCTGCCAGGAGAAGAGGAGCATCTGATCAGGTCAGTCAGCATGTTCACTGGGCCAGGTTTTGTTAGCGTGCAAATTATTGTGCCTTAAAGCAGTGCACACAAGTCACCTGGGGACCCCGTTAGAATGCAGATTCGGACGCAGGAGGTTTGGGATGGGCGTGAGAGGCTGCATCTCTAACAAGCTCCTCAGGGGATGCCCGTGCTGAGAGGACACGCATGGAAGAATGGTACTTAAAGGCAGGAACCACATGTGGCTTGCCTCTTCCACTTCCTAGAAGGTCAGCTTACTGTCTCCTCACATCGTCAGTCACCTGCGGTCCCTGCATAGGGAGGGCAGGCAGGAGGCAGGCTTTAGCTCTCCAGGACACAGTGGGGTAGGTGAGACTCTCTTTCAGAGCCTTTACATATCGCCCTGCATCCTGGCTGAGCAGGTGGATTCCAAGATTTAGATTTGGGGGAGAGGCAAGGGATAGTGGCGTGGAGAGGTCAAAACCAGGCTTCAGACTGGATCAGTGAGGGTTACCTCGAGCCACTCCTAATAGACACATGAAAAATGCTCCCCATCCCTCGGCATCAGGGAGATACAAATCAAAACCACAGCGAGATACCACCTCACACCGGTTAGAATGGCTAAAATGAACTCAGGCAACGACAGATGCTGGTGAGGATGCGGAGAAAGGGGGACCCTCCTGCACTGTTGGTGGGAATGCAAGCTGGTGCAGCCACTCTGGAAAACAGTATGGAGGTTCCTCAGAAAGTTGAAAATAGAGCTACCCTATGACCCAACGATTGCACTGCTGGGTATTTACCCTAAAGATACAAACATAGTGATCCAAAGGGGCACGTGCACCTGAATGTTTATAGCAGCAACGTCCACAATAGCCAAATTACGGAAAGAGCCTAGATGTGCATCCACTGGTAAATGGATAAGGAAGAAGTGGTATAGATGTGCAATGGAATATTACTCAGCCGTCAAAACGAATGAAATCTTGCCATTACAACACCATGGACAGAACTAGAGGGTATTAAGCTAAGCGAAATAAGCCAGTCAGAGAAAGACAAATATATCATTTCACTCGTGAGGAATATAAGAAACAAAACAGATGAACATAGAGGAAGGAAGGATAAATAAAGTAAGGTAAAAACGGAGAGGGAGGCAAACCATTAGAGACTATAGCTAAGAGAACAAAGAAATTGAGGGTCACTGAGGGGGAGGTAGTGGGGGGGGGTGGCACAACTTGGTGATGGGCATTAAGGAGGGCACTTGGGAAGGGCACTGAGTGTTATATTTAAAGTGATGAGTCCCTAAATTCGACCCCTGAAACCAATACTACTCTTTAAGTTAACTAACTTGAATTAAAAAAAAAAAAAAATGAAGACTAGAAGCCACTCTATGCCAAATATTAAGAAAATTAGATGTTGATGCAACCATTGGAAGGGCTGTAGGAACAAAAGTTAAAGAGGCCACCAGTGGCTGTTTCACTTGCAACATGAGGTGGAAGTTTCCACAGGAGATGCGGGAGACCTCAAGGCACCTCGACGAAGGCCACAGCAGCCCCCTCAGTCCCTAGGAGCGAAGCCAGTGATGCCGAGAAAAACTCCCCTAAGAGCCGCTTTGAACCTCGTATCTGCCCAGGATCGGGCTGCCACTGCCTCCAAAGAACGAAGGCCTCTTTGCCTTTTCCAAATTTCAGATCTCATCCCTGGGCACCCCCTCCTTGCCAGACACTGGTCCAGAACTGTGCAGTGAAGGGGATTCTAGGAATGGCACTGTTGAGCAGCTGCGGGAAGGAGGTGGTCCTGAGCTGACAGAGGACCACGCACGGGCAGCCTGATGGGTCTGAGAGGCCTCACGGAGCTGAGCTCTCCCCTGCAGGGGACACGGCGCTTCCCACCCCAGCAGCTCTAGCGCTAGTTCTCACGGGCCGCGCTCCCTCCACCTTAGGGCCTGGAATGATGGGATTCGGGCCCCCATCAGGTCCCCAGGGCCTCCCATCCGGTGGAACACTTACAGCAACGATCCTGCAGTTCACGGCAAGCCTGCACTGAGGCCCCGCGTCCCATCCTGCGGAGGCCCTGATGACTGAGGCTGTTTGTCACAAGGTTTGGCTGTGCTGCCTCTCTGAGACTTCTAGATGACATCTTTACTAGCAGCTATCTGCCCAGGATCCCAGAGAGAATGACAAGGAAGGCAGAGGCAGAGCAGAGAAGGCAGACGTGAATCATTTAACTGTCATGCCTCCTGTAGAGAACGTGCGGCCTGATGAGTGCCAACTCTAGCTAAATGACTTCTCGTGTCCATATTGTCCCCACTGTCCAGGGGTCACCGTCCGTGGGTCGGCATATAACAGAGTAAAGCTTCACATCCCCGTGCAGCAATAACAATGGCAAAGCTTAACACAGCTCAAGGGCAAAGACATATACTGGAGAAGAACATGAAGAATTCTCCTGGCAGAATCTTTCCAGGGCCTGATGCTAAGCAGGTGATCCTGGTCACCAAGCCACCATTCGGGAAGACCGCGGGGGTGGCAATTGAAAGGCTGCTTTCCTCTCTGGGACGGCAACCTATTCCGGATATGGGTGTTCAAGGTCTCAAGCCTGTTTCCCAGGATGGTAAGAAGAGGCAGCTGATGCCCCTTTGAAAGCCATCCCAGCGACGGCGGGTTTCACTGCCAGGCAGGCTGCTGTGAGCCTCTTTGAATTACAGAGTGAAGGATATCCCTCTTGCCAGGCCCTGTCCCCTGTAGGCACATCGGAGAAGTATTACAGGCTGTCCTTACCTTGGGAATTAGCCTGCAAGACCCCGATGCTGTCATCAAACTGCATAGATTTGATGTTGAGTGACGCCAAGATGCATTCCTTGTCCTGCAGCGAAGTATCATCAATATTATTCTGATTGGCTGACAGGATAACGCACATGTCACAGAGGTTGATGTTGACGGCCCTTAAATCAGCCCGACTTAATGGCGTACCCTTTGGCATAGAAGAAGGGGAAAAAAAAAAAAAAAAGAAGAAGAAGCCAAAGTGAGTACGAGGGACAAGAGGGAAAGAGGGGAGGAAAAAAAAATAAAAACAAATTAAGGATCGAGCCAGAGCTTTGGGAAATTATTTAACAAGTATCTTTTTTATGCCTTGACATTAAGCTGGCCTAACTACATTCAAGGGAATAGGAGCTGTGTGCTAATCTAAAGGGTAGTCAGTGCTGATGGCGGCATTTCAGGCTTGCTCTCTACACTCCATCAAGCCGTTGCTAACAAACGAGGGAGAGGAATAATGCCAGGGTCCTACATCTTCTTCCTGCCTAGAAATTGTCTTGATTTAGGAAACTGTCCTGTGGCAACCTCTGGCTTTCAGAACCTAACGAGAGGGTGGGTTTTAAATGCCTGTTTATTTAATAGCAGGTCACTTCTGTCTCAGGCAAAACAACGCAGCTCCAACTAGAATTTCCAATGCAGCCAAGGGGAAATAGCCAGCGAGCACGGTGTGATCCAGGTGGGGGTGGGGGTTGCTGGTGGTGCCGCTTATTAACCTGGAGGACGTGGGAGGGTTGGAAGGAATGTGCATCTTGCAAAGGTGCGGGGAGAGGAGTTAAGCTTCGAGTCAAATGATTGTATTGCATATTTTCAGCAAGAAAACAAAACAAAACAGAGGGGAGCCTCGGTGGCTCAGTCAGCTGAGCATCCCGCTCTTGGTTCGGGCTCAGGTCCTGATCTCCAGGTCGTGAGATTGAGCCCTTGGCTCCGCACTGTACATGGAGCATGTTTAAGATTCTTTCTTCCTTTCCCTCTGCACTCCCTCCTGTTCTCCTTCTCAAAACAAACAAACAAAACCAAAACCAAAAAAACAAAACAAAACAAAACAAAAACGAGAAAATTCCCTAATTGACCAACAACATAGGGATGGTTGAATACTGCACTGGCCATACAATCAAGGGAAATGTATGCAGTGGGTAAAGAGATCAAAACAGTTCTCCACGTGGCATAGCCTTGGAAGGATCTCTGAAACAGTGGGATAAGTAAGGGGGGGAAAACCCACAAAAAACCAAGTTCTAGATAATTCAGAAAGTCTGATTTCATTTATGTAAAAAGGAACCCACAACATAAAAGTATATATTCATGAATATGCTTATAAATGCACGTACCTTTCGAGAGAAATTTCAGAAAAAATATACACTAAATTAATAATAGTAATTACCTCTAGGGAGGAGAATAAGATTGGGTTTAAAGGAAAAAGTTTGTTTTTGACTTCACATACTTCTGTCTCATTTGAATATTTTAGAACAAGGATGTATTTGTATTTTACCAGTGTAATTAAAAATAAATAAGCCAGTAAACAGATTTTTTTTAATCCTATAACAACAAAAAGCACTGGGCGGGTGGGGGGGCGGGGGGTTGGGGAACAGAGCAAGGAGGTAATGACAGAGAGGTAGATAACACAAGCTCAGGATTAGTGGTAGAGGGGAGAGGTGTGACCTCCGCATGCTCTGTGTCCCTAGGAGGGATCATAGCAGAACGGATCAGGCCATCCCATGTCGGGGTTCCCCGGGGCCATAGGACCTCATTCTAGAGTTCACAAACTTGGTTTTCCAGCCTGAAACCAGCTTCTGCTTTGCCTACATGGAGCTCTGAGTTGCCTTCAACTCACTGACTGTATTGGGGGGTGGGGGTTCTGCCCACCACCAGATATCCCTGGATCCCTTCCTCCCATTCTTCCTCTTCGAGAAGGGGCTGTGAGCTGACGGTATGTGACCACACAGATTGAGACCATCAGCCGCCTTTTATGTCTCAGTGAAAGTCCTGATTCTGTTCTCAGCCCCCAAAATACTAAGACAAAGTGGTATGATGGAGAAGAGGCATTTAGTGCTATGGGGCTGAGAAGCAGCTAGTTCTGGGCTCTGGAGCAGTATGTTTTGAATGAAGAAGAATCCCTCTTTCCAGGGATCCCTCAGTACAAAAGTGTGACCGACTTCCTGAATCATTTTGCCAGTTCATAAGCCTCAATTGCCTACATCCATATTCTTTTAATTTTCACCTTGTAGGGAATCCAGCAGTAATTGTGATATAAGACAATCCCTGCACAGTTATATACACATGATTTCAAAACTCAAGAAATACAAATGACATACATAGGAACACCAAGTTTCTGTGGGCTGGCTCCAGATGCGGGCCACTGTGTAAACCATGAAATATAGAAGACAGAGATGAAGGCCCATTTTGTACAACGATACTGTGCTTGAGTACACTAAATTTTGGAGGGTTTAAAAAGGACCTGCAAATATGAGAGCTTATTCATACACAGATCTATCGGTGAATGCAAGTATGGAAGGGTACACAGAAGGAAACACACACGTATACACCACACACAAGCATGTGTACACACACACACACACACACACACACACATACACACACACAGACTCACGTAGGCCAGCAAAATAATAAGCTCTTTACAAAATACTTCTAGACGCCAGTCCATGTGTCCCCAGGGGACCACGTGGAAAAGCACATGTAGGAAGACAATCATGAACATATATACTCAAGTCTATGATGACTGAAATTAGAAAGGTATATATCCGTTTACGGTCTTCTATGCATAGGACTATTTGTTTTTCTTCAGGTCAGTATTTTTAACTACCTGTGTTAACCAAAACCGTTTACCCGTTTATCAAATCTAGAAATGTTTAAAAGTTTATGAAAAATATATTGATTAATGATTAGGAAGTAATTAGATGACTCCAAGTTCATGTACCCCATGTCCTTACACTAAATTATGGAGTCTCAAAATGTTCCTTTTAGATTTGGGTCCTAGCATTTTTTAAAACCAAGGATATCCCATGCGCATAGGCACACACATACATACGAGCTCATCAAAACATTTCTAGGCTTCTAAATGAATGGGAGGCAGGGAGTGGCCAGGAGAAGGGGTTGGCAGCAGGAATAAAGAAAGAATTCTGTTAAATCCACTTGGTTAAAAACAGAAAGTGGTACAACCAAGATTTACAGAAGCATTAATAATGTCACAAATAAGAGGATAGAAGAAGTTCCATAAGTAAATTCTGCTATAAGCATCATAATATCTCAAAGCACTAGGTTTGGGTAGACAAGAGAGAGAGTGTAGAGACACTGATATGGTAATGCCTTCGATACCAGCCTAACTTCATGCTCAATGAGCAGCTGAACTTGGCTGCAAATTCCTTTTAATAAGGTCTCCCAGGGTTTAGCTATTCCTAGACAGAGCAGAGGGGAAGGGCTGAGTCCTCGGGCCCATAACCAGATGAAGAAGCAGACGCATGATCAAAGCTACAACTACCATATCCATTTGGGATTTTCTTTTGTGAAGGAAAAGAAGGAAAAAGCATCACTAATGTGACCTTAGACTTACCGGCAATATGGACACTTTGGGGAAGTTATGAAGCGTCTCCCACTCCCGCTTGAGGTACTCAATGGAGCCCACGAATACGATGTGCTTGAGCTCGTGGTAATGAAAGTTGCTGGCACGGAGTGGCATCACCAGGTTCCGGAGGCCAATCAGGGCTGAGCTGACATCACCAAAGATGCAGACCACGACGTGGCCACTCAGGACGGTCATGGCAGCTTCGCTTCGAGTCTGCAACAGGGAGACATAGAGCAGCATTGGAGAAAAGACCTCATAGGTTGCAATAAAGATTTAAAAAATCACTTTCATCAAGATAAACATTTGCTGAGTGCTTACTATGTGTTTTTTTTTAATTTCATTAATGTGACAGACATGCCATATATTGAGTATGTGTGTATACATTATACTGGTGTAATAAATATATATAAACATATATCCACACATACCATGACCTTCTTTGACCAAAATTTAAGAAAGTTATGCCATAACACATAGGAGTCGGTAGCCTTTCCTGGGGCGGGGTGGATAAAAGGGAATAGTAATATTTATGTTGTTTAGAAAGAGAAGTCTTAGTTTCCATGAAATTATTGATAACATAAGCTGCCTTTTCTGGCTTTCTTGCTGAAATCATGATAAAATGGTAAGATCTATGCTAGTCTCAGCTTGAGAAATTTGAGTTTTGAGTTCTGGGCTCACCAATGGGATTTCACACTATATCAGTACATCAGTAGGTAGAACATAATATCCTAAGCCAGGGGCTGGCAAATTATGGCCCACAGGCCAAATCTGGTCTATACCCTGCTATTGTTTGGCCATGGCTGGTAAGGAAAGATTGGTTTTTACATTTTAAAATGGTTGGGAGAAAAAATATTTTATAATATGTGAAAATTGTATAAAATTCAAATTCCAATAAAGTTTTATTGCAGCACAGCAACACAGCCATTTTTATTCATTAGGTATTGCCTGTGGGTGCTTTTACGTTACAACAACACAGCTGATTAGCTGTGACAGAGACCATGTGACCAGCAAGATCTAAATTACTCATTCTATGATCCTCTGCAGAAAGAGTTTGTGACCCCTCTCTACTTCTGGTCTCTGGTTTCCAGGGACATTCCTGGAGAGGCCCACCTGGGTAAGTCATCAGAGGAAGACTCCCAAAGAACCATTAGAAGGATGTAGAGATGCACCAACAAGAGCAATAAGCTCATGTCTTCCCCCGACCCTAGGCTTGATCTCAAATGAATGAATAAAATCACCCCAGTGAGTGAAGAACCCCAACTTCCCATGCAAATGGTTAGCCACTGCCACACTTTTGCTCACTGTGTTAGCGAAGAGAACAACACAGGAGGCCACTTAGCGGCCTTTCTCCACTCCTCCTTCTGGTCCAGTACCTCCCATTCCTGCCTTTCTTCCTCCTGATTCCACCCACCGCTTGCCTGGATGGCCCCATATGGCTTACAATGCTTTTGGGGAGGCATATTAATGTCCACTGCACATATCAAACTCTGCTGGAGTTTGATTGTTTAAATGCCAATATTACAATTCACAACAATGTCAGGGTTATTACAGTAACCCCCAAGGACGAGAAGAAGCCAGCTTTCCCTCCCTGATCGTTAGAATAAAGCAGGGGCTGTCACCATTATCGGTTTCCCTTTGCAATAGCACAGAAACACCTAAGACAGGGACTGTGAGATACATCCTAGAAACAGCGACTAAGGAGGACCCACTGGGAGGTCAACACCCCACATCACTACTTCATGGAGAAGACCTAGAGTTAGTTATCTCAGCTGCTTGGAAGTCTGAGTGCCTGGATACTGTTAGCAGAACATCAACCAGCCTGTAACATGCTGTGATGGGGTTACTAATTGCTTTTAATTGGAGTCTAGCTCTCTTCAATGAACCTGAGGAATACAAACTGGGTCCAGAGTGGGGGCTAGAAACCTACAATGCAGGGTGGGGGTAGGGCTCTGTTTAGCAAAGTGGCTGACCACAGGGGCTGAGCTCTGCGGACTGAAACACCAATCCTTGCAATGGCCACAGTAACATCACCGGAAGAATCTTGTCAAGATCCCAGTTCCCCGAGAGTCGGATTCTGCCCGGCTTGAGACCTACCAGAGCAACTACTTAGAGGTGCGTCTGATGCTTTCCATACATCCTTGAAGGCCTCACCTAGACAGGGCCTTACTGGTCTTAAATGCTTCAAAACACAATTTGGCTGCATAGGAAGACTTCGCTGGCCACTTAGATACATCCTAGTCCCTCTCCCCTAGATTTGAAAAGCATTTTGTGCCTCTATAACACTTAGCTTTAAATACATTGTTTCATGGTTACATGTTATGTCTTCTAATTAGATGATCCTTTCCTCCTCAAGATGGAGGCCACTTCATCTTTTCATGTTTTCTAACTCCCAAAGCTGTTAGTGTCCTGCACTCAGGGTTCCATGCAACCCCGAAGAGTCTTTGCACAGCTGGATCTTCTGAGTATTCTCATCTCTGCTCCCCTGGGACTTCACAGAGGGCTTCTTGGACCACACTGTGGTCCTAGCACCTCCTGGGGCCCTTTCTAGCCCATGGCCCTCCTTGATTGTCTTCATAGCCCTGTATCAGTGTCTGAAATGCTTTTCTATATCCCTTCGTTTACTTGGAGATCTTCTCTTGGCCTCCCCTAGAACATAAGCCCTGTGACAGCAGTCATCATAAGGGGCCTTACCCCTGGCCACAAGAGCAGGGCCTAGCACATAAATGGCCCGTTATAAATGTTCCTTTAAATGATGTTATTTTTCAGGGGTGCCTGGGTGGCTCAGTGGGTTAAAGCCTCTGCCTTAGGCTCAGGTCATGATCCCAGGGTCCTGGGATCGAGCCCCGCATCAGGCTCTCTGCTCGGCAAGGAGCCTGCTTCCCCTTCTCTCTCTGCCTGCCTCTTTGCCTACTTATGATTTCTGTCTGTGAAATAAATAAATAAAATCTTAAAAAAAAAATGATGTTATTTTTCAGAGGACGGGAGTAGTAACTCACTTCCCTAAACTCTTTCATGCCAGAAGGGACTTTGTTTGTATGCCAATCAGCTATACCCACTTCAGGAGTATGGGCAAGCCATTAAACCCTGGATTCCAGCTATGAGATCCAGCCCTCTACCAGCCACAGATGGGTAACACCAGTCTGAGTTTGGGTCAACAGAGCAGAAGTGCAGCGAACACATCACGATGTAAATGCATGCAGCCCCCTCATGATTAGAACCATTTGTGCTCCTGCTCAATCGGGCAATAGCTGTTTCTTGAGAATTCTGACTTTCTGGGCTTTTGTCTGCAATGTTCACACCTCCAAGACAGCCTCTAACACAACCCTGTATTGTCCCTTAATTGCTTGATTATAATTAAACTGAGAAAACACACACACACACACACACACACACACACACACTCACTCATATAAAACACAGGAGAAAATCCAGTGGATTAGAGTACAAATCCTTTCCGAGGAACTGGAGCAGCCCTTTTCTAAGAAGGGCAGCCATGACATCAGAAATGATAGGATTTTCCTGGCTAACACAAAGAAGCAGGGCACAGCAATCTGCAATGAGAAGGCATCTGACCTTCCTGATTATTAATCCATTTTTCATGGATTAGGAGGACAATAAACTGTAGGGAACCTGATGTGGGCATTAAAACCTAAAGCTGTTAACAGGACAAGTCCAAAGAGTAGAATGGATTATTATCTATGCTGACGTTCCTAGGAGAGACCAGAAGAAGCCCACTGCTGCTGCCAATGTGACCCAACCATGAAACAGGGCTCTGAGCCCCCACATCCGAGGCGGCCCCATGGCTCATCATTGTCATCATCAACAAATGCATTTTGTATCATGTGCTAAGAAGGATCCCAAATGTACAAGGCTATTATCTAGAAGAAGACAAGACATTGTTATAAACAAGTAACATTGTTTATTTTATTGGTAGCATTCACAACTCTTCCTGGTATTTAATAATAATAATAATAATAACAATAACAATAATAATAAGGAGGAGGAGGAGGAGAAGTAGTAACTCTATTGAGTTACTGCAACCCTAGGAGTTAAGGTCAGTCTCCTATCTCATCTTCTTATAGGTAAGAAAACCAAAGTGTAAAGAGGTCAAGGAGAGTCACATCCATAGGAATTAGATACATACTGCCTCCCATGATGCCTTGCACATAGCACAGGACTGCCCCATATTGTAATAAGCCAATAAATATTCAGAGATTAAAAATTCCATCCTTGGTACATATTCTGATGAGAGTTCTAGCTGCTTTAATCTGAGTCCCAAATTTTAATGATCAAAAAATAGTTAGGACCAGGGACTATATCTTTGCACCAGCCAGTTAGGGAAACCTCATTCTTAGCAATGGTAGTTTGGGACCGAAGTGGATGGCACAGATTCTGTGGCCCGCCACTCACCAGGATGACTTTCTCTATCTCCTTGGGTGCACACCAGTGAAACATGCCAGTAGAGTCATACTTCTTCACGTTGGAGTCCATGTTGTCAATCTGATCGTTGCCGGGAATTAACAAGGGGTCATGCCTGGGGAGAAAAGGACAAGAAAACCTAAGTGGAAAATGTAATAAATTATAAATGGAAAGTGCCCCCTGAGTTACAGCTCAGAGGAATTGAAAGATGCACAGGAAGTGGCTGTCACTGAAGGCCATTCTTTTGCTTGCAGAACCCGTTCTTTGAAAGACAACTGCCCCAACCACCACCACCACCTGGAAAGGCAGGCGACCTTTATCAGCTAGTAATTCTGCCTTTCCCCTCCGGTTCCCATTTCTCTAAAATGGCCTTCACTTCGTTTTGTGGATTTAGACCCTTTTCATGGATACCTCTCCTCCCTCCTCTTCTTATTTTACCAGCTATCCAGTCTCCCCAGTGTTTGCGTGTATGTGCACGCTCACACACACACACACTCGCTCACACCAAAGGGTTGTTATTAGCATTGGCAATGAAGAGGAAGGAATAGGAATAGAGCCTCATGCTGACTGACTGGCATGAGGATGGAAAGCCAATTACCTGCTCTTCCTGACTACAACTTCTGACGTGATGCTCTTCGCAGTAAAAGCTTTAACAGGCTGCACTTTAAATATTTTAGCAATTTGCCCAATCAGATTTTGCTCTCCCCGGCTGAAGCCCTTTAAAGATTCAGCAGCATGTCACTTCAGAGCAGATTGACTACCAAATGCCCACATCTGGAATACATGATTTCAATACTAAACAACACCCTCTCTCCTTGCCTTGACAACTGTATTTGCCCTCGCCATCCGATGACGGTCTCCCCTACCCCCACTGTACCTCCCGACTGCAGCCATCCTTGGATGAGAGCTCAAGCTCAGACGCATCTTAATAAACTTGCCTTGAATTCACTCTCTTGCCTTGTTTACTGGCGGAAAGGAAAGATGCTGCTACAGAGGCCGCCCCTCCAATGGGCTGGCAGAGCCTCACCGACAACCTTGGGAATTACAATAAAATCAGGCGGGTCTAACAGGCTCACAGCATAAGAGACATAGTCCTACATCTTGGGCCATATCCATTGTCCAGATTCCATCTCTAGTAGTGATTGCATATCTCAGTTTTGGGGGTAGGTTGTTAAGGTTTCTACAACACCGACCGCATATAATTAGGACAAGTCCCAGGCATACACATACCTACATGTCCTTATAAGGGAGCTATCTTCTCTAAAGAATATCACCATTTCAAGATAGAAAACATAAATAGGTTCAAATTCCAAAAACTTACTATAATGTGATTTTGCCTTTTAAATCATCTATTTTAAGCATCAGTGGGTGACCATTTAGTTTTTAGTATTTCTCCCCTTGATGTTTTCTCTGCTACTTCTCATTTATATGTCCACTACATAGAGAGTGGGATAGGAATCTCTCCTACATGATCCACAGACCTAGAATTAAGCTTTCGGGATATCAGGATATGTATCATGAACACCCTCCCCAATACTCACTCTACCCCCTTAAGATGGGAAAGTTCTCCTGCCTTTATTTATTCCTGAGAATCTCTTTTGGGCGATGCCAAATACCAAATACTGTGTGAGGCAATCCTGCAAAGTTGTCTTCAACAAACATGCTAGATTACTATAAGAACTGTCATATCTAATCTTCAAAGGAGAAGAACAATCCACCTTGGAATAGCATCTCGGTAGCTGAGCTGTTGAGAGGTCTGAAGGTGTTGTAAACCACCAGGCCACCTTTCAAATACCAAACTCGGTCAAAAATGCTAAAATAAAAAGGCAGTTAATCCTAAGAACTGGTCAAGATCAGGGCAAGAGCAACTTTTGTTATTTTTTTTTCACCCTTGAAGAATCTTTAAAAGTTTTTATAGATATCTGTCTATGATAGGTAGGTGGACAGAAAGCACCAAAGAGAAGAGATTTCACAAAATGAAAAGAATGAACTCTTCCCAGCCCTAGGAGAACATATTCTAGTTGCAAGAGGATCTTAATAAATTTTTCTGGAAGAAATAGAGCCAGCTTCAAATTCTCTTGACCAGTAAACTGGTTACAGAGGAAGTATTATCTCAAAACGTCCTGAGAGCTGCCCCTAATGCCTCCAACCCTCATCTTACAAAAGTAAATAAACAACCCTGATATCAGTTATCCCTCAATGAGAGGGAAAAAGACAGTATTCTAATGTCAAGTCTCACTAACTGGGGTGAGGGTCTGGGAAAAGCATGTTATAATTTCTTTAAAAAAAAAAATGTTATTTGTTCTCAAAGTATAGTGGTCATACCATGCTATATTAATTTCAGGTGTCATTTGACACTAGGGTTGCAAGCCATGATTGGCACTGTGATATCCAGAAGCATCTGAGAAGTCTCTGTGGTCTGCCATGCTGCTCTCTGTACTCCCTACATGCCTCTCACCCTCATCTGGATAATTTAAATGTATTACCCAGGACTGTCCCCAAAGGGTCTAAGCTGAGGACCATTAAAAATCTCCCCAAACAAAAACATTCCCTTTTCTGGCCAGCCATGGCACCTGGACTTTGACCTTTGATTTCTTGAATCATCAAAGCAATGAATAAACATGAATTTTCTATTTTGATCTAGGAATGGAGGCTACCCTGATGATTAAGATGCAGTCCCTAGTCAAAGAGAAGGTCATAATATAGCAAGAGAGAGAAATGTCAATCAATAGTTGTGATACAGTGTGATGAGTGTTATATCTTATAAGGTGGCATGAGAATACCAAGAAAGAAACTGTTCATTGCCTGGGATTTGAGTAACATTAAGGAAGGCTGCCCAGAGAAGGGAACATTTTATCTGATCCCTGAAAGGTGAGGAGGAATTGCAGATTTTAGTGTTGCTCTACGAGCAGCCATTAGGACCCACTCAGAGACTTGAGGCCCAAATAAGCCCAAGGATGGTCCCCCAAACCATGGCTGGCGGTCCTTAAAGAGAAGATCGAATCCACTGATTGCATATGACTGATTGAAAGCAGGCTAGGAAATGTGTGGAATTTAGATAGAAAAAAATCAAGCTTCCAAACATGAAGAATGTCATAGACATGGAAGGGGTTTAAAAAAAAAAACAAAAAAAAAAAACCAAAAAACGACGTGTTTCTCAAGGTACTGGATTTCTCCTCATTTGAGACATTCCAGAAAAGCCGAGATACGGAGATTTCATTACAAATGTTGCATGAACCTAGAAGAACTTCAAGGTTTAGCACTGCTCTCTCACTGAGAAAGTGGTTGCTAGAAGTATTCTGGAACTATTGGGCCACCACTGGGCATCAGAAGGCCAGGAGGCACTAAGTAACTGAAGAAAGGTTGTTGTTGGAGTGAAGATGGGAGATAAGAAGAAATAAAGACTGAAGACTTCAGAGTTCCATGAAGGATCATGGGTGTTCCTCATCCACTGGGTTCTACCATCTAGAAGGAAGCTTGGAACATGATTCAGTCCAACAACACAAGGGTCTGTAACTACTTTGAGCAAGACAGGATGAATTTCCTTACCATGTCTGTTCCTGTAGTTATTTCAAGTGGTTTAAGTTGACTTAAACTGCAGAGATCTCTGACATAGGTGAACACTGAAAAGCCAATTGGCCACAGGAACTTCCAAACTAAGGTTTTTGGAGTTTACATCAATAAAAGAAAGTTCTAGCATTTGCCACTGAGCACAACAGCCAATAGTGCTGTAGTCAGGGGAGGCCCAGGAGAAGAACCAGACAGTTTGTTTTACCTAGAAAGGAAGTCCTCCAGAAATCTCCTTGAATAAAACATCCAAGCAAAATTTATTTACAAAATGATTAAGAGAACCACATTCAAATGTTCTCAGATGATTCCTCAAAGACCACTTAGTTGGAAGTAAGGAGAAATACTAGATATTGTCTTTCTTGTCTTAATTATTTTATGCATTTCCTCAACTCACAAAGTAATCTCAACTCCTCTAAAATGCACTGTAATTGATTCAAGACTCATTTGTCATTTACCATGGAGCCAATGTACATGCATTATTTTAAAGTTACAGAAACTCTGTGAGGTGAGGTCTATCTGCTGCATAGTTGGTCAATGAGCATAATTTTGTCCCCCACAAACTCTGTGTATCAAAGTCTGAACTTTTTTTTTTTTTTTTGTGACTGGACGATACAGTCTTCAAAGAGGTAATTAAATTAAAAAGAGGTCATTAAAATGGACCCAATTCAGTATGGCAGCTGAACTTAGAACAAGAGGAAATTTAGACACAGACACGTAGAGACATGTGAAGACACAGGGATAAGACAGCCATCTAAAAGCCAAAGAGAGAGACCTAGAACAGAGCTTTCCTTCACTGACTCAGAAGAAACCAACCCTGCTTGTACCTTGATCTTGGTCTTCCAACATTCTGAACTGTGAGAAAAATCAATTTCTATTGATTAAGATTTCCAGTATATACTACTTTGTTATGGTAGCCACAGGAAATTCATAAACAGTCCACCTTGGAAAATGGGTACAATGTATTAGCTATTGGTCTCTAGAGTGACCCCAGCTGCCCTTCTTGCCCTTCAGTTGCATGTTCATTTCAGGGAGAAAAGCATTCTTCCACCAGTTTAGAAATACACAGAATTAGACCAGAAATACACAGTATCTTATTCAAAGAGTTTGGACCAATATCCCTCCCTCCTCAGCCCACCCCACCCCAACATACATATACAGTTATATGTGCTCTGCCCCAGAGGGCACGTCTCTCTAGTCTTTAACTTGCAACAACATTTTTGGATCAGTACCTATGACAACCCAATTCAAAGGAAAGAGGAAGCCTGTTAATTTACTCATTTGAGGGACATCTGGGTGGCTCAGTGGGTTAAAGCCTCTGCCTTAGGCTCAGGTCATGATCCCAGGGTCCTGGGATAGAGCCCTGCATCAGGCTCTCTGCTTAGCAGGAAGCCTGCTTCCTCCTCTCTCTCTCTCTCTGCCTGCCTCTCTGCCTACTTGTGATCTCTGTCTGTCAAATAAATAAAATCTTTAAAAAATTAAAAAATAAAATAAAAATTTAATTTACTCATTTGAACCAAGAGTCTTTCTCCAAAGGTGGTAGAAATCACTGAGAGCAGGAAATGACTTTTTTCTTTCTTGACCATATAGCATAGTGGCTTCGATCAAAATATCTGTCTGTCAGTCTTGGCTCATCTACTACTTGCTACATTGTGCCATGTCTCAGTTTCTTCATCTGTAAGATGAGAGTGTTAATCACCATCATTACTTAATGGATCCCATTTAAGGGTTACGTGAGTAAACACCATCATACCCTTAGCATAGAACCTGACTCAGAACATGCCCTTATTAAGTGTTAACTACCGTTATTATTATCATCGTTCTTTCTACTTTGCTAAAAGCTTGCTCATGTATTTATAGCTCTTATGAAGGGAGACAGCAAGGATAGAGCAGCTCAATAATGCAAACATATTATTACCCATCTGTACGGTTGGGAAAGAGAGTGGGTAAGTAACATGGCTAATGTGGCACAGCCAGTGAGAGGAGAGGCAAGGTTGGACCAGACAAGTCTTGACTGGAAGCCAAGACTGCTTGGCCTCATCCCACCACTGCCCATTTTCAGGAGGCAGCTGGATTTTGTTCATTCTCCACTGCAGAGCTCTGAAGCACAGTGCCCTGAGCTGCAAAGACAGGCAGACTGGCAATGCGTGGGGTGAGGGGGGATTCATGAATTGCAGAGCTAGTATGAATAATCAGTAGGAAATTACCCCATGAGCCTTTGTCAGGACAAGGTGCTAAGGAGAGCTTCAATAATCAATCAAGCCTGGGAGAGCTTTTGCCGGGTTCCAGTATCTGAAGGCTCCGCTCAGGAATACCCACATTTTTATAGCAACTGAGGAGCCCCAGTGAGTTCAATTTTTCATATCTCTGCGTCTTGAATTTTAGCTCATACCCCCAAAGTCCACAGCTAGAAATTAAGCATACCTGACTTCAAATAAAGAATAAAAGATCATTGTTCTGAGGATTTGCAGAGCAAGGAATGCTACTTGCCATCAATTAATCTGAGGAAGTGAACTAAACGTCCTTCTACAGCAGAAACACAAAAAGCTTGCCTTGAAGACAAGTGCCTAAAGCAAAACCACAAATCCCCTTTCCTAGCAAACCTGCTGTGGGGAAGCCAGTATTATATTTTAAAGAGCACAGTTCCCCTTACAGGCAAATACAGCAAATCCCAGTTCTTCTGTGGCAGTGGGTTCAACACTGGCCTTCAGAAATTTACATTAAAGTACAAGTAAACAAACCACCAAAAAAAAAAAAAAAAAGTGTGAAAGAGGAAAGTTACAACATGGTTTTTGAATTGCATCCTTTGCTCGAGTGCTTGAGTTTTGGGAGCTCATTTCTCATCTGGTAAGGGCTCTCCTGTCCTTCCAAGAATCCCAGGTAGGCTGGAGCCCCCTGCAGTATCTCCCTGGGAAACCAGAGGCCAGATAAACCGTGGGAGAATTTCTCAGCCCGAGGCAGGCTCTTCGTCCCATGGCAAAGACTAATTCTGAGGAGTATATTTATCATGTCAAGTACCACTGCGGGGCTAGGGGTATATTTTTGAGGCCTCATGCTTTGTTTCAAAGGTTCCTCCTGAAACTGTCCTCCTCCATAACCAGGGACAGGAGCTGTTTGCCCTTCCTAGGAGCTCCTATAGAAGTGAGAGATGCTCCTTCTGAGATAAGAATTTGCATTTTTGTCTCATCTATTAGACGCTGAGCTTCTTGAGTGCAAGGAACTCCTATCTTACTCTCTGGTGAGTTTCCAGAATCCTGCAGAGGACATAGTACATGCTCAGTAAACAACCAACCAATGAGAGGAGCTGATGAACGATCTCTAGTCCCTCACTCCAATCTCCTGACTCTTAAACCAGTCAATGGAAACTCACCAGACCTTTTATGGAGATCTGAAAATGTGCTTAGTGATAGTCCATTCACCTTTGATATCTTGCGACAATTTGTTTGTGGAACAACTAAGGCTCTTGTACAGTTTTACACTTTACAGAGACTATATTTGAAATAGGGCAACTTGATCTAAAGGGAGACTCTGAAAATAGGACTTTAACAGGTCCAGCTGTCTGGAGTGGGTCTAGAGCCACCTAATCAGCAGGAAGGACTCATGTTTGATGGCCAACTGTGGTCAAGACAGGTGTTCTTAATGAAGCAACTATTTAGTGCTCCATTGTCAAGTCTGAACATTTCTGCAAGAAAGGTCCTTATACATCAAGCTTCGTTTGCTGTTCTGATTCACGAAAGCAGTAGTTCTCAAACTGTGGCCCCATATCAGCTGCATTAGCATCACCTGGGAGCTTGAGAGAAATGCAAATTCTCAAGCCCAGCCCAGACCTACTGGATCTAGCTGCTTGAACAAGAGGCTCTAGATGATTGTATGCATGCTGAAGTTTGAGAACCATCACTATAAAGTGTTGCCCAGATGGAGAAACTATATGGTTCGAGTCAATTCTACCAAAGCTAGCAACTGTTTGCAACACACAGACCGGAAGTCTATAATTCTCTCCAGCAAGGCCAGGGCCAGAGTGATGCAAGTGAAGGGTCTAGGTGCAGATTTTAGGAGGTACCTCCTATGGCTCTCCATAGTTCTGGCCCCACTATCCACATGGAGATTCAAAGGGCTGAAGACAAAACTACACTCAAGTTGCCTACCCTGACTTTCACTGTGTGACTCTCCGGAAATTAAAAGGTTGTATCAATACCTGATGGGGTTCCCCACCTGCACGCCTCTCTCTTGCTCACCTCCACGCCCATGAGTTAATCAGCAAATAAACAAACATAAAAAGACAAATGAAGGGGCATCTGGGTGGCTCAGTCATTTAAGTATCTCTTCTTGGCTCAGGTCATGATCCCAGGGCCCAGGGTGAAGCCCTGTATCGGGCTCCTCGCCCAGCAGAGAGTCTGCTTCTCCCTCTCTCTCTCCCCGGGTTCACGCTCTTCCTCTCTCAAATAAATAAAAATCTTTTTTTTTTCCTAAAAAAAGGCAAGTGAAATATTAGTTCTTGTAAAGCACACTTATAATTCAGTTTTCTACACTCCTTTCTCTTCATTTCCTCTTCTACTCCATAAAAGACAGCAAGGTGGTTAGTAACTAAGTCCTCCAATGCAATGCTCAAGAGTGACAGCCGTGCAAGTGAGTCTCTGGTTGTGAAGACCGTCTCAGGTGGTCTCCTCAAAAGGGCTCATATTTGGGTTTTCGGCACCATAAAAAATCTGCCTCATTCTGGGGTACATTTCATTTCTAGACCAATAGGATTTCCTGCTATGTTGGAAGGATATGGGCTTTTGGTTCTGGCTCCTACCTTCACTCATCCTTTGACACTGCCCCCACCCTCCTGTGTAATGAACATCTCTCCTGAGACACAGCTGCCCCCATTTCTACCCCCCCCACCCCCATCTCCCACCCATCCTCTTCATGGCTATCCTTGGAGTCACCTTGACAAAACCTTCAGGCCAGGCTCTAGCCACTCTGCCACAACCAGCATCACTTTCAACTTCTTCATCTACTTACATCTTTTTTCCTGCCTAACAAGTAAACAGTCAAGAACTACGGAGACCTCATACATCATCTCTCGTTAGGCCGCCACCATTCTAAAAGGAAGAAGAAAATTACTGCCTTTATGTCTGGGAGACAACCTGGGAGGACTGACGTGTTCTTCAGTCCTAGGGGAGAGCAGGCAAGATGCTCTTGAAAGGAGAGGATGGGATAATGACTCTCTGCTGAGAATGCAACTTGTCCAGAGACCTGTGTCAAATCCGCCCCAAGCCCTGGTATGATGAGCCCCACTATTCCTTTCTTCTCCAGTCCCATGGGGGCCTGTCATTGGCTATTTATTTGTGCATTCAGAGGTGAATTTACTTAGCTAAGCTGTCCCTGCCTGCCGCCTTTATTCTACCCAGTTGGAAGGAACTGCGAGAATGGCATTCTGTCCCCAAATCTGACAGGGCTCAGGACATCTTGCCATTTTCTATTACTAGAACCTTTCAAGTTGGCAGTCCTAATAAAAAGACCCCATAGTAGGGAGGAGTCAAAAGAGAGGGATAGGACATAACTAGCAGATGAGCTTATTTCACTTAATGATCAGTAAATGCCCAAGAGGCTAATCGGTTTTCCTGAAATCCTACTTCCCTTCCTGTTCAGGAAGGCAACCAATCTCTAATATTTTCTAGGCCATGTGACATGAAACTCCCCTCACCATGTTCAATTTCTCTGTTTTCTGTATTGTCAGTTAACCTTGCCAACCTGGCTGGGACCATCTCATTGGTAAACCGTCTACCCAGCACATCCTGCATGAGTCCTCACGGCCCCTCTATCTGACTCCAAGTTTCCTAGGTCCTGGAGAAAGAGGTATAACATGGACTGATGTCAGGAATGCTGTGTGTCCTCCTTGGGAAGACTGTGGCCCACTTTTGGCTCAGACCCTAAGTGGTCTGGCATCCGAAGGACCTTGGCAGAGGCTGGGGCTGGCTGGGCCTTCTTCTCACACCTATTTATGTAACATGTGTCCAGAAGGCCCCTGATGGAGGCTTGGTTCTATACCTTTCCTTATACTGCCACCAGTGAGCTTCCCAAAACTCTGTCTCCTCAAGACTTGCAAGGGTTTCCCAATACCAATGATAGGCAAAGGCCTTCATGAGTGGGTACAAGAATACTTCCAGCGTTCCAAGTCCAGTTATGCCCCTCCAAGAACCTGCTGCTCCAGCCACATCAAGCCACTTACTACGGCCTGAGCACTCTCCTTATTTCCTCCATTGGATGGAACAGTGAAAGAGTTCATAATATGGGCTTGGAAGCTAAGCTATCTGGGTCCAAATCTTCCTCATTGGGTAAGACTCACTAGATCCACCAGACTTTACATCTCTGCCACTCAGCGTCTTCATTTGTAAAATGGGGGAAAGTATAATTCCCCCATCTTATGGAGCCATAGTTAAGATTCAGTGAGTTCACAGACACAATGCTCTTGGAATGGTGCCTGGTACCCAGTAAGCCATGACCAAGGGTAAGCATTGATATTATGAGAGAACTCCCCTCATCATCGAGGGCTAGGTTTAAATGAAAGCTCCTTCACAAACCAGGCTCTGCCTCCCAGACCAGAAGTAAGGGCAGCTCTCTCTGTTCTCACAGCCCATGCCAGTACATCTCCAAGCTGTTTCTACTCTATTTTGCCATGCACGCTTGCCCGTCTCCTACATTACAGGGATTGTTTTGAAGAGCAGAGACCTACTCTAACCCATCCTCTTCATGCTCCTCAAAGACTTCCTACAATCCCAAATACAGTAGGCTAGCAAAAAGCATTTGCTAGATGAGAAGAGAATTAATCTAAGAAAAGGAATCAAAACAGACAGCTGAAACGAACAACATTTCTGGATCCAATTTGAGGATATAGTATGGGAGTCCAGGCATTTACTTGATACTGTCTACCTGCTGGAGAAATACTCTTAGTATCCACCAGTGTCTGTGAACAGCTCCTTGAAGGTGGGCGTGGAAAGAATGGAACACAGTTGTAAGCTGGGTGGGGAATGAAGGAAGCCACAAATCTGCTTCGGTTGTAGTCAAAATGGTACCCAGTGTGCATTCCCCGGCCCCCAGAGAGACTTTGTAGACAGCTTTCATTTGATGTCCAGCGGGGTCTCCGAGACCCCCGAAATTAAGAGCACTCGACTAGGCTATCCAGAGACAATGTTCTTGCCCTCTACGGTCTTGCAATGGAAGGAAAGTGCAGCCTTCCTCCCAAGGCACAAGACTCACTAGCAGCGACAAGTGGGCAATGAGGGCCTGGTGACTTGAAAGGGAAACAAGGAGAGGTTCCTTAAATCATTGCATGCTAAGAGATGAACAAGGAAGGCAAATAACAAGAACCTGGGAAACTCCATGGTCTGCTCCTCTTGGGGGGTTTGTAAGCCAAAGGTCATCCATCAAGACATGGGGCACACTGTCGTGGAGCACAGATGTTGCCATTTGGCTCAGTTGGGCTGCGAGAATTGTTTTCTGTCAGGGCGACTAAAAACCCTAGTGCATCAGGATCCAGACACACAAAACAAGGCTGTTCGCGTGATGGCTGAGCGGGGAGCTAAGTGGCACTGAAAAACCAGGGTGAGTCTGATCCCAGAACAAAGGAGGGACAAAGACCACGAGCGCAGGGTCCCAGCAGCTCTTCACTCGGGCCGATGGTTTGCAGGAAACCCTCACACAGGAGCCTGTTTTATTTGCAGAAGCCACAGCAGTCAATTCAGGCCCATCCTTGCCTGTTCTGGACTCTCAGGTTTCTCTTGGAGCCATTCCTATCACTGCCCATAGGCCACTAAAACCTTCCCACATTCAGAATGATCGATTCTGCTCCAACAAGCCAAGCCCCAAACTCATGTCGAAAGACCCACTTCAGATAAGTCATTATCTTCCTGTATGGATTTTTCAGGTCAGAAGGAATAGGACCTAAGAGTCCTATCTTCTGTAGAGTGGAAAAGGAGTCTGGGAAGAGGTGGGGTGACCTGGAGAAACCACAAGAAGCGGCACGAGCCCCTCTCTTCCGTCTCAATCAACAAGAGAGGAATAACGAAATTAGGTCCTGGCTGCCCGCGTGTCCATGCCAGACATTCAAACAGAGCAAAACTGCCCACAGCTTCTTCATTCACGTGCTGGAAGTAAAGGAAAAAGGAGGGCTCAGCACCCGGCCTTTGCCTCCACGACAGAAGACGATGCAGAGCACCTGGGACACAGAAAGTCACGGTGAAGGAGGAACGTCGAAGACCCTCTGACTTGTCATGGGACCGCCCGTGCCAGCTGAGCTGCCGTCGAGACCGCGGTGGGCAGGTGGGGTAAAGCAGTCACAGTGGCCAGAGAGTAGCCCAAAGGCACCGACACCAGAAACCCAAGTTCTGTAGCTTGGCCTGACCCACGTTTAGCAATTCTGATGCACCGCAGAGCAGACAGCCCCAGCCCGGGATGACTGCTCCCTCAGCCCCTCTCCAAAAGGCAATGAAAGCAAGACCCACTTTGAAAATTCTCCCCCATCATGCAAACTGACATAGGCATGCTTTTCAAAAACCCACAGCCAATCTGTTGATCATTACTTATTTACAAAGGCCTTCGGGCAGAAAGTCCTGTAAAAACCATGCTTGATACGGTATACACTAGCTTTTTCTGCTTGTGGAAAAAAAAGTCCCCCCAAGGCTACCTCAAACCATCACTTTCTATTGCACATAAAATGTAGCGTGTAACACTAAAGTATTTAATATATATGGTATAATATATCTACAGGAAAGGCATTTGTGTAGAAGTATGTTACCCTGGATTTGGTAATTTGATGTTTTGCTGAAGGCTACGACTTAAAAAAGCTTCCACCTCGTACAGAAGACCTGTCATCTTGGTACCCAAGAGCCAACAGAATAAAGAAGTACCCTTAAGCAGCAAAACTTTGACACAGCTTTGAAGCATATGAAAACAGTATAACGCCTCAGAATTATTATTACTCAAGATCAAAGAAATGAGCCATACTTTACATAGCAAACAGGGACAGGGAATTTGGCTCCAAAGGTTTTAGATTTTTCAGACTTCTCTTTATTTATTTATTTGCTTCTCTCTTAAATTTAGGCAAAAGAAAGCGCCTGGGCTTTCCTCTACTTTAAATGGGTAAAACTATTAGCATTAGATAAGGCGATTACCTAAAGGTGAGGAAATAGGAAATGAATGTTAGCATGACAACTGGCATCATAAAAATGAGAAGCTTGGCAGTTGGTGCATTTTATTCCTCCTCATAAACTGTAAACAAGCATGTAAATCAGCAACACCCCAGCAAGACTGAGCAAAGGGGCAGGCAGAGGGCTGTTCGGGAAACATCTCACAGGAAGAGATGATCCTAACGGAAAAGGACATGGGGCTGGGGGCGGGGGGGAGTCCTCCTGGAGCCTGTGTCCTCGACAGCAGGGAGAAGGACGGCCCCATCTGCGACCTAGAAGGGTGGCCATAGAGGGCCAGGGAGATGCAAATGTGTGGAAACAGGGAAGAGCGGGGGGGTGGGGGGAGCGGGGTGGGGGGAAGAATGGACATAATTTAATGCTGGTAATCAAAGGGAGGAGAGCAGCCAATGTCAAAAGAGAGAGAGAAAGAGAGAGAGAAGAGACGAGAAGAAGAAAGAAGCATCAAGCATCAAGATGGCAGGTGCTTCCATGGCAGTAATGATTTAGGGATCACTCCCGTTTCATCACGGAGGTGCTAGAGAGTTAGGATGTTAGAGGAAATAAGCACTGGGATTGGCAGGTGAATCAAAAACAACCAGGGGATATGAAAGATAAAGAGGCCCAGAAGAGAAACCTGCAGAACTCTGTTGAAGCTTGGTTTCATTTGCTATTTCCAAGAGGAAGCCACCATCAAGAGAGAAAGAAAGAAAGAAAGAAAGAAAGAAAGAAAGAAAGAAAGAAAGGAAGGAAGGAAGGAAGGAAGGAAGGAGAAAAAAGAGGGGAAAAGGAAGGGATGGAGGGAGGAGGGAGGACAGGAAGGAAGGGAGGTAGGGGAGAGAGAGAGAGAGAGAGAAAGACTACACACACGCTCTATTTCATAATTAATATTGCTTTTAGCCTGAGCAGAACTGGATTACTTTTGAACTTTGCTTTGGCAAGTCCACAGATTATTAGACTTTTTTTAGGAGTCAAAATCAATTAACAGAAATTTGATTTCAATCGACAGGATAAAAGGAAGGTAATCTTCAGGTTCATTTTTGATTGTGATGATACATCTCACATATGGCCTTAAGTACAGAAAACAGTCCTCGGAGGGACTCCAGCAGAAAGAGACTCGCCGGAGGCAAACTAACCACACGCATCCCTCTGATTGGTTGCCGGCGTCATTAATGCCACTGCTGTTTAGGAACTACACATAGACAGGACATGGTGACAGCTAAGACTTTAAAGCCTATGTATTTTTCAAACAGCTTTTCAAACTGTTTTTCATGACAGAATTTTTTCAGCTCTATCATTAACTGCTGACAAGCTGACAGAATAAATACTCCAGCCTTTAAGAAGCCACCTAACGATGGGTCCCCTCCCCCATCTCGTGCTTGCCTTGCCGGGGGAGGGGAGGCTCTGGGCCTGGGTGGGGTGGGGAGGGGGCCCAGAGGGGCGGCGAGGAGCCGGAAGGGTGCCCCGCGTGGCCCCTCCTCTTACCTCATCAGCTTGGGCGAGGAGCTCGGTGAGTTCCGCATGCCTCCGTTCCGCTGCTTTTTTTTGGGGGACAGTGTTGATGGCTGCTCATCTTCAACTGGAAAGACAGGCAGCTCATGAGATTATGAACAGTTTGAGGGTAGACTGAGAGATACAGGCAAGATATCAAAGGACACACACACACGGCTCAGTCACTCACTAGGAACTCATGGCTGGCTTTTAGGACCCAGTGACAAAGACCAAATGTGTTAGTCAAAGAGGCCGGCTTAGAAAAGGTGAAATGATCACCTCTTAGCACTCCAGCTTTTGAACATGCACTTGAAACAGACTACACCAGTTTGTAAGCGCCCTGCCGTAAGAGAGAGAAATCATGATTTATCTATATATAGACAATATACATATATATAGATATATATATATGTGGAAACGCTCAATCATTATTCTTAAAGTTAATTGTAGTTACTTTGCTAAGGAATAGAATGGGTTTTTCCAAAACCACAATCAGAGATAAAGTTGTATGGGAAACGGCAGCAGAAGAGCAGCTGATTGTACCAGTGAACCAACTTAGCAGGTGCCTAATCCGTGCACGCCAGAGGAAGAGCCTTGGAGAGGGGCAAGGATCTGAGGCCTTGACAGCCAATGTTTCAATCGGGGAAGACTGGGAACATTGGTGCCTGCTGGCTCAAGGATCCCCAGCCAATCCCAGCTCTGTCCCTGCAGCTCCCTAGAGGGAGAGCATGTGGGAGCATGCACATGGGATCCCTTTACCACTCATTAAGACTGGGCTGTGAGGCTGGAGAACCAGGCTGGAGAAGAGCACCCAAATAAAAGGAGGAGGTTGCCACTGAGTGATATCTCTGATGATGTGGTTGGGGGGGTGGGGCAGAGAGGGAGGGCAGCAGAGGGCGTTGGAAACCAAAGGCTGTTTTCCAAATGTCTAAACCACACAGATCGCTAAGCAATGTGAAGGTTCGCTCACAAACAACACAGCACACTCTACTGCTTTTGCCCAAAGACACCCACTAATAAGCTTTATAGATGTATTAGCTCGCATCATGCTTCTTTTTAAGAGAGCGGCTTGATAATTTGCAGATGCGCACCCAGCCTGTCACCCAAGGGCATCAGCAGCAAAATTCTAGCCCCCCTCTCCCCACCCCCACCCTCACAAATTCAGGCTAAAGCTGTAATGTCAAGAAGGAAAAATAGAGGGTCCTTGGATTCTTAGAGTTGACTGCAACACAGACTGGGAAGAAGCACCCTTGAAACCCGGAAAGCACGGCAGTAACCTTAGAGCTAAGAAGAGAAATATTAGCAGAGGGGACATCAAAAGAAGTTTGACATATGTTAATGGTGTAAGTCTTAGGTGGGGCACGGGGGGTGGTGGGGTGGAATGCCATCTCTGCTACATGACATTGCCCGGGAAGACCCATATCGGGGCATGCATTATATGGTACTTCCCTGAAAACCCTAAATAAATTTAGTATATTACAATACATGGTTCCGAGGGATTCTAATAATCTAACTATCTCCCAAAGCTGCTTCAAAGTACGCCACTTGGTACATACCCCTATTCCATTCTTAGTCTGGGGTTGACTATATTCTGGCTGACACATGGAAAGGGAACAAGAAAGCAGTTTGAGGTGAGAGCGATTCCAGAAGCAATGAAGGCAAGAAAGCACCTACAAATGCCCACAGCCCACTCACTCTACCAGCTGCTCCCCCGCCCCGTCCCATCCCCGCTGAGGCCCAGGCTCGGGCTGCGACCCTATCAGTCACTTAGGGCTCCAGGCAGGAACTGTGTGGCTGGGAGGATATCGCATCTTATCAGAAATGAGTATCCACAGCAAATCACACAGAGACTAAACAGCACTTAAAAGATTAAAGGAAATAAATACAAGCCACATAAATGGTATTGAAAAAAATCACTTAGAGTTGATACACATCTCTCGGCAAGCAAACAGGCACTCTGAGCTTGACCTGAATTCATCTTCCTTTCCCAGGATAGAGGGCCAGCCATCCCAGGTTAATAAGGGGGTAGAAAGGCAGTGAGTGACAGAGAAAGGGAGAGAAAGACCGAGAAAGAGGAGAGAAAGGGAGATAGGGAGAGAGGTGTGTGTATAAGTATACTTTTGCATTTTCCCCATGTAAGGATGGGGTAGAAAGCCTTACATCGATTGCACCCATAATACAAGTTCAGCTTTGAATATGGACCCCTTGCAATTGCTGTATTGTGTTCAGGGTGACCTGGACTAGTTGAGTCACATGACAGACTAGATAACGTGTGTGCATGTGAGTGGGTCTAGCTGGAGTGAAAGTCCTCTTTCTATCATACAGGCCTTCTTCTCTATCATACAGGTCTTCTTATGGTTAGCGTGACACACCCAGAAAGGTCTTTTACCCAACGTAGGTTACTGTTTATTCAAGGCCACCAGATGTTGCCATGGTTTTGTCTAACTTATTCAGTGGGTCCATTTCAGTAAGGTCCTGAACGGAAGTCCCATTCATTGGCAGTTCTGGTGGATTCTTTTGCTTAACTATTGTCCCCCATTTGCACTTGACCTATAATAAATAAGCCTCTTTGGTTAAGTGCCCATGATCCTCGCACCTTGTCCCTGTTTGTTTACCTGCGGTGATATTCACAAGGAAGACTTGTAAGTTAATACCTGTTACCCAGCTCCAGAGAGACACTTTGTTCTAGTGCTAAAGTTATGCCTCCTTCTGTGCAAGGAATCTATTTATTTTCATTGCAATTCAGAAAGATCATCCATCATAATCATACTGCATTTAAACCGGGATTTGTTCTCTTAAATGAAACTCATGTTCAAAGGTTTCCTTCTGCACTCACAGGCCTGGAAATGCAGATCTGTTCCCTGAAGAAATTGGCGGGGTGTGGGGTGTCTTCAGCTTAAATATATGAATGTTGTGTAATGGAGACCATTACATATGGCTTAGATCCCACGAGAGAAGCAGTGATAACTTCTTTCTCATAAGTAGGTTATAAACCATATTTAATTATTATCCTTTATATGGATTCTATCAATTTCTTCATATTTTAAGAAAGCAGATCTAGAAAAACTCTTAGTTAAGCTATAAAATATAATTTTCATTTCGTGGCTTCTGTGACTACATGAAAGGAATAAAAACTAAATTAAAAGAGGGCCTGAAATTTACTTACTTTCATGAAAGACAAATGTATTGAAGTAATTGGTCACTACCTCATGCCAATGCACATTTATGGGCTCCTACTTAGCCTGCTTTTGGCTAATTACCATACACCCCTGTCTCTGGCATTTTCACTCGCATCAGGCTGTGGAAGCAAGCGCACGAAGATACGATCTTTGAAAGGAACCTGACTTACCGGCTTCTTTAAAACACAAACAAGTTCAGGAATCCAATGTGGAATTTTTATAGGAGCTGAACTCCATCTAGTCTCCAAGTGCTCATAAAATTCAAGGGCTTGTTTTTGCACATCCCTAAGTATAACACTTAATGTGCTGTTGTAACTTCCCAGCGCTCACTTGTCTAATAGGCTCTGAATCTAACAGTTTTACAGTTGGGGAAGACTCAGTGCTAGAAAAATGTCAGGCAAGTCTAATGAGGCTTCAGATCCCTTGGTTTGCGCTAGAGTTTAATTTAAAGTTACAATGATGTTTTAACATGTTTGCTTATACTTCACTAAAGAGGATTCATTATTTCAATGACATAACCTCCAGACAATGTTCTGGGAATTGATTTAAGATGTGGTGGTAATTCCAACAGCCTTAATACAGAGTCGAACATCTGTAACAACATTTTACTCGACTTTTCATCGGCATTCTGTTTTCAAGCAAAAGCAAGGCAACATCCTCCAGAAACACTAGCCAGAGCTCTGGGCTTATTTCAAGATGATCATATATTTTACTGGATTTTTTTTTTAAAGATATCCCTTTCTTTATTGGTCTCGCCAGCTTGCAAACACCGTGTCGGGGTTACCAATGCCTCTTTGTAGGCCTTTCGAGTAAAATGGGGCAAGGATTCCAACTTTCAGCTTTTCCAGAGAGCCCAGCGCTGCCATGTGATGAGCCCGGCACTCAGGTCCAGCCTGGGGGCACACACCCTCTTCTCCATTTCCTCCACAGGGTTTGGGGGGATGATGCCCTTTGACACTTAAAGGTGAATTTGTTGGCCAAAGTTAAAAAACAGTTCAAAGCAAATAACCTCGGAAATGCAATAAAAGGCAAACAACCCATAAACATGAGGCGACCGGCTATCTCCATTACGTTATGAATAGCCACATCTGGAGAAACCCACATCTGCACACACTTAGCAGGTCATTAGTAATGTCATATTCACACTGGAATCACTCAGAGCGAGCGGCATGCAAAGTTGGTTGAGCGCAAAGGCATCTAGCTAACAGGGCTTCCGAAGAACGTCTTGAGCAAGCTGCTAGACTGGAGGCCGGTTCGTTTTAATTGTTATTTCTTGTCTGCTAGGTCTTTTCTCTTTGGGATTTTGCTGCCCAACAAGCTGAATGAATGCATGCTGAAGCCGACAATAGTACATCTGTCTTCTTCAACCGAGCTCAGCATGTTAAGATAGAACGCTGAAGGGTGCGGTTATTTAAAAGAGAGACAGGCTCCCGAACTCCTTCACCTGGCTCGGCCACAAGCCGAGGACTGTGAGTTGTGTCCTTGAACTCAAATGGGTCTTTGGGATAGCGCAATCTGGCTGCAACCTGGACTGCCAAACAATAACAAGAAAAGAAAATGGAAATGAATCCTTTGTGAAATTTTTCATTAGGGAAGTTCCAAATGAGTTTTATCATTGAATAGAATTATAGCTTTACAAAAAGGGGAGTTTCTTCCACGCAGCTCAACTGCAGTTTTCTTTTACCCTGATGGCTTCTTGAAATTCTTTTTGCTGTGTTTTTGTCATCAATGTCAGAAAGGATAATATGTCTGAAAATAATCTTGTTTGTGCATTAATTTCCCAAAACCTATAGAGTACCCTTCCCCCTGTGACATACATAGACACCGAAAACTCAGTTTAGCAGCAAGACCAGACCCGTTATTTCCTGAAGTCTGCTAAAATGCATCCTACTAAATAATCATTAT
Source organism: Lontra canadensis (assembly GCF_010015895.1). NCBI lineage: Eukaryota > Metazoa > Chordata > Mammalia > Carnivora > Mustelidae > Lontra > Lontra canadensis. Next base: position 39,344,012 of record NW_022630997.1, on the reverse strand, counting down.
ATTCCGAGTCATCAATCCTCACTGTGTAAGTACCGTTTTCATCTCAAACAGCAGGCTGGGTCGGCTTGGTTGTGATTGCTGCCTAACTTGTGTTAAAAGCCATGGGTTTGCCACTCCTAAGAAAAGAGGTATAGCATCTCCTAGTATCATGAGTGATAAAAAAAAAAAAAAAGAAGAAGAAAAGCAGCTGTGTGTTGTCCACCTTTCAGGATGACAATCTTGTTTCACCAAAACTGAAGGTAAGGAGAGAGGGTCATGTTGTCAGCCCAGGGATGTAACAGTGTGCTTCCTATTTTCTCTGGGTTTGCCAGGCTTTGTCCCCAAGAAAAATCATGTAAGTCATGGTAATACAGTCTTTTCCCAATATACAATTCACAACAGATAAGACTCCCTAGCAGACCCAACCTCTCTCTGATATGACGGAAACCCTGAGACTTTCACCAGGAAATCCAAGCTACCTAACTCTCAAGGTCTTAGAACGTAGCCACTAAAAACACGCCCTGGATGGGAGCACAGAATGGCACCCGCTTTCCGGAGGGACGTCTCCTGCTTGTCATCATAGACGACCAGAACCCCAGCTGCCTGTGACACAAACCAGATGGATGAGAAGATGCAGATGTTTCCAGAAGCAATGAAGGAAAACAACAACAAGACCAACACATGCCAGATAAATAACCCACACTGTGAGTTTGCTTTGGTAATTGCTAGAAAGGAACACCTGGCTATTGGTTCATGATGAATCCCAGAAGTGGGGCATGTCATGTGCCCATCAGTGGGTTTGAGCAGAGGAGGAGGCTAGGACATGGTAAAGCAGGCACTGGAGCCAAGTTCTACGCCTAGAGGGTCATGAGCAGCTCGGTATCAGAACATGGGGGAGTTGAAGTGTGTGATATTCTTGAGATGAGAGCTTCTGGTCTGAAGACCTTGGGATAACAGATATCCCCCAGCAGATCGGTGAACACTTTGCAGTATTATTGATAAGACCAATCAATAAGCCTATTTTTTGAAAGATCACGGAGAATATGAATACACAGATAATGAAAAGAGGAAGGATGCGGTCTCTCAAAAACGATGCCAACAATAACAACATCGCCAACACAGAACGTATGTAACTGTCTACAACTGAACGATCACTTTATCCTTTACATTATCAGGCAGGATAATTTCACAACTTCTAGCTGAGAAATAGGAAATATGTTTATTTGGAAAACCTAGAGGATGTGGGTTGAAAATAACATTAGCCTGCCATTACGTAACATGAGGATGGAAAGTTTCTGTACGCGGCCCTGTGGACCCAAGCCCGGGCTCAGGGGCAACTGTCCCCAGGTAGGCTGGCAGGGCAGGGAGGGGAGGTATGTTGCAGCTTTTTCATTTCTGGCTTTTGTAGAGCTAATAGGAGAAAGGGGAGGGAGACTTTAAGGAACAATAGGTTATGTAGAAGTTAATCACAGGGTGTATTTCTGGCTCTATTCACTGCCTGGGAAACCTGAATTGTGTAAGTTTGAGTCCATCAACACAGAGTAATGAAAGAATTCAGCTTCTACATGGGAGAGAGGAAAAAATACTACATAAATATACTAACAGAACCCACATGACCTGGACAGCAATGTTCCCTACGGAAACACTACAGGCCTAATGGATCCTCTGAAAGCAAACAGGGCAGATTAGATGTTACCTATGGAAACCATGCTCCCCCCTCCCATCTCAAACCATAAGCCTCAAGTTCTATATGCATCCTGGTAGGAGTCCAACATTCATCAAAGTCCTCTGTATCTAGAATCTCAGCTCATATATCTTCACTAAAAACCTGACCTGCTGTAATAACTTGCCCAATGCTCTACTCGGTACTGGGTAGAAAATTCCTTTTGGAGATCTGGTTGCCTTTGGCTCTTTTCTTTCTTTCTTTCTTTTTTTTTTTTTTCTTGGAACAGATTGTTTCTATCATCTCAAGGGCAAAGAAAAGTCTCAAGCAAAGACTAGATATTAGCTTCTCAGAGATGAGACACAAAGATAAACAATGGAATTCTAAGAACAAATACACAACTAACATGAGAAATGCAAGAATTTCCTTGAATTATTGCTATGGAGTTTGGAGATTGGGAAAGCAGTAGAAGATGGAAGATAACTTACTTTGAATCAAACTGGGGGGAAAAAAAGCACAGGAGTCCCACGAAGCACCCCTTCTCAACTTTTCTTTCCTTCTCTCCCTGTTCTTTACTCTGACACCAATGAGAAGCTAATGACTTTGAAGCCAAAAAGTATATGTAGCAGACTCCTTTCTGTAGCTCTGGCATGTGCAGAACCTGTTTGTGGGGGATGGGTTTCAGAATAGGGATGAGCTTGTGAAACTCCTGGCACCAAGAGCTGCTTTCTTTCTTCTTCTATTTCCCAAGATCATAGTCTGGAACATGCTTTTGTATAACTCCATAAGGTAAAACTGTCTTTACATTTTTAAATGGTTGGGTGAAAAAAATCTAAGAAGAAGAATATTTCATAACACACAAAAATGATAGGAAACTCAAATTGCAATGGCTATAAATAAAGTTTTATTGGAACATGGCCACAGTTGTTCATTTACCTACTGTCTATGGCCGCTCTCACTGTACAACAGAGTTGAGTAATTGCAATAGAGACCCAGGGGGTCCGCAAAGCCTGAGGTATTTACTACCTGGCCCCTGATAGAGAAAGCTTGCTGACCTCCACTCTCATTTATCTTCTCACATTTTCCTAGCCGTCCAGTTATCGAAAAGGACAATGTTCTTCCCCATCTACCAAGACGGCCAAACAACAAAAGAACACACATGGAGCCCACATCAAGTGCACAGATCTGGGGAAGCTGGGAGGGGCCGAGGTAGCTTAGTGATCTGACTATCCCTGCTATCCAACCCGCCAGGGGTCCAGCAGGTCCCCTGGCATTTGGGGAAACCAGTCAGGTGAGTTTCCCATCTTCCAACTCAAGCGATGTCCAATTCGTCTCCCACGCACTTTGAGAATCAAGGCCAACCCCATCTACCAGGAGCAATTCCTGGAAGCTGTCAGTGTGCGCCGCAAGTCCACCCTGAGAGAGCCCTCACAAGACAACAGATTAACCATTAGACTAGATATGTTGAAAATATACAGCTTCAACCTTTCCCCAGCTAGCTCAGAGCGATATATAGATGATTATTTCAACCGTCAGCTGCCGCACAGATTTAAACCCCTGCGCAATAACTCCTGGATTCATCTGCCCCTTGTCAAACTCGCACGGCTTTAGTTGGAGGATACATGGTGTGGCAGTTTCACTGTGAATCCAGAATGATCCAGACGGCTGCTGTCTCTTTGTTAACAGGAAGCCAAACTGATGAGTTTGTAATGCATTTCTTATCAAAGGTAGTCTCAGAAAGGAAAATGCGTCCCATCAGTTCGGTTAGAATTTCACATATAGTAGATTAGGAGCTTAATCAGAACATCTCTGTTATTTTCACGAGGAAATAGATAATTCTGCACCTACCCCATTAAAATCACTTTATGCTGATGAATTATGTATTTATAAATTTATAATTACCTTTGATTTTCCCCCTCCTTCAGTATACTTAATAAAATCATCAGCGAGAGCCCAGAAAACAATGGCGCTTCGTAGATACGAGCATGCTAATATATTTTAAGTTAATGTCAATCTTTTTGAGCTGTGTGTCTGAAATGATCATAGCAAATACAGGGATTGTAATTTTTGACTCATATGTTTAACAAAGACAAAATGGACTGTAATAGAGTTTATGGAGCCTGTAAAAGAACTCTTCCTCTAATATGGTTTATGATCAAATAGATTTGGATTTACCGCTGGATAGATCAGGTCCCTCTAAAATGTACCAAGAATGCATGACTGTGCACTACCGAACACAGTTCCTGGCACGTGGAAAGTGCTGTCAATTTTTTGTTGTGCTTATCAGTATGGAAATGCCAGCATTAAAGTCACTATTTGTCCTGTCTTTATTTAAAATTCTGACATTTTATGCATCGTTTTTGGCTGGGGTTTTTTTTTTTTTTTTTTTTTTTGCATTTTGATTTTAAAAAATTTTTCATGAAACTCTCCCTTGACTCCTGAGGTTTTTAGTGTCCCCTTAAATGTGGAGCCCAAGGCAAATGCCTCACTCTCCTTACTCAAGCCCTGGCCATGCCCTGCCCATTTTTCCAGAGTGTTTTCAAGAACCTGCTGGTTCTGCCACCCTGCCTGTCATTACAGAGACGTTAGCTTAGTTTGTGTCTGCATGTGTGTTTATACACTCCCTTGTTCAGAAGTGGGCAAAGCAAATATAAAACAAGAGTTATTCTTTTGATCACTTCATGCTGTTTGCATGAGATTGTTAAGGAAGACCCTTGCAAGAAAGGTCTCCTTGTGGATTTACAAATTGTCAGACAACCAAAGGAGTGGAGAAAAGATCGTGCTGCCTCAGGAATCTGAGATTTGCCACCTGCCCGGGGTGAGAAACAGAACAGAGAGAAGGGGTCAGGTCTCTCATGGACTTAATTTCACACTTCACATCAAATTCTCCTGGTTAACACAATGTTGATTTACATTTTCACTTTGGGGTAGAAGTTTTTATTTGTTTATATGTTTTGATTCAGATGTTACCTTCCTTCCTTCTCTTTTTGTTTTTCCTCCCCTGAAATAGCTTCAAGCAAATATGACCGGCAGCAAATGTACACATTTCATTTCCATTTTCACGTTACTGTTTACATCTTAAAAATTAATGTTTGCTGCAATAATTCTATTTGAAGACCAACCTACTGTCTAATTGTGGGTACGTAAAATTGTTTTCTAAACCATAAGATGTTATGTAGGTGAGGACCATCATTATTGTTAATATCATTAATATTACTTGTTCATCCATAAATACCATATCTTCCATTGAGCCGGTTGTGTCAAGAGCCACCTAGAATTCTAATATGTATTCCAGATGGTTGCACTGATATTTTCTCTGAAACTCAGATAAAGGTAAAATGCATGGGTTTTTAGTGCAAGCTAGGTACACTCCATGGCCCGATGAAGAATGTTCTGCCAGTACACTTTAGAAATACTGTATGTTTTTAACCTTGGGAGGTAAGGACCAGTCTGGATTGTGATTTTACACTAAACACAGCATTTAGTATATTTCTTAAGGGCATAGTCACCTTCTAAAGATGCTCTTGAACTATAAAATCATTATCTGCATTCTACTATAATTTATCCTCAGACATATCCTGTGCAACATTTTAAAAATGCTAGTGCATGGTAGGCCCCTTTCTGGTCAACACAGACAACAAGGTATAGAAGGCAGGAGGAGGGTTGGCAGCGTTTTAAAGATATTCTGGTCTCATTCTCTTTGGGCTCAAGGCTGCACTAATATGCAGACCCAGAGCCAGGGCCTAGGGCTGCCGACTTCTAATCCAGACCAATTGCAGTCAGACTTCTGGTCATCAGAGTAGCAAAAGAATACAAGTTTCTAGTCAGGCCACCTGCCCAAGTCCCCCCTACCACCCCCGACCTTCACTAGAGCTCTGATCTCAGACAATTTACTCAACACCTCAATGTCACAAGATCTGCTGTTATCCCTGTTGGACACATGTGGACAGCGGGATGTGGGGATGCTGGGGGGCTAAAAGAGATAATCAGGGGCCACATGCTGACAGCCTGAAGACCAAATACGGCCCCGACATGCTCTGCTTGGCACCATTCTGCTCCTCTATGGGATTTTTGGGTATAGGGCAATCTTTAAGTCTGAAGCTTGTCCATAAAAATACGCATTACTAACTTCTGTTTGAAAAACCTTGCAGAAGACTGGGCTTCTGTTTTAGGAGGGTAAAGTGTCTCACAGGGCATGAGCTCACCAGCTGGTCAAACCCCCTGGTGCTGCCTGCTCTACCCCAGCCACAGGGCAGGCATCCCTAGTTTCCATCTCTGGCCCCGGCTCCAATGATACTCAAGTGTGCCATCCCAGAGAGAAGGATTGTGAGGTAAAGGATGTCCCTCCCCTTATGTCAACTCATGTCGTGGTGTAAGAAAGACTAACAACTAACATAGACCTTGCAGCTACACTGCTAGGTCCAAACCCAGATATTGGCAACTTTACCTAGCCTCAGTTTTCTCACCTGTAAAATGGGAATACCCAGAGTACTTTCCCCATAGGGTTGTTGTGAGAAGGGACTGAAAAACCACGAAGTATTTAGAAGAATTCCTGGCAAGCTTAGGGTAAATATTATCCATCATTATTGACTTGGCTTTGAGTAATCGACGTAATTAGAGCTCTTGGTCATTGGGTCCTTCTCCACAAAGACACTCTGCTCTTTTGACTTGGTTCTGCTCAGATGGGTTCTTGCTCTCTCCTCTTCCTGGAGCAACTGATTCTGTGTCGTGTACTAGGATGGGTGAGATTCAATACCCATCCCCCTTCCTCTGTTTTGGTTTGGCTGCCACCTCTATCCTAGATTTCATATGACCTCGGTGAACTGCTGAGGTCAAAATAATTAGGCTATGCCAAGTGTCATAAAGACAAAAAAAGCCAGAAAATATTTAAATAGGCCTCAATTGGAGAAGGCTGCGACCATTCAGAGCCATAAAAAATGAAAGTCAGATGGAAGCGTGGAGAAATACCACTGTTCCCACTAAATTACATGAAATGCATGCTGACTGCGAGGGGCTCCTTCCCTTGTATTTCTGGCAGGAGGTCATGGGATGGGAGCATGCATGTGGGCAACAGTGAGGGTCAGGAGAGCCATGGGGAAGAGGGACAGTGACTCTTCCACTATTCTTTCCCACATGTCGTCTTTTCACCTACCTACTCTGTCCATCCTTCAAGAAATAGGTTAGCCTGCCTCCTCCAGGAAGACTTCTCAGGCAACTGTCATAAGACAGAATCCCTCCTTTCTTTACAAATCCCTTGGCATTTCTCATTTCACACCCCTCTGACATCTCCTTATCTTTTTGCATTATAATTTGTTTTCAATTTCAATATGTCCTACTCCCCAACTAGACTTATAAGCCTCTTTACTGTAATTTACACATCTCTGAATCTCTCATAGTGCTAAGACCCTGGTAAGGTTCCTAAGAAATAGATCCTAGTTGCTGGAGAGGTGATGTTGTAGAGGGAAGAAGCGCAAAGAGAAGCCCAAGTTTGTCCCAGCCTGGATCAAAGGTGTGGCCTTGGAAAGACACTTGCCCTCCTAGAGGACTGGCATTCATTAAGTATAAGGGTCTTTTCAGCTCTGATTTGCAATGGTTCTGGGCTTAATGCTCTCTTCTGCTACTTGACAGATATCACAGGAACCAGCCACGACAGAAGGCTTCCTAACTCTCCAGCCACAAATTACGATCCAACACTTCCTACTCAACTAAACTCCAAAGTATTACAGAAGAAAGCAGAATTCCTGATCCAAGAAGAGGGTAGCCTAGCTCAGTGGTTCTCAACCCTGCCTTCCAACAAAACAGACTGGAAAATTTCACAGAACACCAATGGCACAAGTCCCACCTCAGACCCTATTCAACAAAACTCATGAGAATGGGGGCTGGGGCTAGGCATTGCTTTTACTTTTTCTTGTTTTAAAGATGCACAACAGGAGATAACCTCAAGTCTAGCAGGGGAGACAACTGATTTTATACACACACACACACACATTTACGTGAAATAACAGTACAAAGATGTTGCCTGATAATGTCAGGTGAGGGATAAGAGAAATGCCTCTTATAATGAGTGCTGGAAGATATAGGGTGGTCAGGAAAAAAAGTCAGACTTGAGACAAGGGTGGGGTGGACAGAGCTGTTAGCTTTGTTTAGCTACATGCCCTCTGAAACAAACACGGGGACTGGAACACTCCGGCCACAGAAGCCACGACATGGAAGCCACCCCACAGTGGCAGCACTGGGTGGGAAGGCGTGCTAGGTGGAGGGGACAGATTGGAAAAAGGCGAAGAGACGGGAAGGTACTAAGCCAGGGAACTGTAAGAAAATAAGTTGGGCTAAAGCAGGCAGTTTTATCCGAAGGCACAGTTGGGGGTATAAGGGACAGACAACATAAGGCTTTAAATTCCAAATGACAGAATTGTGAATACTAGATGCTAATCTGAATTTCCTAGAAGTTACTTTTTCTTCAGTTTAAATACTCGGATTCTGAGAGGGCAGCAGATGGTCTGCATCTAGGCAGGGTCTATTGAAAGCCCCTAACTCAGCCTCCTTTCTTACTGCCCATTTAAAAATGATAAGGATCCAAGATAAGATACACACATGTGTGCACGAAACTAAACACAAGAATGAGGCCCCTGGCAAGAGTCCAGTTCCCTTGGAGGTCTCATTTTTACTCTGGAGAGTGAAGTTACTTAATATCTTGGAAAGGAGTCCTGTGAAACTCACAAGGCTGCTTCCCCAGAGCCGGGCCAGGTCGATCCGACCTTTACTCTGGGACAGTATCTCCCATCTTCGCTATTCAAGAGAATCCTGTCCCATCTAAAAGGAACTGGGGAAAATCAACAGGGTTTTGACTTGAACAAAAATACCGATTGCAGTCAGTACAAAAAAACTGATCGCAACAGTTTGAAAACATTTTCAACAAAACTAGAGCTTTCAAGGGGATGCATTGAGAAGGAAATATTTCCCCCAATTCTCTACTCCTTGGTTTTACCTAACCAATAACATTTCAGCATTTTCTCTGTCAAAAGCATTGAAGTGAATTAAAGAAGAACGTACATAATGTTGTTTGGACCCTTGACCTGCACCCCTTCGACCAGGAGGCCCAAAAATTCTTGGGGCAACTGGCTGCCTCCCTTGGTGGAATGTGTGACTTTTGAAATCGGGGTTGTGAATTCAAGCCCCAGGTTGGGGCTTAAAAAAGCTCCAACTTTTTTTGATTGCTTTTTTGATTGCTTAAAAAGAGAGCAAGAAAATACTAGTTTTCCCAGATTAATGGTTTCAAATTTTTAAAAAGGAAAATAAAAATACTTGTATTCAAAATTTTTTGTAGTCTGATAGGTAGCACTTAATAATGAATACAATAAACAAAAAAAATGAGTTGTCATAGGGTGTATTTTAATTCTTCCCTTATATAACCCTAATAAATCCACTGTCTCCTACCCTCTCCTGTCTAGGAGGCACACCCCAACACCCTGTATAAAAAGAATAGTGTAGGTTAAAAAAAGGAAGAAAAAAAAAAAGCGTAGTTTTTTCTTTGAAAAAAAAAAAAGGGAAATAGGCTGCATGTGGATGAAAGAACTAAAAAACTAGTTTTTCTTGTACATTTGTTGTTTTGCTTCAGTGACGCCCAAACTGATGAGATGATCAACCTCTGTGTGGACAACTTTGTTCTTAAAAAAAAAAAAAAAAAAACTAAAACTAAAACCTTTGACCCTGATTTTCAGAAATTTAGTTGCAGCCCAAAAAGATAGCAACATTCTTTGGTTAACTCGGATTCTAAAGTAATTCTTGATGAAGGAGAACCATGTTAAAATTATTCTTATATAGCACACCAATCCAGTACCTAAGCCACCTTTACACAAATATCCCTCATTATCCTGGTGTGGAACGAAGCCTAGGGAATTAATTTGTACAAATAAGTATTAACTAAAAATGGGGACTTGCCACATAATAATTAGATGGTGGAGGTAATCCAGTCTTAGGGGTAAGAATCTGACATTGAGCTGTTACCTTTTAAAAACATAATAACATTTATTGAACTAGGATTTGTTCCAAATGAGCATTAAATCATGCTAGTTGAATTTAAAGAGATCTTAGCAATGGGGAGGTGTTGCCTTAGTGGAGGTATATCTCCTCAATAAGCAAACACACAAACTTTTAGAAATTCATTCTGGAGAAATAAAGGAATATCTGGAAAAGAAAAAGAAGTGTGTATGGGGGGCTACCCAGACTACATACAGGTAAAGGGTTTCATTTCTAGAAAAGCAGCGCCACCTGCTGGTCGACTGGCCTATCGAACCCCGCTGTGGTTTGCCGGCCGCCATCTATCTTGTAATCTATGCATAAAATACAGCAGTATTTCTCAGCTGCTGTTATACATAAGAATTTTATTACCAGTCGGCAGATTTCTAACACACTGGTTGCAGTTTAATAATCCTCTATTACCTGAAGTATGGGTTATATAAAAACCTAGAATGTTAATTGTTGACAAACCAATTCTAATATGTAAAGCACTGTAAGTCACCCAGTAAATATCCAAATAAATCGAAAGGGATAGCTCTTTTTCCTCTAACAACGTGTTATTAAACAACACAACTTGATCACTTACATAAAAATAATGTTCATGCATTTGGATGTACTAAGAAATCGGGAAAATGCATTATAATCTTACTTACTGAGAGCTTTTCCTTCATTTACAATTTAGAGGAAAATATTTTTGCTATATATTTTTTTCCTTCCTTTAAAAAATGGACCTAAACCCGGGTGTCATTTAGGAAATTTTCTCATATAACAAAACCTGAGTTATAAATAACTAAGATTACATCTATAAAACGCTATATTTTTAAAATGGCAATAGAGAAGTCATGTAGAGTATAAGTCACTGATACAGTGAGTGGAGAAACACTACCTGTCATTTTTCAGAAAAAGATCACACAAACGCGATAGCAAAGGAACACAATAAAAGGAAGAAACAGGAATGTGATAGGTGACTCTGATTATATCTGCAAAGGAAACTGTGATATAAATTAACACCCAAGCACCCACAAAAGGCATATTGTATGTAGCTTCCTTGCCAGTGATCGTTACGTAGCAGCGAAGACCGGCGATTTTGTAAGAACAGACACAGTGTAGGCTTTGAAATCTGGTGGTGATAACTAATGACCACACAACTTACAACTCTGATTTGATCTCTAACAAAAAATAATAAAAATAATAAAATAAACAAAATAAAAAAGTACTCTACAGGATAGATGTATACAATAGGGGCCGTATTTTTCACTTGAAACAAATAAACCCCACATGGGATCAAAGGGCTCCAGCAAATGAAAAATGACGGTTCCTATGGTGCCCTGATTTGATCTCAAGCAAAACTACCATGCTGATAACATTCCAGAGCTTAGGAGGAAGGCAGAGCATGGGTAAAGGATTTGGGCCCCATTTGGCCCCAATTCTCACACTAATCTCACTAGAGAGAAAATCAACAAGAAGCAGAGCCCGACTATTTATAAAGCAATTTAGGAAATATGATGAGGTGACGTCTCAACACCAACCAGACCTCAAAGATGGGTTGAGATCAAGATCATCATCAATAAAAGAAATTCCGATAGAATTTGAAAGGAAAGAAATGTCATCTCTCCCCACCATCTGTTCCCCTCTTGTTTGCTTTCCAGCATTCCTTCCATCTTCCAAGAATGCACTGTCCAGGTCCATGGTAGGGAGGCAGTTTCAGTAAGATGAGGAATGATGAGATCAAAGTCAAAGATGCTCTATGAGATAGGTCCCCTTATTACCTCCATTTTACAGATGGGGAAACTAAGGGATAGAAACGTTCAGAAACCTGACCAAAGTCCCACAGTAGTAAGGGTTATTGTTTGCTTAGATGAGATGAGAATAATAAAGACTCCTACATGTGCAAGCCATTAGTCTTATTATAGCAATTGGCACGCCCTGAGCATCCATTTGGTGAACATATCAAAACATGACTGCTCCAGGAATGATTTCCAGAGAGTCCCCAGAAAACATACAAATCCTCCTGCTTCCCTCTCCTTCCCGACTTTGAGGTTCCCTAGAATTCCAGGCTTTAATTGCCAAGGAGAATCACTTAGCTCACTGCACAGTGAGATGAATGGCTTGGGAATTCCCAACCAGATAGCTTAGAAAAGACAGGAGATGTCTGCCTATTGGATAGTCAGCTTCATCTTCACTGAAGAAATCTGTGAAGGACTGGCCCCTCCAGCAACTAGTCCCTTGCAGAGGTCCCATCCATCTCTCAAGACCTCCAGGCCACAAGACCCGAGCTCCTTTCTCTACCCTGTCCGCATGCCTCGCAAGTTCCATTTGGTCTTTTTCACAGGGTCTTTCTTCTCTGCAGGTCATCAAACCTCCTTTTCCAGTAACACCTGTTTAGGGCTCTGGCTTTGAAGGCATCCTTGCTGGATGTGTTCTCCGAGTTGGACTTGTTACAGGCTGTGTGTGGAAATTTACTCATCTGCACTGAAGAAATGACCAGATCCACCTTGACAAAATGAAGAGAGCAATTCAAAGCCCCTCAAAGCTAAGAGAATGAATGCTTGGTGCATCCTGAGAGCTCTGTGAGCAATCTGGAAAGCTCTCTGTCCCCTCCTTGTCTCTAGCAGAATAAACAGAATGATGACACTCAGTAAGAAATCACCATGAGACACACTCAGCCTGTGGACACCTGGAAGTGGGAAGAATTACCACCTGAGCGCTGTTGGATTAGACCTGAGAGTCGGTGATGCCCATAGTCCTGAGTGCCCTGCAGTCTTTCTCCACAGCTGGGCGGGCTGACATGGCCATGCACAAATGGTCACAGCTCTCTCCAAACCGGGACCTCTCCTCATACTGTCCCTACCCGATGCCCTAGTATTTTTGTGCTGTCCTCATTCACAGGAAAACGATCAGGCTTATTAAAGGCAAATGTCACAAGTCCTTGGTTTTCTAGGACAAATGCCCTACATACATATGTATCCTTCACGCGGTAGCAACCCTTTCTCTCCTCATCTGATACTTCGGTAGGATTTTGCCTACAGTGATTTAACTCTGTCTAGATCTTTTTAAATATGGATCAGATTTAATTGCTTCTAGATCTTCTTTCCCAATATTTAACTTTCACAAAGAATATGGATTGTACCTGCTAGTTGATAATTTTCAAGAGCCATCAGTTATGCCCTTGATTTTCTAGCTACATTTCCCATTATTCTTCTTGTATCATATATATATGATACATGTATATATATGATACCTATATACATATATATGCACGCACGGGTGTGTGTACACATTGTTATAAGTTGTTCGGAGAGTTTTAGAAAACTTCACAGATCTGGGCAGTCCTGTTTCTGGCACACCATCTATTCTTTCAACTGATGGGTTGAGAATCCCTTCATTTATTCATTCTTTCACTCATCAAATATTTACTGAACTGGAATCCTTCAGCCCATTTCCTACTCAGGCATTCTTGCCAACACACGAAGCCCAGCCAAGGATGCCAGCATGCTCCATTTCTGACCTTGGAGGGAAGGAAGGCAGCCCCTGTGTCCTTCCTTGGCTGAGTGCAATCCAACAGGCGCCAGCCCAGAAAGCTGCCATTGGCCAAAGTGAAGATCACTTTAATGCAAGCAGTCAGCTGCACTCCCCAAAGAGGGCCCACACTCTGGTCTACAGATGCCCTCCTATGCACTGCGGGTGCATCTTGTGTGGCTCCAACTCCAGGAAGCAGTCCTTCTCACTTCACTTCAAAGTCTCTCAGTGCAACGGACCAGCCCTAACGTAGATCTGCTCCAGAAGCTTCCACTTCGAGTTTGCACAGGGTATTCTCTAGGAAAATTTGGTTGTAGTTGGTCAAGGGAGAAGTCAAGGGAGTTTCTGTTGCTGTTACCCTTGTTTGTGGGAGGACAGCGCCTTCTGTGGGTGACCAGGTGAAACGCTCCTGAGAAGAAATGCCTTGGAGTCTCCAGACTCTTCCCCCTGTTTGTCTGAGCTGGACTTCAGAAGGTCTCCCCAGAAGCTATGTCTAGAATAGCTTATCTAGAATAGCATGTCTAGAATCTCCCTCCAAACCGGGTACCGTCTAGCTACTTACAAAAAGGTGTCTTTAAAAGTCTCTGGGATTTTAAACGGGTGGGTAGGACAATGGCAGACTTGTTTCTGCACAAATAGTTTCCTCTTGGGCAAATGGCTGGCTGGGGAACCAGAAACCTTATAAGGAAATGTGGGGACAGAAGATTCCCTGATTATCTACGAAATTCAACATACTGGTACGGGAGAAAGCCCCCGAAAGAGGAGAAACGACACACAGCCAAGTGGGTGGGCGCATCCCGCCTCATTCCACTTCCAGAAGTTGGCATTCTCGGCACACGTGCCCCAGCACTGTCCGGGAGCCCAGGACACTAGTGCTTTTCTATGCCATTTTAATGACCCTTTGGGGTCTATGGTGTGTACAAATCCTATAGCCACAAACGGCCAATGTACAGTCACAATGAACACCACGGTCTGGTGCACAGAGAAATAAAAAGGAAGAAAATATTGTGCCGTGGTACTTAGACGTGCCACGTGACCCCCTCAGCCTTTGTGTGGCAGTACTTCACAGGAAATGTGTTTTGTATTTCCACTGGAGTAGGATAAGTGGTTGGAAACTACAGTGGGTTTTCAGTGAATGGGATGTGAAGTACTTCATTATTTTTTTTCCTCCATCAATGTAAGGAGACATGCTTTCTCCCTGAGAAAGACAGGAGGAGAAAGGTCTCCTTGCCAGACACAGGGATTTGAAAAATAATTTTCATGAGACAGCTGAAGCTACCACATGCAGCTTGAGCCAAGAACCTCGGGGCTGGTCCCCTGTCCCCGCCGGTGGCACCCACGAGTTTCTGCAGCCCAGCCGGGGCCAACAGCATTCATGGCCCCAGCTGGGACCTGCCTGCCTCTGTCCCCGTCAACACACTCAAGACGTGAGTCTTATTGGAAATGGGGAGGATGGCGAGGGAGGAAGAAGAAATGGGGGTTAGAAAAAGAAAATAGTTGGAGGAGACCCCAAGACTGGGAATAATGGAAGCAGCCTGGTAGGTCTGCAGTCCCAGGGGAGGCTTTAACTTTCCCTCTAATCGAAGAAAACCCCACCGAGCACAAACAGGAATGACGGCGGCGGCTGGGTCAGCTGGGGAGAATTAAGCTCAAGAAATTGAACTAATGCAACTCAACTGCTTCAGAGCCATTAATTAAAACTTTCTTTAAAAAGATTTGAAATTCTCGGATCTGTATGTGGGTAATGTGCTTCCTCGGCAGAGTCCTGGTGGCTGTAGCTCACGCCTTCCTTCCCCGGACTTCTCAGAGCAGATTCCTCTGCCTCCTCCCACCACAGCCTCTCCTCTGCAGGTCTTCTGCAGAAGGGGGGGGAGGGGGGTGTCTCCCAGCAGCCTCACCAGGCCGTCCCCTTCTTCCACAGCTGCCCCAGAAGACCTCCTAAAACAAAGCGTCTCTGGTCCCTTTCCTGACCAAACACCTCGAATGCATTCTGTCATACTATAGATGAAGAACAAAACCCCTTCGGGGCTCCCCTCCCTGCAAACAGGTCTTAGGCTCCAGCCAAACAGGGGGAGGGACCAAGCGGTTCCACCTTGCAAGGATCTGAGTAACTCAACTAGCTCCATAGCCCATGGCACTATCCCCCATGTTCTGGAATCCCAGCCCCAGCTGCCGACTTCGGCAGGACCCCAGGCAAGTTATCGAACCCTCTCCGAGCCTTAGTTGTCTCATCTGTAAATGGCACGGTTTACAGGTGCTGCTGTTTACAGCTGCCTCAACCGCAAGGAACTGTTCCTACTCAAAATGAGGATTAAATTCGTATTTGTAAAGGACATCGTGTCTGCAATGCGGAAAATGCTAGGTGTTAAATCTGACATAAACCCACGTATACAGGCGCGTGCGCGCGCGCGCACCCCCTTGCTGTGTTGGCAGAACGCCTTGCGCGCACAGTAAGAGCAGACACTACCCCAAGTCTAGTCCGCATGGGAATCGAAGTTAAGCACTGGCCACTTAAAAGCACCACGTTAAGCAGCCTCGGGTTCTGCGGGACGGAGGGCCGGTATAATAGCAGACCCGCCTGGAGAATGAGCCCTTTACTCAGATAAGACAAAAACACCCACCGCTCCGCAAAAAGGGAAAGGGATTTCTTAGCAAATCTTTGCGAGCGTCACCCTTCCCTCCTCACCTCTGCCTCTGATGTGTTCATAAGTTCCACATCCGGCCCCTTCTGAAAAGGGCTCCCATTAGGCTCCTCACTTCTGGGCTTAAATAAGAGTCAAAGATCCCAAACTCGAAGCTCCCTCCTCTGAGCATGCTGGCAACTGTCCTGAATTTGTCGGCCTGGATGACAGACGTCCATCTCAGAGGAAGGAAGCATCCCATCTCAGAGGAGGGAAGCAATGGGCACCATCCGAGGAGGGAGGATCCCCCCGCATGAACGAGACCGGGGGGACCTGCGCATCAAGCACTCATTTCCATCTGGATGGGACTTGAAGGCAGGACGCTGGGGAGCCCATGCTGCCTCGCCCCACAAGACTCTCGCGAGGGACTTTACACCATTATTGGGCTGATACTAATTTGAGATGATGCCCAATCACATCACAACAAATTAACCACAGACACGTGGTGGCAATCAACTCGGGGGGCTACCCTGAACACCGGCTGGGGGATTCCATCTCCACGAGCCACACGCTCCCACAGATGTTTCTAAAAGCCTCTTCCCAGAGGCCCATTTAGAGAGAAATTAAATGCAACTTTGACTTAATTAACGTTTTAAATGATAATGAATACAATGTAGATTCATAGGAGGCATTTACATTGTGTTGTAAAATTGATAAAAATTTAATAACTCTTTGTTAATAAGTTATGTCTCCCCAGACCCATAAAGCCTAAGGCACTGCAAACTCCAGACTGGGTCTAATCCAGGCTCCTGGTGCAGGTGGAGGAGGGAGGCAGAGATGGACTTGACATTTGCTCCAAGCCTGCTCTAATTCAAACCTCTGCTTGTTCATCAGTACTTTATTTCATACGGTAAAGGTCAGGATTTGGGCTCAAGGCAGCGCCTTGACAAGAGAGCTCAAGTGAAAGGCGGACTGGCCCTGGCATCTGTCGCCAGAGATAGCAGAGGAAGGGGGGAGATGGAGAGCTAACTGGCCACATCCGTCCTCCACCATGGAGGTAAGATGGGGAATCTGCTGCCCAGTGGTAGGAGCTGTCAGTCTGGGTATCGTGACAACCAGCCACTGTCCAGAGCAAAAATGCAAACATAATTTCCATGTCACCTTGTAGAAGGACCTCGGCTCAGCCTACTTGTGGCATGCTGACGTCTTTTCTGGTTTGTCCTTGAAGAGCCGAGTCACTTATTAAAGTGTCATACTCCTGGGAAGGGAGATGTCCACGTGACAGAGGCACACGCGAGGGACCCTTCCGTCTTTCCTCCTTCTGACCTTTCTACTTCTTGTCTCCTCTCTTTGAAGGGATTTCTTTTGAAAAGTTGGCTGCCTTTCACCCAGGTGGTGCCTCTTCATCTAAATGAGATGGATCTTCATATAGCATATTTACCGTAAACAATTCAAAAATACTTTTTTGCCGGGGGGAGGAGGGGGATCGGAACACAACGAGGTCCCCAAGTATAAGTCAGCTACATCACCTCAGCTGAAGAAAACCACTATTTATTATGAGAGAAAACCTTTGGAGATGGGCATTTCAAGGGGATTCTTTTTGAAGATTTTGCCACACATGATTTTGGCCTTACAATGCTGATTTAACGAGCTGACCACTGTCTGAGCACATGGAAGTCATCTTTCCAGTCAACCCTTGCTAAATGTGCCTCCCACAAATCGGGTGAGAGGCATTGGCTTCTGTAACCCTGCCTGCTACCAACAAAATTGCCCCAAGATGCCCTTCCAGGTCCATCGTTGGTCTCTCAGAATGATTACATGGCTGTCTGGCCCTATTTGCCTTCCCGTTGTCAGATCCTTCAATGAGGTGCGCATGGCCAACTCAGGGAAGGCCAGACAGGGCTCGTGAAGAGCCGGAGTGGAATCTGAAGGCTGTTTGAGTATTTGCTGGCGTGGAAGGAGGAAAGGAGAGAAGGAGAGGGAGGAAGACACAGAGAGACAGGTCGTAACCAGCATGTGCAAGAAAAACGGGAAAAACTGCAGACCCAGAATGAAGGAATGGGTTTACCGAATGCATGGGAAACTATGATTACATCGATTTCAGTGGAGTTTCCTTACGTTCTCCTTTTTCTATCTTTCTATCACTATGTTCGTGGTGGGAAGAGTCTTTGGTTTCAGGGCCCAGAAGTAAACAAATACAATGCTGGTCGGCGGGGGGCGGGGCGGGGGGAGACTTCAGGAAGTCACCCAAAACTACACGTAAGAGGAATCAGATAATGATAGGCTGTTGATGTTTAAATACAGCTTATTAACTCAAATCCCTCTTGAATAGGCAGTGGAGACTGTCAGTATAGGGTGTGTCCTGCTGTAGACATTTTCCTAGAGCTATTTCCACCCCTCGACCTCGTATCTGATATTATGTACTTCAAAATGCCATTAGTTCACTCGAGTGACTTTAGTTCTATTGACAATGTTAATTCTCTGCCCGTACAAACCAGAGGCTACTTGGGATAAGCTGATTTTTGTTTATTATCTGACAAGACTCAAGATTACACGAAACTGATTTCAGTATGCGTCCCTTCAACCTAATGGTATTGGACTGCTCCTCTCAACTTAACCATCAGAGTTGAATGCCTCCTTGTATTAGATTTATACCCGAAATAAAAGTCACGCGCCATTTAAAATTAGCCACAGTAGTTTGCAAAAGGGTGTGTGTAATTGTGCAGGTTTAAACTATTAGTAAATTGAAAGGTTAGTGTGAGTGATCGCACGTGTACTTGAGCTAAAACTATTTCCAAGGGTAAGTCTAAAGATCTGTTTCTCTTCCAGAACATGATTAATTTGTTCATGCCAGGGCTGCTGACGGTTTGCGGCCAGCGTCACGTCACACGGGTTTGGCAGGTCTGAATCAATAGGGTCCTATGTTGTCGCTGCTTCAAACTTTCACTGTCCCTTTCTATTAGACTGAGTGATCAGATATCAGGCAAGACTGAAACAGCACAAAAAAATTCTGAATAGAGAAGAAGCACAATTCTATAAAATTCTCTGGAGGCAAAATGGAACTGATTAGAACCTACATCTGTATTATTTACGTGTGTATGTGGCTGAACATCATTTTTTAAAAAAATATGGTCCTAGAACGTGGCTACTCATAAAACGTCTGGGCCCATATCGTCTTGGTGTCTTTTCGAAGAGTCGGTACTCCTGCCCAGGATCGTCTGGAGTAGAAACAAAACCAGGATGATGGGAAAATGAAGTCGTGTGCACAAACTCCAGCCTCTACCGTATGGAATGATTCAGTCTTGCCAAAAACATAGTCTTTGATGAATCCTCACTGGTCACTATGGGCTTTACTTTTCTGACACTGTTTCTTTTCTTTTTTTTTTTTTTTAAGTCTTCTGTGAAGGGGTTCTTCTTCCCTCAAGAGCTTTCTGCCTGTACACTCTGACCTTAAAACTCTTGAGTCCAAAAGAAAACAACTGTCAGAACAGAACGTGACTTAGCCCGACCCATCTTCGGTAACGGGCCACACCTCCGAGGAGAGGTGCCCTGAGCAGGCGGGCCCTGCTGCTAGAAGGCAGATCTTTAAAACTGTGTGAACACTTTTAATATATTTACTACTCCTCTGGGAACTGGCTACTTTTCTTCCCACTTCAGAAAACACATAATGGGACTTTGTGTTTCAATTTAATGTCCCTTGGAAACGGAAATCTTTCTCCTTATGAGAAAAAAAAAAAAAAGCAAGGAGGGAGACTAAAGGCAAGAGAGAAATGAATTAGGCAGTCTCCAAAGCACACTGGCTCAACTGGGAAACAGCGACCAAAGCAAGCTCCATAATGATATAATGACCTTTAATGAGTGTCTTGGGAAACAATACGGCCCTAGCATAAAAGACAAAGGGCAAAACCCATCATGGTTCTGCTGACACTAATTCAAAATGATTTTCAGAACAACTAAAGAATGTAAGAGAAGTAATCTGACCCGCCCATCTGACCTCACTTTGATTCAAGGGCCCTTCTCCTGCCATTTCTAATTGTCAAACCCTCTACATTTCACATCTGCTCATATTTAATGAAAAGCCCACTCTCACCACTGCTCTTTGAGTCAACCAGCTCCGTCAAATGGGCACCACCCAACCCCACCACCAGCAAGGAGAGCCCAGGGATTGCTATTGGAGTTCTGCCAGTGGAATTCTGCATAGGGATAGACATTTTTTAATTGGAGAAGAAGGCTTTACGTGGGTGCGTGAAGGGGCTCAAATTGGAATGGATTTTTTTCTAACTTATTATTAATGGTCAAAGGTGAGAGTACTCACATAGGGGTGGAGTAAATCTGCTTTTGTTTGATGACGTGAGGATAGCGGGGAGGCTGATGAAACAGGAGGTAACCCCCCCCCACCCCCAAGCTGTCAGTACCAGTTAAGCCTTCCACATAGAGCCCAGAGCTCCATGCTTTCCATGGTGGGGCTGATTTGGGAGGGTAGGGAAAGACAACAGTCTCATGCACAGGGTATTTCCAAGAGGATGGGACAATCCCACCCTAAATTTCTCTTCTCTTGGCCTCCATCAATGCTTGGATTAAATTGCAGAGTTGAGAATTCCCTCCAATTATGGTTTCTCCTGGATGAAATGAAATTACACACGCTGGGTATCACGGGCCTCACACAGGGGACACACATGTTACTGTGATTGGTATGGGTGGCTCTTGCCAAGACACGACCACATACAGCCCGAATGGCTCCTTCCTTTTCTCCCCTGAATCCCTGGCCAAGGTTTTAGAGCGTAGCGGTTATCTGATAACAGAAGAAGTTGTGCCTTAGGCAAATGGGTAACCCTTGTGGCTGGTGGTTACGTTCACTGCCATCAGTCAAAGAGGTGGTCAATCTGTACCACCAGAGCTCACCACTTTGCTCTCCTCACCACCCCCCCCCACCTCCAATCTTGAACCTAGTGTCTTGACATACATCTTAGACAAACAAATTCCTTGTGTGGTGGCAACTGATCTCACCTTGCATCATCATAGGAACTAGCAAGAATTCTCACGATGAGAATAAAAGGGTAAAGGTTTATACTGGGGCATCAGTACCAAAGATTTGAAAGGAACTTTCTTCCTAGAATTTTAGGCAAATGTGCCTGGGACAGTCCAAAATCCCTCTTGACACAACCTCTTTTAAAAATGAATCCTGTTTCTTGGCACTGTTCTGGAAGGACAGTGAATTTTGAGGAAGAAAAGATGATTCTCTGGTCCTAGATATAACTTTTCCGAGTGACTTGAAAATAGTTAGATGCACAGATTTTGCCTCAGACCTGAACAGCAGGTTCAAACACCAGCACGTGGCCTGGCATACCACTCTACCATATACAAGGATGTCAGGACTCCCTCGGCCCTGGGAGCCTCGACGGGTCACTGTCCCACAGGCACCCCATGCTGGCACTGCCTTCCACACCAGCACAGGTCAATCAGCAAGTTCTTCGCAGGAATAAACGCACAAGAGCGAATTGCTCTTCCCGTTCCCCCACCCCCTCGCTGCCAGTGTGCATTAACTCCCTCTGGTGAAAGTTTAGTTCATCCAGCCCTGGGCACTGAGAAGGAGAGAGACCAGGTGGCAATATGGTCACCAGCCAGTGTGGCAGGTGCTTTCAAGAGGAAGGGGTGAAGCACAGAAAAAAGGACTGCCTTTTGTCTCTCGTGCTACCGAAAATGCGAAAATAAGGTGAGACCCACACTTGAAGACATCCAAGTCTTCACGTGGAAACACAGCCTCTTCTGCCCTTAGTGGAGGACCCGCAACCCAGCCCCTCAGTGTGCGTGCTAGAGCTTTCTGTAACATCACCCAGGAGCCATCAGTAAAATACCACAAAGTCCACACTGTGGACAAGGACAAGGAAGGCCTCAGGAATCTGCTGCATGTCAGCGTTGCCGGCTGCCGGCTGCCAGCTGCCAGACCTTGACCGGTTCTTTACCATCCCTGACCTTGTGGGTGACCAAGAAGACTGCCCTCAAGGTGCTGTGCAGTGGACTCGGGGAAATCATGGCAGTTCGTGGCTTATAGTTTTTGTTGGTTATTTGAATTCACAATTGCTACAGGAGACCTTAGTTTAAGTGCAAGATTCTGTTCTGGGAGAAATAATGATCCTTCGAATTAATCAGCTTTCTGAGGAAGCCCTGGACTGCACCAGTCAATATAGGCTTACAGATTTCGAACACGCTTTTCCAGAACATAGGACACAATCTGGCACTGGAGGAATGAGATACAGGTTAAAAAGACAAGGTTTAAAAAAATAAAAGAAGAAAGAAATCCACATTCATCTTAACCCAGTTGTATTTTAGAAACGATCTAAGCTCACTAAAAGCAATTTTATGGTAGACTTGGCTTGTTCTACTTGTTCCCTCTCCTTCCTCCCTGCGACCCAAGCCAATGTATAGCTTTGACCCAGATATTAAGATACGCATTTCCATGCATCTTTGTGTTAATAGAGTATTTGATTTGCTGTCACATTAATTTCCATTTATATTTATTTAAAGAGGGGGACTACCACTAGACTCTACTATCACCAGCCTGCACGCCATTACCAGAAACGCAATGAGTTAACAGAACAGGAAGGGAGGCCTTCCCTGGCAGGACGACCTATCCATCACCACATACAAGGTCACACTGGGAAGAAAACATCAGCCGGACGGACGCACAAGAACCACAGGGCACACAACACAAGACGGGGATGATACCACAGACAGCACAGACACGGAACTCCGTGTGTCGGGGTCCAACTTACAGGCACGGAAACTGGTGGAGCAATCATTAACAGAGACAGAAGAAAGTGGGAAGGTTCTCTCAAGGGTGTCCATGTTAGCACGCACACGGCCTGACATGCATGAGCAGTCACGCTCAGAGCGTCCGCAATCAAAACAACATGCCCGTCTCATTCTCTTGTAGATGGACATCTTGGCTATCACCATGTGGTTGGATGGAGGAGAGGAAGAGCGGTAGTTAATGGCAAGGTCACACACAGCAAGGCAGCTAGAAGGGAGCTAAAGGGATTTAACACAGGTCTTAGTTCACATTAACAGTCTTGACCCAGAAAAAAAAAATGCAGAGTGACTGCTGGTAACAGTTTGGTTGTACATCAAAAAAAGTAGCGAAAATATAAATTGCCTTTACCATCCCCCCAAGGCTGTTGTGTATCATTTTTCTCCCCTAGGTAAAGTGGGTGACTACAGGAAGCAGGCATGGCTGATTACAATCCGGTTCTTGGATGAGAAGAAGAGCATGTTAGAGACAGCAAAAATGTAACCAACATTTTTCCCCTGGCGCAATTAATACAGGAGGTCAAAATCTACACACAGCCAATCAATTAATTGCTTATTTGGTACAATAAATGGTTTTTGCAAGATGCAAAATATCTAATATGCAGGCTTTCTAATTTCCATCCATTTCTGGGCATTAGGCAGAGCCTAGGACAAGCTTTCATCAAATTAGATGTGAAACGATTACATGTTAATATGGAATCTGAGGATGCCTCTGCTGAACTTCCCCAGAGTGAGTTTACATGATGCCTACAGGAATTTAAATTTACTCTTGACAGAACAAATATCCAAATCTGTCCATATAAGAAATGCAGCTACTCAAGGCTAACGCTGCGTATTTGACATTAAAGGCAGTTCACAAATAAGAAATCACCAAAAGCATATGAGATGTTGGTCTATTGGAATGCATTTAGCTACTCATGGGTGTATTTTCTGCTTAAAGCTGGGAGAATCGGAAAATCGCATCTGCTTTTCTCTCCTCACCCACTGAACATTCAGAAAGCCATCGGGCTCTCGGTTAATCATAATTTTTTCTTATACAGAAAATACTGGCTGAAATAGATTAGCGATTATAAAACATGAAGTCAGAGATTAGGTCCCATGTCAAATATCTTAACTTATATTTGCAGGTAGCATTTAATAGCTCTTCGAAAGCTGCTATCATAGGTTCTGGCCTGCCTGGGGATCCAGCTTGCATGCTGACCCCCAAACCCTGCTGGACATCACTGTAGCGGTTCTCAAGACACTTCACCCTTATCCTTCAAGCCAATTTATATTTCAGTCCGAGGAGCTTTTTGTGCCTCATTTTGATGCTACAACAGGCAAACGTGTTTGCTCATCACTTAGCATGAACCAGCCTGCTTCTCTCACAGGATGGGAGAAGAACTTCTATTTATTTCAAGCATCATTGCCAAAGAGTAAGCCTGAACTGGAGAGGTGTTACTCCTGGCGCCCACACCTTCCATTTTAAAAGTCATTTTTTCCCCCTCTTTCTTTTTCTTTGTGGAGAATGGTTGTACTCTTACTTTAAAATACGGCTTGTGGTTTTGCCCTCTTTGAATGTTACAGTCACCAGGAAGAGGGGTTTAAATCTCTCAAATGGGTCAAGTCCTGTTCTAAGACCTTTATGACTTGCCATACAGTATATTTGTCAAGCAGGGGTAACGTTATGATTGTGAAGAACAGGCACTGGGGGAGATGAATGAGAGATCCGTTCCTGTAAACTTGGCTCCCATTTTTAGTGACATGTTCTTTTAGCATCCTAGCGAACTGGTTGTTCAAATCACCATCATGCTCCCCAGCCCTCTTCCATGCGTGGTACATCATTCCTGAGCTGAGCTGAGCTTTTACCGAAAAAAAAAAAAGGAGAGAGAGAGAAAAGAAAAAAAAAAAAAAAGAAAGAAAGAAAGAAAAGAAAAGTTCCACTATAGCATTTGAATTGGAAGACTTCAGAAGGCATAGCATGAATGCACAGACACCCCAAACAGTAGGAGTTCAAGTCAAGAAAGAAGAAAAAGTCTTCAGCTAAAGACACAAAAGTAAAATTATTTTACACACATCCAGATACGATGGACAACTGGTAGACTGCTTGCTTATTTGGGGGGCTGGTTCTTTTACTGGAAATATTGATTTGTCATTTACACAGAGGTGGGAAACAAAGATAATTTTTTTGTTTCACTATAAATAAATTGTTTTGAAAAAAATTTAATCAAATGCTGTAGCAGAAGAGAAGCCCATCAAACTCTGAAATGCTATGCTTCTCATTAGCAACAGTCCCTGGTTTTCATTTCCATACTGCCATTTTGGGTTCATATACAATAATAGAATCTGACACATTTATAGGGAAAGAGAGTTCTTCTATATATACCGTCTTTAAGGACAAGGGGAGGGAGGATGAGGCGGAATAACTTTGAAACGATTCTGTGAGAGGTAAGCCCATCATAATGGGTGATTTTAAACCTCGTACTTGATAAGGGCTTCAGGAGGAAACGCAACTTCAACCCAGGGCCTCTCAGGAACTGTTTGCAACGGTTATTGCTGGCTGTTCTGGAGACCATGCATTGTTCTAAAATTTCATATTGTTAGCATGCAGGAACAAGCTGAAACTGGTAATCGAAGCAGCAAAAAACCATTTGCTATAAGAAGATTAAATGTTAATTATAAGCAGTCACATTCCAAAGCAGCATATGCATAAAAAAGCAAACATGCTATTACTCGTCATTCCTCCCCAGTGATCATTTTTACACTCACACCAAATACAAAATAGAAATCTCAAAAGACAAACAAGCACCACCACACACAAAAAAATAAAACCAGCAAGAATGACCAATGAGAGGCTCAAAGACAAGACAGAAACAGTTAAAAAATGATTGAGCCCCACATGTTGACAAACCTTTGTGAATTACAATGGCTAGACCAAGGTGCCACCGACTGGGAGGGTGGCTCTCTCGCTCTACTTCTGGAATAGTCCATTTTCATCGACAGCCCCCACCCCCAAGATGTCTTCACCTATACACTTCTGGGCCCACCCTCTTAACAGGTAAGGCCGATCTGACCTCCCTTCTGGTGGAGTGATTCATCAGGCTTGACGGATATACCTCCCAGCCAGGAAGAGCCCTCCTCCAGGCCATTAAATGAGTCACCAACAAGCACTTGAACTACACACGTTTGAGGATTTGCCTGCATGGTAGTAGCTGTTCCATAGGATGTGAACACTGTGTGTAAAATTACACTTTCAAGTTGTAAAATAAAATTTTATCAAAATTAAGTCGTGGCTCTCCTGACTTAGAAGATACCACCCCTTGTCCCCTTCAACTGTCTCTGGCTTCCTAATCCTCCTGTTTTGTTTTAGCGAATCACAGATATTCACAATCACTGGTGTTTTATTTCCATTTCTCCGTGACTGTTTCCTTTGCAAGAGCTGATGTAGGTTAGAAGGTTAATTTCAGATATCAGAGTGCCACTTAAAACTCCCGAGGTTAGGTTTCAAAGAGCAACTTTAAAAGTTTCAGTATTTATTTAAACCAGAGCTAAATTTCTTAATCTACTTCCTGGACACATAAAGTGCCCTCTCACCTTTGGTGTTTGCTGATTTTCTTTTCCACACAGCCACCTAACACTCTCTTCCCAAATCCCAAGCCTCGGAAAAGGGAAGTTTCCCCAGGATTCCAATGCACATGTAGATGCAAAGTAGATCTAGAAGGACCTCTAGTGGATCTGCATGGAAGAGCAGCTAGCCAACGGACTGAACTAGCTGGCCTTTCTCTGCAAGGGAGCAGGAAGGGGACCCTGTGTGCCTCCAAGAATTGACATCTTTGCAGTGTCATTTCAGTCCAGCGGTTCTGGACATACACAGCAGACGTTAGGGGGCAGTGGGGACAAAGCAGTGAATTCTAGGAGTTGGTTCAAGAGTGGCGACTTGCAAACACATTGGCTCTACCACGGCTGGTAGACAGGGCCCACTTCAGCGGCAGCTGGCTGGGTCTCCTCGAAGCCCTGCTGCAGCTTCCTGAGACGGGAAACAGACAAGAGCATGTCTCTGGTAGGCATGACTACTGTAGCTACTTGTCATTCCGTATTAGGGCTTTTGGAACTTTATGCCTAATTAATTGGTCCTATAGGCCAACTTACTGAGGGAAAGCAGAAATATAAGCCTCTGGGGACTCCGTTTTCTCTTTGGCCCACACCACCACGTTCTTGTTCTTGGACCGGCGCCACCGATTCCAAGAGGTTATGTGGTTGCCAAGAATGAGACCCTGGATCTCACCTTCCTCTGAAGAACTTTGTCTCGGCCCTCTTACAATTTGAGAAAAAGCTTTCATGTGCTTTCCTTCACCAAAATGGAGTGGCTATTCCTCCAATATTTCCATTATGACTTCCTAGTGCTATTTGTAGAGATAAAAATGAGAGTGTTGCCCTAATGGACATCATCAAGGCTATCCGTTTACTCCTAAGTGTTTAAAAATGGGGGATTTCTCAGACCTACTCTCGGACCACTTTTCCTGTGTTTTCGAGGGTCATGATCATGAGAAAAGAAACCTGTAGAGAAGTGGCTGGTGGAGATGTGGCTCAGTTACTGCTCCTTCCTTGCGTCAAATGGACAATGAGCTGTCACGCTCAGGATCACTGCCGGTTAGCCCTTCTGAGCCAAGCCTGGAACGAAGAGGGAGTTGGACTCCATCCTGTGCTCAGCACCATCTGCCTCCCGCATCAGCAACCAAATTGCCAACCAATTTCCAACGGCAGAATCTTAATTTCCAGGGTGGGCTGGAAGGGGCAGGGAAAGTAGCGCTGGACTGAGAGGTTCAGGTGGAGTTTTCCAACCGCTGGAGAAAGTTTTCTAGATTTGAATAGAGCAAATTCAAAGGAAGACTAGTGTGGAGGAAGAAAATACCCACTGCTTTCAGCTCACAGGTACTTCTTAGATCACAATGACATGTTTAAAATCAATCCCAGTGGAGGAAGGATGAATTCCAAGCCTGAACCCTGAAGCTGCTCTTCACAGGCTCAGAAGCAACTAAAACTAGAACTAGAAGCATCCACGGAATGAAAATGTCCACCGAGGCAGAGGGGAGATGCTTTCGTCTGACGTGAGGCTGGGAATCGGCGAGCGTTCTTTCCAGTCCTGTAAATGAGGAATGATGTCTTCACTTAGTAAAATTCCTCCTATTAGTTTGTGCAGGGAGAAGAAAGATCTTCTGGGTGGTTTTCCAAGAACAGAAAGAGGGAGAAGAGAAAGCTAGTTAATGTCAGTGGCACGAAGTACACAGAACTCATCGATCCCGCCCTCAACAGCACACCGTGGCTGTGCAAGGCAGAGGCATTTGGCACCAGAGTTGTTTGGTGATTGACATCCCCTTTTCTGTCTGATTCCGAAGGATCATGAGGTAAAGTAGGCGCCTTTGCAGGTATGAGAGTGGCACATGCCCTCGAGCCATCCTTCCAGGTGTTCAGCAGATAAAGGGAGCCACAGAGTCCATTTTGGCGGCCTTGTGTGACAGACTGAAGACGTCATTGATTTCTTTTGTCTGTACATTAAGCATTCTAGAGCCTCAAACTCAGAAGACTAGCCAGAACCAGATGACCCCCTCGCACAGCGCCAAGGCAATCAGAGTTCTGAGTGCTGAGATATCTCCGGATGCCAGGACCGCTGGACTGAACCAATCGGTCGGCTGGGTGTCGTGTTCAGTGAAGTCTCACGGACGTGAGTACAGACCCGACGACACTCACCGCTGGTGCCACCGAGGGCAGCGCTGCTCGGAGTCACCCACAGAAACACTGGCCCTGAAATGGCCACATCTTGTCGGGTGAGAGGGGCCCTACTCTGTGAGTAAGTTAGGGGCTCAGAGACTTACATTCACTCGTTCCGACTTCTACCTAGCTCACTAATGAAATGGAACACTGTCCTTAAGCCAACGTTTCCACCTGAAACCAGTAAACGGATCTTCCAAAAAGCCTGACTAACACCCACAGCAGAACTGGGTATGTCCTAGTGGGTACTGATTGGAAGGGGAACTTTGTTTTAAAAGCAAGGGAACTTCATAGACTGTAGGAAATAATTACCACTGTGGAAATACTTGTGTCCAGTAAGGGGGCTTAAGATACTGACAATCCCAAAGTCTGGTATCCAATTAATTCTCTAGCAAGCACTTTCTCACATAGAGAGGTATGAATATTGTATTAAATACATCGCTCTCTCTATAAAATATTTCTATGCTTATATATAAAAATGTTCATTTTTACATATAAAGTACTGGTACGTATCATATATATATTGCAACCCAGGAATATATATGTAGCATATGTGTTTCCTTCAGGATACGAATTCAAGCTCAGTAGCAGAGACCAGGTCTGATTTATCAAAGGCAAGCATGACAATGACCCCCAGTTGACGAGGCATCTACAGCTAGAGTGGTAATTACCTCAGCCTACTCAGCGTCCCCTAAAGGTCCCGAGACAAGGCCTTCAAGAGAAACACTGTGGTCAAGGTCTTATTTTCAAATGGAAAAATAAGACAGCGCCAGAAGCTGGCAAGAGGCTGTGGGATGGGAAGATGAACGGAGGTGTGGAGAGGGGGTCCCTGATCTGGGGAGGGGGTCTCTAGCTCCAGGGTCCTCTGCAGACCATGTTGGATGAGGGAACTGGGGCATGATGTCACTGCTACATGCAACATAAATACCAAAAGAAAAAAAGAAACTGAAACTGTACAGAAAATAAAAGAAGTATCTCTTCTAGAGAAAGACAGGGGGAACTGGACTCCGGGCTACTGGGAACCCGTTTTACTCACAATATATCACTACCAGTGTGCAGTTAAAATAGAGTAGGGGCCGTATTCCAAGGCAGCAAAGAGAAAAAAAAATAAATCAAAAATATGTCAATGATTAGAAGTTCAAGAAAATTCCTTCAAACACATCAATTCAGACATGACTTGTCCCCTGGGAGTCCACCCTTTGGCAAACTTTTACAGGCTGGGGGAAAAAATGTAAATCATTAGACCAGGTTTGTTATACAGAAGAAGAAAATGGGTAAATAGTAGATTCTGAGAACTTGCTCCTTGGCCAGACAGCTGAATTTGACTCTCTTCCTTGATGGAATGCTATGAAGAAATGGAAAGAAATGCAAAAGTTAAACTATACTACCACAGAATTTCCAGAAATGGAATGTCCACACTCGGTATTTCTCCAGATAGTATGGCATGAAATGTTCAAGGCAAATGGGGAGGTGAGGGTGGGGTTGGAAGGGGGAAGAGCTAGGTTGGAAGGGGAGGGTTAGGAAGCTGTGGATAAAG
Organism: Lontra canadensis; assembly: GCF_010015895.1. Lineage (NCBI taxonomy): Eukaryota > Metazoa > Chordata > Mammalia > Carnivora > Mustelidae > Lontra > Lontra canadensis. Next base: position 39,314,119 of record NW_022630997.1, on the reverse strand, counting down.
ACCAATGACTGTCACCAGCTCTGACCTCATGGAGGTGGATCATTCTAGAGTGAATTATTAACACCTGGCCTAAGAGGTTTGGACCAATGACTGTGTGGGTCAGCTGCCCTCTCCAACCTAGGGCACTGGGCAGTGTGTAATCAAAGGCACAGGAACTTCCCCCCCCCTCCCCCGCCAATGCATCATTCACAGTTCTAGCTCCTTCTAATGAAAGTTTCTTTGCAACAAAAAGCTATCTTCCCCAATTTCCTGACTTGCCTGGTATGCATGGGGAGGTTCATGTTTAATCATTCACTTTATTCTGACTGCCCCTTACACGTACACATCTGCATCCTGCCCTCTGGAACACAGGCTGTTATGGCCTTTTAATTAGAAAGAACAATATTTGGACAATTTTGATTGTTATCAAACATTAACCTCACAGCCAGAGGCCTCTATGAGATGAAGAGTCCAAGAGGGAAGGGGGTACAGGGAGCCAGGGGCAAGACCCCCATCATGCCGGCTCCGCTTTGGGAGGCAGTCCTTCCATGCCAACCCATGCCATGCATGGGGAGAGAGCACACACGTCACCAGCTGAACCAGCTCTAAGGAGAATGAAGAGAATATGATTATTTCAAACAATTGTGTGCCTCTCCCTCCAGGATGAATTTAAAGTCAACTGCTGTTTGCTTGCCTGGAACCAGGGTGCCAAAATATTCTAGAGTCCAAATCCTCATTTCTAGGGACCTAAAAGCTTTCTGCTGAGTTCCATTGCAATGCCTGGTGGGGAACATCCAGTATCAGAGACATTTTCTCCCCATCATTCCACCTTCTACCCTTGCCTTTCTAGAGTCTGTTCTCTGCCACGTCACCATGGAGGTCATCTGATACAGGAATTGATGATGTTGTGTCCTTGCTCAAATCTCCCAGTGGCTATATCAATTATAGGACTAAAACCCAAGGTTTCTCATCATAGCCTCTGACTTCCTGTATGACCTCATCTCATTCCACTCCTTCCCCATTCCCACCAGCCCCCCGGCCTGCCTGCCTTCCTTCCTTCCTTCCTTCCTTCCAACACTTCAAACTTTTTCCTGCCTCTTGACCTTTGCCCTTGCTACCAACCTGGACAAAGTCTCAGCTTCAATGTCACCTTCTAAGGGAGGCCTTCTAGACCTTTATGGCTAAAGCAGCATCCTGACAATTTCCCCATACCCTGTCTCCTCTCTCTTCATGACATTTACTCTATGTGCATTTAATGGTTTGTATGATCATTGTTTGTCTCCATTCATTAAAGTGAAGACTTCAGAAGAACACTGATGTTATCTGGTTCACCCCTCCATCCCTGGCACCAAGAATCTACCTGGCACAAAGAAAGCACTCAGAAATATGTGGATGGCTAGTCAATAAGTGAATTTCAGTGGTACTCCATGGGACCAGGTTCTGTGGCACATGTCTGGTCATGGATAATTGGCCCCAACACTCTCCTGCATTTCCCAACCCCCTCCACTACGAGAGTTTCCTTACAAAGGAGTTGACCCTTCTGTATTTGTTACTCTCGTTGACTTTCACCTTGGGATACAGTGTTCCTCTGACGGAAATGATCTGGGGGATGCCTGGTTATCTGAGCTGTGTTTCTGTGTGCACGGCCAACCAAGCAGGGCTGGGATGGACGTCCTGGTGAGGAGGACCTTTGGCGTCAATGAGTTTAGGGGATCAGAAGTAGAGTGGATTTGTTCTGGGCCTTACACACCCTTAGATGCTCCCCTTAGGTTGTCAGAATCAGAGAATTCTTAGACCTCAAGAACTTAGTGTCTCTTTGGCTGAGACCTCAATAAATACTCATCTTAGTAAGGTGTCAGAGCTGGGGGGGAACGGGGCCGTGCGTGTAGAGTCAGTGGAGAAAGCAAAACAATGGACCTAAGCTGCCCCAAACTTGGGAACCAGCCTCGGAGGATTTCTACAGAAACTCTTCTGGACCAAGAGCGCTCCCATGGGTATTTGCCTAAGAGATCGAGTATCTTTGTGCTGCACCAGAGCGATATTTATATCTTAACTGGTTTTTCATTACTGTGACCCCTTTAGGAATGCAGTGAAAAAAGCCCTAACTTTGGTTGGCATATCCCAGGAATAGTGCTCTTCTATCCGGTTTCTGCTTGTGAAAAAGTATTTTATGGGACGATCTTTCATAACTATGATTCTACTCTTCAGACCCAACGTCATTGCCTTGCCCTTCTCTCTTGCAAAAATCATCAGAACACTGAGTGCACAGCATGGAAAGGCCTTTGGGTGAGGCTGAAGCCCTGTGTGTTGGGTCTGTGTGACTCTTAGCAATCTCATCCTCCCACTAAACTTGGAGACTTAGTTTCCTCTTTTTGTAAAATGGAATTAATGACATCCCCTGACAATTACCCAGAATTAGGGTGAGGATCAAAGACAATAATGATCATAAATAAGGCTCTGAAAACACTAAATCACCATAGGAAGGAAGGCATCATTATTATTGTTTTCTTTAGGGTCGTGAACAATTTCTATTAGGCAATACAACATAATGGCCTCAAGAGGCATGGCTTTCTCGAGGCATGCCCACTCTAAGTCCTGGTTTCTTGGGAGCTCATGATCCAACGTTCCTGACTTACCATATCTTTCTCAAGAGGTCCCATTGACAAGCTGCTTTGGAAGAGATTTGAGATGGGATATGCCAGAAGCTACTGAGCCCAATCTAGTCTACCCCAAGGAGCAATGGTGTTTGAGGTTGGTTACTGGAGCAATGGCAAATAAAGCTGATTGGTGATGCCCAAGTTCTCTTCCTGGGCCAGTCTGAAGAAACTACAAGGGAAAATTCTGGATCTTGGTATCAAACCTTACAGCAGTCCCAAATGGAAGAAGAGTCAGCTCCCATTAGGGAGACAGCATCCTCAGACTCAGTTTCCCTTTCAGCCCTACAGCAGCCATCTTCACACTTGGTGGTCCCACATCCACTGGAAATCACTATGTAAAAGTACTTCCTCCTCCATGGTCTTAGCTGCCCTCCTTTTCATACACCGCATTGACCACATTCAAGTGGACACAACCACCTGGGCCTCCCCTCAGGGTTCAGAGGTGGGGATTAGGCACCAGGTTCACTCAAAGGTGTTGATGGTGGTGATTTTCCATCCTCTGCTCTAATAAAGCAAGGACAAGCATTTTTTTCATGTCTCTTTAAACTGCTGGGTGAAACATAAACATATTCAAGAAACCTCTTGATGTTTAGTGTTTCTTTAATAGGAAAAGGAGAAGGGAAACAAATTTGGGGAAAGGGAAAGGAGGGGAGGGGGAAAGAAACACTACTTACGCCGTTTGCAGCCGCATTTTTTTATTCTTTTGGGATCTGTGATGTCATCGTGACAGGCCTTGCAGTAAAAAAATGCCCTGGAGAAAGAGAATGGAAAAACTGACACATTTCATAATCCGCCCGAATGAAACGAGCACCACATTTCCTCCACCGTGGTGCCAAATTAATGAAACACGCCGGCACTAATTTCCTTTCATCTTTTGAAAGGTTTAGACGTTTACAGACGGAAATGTTTGTTGCAAGACCTTTCATTTCAAACACAGGATTCTGCAATTTGAGTTAGTGCTTCTTTTAATAAACTTTCCTTTGAAAAGGAACTGGGGGAATGGCTGCTGATGGGACACCCTGGGTCTGCTTGTCTTTCATTGTTGAGCACAGCATCCAGTGCTGCTCATGAGAACATGCGGGCAATCAGCCCCAGGCCCTTGGTGGGGAAGTTGAATCCATCTCCGAAACCCTCGCTGTCTGGTCAGGTATTTATGGAAGGGGCCGTAAGGAGAAAGTTCTGCTATCAAATAAAAACTTAAGACTTATCACTCAGAAAACACATTTCTTTTCAAAATGAGAGAGGTTAAGGACACAGGTGGACAGGCAAAGACAAAAGCTGTGAGTCAAAGGTGTCCTCTGTCAAATTTCTTCTGGCAGTTCACAGCCCACGTTTGCTCCCATACTGGAAGAACCAACTCCCATACTCTCCGGCCCTGAGAACATGTTTTCTTCTCATGGTAGAGCACAGCTCAGCTGAGCATCGCAATGGGGTGGGCAGAGGGCACTCTAGGGTTGGGTACCCAATGAAAGCAACAAATAAGAAAATCCCCTTGACTCACTTAAGTATCAAGGTGTGATTACCAATCACATTGGCTGTGTCAAAGATACTTTGGATGAGACAAAACAAGATCATTCAAGCACAGAATGCAAAGGACCTAGAAGAACAGCATTGAAGGCCTAGATCCTTTCAGGACAGGGGATTACTGGGATAAAATTTCACTGGAACAACCTCACAAGCTCTGGATATGGGGACCAACAAAGTCCTTGGTTTCACCATTCCCAATGTAAAATTGAATGCCAGGGATAAACATGGTCTTCCCTTGACCAAGACTATAAAAAAAAGAAACACAATTCTTGACCATTCTATTCCTAGTTTCCTTTTTATGTTTTCACAGAACTTGCACATGATTGGCACCAGGTGCAAACCAATGTTAAGACTTTGGGATCTGGGGGGCTGCCTGGGTGGCTCAGTGAGTTAAGCCTCTGCCTTTAGCTCGGGTCATGATCTCGGGGTCCTGGGATCGAGTCCCGCATCAGGCTCTCTGCTAGGCAGGGAGCCTGCTTCCTCCTCTCTCTCTCTCTCTCTCTCTCTCTCTCTACTTGTGATCTCTGTCAAATAAATAAAATCTTAAAGGAAAAAAAAAAAGACTTTGGATCTGGAAGAGACCTTGGAGGTCCCCAGGACTCCGTGTCCCCATCTGTAAGTTGAAGAGGTTGTCACAACCTGCCCAAAGTCATCCTGTGCTGGGCTCAGCTGGCCGCAGGACTTCTAAATCCAAGCCCGAAGCTCTTCATGCATTAGCAGCTCATTCACTGTTTCTTTAAATGCCAGTGTTCATCCATGTTGAGAAAGAAGAAAGAAAGTAAGAAAGAAGGAAAGAAAGAAAGAGAGAGAGAGAGAGAAGGAGGGAGTTATGAAGGGAGGGAGGAGGGAAGAAAGGAAGGAAAAAGGTAGCGGATTGTTTGCCCTGAGTGGCCATGTGGCTAAGAAAGGGGAAGGACAGGAATGGAGGAAGCCATTTTGTTTCTGCCATTTTCTCCCCCATATAATGTTCCTCCATATAATAATGTTCCTCCATATAATAATAATGACAAGAGTAACAGGGAACATTTATAGAACACAGACTGTAGGGCAGGTGCTATTCTAAGCACTTTATAAGGATTAATGAATTTGATCTTCAAACAACACTTTGAAGGAGTCATGATTATTATCTCTGTCTTACAGACAAGGAAACTGAAGCAGAGAGAGGTTACATGACTTGCCCAAGGTCATGCACAGTCAGGATTCAAGTCCAGACAGCCTAGTCCCAGAGTTCAAGGTCTTAAAGACATTATCTAATAGAGGATGAAACAGTGATAAGTCTGATTAGACTGTTGAGAAGATCACGTAGATTTTTACTTCATGAATTAAAGCTAGATTCTGAAAATAAAGGTAAAGTTAAAGAGTGAGATGGGGCCAGGGAGTGGGGGTGGGGAGGGTCTCTGATCCACAGTCCTGGAGACACATCCCCTACCTGGAGGGAGCACGGTACCTAAGCTCCAGTTGAGTTTTGCCAGGTCGCACTTCTTTGCAAGCGCCATGCTCTTCCCCACCCACTTCTGTCTCTCTCATACTCAGCTGGCAAAGCCCTCCCCTTACTGTACACCTCAACCTGAGCAGCCAAGTGGTCAGGAAAGGAAACACAACTGTGCTGACTGATCTTACTTAAAATCCATGGCCATGGAATCCAGAGGACTTTTCACACACCTCAGGCCTCCTGCATATCCCCTCCTTCCACCTCGACCCTCTCTGCTCTCCTCCCCACTTCCTCTCCTGCTTACTCCACCCCTTCCCCAAGTGGCCCTCAGCTGATGACCTTGACACACACATCATCGAGAAGACCAAATTTCCATACCCCGGAAAGCCAGTGTTTACGGTCTCCTTGTCCTCTGGTGTCCTGTTCTGTTCAGCCAATGGGAAGAGCCAGCAGGAGACTGGAGGATGGGAAGGGAGAGTTCCCCCCTACTGAATCATGAGTTGGTGGTAGCCCCATCTCCACACTAGAGAGGGCTCAGCTCCTGCCAAGCAGCTTTTCCTACACTACAACTTCTCTCTCCAGGCTCTGATAGCTCTTTCCCCTTGACTCATAGATTCGGGGCTGAGAATGGCTCCCCTCTGTTGCTAGCTCTGGGGTGCTTTACCATTCCTTGTTTGTTCTTCCTAACTCTCTGCCTACAACTTTATATGGTCCCTTCATAAAACTCCTCTCTTTTCTTATTTAGGTGTGTCATCTGCTTCATCTGTCATCTCCCTGCTACAGCACACAAACTGATACCTCCAGCCTTCATCTTTCCCCCCAAACTCTAGAACCTTAGATCTAACTGCCTTGATGACATCTCTATGTTTATGTTTGGTTACATATCGCCTACTTAACATAGCCAAATAAAATTCTTAATTTCTTATGCCCCAAACTTGCTCCTTTTCTAGCTTTCCCCTTCTTGGTAAGGTGAGGAGCCAACATCTACCCAACTGCAGAAGCTCCACATCTAGGCTCCATTCTTGATTCCTCTTTTTCCACCTTCTTTCTTATATGCAGTCCACCAGGGGCCCTACAGACTCTCTAGTAAAATATATTATGACTCAGTCTCCCTTCTCTTCACCTCCACTCTCTCATCTAGCCCATGTTATTCCCCCTCAGTTACACAATGTAGTCTCTTTGTCTCTGGGCCCCCTCCCTTATTGCACTACATCCCATTCTTTAGAATAAACAGGAAAGACCTTTCAAAATGTAAATCAGGCTACTTCACGCCCAGCTTAAAACCATCAATGACTCCATTTTATAACAACCCAACCCCTGCATCAAGTCCTATGGGAGTGAGCCCTGCCTTTCTCTCTCACCTCCTCTCCTCACACTACTCCCTCAGACACACTTTCCATCCCTTGCCTTCCTGCACACAACACTGTCTCCACCTTGTCCCCTCTTCCCTTCTGATCTTTGTGTGATGGACTCTTTCCCATCACCCCCATTTCTGCTCAAATGTGGCCCCTTTTAGAGCAGCCTTCATTTAAACACAATCTAAATCAGTGACCCAGCTGCATTAATTCTTTGATTAATGTACCATAAATAAACAAAACTGCAATTCTCTCCTCCCTAGAACATGAGCCTCTGGAAGCAAGGGCTTTGTTTCACCACTGCTCCCCTGGCACCTGGTACAGAGTGTCCTAGAAAATGACTGACCTGCAGACATTTGATGGATGAACGAGTTTGAGAGTACTGCCCAGTAACGCTAGATCTGCAAGTTGTTCAGGAGAAACCAGGAACAGGGATTTTTAAATAAAAGATGAGGAGGTCTTCCTCTTGGCAACTCATTTATTTGTTAAAATCGTGAATCAAACGAATTCTGTCTGTAAGCCAAACTCGGTCAATGGGGCACCATTTTGTGATTCCTACATCATAGACTATGGGCCAAGTTCATTTAAAAAGGAAAATATTTAGGGCAAGGAATAGGGGGCAAGTGACTGAATGTTCACCCCAAAGTGAATTTTCTAAGACAGGAATGGATGGTTTCACTCCTCTTTTCCTATAACAGGGCATCTGAAAGTTTCTATGAGCTAAAAATCCATTAACTTCTTGGGTTGCTTTTTTGTAGGAGACGGTACAAACTCAATCCTGGATCATCATAATCAACTTTTCCATTTTTACAAAACTTGTTTAGTTTCATTCAAATCTCCAAGGTCCTTTCTGTGGTTTTCTGCAGTCTTCATCTATTTGAAATCCCCTAACTGACAGCATTTGCTCTGACACATCACACACTATGGAAAATTACAGGCTGGTGTTGTAGCTGATTGTGTCAGCATGTATTTGTGAATACCATAAAGCACTGAAATGAGACATATTGCACTCCCTAATACAGGAGGTAATTTGTTTTTTGGACTGCCTGGTATTTGTGACATTCATTAGTGAGAGATGCAATAGGAAATAGAATTACACAAATGGGAGTTTCATGTTATATTTGCTATCTGGGAGGTACACGTGGTCTACAGCACCGCTGGCTCCCCAGCACATCCTCCCCACCCCATACAGGCTATTGAGATGCTGCCTGTGCGTCTCACAGTCTAGATGTGAGCACAACCTTCTATTCCAGGGGACCTGGTCGGGGATGGGGGGGGGTCCTCAGTCCCATTCATCCCCACTTTCTGCTCAGGTGGACCCAGTTCTCTAGGTACTCCTGAAGAACAGCCAAGATCCATGAACTTGATAAGAAGGTTTTCCTGTTTCTATCTGAATAATGGCAATTCTTTCCCAATTTGTAGAAGTAAGTTTAAGCCATTAGCTCAGTTTAAAGAATTTTACTTTTTTGTTGTTTTATTTCTCTGTGTGTTTTTTGTTTTTTTTTTGTCTCTCCATTGCATTTTTTTCCCCTAAAAGCTTTTATGACTAGTATGGTTAGTTTGCAGAAGTGGGTGAAGAGGAAAAAAGTAATAATCATCAGCTGTCGAATATCCTGGTTCTGTGCTCAGCACGTCAGGCTCACCTCTTGGCACATCATTAAGAAGGTAAGCTCTGGCACTGGACTTCCTGGTTTTAGATCCTGGCTTTACTTCTCATGAGTAGTGGGGCTTGGGGCAAGTTAGCTCACCAATCTGCATCGCGGTCTCCTCATGAGGAAACGAAAATAGTAATGCTATCTATCTCACAAGGTTGTTGAGAGGATGACATGAGTTCATGGTAGCTGGTACTTAGAGCAGGGCGGGCACACATTAAACTCTGCATATGAATCTGCTAGTATTATTAAATTTGGTAGAAAGTGTGGGTTTGGGGAAAAGGAAAGACCATTTCCAATCTGGGCTCTGCCACTTGCTTATGTGCTATATAACCTTTGGACAAATCATTTATCTCAACCTTACAGATGAGGAAACCAAAGCCCCAAGGGTTGTAGAAGACTCATCTTATGAGGTTATTCTGAGGACTAGCAACAACAAATGTAGAACAGTTAGCACAGGCCTGGCTTTGAGTGGGAACTCATTACATGAAAACAATAGGCTTCCATAAATAATTAATCATTTATTTGAAATATTTTTCATAACATAATTGTTAAAGTGAGTGGCCGACTATCGGGGCCACATTTTCTGCTAATAGTTTTTCAGAGTTCATAGGATAGACTCAAATATAAAAATATTCCATGGTGTTCTCCAAAGAGCCCTGTGATTGTTAGGCTGCTTAAACAGTTTAAGGACACTAATAAATGTGTCATAAAACACTGAGGTCAAGGATATCCTGAGCTGTACCTACAGAGGCTTAAGAATGGAACCTGACAACTTCAACTCCTTGCCTAGAAGGTCACAAATAGAAATACAGCTAATTGAATATTTCATCTGAAATTAATCCAAACCTTTGGAGATTGCATTTGGCACTTAGATTAGAAAGCTGATAATACACGAGTAAATCTGCCTAGACAAGGGACTAGACAAGGGACCAGTTGTCCTGTGTTACATTGTTGTGGGTCATCAAGAATCAGGATGACTCTGAGCACTTGCTTCAGTTCTCTGGGACTCAATTTCCTCCCTTAAATTTTTTTTTTTATTACTCTAATTCAAAGATGTGGAATCAACTACGTGAAGAGGAGTTCATGGAAACATCTGAAAACATCATCTCTTTTTCCTAAACTGGGCACCACCGATGCCCATGGACACATTAAGAAGTTTTGGGTTTAGGGCCCTATACATATTGAAAGCATGCCCATCACGTTGGATCAAGAGATCTATGGCTGGGCCAGAAAATAAGGCAGATAAATATGAACTCTTACCGTTTAACTTCTTTGGCATCACTTGCGATGAAAAATCCTAAAGTGCCTTCTTGGATCTTAAGATGGTTTCCAGGGTTAATTAATATACTGCTCAGTGAACAAAAACAAACAAAGAAGACACATTTGTGAGGTCACGTTCTGAACAAAACCTTGAAGACTACATTGTACTATTAATTGTATAGGGGGCCCACTAGTCTAGTGCTTTTCCCAAAGATGTTGTCTAGAGCTTGATGTCCACAGTCCCGGACATTTAAGTGGATGATGCCATTAGAAAGCTCTACTGGTCAATTCCCAGGTTGGCATACTCCCAATTGCAGAAATCAAAGCACATCTAGGTTTCAGGGCTGGGGTGTATAATGGGGTTGCCATCGTGGGCTTCTGATCTGATCCGCAGCCCTTTAGAAACTTCTATTGATGGTCAACATTGCATGTTATTGGTCTAATAAAACTATTGCTGTAACAATTTTCCATTAGATGACAGAGCATTAATGGGACCCCTATATGCATCCAGCAACATACACATACACATGTATTACTGCAGGGAATGGTACACGACACCTGTAACCAATGCAGAAGCAAACATCACATCTGCACGATGTTGGTAAAGACATGTACGTGGGCTCTGAGGGCAAACAGTGACAAAAGAAAAATGCCAGCAGTTGGAAATGATTCCAGTCTGCTTTTACCAAAATGCATGGGAGTGTTTGAATAAAGTGTGTGTCTGGTATATCCTGATTGGGGCAAACTGTAATTAAAAAACAAATGCAAATCATCCCTAAAAAAAACTTCCCTTTGCAGGGAAGTGCAGACCTAAATATAGACAGTCCTATTTCAAAGTGTTATAAATAGATTAGCTGACCAAGTTGTGCTTGGACTGAAAAAAAAAAAAAGAGAGAGAGAGAGAGAGAGAGATATGTCTCCTCATTTAATAAATGGGTGAAACAAGTTTAATTTTCTGCAGATCAAGAACAGAAGGCAGGAATGTATTATAAAGAGACTGAGAGGCTTTGGGCTTAATGGACAGGGAATTTAGGTACTCTGAACGCAGCAATAGATACAACAGAGGAATCTCTGATCTGAAAAGCCGGCTTTGAGGTCATAGATGTTCAGAATCAGGCTAAAGGAAATCCGCAACTGTCTAAGACAATCAAAATGGAGGACAGTAATTAACATGTAATTTTTCACTGCTGGCAAAACCGTTCCAGGAAAGTGCTGCGGCCAACAGAGTGATGCATCTGTAGTAATACAGGAAGGACCCAGGTGAACTTTTGTTCTGCCGGGAGGACTCAAGAGTGGATCATTATGGCAAAATAATTGTTTGTGGTTGCAAGAACATCCACTATTACCCATAACGAGACCTGACAGAAGGAAACTGATCCTGTGTCATCACTGTTATTAACACTAAATAATAGCCAGGGACCACGATGATTGGTCTATTCTGCCGTGGAACCACAGGCTACAATGAAATTCTTCACAAATCAGGAAGCAGCAGGCCACACTAATAGCAACAGCTTGCAACGGGCAGCAGCACTGGACAGGCGCCTCCTAATTACCCCCCTGCCAATTCTTTACATCGGTTTAACAGCCCTCTGACTTCTCATGATCATGAGGGGAAAAGGGTCAGAGCTTATATAGCTTAGATGGACTCCTTTTTCAAAGCCAATTAAATGTGATGTCGTAGAGGAGCAGAATTCTGGATTTTGCACACTTTCTTACCCTCTTTGCTGTAAGGCAGTATGTGGACACCCTGGCTCTGTGATCAGAAATTACACCCAAATTCCAGCATCCCCACTTAGTAGCTGTCTGGCTTTGGGAAAATAACTAAATCTCCCTCAAACTCAATATCCTCACCTACAACGAGGATGAAAATCATAGCCTTTCTTCAGAGGATTGAACAAGATACTGCACAGAAGGCTCAATGCATATTGGCTATTGTTATTATTTATTATTACTGCAAAGAAAAAAGCAAAACATATTTTGTTTTCAATGGAATTATCATGTTTTCTTTAGCGGGCCCCATAGAATGGAACACAGGGCTCCTTATCAAAATATCCTGTCTGTAATGAGATGAATTTACAGGATGAAGAACTGTACATTCCAGAATAGTGTACAAGAGCATACATGAAAAATTCTGGGTACATATGGAGTCTAAAGAAGCTAATTCCTTAAAGCTGGAAAAAGCTCCATTTTGGTATGTATTTATACCAGAGCATAAAACAAGTTCTGAGTAGAAAAGAAAATCCTATCTTGCTTTCAACGATGCAATTCAAAAGGGGAAATTTGACACTCATCAATGTCTTGGTGACATTTATGTGCAAAACAAGCCTTGCACGGGAACCTTTTCCATATTACGTGCTTCATTAATTGCACTCCAGTGATCAAGCCCACCGTATCATGGGAGGAAGCCAGTGAGAGCAAGCTTCCTATCAATGAGAAGTTTCTTTTCATTTCCTCTGTTCTTTATCAACAGTGAACAAGAATTGGCTTCCAGTGAGAATGTGGGATTGTCATTCCAGGGACAGCAGGTTGAGATCATTTATTACAGCCTGAAAGCCTGCTGTAGTCAAGAGAGTGTGGTCGTGGGGAGAGATCTGGGGCACTGATGGGAGGCAGGTTTGTGTTCAAACGTGTTGCTCTGCCAGGGCTGGTTAAGCGAGCAGGTACCTGTGTCAGGCCTAGGAGTTCAGACTCTGGCCCGGGGCACGTGGGTGCCACTCAGCCTCACTCTTCTCCTTGTGAAATGGAGTGAATAATCTCAATTACAGTGTCACTAAGAGAATTAAAGTACATTCTGTGTGCTCAGTGCCTGCCACGTAGTAGATCCTTAATGCATGATCACTATTAAAAGTAAGCATGGTTATTAAAACAACTAAATGAGAAGCAAACAATCTCCTGCACGGTCTCAGCTCTCCATTTTGCCCTTGGTGCCAATAAATTACCGGGAGGCCCCCTAGTGGCATTTGAAAGGTCTTTTTACTGACTGCGGTATCTAAAACATTATATCCCTCGAAGACATCTGGAGATGGGCTAATTTGGACTGGCTTTTGCCTGCAGAGTGGAGTGTCTCTCTGTTCCTCAAACCTCATGCACCTCCAAGGACATCACTGCCCGTGTGATTCCAAGGTGCCTTCTCATTCTCTTCTGGAGAGGGCTTAACAAGGAGCAAGAGGCTTTAAATCATCTCTTCACATCATGTGTGAGGCTGTAGGCTCACATTAGCAGCTATCCAGATCAGGCTAAGGCAGTCTTCTGGGTAGGAATTGAAAGAATGAGCCCAGACCTTGTGAATAATGAAGGAAAGAAATCCAGATACGTAAGAATGTTCACTGTGCTGGATTCCACTGATGTATTTAAGGGTTTGGCTAGAGAAACTTGTGCCCCTGATTCCAGGGCCCACTGCAGAAAATACTCCCTATTGGAAGGGTACAAGTTTTCAAAGACTCTTTGAGGAAATGTGTTACTCTAACACTGTAGACATTAATTCTTCTATCTACATTCCAAATCTAGAAAATTTAGATAAAATGTTAATCTTCCTCTTTTTGAAAATATAAAAAAGATAAGGATCCTAGACAGAAGTAATTTTTCTCCCACCAAAGTGCCTACAACCCTCAGAATAGGTTATTGACCTCCTACTGGGAATATGTAAATCTTTCCAAAGGTCTTTGATCTCTTAAAAGAATATCCACCATTAAGTTTGTTTTGTTCTTATGACTGTAAGAAGTCTCCCTCCCTGTGCATCATGTTAAATCAGTCCTTGGCTCCAATTTTGTCTCATTCACTAGCTTATCAGAGATAAACTTCAAAATGCGTCATGTAAAGAATCAAGAAAATCTTTAAGAAAAAGTCTATATACCAATGAGCAGAATTCCAATAGGGACCTCTTCTTGGCAGAGATGGACTCTCCCTCATTTCAAGGAACACATAAATTATCCTCTTTCTTCTATGACCTTGCTAATTTCAACAGAAAACATTCAGCAGCAGCTAGAGGCAAAGGGCTTCTCTAGCTCCTTCCCCCAGGAGTCTTGCCCTCTCTTTCTCTTTGGCTCTCAGACTACTTTTGTATCGAGATTCATTCTTTGGCTCCTCGCCCACTATAAGGACACAAATACATACTTTCTGTGGGGAACCCCTAGTTGAAAAAGAAGAGCGAAAAGCAAGATCATATTTTATTTATTTTTGTAAGTTAGTTTCTCACAGCTGCCAGCTTAGAACCCAGTATGCAGTAGGCACTCTTCAACTACGTGTGGAATGTATAAAAAACATAAATCATTGGTCTCTGCTCCAAAAGTGTTCCTTTCCCTCTCTGGTAAGGAAAAAGGTAGTCACAACTGTTCTTTCAAAGCCCAAGTGGCAATTCTTCTCAGTCACGCCTACTAAAGGAGTGACCACACCTTTCCAGGGGGTTGGCAACTGAGCTAACAATCTCCCAGATGCACTAAGTACAAAAATCTAAACATACGGTGTAAACAGCCACTTAGGGAGGAGGAGCAATTGATTTCAACGTTGAAAGCACCCCTCGGAGTTGAAACAGAAAACACCAGAACATAGGACTGGCTAGCAGGGCTCAAGTCAACAAAAAATGTCCCTGTCGGGTTCCTGAGGGAGGGGAGCTCCAGGCCTCAAGCTACAGTGCATTTTATTGTGTATGTCTTGCTGAACTTTAGTCAGGTTGGAGACTTGGGGCTTGACGGGGCAAAATGATTGATTCCTCTTCTCCACCACTTATGCATAATAACTAGGAAACATCTACTTATTCCTTCTTCAATCATCATAAACTTTGTTTGCTGTTTTCGGAGACAACCAATGATGAATAGTTCAACTGAACCCTATTTTTTTAAAGAAATCGTTTATCCATTATGGGTAACTATGACAGGTGTGTATTTCTCCCTGGCCACCCCTCCGTCCCCTGCCTCAATTTTTGGTAGGTGTAATGTACCATTCCCTGAACAATTACGGAACCATCAGTCACATGAGAATATCACCATACTTGGTAACATGATAATTATATCTGTGTCTAGCAAGCTGATGGGACTTCATTAACTAGAGCAAGGGAATAAGAACCATCTAAGACTTCAGTTCATGCTGTGCCCAGATGAATGACGCCACTGGGGAGTGGCCTCTTTGACCACCCATGGTCATGTATGATTGCTATTGGGTGGGACTTGGAGCCAATTGTTTTCCTCTCAGGAACACAACTGCCCTGCGGTTTATGGGCTGTGTGAGGGCACAGCCTACAGAAACCCCAAGGCTCAAATCGTATTGCCTTTCCGGAACTTTCCATTTTTTTCTGGGCTTTCAAATATATGCTGCTGGAGTCCCACACAACTAGACACACACACTTTTACTTAGAGACTATATGTAGGAGACACAGTGTGTATCCCATGCTTCAATGTTTTTGAGCCCAGTTTGCTCACACAGAGACACCGTAATAAAGATTGCTCCCAGTCGGTCAGACTCAAACATCGGCCACCACGGCCCGCCAATGGTATGGGCAAGGAACTGTTCAGCCTGAACCCACCACAGTGAGTTTAGAAGTGGCATTTAAAAATATATTTGGCACATAGGAGCCATAGGGGATGGGGAAGAGACAGTTCATTTGGGAGGGAAAATGGCCGCTATTTGGTTCTGGGAGCAAGCCATGTCACTTTGTGGTACACTTTACGACAAGTCATGCTACGTCACAACATGCCTCCACCACAAGATAAAAGGACTCAAAGGCCAAAAGCCAACAGCAGAGGTGCAACCACTGTGGACCTTTGAAGATGCAAAGTGTTGCAGTAACTTCTCGCAGTTGGATCATAGCATAATACCAAACTGACAGGAAGCCACCTCTATTGTCACACATCTACTCCAAACGTCACAGAAGAAATCGGACTTTGGAAAGAGTTCCGGACAAATATCCCCACCACACATACGCACAAACACACCACAACAATTACAAACACGAACACATGACAGTGATTCCAACCACGGAGAGAAACAACTCTTGAGAAGATGAACACAAAGGCATCTCGATCGTATGTTTTCAACAATACTGTTTTAGAGAACACATTATTGAAAAACTACACTGGAAATATCAACCGAAAAAGTTAAAAGCAAATGCTATCAATGAGGATTTGGTCATGTTTCGTGCAACAGAAAACAGCAGCAAAACAGGGTGACGTCATATGGTGAAAGCGGAGATACGTCACATTAAGAAATGTGCCCAAACACACTAGGGAAAAAAATAAAGCCATGAGTTTATCTCAATAAACAGTACTCATTCACTAAATCAAATGTGACAATCTGGCAATCCGGTAGCAGTGTTCTAAGTCTGTACCGAGGACTGCCCAAGGAAGAAAATATGCAAAATGTTATCATCAAAATAAGCGCAAGGACAAAACAAAAGTTGAGTGTTAGAGGAGCTTGGTCTCTGTTTTGTGGATAAAAGGACACGATCCCTGCTCTACAAACAGGAAACTGGACATGGGGAGGAGGAAGTCACTGGGAATGTGGATGTGGTATGCAGACAGATGGCACCACAGAGCCTGGTGGACACTGAGACACATCAGGACAGGACAGAAACAGACACCAGCGGCTGGAGAGGAGCATTCTCCTTCTCAACGTTGATGGCACTGGTTCCCATCACTGGTGCCATGACTGAACACAGGGATTATACCTGTCGTGTTTTTAGGTCTCCTGCAAAGAAGTTAGTGCATTATCCAAAAGAATCAACAAACTGAATGAGAAAAGCAATATGCTACTTTCAATTTTTATGTGCTCTCATTGGAGAGGGGTTAAACATATATGTATGTATATATATACATATATATATGTCTATTAGACAAGGGAATGAGATTATATGTATGTGTACACATATATATAATCTCTATCTTCCTGAATTCTCGGCAAATGGTTAGTCCTGTGGTTAGCAGTGAAGATAGCAGGTGGGGGTTGGGAGAAAGGTTAACGAAGAGCGCATACCGCTTTCGGCTTCTGCAAAACGACAAGAAAAGAATTTAAAATCAAACAATTTGATAATAAATTGACTGACACCAGAAGGAAAGAAGGAACAAAACCTTTGTTTCAAATTACTTGAAGGATGCATGTGAAAACAAGGTTTTTCAGCAGAGCATGGAAAAACAGCGTCATGGGGTAAAACAACAGAGGAGATAGTTTGACACAGGCCGGGGGCAGAGGGGTGGAGAGGAGAGGCTGGGTTCTCTGAATTCTAACACCCAGCCACTTAGAAAGTGGGAGAGGGAAGGAAATGGGAAATTCTTCACTGAAGGAAAAAAAAAAAACAAAACTCTTATCTCAGGAAGGGTCAAAAGCTCAATTCTTTTTAGCATGGCTATTGTGTTCGAGAAGTTCGGTGTTTTCTCAGAGGCATAATCCACATTCCCTCCAACACACCTTTTTCCACAAGAACCAATGTGCTTCCACACTGAGACCAAGCGACATGAGGGGGGTTAAAGTTGGCAACGGCACACAGAAAGCCAAAAACAAAGCCAAAAAGTTCTTTTTGCTCTTTTCTGAAAGGGAAAAAAAAAAAAAAGCTAAAAATCTATATCTATAAATACGGCTTTGTTGAAAACATCTCAGATTGGTGAGTTAATTGGAGGGTCCATCAAAGAAAAGACTTTGTCTTCAGGGAAAGCTCCTAGTTAATTTTCTTAGAATAGTGACAGCAGATTCACACTGAACCATTAACAGGCTTTTTCCTCTCCCTCCTTGTGACCAAAAGGTGGCAGCTGGGAGACGACTGGTCAAGGTTTAGGGGACACACTCCTGCCATGAAATCATACCAGGAGGGTCAAGAGGCGCCTTCAGCATTAAGCGCCACCCACACCATGACACTTTTCTGAGAGATGCACAGAAGTGATAAAGAGAGAAGACTGAGTTACACAGATTTTCGGATGTGGCAACATGAAAAATATCATTTGCAAAAACCTAGGGCACCTGTTTCCCCCTCTGCAGGCACTGGTGACTACCAGCCACCGTGTGGGAAAGCAGTAATCCCAGAAACCCCCCCTTTACCTGTTGAACAGCCAAGAGCCAGGACTCTGGCTCCCAATTTCTTGCACGTAATATTCTTCACTTTGCCAACACAAAGAAGAAAACCGTATCTATACATCATTATTAACTGCTATGGCCGTGTTTAACACATGGCCACCAAATCTACCATTTCTACTTGCTCTTGGTTGATTTGGAGTTTCCAAAGAGCTTAGCCTTTGATCAGATTGACTTGGTGCGCAATTGATCTGGTGGTTAAGGTAACGGGGAACATTGGATTGACTTGCTTACAATCCAGTGTTTTGGGGTTTTGCTTGGTTTTTGTTTTGTTTTGTTTGTCAGAAACACAGACTGTATGTCTGGAAGTCTGGCTTTATTGAGTTATTCATCCCAATAATGAAAACTCCTTAGATGGCAAGAGCAGGCACCTTTGAGTCTTGCCTTGCACTCAACATATTAAGGCACACGTGGGAGGGGATCTGTACTCTACACTTGGGCAGCCACAGGAAGACTTATAGGTAGGAACAAACCCGGAGGTCATCTTTGAGCCCAAAAGCCCCACGCACTTCTCAATGAGCTCTTTCTTCCAAACCCATTGATAAAAATGGGGAAGCAAAAACCTCATCTCTGTTTTATCCGTAATGCATACAGTCCTGCATCAACACAGTCCCCTGTTAATGGGGTGTTTCCTTCTTCCACTGTGAGCTCATATATTGACTGGGCTGTTATCTATTTCAACCAGACCCAGTCCCTCATCAGTCCGATATGCACATAATTAAGTGCAAAATAAATAAATAAAGAGGGCTCCTGCCTGTGATCCCTGCTCTCCTGGCTAATTTACATGAAGCCGATATTCTGCCACCTGGATTTCGGCTGCACCGGGAAAAGCCCATATGGTACACAATAGGTTGCTTGTAATTTGGCTATCAAGAGAGCTGGTGCATCCCATCACGGTCCTGCCCCATCCCTGATGTGAAGGGGGCCAGAATCCACCTGCTTTGAGATCATGGCAGTAAATGGGGTTTGAGGACAGGCCCTGTCCCTGGTTTTGTGTAGAGAGGGTGAAAAGTATCACTTGGGCTGATCAGGTGGCGATCAGGATGCCTCATCCCTTTCCTCTGGAGAAACATTTTCCGAATGCCCAGTGGGCTTGGGATGCCAGGTGGGTCTGCCATAAAGGTGACGGTATCTGGTTGGGCATGCCCTGAGATGTGTCAGAGATGGGTCACATCAGGGGCCCAAGCACATCAATAACGCGTAGGAAAGAAGCGGGTGGATGGAGCACTCCAAGAGCACTCTCACCGGCTCGTGCATGTCAGCCGGCCGCTGGGCTGCAGCAAACTTACCGGCTCTCCCGGTTGGCAGACTTGTACTCAATGGCTATCATCAGGAGCTTGAGCTTCACAAAACACAGCCTGCAATGAGATGGAGAAACCTCCCCGTCAGTGCTTCTGAACGGCCAGAGCCACATAACAAACACAATTACGACCTCTCCATCACCTGATGCACTCATTATGCCGGGGACCCTCATTCCACAGTCACTGTGCCAAAGAGAGGGGGTGGGAGCGACACCTCCCCATCCTCCCCATTAAACCTGATTTCTCGCAAGTGATAAGGCGCTGAATGTTCAAAGTGCAAATTGCACTCGGGTCTGGATGTCTAGACACAGACCCCAAGCAGGGATTTGTGCCTGGGGATTTATGCTGGGCCAGATTCATTAGTTGCTCGGTCGGGTAGTAAAATGTTAACTGCAGGGGGAGGGAGGTATTTGGAGCAGCTGGACCTATTATTTGGATTCCATTTCAGTCTTTTGTACAAATGGCTCATATTGTTGTTCTGAGCAGACCCCTGTGTGCTCAGAATGATGGTAATAATCCTTAGCCTCCATGTAACTGCCCAGCACATGACTGTGGGCACCGGGACTCCTGGCCGCATCCACATTGCCTCACCTCCTCTGCCTGGGGCTCTCATCCGGGGCTCTCGTCCTCAGCCCAGCCTGCTCTGAAGCTGGCTCATTCCTGCCTCCATGCCTTCATGGAGATGATCCCTACACCCCAAGTGCTTTCTCTTCTCCTGACCCATCCTTCAAACCCCCATCAAATCTAGCCTTCTGTGCAACTCATCTGCAGACCCCCTCGCCCCTGGCTTTCCATTCCCAGAACCCACCCAGTGCCCTTGTCTGCCACCACCTCCTTCAGCCCTTCCTCAGCTGCATACTGGCTATGGCTGCTCCCCATGGCAGTCTGTGCCTGAAAGCCATCTCCTCTACCAGTGTGGCTTCCTTAAGAGGTTGGGGTTTATGCGGAATTCCCCATTGTGCTGCACAGGGAACCACAGACACAAAGAAGCTCAATAATCACATGATTTCCCCTCACTGGGGTTCTAAGAAAATAACAAAAGGGCCAGTGAAGTATTCATGCACAAAGATGTTCAAGGTAATAATATTTATGCAAAGTAAAAAAAAAAAAAAAAGGGCAACCTAAATGTCCAATAATAAAGCAATGGTCAAGTAAAGTATGGTACAATATAGTTTTAGCATTCAAAATGACTTTTTGGAAAATATTCAAAGTCTAAGATTAATAAATAATATTATACAGGTACAAACATGTAAATAATGTGATATGATTTGGTGAAAACATATATTTATATACTCACAGAAATAAAAGCACAAAGAGAAAAGGATTACATTATATATGACAAGTTTCTATAATGAGCATATGTCTTAAGGACTTTTTGGATAATGAAACATTGTCTGACTGACAGGTTGAGAAGTGAGTTGATTACTGAGTTGCAGCACTATAAGGGGGAGGTTGCATGGGGTCACAAGGTGGGACCATTCCTGGTGCTCTCATTTAATCCCCACAATATCCCTGAGAGGGAGAGATGGCCCCAGTTTTTGTGACTTCGACAGCTATCTCTATATTACAGGTGATGAACCTGAGGCTCAGAAAGCCCATGTAACTTGTCCAAGGTCCCCAACTAGTATCCGGAAGGATATACACCTTTAACTCTGGGGAAACCTATTTTGTACTGGGAAAGATAGATAATAAGCAAATATACAACTGAATAAATGATAAATTTCCAGATGAGGAAAAGCACGATGCAGAAAACAGAACAACCTAAGAGGACAAACAGTAACTGGGAAGACCCATAAATATGGAAAACAAATGATGGTTGCTGTAGGAGAGGGTTGGAAGGGAATGGGCAACATGGGTGAAGGGGAGTGGGAGGTCCAGGCTTCTAGGTATGGTCTAAATGAGGCAGGGGATGAAAGGCACAGCATGGGGAGTACACTCAATGGTATTGTCACAGTGATGTGTAATGATAGATGGAGGCCCCACCTGTGGTGAACATAACATAACAGAATTGTCCAATCATTAGGTTATATACATGAAGCTAAGGTAGCATTGTGTGTCAACTCTACTCCAATTAAACAACAATAACAACAACAAACCCAACCAAAAAAACAGTGACTGGGAAGGGGTATTCTCTGCAGGCGTCCAGAGGGACCATCCTGAGAACGTAAACTAGAGCACAGAGTGCAGGAGTTGAGGAGAAGAGGCAGGCAATTAAAGGATCTGGCAAAAAAATCTTTCCAGGGAATGAAAGCAGCAAGTGCAAGGGTCCTGAGGCAGGAAGGAACTCAAGGTGTCTGAAGATCAGCAACAAGGACAACTAGACTGCAGCTGAGTGAGGAAAGTCACACAAGGGACAGTGATTAGGGCAGGGAGCTAGGCAGGAGCAAGTTTGTGAAGACCGCTGGCCACAGCAACAAGCCTGCCAGTCTGTGGTTTACTCTAAGTGAAACGGGAGGCCTTTAGCTGGTTGCAAATAGAAAAGCAATGAGGTTGGTGAATGCCTCGTACTCGCCAGTGGAAATAAGACCAATTGCTCACCTCTACATATGAGGTCACAGTCTCCCGTATTACTTTCAACAGACAGTCAGATTTCAAAGACCACTTCATCTAGGCGTATTTGGGCTCTCCTGGTGATTTGCAGGTTTGCTGATTCCTGCCAGCGGACTCTAATGACCTGGGCTTTGTGCTGATTATGCAGTTTGCTGAAACACCAACTCAAGTATCCAACTACAGCTGGAAAAATGCTCTTCTTAATTTATGTTCCATAAAGCACTGCTAACACGCACCCTTTATGGGGCTGTTACTCCTGGAGCTTAAATTGTTTAAAATATCAGATGGCTTATGCAATATTTGTTGAACCAAATTACCAGATTAGGTAACCACTTTCTAATGTAAATAGCAACTAAATGCCAAAATCTCAAGGAGAAGGCCCATCTTAATTTAGCAGAGATCATGAAGAGGCCAATACGCTGACATCCCATGAGTGACTGGTCACCCTGATTTGGGACTCTGTGGTTCAAGGGATCATGGATCTTAATTGCTTTTAACGACCTGATCTTGTTGGTAGAAGCAAAAATGTAGTCCACAGTAATGGTGCATTATGTCTTTCTAGGCACTATGACGCCATTTACCAACTCGATATAAAAAGAGGAGCTTTCTAATGCAGGAAAGTCAATAAAATTTACACAGTCTTGTGCACATTCCTTAGCCTAGCACAGTGGACCAGGAGATCTGAGTCCTCTTTCATAACTTCCAAATCCATATCTGAGATGATTCCATATGGCTTTATAGATGCCTCATTTTAAGAAGCTCTTTGACCCAAACCCAACCTTTACTCACTGGCCAAAGGGATGGAGAGGACAGAGTGATGTCCAGGAAGTGATTATATGCAAACAGCGCCACCCCATGGATTATGAAATTCAGGCCCTTCAAGACTAGTGGGGGCTGCCCTTCTCATAGAGGTGACAGACTGAGGTCCAACAAGGGGCAACTTGCTCCAGGTCAAATGGCCTTTGGGAAGAAAGGCCAAAAGTGGAAATCAAATCTCAATGCACTGTGCTACACAAATGCTTCTTATAAGAACAAAGCAAATGAGATGGTGGCCAGAAGACCAGCATGGTGTCTCGGTCAGCATAGCCTTTTTGAAAACCCAGAATTAGATACTAATAGGTGATCTCATAAAAAGGCTAAAAAACTAGCCTTTCAGCTTTCCTTGATAAATCATAAATGGCCACACTGCAGACACTTCTGTCTGGCTAAAAGGGACTGGAGCTTTGAAGCACTGGCTCCCTCTGGAAGGGACACAAGCTCTTCAATATGCTACAGTCCCCAGCACTCCCCAATGCTCCTGCCCCTTCAGTCTTCACTCTTTGTGGCTCACTCCTGCCCCCTAGAGGCACCTACGTTTTTAATCCCTGCTGTAACAAGTAACCTTCTGCACGTCCACAAAACACAAATCTTGCACTATGTCTCTGCTCTGCTAGAGACAGTTTTCAGCTAGATCCTGCCACAGAGAGTTAGCCAATGTCCAGGGATCGGGGCTTAAAGCTGAAGCACAGGTGCCAGGAGGTAAGAACAGAGCAAGGCCAGTGAACAGGGCACCGGTGTGTGGTGCGATAATCAGTTGTTTACTCACCTCTCTGCCCTCGAGTGGAGCTCTTCTCGGTAAGATGCATGCTTTCTCTCCCCAGCATTTTGCAAAGTGCAAAAAGTAAGCATTCAATGCATGCTGATTAAATAAATGTATGAAAGAATGGAGGGCAGAATCTCCTGACTTGCTGGGAGCCCACATTAAGAGATAAAGTAACCAACTAGGAAACTCTAAGCAGAGAAGGTTGGGGAGTTGAGCATCGAATTATGCAACAAGATGCCTCTTAATTTGTCCGTGAGAAGCAGAGAGATTGGAAAAGAAGGATGTCAAAAGAAGTAATAGTGGTGATATGTTCTGGGAATCTAACATTTGCCTCGAATCAATATGCCAAAATGTAAATATAATTCTAAGTTCCAGACAGCACTTTGTCCTTGAGACTCTCCATAGCTCCTGCTGCAAGGGGTTTACTCCCCCAGAACATGTCTTCAGATTACTCAGATTTGATGTCCCGAGATGAAATACTGACCTGTATCATCAACACCATTGTTTTTGGTAAAGCAAAATGGGCTTTGCTCATCCAGTTCTTAGAGTCCTTCTTAGGGCTTTACTCAGTGTCTGCACATGCAACGGACTGGAGCAGGGTAAGAAAGGGGCTCAGGGCAAGGGAGGGCATAAGAAAGAACCAAGAAAGCCTTTGCAGTGTGCTAAACAGTTAGCTGCAATTTAATTCTTGGTTTCCAAAATAAAATGTCCCAATATGTCCAAAGCAGGAAGTCGTTGCTGGTTGTGAAAATAATTACAGGGGAAAAGAAATGACTTTTCCCAGAAAAAAAATGTCACTTGTCACAAAAAGGTCTTAAACCAGCAATCTGCAATAAAACTGTTGTAATAACAAGTTAGATTGCTTTCTTGATAATTATTAAGTAGAGGCCTACCAAATTTGACAATGACATTATATAATGCCTATTTTTTTTTTTTTTTTACTGCTAGCATCATCTGTTAACTACAGTAGTTTCAACCCAGATGTTCCTGAACAAAGGCTCTTAAGAATTAGAGGCCAACTGTTTCTACCTACCTAGAGGGATATAAATCGTTCTTGCCATTAAATCAGCCCCCTTGACTAGAAAGATTGCTTGCTGATGTGAATCAAGCAGAGAAACCCTTCGTAGAGCCTGCGCCTTTGAATGTGCTCAAGAAGGGTACGCAAAGATGTTGTTTGGGGCTGTTGAAGATGGGTCGCCCAGGAGTGACAGCATGAGGAGAGAAGAGGTGCCCGCATGGTGGCCTCCAAACTCAGTTCCTCTCCCCGAAGGGTGGGGCCCTCTTCAGTTATCCAGAGGGACCCTGGCAATGTCAGGCTGAAGCACAGCATCAGAACAGATGCCTCATGTAAATGCTGCACATTGGGAAACCAGATCTTTAGCATTTAGGGGTTAGAAGGGAAAAGAGTCACATTTAGGAGCTTTGATTTAAAATGATAGGCTCTTGAAATGGAAACATCTAGTTAAAGGAAATTTGAACCAGCAGGATTTATAAGACGCAGGAGCAAGAAAAAAGAAAGTGATTTAAAATGCTCGTGGGGATGTTGTTCGGATTTCATTTCCCAATAGCTCTGATAGAGGTGGGGTGGGGAAGGCTTCAGCACAGCCCTGCCCTCACACACACACACATGCTCACAGTATCTCCACTAGCACACCTGAGACACTTGAAATTAGAAATAATTATATTCTTTGATATGGACAATTGATATTTGCCTAAAATATGAATAAATGCATTTTAGAAAGCTTTGCTATTATTACTAGTGGGAAACAAAATGTAAACTGTGTGTGTGTTATGTGTACCAAACATCAAGTCAAGCCCCTAGCATCCCATTTCCAACCGGACTGCCTCCTTGACACTCCTGCAGAGAATTCTAGACATACCACTGTCTCTATAGTCATTGGTTACAAGTCTTAACAGACTTGAGGGTCATTTGTTTATTCCCTAAGATGTAGGAAGATTACTGGTCAACTCTGGGTCCCTGTAGTAGAAAATAATCATAATCATAATATCGTACTCCCGTCTGGGTTCATATATGTTGTCTTAATTACAGTAACCACCCCCCCCCAAGTAATTGGAAGATAGGGCCAGTTTTTTGAGGAGAAATATTTTTTAAAGACAAGACGTGAGCCCCTCCACAGATACTCATAAAATGCTCATTTCTGCAGACTGGCTAGATAAATCCATTACATAATAATCAGGTTTGCCAGCTTGTCTCCTTTCCGTGTTCAGATTCAAAAGTCTTTCTCTAAAATCTAATGGTGTCATAGAATTCAAGTGAAACTAGCTGTAGTTTTCATTGTACAGGAGACCCGGCTTTCTCCAGGCGGTCTTGGATTTTCCTCCAGGGGTTTCACTGGAAAGATCTGTCCATGCAAAACAACACAGCATGAAAGCCTCATTTTCTTCTTCGTTAGGGGTCCTGTATGCAGGTGGATGAGGGGACAGAGAATCCCCCTCTAGCCCCCAGATGGTCTTAAACCAGCGCAGAAGCGTCCTTGCACCTGGACTGAGGGCAGGACTCCTGCCGTTTGGCCCAGCGAAGATCTGACCGGAGGCCCCCTGGTTACCCAGGCATTAAATACTCCACATGGAATATGAATTTTAACTGCTCCATCAGCTGCAGGGGGACAGAGAGAGACACACTGTATTTTAAATACATCTTTTGTCCTAATCCCTCTTAGCTGTAAAACCTGATACAATTAAGGTTTTATTTTTGCACGTGATGAATGACTGACTAATACCCTCGGTGTGAGATTCAGGCCCTGGTAGGTGGTGTTCTTGCAGCAAACTAGACTCAGAACCTGTGGTTTCCTCCTGCTCTTCCTTCCCTACCACTCTCTTCTCCTCTCTGCCCTCACTTTCTTATTTGGAGGGAGTGGGGATACATCCTCACATTTACAGTTCTTATGATAATAACACTATCGCTGTTTCCCCCTGAAAACATCACACGTCCAAAAAAAAAAAAAAATCGATTTGTCTCCTTCTCCCATCCAAAGGAGAAATCAGTTTGCTCTCCTTGGAAAATCTCAGAGACCTGGGTGTGGCTCCCAGATTCCTGACTGCCCACTACTGAGAACTCCCTCTTCCCTCTTTATTCCCTCTCTGAATCCAATCTCCTAAAAAGGCACAGCTCAAGTGTCATCTCTTCCAGGAAGCCTCTCTTATCACCCCCAGTCTATAGGAAGCTCTCTCTCCCCCTGTAGCTCTCAGCCTCTGTCTTCTAGTATGTGCACCCATCAAGCACTTATTCCTCAAGCGCTTATGGGTGCTTAGTTCCCCCTGAGGATGGGTATCATTTTCCTTAGCCAGAGTGCAAACTGTCTGAAGGCAGCCACTGCAGAGAAACCCAGTTCTTTATTTGTCATTATAAGTATTGTTATTAATCTTTTAATGTGTATGTACTTTATTAGATCTAATTATAGGTTTCTCTAGATGGTGCCATGCCTGGCACAATGGCACAGATATCCTAAGTTCATTCCGTATCTAGTTGATTGGCAGGACTTTTCTAAAGGGTAAGAGTAAATATAACCCGAAATGTCACAATGTGTCCCTTTCTTTCTTGTTATTTACATTGTCTGGATGGGGCAGGACAGGTGGTGGGAAGAAGAGAGGTGGGAAAAGGAAAAAGGATATTAGCTAGCATTGAGAGATAAGTAATATGTCTATTTCAAGTCCAAAGTCAGGCAGCTGGTCACCATCAAAGGAAGGAGGTATGCAGAAATCAAATATCTGGTCCCAAATGACACATCCACCAAGTAGCTGAAATGCAGGTTTGAGCCTGGGCCTTTGCAACTCCATGGGTCACACTCAGTGACATTAAGGAGCATCCTACTATGGGACCCATGCAAAACCAAGACCCTTCAGTGGCAACCATGGCCTCATATCCCAGCTCCTCACTTCCTATAGGCTTGGCATTGGCCCCTTGCACCTTTCACAGTCACTTGTTTCCCTGGGGATGGTGGGGAGTGGGAGGGAAAGTGAGCAGGTGTTATTCTGGTGTTCAGAAACCTTCTCTTCAGATCCCAAAGCTCCTCTGCCTTGATCATACTATCACACAAACCCAGGGGCAAGCCAGCTACGCGACATGAAGGGGAGATGCTCAGAAGTTGCTGGTTCTTAAAAGGAACATCTAAGGGCATCCTGGGAAAGGTCCAGGACAGGCCCACCATGGTCACCAACAAGATCAAGCGGGATCTTCGAGGGCTGTGTTCTGACTTGTACTGGTTTCCCCTAGGCTTCTTGGCACTTGGCACGGATCTGTTCGCTCCAGCTTCAAGTGACTTTCAGTATTACGGGGCTCAGTACCCCAATGCCTTCTTCCTATACTGATTTGGATTAGGCATGGGAAGAGGGCAGAGCTGTCAGTGGTCTGCCTGGTGTGGTCGTGTGTAGACTCATCCTACCTCCCTGGACGTTGTAGAACACCCCACGTGAAGCTGGAATGGTGGCAAGCTTGTGACATGTGGCCCACCTCTAATTCTATAATTTGGCTAAAATCGGAGAGAAACATTCCATTGACTGAGCCCAAAGTGGGGAACGAGGGGGGGCGCCTGGGTGGCTCAGTGGGTTAAAGCCTCTGCTTTCAGCTCAGGTCATGATCCCAGGGTCCTGGGATCGAGCCCCACATCGGGCTCTCTGCCCAGCAGGGAGCCTGCTTCCTCCTTTCTCTCTGCCTGCCTCTCTGCCTACTTGTGATCTCTCTGTCAGATAAATAAATAAAATCTTTAAAAAAAAAAAAAAGTGGGGAACTAGGGGAGTTTACTCCAGCCCGTGGTGTGGAAGGATGAGGTGAGTGGTGGTGGTGGCAGGAGGTGGGGGAGGGGCCCTAGTCATCAGACTTTGGATCAGAATCACCTGTCTTGCTTGTAAAAAGTACAAAATGGGGGGAAGAAGAGAGGTGGGAAAAGATATTGAAATCTAGAGCTGAAGCCTAGAAATCTCTCCATTTAGTAAGCTCCCCGGGAGATTCTTAATTAGGTGGCTTTCATCTAGCAGCTACCCCAAACTGCTCTCAATTATGCAGACCCATCATCAGAATCCTGGCTCCATTGCTTGGGTGCTAGGTGGCTTTGGAGGGGCACCCACATCCTCTGAGTTTTAGCGTCCCCATCAGGATAAGCCAGAACAGTGATATTAACATAAACCACAAGATTGTTGTGAAGATAAAATGAGAAAATATAAATGAAATATTTAGAAATAATACTGCATTTTGTCTAAATGAGTGGCTGGTTTTGGAACAAAGTTGCATCTTCTGCTGATACAGACAGTGAAGCCAAAAAGGCTGGTGCAGAAAAGTCCAAGGATACAGCTGGTATGGGTCCCACCTGGCCAGGAGAGAACAGCCTTGAAATCTGTAAAAATCTGTAAAAAGCTTGCCTGGTGGGGGCCCTTCTGTCCCTCCTGCCTTTCCCCTCTGCCCCATTCGGTTCTCTGGGGAAATGACTTCAAAATCCATTCATGGATCCTGTTCCCTTATCTTTTCATGAAACAGCTCTCCTGTGGCCCCTAGGTGGCTCAGTCCGTTAAACATCCGACTCTTAGTTTCAGCTCAGGTCATGATCTCGGGGTCCTGAGATTGAGCTCCTCGCTGGGTGTGAAGCTGCTTAAGATTCTCTCTCTCCCTTTCCCTCTGCCCCTTCCCACCCCACTTGCACACACCCTTTCTCTCTCCAATACATAGAAAAATGAAATCTTTAAAAAAAGGGGGGAGCGGGGAAGGCTCTCCCAGCTTCTGAGAAAACTCCAGGCTTTCCTATTCAGTGAAAGGGAGAGTTCTGCTGGCCCAGGGGAAGAGCAAATTTATTTCTTTTCATGCTTTAAGACATTATTGGCTGCATATTGTTTTAATGCGGCGCATAATTACAGAAACCGCTCTGAAAATCTGTATATTTTATCTGTGCTTTATTGTACCCAGAATATTCCCCAATTCTTTTTTCTTCTACATGAACCAGCTTAAAATATATTTTGGAGTCCTTTTTGTCATCTTGAAATTGAATAGCCAATTCTTACTGTAATGAAAATACTTACGCGCCAGCCTGGTGATATACAGCACTACAGTCTAATTACAGCTGTGCTTTAATTAACCTGAATTGAAGAGTGTTATCATTAAACTGCTGGTAACTTTGAGTTATGGCTTTTCTTTAATTTAAAGTAGAAAACACAGATAATTAAGCCTCCAGATAATCAAATGCTTGAGGAGAGCGTCAATGTTTTGGGATGTTCCTAAATCTCATTAAATGTCCTTTCTTTATTGATCATCCCTACCTCTGTTGTATCATTGTGCTGAACGAATAATAGCACTAAGTTGAACACTTTCTCACTCACATCAGAAGTTTGGGTTTGGTTTTTTTTTTTTTTCCATTCCAGAAGCCGTGCTGAACAAATATGAAATTGTCGGACAACAAGGTGTGTCTGAAAGATACTCTCCTCCTCACAACATGTTCTAAATGGGAAAATCAATCAAAACCAGCAGCCGCTGGGGTCCAGCTCTTGAGCTGGCTCCGAAGGGCAAGGAAATCTCACACCACCCAGTGTGTCAGAGTCGGCAAACTCACGGGTCTACGGGGCCAGGCCTGCGATATCGATGCCCCGGGTTTAAGGCATCAGAGAGGGGAGGACCCACACTTAACCCTTCCTTCTAACAAACTGGAGCCAGTCAGCAGCCGGTGGAAATGCAAGTCCTGTGTTGGCTCCTCAGATACTCGAGAGATGCCAGACATCTCGTTTTTATGTGAAACATCTCTATTTTGAAATATTGGCAACTCACTTGAAGACCTGAAACACGGTGTGGGGCAAATCTGCGAGTCCGATGTACCTTGTGGGATCCCAGTTACAGCCTCCAGGGAGAGTGGTTCTAACCCTCCAGGTTAATACTCAAAAAATGAACTGACTTGGTTCCCAGGAGCAGAATAAGAGAAGCAGTGGGAATGCAGGCTTCAAAGGAAGCACTCATAGTAGACATACACAGTGGGCAAGCCAGGGAAAATCAACAGTCAAGGAGCACATCTTTACACACCTCCCCTGCTAATGCCCCCTGCACCATAGGACCCCTCTGGGCATTGGCGCCTTTGCAGGGTGCTCAGGCCACCCCTACATCATATAGGAAGTCTCAAGTGTTTGGTTTGGTTTGTTTTTTTTTTAATAGAACCAGCTTCTATTAAATGTTCTGAATTCTCCCGGGCTTTCTATCCCAGGCAGGCCAAATTCCAAGGTGGAGAAAATCCCCTGGGACAGCCTCAATGTTCCAGGACCCAATGCCTATGAACGGTTAACTTCTTTCTGTGGCAGAAAGAGAAATAGCTCTAAAAGAAAGGAGCACATGGGAGTTACAATAGGGCATCCATTTTCAGAAAATAACTCCTTCCGAATCAATTACCTATTCACTTTTCCAGTCCATTTAGCATTTAAACTTTCGCTTAGAGACAGGGTGAGAAATTTCAGTAAACAGCCAGACCATTTTGGATTGCTTAGGGTCTGGGCCCAGAGACAGATAGTGTACACCTGCTGTGTTCACTGACAGGAGTCTCCAGGCAAACACCAAGATCCCAGGTGCTCCATCCTCTCTCTGCTGTGCACAGAGCACAAAGCTCTAAGACAGAGGAGCCAAGGGCCCCCAGCACTATGGCCTTCAGACCTTCCCTTCCAGAAGATGGGTTTTGTTTGTAGGCATCCAGACAGCTCAAGGGAACAGCTTTTCTTCCTCAGGCTAGTGGGTTCCCAGATCCCCTTTCTTCCCAGTCTTTATCAGTGAGACTGAGGTTATCAAGTCTTTTGCTGAAGTGTCAGTGGATCGGGCTTGATGTTTCAGCATTCCCAGGGAGTCTGTGTTTCCACAGGGGACAAAGCCCCTGTTTGACTTACACCCAACATCTGAGATTCTAAGTGGGAAATCTGAGGCATCATCACGATGCAAGTTTCTCGGGTCCTGGAACCCTTAGAACTCTTGAGGCCATATCCCTTAGATGGTCATCTACTTTACTTGGAGAAGCCATGGCAGGCTGGGGCTGCGTTTTGCTCAAATCCCTCCCCCTGAGCCAACACAAGGAGAAGCTAAGCCCTCTCATTGTCATAACATGCCGGTTGTCCGTATTAGGGGCTAAATTACTAAGGGCTATCTCAAGGTTCCCTTCCACGTATTTGGTCCCACATTTTCTCCACAGATCATGAACGTGCTTCAAATAATGGCTTCTCTGATAGCTCTACTATCTGATTTGACTGGAAAATATTAAAATTCATTTCATCAAGTGGCTAGCAAGATTTGTTTTCATCCTGATAAAATCAGAAACATGGGTTCCTAGCACCCTTCATAATTGTGTCCTACGTGGCAGAAGCCAAATTTAAGACATGCAGGAAAACTGTAGTGCATAATTTAAGGCAAATGATGGATCTAAGCATAAGGTTCTCAGAGCTACAGGAAAGAGCAGGGCCAGTGAAATCCCCAAGGCAGGAACCACATACTGACCCACCTTCCTGCTCACCACATAAGATGGAGCACACAGGATATCCTTGGTAGTTGTTGAGTACCCTGACCGTGTTGGGCAGAGATGAGGAGTCTTTTCTGCAAGGGCCACCTTAAACATCCCTGAGGGCCAAAGAGCACATGGTGAATGTTCACTTACTCACAAA
Organism: Lontra canadensis; assembly: GCF_010015895.1. Taxonomy (NCBI): domain Eukaryota; kingdom Metazoa; phylum Chordata; class Mammalia; order Carnivora; family Mustelidae; genus Lontra; species Lontra canadensis. The sequence continues at coordinate 39,282,144 of NW_022630997.1, read as the reverse complement.
CGGTAGGGAAGGACAGACCCACGAAGGCACTGGAGAGATATTCTGTGTACATTTCATTTGAGACTCCTTCCAAGTAATATTTCTGCCACGTGTCTTCCTCAATCTAGGAGAGAAGAACACAGGAGGTTTAAGGTATGACAGCACACCATAAAAGGGAAACCAGAGTTTACCATTTGGCCAATGAATGAATGCCCTAGTTATGGGATGGCAATAATCTTCAGCAACCAGGAACACAACCACACCATCTACAGCAAGCTTGCTATGACCCTAAGCTCATAGAAAGGAAGGTCATGTCCTCTAAAGCACCACTCTTTTCCAACCTGTATGATTCCCAAGGGTGTGGAGGCAAAGGCACTCACCCACAATACTGGTCGACAGGTAAATCGATACAATTTTTCTAGAGAGCAATTTTGCAACTGTTAACAAAAAATTGTAAAGTACATGTTCCTTGACACAACAATTTCATTTCAAGTGTTCATAGCAAAGAAACAGATAGACATATGTAGACATTTGTAGAACATCCTTTTAAGGAGAAATTGGAAATAACCACAAATGGTACATTTTTCAATGGAATACAAAGAAACAATTAAAAATTATGGCGAAAATGTGTATCTGTTCATATAGAAATGATATAAAAAGACATGTGACTAAATATTGCTGATAGTCTGACCGTACTAAAAATAAATAAATAAATAACCTATAATTATCTGAGTGCTTGTAAAGCCAAAGAAAAACTAGAAAACTTTATACCAAAACACTAACCATTGTTATCTGAATGGTAGAATGACACTTTTCTCTAGAGATTTCTGTTATCTGAAGACTTTTACAATAAATGTGTGTGCGCATGTGTGTGTGCACGTGTGTGTGTGTGTGTGTGTGTGTGTATAAAACAATAAAACAATGTATATTTCTACTTTGGGGGAAAAAAGATTTTTCCAACCACACTTTGAATATCACAAAAAGTAAAATGTAGTTTCAGAGAGGTCTTACTCCATATCTCATTAAAATGTGTGGTTTTTTAAAATTTCTTCTAATTAATCAATCTCAAATGGTTTTCTTAACAACTCTCTTCATGCTAAGCACTTCTGGAAGGATTTTACATTGGAATTGATCTTTAAAAATTATAAAGTGAAGAACAACAAGAATGCTGAGTCCCTCTGGGAGCTCAGGGAGCTCAGGATTCCCAAGGCAGGCAGGCTGTGTGGTCCCTGGGAGTCTGCAGCCTCCCACGTACACCTCTACTGTGTACATAAGTGTGTGTGTGGTGGGCGGGGGGGAGATGAGAGCTCTCCAGCCAACAGGAAGTGACTTTTTACAACATCTTGTGCTGATGTTGAATTAAAACTCTTTTTGCCTATGGCCCAATAGTCACTTCACTAGGGAAATGCAATGCTGGAAGTTGAAAGAGACTTGGAAACAGTGGGAAATGAACACCGACCAGGTACTTGGTGACATTCTGGAATACAAAGAAGGCAGGAAAGAGTTAGAAATAAATTGAACGCTCCCTGCTTCTACGCTATTTGTCTGCTTTGCGCAAGTCTGGATGATTAGAGTATGGGGTTAACCTCATTAGTTTGAGCTGCTTCTAACCTACTCCCACACATTAGACATTAGCTATGCAATGCTGCTGGGTATGGGTTGTTTATCTACAAATTGGTCTTCCCCAGAGTGGGGTCCTTAAAAAAAAGGCACTCAACCATTTCTACTGCTAAACTGTATGATTTTAAAAATGAACTGGAATGTGTTTAACTAAGCATAAACTTTTTAATTTCCCTGAATCCTAAGAGTTCAACTTTTTTTTTCAAATAAAAGATATTTCTGACTTTATAAGCAAAGGTCATTAATTCTAACTAATTTGAAGACAGCTTAGTCTGCATTAGTAAATAAACTGAAGTACAGAATATTTGGGGCATTATAGTATCATAATTTGTTTTATTGGTAAATAGGATACTTATGTGAGGACTTGCCAATTATAAATCCTCATGGTAGAGCTTTATGGGAAAATAGTATTTTTGAAATGGAATAATTCAGCCTAATCTTTCAGCAGAGATACTCCCTTTTATAATGTGCTATTTGTGTTGCTACTTTTACAGTTAATTTTCAAAAACAGTGAAAATACGAACTTTTATCTCAATTATTATTGACTGTTGGTTGTATTCCTCAGTTAATATAGTTTTAACATGGGTCTTTTAATTATGGTCAGTATTTTCATGCCTATGTGTCCTAACGGAACTACTCTTTTGACCAATTTTTATTGTAGGTTAATCATTAAACATTTTTACTAAGTAGAAACTAAGATTTGCAGGATAACAATATTATTCATGTTTGTTTTGAACACGGCAAATATTCATTAATTCATTCAGCAAATATGTATCAAGCATATCCAGTATCTCAGGTCCTATTCCAGGTGCCAATTAAACCTTACTTAAACTGGTATTTATTTTCCTATATTTTTCTCTCTGCTGGAAAAAGCACCAGATATGTCTAGCTACGTTATATCTGACCAGATATACCTGACTTTTATTGATTTTTTCCCCATACTTTTTTTCCTACAGGTTTTGTCTTTGTGGCTAATCTAGAACTCCTAAGGAACTCAATGTCAAAATAACTGGAAATATATACAGAACTTTTCTGGAAAGAAAAAAACGCCTCTTCTACATCCGTATGTGGATTCTCAAATGGCATCTACAATGTTAGATACAGTAGTACTGAACAGATTCCTCAAATACTGATTGGTTTCAGTTCATTGTTATAAACTTTTAAGTCGCCACATCTTTTTTTTAAAGGATTTTTTTAATCTATTTGAGAGAGAGAGAGAGAGAACACGAGCACACAAGTGTGGGGAGCAACAGGAAGAGGGAGAAGCAGACTCCTCACTGAGAGGAGAGCCCCAATGGGGCTGAATCCCAGGAACCCGAGATCATGACCTGAGCCAACGTGTCAGATGCTTAACCAACTGAGCCACCCAGGTGCCCCAAGATTCCCACATATTTAACACTGTTTTCCATACAAGTAAGTCAACATGCTTTTGAGGTTTCTGATAAAGGTGTTATGCATACATATGCACACACACTTAAAAATGGTTAAAATGCTAAATTTTATGTTATAAAAAAAAATAAACCCATATCTATAATTGTAAGAGCAGAAGAGTCAGTAATTATAATTAATACAAAGACTTCTTAATCTGTAAGGGCAAGAATGACTAGTTGGGACAGATCAACGACAAGAATAGGCCAGTAACATCAGGAGAACCAGGGAATGAGCCTCAGCCTGTGACATGGACACTGCTCATGCCATGGGCTCAGACAGCCAAGCTGCATCATTATCCCAAGGCAAGGCTCAAACTACCTATCACTTCTTACCGAGGTTTACATTTCTAAGTCTCAAACATGGCCTCTTTAACTTAACTTTGAAAAAGCAAAGATGAAAGTACATATTCCTTTTTCCTTTGTCGGCAGTAATGAAATGCAGGCTTTTTTTTTTTTTTTTAAGTAGGCTCCATGCAAGCCCCAATGTGGGGCTTGAACCCAGGACCCTAAGATCGAAACCTGAGCTGAAGTCAAGAGTCAGGCCCTTAACCCACTAAGCCACGCAGGCATTCCTGAAATGCATTCTCAAGAACAGAAAAATAAATGTAAAATGTGTTGAGTTGAAAACATCTGTGCTTCACACGAGTGAAAAACGCAGTGAAGGAAGGATCTAGAAAGGGTGGGACAAGTTATTGTCATTATGATTTCTCTTTTACAGACAAGAGATGACAGGATAAATATATAAGGAAGGATTGGGGCTAGGATTTTGGGGGGCAGGGTGGATTTACTGCACATAAGTACCTAAGGGGGGAAGACTGGAATCAAAGCTCATCAAGGTCTCAAAATCTTAAACCCTGGAGCCCATGACCTTCTGAGAGGTCGATGAGGAATAACACTAATTTTGAGCTGTGCTGAGAGGGTGGGTGTAGCATGGCGGCAAACGGAACCACCCCAGCCTACAACTTCTTTCCACACTATTCTCCAGATTTGTGTTGTGCAGATATTTTTAACTGTAATGTAATGTACACACTTCCCAGCAGAAAAATGAAGGAATGGGACCAAAAATGACTTAAGGAAAGGTGCCAAAATTAATTTGCCAGCCATTCAGTAATCAGTCAAAGGCAAAGCATTTCCCAAGGCAGCCATCTCTCCTCTGGCTGTCACATCAAACTTCAGCTGTTTCAGAAGAGCAGAGACGAGCAGGTGATGTGCTGTGGCTTTTATTCATCAAATACTCACAGAACCTTCAGCGAGAAAGGAAATTGAGCCATTGGGTTGGCTCATCTACATTTCTCACCGGCTTATTTATGTTGTCTTCATTATCTAATTTTTCAACCGGTCTAATCCAACCCCCACCCTCCAAGTAAATGGTTGTACACAGATTCATGGGCGGCCAGCTCTAGCATCAAAGAGTACCTTCCAGCTGGAAACAGGAGCTTTGGCTCCAAAGGAAGTAACACCTACTTGATCCTAGATTCTGCATGTGTTACTAATGGTGGGTCAGTAATGACACCTTTTATTTTTTATGCTTTTTCTGATTAGAGTGAAACTGTGTTTCTCTAATGCTAACAGCCCAGTGAATGTGAAAAATCAGCCATCCTGGCTGGGGTAGGCAACAACCATGGCGCTTTCTGTTTCCAGCAAAGAAAAGACTCTGAATAACTGTGGTGACTCCAGTCAAAGAATTTTGCTAACATCGATCCCCACATCTGGAGTCGTGTAAATAATTCCAGAAATTATCGTATACCAATCCTTATTTAATTGAAAATGAGTACACCGTTTTTACCTAAATATATTTCTATAATGCACCTCAGAAATAATGGATTAAAAGGAAATGATAACAACCAATGATCATGAGGTTAATAGTTATAATAAGAAGAGGTAAGTCGTTGGGGCACCTGGGTGGCAGTTGGCCCAGCACCCAGCTCTTCATTTCGGCTCAGGTTGTAACGTCATGATTCTTGAATTCAAGCCCCACAATGAGCTCTGCGCTCAATGGGGAGTCTGCTTGAGATTCTCTCCTTCTCCCTCCCCCGTACTCCCCCGCCCCACTCCCGCATGCATGCGTGCCTTCTCTTTCTCTCGCAAATGAATAAACAAATATTAAAAAAAGACGAAGAGTTGAGTCATGACAATCGCACTATCATTGCCCAGCACTAGTAGTAGGAGACTCGTGAGTTAGTAGGTATTTGTTCATTACTTTTTATAATCTACCCAAATTCTACATTAACCTTTTTCCTCTAAAGGATACAAAATTTTAAATCATAAAGCTGCTTTAATAAGAACTAACCAGTCACATCTGAACAAACATCTGTACATAGAAATTACATAATACATTGTCACTGTCCTTTAGAATGTCCCAGTCTGCAACAGAGTGCAGTGACATAAACTGACGGATGTGCCTTAGATCCCATAAAAACATATTTATTTCCTATAAAAAAAAAAAAAAGAAAAGAAAATGCCCACAGGAAGTGTCAAGCCCTTGACTACAATAATAAACACGGGATCAGCATTTATAGTTTTGAGGCTGATGAGCGGGTGGTCATTAAAATGTGTGGAGTCATTTATCCCCATTTCTCAAGAGCACACTCTGTCACTGAGAAAAATCTGATTTAATGTTGCATCTAATCATTTCTTGCCGGAAAGAACAATGTTAAGGACAGTTGAGTGTTAAGGAGCCTTTATCATTGGGCTTTCTGGATTCTCTCTCTCCTCGTTTCCTCTATGTTCCAATCTTAACACTTGCCCCAGTTTTTATCAACGGGTCCATGGCTATCTCTTTCGCCCTCTCTTTCTCAACATTCTTCAGTATAATGGCAAATCCTGAAATTGACTCATGGAATTAAAAAACATAACATTCACGTCTTGCTAACTTAGGTAGGTCCCCACAGGTGCCAGAACAGAGAATGCCTCGCTGCACAGCTTTCTGGGGGTGCAGCAAGTTGGAGATAAAGTTGAAATCAAAGGAGAAAAGCAGAGGAGAAAGGGAATGAATGGAGATTTGCACCTTCTCAGAATGTGTTTCTTCTCTGGGACAAATTGCACTTCAACGCTGTACTTCTTGGACATGGAGTCAGGTCGGCTGCCCTTCTGAGAGCAGCCCTGGATTTCAGGGCCTCCATAATGACCCGGCATTCCACAATTATGGCTTATTTCAGATTGCATTCTCCAGAATGTGCAAACAGGACAAAAGGATTTCAGACTCGTCCAAAGGCTTCAGGACAATGTCAATTAAAACAAATTATTTGGGATTTGATGGAAAGCCAGAGAACCGGTTGCTTCAGCACTGAACGAATAAATAAACAACTCCAAAGATTGATTTTGGGTGGACGTGAGCCAAATCTCTTCGTCCCAGACTAGTGGGCTGCAGACTTTCAAAAAAGATTTCCTCCATCAGGCATTACGAGAAAAAAAATTAGCCCACATGAGGTATTCTGAGAGAGATTAACAGACCACACCACACGCGAAAGTGTAAGAATATATGGCATTTTCCCCTCTGTGTTATTAACCCCAACCCAGATTATTCTGAAGACACAAAGAGTGCTAGGGGGACCAGAGCTAAAGGAAAGGCAAGTGTAAAGAACAACATGAGAAAAGCATTATTATTTAGAAGTGATTTAAGAAAGCATTGCTTATGTGGCTGGAACTTGGTATTTTCTTTCAATACCTAAAAGGCTTCTCTACTCTTTCCCTGTTTTTCTCTCTATTGTAGAAAGATGCTTAAGAGATGTCAGACCCAGTTGAAGGCTGGCCTATTCACTCTCTGTCCGAATAGGACTTGGGTTTTGTAATCTTGCTAATGGTTAAGAACATCCTCATGTGTGCTTCCAATAATAAGGTTCTTAAAATATCACTAAAAGGATTCTAATCTGGGTAGAGCACGCAGGAAGCCAATGTTCTCAGGCAGACGCCTGCTGAGGAACCCTCTGAAGGATGGTTCGGCCCCCCGCACGCAGCATTAACCAGGACAGAGCTTCTCAAGCCATGGGAGGTAGGGGGCCTGCGTTTTTGTTTTCATTTCTAATATCCACTGTTTTTGCAGACTCAAAACTGCAACCTCTAACAAAAACAAATTCTAAAAAGAGAGAGAGAAAAAAAGACAAGGCATGCAAAGTACAAGTCCAAAATTTTTCTCATTCGATTCCACCAATATAAAAATAATCTATCAAATTGCCCTCAAATTTCCTTTCTTCCTCGTGGAAGATTAGCCAGTAGTTCACAGCACCCATCCACAGACCCAGCCACAGACAGAGTGCTGGCCTCAGTCTATCTTAAAGACTTAACTTCCCACAGCTTCCCGCAAGCTTCAGCAAAGTAGAAGTATTCTCAACTAAGATTTCCCACATGAGCTCATCAGAACTCATTTTTTTTAAAGATTTTATTTATTTATTTGACAGAGAGAGCAGGCAGAGCAGCAGGCAGGGGCGGGGGGGAAGCAGGCTCCCTGCTGAGCAGAAGGCCCGATGTGGGGTTCGATCCCAGGACCCTGGGATCATAACCTGATCCGAAGGCAGAGGCTTTAACCCACTGAGCCACCCAGGCGCCCCTCATCAAAACTTATTAACAGGTGTTATATCTTGAACATACAGAGTGGAGACAGGGTCCCCCATGAAAAGGTAGGTGATTTTGAGAGCAGTAAATTCTATCTGAATCTTCAATGCCTAGAATAGTGCATGGTACACAGCAGTAGCTCAATAATATTTGAATGGATGAAAAAAAATTGAGAAGAATTGGATATAAAAAACCAACCTGGGAATTCTTTTGAGTGCGATGGCTTAGAATCTTAACATGTTAATAGGAGCTGTAAATCTCCGTGGGGTGGGGGAGAGACGTGGTATTTAGTCACACGACCCTTTATTTCAAGGAGTAGTTCACAGAGCTAGGCAATGCTAATCTAGGAACTTTCCCCATGATTTCCTGTCACTTTGTTTCCCTTGATCCTTCTATCAGAAATATATATCTCCATAATATCTCTCCATTTTTCAGCTGTCAAATCTAACTCTTTCGGGAAAGTTGTCATCAGATACCCCCTCACTGGTGAGGCTTTTCCTCATTTCCCCAGCTTCATGTGCTCCTCCTCACCGTATTGGGAAACCACACTGAGCCCACCTCTAGGGGGTATGGAAGGGCTTGCTGAGGTGATCAATATAGAAAGACGGGAACGCCACCCGGCCCAGAGTAAGCCCTCGGCATGTGTTAACTACCATTAGCTACCATCGTCGTATGGGAGTTCTCTGATACTCCATGAGAGCTTCAGCCCAGTGGGATTTTGAAACATGAGCCCCTCCCCGAAGCCCTCAACTTTGTCTCGTCCTGAAAAAGCAACAAAATACTTTCTAAGGTGCCTATATAAGACGTGTTTAATTTATATTTGTTGAACTGAACTAAGCAAGAGAAAACTAGAGAAAGAGACACAGAGAAGCAAGCCATTTCCCCAGGCATCTAACCACAAGTAGGCACTGAAAACGTCACAGCGTTCAATGTTGCACCATGGAATGAACCAATTCTTGCTTCCAAATGCTGAAAAATCCTGTATTCTTAGGTTCTAATAGGGAGCAGGTAGAATTGGGTCATTTTTCAACTTCCCAGGAAACTTCTTACTAGGAGCGATATTTTTTCTGGAAATTATTGTCATCACAGAACATCTTGGGCTACCTAACAAGTGACTTACAGTTTTCTAAATTCTTTTTTTTTTTTTTAAGATTATTTATTTATTTATTTGACAGACAGAGATCACAAGTAGGCAGAGAGGCAGGCAGAGAGGGGGGTGGGGGAAGCAGGCTCCCCGCTGAGCAGAGAGCCCGGTGCGGGGCTCGATCCCAGGACCCTGAGATCATGACCTGAGCTGAAGGCAGAGCCTTAACCCAATGAGCCACCCAGGCGCCACGGTTTTCTAAATTCTAAATCCAATAACTTGGAGGCTTAAATTCGACAGAAGGAATTCTCAAGCGCTGGTACACTGCCACCCATCTAACTGAAGTCCTTCCTCCTACAAGCTTCGAATCCCACTGCCATGCCTGAGGAGGGCAGCCTCCTTTTCACCCTTGTCTCATGACTCCACTCTCTTCCCCATGGGACTTCGCCTTCTGTCTTCTCCTTGTCTTCACTTTTTTTGCTTGCAGTGTAGAGTTAAACAACAATCCAACAGGACATAGACTGAGCCCAGCAAAGGCTACATCTGGCAATTCCATTACTCACAAATTCTAAAATGGAGGCAAAAACAACGGTGGGTTCATTGGTTGCTTATTTATCTATTTATTTATTTCTGGATGAATAGGAAGGGAGTTAGAAAAGAAAAACATTCAATTCATCACAGGAACTATGAGCTCACTTTTGAAGAGACAAACCATTAGAACATTGTCTCTGCCCTTGTAGGATCCTCAATGTTCTAGATAGTTCGGTGAGAATCCCTTTACAGTCATTCCTGCGGTCACTCGGGATAATTTCTCACCAGTGGGCACTTCAGAGGTTTACTTAAGAAAAGTCTTCTGAAGGGCGCCTGGGTGGCTCAGTGAGTTAAAGCCTCTGCCTTCGGCTCAGGTCATGATCCCAGGGTCCTGGGATGGAGCCCCGTGTCGGCTCTCTGCTCAGCGGGGAGTCTGCTTCCCCCACTCACCCCCACCTTCCTCTCTGCCTACTTGTGATCTGTCAAATAAATAAATAAAATCTTAAAAAAAAAAAAAAAAAGAAAAAAGAAAAAGAAAAGAAAAGAAAAGTCTTCTGAGGCTCTGAGTCTAGGGCTTCCCAGACTCTGAGGTGCTTATAAACCATGCAAGGGTCTTAGTGAAATGTGGTTTCCGATGTCCTAGTCCTGGATGGGGGGGCCTGGATTCTGCCTTTCCAACAGGCTCCCAGACAACAACGATGCTGCCCAATCATGAACCACACTTCGAGTAGCAAACAGCCTCCCGGAGACAGTGAAGAACAGAAAACAAGTGTTCCCCACGGTGCCTGTGAGGACCAGAGATTAAGGAGAATCAATCACAGTCCAAAGGATTTAAAGTAGAGACGAAAAAGAGTGCTTCCCATGAGTATCACTAAATACTGGAGCCAGTTACAGAGAAAGCTTGAACATAACTAAGCACTGAGTATCCAAGTGTTTGGCTGTTGTGGTCATTAGTCTAAACAATATTTCAGGGGTCCAGATTTATCTGCTCAGTCTCTCTCCATTGATTCCGTGACCCCGGGGATAGTTTAGTCTCCATTTCAATGTGGGCTGTGTAAAGACAGAACAATGAGATGGCTATATTTAATTCAATTAAAAATAAAGTTTCAAAAAACGGCCCTAATTTGTATCCCTGATTTCTATTCAACGTCCCCATTTTAGGACAGAGTGTTGAATGTGAGGACGAAAACACTTGCCAACTCAGTCCTGTTTTAGTGACAGCAGATTCTGGATACTTATGTCTCCTATCTCTGTACAATACGGCCTAATAAAGTCGAGCCAAAGAGACTAGATTTCATTTCAGAGCAAAGGGTTCGGCCATAAACTTTTGCTTTCTGGCTGAACAGAGCCATTCCCGTCGCAAGCATAAATTCTGCTAGTTTTAGGTATCAGGGTGCCTGGGAAGCCAAATGGGTTATCTGTGAGCCAGGTATTCAAGGCAAAGGCACCCGCTTTATTGTGTATTCATTGTTATCTGGAAAATCTCTTGCCAGCTACAGAATATTTTCACAGGAAGTTAGAAATGACTTCAGAAATTCCCCTCTGTGGCTTCCTAGAGTGGATTTTAGGCCTCATCAAAAAGACATTTCGTTCAGAGATTGAAAGTGGGCAGCCTGTAAATTGCTGAGGTATTTAGCTGGGCTTAGCAGTTTCCTTTTATGGGGGTGGGGGCAAGATCCTCAGTAGCACAGCAGTGCAGAAAGTACCAAAACACATGTAGGCTCTGAGTTCAAATCCTAGCCTCCCCGTGCACCTGGGCTAAGCTGTACAACCTCTTCAAGCCTCAATCCCCTCACCTGCACAATGAGAACAACAATAGCACCTATGTCCTCGGGAGACAGTTGAAATGAAGTGATGCATGTAAAATGTTTAACATAGTGCCTGGCAAATGTGTCAACTGCTCTTGTGGTTGAATCATACTGAAAGATGGCATTTACCAAGTGTGCACCTTACAGGGTTCTATAAATGTCAGCTCTCATGTTAAGTAACGAGTGATAATGATGGTGATGGTGATGTGGTGAGATGGTGATGGTGATGATGGTGACAATGGTGATGAAGGTGATGGTGATGATGGTGACGGTGATGGTGATCATGGTGATCATGGTAATGAAGGTGAAGGTGATGTAGTGAGATGGTGATGATGGTGACAGTGATGGTGACCATGGTGATGCTGATAATGATCATGATGGTGATGGTGATAATGAAGACATCTCTCCTGCTCACAAAATGAAACACAGGCCAGTTAGGTGGATGCTAGCTTTGCGAGTCATGGATTCCTATTGCTTCGCTGCTCCTAGAAAAGCCTGGAACATCATGACTATCAAATGATCCCCCTGATGGAGGAGAAATGCTAAGCAGCTTGAGTGTGTTCCTAAAAGATAGCAGTGTTCTCTGGTGATCCTCCCAACAACCCGCCCCCATAAACACACCTTTGCTAGTGGCCAGAAAGTTCACTCAGAATGGATATGATGATAGGACAGAAAGTATGTATTTAGAGGAAATGATGCCCTCCTAAAATAGGAGAAGGGTCACATGTCAACATTACCTTTAAGCGAATGGAGGAAGACCCTGACTGGCCTTCTGAAAGAAGCCCAAAGCCAGGAAGATCCTGATGGGTAGACTGGATTAGCTCCTTCTCGTCCCTGGACTTGGCTTTTGCCCACATCCCTCAAGTGGGGTATCCTTACACTCTCCTCCTATTTCTCATCTTTTCCCTAGCAAAGGGCTTTGGTCCTTATTTCTGGCCTCACCGCCTAGACTGATTTTGAACTGATACTTGGCACATCCTTGGTCCACAGGATGGGCATACTAATGAACTAGTGCTTATTAAAACGTTATTTTTTAAAATACCTATTCAACTCATATTTGGAGGAGAAGTTAACTGGTGGGGAGATAAGAGAGAAGAATGACTGCTGATCAAAGCCTTCATCCTCTACTGCCCTCATAATTCAAGCTTGGCCCCAATTTTGCATACTTGCCTCATCAAAAAAAAAATGCCTTGCAGTTATTGGATCCAACCTTTTCTTTACTTATCTGCTCATTTATTTATTTATTTGAGAGAGAGCGTGTATAAGCGGGGGTAGGGAGAGGGAAAAGCAGACTCTGCAGAGCATAGAGCCAGACATGGGGCTCAATCCTGTGACCCTGAGGATTCATGATCTTAGCTGAAGCCAAGAGTTGGACACCCAACTGACTGAGCCATGCAGGCACGCCTCAATTCATCCTTTTTAAGGCAGCTTAAAAATATCTGCTGTTCTCTGGGGGAAAGGGAGCCTATCCCTTTCTGTGCAAATAGTTTACCAAAGTATTCCTTCCAATTGCAAACTTTATGCCTCCTGAGGAGAGTTCTAGAAGGCATGTTTTCTCCTGGTTGTATTTCTAGGAAGATGTTAGCACTCATTATAGTTCGTTATTCCCAAAACGCTGCCAGGAAAGCCCTCATCTTGAAGTTGGTTTAGCCTTGTGATGATCCCGTTTGGACAGGGAGAGGTCTCTGTCCCTCTACATTCACAGGTCCCGTGAGCAAGATCAAGCAGTACATTTCAAGCCCCTAGGAACAAATTGGGAGGTTGCTACTCTCTCTGAATTCTTCCCAGGTAACTCCAGGTAATTCCACTGCAGGGCTCTGTATCGGACAAGGCTGCACTAGCTAGTTGGGCTTTTATTATGTATGTAAAGAAGAGTCAGTGAATCTCCATCCAGTGCAGAGGCCTGGGAAAAGCCAGACAGATGCTTTTTTCACCTGTAAAATCTTCTAGCTCAGGGGGCTGGGGTAGAGATTTTGATGGGAAGGTTAAGAGGGTTGAGGGAAGCAGTGTTATTTAGACTGATGAACAATGTTGCTGTCCTATAAAATGCATCCAGTTGGAAAATTCTGCTAACCCTGTATCTCCCTACAAAGAGTTCCAGAGACCTCTCCCACAACATTAGTCATTTACAAAGATGTTGGCAACACAGAAGTGTAAGCAATATAGGAAAAGACAGCTTTATGTCACCCTAGAGATTGGTTTTATATTAGTCCCATCCCTCTATCTTCTCCCATCAGTGACTCAATCCTAGCCCAGTCTCAAGTCTCATAGCAAATAGAAACCCAAAATGACCAGCTCCTAAGAAAGGAGAAAGGGGTTGGGGCTTTAACACACTGGCAATCATTCCAACAATCCTCTACACTTTTCCACTTTTTACAGTTGGGGAATATGAAGTTCAGAGAGGTCGAATAAGCAGTCTAAGGTCTTATAATATGTCCTAAGTTAAAGTCTTACAAATTCTCTCCCTACCCAGCCCTCTGTTCACTACACAGCTATACACCTCCCTTCACATTTCACAAGTGAGGAAGAATAGGCAGAGTGAGGGCCGTGCTGGCAAATCTGGGTAAAACAGTGGCCCGTGAGTGTCTCTGGATAGGGAGACACCATCCAACATCTTGGGCTGATCACATCTAACACTTAATCTGAATTCCGAGAGGGGCACCATACATTCTTTCATTGGTTCTTCCCATCCTGGTTTATTCCAGGAGAAGAAAAATTACCCAACCACTGAAAGAAATGGTCTTCTCACTGCCAAACTTTAGCTAAAACAAGAAACCAACAAGAAACTCCTTTTAAAATAATACGTTGTCACGGTCTAGAAAAAGGAGAAGCTCATTAAATCCATTGTCCTAAAGAGCAATGCCATAAATATGAAGGCTAGGAATAAACAGACATTTCTCTTGGTAGAGTGTCAGCAAAGAGCTTCTGCACACCAAGATCAGTCGGCACAGATACAGATATTATTTCTCAGCGGGCAGAGATACCCTATCTACTGACACAATATGGGGGAAAGGAAAGAAGGGATATCTTTTACTCATATATGTCAATTAATTCCATCTACTTCCCACCCTGCTTCCCATCCCCTATGGCACATAAAGCATAGCACTGAGGCAAGGCCCCTGTATTTCTTAGAACTTCAAACCCTAATAAGTGGGCCTGAATCACTCTTGTTACCACGAAATACATGTGGTATTAATGATAAAAACTAAAAAAATTATACCCAGTTGAAAGGTTTTATTGCACACTATTTTTCAAGATGGCAGATGGATGCCTAAATTGATCTCGGTGTCATTTTATTGTTGTCCCAAAGTTTCTCTAAATCAGCCAAATGAGTCTGAAGTTGAAATAGCCACCTCATATTGTTCTACCAGGAGAGGCACAGGATTTCTCTGTAATGTAGCTTGCCATATTACGTTATTTATAGCCTCTGATGGAAAGGTGGATAATCTCAAACCCACCCCAAAGAGAATGATTATTGCATATGCCAAAAAGATCTGATGAGGACAACACTGTCCTGGGTCTGACTATAAAAGACAATCTAAGCAATATCCGGGTTTTTGGTTCTGGATAGGATGGAATAAGTTCACTCTACCCTGTACATTTCGCTGAATGCCTTTATTAAACCAGACAGAATGCATGCAACAGCCATTTGAAGACTCTGAGACGTGAACAGTAGCAGGCAGAATTGACCAGAATTGGAAGTACCACCAAACTGACAGTGAGTTTGCTATTATTTTTCCTCTTTATCCACTAGCATGACTTCAGAACCTACAAGTGAGGACCAGGATATGGACAGAGAAAGCTCCAAGAGAAAGTCCTGTTCTGGCTCAGAGACCGGTCAGAGGAATTGCTAACATTCAGAAAGAATGGGAGAAATCACACTTTCTCTTTTTTCTCTTTTTCTTTTCTACTCTTTTCTTGTACCTGGACCTCTAAGGCATTAGCAAGGGTGGCAATGGGAGCTGTAAGGAGATTAAGGAAGGTAGGAAAACCTTCACTGGATGAAGGATCTGAGGTTCCAAGACAGTGGGACAAAGCCCTGTTGCTTATTGTATTTGTCATCCCATTGTCTTGTCCCACGTAGGCACACAGAAGCAGGAAATTTACAGTAAGCAGGGTAACTGAAGCCCCATATTTCTGGTCAGAGGATAAAAAGGAAGGCCCGATGGAAGCTGACCGCTCCTTGGTGATCACAGAGAAAGAAGACTTGGGAAAGTAGTGCCTTACAATTATGTATGAACTCCTGGGCTTACCATGAGCTGAGCATGGATGAAGTTGATCCCACACAACATATACAAATGTTGAGAATAAGCTATAATATAGACGACCCCCAGCCTGAGGCTGATATGGGACAGACCAAACCACACTGCCAGTGCTTTGAAAACTCAACGGACACTGGAATCACTACCCACAGAAGCCTGGTCAGAATGCATAGCCTAAAATCAAAAAGGGCGGTTACATGTCAAAATAAAATTATCACATTCTTTGTAAGATGAAAACAAGACCCAGTTTAAAATTAAAATAATCAAAAGGTCTAGGATACACCAAAAATTATTTGGCTTATGAATGACCCAGAAAATCTCAACTTGCATCCGATGTCTAGATGGCACGGATATTAGAATTACCTAACAAGATCCATAAAGCAGCTATTTTTTAAAAGTTCCAACAACTGAGAACACTTTTATAAAGAATTAAGAGACATAAAGCCTTCATGAAGAAACAAGATAAGAATAAGAATCATATGGAAATTCTAGAATTGAATAATATAATGACTAATACACTCATTGGATAGGCTCAGTAGCAAAACGGAGATGGCAGAAGAAAGAATCAATAAACTTGAAGTTAAGGCAACAAAAATTGTACAAACAAAAATTTGGACAACAAAGAGAAAAAAGATTTTTAAAAAATGAAGAGAGCCTTATGATCCTGTGGTCTATTAGAGAAAGGTCCAACATGGAGTTCCTGGGTGGTTCAGTTGGTTAAGCCTCTGCCTTCAGCTCAGGCCTTGATTCCAGGGTCCTGATATCAAGCCCCATATCAGGCTTCCTGCTCAGAGAGAAGGCTGCTGCTCCCTCTCCCTCTACTACTCCTCCCCATTTGTGCTTTCTCATTCTTGCTCCTCCTCAAATAAATAAATAAATAAAATCTTAACCAAAAGAAAAGAAAAGAAAAAAAAAGATAAAGGTCCAACATTTGTGTCATAGGAATCCCAGAAGGAAAGTAGAAAGAGTATGGTGCAGGAAAAATATTTGAAAAAATAATGAACAAAACTTCCCAAATTCCACCAAAGACAAATCTAGAGATACAAGAATCTCATGAGCCTCAACAGAGTAAGTCCAAAGAAATCATGTTCAAACACAGTACAATTAAGTGACAGAAAACTAAAGACAAAAAAATCTTAAAAGCAAACAGAAAAATGACTCATTACTTATAGATTAATAACAATTCAAATGGCTACAGATTTCTCATCATAAGCAACGGAGGCAAGAAGAAGAAAGTAGAACAACATTTTTGAAGTACTGAAAGAACAGATGTGTCAACCCAGAATTCTGTATCCATCAAAAATGTCCATCAGGAATGAAGGTGAACTAGAGACATTCCCAGATGAAGGAAAATAGTATTTGTTTCCAGCAGACTGCTTGAAGGGAATTGGTAAAGAAAGCTGGAACATCAGAATGGAAGTGATACCAAAGGGAAAGCTGGAACACCAGGAATGAAAAAAAAAATCAAAAACAAAAACAAAAAACAAAAAAGGGGATATATCAGGATAAATATACAAGACTATACTTGTATTGAGTTCTTTAAAATATGTTTAATGGTTGAAAGCAAAAAATCATAACACTGATGGGGTTGCCAGTATATGTGGATATGATACATAACACAACTACAACAGAAAACTGGGGAGGTTAAAGAGACCTATAGGTTCATAAGTTTTCTACATTCCACCTAAAGAGGCAAATATAAGTATCCTGGAAAGTTTAGTATGTGCATTACAATCCCAAGGGCAATCAATTAAAAGACTACATAAAGATATGTAGTAGGAAACACTACAGATAAAATGGAATACCAAAAATGTTCAAAATAGCCCAAAAGAAGAAAGTAAAGAGGTAAGAGACCTACAACAGAGGAAAAGAAAACAAATAACAAAATATTAGACCTACATTATAGCTAAATAGTCTGACACAACTTTTAATGAACAGATTCACAGATTGGAATTTTTTTTTAAAAATGACACAAATATAAGCTGTCTATAAGAAAATCACTTAAAATTTAAAGATACGGTTTCATTGAGACAGAAAATAATGAGAAAAGATTTTTTTTTCCTTCCATGAAAACACCAGTCAAAAAGAAAGTTCAAAGGGTGCCTGACTGGTGCAGTCTGTTTAGCATCGGATTCTTGGTTTTGGTTCAGGTCATGAACTCGGGGTCATGAGATCAATTCCCACATTAGGCTCCATGCTCAGTGCAGATCCTGCTTAAGGATCTCTCTCCCTCTCCCTCCTCCCCACTATGCTCGCTCGCTCTCTCTCTCTCTCTCTCTCTAAAATAAATAAATCTAGGAAGGAAGCAAGGAAGGGAGGGAGAAAAGAAGAGAGGAAGAAAAGAGGGAGGGAGGGAAGAAGGAAAGAAGAAAGTAAGGGGAAGAGGAAAAAGAAAAGGAGGGAGAGGAAGGGAGGGGGGAAGAAAGAAGGAAGGAAGGAAGGAAGGAAGGAAGGAAGGAAGGAAGGAAAGAAATGGAGAAAGAAAGGAAGGGGAAAAGAATGGAAGAGAGAAAGAAAGAAAGAAAGATAGATAGATAGATGGAGGGAGGAAGGGGGAAAGAAAACTAGCTAGCTAGTTTGAGTTCGTTGATTAACATCAGATCTGAAGTCTACTAGACTTCAGAAAAAGAGAATTACCAAGAGTATTAGGGGTAATACGTAATGATAAAAAGGGCCGATTCACCCCCCCCAAAAAAGCAAGAATGCAAATGTATATGCATTTAACAAATTTCAAAATACACAAAGCAAGACCTGACAGAACTAAAATAGACAAATCACTATTATAGTTGGAGACTCCAGCACTCTTCTGACTATAATGTGTAGAACCAGCAGACATAAAATCTGTAAGGGTATACAAGGACTGAACAACACCATCCACCAAGTGGCACTAATTAATGCTAGATATTCATAGAAAACTCTATGCAAAAATAGCAGAATACATATTCTTTTTAAGCTCACATGGAACATTCACCAAGATAGATCATATAAAACACACTTTAACAAATTTAAAGGATTCGAAATCATACAAAGGTTCTTTAAGCATAATGGAATCAGACCACAAATCAATAATACCAAAATAAGAGGAATACATCAAAATACTTGAAAATCAAGCAACACAAATTTAAGTAATCCACTGGTCAAAGAAGTCTGAAATGAAATTGAAAAAATATTTTTAACTGGATGAAAATATATATATCAAAATTTGCAGAATATAGCTAAAGCAGTGCTTAGAAGGAACTTTAGCATTAAATGTTTGTATTTTTTTAAAAAGAGTCTCAAATCAATAACTTAATCTCCATCTTTAACATCTAGAAGACTAAAACAAATCCAAAGCAAGCAGAAAAACAGAAAAATAAGGAAAATAAAACCAAAAGCAGATTCTTTGAAAAGACCAGTAAAATTTACATGTAGTGAGACTGACAAAGAGAAAAAAGGACACAAATTACAAAATTAGGAATGAGAGAGAAGATATCACTACAGATGCTGTAGATGTTAAGTGGAAAACTATGAACAACCCTTTGTACATAAATTGAGTAACTCAGATAAATTAGATTAATTCCTCAAAAACCTCAAATTGCCACAACTCACCCACAGTTAAATAAATAACCTGAATAGAGCTGTAACTATTAAAGAAATTGAATTAGTCTTTAAAAAGCTTTGGAAAAAGAAATTCAGGCCCAGATGTTTTTACTAGTGAATTCTGCTGAATATTTAAAGAAAAAAATTACACCAATTTCTATATCCTTCCAGAAAACAGGAGAAAGGGATAGGCTTCTCAACTCATTTTATGAAGTCAACAATTACCCTGATACTAAGACCAGACAGAGACAGTGTTAGAAAATCCATGGAATATCTACTCACAACACATATACAAAAATCTTCATAAAAATATTAGCAAATACATCACACTATGACCAAGTGGGGTGTATCTTGGAATGCACAATGGTTGGTTCAATATTCTCAAATCAGTCAATGTAATTCACCATATTTACAGTCTGAAGAAGAAAAATCACATGCAGACAAACCATCCAGCAAAATTCAACATGCATTCATAAATAATAAAAAATACCTCTCATCAAATTTTGAATGGAAAAGAACTTCCACAATCTCAAAATAGAGCCATCTATAAAACACCTACAGCTAGCATTATAGTTAAGGGTGGCAAAACACTGGATGTTTTCCCCCCAGAACTAGGGAAAGATCAAAGCTGTCCACTCTCACTCATCCTACTCAACATCCTGCAAGAAGGGTTAATTAGTGCAGAATACAGGTCATCATAGCAAAATAATATGTATTTCTATATACCACCACTGAACAATTGCCAACTGAATTTTTTTTAAGATGCCATTTACAGTGGCTCCAAAAAATTATAATAATTATGTATAAATCTAACAAAAATGTATAGAATCTGTTTGCTGAAAACTACAAAACATTGATGAAAGAAGTTTAAGATTACCTAATAACGGAAAGACAATGTTCATGGATTAGATTCCATGTTCATGGATGCCAATGCTCCCCCAAATTGGTCTCTATGTTTAACACAGCTCCTATCAAAATACCAGTAGGATTTTTTTGTAGATATAGGCAACTTGATCCTAAAATTTGTATGAAAAGGCTAAAACACTAGAATAGCCAAAGTGATTTTGAAAACAATACATTTGGAGGAATCACATTAGTTAAAGCCAATTTTAAGCTACAGTGGATTATTCTCAGATGTGAAACCTAATGGAATTTGTTTAATTGGATTTTGAAGGTAACTGGGGCTGGTAGAGGCTTTCTTCCTTTCATATTCTACCGTTTGGAATGGCAGTGCCTATAACTGTTATCCTATCATTGTCCTATTATTACATTTTGGAGGCAGAATGCTTGTCTTCTAGTTTTGCAGATCAGCAGTTGAAAAGGAATTTTTCCCTGGAATGGATCATACCCAGAGTCTTATCCACATTAATTTTAATGATAAAATTTGGGGCTTTTGAATTGATATTTAGATGGGGTTCTGAACTTGAATCAGTCCCGCAGGGTTGAGACTTTTAAAAATATCAGGTGAGAGCTCCTTGGTGGCTCAGTCAGTTGAGCGTCTGACTCGATTTCACATGGGTCATGATCTCAGGGTTCTGGGATGGAGCCCCACTTAGTGGGAATCTTCTTGTCTCCCTTTCCCTCTGCCCTTCCCCTCACTCATGCTCCTTCTCTCACTCTCTCTCAAGTAAGTATTTTTTTTTAAACTAAGAAGTTAAAAAATGAATAAAAATGTGGAATGAATGTATTTTGCATGTAGGATTGATATAGACTTTTGAAGCCAAAGAATAGATTGTGGTAGACTGAATAATGGCCCCCAAAGATATACCTGGAACCTGTGAATGTTACCTTGCATGGCAAAAAGGACTTTGCAGATGAGGTTAAGTTTAAGGATCTTGGGATGGGATGTTATTCTATATTACGCAAGATGGCCATAATTGTAACATCAAGTGTTCTTATAAAAAGGAGGCAGGTGGGAATTTGATGAAAGAAGAGGAAGTAGCAAATGGGACATTGGAAGCAAAAGCTAGAGGAATGTGAGGAAGGTGTTTCAAGCCAAGAAATGCAGGCAGCCTCCATAAACTAGAAAATCAAGGAAACAAATTCTCCCCTAAAGTTCCAGAAGGAACTAGCCCTATGAACATCTTTAGTTCAATGAATCTAATTTTACACGTTGGGCCTCCAGAAAAAGAAGAGAAAAACATTTGTGTTGTTTTAAACAACTAAATATTTTGGTAATTTATTATAGTAACTATGGAAAATTAATACACATGGTTTCATTTCTCTTAGGTAGACACCTGGGAATGGAATTGTTGAGTCATATGGAAACTCCATATTTAACATTTACAGAAAACCCCAAATCTTCAAAATTAAAAACTTTTATCCAGGAAAGACAGTGTTAACAAAATGCAAACTCAAGATACAGACAGGGAGAAAATATTTACAAATCTATCAAGATATCCAGAACGAATAACAAACTCTTAAATTCAATAGTAAAAAGCAAACAACCCAATTTTTAAAATGGGCCAAACACTAATGTAACACCCGATGCTGGCAAGGATGTGGAGCGAGAGAAACTCTCATTCATTGTTGGTGGGAATGCAAAATGGTACAGTCAGTTTGGAAGACAGTTTGGCAGCTTCTTACAAAATTAAACATATTTTTGCCACACAATCCACCAATCGTTCTCTTTGGTATTTATCCAAAAGAGTTGAAAATTTATGTCCATATAAAAACCTGCACATGCTTGTTTATATCAGCTTTATTCATAATTGCCCAAACTTGGAAGCAACCAAGATGTTCTTAGATAGGTGAATGGATGAATAAATTATGGTACATCCAGACAACAGAATATTCAGCACTAACAGGAAATGAGCTATCAAGCCATGAAAAGCCATATAGGAATGTCAAAAGCGTATTACTAAGTGAAAGAAGCCAATCAGGAAAGGCTATATACTACATGGTTCCAACTATGTAACACTCTGGAAAAGGCAAAATTATGGGACATGTAAAACATCTGTGTTAGCCAGGGATCAGTAGGGAGGAAGATTCATCAGTTAACAAATGTACCATTCTGGTGGTACATGTCAGTAACGGGGGATGCATGTGTGGGGTAGGGGATATATGGGAAATCTCTGTACTTCCACTCAATTTCCCTATAAACATAAAACTGCTTAAAAAAATAAAGCCTATTTTTAAACATGGGCCAAACACTTCACCAAAAAAGACAGACAGATGAAAAATTAGCAGTTGAAGAGATGTTTAGCATCATTAGTCATTAGGAAAATACATATTAAAACCACAACAATATATCCTACACACCCACTAGAATGGCTAAAATAAAAATAATGATAATACTAAGTGTAGACAAGGATGCAGAACAACAGGAGCTCTCACACACGGCTGATAAGAATGACAGATGGTACAACCATTCTGGAAAAACCCTTTGGTGATTTCTTTTAAAGGTAAACATGCTTACCCTCTAATCCAACAATCCTACTTCTAGGCATTTCCTCTAGAGAAACTGAAACTTCAGGTCCACCCAAACTTCTACACAAATGCTTAGATCAGCTCTATTCATCATCTCTCCAAACTGGAAGCAACCTACATGCCATTAAAGAAGTGAATGGATAAACAGGGGCATCTGGGTGGCTCAGCCAATTAAGCATTCAACTCTCGATCTCAACTCAGGTCTTGATCTCAGGCTTGTGAATTCAAGCCCCATGCTGGGATCCACGCACAGAGCCCACTTAAAAAAATAAAAATAAATAAAGGAATGAATGGATAAGCTGCGGCACTTCCATAAAATGCCACATTATTCAGAAAAAGAAAAGAAAGAACTATCGATATAAAACCTGGATGAATCAAAGGAATTGTATTTAATGGAAAAAACTAGTCTCAAATGGTTATATGCTGTAAGATTCTATTCACAAGACATTCTCAAAATGACATAATGATAGTGACAGAGAACAGATCAGTGCTTGTCAGGGGCTAGGGGTACAGGGAGGATATGAAGGCACAGTGAGAGGGTGAGGGAATTTGGGGGATACTGAAACTGTTCTGTATCCTGACCCTGGTAGTGGTGGCATGACTCAACATATGTGTTAAAATGTACAGAGCTGTGTACACACACATCGATTTCACTATAAATGAATAAAATTAAAGAACAAGATAACGGACAATTAAAATTACTTCTAAATCTTAGTGGGACCACTTTTTTTTTTTTAAGATTTTATTTATTTATTTAACAGAGAGAGAGAGATCACAAGTAGGCAGAGAGACAGGCAGAGAGAAAGGGGGAAGCAGGCTCCCCACTGAGGAGACAGCCCAACACAGGGCTCCATGCCTGGACCCTGAGATCATGACCTGAGCCAAAGGCAGAGGCATAACCCACTGAGCCACCCTAGGGACCACATACTTTAATAAGCATTTTACTGTAATGGAAAAGGGCCAGAAGAAAGCCTAGGTTAATGCATGTGGATTTATGTACCAATCTTGAGGACAACAATCCAGAGCCCCACCCCCGTGCCCAAGCAGTTTGAGTTACTTAAATACTTTTACTTTGATCAGAAGGAAACTTCAAAGATTAGGACTAATCTTTGGATTAGGACTTACCCTTTTTCCCCTTAAAAATTTTCCTTTCTTCCTTTTATCATCACTTTTAACCCCTCTGGACCTCACACCCTGTTTACTGATACCACCTGTGTTGCTGGAAATCAGCACACTGCATGCTGACCCACTCATTCCTCGCTCCACAAACCCGGCATCCTCTCCCTCCTCTGCTCTGCCACAGCACTTGGGCAACAAAGTCTCTCATATAACAAGGCATTAAGGTTTAGGGAGGATAGAACTACCCCGGTCTGAAAAAGGCCAACGCACCATGGAGGGAATGGGGGTAGACCTAGGTATTTTCTACCTTTGAAAAAGACCTTCATTTTTATATCATGTAGTTTGGCACGGTTGGGGAAACTGAGGATACTACTTTTACAAATACCGCAAAGTGATTTCCGTTTATAGAAATTACTGGTTTGAATACAAAGCCAAGCAATGTCTCTATCAAGACACTTCTCTCAGGGAACCAATGTGTAATAGCAGGGAAGCACCGAGCAGAGAAGCCAACGATCTTCCCGGAAGTCAGTCATCCTCGTTTCCCCTTTCCCTATTTCTTCCTCCTCTACACACAAGGAAGGGTCCAAAATGCCAGATCCTTGGCATCAAGCACCCCTTGCCAAATGATAGCCAATAAAATGCTTGTGTATCTAGTCAAATAAAAAGTAATTTAAGTAAAAACATGTATCTTATAGAGGCACCTGGGTGGCTCAGTGGGTTAAAACCTCTGCCTTCGGCTCAGGTCATGATCCCAGGGTCCTGGGATCGAGCCCCACATCGGGCTCTCTGCTCAGTGGGGAGCCTGCTTCCCACCACCCCTCTCTGCCTGCCTCTCTGCCTACTTGTGATCTCTGTCTGTCAAATAAATAAATAAAAATCTTTAATTAAAAAAATGTATCTTATAAAGTGTAAAGTTCTTGGCAAACTTGGGATACTATTATAATCTTAGAGTTCTTGACAAAATGCCCATTGTATCAAATCAGTGGTGGTTCTTTGCTTGGCATCCCTGAAATGTAGAACGGTTGCTTCAAAATGCTAGGGTCCTCCTCGTTGTTCTGGGCATCGACTTAATATCCGGGATCACGGGAGGGCAATGATTACTAAAAGATTTAACAATGGAATCTGAGATGTATTCTTAACGGTTTAATAGCATTTTGAGACTTTTGCTTGAAAAATCACCAATGGTAGGTGGCACCCACAATCAGAACTTGAAAAGTGGGGGAGGCCAGGAGGACACAGCCTGTGAATGCCCAGGTGTACTCAGAAATGCGTACATTTATTAATTAATTAATTAAAGGCTGCTGGTCTCCAAAAAGAGATCTTTTTGACATTTTCAACTTTATCAAGAGGGCCTTATTTCACATTATTGACCATATCCTGCCAGCTGATAAGGGCAGGGTGAGAGGCAGCTTCTCCCGGTGTTCGTGGTTAAGTCCGGGCCACTGCAGCTCCTGTGCCCCGGTCCTCATGGAGCACAGCACTCTGTCTGCATGTTATGTAATTTTTTGGTGCTGCCTTCCCCTTTTGTTCAGTCTGTGCCAAGAGCCAAATAAAAGAATCCATATGTGATTACGGCTATAAAACCAAAAGGAAAATATTAGACAAAAATTTAACATTTTGGGGTTTCTAAGTTTGTTTTACCTTTAATGCTAGGCAGACAGTTTACACAAATCATTTTGCTGCAAAGTAAAGAGTAATGAGTTAAATGTGTTCCCTGTCACCATCAATCATGTACGTTTGCCTTTGATTGACCAAACATATAAGACACATGAAATGACTTTCTAATCAGGTTAGGGGGAGCAGGGAGGGAAAAAGGGGAGAAAATGGGGAGGGGGAGCATAAGCCTCTTTTATTTTATTCAGAAATTCCATTGACATTTTCTGGCAATCTTCTAACATGCTGTATGGGCTTCTCTTTGCTAATAATGTTTGCCTTGAGAATTTGTAAAGGTCTAAGAGCTCTTTAATTCAATGTTCTAGAAATTACCAGGGCCAGAGGGGAACGAAATCCCTGTTAATAGTTCATGGATTAATTCTCTGTTCATTCGAAATCATTTTGGGGAGAGCTGGTCTCTCAGGTGGGCGTTCATCATCTGGAGTGGGGTGAATGGCTCTGCCCGGGGAGGCAGGCGGTGCCGCTGGTCTGATGAGCGTCACGGAGGGAAAAAGAAGATGCTCAATGATGTTGACCCAAATGGGATACTGAGGCTTAGCCAATTCCTTTCGGTATATGGGTGTTTATTTTGATTTGTGAATTTAAACAACACACTGACTGGATTTTCTGGCAGTCAAAATGGTTTAAAACCCAAAGTAACCAGCCTCCGAGCATCCTCGCCAAGCTCTATATTTCAAGTTTCCATGTGGAGTCCAAGCTTTTTAATATGGCAAGGGAACTACCTACGGTAGCAATGGAAGAAGTTTTCAGCTCCAAAATCACCCCCAAATTGTCACTGCGGTCCTGGCCCCACCCAGCTGTCGTGTAATCAATTGAGGCTGGCCAGGCAAGGCTGAGACCAGCTGATTCATTTACTTCTTCAACAGGCATTTCTTGAGGACCATGTGCACTGGGTGCTGTTCCAGGCACTGGGGATTGAGCAAGGAGCCCTAGGCTTCACAGTGTTGACACTGTCTCAGAGAAAGAAGGCAATAAATGAGGCCACGAAGCCACGTAGGAAATCAAAGCCAGGAACGTAAATGAGGACATAGATACACAGGTTGTGGAGTGGAGAGTGATATAAATCTTGAAAATATGATTCTAATGTGTTTACATATGGAAACTTTCTTCACCCCATGAAGTCAAGGAGAACCTCTAAATCCTTGCTGGAGACTGTGGTGAAATGGGACATCTCCTCCCTGTAGGGACTCCGGGGAGCCCCAGAAAAATGTATGAGCTTAGTCGCTTCTTCTTGATTCTCTTGCATTTGCCAGGAAAACTGCTGAATGGCAAATCATCTCTCTATTAGAGATATGCCACATTAGACTGTAGAACTCAACGCTGTGGAGATGCCAGTTCTCCCCAAGAGAGCCCAGAAACAGACCCACACATACACTGATGTTTCAGTAAACGGGCCCCTGAGGTACTGATAATGTATGGTTTCTTAACTTGGGTCCTGGTTAAAAGGGAGTTCTGAGTTTGTGAATATTTAATAAGCTGCCCATTTGTTAGATGTACACTTTTATGTTTATATATTCTACTTCAATTAAAGATTTGTTGTTAAGCCCTTTTATTATTTTTTCAGAAGATTTTATGTATTGATTGATTTGACAGAGATCACAGGTAGGCAGAGAGGCAGGCAGAGAGAGAGGAGGAAGCAGGCTCCCTGCTGAGCAGAGAGCCCGATGTGGGGGTCGATCCCAGGACCCTGGGATCATGACCTGAGCTGAAGGCAGAGGCTTAACCCACTGAGCCACCCAGGCGGCCCTGTTAAGCCCTTTTAAAAATGCAACTCTAATGGTTTAGAGAAGGGCCTCACTCCGAAATTAACACAAACCAAAGACATGGGGGATCTGATAGAGGGAAACCAGAAAGCTACTAGGGGAAGAGTGTTTCAGCCAGAGGAATAGCAAGTGTGTAACCCTAAAGACTAGCCAAAGGGGTGCGGCTGATGGCAAGGAGCAGAAGAGCACTTAGGAGATGAGGCCGGCGAGGATTGCTTCAGACTTAGAGATCATCATAAGAACTTTTTCCTGGTGAGATAGGACACCATGGAGAGATTTATGCAGAGGGGTGAGAGCATCTAGTTCATGCTTGTGAAGGATTGTTCTGGGTGCTCTACTGAGGATAGACCAGAGTGGGAGAGGGAGAAAAGCAGAGCAGGGAGGCCAGTCAGGAGGCTTATGTAATGCACAAGGAGAACAAAGGATGGTGGTTTGGATCTGACAGGAAGAACGGAAGTGGTCAGAAATTTGGAAAGTCAGAACTGAGAGGATTTCCTGCTGGATTGAACGAGGTGCATGAGAAAAAGAAAGAAGCTGGGGATGGCTCCAAATATATTCGCCCGTGTCTTCGGACAAAGAACGGGAATTCAATTCTGGGTATGTCAGGCCTCAGATGAGATGCAAAACTCAAATAGAGATGCTGAGTGGCAGTTAGATGACACTGCGTTCGGGGGGAGGTTCCAGATGGAGATACAAATTTGGGAACCCTCTATATAGAGGACTTATGAGAATAAACATTATGGCAAGTGAGTATATTTGTATCATATCTACAGAAGTTCACTCTCATGACAAGTTGTGATTGGGATGACATCACCTGTGGATATGAAATAAGCAACAGATCGCCTCTCACTATCTCACTTATGCTATGTAGATTTACTTTGCGGGAGAAACCCTTTACTCTGGCACCAGCAGCATCCCCTCCCAGAAGCAGAAAGCCACCTTCACCCTTATCAGTTGCAGCCCTGGCCCCCTTTCAGAGATCCCATCACCCACCTCCAGCCCACTCCACACTGGGCTGAGCCTTGTTGCTTGTATGTCTCCCTCACACGGATGAACACCTCAGGTCTGCAGAGCTTACACCCATCAGCCAATAAGAACTGTTTATTTTCTCTCAGAGCCACCTACTGAAGCCAATTAGCTTTACTCCCTGAATATAGCAGCAAGTAATGTCACTTCCTTCTGGAAAAACCTGGTAATTTCCTTATCCCGATTCATCCCAGCCTAGGTTCACATGTTTTAATGCAGTGACTTCTGCCCTTTATAGAGCTGGCTGGAGAGAAAGGCCAGCAAGACCCAGAGAATGCATCTTGGAAAAGTGCGCCCATGCATCCCAGTCATAACAGAAGCTTCCTGAAGCTTATGAGTGCCTGCTAGCCATGAGAATGACAGTGTGGTTAGCATCCTGCCTGGAATACAGTAGGTGCCCAGGGAATCTCTATCAAAGCAACCATGTCTAACCACAGAAAGCAAAGATTCTGGCACTAGCTAAGTTTCCCCCTTACCGTATTTCCTCTTATTTTAAAATATTTTATTTATTTCTTTGAGGGGGGGGGGGGACAAACAAACAAACAAACAAAAAAAACAAGGTGGAGGAGGGGCAGAGGGAGAAGCAGACTCCCAGCTGAGCAGGGAGCCTGATCCAGGGCTCAGTCCCCAGACCCGGGGATCTGAGCCAAAGGCAGATGCTCAGCCAACTGAACCACCCAGGTTAATCACTCTCTAAATTATACACAACACCCACACATACAATTTATCATGCCCAGGACAGCTAATCCTAGTAAGAATAATAGCACAATTCACAAAGATGGCAGGTCAAGCCTCAACATGAAACCACACATGCTGAAGAGAAACTAAAGTATTACATGCTAAAACTCTAAAACCAAGAAAAAAAAAAAAATCAATGGATCTTAAAATACATTGAAAGGAGGAAGCCAAGTGGAGGGTAAGTGTGGCCACTTACTCAGGGACTCAGGAGCAAGGCAATGGCAGAGAGGCTAAATAAATAAGTTCATTATCTTGGTCTTTACAGAAGACCTTAGGAAGATTCTCACTGGAACCTGACAGGCAGGTGGTAGGAGATCAGATAGCAGTAAATACACAGGATATTCCACACCTGGTTGACAGTGGAGATACAGACTAGTCTCAGGAACCAGGACCATTGCCTTCCCTCCCTGGAGGAACTCAGGGCAAAAACTGGGCGCTGCTGGAGAAAATGCTTACCCTAGCATTAGCAATAGGCTGTGGGGTCCAAGGACCCCTGAGTGGCCAACCCGTGCCTCTTTCATGAAGTTATTTGCTATCAGGTTATCATGGATTTGTTAAACAAATCCCAGCATACCAGAAACTTCAGAGGCCATGCCTTGAAGGTTAAGCAGAGCAAATTACATACGAATAGCCAGGAAAAAGTCTTTAACAGTAGTTAGCACACTTGAATTCCTTACCCCAAAGATGTGGGCTAAAAATACAGATGCTCCAAAAGTTTAGATCAATTCAGAGATGACATAGCCAACATGGGAACCAGGTTTTCAAGGGGGCAATGAGGCCCAGGGGTAAGGGCCTTTGAAAGTGATATTGCTAAGGGGACACACAAGTGTTCCCCATATTTTGCTGGTACCATTGGCCTGGGTCCCTTGGAACCCCTGCATAGCAGGAGCCCCTCCCTCTTGCTAAGCTTTATTATCCTCCCTTTCAGCCTTGGCTTTCAGTCTCATGGACACTAAAGTCCCCGTGGGCGGCCACTGTGCTTCTGCCTATGATATATATAGAGAGAGTACAATGTATTCTTCAGAACCAAGAAACAGATGCTGTACCTACCCAGGGCAAGTGACAGGCTGAGCACACACTCCACCTCTGGCTTCCAGAAACACTAAGTGTTCTCAAGGGATGGAATCCGCCAAAGCCTCATCCCACCTCCCTCCATCCTCGAGGCCCTCCTGTCCCTATGGAAGTACTAATGAATTCTCTGCCGGAGGACATGGGGGACACTGGGGCAGGAAGCAATTTCTGGCAACGATCATCCATTTCTAGATTTCCTTTTCCATCTGCCCCCCGCCCAATAAAAATGAGTAAAGACGCCGTGACCTCGAGAACAGGAGATAATATATAAAACTGGTGAGGAGACCATCATCAAGGTGTTTATCATGACCAGAAGGAGACAAGGATCTGGGATCTGGAGGGTCAGTGCACCAGCATGATGCCACAGAATAGGGAACACATGCTTCCGGCAGTCCTTATTTTAACTGAAAACAATAGATGCAGGGAAACCTTGCTATTTCCAGGTCACATGCCTTAGCAAATTCCAACACAAAGACCACCTGAATGTCAAGAGGCCATGTTCAGAGAGCTACCTCCGAACATGGGGGACCTGGCCCCGGGCAGAAATGACACGGTAACATAACCCTAGGAGGGAAATGTGTTTTCAGTTATACCAGGGCCCAGCCAGGCCTCTTCCACAGGCTCTTCCTAAATAGGAACTTGGCAGTGGGATTCGCTAGGCTGAAGGGGACGTCCTTGGCTCCAGAGGTGAGGCCCTGCAGGGTCTTGAGGAGAGTTGGACAGAAGTTCTTTCTCCCTGCTCGGTAATAACACTGAGGAATCAGCGTCACATCCATTTTATTAATTTTCTTGACAGGCAGCTCCAGTTTCCATGCAGGCACCACAAAATCAAAACATACGCATGTCAAGTGCCCCATGTGTGGTAGGGCCCTGCCAAGACCGTGTTCCATCAACAAAAGGAAGCAGAGCCCAGGTCTCAGACCTCGTGCCTGGGCCTGTGGGTAACTCCCTGCTGGAGGAAACCACCAGAGCTCAGACGAATGAGCCAGAAGAGCTCTCTTGGTGACAGTCCTTTATCCTGGGGTCTGGGTTCCTTGTGTTGAACACGAGAGCCGTGGGAGACACAAGGCTTCATCTGGCTTTGGGGCATGCCTCTCAGTCCCACCACACAGATCTCCCCTGCCAACTCCATTTAGCCTGCATTCAGTTTCATCCAGGCAGGGGAATAGCAGCCTGGATTAAAAAAGCCATTAAAAAAAGGAAAGAAAAGAAAGGAAAAGAAAAGGAAAGAAAAGAAAAAAACCACAATATCCTTATTTGTGTGCTGGGTCTGAGCCTGGAGTTCTGTGGAGTTGAGGTCTTTGGGCACATAGGGAGCTGAAGGAATTTTTTGATCAAGGCATCCTTTGCTAAAGTGATAGAAGAGACTCCAGCACAATTTGTCCTTTCACATAAAGGATTTTTATCTAGGAATTGCCTATGGAATGTAAATTAGGTGGGTAGAGAGGGTAAGGACTGAGAGAAAAGCCCTGCTCTAATCCCACGGCTGGGGACGCCCTGGGTGAGCCCATGCATGTAGTCGGTCCGTCGTCTCAGCCCCACTCTTCCCACCCATCCTTCCCACCGCCTCCAGGGCCATCACCTCGACTCCCTCAGACAACGGACCACCAGTGCTACACACAGCAGTAATGGCAGCCAAGGGCTGGAGGTATCACACCTAGGATCACAGGGCTTCTAGCCCCCCTCATGGGACCTCCTGGTTAACTCACAACTTTCCCACCTCCATCCCTACTCTTGCAGGAAAGGGAAACCGAAGCCCAAATCCTGAGCTGATGGCCACCAATGCCAAGTCAGAAAGGCCCAAACTGGGCAGGTTTTCCTGTCCTGGTCTGCCTCCTTGACTGGTCTAGGCTAAGAACAATCCAAAGATGAGGACGGGTGTTATCATTACTCCAAAAGCCCTCTTAGGAAGGGCCGGGCCTTCAACCCAGTGTCCCGGAAATGGGCCTGCCCTGGCCAGGCCAATGCCCCGGCGTGACCTGTGAAGACAGAGTTGGGTCTTTCATTGCCTGGCTTGGTCCGGCAGGCAGGGGCCACTCTGGAGACGCTGGGGGGGCTGCCCAGCCCACTCTGTGGGGTGAGCCGGCTGAAGAGGAGACGAGCAGAGCCAGACCGCCCGTCTCATGGCACACAGGGCGCCGCTGCTGAGGAGTCGGCCCCCCGTTCCACTCTCCATTCAAACAACCGTGGCATGTCAGCCCTGCTGGCCTCCTTGATTGTGCAGAAATAAATAAATGAATTATGTTGTTGGGGTTTGGGCTTCAGCACAAACACATGGTCTGCATTTATCTGCACAGTGAGAGGTCCACCAGCCACTTGATGTAAAAAAAGCAAAATGATAATTCTTTTCTTTAGGCGCTCTGGTGCCATATGGAATGTATATAAATCATATTTTTGTTTTAACAGCGGAGGCTTTGTTGATAGATAAACATGTGGTTTATCTAAAAAAAAGAGAGGATTTGTGCTTTGAACAATCATTTAATGGCCGTGGATGTGCCAAATAAAAATAAAAACATAATTTTGAAAGAAGTTGGCCTCGTGCCCAAATCTGTAACAAGGAATTTCTCCTTAACCAGAGTGGTTAAAGCCTGTCGATCTGTTTTGAGTTTAAGCTGTGCTCTCTACTCAACCCCACGACAAACTGAATCCAGGGCTAATGGGCTCTAATAGGACGAGACGTTACCTTTATGAATGACCTCATGGAGAAGAGGTTGGCGAGCATGGTGGAGAGGCCTTGAGCCAGACAGCTCTGGGCTATGAACCCCAGCTTCAGCTCCGCGAGGCAGATTGCATCATCTCCCTCTTTCCAGTTCCAGCTCGGGATGTTTAGCAGATGGGCCTGTGGAAGCAAACGCAAGGTATGAGAACTGAGGTTGCTAAATGTTCAATGGTTGCAAATCTCCTCTGGGAAATGCACCAAAGCCCAACGGCTCAGAGGCGTTCAGACTCATCCTTTCTTTCCCTGGCCTGAGCCTGCTGTTCGCTGTTTCATTCAACTCCCCTATTCCGTGGACTTCAGTCCTCGGGGTTCTCTCTGGAACGTTGCTTCTCCCTAACCCAGGTCTTCCCCTGGGGTTTGTCATGTAGCCAACAGAGTCCAGAGGGAATTTCCTCTTGGGACAGACACATCAGCCCACATTACTAGAATATCTCGCTAGGTTGTTCATAAATGAGCTCCTCAAACAGACTCGGACCCTCAGTCGTCTGTGTGTTTTAGAATCTTTTTTTAATCTGCATCCCCGAAACTCCAGCTCAGTGGCTCCCAAGTCTGAGTGGGCCTCAGAATCACCTGGTGGATTGGTACACATATTGCCGGCCCCTCCTTCACAGTTTCTGATCTAGTAAGGTGCGGGGTGAGGCTGGAGAATTCGCATTTCTAACAAATTCGAGGTGCCGATCTGGGGACCACACTTTGAGAAGCACTGACCTAAATCATCAGGCAAATCACAGTGTAGACATATTATGATCTCTTGCAGATGGACTGATCCTATGTCACAGGTCACACCCCAGGATAAGGACACAGACACAGGCTCATCTGACTAGTTTTAAGCGGCATGAAGCAGAGTCAGAGATTATCCATTGGATGAAGGAGTCAAAATTCAAAAACTTTGCCAGGATTGGAAAAATGGGCAGAAAAACAACCAGGAAAGATTTTTAAATTTAAAGATTTTTAAAGGAAAGATCTTTAAATGTCTTAATGTCAAGCGCAGCATTTAGGTTCGAAAAAAAAAAAAAATCAATTGTATAAATTCAAAATGAGAAGATCTAACTTGGCAGTAGAGCTGAGGGGGAAAGAAGGGAAAAAAACATAAGTATGTGGGTAACTCAAATCCCAAAAAGAGGCCAACTGTGTGACAGATTACAGAGAAAGCCAATGCTTGCTTGTTAGAAATGGTCTCCAGATCAAGGGAAACGAATGTTTCATTCTGTTGTGAACCGGTCAGGCTGGTTCCAGAGTACTTGATCCTGTTGTAACAGCCAGATTTAAAGAGGGAAACTGATCAATTGAATAACTTCCAGAAAAAAATGACAAGCACAAGGAGAGGTGGGGGTTCTGGAAAACGTCTTATGAGAAACAGTTAAGAGAGCCAGCAGTGTCTGGCCTAAAGAAGGACCACACCCTCACGGAGACAGGACGGTTACCTCCGAAAGCCTCAGGTGCTGCTGCAATGAAAAGAGATTAGGCTTGTCTTGCTTTGTTCCAGGGGCCAGAATTAGGACTGACTGGTATATGTTACAAGAAAGCAGTTTTTTGGCTTATTTTATAAAGGAACTTTCTAAGGATGTAATTTGTCTAATAAATGGAGAAAGCTACCTCCCAAAATGCAAGGTCTTTGTCCCAAAAATTCTATAAGTGTTTTTCCAAGTCAGAAGAGAAAGACCGCTTGCTTTGCATTTGAGGTTGTAGCTGAGAGCCCTACTAGGCCCCCCGTGGATGCCAAGACTTTATGGCCCTGAAACACCTATTTCTCTCCAGGTACCAGCAAACACCAGAAGCATCCTACAGAAGGCTTCCCTTCACTGTCAGGATAACACACTATGGTTGTACCTACTAGAAGAGAAGATGCCATTATGGAAACAAGAACAAGTCCAATGGCTTCTTGCTCTGCTAACAGAAGTACCCCTTTTGTGAAATCCCTTCCTCAAAGTCCTGTGACAGTTTCACAAGTCCTAAGCCAGCAGTGACTCCTGGGAGAGAAGACCGTATCCTCCCTAACGAGAGCAAGGTTAAAAAGTTTGGTGTGTAGGCCATGGTGGATGGTAATTTCTGCCAAGCTGAGTATCAGAGTCCTTCTCCCATCACAGGCCTGATTCCAGCCGATCTTCTTTCCCCTTACACTGTTTCTCTCCCAACTCTTCACTGGCTGGCAAAGGCCACCTTCCCTCTTTACTAACCTTCATGGCACTTTCAAGCAAACAAACGAAAAATTAAACAAAGCCTTTTCCAGAGAGTCTCTCATATCCCCATGTGCCAGGTTTTTGAAGGTATGAAGTCCAGGCTCTTGGGCCTTGGGTCCCCCCTGTCCCCATCTGGTTTGAGTTCCTTAGACATATTTCACATGTTATTACATGGGAAAGTCAAGTCTGTTTCAGTTCTCAGGCTTCCATATGGCCTCCTTTCATGGGCCGTTGTATCTTCCCCAATTGTGGGGCAGGGAGCAGGGAGGGATGTACCAAAGGCCAGGAGGAACATCTGTGTGCATGAGATGAAGAGAGGAAATTTCACAAGGAACTCAAATCCTCTGTTTCTGACACTTCTGTCCTTCATCTGAGGGATATTTGGGTCCACTGGAAAATGCCAGCATCACTGCACAGAAGTCTAGAGGTAAATCCTGGATCTGAAGAATGAGGCCTGATAAAACAGGCGTAGCAGGACCAGGGTCCCCCTTTGATTAGCCACTGGACCACTCTTCATCTCAAGAAGGAGGAATGTGAAAATATGCTCTCCTGAGAAACCAGTGGAAGTCAAGTCCAGTCCCAGCCTTCCCTATACATAAATAACTTTGAGAAAGCCACCATAAGGAACAAAGTTCACGACAGAGAAAACACTTCAACACTATTGCCCAAGTATCTAAGTGTTTTTAGTGAGAAAGTTCAAAGAACTTGCATCACCATTGGGCCACTGGGACTTGGTTTCTAGGTCCTAGACAAAGACCTTTTTTTCTAGAATCTATTCGGAAAATTAAAAATCCATTAGCAGCTAAGACATCGCAAGTGATACTTTACTATGATATCATCAACTGTTCTTTTCTTGAAAAGCTTCAAGACATTTACAACCCTCAAATCAAAAATGAGTGCCCTGTACCATCTTCTTTCTGCCTTCAGAGACATCTGGGCTGGGCTGAGTGTTTCTCTCCATGAAATCAGATCCACTTTAGAAAACACCGGTCCTTCTAGAAGGCCTGCTGTGAGGAACCACAGTTTGGTTCAGTGGGGTGGGCTCTATTTACAGAGAAGGTGACAGCTGGCCATTCTGTCCTTAGCTCAGTGCCTGCCAAGTGACCATGAGTTGTACCCACCAGAGCTGCTCTGTCTGGGAGAGCACAGACTCCCAGTCTGGAGTCACACTGGGATGCTAGCATGCACAGATGGCCAAATGAGGACTAAATGTGATAACGGATGTCAAGCTCTTTTAAAACCATAAAATATGCCACAAATATCTAAGATTACTATGATGACAAACTCAGGACCAATTTTACTTGGAGAGAAGTAGGTAGCTTGCCTACATCCCTTTAGGCCCTGGAATACCAGGATCATTAGAGCACAGGGAATTGCAATTCTTTATGTTTTAAGTCTCATATCCAATTATGGGATTAACTATCACTTAAAGTGTGTTGAGTGCAACATAAGTTTACATACACATACCAGGTTCTTTCAAGAAAGCAAGTTTTAATGGGTGGAGATCTCTGGGCATTTATTCATGGATGAAGAGAAAGGACAGAGAGAGGAAGAAAAATAAGACTGTAAGGCAATGGGGAAAAAAAGAGATTAAAGAGAAGGTGGGAGCATCTCACAAAATAGCACAGTTATAGAGCAGGGTGACAAGTGTCCATCTGCAATTCCATGAGGAATGGGATGACAATGACCAGTGGACTTTTTGCTCCCTCTAAAAGAGGGAGATGAAATGATCAAGAAAGGTGGGCTCATCCATTACTCATCCTACAGGGGCAAAGTCTCACACGTGATTTTCCCTGACTCTGAAACCCCAACATATTGGGGTGATTCTAAGCAAAAATGTGTTTTCGGCACATTTCCTGAAAATGTGTTTTCAGGATTGGTTGCCACCTTCATCATTTTTTCCTGAATAATTACCATGAAAAGGTTTGTACCAGAGTCCTCAGCGTGGACCAGACATTCAGCGTGGCTATAGTCATGTGAGTACTGACCAGGTTCCATCCAGATCCTAGGTCCATTCAGCTACTTGGACTTTGACAGAAATCACAGTGAAACCATCCTGAATTTCTTGAAGAGGTGGCATCCATACTCATTGGAAGGGGAAAAAAAAGGAATTGACAGCCCTTTCTAAACATACTACATTAATTTCCCTCATCAATCTAAATTCAGCCAAAAACCTAAACAACAGCTTAAAGCACTCCCACACTGAATGAAATTTCAAATCATAAATGAAAGAAGAGTTTATTGCCTGAGGAGCTGTCTCCAGCCACAGGCTTGCTAATAAAATTCCCCTCCACCTATAGGGGCTGCTGTCTAGAAACTTCTCCAGACTGATGCATGTGAGTCCCCGATATCCTCACTGTATGTCTTCCGTGTCCTTGGGTTTTCCAGAGATGAACAGGACAATGGGACCTTGGGTGCCCACCACCAAGCCCACTGGCTGGAGTGTAACACGTTATGCCTTGGAAGCACCTGCCGAGGGCCGGGCAGTGGGCAGCAGACGCAAGCCGTAGGCCAGTCACCGACAGCAGGCCCCACTTCACAATGGCCTCTGATGGGCCTCCACGCGGCGAAATGGGGCAGCCCTTGCCAGCAATTAAGAAATAATGGCATGGCACTGGTGCATTTGGCAGAACGGGGTCTTCTCTGGGTCACCTGACTGCCTATTTCGTAGGGAATATGGCCTAGAAGATGGACATACACTCACTCATAACCCAGCAGGGAGTTATTGTGTTCAGACAGAACACCTGGTTCCAGGTACTGAGCAGCCTCCGGTTTCCCAGCCTCATTACGGGGAATAACCCGTTCCACATCAAACGGAGAAAGGTGCCACCTTCCCTCCCCCAAAGCTGTTTCCCTGGGATCTCAGTGACAGGCGGCGTGAAGGAGCAGTGCCTCTGAATGAGAGACTGAGAAGTAATCACAAGCGAAAGAGCATAGACTCCAAAGTTTGTTTTCTTCCCAATCCCCTTCTAAACTAGAACAGGAGGAAAATTCCTTTCTGTCTTGTCTCTGGAGAGCAGCTTTTTCCCTTGGTTCAACCAAGCCTGCTCTCCTCTGCAGCGGGAGAAGGCCAAGTTCCTCATTCTCCACTCCCCTGCGTGGTCTGCTCCTCCATGTCACCTGGTCTCTGGTAGCAAAGCCCTATCACTCGCCTGGGAAGCTCTCTACCCCGGACTACCACGTCCGTCCCTGAGGGCACAAGGCAGGACTCCTTCACTTATACGCCTGGGGGGTTAGGGAGGTCAGGTAGCACACTGAGCACACAGCAGTTAGTCAGGAGATACTGAATGAAGAAGGGAGTAGAGGTGCGCCTGGGTGGCTCAGTGTGTTAAAGCCTCTGCCTTTGGCTTGGGTCACGATCTCAGGGTCCTGGGATCGACCCCCGCATCGGGCTCTCTGCTCATCGGAGAGCCTGCTTCCCACCCCCCTCTCTGCCTGCATCTCTGCCTACTTGTGATCTCTCTCTCTCTGTCAAATAAATACATGAAATCTTTAAAAAAAAAAAGAAAGAAAGAAAGAAAGGAGTAGAGCATATAAAAAGTGGACATTGTTGAAACTGGGATCTAAGGTTAAATCAATATTCCAACCTGGGGGTCCAACAGATGCTGCCTTCCAGTGAGCAGCAGTCAATAAGGTGCTTGCACTGAAGAAAGGCCCCAGGGAGGTTTGTACCCAGCACACCTTGTCTAACCCTTTGGATTACAACAGCACATGTGTGCACATGTGTGGGTGCATGTGTGTGTGCATGTGCACGTGTGTATGTGTGCACATGCATTTGTGTATGTGTGCATGTGCGTGTGTGTGTGTGCACACACAGCTGTACAGTGAGAGGAGAGAGACCAGGCATGCTTGTGCACCTCTGAGCTTGCAACGGGCCCCGCCTCTCGCTGTCCTACCTTGTTGTGATACTGCAGCATTTGAGTGATGATTCTTATCTTCGGGTGGTAGTTCTTTATGGAGATTACTCTGAAAAAGAAAGAACCAAAGCTGAGGCAGGGTCTGTCCTACTCTTGGAGTCTGATGGGAACACGAATTTGACTGTGCCCAAACAGAGTGAATGGGGGGTCAGCAGCCAGGACCATCCAGAAGGCTTGCCGGCACAGGGCCTGGTTAAATGGTGTCCATCACCGTACCCCATGGCAGCGTGAGAAAGAAATCAACAGAATGGCCACAGACTGTGCCCGGGGCAGGAAAGAAGAGAGCGGTTCTCTGGTGCCTTGGTGTCGGCGTGTGAGCCCGTGTAGTGGGGCAGCGGCTCCAGAGCAGGGTCACAGGCTTACTGCCTACAGAGACATCTAAATAAGGTGAGCTCAACCCATGGGCCGAGGGAGGTTTGCAATCTCACATACCCTGGGGACAAGCCTAGAAATAACTTGCTCTGAGTCCAGTTCTCCAAGTTAACAACTTGAGACAACAATGATGAATCAAACAACCAGCCTGACAAATGATACGAACTGTCACACACACATGGCCACTGACAAAAATGATTTCTGAGCAGGGCTCTTATGTCGGGATCAATGACTCAGCCTTCGATAGATAACAGAGTCTAAGTGAAGACTTTAATGCTGGTGGAAAATAAAAATCCAAGGCCTGGCTGGACGGCCACCGTCTGGTAGAAAATTCCACTCTCCCCGCCCCCTACCACCCAGAAAAACTGCCCTCAGTCTATACTGCCTATGAGTCACTGCCCTTCCCCAATCCACCCCTGGCTCCTGCTCCCTGAGACTGGGCTACAAATGGAGGAGTAGAAACACCTGGATTCCAGTCCCAGTGCACTAAGGAACTGGGTGACCTTCAGGAAATCCCTGGGTTCTTTGTGACTGTTTCCTCATCTGGACGTTGGGGGCAATGGTACCTGCTTTATTTATTTCACAGGCTTTGGTATGAGCAGCAAATGAAAGACCAGATGTGGAAATGCTTTGAAATCATTAAAAGCTCTCTCCACGTGTAAGTTATGGTTTTTGTCATTACCGACTCTGTCAGAGGTGACATTGCACATTTCCTTCTGTGACAAGGAAGGCTAAAGAATGGAATTCCACAGGACAGCCCACAGCGAACCCTAATCAGAAATGTGAGTGTGTGGATTAGGACCACCCCTACAAACTCTGCACCAAGAAACCTCTCCGTGCTTCATCCCTTTTGGGGGGGAAAAATGGAGAGAAGGCAGTCAGGGAATAGTTTTATCTGAAAAGCTACAACTTGTGAATTTAGGAAACGGATCGCACAGAAGCCTCTTCCCGCACAAATTCACCCTGGGCTTTTGCTCTTGAAGGAATTCATTTTATTGTTGAAAAAGTGTTGTGTTGGCTCTTGCTTATAATTCAAGGACTCTGAGCTTCAGTCAGCCCTGAATTCCGTTCACTGCCAGAGCGGGGTCTCCTGCATTAGCTCATTTCAAATGACTCTTTGACATTTTAATTTCAAGAAGGGCAGATTGGTCTCATTAAACTAAGGAGAAAGGAGGATTATACAAATAAGGGAAAGACAGAGCCCAGTTTTTAACCCTGAACTTTCCATTTCCTTTTGCTGCCTGGGCCTTAGTTCTGATTCTGGTTACTGTATGGCTTCACCACATGTCTGATGCTACCTCTGTCCTGTAATTTTCATGCGGTGGCGTCCCGCCAAACACCCTGGTAACTTACAAGTCTTCATATCGGCCCTACCGCAGCCTGGGCTTAAATGAAATATTGCCATTCAGAGAAATGCCCATTTCCAAACTATTACTCATTTCCATTATTCACTTTTGGAAGGGGGAAAATAAAAGGCACTAGCCCCAAAACTTCTCCAGGGGTCAACACATTACACTTTATTTTCTTTTGTTTTTATGTTTGAAAAATCTCACGATCAGGAAGACTAGTTCCTGAAAGGCTACGTTTTTATCATTTCAGATGACATGAAAACGTGGGGAAGGATGGAAATCCTAGTTCAGGAAGGGGGTCCCTCTGGAGCACCCGATGGTGAGCTGTTGTAGTCACATTCCAGCTGTGACTAGTTTAGGGGGTGGACCCCGGTGTGGACCCATGTCCCCATTCCACCACCTCCCTGCAGGCTGGCAAGCGCCGTGGGGACAAGAGTTCATGCATCAACTTCCTTAAAACAACTGCACGAAAACATATTGCCAAAGAAAAGCGGGAGGAAAGAGAATACTGTGCCAGATGTCACTTGCCAGACACAGGGACCAGATGCTGAGGGAAAGGCAGACGTGCTCATCCCCGATGCACCAGGGGAGTCCCCCACCTCAGTGATGGGAAAGCTCATGTCACTTGGGGCCACCGATTAGAAGAAAAGGAAGGGAGACGGGAGCATAGTGATGATGCCACTTCCCAAGACCTCATCCCAGTACATTCCCAGGCTGCAGCAAACCAAGCTGTGGGGAGAGGAAGGTCTGTCTGGACCAAAGGACGGCTGCTCACAATTAGGCAAGAGTTCCTGGGAATGTAGTGGGAGGGAATGTTTTCTCTTAGTTCATCTCTTCTCCAGAAGCATCTCTGTATTATTCCCTTCCAGGCCTCTTAACTACTCTGCAATGTAGGCCAGAGGGGAGAAGAAGAATCCTGAGGGGCTTTAACTCTCTGGAGCTAAATATCTTTTTTGGCATTCCATTGTCGAAGAACAGTGTTCTTCTGAAATGAGAAAAGAAGAGGGAGTAGGGATCAGCCGTGTCAGGTCAGGCCAGGAGATGGTCTTCCATGGGCCTCACCCATTTCCAGGGAGGGCACTGGGTGGTGGTCTCCAGAGTGTGTCCCTGCCCACCCAAAGATGTTCTGTAAAAAAAAGGTGGTGGGGGGGGTAAGGGAGGGTTGGAGTCAAATAGGTTTGCTAAGTTCCCTGTCGATCATTATCTTAGAAAAGCATGTTAGTATTAAAAGCACTGAGAAGGCTTTCAGTGAAGACACTGTTTCATTCTGGGAAACTGGCTGAAACAAGCCCATCAGTCAACCAGCTCCTCTTTGAGGGGGATATTAATCAATGCCACAGACACACTTGGAAAGTTCCAACATGGAGCTTCTCAAGCTTGGCACTACTGACATTTGGAGCCAGATAATTCTCTGCTGTGGGGAACTGAACCCTGTGCGTTGTAGGAGGTTGAACAGCACACCTGGCCTCTACCTCCTGGGATGTGAGCAGCGTCATCCGTTCATTACAACAACCAAGAACATCTCCAGATATCTCTAAGTGTCTCTGGGGGACAAAATCACCCACAGTCAAGTCTTGGCAGGTCTACTCCCCCTTCAGGAAAATGGTACTTACTTCAGGCCTACACCCATCTCAATCTCTCTTTCCTAGTCCTGTCTGAAACATCTCAAACCCAAGACCCACTGTGAGCCCCAGGGATCCCACCTGACAAGGATAAGCTTCCTGTCTATGATGCCTTGTGGCACTGCCCTCCACAGCCACCAGCGCCTCAGCTCCCCCTGGACCTATGTTCGTGGCAAGGTATAGAGTGGCTCATGAGGGAAAAAGTTCCCACAGAGATGATGCTCTGCAGAGAACCCAAAAGGGCAGCCAAGGGGCTGCAGAGCGCCAAGCCCAGAGCCTTCCCTGGTCTCCCCGGTGTTACCTCATTATGTTGGAGGCGTCTTCAGCATCAGGGTCAGCGCAGTACTTGTTGGCAAGGATGAGGCACGCGTCTGCTGACTCTATCTAAGACACGGAAAGGAAAATCACAGAACACAAACATATAAATAGCCATGCCTGGTTGCAGTCTTTCTCTGTTGACAGCTTTTGGGGAATCTGGTGCTTTGCAAGGAAAGAAAAAAATAATTCTGAGACATTATAGTTTTTGTCAAAAGTGTAGCTCGCAAGTTCTTGTTATGGTATAAACATTTCATCTTGTTGTTGTTCAAGGGTACAACGTGGACCTTCGTAATTATACTTTTCATTTGGCATAGTGACTTAGATGTAATCTCTCCAGATTTCTTTAAAT
This sequence comes from Lontra canadensis, assembly GCF_010015895.1. Lineage (NCBI taxonomy): Eukaryota > Metazoa > Chordata > Mammalia > Carnivora > Mustelidae > Lontra > Lontra canadensis. The sequence continues at coordinate 39,239,654 of NW_022630997.1, read as the reverse complement.
AACAATTAACGAAGCCTTTTAGTCCCTTCTCTGCCTCCTTTCCCCTACCAATGGATCTACCCCATCATCTTAATTTTTCTGGTCGGGAAATGGCGTCAGATGAGCTAAATCCCTTCTCTCAGGTCACCAAGTTAATCGAATAGTTAAGGATTCAGATATTGAGACTCCAAAGTCCTTCATCTGACCTTTTTCACATCTTAACTGTGGAACAGGAGGAAATAAGAGCCCTAAATCAGATAACAACTCAATATTATTTAGTATTCAATTAGCATTCAGATATTCAAAAGACAACAAATCTATGTATATGAAATCATGTGTTACAGATGACCTCAGAACCTACTGACTTCTCTAAACATGAGCCAAAATAAGATTTATGCCTTTGAGGGAATGATGAGTTATGCTAATAATTGCTTGCATCAAATTAGGTCCTTGAACAGTAACTATTTTCTCCAAGTTCTCATTAGATTTCACATTAGTCATAACTTGGATCATGTCTGGATAATATTAAGATTAACTGGACTCTATAAGCATAAGAATTCTTATTCTGGCTCAGGTCTGCAATCTGTCCCACTTGATATGTTGTACTTAATAGACCATTCCTGCATTTTGGTGGGAGGCCATTGTTTCCTCCGCAGCATGTCACAAATTGTCTCTAGTTTTCTTTAATAATCCAAAGAATTTACCCAGATCCTTCTGCTTATTCATGTTTGCCAATGACATTATTTACTAAATTATGTAGTGACCACAGTTAGCATTTAGAAGTCAGTGGATTCACAATATTAGTCTATATCCACTGCCATGCAAATATTGAACATGTTTACAAAATCTATATAAAACGAGCAAAATAGCAGATGTCACTTTGCTCTATCCTTTTACTTTATAAGCCTCAGGTCTGCTTTATAAGAAGATTTTTAACTTAACAGATTTTGGAATGAAAGATTAGCCCTTTACCAAGTGATATCAGATATCTGCATGTTTAGTTTTATGCTTTTAGTCTTTGGTGGCAGAAAAAAAAAAAAGGAAGCTAAAAATGTTTTATGGCCTGGCAGAATTTTATTTATACTTTATCCTTCATGTTATGCTCCTTTCCAATGTAAATAATAGATTTCAGAACTACACAGAGACCAACTTAAGTATTTAAGATGGGAATTACTTGATTATTACATTGTATATGAGGTTACCGAATCCGTACAACTGGTCTACTTCCTTGAGGAGTGCTGACATTGAGGGAACTGGCAAAATAACTTTCATTTTATGACTAGTCCAAGTGCGGGAAGTAGCCTAGCAAGTGCCAGCAGAATGAAGCTCTGGGACCAGGGAAAGGGTGTTGTCAAGGCTGGTGGCATCTGACTTATCTCATTAGGGGTGTGGAGGTGACTCTTGGCCATCCTAGGAGGCATGTGCCCTCACCACAGAGTCAGTCCCCTCTCAGATGGAATAAAAGCAGAAGTCACCTCTTACTTCTTACCTTGACTCTTGCAAGATCATGTGGATTGAGGACTGAACCCTGATAAAATTCCACCTGAGTAAAATGTCGTTTGAACAGAGCCTCAAGCTCCAGGTTAGGGGAAATGCTGGCAGGGAGAGAAGAAACAGCCATTAATATAATAAATTCCGGCATTTCTGCTTCCATGGCCTTCTTTTTTTTTTTTTTTTTTTTTTTTGACTTCCAAAGAGAAAGACCTAGGAAAAGGCTTTCACCTTCAAAGCAGCCCCTTTTCTTGCCAGAAATAAAAGTTTCACCCTCGAGAGGAGTAAAACCCCAGCCCACTGAAAACCCAAACCGTTACTAAGATAAAATAAAGAGGCTCACAGTTTTCACAAAGTCGGAGGCCTATGAGGCGAAACATCTTCGACTTTGTTAGGAACGGAATCCCGACTTTATGAATAGAGAAACGGAGCTGTGACATCAGAGATCAGCCAAAGGCGCCCCCTGGCAGAGCCTCCTGCCGTTCCCTCCCTCAAAGCCTCTTCTCTGATTCTCAGCCACATGGACTTCTCATCCCCCAGGGCCTGGATCAAAACATGTCACCTCTGAGCAGCCACAGACCAAGTTAATGTACTCTCGGTACTGCTCTTGATTCACACATGTGTACACTACTCATCATTCTCTGTGCTGAACTGTCCAGACATCGTTCCCATTGGAGAACAAGGATTAAAACACTGATTGACCCACTCATCCATTTATTACTTCTGTGGAGATGAAAGATTTCTACTCTCTATAAGGTATCAGGCTAGGCGCTGGGGAGATGATATTTGGTTCAAACCTACTAGGTTCCAAGAACTGTGTTTGTCCAAGCTTGCCTAACATTCATTAAGTACTTAGTAGGAATTGTTAATGTTTTCTAGCACTTACTATGCGGCAGACACCGTTTCAAGCACTTGACAAATATTAACTCATTTAAACCTCAAAACAACCCTGGAGGAAGGGATGTTATTAACCCAAATCTTCAAGAGGTTAATTAACTGGGCCATCTACTACAGTGCTGACACTGACAGATGCTGGGGACACGAAGGTGAATCCCAGCAAGTAAAGCATTGGTCACTGGCTTGTTGATTCAGTCTCAAGCTGTGTGAGAGAGAAACGGAGCCTGTGCACATTGGACCAGTCTTTGAGACCCATTACTGGTTGGGCCCCTCTTGGGAAGTCTGCCTGGTCATGCAAGAAATGCTGGTCTTTCCCTGAAGCAAGTGCCTGGTGCAATTCTGCCTCCTGATGAAATTGACTTCAGTCAGTGAATATAGGTTAGATTTTGAGTTCTCATTGTTGCACACGTGCTCATCTTGAAATCCCAACCAATATGACGGCAAAACCTACGCACACTACTTCTCCTGAACCTCCCATAATGTTCTGCAGAGGACAGGCCCCTCAGCTGGTAAGGACACGCTAAGCACCGAACTGAATCTGTGAGTTCTGCTCCTGCACTCATGGCCTGGTGGTCCTTTCAGAACTTGGAGAATTCAGTGTTGAGAGGCAAAATGCTGGCACTCAGACATGGTGGTCAGTTTGGTATTCTATGGACAAATGTCAAAAAGAAGGAGATGCACAGAACAGAAGCTTATAGGGAAATCGAATTCCATGGGCTCTCAGGGCAGGATTGAGTCCTGGGCCATCAGCCCTCTATGCGGCCAACACCAACTCATAAGCTTTATCCCTAGATAACTTGGAGTTAGTGCTGGCACTATGGTGGCCCAATATCCATCAAAAAAGATGGTGCCACCCAAGTCAACATGCCTAAGTCTCCAGACTCTCTATCCCTTTGGCAGACTAACTTTTACCTAAAAGGGGATCAGGTGAAGCTTAAAGTCCCAACCACACTGAGCAGAAGAGGTCTTGCTTTCCTCAACTGTACAGCAAACATAGTAAGACCTATCTTCTAAGTTGCTTATCGACATGATGCATGTTATCTTCCACAGTAATAGCAAATATTTATTAAGCACTTACTGTGTGCCTGATTCTGCTCTGTATTCTTTATACGGATTATTTCTTTTCATTCTCCCTACGGGGTAGAATGAAACCACTGTGATCTCCCTATCTTATGAATGTGAAAACTGGGGCCCAGGGAGATTAAATAACCTCTTCGGCAAGATTTATATACAATACTCTGAGTTCACAGCATGCACTTTGACTCCCCGTGTGGATGAAGGGAGAGACCGTATGCACGGGCAGGGACCAGCACAGGGTCCTACGCTGAGGTTTCTAGAAATGGCCTTTGTTGCTGCAGCTGTTATTAGTACTTCATACCCTGCTTCCTCTTGTTTGTGTCTTGTCTGACCACTCTGTCCCTCCTGCCCTTGTAAAGAATCCACACTAGAGAGCTAATTCCACACCAGACACTGCGGACACACCTGGATCGAACTGATCCAGACAGCTGAAGGGACGGTAATGATGTGTTTGACCCATAATGAACTTCACTCTTCTTTGCCAGAATTGCCTCCACAGAAGCAGATGCCATTCTCACCACTGAACTAATGTGTTGGTTCCCTTTCCATGGTTCCATACCGTCCTCTCCAAGGAGGCCATCTGGGGTCATGGCCAATTCAACTCTGCACTGACCCCCCCACAACATGGCACCCACACCACCACTCCTACAGACACTCAGGGAGTCCTCCTCAGGGTGCCTGGTTGAGTGGAGGGTCTCGAAACAGCAGGGGCCCCTTACTTGTGAAGAAAGACGATCTCCACATTGACATCATCCCGGTCCTTGTGCAGGAAGTCCTTCAGGAAGTTGGAAACACTCTCCAGAGTGATGTGTCCGCAGACCACAATGTGCCTGAACAGGAGAAGCCAGTTAGATGGGGCCAGCCCCGCGCTGACCCGGCACCCACCCCAGGCAAGACATAGGAAGCACACAGCTGCAGGGAAGCATTCCTCTCCTCCCCAGGCCTCCGTGAAAGCCCAGCTCCCAACCCCAGAGGGCCGCGAGGCAAAGCAGCGGTGCTGGCAGGTGCTCAGAGACTCCTCGGCAGAAAAGGCATATGGCTTCTCACCTGATGCTGCACAAAATCCTATTAAAAGCCCAACCGTTTGGCCAAGTGGTTTTATGCATTGAACAATAAGTGACATTATGCTTGTGCTTAAATGCTGCATTATCAAGTCCCTTGCAGATTCATATCTTTCCCTTTCTGCCCACAAAGCGTCCTCTTGAGAGATTTACCGAATGAGTCTTGGTTTATGACATAGAGCTTATCAGGTAATGAGATAACAAATCTTGCTGAAACGATGATTTTGTGTGTAAGAAAGCGGACTTTTATCAGGGTGGCTAATGTGCGGCTTGACACGTTATGGGCTCTGCTGGCCATAAGCAGTAAAAAGGAAATTTTGCATTTTTCCGCCATAACTCCTCCGACAACGGGGGCATGTAACACTTTACAGTAAGTGAGCATTACTCAGGGCTAAATGGGGATGGGACGCCTATGGAATCACAGATCACGCCACAAGTTGTGTATCCCCAGACAGCTGCTTCCCTGGGCTGCCCAGGACCTCCACAAGAGCCACAGCATTCTACTTCAAGATGGGGAGAAGCTAGAAAGGGATGAGGTGGGAATGGTTTGCCTTGATCCAGCAAGGTTTGGACTTCTGTTTCCAGAGATGGTGGCTTCCCTTGGAGAGATGAGCCTCTCTTCCAGAACTGCTGGGACAACCGTCCCACCCGACATCTTTGGGCTCCTGGACCCATCTGATGAATCTGAACCAATCTGGCTACCCGGTGGCCCTTGACATTTGCTATCCGACGCTCCATCAGGACTAAGCCCTTTGGTACAAGGGGTAGCCCCATGACCCAAATCCGGGGCCTGACTGTGGAGAGGCAACCTTCTGGCTTCTAATAAGAAGACCAGAGCAAGGGGCTCAGCCCAGGTCCCTGTGCCTCTCGGGCTGCTAGGGACAGAGGCTGAGTCCCTGCCCAGGTTCTAAGGCAGGGGCAGGTGGTGAACACTGAAGCACGTAATTTCGTGGGAAAAAATTTTAGAACGTCTAGGCCCCCTGCACCTCATAATTGCTCAGCGCACATTCCAACAAGGCAGAAAGCTCATTGGCTGGAGGCAGCTCATAATGGGAGGAAGTGATGATCGCTTATGCAATGTTCCATTAGATGCCATTACAAGAGCCTGCCCTTTCGCTGTAATTTGGTGCTTGACTAAGTATGTGAGAATAAGGCAGTAAACTCATTGGTGAAAGGATAATGATGCAGAACAAAGAGTAAATCAATAATATGCACAATGCAGCTAATAATATCACCATTATGGACTGTTATTGTTACGGTGCCACACTCACTCTGTGGCTGGGCAAGCGAAGGCCATCCTGGGGAGGAAAGACTGTCTGTGGGCTGCCTCAGAAGAGATGTTCCAACACGATCACTTTGTTTCCTAGCCAGGACCAGACAGGTTCAAGAAGGTCCCTTGGCCACCTCTCCAAATGCCCCACACCCACATGACTAACTCCCTCTGGAAATACATTGGGTGTCAGAACACGGGACATGAACCAAACACTTGGATTACATACATTTTTATCCTGCGATCTCTTAAAATATTTCTTGTAGCACATGGGCATTTATATGGACAAAACAAGCCGCAAAGGGATTTGCATGTTTTACATAAGATTTCTGATTACGAATTTGCCAGGGGTGTTCAGAAAGTGACCAAGACACAGGGTGTCCTGATCTGACATCCAAGGCTGCATGGGGACAGTGCTAATGTTTTCTGTCCACAGACTTCCATGACTGCAAACAAGGCCAGCATGAATCCGATGTATGGGCACCTCCGCAGGACACATACGTGGTGGAGGTCCTCCCATTCACCTGGATGTGAGAATAAGCCAGACGGGATCCCTTGCTCTGCCACCAAGGATGTGTGGGATCTTGGGCAAGCTCCTTATTCCCATCCAACAGATGAGGGATCTGGGAGGTTAATGCCACCCAGCCAGCTTCCCGCCCCAGGCACAGCAAAGCTCAAAGTTCTATACCAGTAGAAGCCTGGTGATTATTCAAACCTGGACTCGAATCAATGATAGGTCCGGGGAAATGCCCAAACATTCATCCTTCCCATCCTGTACGCAAAGGACTGAATGAACAACTGCCAGCATTCCCTCTCCCTGCTCGAACTCATTCATCTCTAGGACAGATATGTGAGAAGTGGAAGGGAAGGAGATGAGTTCACCCTCTCACCCTTGAATCAAAGGCCCCGCCAGCTGATTTATTCAGCCTTAGAGAGAGTCAAGGTTCTCTTAGCTGAAAATGTGCTGGGTACATATAAAATATATTCCAATGCAATCAATATTATCCCTTAAGCCTTTAATTAGCTTTCAGTTCTCTTAAGAAGTAGACAAATGCAGGCAGGAGAGGAGAGAAAAAAAAAAAAAGGATTGACTTTTCTCATTTGAGGCTAGCTGTCCAATACCATTCTAGACAATTGAGAATATATATCTTTTAGCTACAGCATGATTTCTGGGGTGGAGAGCAGCCTTTATCAAAAAGGGAGGAAAAAAAATCTTCCTTCCACATAATTGGTATTTTTGCTCAGAAAAAGCGAGATTGATTGAAAGCAGATTGCCTTTTTGCCCAAGGAGAGTTATTAGGCACATTATCATGGCAACCTTGGAGAACCCATATTGTTCCAATCTGTCCTATATCTGATTTGAAGATTTATGGCTTCCCCCCTTTGTGCCAATAATCATTTCCCTCCATTTTGTTTTCCATAGAGTGGAAGTTATCAAGAAGCCCACATATTGAACATGTTTGAATGCAGTTAGAGTTGATGGATGGGGAGAAGTCACCTCTCTAAGTCAGCATCTGCATTAGAAGACTGGCTCCCACCAGCCTGTGTCTGAGGGAGCACGGGGGGCCCTGAAGGAGCACAGAGCAACGGATGGTGAAAAGGGAAAATTTACATTCCAGAAATATTATCAGGACTTTTGAAAATTCCAGGAACCAGAGTTGGGGGAAGGATGTTATTGCAGGGAAAAGAGAAGCATAGCTTGTTGTATCCTCAGTGACTGAATATACAATTGAAAGTATTCTAAGACTGGGAGCAGGGTGTGCCCGCCTTCGTGCAGAATGACGGTTATTCACGGTGCACGATTTGAAGGATGCCAACAAGATCCTCATCCAAAATTATCTGTGCCCGATTCCATGACATCTACTATGTGAGATTCATACTACAATAGCCCTGTGTTAGCTCAGTTCAGTCACTAAATAACTAAATGGTCTTAGGCAAGGTACCAATTCTGTATTTTACAACTATAAAGTCAGAGTCTTGGAGGGGCTGGAGCTAGTACCTGATTCATGAGGTAATCTTGAGGATTTATTTAAATAGATGATGGCTATTGGAAGTATTATTAAATGGAAGGATTCATGTGATATCTATAAATCAGTAGGTAACCAATGTAAAGTTCTCTAGGGCCCCTCAAATCCCATCTGATCCTCAAACAACCCTAGTTTCTACAACCTGCATCTTTGCAGATAACTTCTCTTAACCTCAATTTCCTTAAGTCGCATGCCTGACATCCCACAGCAAGAAAGTGACTTGCCCAGGATGTGACCCAGGTCTCTGGCTCTAAGGCTCACTGGGATGAAAGTGATGGGTGCTGAGAGCAGAGGCTGGAGTATTTCAGCTTCTGCTCCTTGACGGCGGGCAGGGCTGGGCCTGCAGCATGTCCTCCTCATCACAGATTGGAGGGGAAGCTGAAGAGATTCTCACTGGGCCAGGAGAGAGGCTTAGCCTGGGAAATGGTATGGAAAGAGATGATTCTCACTTAAAACATCCTCCTGTTACAGGATCACTCGATGTTGGCTGCACATGCTCAAGGCAACAAAGGCTAAACAATGGCAGAAACTCTAAATCAGGTTTCTTTTACACTGAAGCCACATAATTTGGCAAGCCAAGGGATGGCAAGGTGATGCAGATATCCATCTTAGACATCATATACTATGTCCAGCCCAGGACTGCCTCACCAGCCCAAGGATCCTGAAGATAAACGATCCATTTACGATGGAGAATATTTAGGAAAGTTATACTAGGATGGTAACTAATGCTATTCCCAATGTGGCTCTAGATTTGAACTTCTTTAAACTATTGGCATTCTTAATGATGGGTTTATACAGGGCCTGGTCACGTGGTTTGTGAAGACGGCCAACAAACTTAAATCAATAACCATTTCTGATCTAACGGGACTTCTTTGTTTTTAAAATTTTGTCGAGTTCTCTAAACAAATCTTTCTTGGGATAAACTAATGTTAATGGCTGGATTAAAGGATTCCTCTCCGATGCATGAAGAAGTGTCTGAAATGCTAGAATAGTAGCAGATGGCATTTTGTGTCTTGGGGTTGGTCATCCAGTGTAAGCAAGGACGCCTGGTTTGGGGGCAGGGATCTGTAAACACGGCTGGACCGAATTAGGGGTGGGAAACACTCATGTGTCACGAAGCAAACATGGCATCAGTGGTTGAGTGCAACAACCACAATATGGATAACGCTTGACTATTAGCCACTGTATTAGGGTTTATCAAACTACCAAGTGCTTGTTTCATGGGTACATCTTCACTAAATGAATATGGATGTGCCTCTCCCATCATAAAGCATCTCCACCTTCAGAATGAAATCCCATGCATTCTCCTCCATCAGTCTACTTCCTTTCCTAGAGATGGTGGAGGGAAGCCAGGATGCCCCAGTTGAGTTGGGACATGTTTCAGAACACAGTTCCACTGGCGCCTTTCAGAATGGACAACTTCGGCGAGGTGACCTAGGTCACAAGGCATAAGAGAAGGATGCCGGGGTGGTGGGGGGCAAACTCGTGAAGGCTCCAGTGAATGAAGCCTCCAGAGACCCACTGAAGTTGAGTTGAGCTGAATGAGAACTAAAAGTGTTGCTTAGAGCCAGTAACCTTGAAAAAGGGAACTGTGACAGGGATGGGCCCCACTCCACAGACTCACATCATCTTAGTATCAGAATGGCCCTTCGGGAATGTTTAGTCTAGTACCTCCACTATTATTTTAATGTGGAAACTGAGGTACAGAGTTTCAGTACACGATGAGGGGCAGAGCAAGAGCCGCACTACCTCCTCGCTTTAATGCCTCCTAGAGAGAAGGAGGGCTGATGCTGCTGAAAGGAGCCTGAGCTGGGAATCAGGAGACTGGGACCAGTCACTACAAAACAAAGGGCCCAGACAGAGTGGGCTGTACCCACAGACACTGATGGATTCCCCCCACCAGAGTTCCAGCTTTCTTCCCCTTCTAGTTCGTGCTACCAGCGTATCTTGTCTAGACGTCTGCAGTACTTCCTAATTCAGTTCCCTGCTCACCTTCCCCGCCATTCCTACCCCCTCGAAACAGCCAAAGAGCAGGACTGAGGCAAATCTGACTGCATCAGGTTCCCCCCATGGGGCAGGGAGGTCTCAGATCTCTCTTTAGCAAGAGCCTCATTCTAGGAAGACAATGTAAAATGCACAGCTCTGGGCTGTTTATTTTTAAAGATACTATATCCATTTTTACTGGAACAAGTATAAAGAACTTAAAAAACCCATAGCTATCCTGTCACAATAAATCACACAGAGTAAATTGAAAATCCTATACAGCTTTCCCTGAATACATTGTGCTCACTTTGTCAGAGAGGCAGATGAAACGTGGCATATATTGATCTAGATGTCTCTGTAAAACTATAATATTTATATCAAATACATATGCTAGAATCTCTTCTGTCTTTCTGCTGAGACTTCTAATCATGCTCTTTCCCTACCCCCCCATTCCCCCCGCCACCATTGGTAGCCACCAGCTTGATGGGAATGAATTTTAAGAAGGACTTGTCAAGGGAATTCAGCAGCATTTTATCATACAGAAAGCAGGGTACGGGTGGTGAGAGGCCTACAAATCAAATCACACAGTGGTCAGTACTCCACGTTGTCCCTCTAAGGTTGAATTTGAACCATTCAGTGTCCACACAACTATTTCTCCAAGACACTCTCATTCAAGCTGAGGTTTTGGCAGATTCTGGCCTTGACGTTCCATTGTCACCAGTGGTGCTTTCTCTGGCTATTTTGTCACACAGCCTGCCCTGGTTTGGGTTGTGTCCTTCAGGGTGACGGTTACCGAGGCTTTCCCCTGAGGTGCAGGACCCCACTGTCCAAAAGGAAGGAAGCTTACCCACCTCCCGCCTTCCCACTTCCTCCTGTATGGAGAGCCTGTCCCACAGGAACAGACTTCCACGTAGGGGAGTTCACCTTTGGCCAACAAACACTAGCCCCAAGCTGTGTGGCTCCCATCCTTCCACCCTACCTTGAGACCTGGCTCAGGAACCTCAAAGCTTGCTGGGCTTTCTGGAACTATCTACTGACCAAGAGGCTGGTTGGTAAGGTGTGCTTGTCTTGGCCACCCTCTGCCACCGCAAGTGTAGAAGAAACATAACAGCTAATCTCGAGCCTGTCAGATCACTGGCTGCTTCCGCCACCTCAGATCTACTAACCAGGTTCTGCTAACTTGTGCAAGAATAGTCCACGTAAGGAGGACAAAAATAAAAACAAAACAACTGGGAATGTGTCTCAAGGCCACAATGTCAAACCCTGCCTGTAGCCATTTTCGGTTAACACAGATGGAAAAAAACAAAACCAGCAAACGAAAAGCCCAAGGAGGTTTAGAGATAAGAAAATCTCCTACCCAGGGCCACAGCTAGTACTTTGCTAATTACAAAGAGAGGAAATGCCTTCTCTCTCCTAGTGAGGAAGAGAATAAAGTAATCATCTCATCCAGCTGTCAATAGAGCTATTGTGGAAGAGACAGGCTGTTTTGCTGTTTCCCTAAACAGGGGCAGAAGGCTGAGCAAATTGTTCCCAACAGTGCGGCAAAGGGACCTCTGTAAAACAGAGCCCCAAGGTCATGGGACAGACTCCTGGAAGCTCCCTCAGTGAATAGGGAGATGTCCTGACCAGACCAGAACTTTCTGCACAAAGCGTGTGCCTCTTCCCATACACAGATGGTCAGGACCTAACCCACGCCAGAGGGGTCTGCATCTATGCCTCCCCAATCCGACATCACGATTAGATCTCCATAATCAGATCACACACAGGGATGACCACACCTCTTTCGTAGTTTATTGCTACAAAGGAGCTTCGGTCCAAGTCTTAAAAATAAATTGTGAGGGGCACCTGGGTGGCGCAGTTGGTTAAGCATCTAACTCTTGCTTTCAACTCAGGTTGTGATCTCGGGGTCATGAGATTGAGCCCCACATCAGGCTTCAGGGCTCAGCGCAGAGTCTATGTGAGACTCTCTCCCTCTACCGCTCACCCAAAGTCTCTCGCTCTAAAATAAATAAATTTTTAAAAATAAATCAATAAATTCTGACAACCGCAGTGCAGGACACACTGGTTATACTGACCTGTCCAGCAGGTACCTTCTATTCTGTCAGTGGTACCTCACTTTTAATTTGGGGAACCAGTCCTCTCTAATCAGATACAGCCTTGGGACCTTGAATCAAGGTGCCCTGCCTGAGCTAGGCCTATAAATACTTCTCAGTCTTGCATGGACTGACCCTAAGTCCCAGTGGGATCCATCCTGCTGGCAAAACCCTGTCATGACCGTCCCTGAGTTTCTGCTTGCCTGGCTCAAACACGTCCTTTCTGAAATCTTTGCTCATCAGCTTTCCTCTGAATTCCGTAAGGTACTCTAACCTTCTAAGAAAATGCCTTTTTTGCTTAAGTGAACAAGAATCCATTTCTGTTGCCTATAACCAAGGAGCCCCCCACTGGAAGAGCCACTTAATTTTCACAAGGACTCAGTAGGCTGGTGGTGTTTGGTTTCTTTCTCTCTCCTCCTTCTCTTCTTCCTTCTTGGAAGACGACTTATACAGCCATCTGAAGTAGGCAATTCCACACCTGCCCGGCTCTCACAAATAACACGGTGTCTCTCCCCAACACCCTTGCCCTTCCATGTTTTATTCATCCCATTACTGCAGGCTTGGTGGCCTCTGGCCATTTTCAGGTAAGTCAGTCTTCCTTTGACCTGATTCTTCCAATCCTAGATGGTGCTCTGCTCTTAGAGAGAAATCAGGGCCCTGAACAGCGCTCTCTTCTATGTAGATCAAAGTAGATTTGCCTGTCTCCACTGGGAGGCGCTGCTTCTGAACACAAGGGACCCTGACAAGACAAGACTAGGGCAAAGGTGAACCACACCCTTCGGGGATAAACGTGGAATAGAGGGAAAACAAGTTCGAGCAAAGAAATGGTTCGTTCTTTGGCCCTTGTGGAGGGGAGGTATATTAGTTTTGATGTAAAACGCCAGCCCCACCTCCCTGCCAACATCCCTGGTAAATCATGCACCATGGCCCTAGAGCAATCTTGTTGGGACTACTTTCCCATAAAGACAATCAAGTTGACACATCGTGGCCCTGTTCCCCAGCCGTACTCAAGGGTGTGGCCCCAGTCAGCCCACACCACTAGCTATCCAGTCCACCCTGAGTAGACCCAGCATTCTAGCTGGCCTCCAGCATCTGTTATACACATAAGAATTGGGAGGAGTCCACAGGTTCCAGGGCTCACTGAGGCATAACACACCACCGGGGGTCACCGTAGAGGATGAAAAAGAGAGGGTTTGGGGGGGGGATCAGCAACTCCCCCACCCTCTCAAGTAGCTCTGCACCTATATTTGACTGGGTCCACCATTAGATCCACAGGAGGGTTTGTGGGGCACAAGTCCCCCTGCTATCTTTGCCCCAAACTACTGTAATGGGTACATTTTAACAATATGAATTATCAACTGCTGTTAGAAGCACTCCCTCTAAAATGTCTGCAGCCTTCATGATTTCACTGAAGAAGATTCCTGCCAAAAAAGCATTTCACTGGAATGATGCTCCTACATCATCAAGCTTCTGTTTAGAAGCTTGGATGGTTCTGATGGGTCAAAGTCTCAGGTAAGCTCCAGGAAGGCATAATCACGTGTTCTTGAGCATCCTTTAACCACAGCACTTAGCACAGTGACTGGGACACAGCAGGGGCTCGAATACTTGTAAGCTGAGTAAACATGCTGGGATGGGAACTTTCCTAAATCTGTTCTACAGCCCAGCTGGCATTTGCCTTTGAGGTCTGTAGTTAAGGTCACAAAACCTCTCTCAGAGATGGCCATGAACCTGTCTCTGAATGGCCTCCCTGTCCCCTAATTAAGGCACACAGAGGGGAGATAAGATTGCCTTTACTGAAAATCGGTACCCATATCTGGAGCTGTCCCCATGGTTCTGGAGTGGGAGCAGGTCATTGTTACGCAACACTCACACTAGATGTGGGAGTTTGAACCCTGAGAGACACAGAATCAGGTTTCCATAAGCCTCACACTGCAACAGCTTCTGAAGTTCTTTTAATAGAAAGAGACAATGGGCTTGGACAGTTAGAAAGTTTCCTGGTGCATGATGGCAGCATCAGTGGGACAAACCCCAAGTCTACTAGGAACCATGGTGCACAGCTCTGGAAAGACTTCTATCACGATGCACGACATAGCAGGAAGGCAGAAAATGCAGTGCAACGCGCTCTCGAATGGTCGTGTTTCTTCTCTAGATTTGGAACCTACCCAGAGAGGATTCACCCAATCAAACGTGAGATTGAGCAGAAAGTCTCTTCAGGGATTATAATTAGCAAAGTCATATTTGGAATTCTTTTTTTTTTTTTTTTTTTAAGTAGAAGAAAGACTATCTGAGAGCAAAAGTCTAGGTTTGAATATGACTTTTTATTTTTTCTAGGTACACAGTTCATCTCCCACCTACATTTCTATTCTTGTTTTCAGAACAATAGCTGGAACATTTTGATAAGTGTGTGGAAGGGAAGAGAGACAGCAGGAAAGTAGAGGAGGGGAGGGGGGGACAAGCCTTCATTCCATTAGTATTATCACGAAATTGATTTAATATGCATCCCGGTCTCTTTAAATAGAGCTTCAAGTTTGAAAGGGACTAAAGATGTGGCTTGCAAGAATCCAAAGCAGATGCAAAGAGAGAAGCACCCACCTCCACACCCACCAAGACCCCTCGCATCAGAAGGGAATACCTAGCATATTACATTATACGACACAGCATCTAATGACACTTGCTTTGGGTATCTGCCCCCTCGGTTCTGAATTTCAGAAGTAGTCAAGGGGTCATTTTCCCAAAGTATTAGGGCAATCTCAATTCTTTTTTCCTCCCCCAGAAGTTTAGTGCTAATCAAAGCAGAATGTCTAATCAGTCCAAGATGGTCTGTCAACTTGAATTATCTGTTTGTCTTCCTATTTACTGTATCTGTCTGTCTACAGTTCTTCGTATCTTTGTGAAGATCAGTTATTGGGGCCTGTGTTTCCTTCTGACTAGAATGGCTACCAGATGATCCTTCCTGGTGATATGTTGATGACTTGCTAATTTATGGCTTTTAAAATCGAGGAATCTGAAAACATTGCTGGGAGTTCAGGCTGCGCATCACGTGGGCCACGCAAGGAGAGGGCTGAACGGCTTGCTTGTCAAGGGATAGAGGTTTGTGTGAAAAGCAAAGCCTCTGTGACATTTCAACCAGAGTGATGTCTGTGATCTAGAAATCATGAATGGCATCCTATCGGAAACAGCCCCCATAGGAGTAGACCCCCACGGACCACATCAAGCTGCGCAGAAGGGAGAGGGAGTACTGCCCACGCTGTGTGTAGAGGGGAAAGGAAAGGAAAGGCGTATGGTACCGGGCCCAAGGCAACACCACACGAATTAACCCCACATCCTATTCCCAAGTGTTAGAGTCAGCCCTTATCAGAAAAAGTCCAGATGGAAATGTGATTGTAGGAAGACGGTCACCTCTGGGAACGAAGAGGGGAAGCTTATGTAAGCTCTGAGTTTGAACTCCCCAACCACTTTGGTGGCCAAATAATGTATAGCTCAAGAGTGCTGTGGCATATTTGGAAATCTCTATGGGTGTGACTACATTTATCCCCAGTGCTTGTGTGTAGCGAGCACACAATAATTACATGTGGGATGATGGTGATGAAGGCAGGACTCACGCTAGCTCTCCCGGGGAGGGCATAGACTCCGGTGTAGATGAAGTGAGTCTTTGTAAAGAAATACCGTTGACCTTTGAACAAATGGGGGCACCGACCCTCGTGTGGTCAAAAATCTACATGTAATTTTTGACTCCCTCCAGAGCTCAACTCTTAATAGCCTACTACTGACCCAGAAGCCTTACCAAGAACATAGTCACCTGACACCTATTTCGTATGTGACATTTATTACAGACTGCGTTCTTATAATAAAGTAAGCTAGAGAAAAGAAAATGTTACTAAGAAAATCCTAAGGAAGAGAAAACACATTTACTGTACTGTATTTCTCCCAAACAGTCCGCATGTACATGGACCCACGCACTTGAAGCCCGTGTTGTTAAAGGATCCACTGCAATGTCTGTTCTGGCACAGTAGCTCCTCTAAGGTGCCAATCCTTTAAAAAACAAAAAGTGGTCTCGAACCACAGTGGGCAAAGCTTGAGTGTGGTTGAGAGAATGGAGTGGGACTTCAAGACAGCCAGGCAGTAGGGAATAGAAAGTGGTCTCAGAAAGGAACAAAAGATACACACAGAGAGAGGAGGAAACAATTTCTGATCTGAGAAGAGGCACAGAATTAAATAAGAACCCAATAATAAGGAACCAGGGAAGACTGCCCTCTCTCAGTAAGTCAGTGGAGACGACTATACAGGCAAAGTAGAGTGTGAGAGGAAAATATGATTTTAAGACTTAGTCCCATGAAGGTAGAACCAAAGATGGATGGTTGTAAGAGGGGTTCATGTAATATGAATTTTAAAACTAGGGTGTTGGCTCTCCTCGGCTTAGGAGTACCAGAAGTGGGGGTCAGCAGCCAGGGAACAGGCTATACCCGGCCCTCCTCTGAAATGTCACCTCCCAGGACTTCTTCAGGGTAACTCATCCGTGTTTGTCTCTATAACAGAATTTTAGTCTTTTTTGTTTTCATTTTTTGCCACAGGCATTAAAATTTGTACTTGGTGATTTTGTCATTCATAGCCTCGCACATTGCCTGTAACCTCCTGGTGACTGCAACGTCCCTGAGGACAGGTCCACGGGTAGCTTGCTCCCCACCGAACCCCTCGCACCCAACACAACCTACATTGTGCCAGGCACGGGGGTACACGGTGAACATCCGCGGACTGAAAATCATCCAGTAGCCATGATAACAGGAACAGAGAGGAAGGCAGGAAATGAACTGTGCTCCAGTATTTCCTGGGTCACGAAATTCTTGTTAAATTACTGAATACCCTTTAAAATATGACGACTACATTAAAGAACATAATAAAGTATCTGTTTTCATTTTTAAGTGGAAAAGCATGATAAATTCTGCCAACCTCTATGGCTTTAGGGCTCCCACCTACAATCCGGAGATGACAACTCACGTTGAAGGCAGAGTCTGCCCTAACTCCCTCCAGGAAGACCCAGCCTCCTGAAGGAGAGAGGTACCACTCCCACCCAAGGCTCTGAAACAAGCCCAGAGAGTGCACCTAACACAGGACTGTCCAGGAGGGGCTCTTGCTACTCTAAGTCTCACTGACAGTGAAGAAACCGCCCCCAGATGAGTCACGGAACCTAGTGGAACAGGTGGATATGTCTGCCAGGGCTGGGAACATTCTTCTCAAGATGCCACTCAGACAGGTTCTGCCTGGGGTGGCGGGGAGGGAGGTGTACACATCTGGCAGATCACTACAGTCTGCCATGGCTGGTAACCTAGGGAATGAACTCCCCAGAGAGGGGCTGAAAATGTCGAGACCCACAAATAAGGCACAAATCTCATTTTGGTCAATGATCCCTCCATCCATTCTTGAGAGCCCTTAGTCGTTACAAACGTACAAGAGATACATACATTTCTAGTCTCACCAAATGGGAAAAATCAAGGAAGAAATGGTTTTGTCCCCTCTCTACCTTTGGTCCTTGACCTTGGGGGGCGGGGGGCAGGACCTTTAGAAGCAATAGGCGAGCATAAGGAAGAGAGAGGCCCATAGTGATACTCAGGCATTTCTCTTCTTCTCCATCATGTGCACTGTGTTGTGGCCCCACCCATGGGCAGGGGTGGAGGAAAACATACAACCACAGGACCATGGGGTTCAGAACAGAAAGACGTGTCAGGAGATGATCACTAGAGGCAGCACAACCCCATGAAGCAGACTGCCCCTGGGTTCAAATCCCAAATCTATCCTTTATTTGCTGCGTAATGTCAGGCAAGTCTCATAACCTCTCTGTTCCTTAATTTCCTCACCCACTGCAAAGGGAGATGGTAATGCTTTCTTTATGTGGTTGCTATGAGGATTAAGAAATATGCAAGTTGGTAGGTATTACTACTGTCTGAGAAGGCAGTCTCAAGTCTTTGGGTCATAGTGATTCCCTTTTCATCTGCAAGTATGTGGCATTCCTCTGTCTACATAAAGAAAAGTTCTGAGGGAAGCCATAGCATATAAGTTCCACGGACAGCTTTCCTATATTGGAACTAAAGCCATATTAGTCTGTGACAATTATTCCCCCAACCAGAAGGGGGGCCCAGACTCTCCATGAGCCAGGAGACCCTTCCTTCAAGTAGACCTCATTCGCTTTCCTGGCCCCCTTTTGCCTTCATCTTGTCCTCTATTATTCATTTTCCTCTCTCTGTATCTTCTCAGCCTTTGGCTACCAGAAACCAGTAGAATAATCCAAACACACCTCATTCTCCCTTCTCCCAAACACCTGACCAAGGACTGCCTCAGTTTGGGGCCCCAGAAGCCCATCATGGGAAAAACAAGGTCTGGATGGCTCTCCGGCCTGGCCACCTCTAACAGCAGATGGATTCCTCTCTGTGGCTGATTATTTTCCATGGCCCTTGGCCATGTGACCTCGGACCATGATCTTGTCAGTTCTCATAAACTAAGCAGGAGTGGCTGAGTCACACACAGAGAGGAAATCTCTGGGGGAAATGGCAAGGGGCTATGGGAGGAAGAAGAGCAAACTGGGATCCCAAAGGCCATGGGAGCCTCACCCTCCTGCTCCCCCACCTCTGAGCAGCTTTGATTTTACATGGAGGGAAGGAGAAGGAGCAATGTGCCCCCCGGGGGGATGCAGGCTGGGCTGCAGGTGGGCTACCCTTCTGAATAAGATCTGGGCTCTCAACCCAAGAGGCCATTTGTCCCCAAGACCTCCAGCCCACAGAGACTGCCCGCATAGGCCACACTTTGAACCCCTGATTACTGACACCCAATTCCTATTCTTAGGACCCCTGACACATCGTAATAAGATAAAGTAGAGAACAGTGGATGCTCACATGTGCACATGTCCCCACATCTACCACTAGCTCTGGAGGTCCTGCAGGAGGTCAAGTGAGGAACATCGATACGAGTGTTGGGAAAAGCCACTCGGGCCCTTGATCCCATGTTGATGGTGAAGATGTCCTGGGGATGCGATGTGGGCTGTTTATGTTATGCCCAACACACAGATGAAAACCGAAAATGAGGCATCAACAAAAATCTCCATGTTCTCCAATATCCTGAAATTGGGTGTTGCATAAACAAAACCTTAAACTTCTCTAATTTTTTGTGTTTTTGGTTTTCTGGTTTTTGGGTTTTTTTTTTCCCCCCTCTAAATCCATCTTTAGATTTCAAAGTTGTACATGTCTGTAGCTTTGGGTCACAAGTTCCCTTAAATTCTTTGACAAGTTAATGCATTGTTTGAGAGGTTATTCCTACGTAAAATACGCACACGCAATCCCCTCTACTGTGTATATGTTTTAATTACATTCTGGGCATTCATTTGATGAAACCCTGGGGAGAAGAGTATACGTCCGTGCGTCCATACATCTAGTGCGTAGATTTTTGCATACACAAAAACATGGGGCAAAGCATGCTATTTTAAGAGTCTGAACTCTATCTTTCAACAAAGTTTAGCTGCTTTCCTTTTGCAAATGCATTTAATTTTATCTGGAAACTTTCTGACGTTAGAAATAGAACAACTGTAGTTTCTCATTATGTTTACTGCCAGAGTCCATGCTTGCTTGCTCAACTAAAGACCTTATATTGCTAATTACTACCACATGCCCATATCCCAAGCAAAAGAAAACTTATTGATTCTGACAGCCCATTCTCTCAACACTGAATTCCAAATGAAAACTCAAATTTTGGCCAAACATAACATTTCATCAATCTTGTTCTACTGACTGAAAAACAACATCAAACAAAGGGTGCTAATGGCCCTTTATTACCGTTCCTTTCCCAAGCTTATATTTTCTGATGAAAGATCTAAGTGACCAAAGGGCTTCTTTAAACTACTTAGTAATTAGCTTTTGAACCAGGAAACAATGTGTAAAGTAAAACGAACGGTCCCGGCGTTGATGACAGGACCTACTCTCTGTCCTCAGGGTCGGGGGACATCGGAGACCCAAAGAGCACATTAAAAGCAAAGTGTGTATTTTCATAAAGGGAGAAGAGAGAAAGCGAAAGAGAAAAAAAACCAGGCTAAAAGGTCGTGATAAAAGATGACGGAGACAGACAGAACAAAAGCCACGGGAAGTCTGTGATCTGAAGTCATCAGCACTCAGGGGTTTGAGTGGAAGTGCCAAAGCGAGAAAGATGACCAGATCAGAGCAGGGGCGGGTGGGAGGCCGCTGCTCTGAGGCCCCCTCTGGGACGCCCACTAACAAAAGCCACCAGTCACCCAGCCCACCCACACTGGACCAGTAAAACTATTAAGAGAAAAACATTGTACCCGGGGTGAGAGTCAAGAAATATGGTCCATGTACATGTCGGGGCAATTGACTTTATGGGCTTCCTCGGGGGCCGTGATAAGGAATTGCTGGCTTAGAGCTAGTGGGGTGGGAGGCCATAAAGAGAGCCCAGTTCCTCAGAACGCCTTCTGCTTTATGGCGACCTGTTCACACCTTAGAGGCGAAATGGGCAGAGGAGCTGTTTTCCTCTTGGCAATGGAATAAATGACCGATGGGAATCTCTGGACTTATCTGGCCTTTTGGATCCAACCAATGGCCCAAAAATCAGAACAGCTTGGTTCTCATCTCATCCAGGGCTGTTAAGGTAATAGGAAGAGGAGGGCTCCATTAGAGGGAAGGTGGAGGAATGTGTTGCCTCCACGGAAGAGACGCCAACTGGCCTCCTCTCGCCCACTGTCCTTTGTTCCTTTGAAAGGAAACTGGTGTCCTGTGGGTAGTTCAAGAAAATGAGTTTTGGGTTTGTTTTTTGTTGTTGTTTTTTTTCCCCACCTCCTCATTTTCTGTACGAAGGACTGGACACCTGAGCTCAGGAGGCTCTGGGATCACCCACAAGAGATGAGATGTGCTCCCTCCAACAGGACGGTCAGGCTGGGAGGAGGTGAGGGGGGAAGGGCAGTGCTATGGTTTTATTTTCTCTTAAAAAACAAAACAAAAAGAGTTCATCTGAAAAGGTGTCCGAGGGGGGAGACCCTGTTCTGCGATCAGAGCTTATAGGACTGAAAACACTGTAGGACTGAGAGATGAGAATCCTCCCATCTTGATCTGGATGGTAGTTACTGAGCATGCACGCAGGGACACACCCCTTGAGCTGTGCGTTAACCCTCAAGTGTGCCTCTTACTCTGTGGAAGTTTGAACAAAAACAACAACAACAAAGCTCAGGACCCAAGAAAAAGTTTAAAAAAAAAAAAAAAAGTGAAGTAAAGAATGGGTGCCACCAGCCCTGCCTGGCGCTCTGGCCGGGGACAGAGAGGCTGAGGCCCCGCTGTTGACAGAGGAGTCAGGCTTCTGGTTGGTGATGAAGGATTGCAGTGATTCAGAGATCGGTGGAATGACTGGACCACAAAGTGAGCCAGTCCCCAAGAAGAAAGTGCTGAGGTACAGGAAGCCCAAAGAAAGCCTCATTGGGAATAGGACCCATGCTCCAACATACCACAGATAGAATGTGTCTTGCCCTGAGGAATCTCAACAACGTAATAGTCCCTCTGAGGACAAGCTCAGTGCCTCCTGGCTGAAGAGAATCAGTTTCCTGGCTGCTACAATGCCTTGACGGTAGGCCAGGTGACCTTGACCCTGCCCCCCCTAAGGCCTCCCTGCTGGAGGACAATCCCATGTTACTGTGTCACAAAAATCAAAAACAAACAAACGAAACTCCAAGGATGGCATCACATTCACCTGGGGGACCAGAATGTAGTCCCTGAGCCTGTCGATGGGAAGAATGAACAAGCTCAGCTTCCTGGGGAGGGCTTAGAACAGAAAATACAGGCCCCGTCATCTAGGAACCCCTTCCAGGAGAAATGCAGTATGTGTCTTGGATCGACAGGTAGGGAAGAAAGTCGTGAACGGGCACACATCTGGGTAGGCGGTCCACGGGGGACAGCTTCCTGGGGTAATTCCGACATCACAGCCCACACAGAATATGGCCCTTCCCTCACAGAAGCTTCTGGAGGAGGGGAGGGGAGAGCAGGATTCCTGTGTCACCGCCAGAGGGGCTCTGGAAAGTCACTCAACCCCATCTCTTCTGATGCAACTGACTTACTTTCTGCCTCCATGTTTGTTAAAAGTCCCGCCGAATTTATTCCGATTCAGGATGAGAGCAGCAATTTCGGGCACGTAGCGGGCAAACATTGCCTACATGCATGAAACAAAGAAAAAAGAGCCAAAAAAAAAAAAAAAATGGCATGCAGAGAGGATTCTACCACAGCGGAGGCAGCAAAACCTCTTGGCATACTTACTTTCTTCCACTAACCGCACTATAGGAGCCCCCGTATTTCTTGCGGTTTCCTATTAATTCTATGATTTCAGGGACGTAGCTGGCAAACATGGCCTGAGGAGAAGACAGGAGACAGAAGAGAGACTGAAAAGACAGGCCAAAGAAAGGGGGTGACCTTTTCAGAAGGGGAGGGGGCTCTAAGATCCGAAAACACAAAAGGGTTAAGACTGCAAAGGTATATACTAATAAAGTGGATTATAAAAATAAAAGCACAAAAAGAGCAAACTCCTGAAAATATACAGGACAAAACAAACATTAGCCAACCTGGACAACTACCCAGAAAAAAAAAAAAAAAAATCACAGTCAGGATAAATGCAAGGGAGACAGGAATAAAGAAACTGACATTCAAGGTTTCTTGCTGAAAGGAAATCAGCACAAGGGATGCATGCTGGTGAAATCACACACTCACACACACATACACACAAGGGCAGGAGAAGACCTTTCTAGTTAAAATTCACAGGAGAATCAATGCCTTTTTGAGGGACGAAAGACAGTAAACACCAAAAGAAGATTAAAATAATACATACACTTTTTCCGTTTAAAAAAAAAAATCATCCAAAAGCACAAAAGGTAAATATAGGAAATCACATGGGAGGACAGAATAGCAAGGAGAAACACAAATCTGCCATGTTTTGTCCAACAAACATTGTGCTTGTGGCTGGATCGGTGGGTCTGGTGACCTGCAGGGACCGCCCCGGCGCGGAGGAAATGCTTGCGCCAGTGGACACACGCACATGTACATTCATATACATTCTGTAAATGTATATGTGCTGTATGCATACAGAGCAGAGAGCCAGATATGCATCCTATAAATGCATGTGCGGTGTACACATGTGGAAGCCGTGTGCGAGGGAGGATTCTAATCTCCACATACGCGGCAAAAATCTCAACTTCCAAATGGGCTACCTTGAAAGACAAAACACAGCAACCAACGTGTTGCCAGAAATCCCCCTTGAACATTACATCACAACCGACCGTTATGACCTGCAAAGGCCAGAAAAGCAAACAGCGAAACTTTCTGATGTGGGGGTGGTGGGACACCCCACGGGTCGCTGCATCGTGGAGCTGGTCGGCTGCTTAGGAAACCACACAGGGGTCACGCAAGGATGTCCCCCTGCAGGAAACCCCTAGGCTTCCTGTCCTCCGCAGGGACCCTACTCTTCAGGGCAGGCCCCAGCCACAGTGTTTGTTGGAAGTTAGGGGAGGATCATGAAGGGTGTGGGGGAGCTCTTGAAACCGCAAACTGTCTAAAGAGTGTCCACAGCGTGGACTGGGTCGGGGACAGCAGCTGTCCTCCCTGAGAATCAGCTGCTGAATAACGTTACCAAGGGACAGACACTCTCACTTAATAAGTGAGCATCCCTTTCTGGAAGACCATTAGGTTTCCTCCCGGTGAAAAGGCTGACCCCGGCAAGGGCAGGGTGCCTGGGTCTCTGGGAAATGAGTCTAACATACCTAAGGAACACGCAGGAAAGTCACCATTGCGTTTGGGTTTACTTAGCCTGGGGGTAAAGCTAAGGCGATCACTTGCTGGTAATGCGGAAACACAGAATCTAAAATACAAAGCTTTAAAGAAACGGATCGTAGAAAATATCAATGACCATAAAAATCGACATCGTAATAAACAGTTTTTACCAGTCCCCCGAGGATGAAGAAGACCATGAAAAGGCGTCCGAGCGTGGTTTTTGCGTAAACGTCCCCATAGCCAACAGTGGACATGGTGACCATGAGTAAGTAGACACATTCCCAGTATGTGAGAGCCTGGTTGTTCTGGAAATTTTCCCATGGGTCCCCTGAATTCTCCACCTAAAGCAAGGGGACAGGGAAGAGAAAAGATGACATTGTGTGCATAGGATATACCAGGAAACCAAAACCTCTAGCGGCCTCAGCACCAGGTGTCTGTGGCCCCGGGTGAGCTCTACAGCAATGACTCGGAACCTCTGCACAGGTCACGGAGAAAGTGGGGTGGTAACACACACCTGTCTTCCAGGCTGATGGGGCAGAGAAGGGGAAAGAGCAGAGATAAAAAATCCCTACTCCAGTTTTCTTCTCATTGTTGAAGATCTGAAGCCAGCGGAGTCTGAAGGCATTGCCGCCGGCCACGTTTTACAGCATTACCTTCAAGGAAAGAGCCAGAGAGCCCTGCCCTGACCTTTCTCTGTGAGTTCCTGTTCAGTCTCTGAGGGCCTGGCTCATGCGCTCCCGAGGAAATTCGAGACTCTCCCACCAGGGCCTCCTCTTTTCATCATTTTGACCAAGGCGATGCCTGGTGGGCTTTGCTCATTCAGACCTTACACCTGAACCCCCATCAGCATCTCTCGGAGTCTGACTCTGCTCTCCTGGCTTTGCAGAATGTCAGGGATGGCTCTACCCCGCAGAGGGCAAGAATTTCCCTGAGCACACGAAAGTCAAGCTCTTGAGAACAATTTGCTTTTGCGCAACCCCTCAGACTGAGGGTCAGCAAGCTTTGTCTGTAAAGGACCAGATAGTAAATATTTTCAGCTTTGTGCAGCATACAGTTTCTGATCTCTGTAGCAACAACTCAACTCTGCGGTTGGCGAATCAGCCAGAGGCAATACTTATGCTCAAGGGAGAGTGCATGAATTGGGAGCCCTTTGTCCCCAGGGGTGCAGCACATGCACCTTCACATAACACCTTACCTTTCCATCAGTTTGATCCACCAACAAAGCTGTGAGGGAGGCAGGAGAGACACTCGAGCTACTACTCTCAGGAGAGAGGGAGAGATGCGACTGGATCTCCAGGTCTTCCCGGGATCCCAGCCCTGCCGTACACCACATGGGCAGTGCCTATGACCCACCGGCATGGCCCGTGTGGGCAGCCAGCCCCCAGTCCCCAATCCACCAAGCCTCTGGTTCTTCCTCGGCAGAAAGTTTCCAAAACAAACCTAGCCTCTTTCACACATCACTTCTTGAGCTCAACATGCCATATTCGTGGAGCTTTCCTGGTGGAGCAGAAGCTACTTCCCAAAATGTATGGTGAGCTCACCTCACCGGACTACTGAACCAAGTACGGTGATGAGGGTATTACCTACTAAGAGTGATTTCAGGCCAGAATTCCATCAGCATAAAAGGGTGGGCGGGGAGCCCTCAGATCTAGTGACTGAAGGAGAGCCCCAGCTTCCATTCCAGGCCCGCCTCCCATGATAATTACATAAATCCCGATGATGGGAGGTGACTAAAGGCACCTTCCTCCCCCTAACACAGCTAGAGGCTTAGTAAAGGGAAGGCACATTTACTCAAAGCTTCAGAGTGAGATAAGGCTCCTTCCAGTTTTAATAGTTTGCGCTTGTGCAAAACACGCTTCCAACAAA
The DNA here is from genome assembly GCF_010015895.1 of Lontra canadensis. Taxonomy (NCBI): domain Eukaryota; kingdom Metazoa; phylum Chordata; class Mammalia; order Carnivora; family Mustelidae; genus Lontra; species Lontra canadensis. The sequence continues at coordinate 39,214,115 of NW_022630997.1, read as the reverse complement.
AGCTGTGGTCCCTAAAAGCAGGAATAAAGGTCTTCCTTGAGGAAGTGCGAATAACTTGACTTAATAATGGAAGCCTTTCAAAGAGTCATTAATTTAGAAGAATTAACATTTTGGAGATACAAAACAACTTGACAAGTAATCAGGCAAAAGAATCAGAGGTGGCTTTTTGTAAGGGGGAAGCGGAGAGAAATTGAGGGATCTGAATTTGTTGTTTATTAAGAGATGTGGGTCAAACGCCCAACCTTGTCGCGAAGACCTTTTCAAGTGTTGGCTGAGGACGCACTGCCATCTTGTGGCTTCCTGGGGTTACTGCAGACAGGGTGAAAAACCCACCAAACCAGTGAACTGAAAAACTCAGGTTAATGAAGCGAACATCATTCACCATTTGGAACTAGTTTAGGGGAAAAGGGTTGGAAACCCAGACAATGGCGCAGTTGCTTCTCCTGCTCCTACATTCTGCGGCGAGGCTGAAGTTTCCTTCAGAGAGAAAAAGTTTAAGTCAAAAAATGACGCAGGGACGGACTTACTGCAGAAAAGCCAGAGCTGAAGCCTCGTTAGGGATACTTACCAAATGGATGAACCCCGCTGCTGTTAGCCATGTGCTGATAAATATGGAGAGCAGATTCACCAGCTTGATGGAATTACTGTGCAAAAGAGACAACAAGCAAAATCCCCAAGTTACAAGAGAAGACCATGTCCGCGCTGCCTTCCAGAGTGACAGCAATCTTTAAAGGACAGGTCGCCCACCTCTAGTCCCCAGTATTTCCTCCATCATAAAGGAAGGTCCTGGAAGATCCTGCATTGGTGGGTAGGAACAGAGCCTATAGAAAAATGATATCTGGGCCATAAAAATGGGTTTAATTTTTCTTTAATTAAATTTTATTTTGAAAATTTTTATGTCTACAGAAATATGGAAAGAACAGTAAAATAAACACTTACATGCCCTTCTTCTAGAGTGAGCAATTAATATTTTGGACATTTTGCTTATATTCTTTTTTTTCTCTTTTTCTATTCTTTTTTTTTTTTTTTGGCTGTATCATTTACAAATACAATGTAGATATCATGATGTAACCCTTAAATACTTCTGCATTTAACTCCTGAGGACACCATGCAACACACTCTACAGTTGTCATGCCCAAGAAAATTCATGTGAATTCAGGAATGTCATCTAAAATACACTCTTTCTTTAGAATTCTCCAGTTGCCCTGAAATTGTTTAGTGATATTTTCATTTTTTTTATCCTGATACAAGAACCAGTCGAGATTCAGGAATTGCATTTCGTTATTATGTTGCTTTCTTTATTCCAGGGGTCAGGAAACGTTTTCTATAAAGGGACAGACAGTAAATCTTCTAGGCTTTGCCGGTCACAGAGTCGCTGTGGCAGCTATCCTACTTTGCTGCTATAGCGTAGAAGTCAGTAAGAGAAGGATGTGTCTGCATTCCAATAAAGTTTTATTTACAAAAACAGGCAATGGGCTGGATTAGCCCTGGGACTATATAGTTTTCCAACCCCTGCTTTCTTCTCCTTTCACCTGCCCCCCTAACCTTTTCGTTGGTTTCCCAGGACATTTAATCTTCAGTGCACTCAGGTCAGCTATCTTATAGAATTCCCATATTCTGGATTTGTCTGATTGTTCCCTCATGAGTGGATCCCATTTAAATGCATCTGTTAAGAATATCTGATTGGAATCACATCAGAAAATCTCAACTCAATTACACTAGGTCCAGTCAGTTGATTAAGGTGGGAACGTGAAATCTTGCTACCAAAAGGAGTCCACTTCCCTTTGTAATTAATACGTCATCTATGCAGTGAGAATCTGAGACTCTATGAATATCCTATTCCTGTATCACCTCCTGCCTAATAATGTCAGCATCCATCAGTGTCCTTGAGTGGATCAGTGAGGACCCACTAAAGTCTAAACACCCTGAAAGCAGAGGCCTTGTCTGCCTGGATCCGTGAGTGCCTGGCACATAGCAGGGCCTTTACGCATAAATTCTGAGTAAACTGGTCCCTCCCCCTGCACTCTTCCCTCCTGGCTTCACCCCGTTCACTCCCGCTGGGGTCTAGCTCCTTGAACAGTGTTGTTGGCAGGTCACTTCCCTATCCAAAGGCTCCCTGTTGCTTAAAATGTTGTTTCCAAACTCCTTCCCTCCTCAACACCTGCTGAAGTTTTGGGTTCACCCTCTACCTTTTCAACATCAACTCTTGAAACCTCCATCACAGCCAAACGTGCGGCCTCCGTCTATTTATTCTACTACCCAAGATGTTCCTTCCTATCTTTGCAAACATTTCCCTTTCTTCGGAGCCTGATTCAATCCCCACGTCCTTGTTAAAGTCGTCCCTGCAGCTAGGATACGAAGGGACTCCTCCTGGCTCTTACTTCTGGCCACTCACTGGTAATCAACCCCATTGTCCGAACACAACTTTTGTAATGTTGTTTTTGATTGCTGTCTGTCTCTTGTGTTCCTGGCTGTATCTTGCGGAAACAAACTCTATTCTCTACCTCTTTTAGTCTCTCTGTAGCGGCGGAATGCCACCCCCGGGTGGTTCTGCCCATCATTCTTGACTGATTGTTCTCTGCCCTCTCCTACCTCTTTCTCATGTGGAACCAATGATTTAAATCCCAAGAGTTTAAAGGACATAGTAACAGTAATAAACGGCAATGGTTCACACTGCTCTCCATTCTAAGTACTTCCAGTGTATTCCCTCCTCTACTGTTCATGATGACTCTGTGATGTCACCCACACAGAAAGTAGTGAGTTGGAATGTGAGCCAGGGCACTCTGACCAGAGTGCACCCTCTTGGGCACTACAAAGTCCTCTTGGCCCCTGGCCTACAGAGTCATAGACTGGTGTCCATCAGAGTCTTCCCTGGTCTGTCCCTGTGCCCCATGAACAGGATAGGAAAAGCTCAGAAAGAGCTGCCCCAAGGAGGAGAGAGACTCTCTTAGACATATTGATGAAACTCTTGAACCTCACAAAAAAAGAACGGAAAAGAAAAATTCTGGTAACTATATCTATCCTGGGGTCACTGTGTGGAGGAAGGCAGGAGGGGGCTGCGGTCTAGGGTAGCCCGGGGGTTGAAGGAGGAGTCCCTCAGTGGAGGTCAGATGATCAGTTCCAGAACAGGGGACGAGGCTAGAGCCCAGCTTGCCTTTTTCTTCAATCGTCTTTTCTTCACAGAATTGAGCAGAGCAGCCCATGGTCTTCGTTTTTTCTAGAGTTGGTTCTGACAACTCCAGGAAAATAGAGCCAAATATTTTTAAAAAATGTGTTTGTTACTGATCTTTTGAAATGTGTGGAATGACTTCCTTCTGGTTCAAAAACAGAAAAACAATAAAAATGTCCACTCCATCATTCTTAGTCATCTTGACAGTTGCCAGATCATAAGAGTTGCCTATAAAAATTGCCAATATTTATTGAGTCCCTATTATATGTGCTAGGCATTGTGTTGAGTTCTTCATTCTGCTCAGATTTTTACCATTCTACCTTTTGATGCAGGTACTATCACTGTTCCTGCTAACCAAATAAGGAAACTGAGGCTTGGTATACTTAAGCAGCTTGCCGGAGAAGACACGGTTGGTAGGCGGTGGGATTAATATTCGAACCAGCCCTGTCTGACCCAAACCCTATAATATAATCCCAACGCAATAATTGGGAGACGCCACACAGGATTCTGTGTCTATTGCTCTTGGGTTTCCCACATCCCTTCCTCAAGGACAGCCCTGTCCTCAGCCTCTGACCTGGGCAGGTGTCACTCAAAGACTCCCACTTCTCCTACCTGGGTGGCCTGAACCACACAGGCCGATGGAGGAACTCTCGGCTCTAAATGGTTATGAAGTAGGGCTTATTGGAAGCATTTTTAAGGAATGGAGTGGGAGAGAAAGAATCTGACTCCTTCTGAGATTCAGGTGCAAAAAAAGTATAAGTCTGGGGCTCTGGAAGGCCATCTGCCCTGGAGAAAGCCTGCCTGAGAACGTGACCTGGAAGGGATAAAGAGAAAAGCAGAATCCTGATGGGAAACTTTGAACCCCTGGATCTAGACATGTCTAATTCTGTCTTGAATCCCTGTCATTATCAAGGCTGTTTCAAAGTAGAGTCTGTCCCTCACAATTAAAGCAATCTGCTCACGACAGGAGGGGTAAAATCCAAATTGTTCTCAGAGAATCTAACAATTGATCTGGTCTGTAAAGTAGGTCCGGGACCATTTCCACCTAAGAAAAGAGGGTGGATCCTCTACCACCACCAACTGTGCTCAGCAGGATGCTTAGTTCCATGGCTCTGCAGGTTCTGGATGGAACTGGCATTTACAAGGGCAAGCACAGATCTGCTAAATCCTGGCCTTTGTCTCTCTTCCCAGATGCTACCATGGGTCATGCAACCATCTCTAGGTAGTTTCTGAAGCTGTGAATGGAAATCACCAACTCACCAAAATAATGTTTAAAATCTTCTATTTCAGCCTCTCCTGAGAGCAGAGAGATACCAGAATTCTTGCCTTTCTGTTCCCTAGAGCAGCCTGTCAACCCCAGAGGCCCACTCACTGGACTTTCAGAGCATTCTCGCTCTCGAAGGACAAGCCCCCACCTCTCCCACCCAGAGACTGTCAGAGTAGAAATAAAATGTATGGATCTAAGGCATCCATCAAACGAGCCATCAGAAGCAGAAACTCTGATAGCCAGTGAACTTCATTCATTGTTGCAGCTGGAACATCAACTAGTTTCTCAGTGGGAAGGCAAACTCTGGCACACTCCTCTACTTTGTGAGTCCTCCAAGGTGTGAGCTAACACGGGAGAGGGAGAAGCAGATGAGGAAAAGGTAGCTGGCATCTCAGAGAAGCATGTACATATGGTCCCCGACTTCACAAGCATTCAACTTATACCATTCTCAGTGTGAAAGCCACATGCCTTCAGAGACACGAGATTTTTGTGTTTTGAATTTTGGTCTTTTCCCAGACTAGCGATAGGCAGCATGATTTCTCTTGTGACCCCGGGCAGTAGCAGTGAGCTGCAGCCCCCAGTCAGCCACGTGATCACCGGAGCACACAACCGACACACAACCACTGGTTTTCACTTCTGGTACAATATTCAGTAAGTTACGTGACATAGTCAGCAGTTGATTATGAAAGAGGGTTTGAGTTAGATGGTTTGGCCCAGGTGTGGACCAATTTAAGTGCTCTGAGCACATTTAAGGTAGGTTAGGCTAAGCTACAATGTTCCAGACGTCAGGTGTAACAAATGCATCTTTGACTTGGGGTATTTCCGACTTACAGTGGGTTCATCCAGATGTGACCCCATTGTACGTCAAGGAAAATCCGTTTTGTTCGTTTTCCGAAAGGATAATTAAATACCAAGCTGGTTCGCTTGCACACTCCCAGATCCTTGGAACCCAAACAAAGCAGCGCTTGCCCAATCACCATGCGGAGCCCTCTTGAGATATTAAAACTATTGTAGGCTTCGAGCCTCTTGGTGCTTTGGAAAAACAACCTAAATACGATGATTATTAATTTCTAAATGATTGTCATAATGCTATTAATAGTGCTTCAGGGAATTCTTGCTGTGCGTAGAACAGTTCATCATTGTCGCGGAAAGAGTCCATATTCAACACTGAAATCTGATTATTTTTATGGCATTAACATCATTACAGATGGCTAGCATCAGGAATTTGCTTTCCAAATTAAACTATGCAACCAATCATCTAAAAGCCCTGTGAAAAGGACGCAAGATTAATTCTTAGTGGACTTTCTCTATACTCTGAAATTTGAACCTTACCAGGTCGCACAGACTCCTTGGGAAGAGGGAGAGGGTAGCAGGGTTAAGTTTGTGTTTTCTGTATGGCAAAAGGGTCACTGGAAATAGGCATAGGTTTGTGACCAAGGTCACGGGTCTGATCCAAACACGAACTTCCCAGTGGTTAGAATAGTTAGAATATTGGAACCATTCACATTTAAGCCCCTTTCTCTTGCCTTGAGGGAGGAATGGACTCGGACCTTATCATGAAAACTTAACTCATCTAAAGGAGAAGTGAGTTGGGGAAAATCGGAGGGAGAGACAAACCATGAGAGACTGTGGATTCTGAGAAACAAACTGAGGGTTTTGGAGGGGAGGGCCGTAGTGCGTTGGGTGAGCCTGGTGGTGGGTATTAAGGAGGGCACGTACTGCATGGAGCACTGGGTGCGGTCCATAAACAATGAATTTTGGAACACTGAAAAAAATTAAATTAAATTTTAAAAAAAGAAAAAAGAAAATCATTTTCATGTTGTCTGTTATCATTTCTGGGTCCCCAACTCATGAGTTCTCAATAGTCATTAGAAAAATTTACATGAACACTCTATCCAGAGCGAATGCTCCAAGGGCAGGCACAGATATCTTTCTGTTCCTGCAGATCGGAGATCTTTCCAGGACCACGCACATGCTGGAAGAGAGAAAGTCTGTCTCTTTCTGAAAGCATAGCTACAAACCCAGAGGTAGCGTGCACCATCTTTGCCCTCACTGTATTTATGAAGACATGTTTTGGTTAACACTGAAAAATGTCATTCACTTTCTACAAAACAGGGCAAATCTGTCCCTGCTCGGCTTGTCCACTATTTTCCTCCTTTGTGGCTGAGTGCACAGCCAGGTGTCAGTGGCTTTATTTTGTTTTATTGTTGCCTCTGCTGGACAGATGCAAGGTATCCACCCCTGAGAAGTCAACTCATGAGACCACACTGAGATGACTGGGCTGAACTACAAGCAAAATCAAGTTCCGTCCATTCTGTCCCTTACATACCTCTCCACCCCTCTTCCCGCTCTCCACCCCGACCTGCACTGCTCAGGGCCATTTCCTGCTACCACGTGCCTGGAAAACTGCCCCACTGAGACTAATGGTCTCCAGTTTTAGATGCCTCAAACCCATCATACAATTGATGGACTAGTCGATCTTTCTAAAACGTAAGTCTGACCACATTCCTGTCCTACTTAAACCCTTCAGTGGTCCCCTCTCACTGTCCGAGTTAAATCTGAGAAGCCCAGGAGCCTTCACGGTATGGCCTCCACCTGGACAACCCCTCCATAATGAACCCATCTCCATAATGAACACTCTTTTTAAAGAACTTAACCTTGGAGCCGTTTCCAAGGTCATATTTGTAGTACCATTTTAGTTCTCCAAATGCCCCCCCCAAAACGTGTGGGTTAGGTCAACGACGGTGCACACGCACCATAGAATAGTCTGAGGGAAATAAAAGTGACATGGGAGAATGCTCGTAATGTTTGTCTCAACCACAGGTGGGGATGGGGAAGTTACACTTTATCCTTTATGCTTTTCTATATCTTATCAGAGAGCACAGGAGGGGGAGGGACAGGGGGCGGGGAGGGGGGGTCCCAAGCAGGGTCCCCACCCAGTGTAGAGCCTGGGGACGGGGTCATTCCCACAGGGCTCAATCTCACAACCCTGAGATCATGATCTGAGCTGAAATCAAGAGTTGGATGTTTAACCGACTGAGCCACCCAGGCGGCCCGAGCACGGTCTACTTTAATAATTAGTAAGGCCATTGTCATTTGAAACAAATTGTTGGATGACCCATGTTTTCATCATCAACATATACACATCAAATGAGATGTGGAATGACAGCCTTTAAAACCGAGCTCCTTATTTTGCTCTGGTGCAGAATAATTACACGCCCTCTCCTCGGTGAGTCTGCTTGCCAGGGTGCAGGGCCACTGATGCACCGCCAAAAACTTGGGCAATGACATGGAGGGAACTCTGTTCCCTTCAATAGGCCATTTTCCAGACATGGAGCAAGGTAGCCACTACACCCCACCGCCGCCCCATTAGCTGGCAGTTTAAAGAATGGCCCTGATGCTGTCCCATCACTGTGACTTGTTGCTTTCATCTGTGTTTTCTCTGTCATCCTGTTCACTCTGGTTTCCTTTGCTGCCCAGTTAGTTCTCTCTCTCTCCCTCATATACTTCTTTGCTCTGTTTCTTCCAGCTCTTTGCCAAGCAAGGCAGCCAAAGGACAGAAAATGAAACTGCAATTTCAAGCCATTATTTCAAATCACATTTGCAACGTCTCTATCCCTACCTAATGCCACAGATCGGTGCGGGGGGGGGCCACCCAAGAAAGCCAGACAAAATCCCCCTAAAGGCGATTCCAGGGCTGTACCCACGCTCCTGAAAGGTCACCGTGAACATAGCAGAGTACAGAGGAGTCACCAGGAAATAAGCTCTGAGTCCAAAGCCCTATAAAAACCAAGGCTTCCTCTTCTCAGCATCAGAGCCTCCAGGATCTGGGCTCAGGGGTCCACAGAGGGAAGAAGCTGAGATTAGCCAGGCATCCAAAGAGAGAATGGGCTCACAGAGTTGGTCTAAAGCCTCTACAATTAAGTCACATTTCTTACAATTAAGAACTTTTTAAGTTTTATTTTAAGTCCTTACAATTAAGTCAAGTTTCCTTGGGGGCCTGGGACCTGGCCCTCACCTGCCTTCCTAATGTCATCTTTGTTTTCCTGGCACAAAGCCCCGAGTATCCAAGAGCGCAAGATTACTCAAAGAGCCCCCAAGGAGCCATTCCTCTCACCTGTGTGCTTTTGTCACTTCAGTGATTGGAGGTTTCTGGCCCTCACCTGCCCAAGCCCAGCCCTACTTGGATAACACTCAGAAGCTCACCTAAGACAATCCCTTTTCCTTAAGAAGAGCCTTGACCACCCCACACTGATGTCATTCCTCTCCTCTGTACTGCACCGCCACACACCCCCCCACCCTGATATACTTGTGTCCCAGCACCAACCCACCACAGGTCTTGCTGGGTCTCCCTCCCCTTGTACTGTCTGAGAGCAGGACGCTACCCTGGCCCCCGCCTGGCTGCTGGTACAAATGGACGCTCAATTCAGGCTTGTTGAATTAACTCAGTCACCCACACACGCAACAGGAACCGACACAGTCCAGGTTGTGGGGTTATGCTCAAAACCCCCTCTACCATAGAAAGAGTTGAACTAGTGGGAAGTAGGGTGCTGGGGAAAGGCTGTTTGGACCCCCAGAGAGCAGACCCCCAGCAGCCTGTCACTCTGGGACTCCTCCCTAAGACCGCTATACCCCCAACCCTAGCTGGCTGCTTCGGCTCTCTCCCCTGTGCTCTGGGAGAATGAAACAGCCTAACTGTGGGGTTATAGGTCGGGATGTCGGTGCTAGTTCCTGCCCCTAAAGGAGAGGAATCTTCTCCAAGGAATGGGAAGTTGATGGGTCTCTTCACAAAAGTCCAGGGAAAGTTATTTTATTCCCCTGCCTTACAGTCTTCCCAAGTCCAAAAACAATCCATACGGAATGCAAGAAAAACGAGAACACAGTTTTCTTTCCACGTTATTCCTTGGAGTCACGGCACATTCTTAAAACACTGGTGTCAGAGAATTAAAAGCCCCCGAATTTATGGTGTACACACAACGAGGGGCATTACAGCATGTTCGAGAATGTGGTTAACTCCACGTAGCACCTTCCCCACCAGAAAAAACAAGTGTCTCTTAAGTACATTTCCTGCGCGTGGCCCTGGGTACACACCGGTTCTACCCTAAAAAATATAGTTTAGCAGGGCAGTTGTGACATAGGTAAGCATGGAGGGTCACTAGCTTATCCATGCTCCTAATTTCAGGAGTAGAGCCCATTGCCCCCAAGACCCATAAAAAAGGAGAAGGAACCAAAAAAGGTTACTGTCACTCAGAAGAAATACAAAAAGTAACACTATTCACTCTATTTTAGGCATTCTACATACTATTAAATGGAACATCAATAAACGCTCACCCCAGGGTAATATAAGTGCAAGGCGGTGGGGACCCACTAGAGAGGACTTCTATTGCGGTAGACGCTCGTTTGCTTTTTACCTTGGATAACAGGAAGTGGATTTACCCCACATGTGCATGAAGAGTTGGTGAGAAGACACCAGTGTGGAATTAAAAAAAAAAAAAAAAAGGCAAAACAAAACAAACAAAAAAAAACAAATAAAACATGCAAACCCCAAAGATGGAGGCCAAAAGCCTGTCGCATGTGTTGGCAGTGACAGGTTCGGGAGGCTGAGTCCCAGCCTCTCGGGGACTGGGAAAACAATGCTGACTCCAAGGCCCCCGAAATGCAGGTGTATTAATTATAAATCACAAAATCCAGAAGTGTCCTGTTTTTAATCATTTATCAAACACGTCAACCTCAGAGGAAATGGAACATTAGCAGTGAGCTTCTTAAAGTGTAATTTCCTACAAGAGAAATTTATGGCCTATACTTATTCTCCATTAGAGGACGTCTAACCTCTTTTATTAGTTTATTCATCAAGGCAGCCTGGTTTCGGGCCAGCTCTGCAAACCCGCAGGTCATCTGGAAAGGGGTCTCTGGGGAATTTTTTCCTCCTGGTCCAGTAGTGTTTTCCAGATCATAACACAGTTAACAGAAGTAGTCATGGTACATTCGGCGGGAGGTTTTTAGGTATTCCCCAAAAGGCAATTCACAGAGCGAGCCCCAGGGACTACCGTGGCTATAAAGTGAACATCTAAAATGTACTTTGAAATGAAATGATTTTCTGTTTGCCGTATGAGGCTTGTGATTGCCTCTCAAAGAGCACTGCTTCCATTGCTTTTACGTTCAGGTTCAATCTCTTATTTAGTGATGTAATAAAGGGGCGATTTAGAACCCGCGAGCAAGGACTTCCCAATCAATGAGTTGCTCGATCTCTCATCCACTGGGCATCGTCTCTCCAGGATGCTGTGGCCTATTTCCAAGCAACCCACACAGCCCCCCAAAACAGTCTCCTTCCCCACATGCACAGCTGTTTCTCTGTTCACCGGACAGTCCCCAGCCCTGCAGAAGAGAGCAACCCGAGCCCTACTCTGTGCCTTCTCCAGACCTCTGTGTGAGATCACTCTTTCTGAGACTAACAGAACTCTCAGCTTGCGGTGATGAAAACAAAAACTCCTGATATGTACAAACTGGTGTGGGGGGCCAGAACGAGGGAAAAAAAATGTGAATAAGGACATCTTACCTTGTTTTAAGGATATTCAGAAACTGCAAAATTTCTGAAAACTGTATCAGTCTGAGAGCTCTTAAAAATCTCAAACCTGGAAAGAGAAATGAAATAGAGACACATTATTCTCACTGCGTTGTTTTAATGTTCACACTCAGCCGTTTGATCTACAGCTGCCAGGGTTGAAGGGATCTGAAGTTCTTACATACGATTAAACCATCCCCTACCTTGGTCATAGTCCTTCATTCTGATTCTTGACTGGTTTAATCCCTGCTGGTAAACTTTCTCATTAAAGGAGGCCTGTTTTGAGCCACGGTAGAGGAAGGTCCGGTGGGGAAAGCCCCGTTAAATGAGGCTTCTCCTTTGCTCATCTCAGATTTAAAGCGCTGTTTCTAAGTTGCCTACTCTTTTGAGAGGATTTTGTCTCTGAAAAACACTGGGAATGGGGCCAGGTAACCTTTATGCTAAGAGCAGATTACAAACAAATCAGATAACCTGATGTCTTTGCTTTTTTTTTTAAACTTTATCTTCTTCACCTGATAAAATGAAGAGTAAAGGCCACAGTGTGATCCATTTTCTAGAGAAGTTCTCGATTTCTCTCCCAATCAAAAAAAAAAAAAAAAAAAAGTCAAATTGGTAAGATCTCACACCTCATAGCTTCAGGATCCACAACATATATATTTCCGCTTTTACTAAGCATCAAGATAAACGCCTGTCCTTTCTAAATTGGCAACCTCTGCTGAATGGAAACCAAGAGCCAGCATTTCTAGACACCAGAAGAGGGACGGGTACCAGGAAGGAAGATACCATCCAGGATTAGAGAAAATATAAATTATTGTTGTGTTTTAATAGCCTGGGGTAAAATATATTTCTGTTGAAATCAAATTCATGAGTCAAAAACATTCTGAGTCACTCATGAGGCTTTCATGCTTGGCCATCATGTAAGAGAATTACTGACAAAATGCTGATGATCACAGCTTTGAGAGAGTTTCAATATCACACCTTTTGCTAAGGGGATTTTCTTGTACAGATTTTCCGAAAGCATTTTGTCGAGCGCCCCCACATGCCAAGTGCAGTGCTAAGCCCAAGGTGGGCTAAATTGTTGACAGGTAGCTCTTGGCTGATGGGTGAGACTTTATTCTGCCCCCGTAGGTGAGGCAGGAAGCAGTGGGAAGAGGCTGGGGGAGTCACTGCGATGAATCAAGGAAAGGAGACAGATGCGAAGTTTTCCACTCTATGGCTCCACTTTGGGCCCAGTTAGATTTCGCCCTGTTCAAGCATTAGGGGACAAGGAAGGACTAATGCAAAGCCCAGGAGGGGGAGAAAAAAAAAATCCCATTGCACAAGAGGGAGAAAGGGATAATAGCTCAAAAGGGAAATTTCTCATCTAAAAAGGATTTACCTTCATGAACAGAAGATTTTCTCAGAAGACGCTGGCTTTCTATGCCAAATGATATTTATATTACTTTTATTAAACCAGAAAGTGCAGAGATGAGAGGGGATGTTGATGAACTGAAGGCCCAGGAGCCAAAACACAGTCCTAACAGAACTGATGAAAGGTTCACTTAACGCAGCCGAACGCTGCAGAGAACAAACCTGAGAAATAATCCCAGAACACAGAGAACATAAGGAAAAGGGAGAAAAAAGAATGAAATCTAAGAAAATGGAAATGGAGGGGAGATCACAGAAATCCAACTTATGAATAAAACATGTTCCAAAAGGAAGTACAAACAACCTGTAGATCCTAAGTAATGGGCGGGACATAATCGAAAAGAACTTTCTAGAAAGAAAAAAAGGACTGGAGAGTAAGAGCCAAAATGAATGACCAGCTCTTAGAAACTCATGTTGAGAGTCTTTTCTTCAAATTTTAAGTATTAACATAAATTAAAAAACAAAGTGTCAGGGTGGGGAGAGGGTCACCATGAATGCCACAAAGACAACATGATGTGATAGTAGATATAAATGACAATGGGCAACACTCAGACTCTTAAGACAAGGAGAATTTGGCCCAAGACTTTTATGCCTGTCAAGCACTTATTCAACAATAAAAATAAAAACAAAAAATGTCTTCAAAAGCCCAGGACCTCCCAGAAAATATATTGCTTGTGCAAAATATTTTCAAAGTTATCAAGCCTTATTAAATCAGAATGAGTGGCAGAGGCTGGGAGGTATATTTTTAATAAACTCTGTTGGTCCTAAGCATCCAGCCCAACCTGATGGCTGGTCTCAGTTCAGCATCATCAGCGCACACTGCTGGGAGATAAAGTGACACATTTTAGAAATTTGAGGTAGAAGACTAGCAGCACTGAAACCAGTAAGGACACAGAAGGATGTTTTAGTGTTATATTAGCCGTTAATAGTTTCAGCCTAAAAATCCTGTGTGTGCATATATACGCACATATATATATCATATATAATATATAACATATTACATATGTAGTATATATGGTGCATATATTACATATATAGTGTATATGGAAATATATATTTATGTATACATATTTGCATAAACATTTTTTTCATTTATGGAAACAAAAATAGAATACAAATGACCCACACTTTGAACTGGATTTCTTCCTTTTTACTGCAGGGTGATACTGCTGTGTCCTCTATTATTTGTCTGCAGCCTCCCACATTTTAAAGTGACTCATAAAAATATAATAGAATAAAAGCTTCCCTTGTTATGGAGCTGTATGGAAATAAGGGTAGGAAACAGGGAATGCAGCAGCCCAAGGTCCTCTAGTCTTGCCAGAGGTGAACGGTAGATCTAGATCTGAGCATTTTGTCAATAAAAAAGCAGGGAGACGCTAGAAGATTAACAACATACAGGAGAGAAAAACAAGCCAAACTGTCTGCAGAGATAGTCATCTGAAGCACGGACCTTTCAGCTCCCTAACTGCTTTCTGCCCTGGACCCCGCTGGCCGATTCTCAGCACAGCAGCCAGAATGAACCTGGTAAACAGTATAATAGATCATGACTCCCCTCTGCTCAAAATCCTCCAAGGTCCCCATTTCACGCAGAGTCAAAGTCCAAGTCCTCCAAGGACCTATAAAGCAACACCACCCCATTTCCTTGCGGATCTGACGGCCTCCTCCTACTCCCGGCATTAGTTTCCTTCCAACCTGGCTGCCTTCTTCTGTTATCCATTTCTGCCACCCCCCCACAAATTCTTACTCTTTGTGCCCACTTCACTTTTCTCCACAGCATGAGGAAGCACTAGCGTCTTCTTTACCTAAGTGATTTACCTTCTGACTCCTTATCCATAACATCAGTGGGCTGAGGGGAGGAACTGGTGTCTGCTTTGCTCGTGGCTTTGAATTAGAGCCTAATGTAAGGTAAGTGCTTGGTAAATACCCACCTGAGCTGAATAAATGAATTGGCCTTTTGAAAAAGAAAGAGCAGAGGGGCGCCTGGGTGGCTCAGTGGGTTAAAGCCTCTGTCTTCGGCTCGGGTCATGGTCTCAGGGTCCTGGGATCGAGCCCCGCATCGGGCTCTCTGCTCCACAGGGAGCCTGCTTCCCCCTCTCTCTCTGCCTGACTCTCTGCCTACTTGTGATCTCTGTCAAATAAATAAATAAAATCTTTAAAAAAAAAAAAAAGAAAGAAAGAAAGAAAAAGAATGAGCAGAGAGTTAAAGGTACATACTCTGCATTCAGAACACGGAGACCGCCCAAGGAGTATGGTCTTTCCCTGAAGAATAGAGCCATGAGTGCTGAGGGCTCACCTGACAGGGGAGGGCTGACACCCTTAGGACATCTGAAGCCTCCTAACCAGGGAAAAGCCATAAGCAATGGTCTTTCTGCTATACCCAGAGAGGTCCTATAGAAGCACAGACAGCAACTCAAATTCCATAAAGGAGACCAAGAAAAGGGAGAGGTGGAAAGGGCACGGCTAATTGACAAATCATTCATCTTCTTTGCTTTATAATACTGTATTCTTATCATTTATTCCCTAAAACTTAAAACCTCTGAAAGAAAATGATACTCCAGGAAAACAAAAAATGACTATGACCAAGATGTAAAGAAGAAAATATGTGTGTTCCAAAAACCATGATTTATGCCCTGACAAAGATTCAGATGAATTCAAGTGAGTTCCTTTAAATATTAAGAAATAGTAAACTTCTCTGTTATATCATCAAATAATTAAAATGGATGGTTCTCTCATTTTCTGTACTCTGTATTAGTTTAGAAAGCTGGAATTACCTGGGCACAGGTACTCCGCATATTGTGGAGTACTAATGACTAACTATAAGAATCCTAATAAAACACTTCTATATCATATCTGAGACTATATTAAATGAATAACACACATGAGCTGTAGTGGATATTATGAGGCACAGCCCAGGTCCCTTCTTTGGAGATCTTTATTCTTTTTTATGTTTTTTTAAGATTTTATTTATTTGCCAGAGAAAGAGCACAAGCAAGGGAAGCAGCAGGCAGAGGGAGAAGCAGACTCCCCATTGACCAAGGAACCTGATGCGGGACTCGATCCCATGATGCTGGGATCATGACCTGAGCTGAAGGCAGATGCTTCACTGACTGAGCCACCCAAGTGCCCCAGAGAGATATTTATTCTTTCCTGACTCATGAAGAGATCTCATCGAAGATTATACACTTGCCAGGGATGGCCCCGAATAACCAGTAGATGTGGGGACAAAGACTCGCTGCCCTGTTTCCATTTGGGACAAACCTAAAGAACCATGTGGCTGTAGAACTCTACATGGCATTGGCTGAGGCTTCTGTTGCAACTCTACCAGAGCTGAAGCTCTCCACCCACTCTTAGTACCTTCATCTCTTGGCTCATACCCTGAAGACATAAAGGTTCAAAATCTTTGTGATGCAGCAAAAGCAGTTCTAAGAAGGAAGTATATAGTCATATAGGCCTATCTCATGAAACAAGAAAAATCTCAAATAAACAATCAAACCTTATGCCTGAAGGAACCAGAAAAAGAACAACAACAACAACAACAACAACAAATTAGTAGAAGGAAGAAAATAATAAAGATCAGAGTAAAAATAAATGAAATCGAGACTCAATAGAAAAACAGAAAAGATCAATGAAACATAAGAGCTCATTCTTTGAAAAGATACTCAAAATTGATAAACTTTAGTCAGACTCACTGAAAAAGAGAAAGAGAGGGGGAGAGAGAATGCAAATAAATAAAATAAAAAATGAAGAGGGGTGCTTAGCTGGCTCAGTCAGAAGAGCATGTGACGCTTGACCTTGGGGTTGTGAGTTTGAAACCTCCGTTGGGTGTAGAGATTACTAAAAAAATAAATAAACTTTAACCAAAAAAAAGGAAGAGGAGAAGGAACAACCAATACCACAGAAATACAAAGAATTGTAAGACATTACTCTGAAAAATTATACACCAACAAAGTGAATAACCTAAGAGAAATGGATAAATCCCAAGAAACCTAGTCTTCTAAGACTAAACAGGAAAGAAATAGAAAAAAACCATGAGAGACTATGGACTCTGAAAAAACACTCTGAGGGTTTTGAAGGGGTGGGAAGTTGGCCCGCCTGGTAGTTGGTATTGTGGAGGGCACATATTGCATGGAGCACTGGGTGTGGTGCATAAACAATGAATTCTAGTACACTGAAAAGTAATTAAAAAAAAAAATCAGAAAAGACTGATTTCTAGTAACAAAATTCAATCTGTAATTAAAAAAAAAAAAAAACAAAAAACCTCCCAATAAACAAAAGTCCAGGACCAGGTGGCTTCAAAGTTAAATTCCATAAACAGTGAAAGAATTAATAACTATCCTTCTCTAATTATTCTTAAAAAAAAAAATAGAAAGGAATGGTTCCAGATTTATTCTATGAGGTCAGCATTACCCTGATACAAAAACCAAACAAAGATACTATTAAAAAAAAGAAGAAGAAGAAAAGAAAAGAAAAGTACATGCCAATATCCCTTAGGAACCTAGATGTAGAAGTCTTCAACAAAATATTAGCAAACCATATTTAAAAATACAAAAAGGATCATTTACCAGGATCAAGTGAGATTTATTCCAAGGATGGTTCAATATCCACAAATCAATCAACATGATACATCACATGAACAAAATGAAAGACAAAAATGGTATGATCGGGGCACCTGGGTGGCTCAGTGGGTTAAAGCCTCTGCCTGTAGCTTGGGTCATGATCCCAGGGTCCTGGGATCGAGCCCTGCATCAGGCTCTCTCCTCAGCAGGGAGCCTGCTTCCTCCTCTCTCTCTGCCTGCCTCTCTGCCTACTTGTGATCTCTGTCTGTCAAACAAATAAATAAAATCTTTGAAAAACATATAAAATAAAAAATAAAAATGGTATGACCATCTCAATAGATGCAGAAAGAGCATTTGAAAAAATTCAATATCCATTCATGATAAAAGCTTTCCACAAAGTAGGTATAGAAAGAAATACCTCATCATAATAAAGGCTATATATGACAAACCCACAACTAACATGACACTTAACAGTGAAAAGCTGAAAGCTTTTCCCATAAGATCAGGAAGATGACAAGGGTTTCTACTCTCACCACTTTTATTTAACATACTACTGGAAGTCGTAGCCATAAGAATCAGGCAAGAAAAGGAAATAAAAGGCATCCAAATTGGTTAGGGGTTAGTAAAACCATCATTATTTATAGATGACATACTACTATACATAGAAAACCTTAAAGACTTCATTAAAAATCTATTAGAACTGATAAATGAATTCAGTAAAGTTGTAGGACACAAAATCAATATACAGACATCTGTTGTGTTTCTATATACTATTAATGAGATAGCAGAAAGAGAAATTAAGAAAAAATCCTAATTACAATTGTATCAAAAAGAATAAAATAGGGGCACCTGGGTGGCTCCATGGGTTAAAGCCTCTGCCTTCGGCTCAGATCATGATCTCAGGGTTCTGGGATGGAGCCCCGCATCGGGCTCTCTGCTTAGCAGGGAGCCTGCTTCCTCCTCTCTCTGCCTGCCTCTTTGCCTACTTGTGATCTCTGCCTATCAAATAAATAAATAAAATATAAAAAAAAAAAGAATAAAATATCTAGGAATATATTTAACCAAGGAGGTGAAAGAACTCTACTCTGAAAACTATAAGATATTAATGAAAGGAACTGAAGACAACACAAATAAATGGAAAGATATTCCATGCCCATGGACTGGTAAAATTAATATGGTTAAAATGCCCATCCTACCCAAAGCAATTTACAGGTTCAATGCAATTCCTATCAAAACACCAATAGTGTTTTTCACAGAACTAGAACAAATAATTCTAAACTTTGTATGGAACCACAGGAGACACCAAATAGCCAAAAGAATCTTGAGAAAGAAGAGCAAAGTGGGAGGTATCACAATCTCAGACTTCAAGATACACCCAAAGTTACAGTAATCACAATAGTATGATACCAGCAGAAAAACAGACACAGGGATCAATGGAACAGAATAGAGAGCCCAGAAAAAACTCCATGCATGTATGGTCAATTCATCTACAACAAAGGAAGAATATACAACAGGGAAAAGACAGTCTCTTCAATAAACGGTGCTAGGAAAACTGGACAGCTACATACAAAGGAATAAAACTGGACCACTTTTTTATACCATACACAAAAATAAGCTCAAAATTGATTAAAGACCAAAATGTGAAACTTGAAACCATAAAACTCCTAGAAGAAAACCCAGTCAATAATCTCTCAGACACCAGTCTTAGCAATATTTTCTGGATATGTCTCCCCAGACAAGGGAAACAAAAGCAAAAATAAACAATGGGACTATCTCAAACTAAAAAGCTTTTACACAGCAAAGGAAACCAATAGAACAGAAAAAAAAAACAACCTCCTGAAAGGAAGAAGATATTTGCAGATGATGTCTGAAAGAGGTTAATATTCAAAACATATAAAGAACTCATTTGACTCAACATCCAAGAAAACGAATAATCTGACTTAAATATGAGCAGAGGACCTAATTAGATATTTTTTTCCAAAGAAGACGTATAGTGGGCCAGCACACACATGAAAAGATGCTCAACATCAGTGATCATCTGGGAAGTATAAATCAAAACCATGATGAGATATCACCTCACAACTGTCAGAATGATTACAATAAAAAATACAAGAAATAACAAGCATTAGTGAGGATATGGAAAAAAGGGAACCCTCATGCACTGTTGATGGAAATATAAAATGGTACAGGTACTGTGGAAAACAGTGTGGAGTTTCCTCAAAAACAGAAATATCATATGATCCAGTAATCCCATTTCTGGGTATCTACCCAAAGGAAATGAAGACACTAATTTGAAAAGATACATACATCCCTATGTTTACTGCAGGATTATTTACAGGAGTCAAGGAGTCAAGATATGGAAGCAACTGAAGAAGCCATCGATTGATGAATGGATAAAGAAAATTCTATATATATTTTATATCTATATCTATATCTATATATATATCTCACACACACACACCCACGTATATATACAACAGAATATTACTCAGCCATCAAAAAGAATGAAATCTTGCCATTTGTGACAAGATGGGTGGATGTAGAGTATTATGTTAGTGAAATAAATCAGACAGAAAGACAAATATTACATAATTTCACTTACACACAGAATGTAAAATACAAAGCAAACAAACAAAACAGACTCATAAATACAGAGAACAAACTGGTAATTGCCAGAGGGGAGGCTGGTGGGGGGATTGGAGAAACTGGTGAAGGAGATTAAGAGGTACAAACTTTTAGTTATAAAATAAATAAGTCACGGGGATGAAAAGTACAGTGTAATAACTTTGTATGACAGCAGATGGTAACTACAGTTACCATGGTGAGCATTTCATGATGTATTTAATTGTCAAATCACTATGTTGTACACCTGAAACTAATATATGTTAACTATACTTCAACTTTAAAAAGGTACCCTGGAGATTATATACCAGAAGAATAAGTATTTTGATAATACAGGCAGGCACATGGGAGGTACTCAGTAAATGGTAATTTCATCATGAGAAGCCACAGAATTAAAAAGCGTAGGATTGTATACAACTCAACAGAAAAATCAGCAAGACAAACAGGAAGTCCAGAAAGACACACACACACACACACACACACTCACTCACTCACACACCATATATAATGTTGTTATTTTAAATTACAGGTGAAATGATGTTGACAATGATGAAATCTACAATTATTGATTGTCTAGTACTCTTAATTACTTCTTGCATGCCAAAACCTTAACTATAGTTTACAAGTACAACAGAAGAAAAATAGCTAAAGATAAACGGACAAGACAGTGTCCAGCACACAGTTTGCAAGCAACAGAGCCAGGTCTCAACTCAAAACTGTCTACCTGCACAAAGCCCAAGCTTGGAAACATGGCCCTGGCACAGACTTCTGCCAGTCAGTTCCAACCGCAGACATCAGTGCTCAAGTAAACACGTTCAACACGAGATTCTCTTGCCAAAGGCTGCTAGCAATTTGCATTTCTACCAGTGTGTAAATGGTCATCTGCCCACATGCCCACCAGGTTAAGTACTGCGATACAAGGAAAGAAGGCAAGGAGGGAGGGAGGGTGGAAGGGAAAGGGAGCCTCACCTTTGGAAAGGCCCCAAATAGAAGTGCATCACGACTTCAGGTTCCTTTTCCATGTCAACAAATGAAGTCAATTATTTTTTACATAATTATTAGTCATTTTATCTTGTTCTTTAAGGTGCCTTATAGGGGCCTTTGCCAGATGACCTGTGTCTTCATCTTATTAATATATCTGGGCTTTGTCGGGGTACCTGAGTGGTTCAGTCGGTTAGGCGGCCGGCTCTAGCTTTCGGCTCAGGTCATGATAGAGCCCAGCTACGGGCGCCATACTCAATGGGGAGTCTGCCTGAGGATTCTCTCTCCCTCTGACCCACCCCCCCCACTCATGCTCTTTATTTCTAAAATAAATAAATGGAAAATTTTTATATATGTGTGTATATTTTATATATATGTATGTCTGTCTGTCTAGGCTTTATTGTGCTGTGGACATTATGCTCTCTATTATCTTCCACAGTTCATCATTCTTCTTCTAGTGTTGTTGAAAGGATTTTTCTAAGTCTAAAATTTTGCTTAAGGTGGGGTTTTTTCTTTTTTTCTTCAGATTCTAAAGTTTGTTACATGGCCTGATTCATCAGTCTTGCATCACTGTTTCTTTTTGTTAAAATTCAAAAATGGCCACTTCCAACACAGAAACAGATTTTTTAAATGCACCAACCGTTCCTCTTTATACGTTTAAGGCAGTGGTTCTGAACCTTGGCTGCATATTTCAAACACCTGGGAAGTTTTAAGAATTAACTGGTAACTGCATCTACTCTGACTTCATGGGCCTGGGTTCAGCCAGGCAGAGGGAATCCTAAGCTCTGAGATGAGTCTGAGGAACCAATCAAGGTTGAGAAGCATTGCAAACCTTCTGTAAGTGGGCAGATAGCCAATATTTTAGGATCCTTCGCAAGTTCCCACTCTGCTGTAAATGTGTGTAAATGAATGGGTGTGGCTGTTGTAAACGAGTGGGGATGGCTATATTCCAATAAAGTTTTATTCAAATAAATAGTCCAAGGGGCATCGTTTGCTACACTGACATTAGAGAGCCACTATTCAGGGGCGCCTGGGTGGCTAAGTGTGTTAAGCATCTGCCTTGTGTTAAGGTCATGACCCCAGTTCTGGGATCGAGCCCCGCAGGGGGCTCCCTGCTCATCAGGGAGCCTGCTTCTCCCTCTCCCTCCACGGCTCCCCCTGCTTGTGCTCTCTGTCAAATAAATGAATAAAATCTTTTTAAAATTAAAAAAAAAAAAAAATAGAAACCTACTCTTCAAATTCCACATGCACACAAGTCACAGGATTTGTTAACATTCACGTTCTGATTCCGTGGGTCTGAGATGGGGCCTGACACTCTGCACAGTTAACCAGCCCTAACATGGTGCAGATGCTCTTGGTCAGAGACCACACTTTGAGAAAACAAGGCTGCAGGGCAGTGGTTCTCAGACTGTGCTCCCAATGCAATCTCCCAAGGGATAATAAAACAATACTGACACCTGCCTCCCCCTCCCACACATTCGGATTTAATTGGTCTGGGGTACAACCTGGGTGTCAGAATTTTTAAACTCCCCAGATGATTCTAAAGTACAGCCACATGTGGGAACCTCTGGTTTAGGACTATGTATTCTTTTAACCTTGTGAATATACCTTGATGTATTTGTTTATTTTGGTCAACAGAATGCGAATGGAATGAAGCTTTATTTTTTTTTCTCAAATACTTAGCAAATTTCCCTACCTGAGTAATCACTTGAATAATCTAAAACCATTAAGATACCCACCAAGCATGCTGTGTCTCTACTTAAATTAATTTTAAAGAGCATACTTGCTAACTGTAAGTTAGAAGAAATCTATAGTATAATAAGAGACTATGGTAAAAAAATGCATTCAGTGTGGGGTGCCTGGGGGGCTCCGTCAACTGAGCGCCCAACTCTTGATTTCCGCTCAGGTCATGATCTCAGGGTTTGAGATCCAGCCACAGCATCAGGCTCCCCGCTCAGCAGGGAGTCTGACTGAGATTCTCTCTCCCTCTTCCTCAGCCCTTCCCCATCCCACCCTGCATGGCATGTGCTCTCTCTCTCTCTCAAAATAAATCTTTTAAAAAATGCATTTAGCTCAAGAGCTTAAGGGAAAAGTCATCTTAACAATGAGGAGGTAGATGATTTCTATTTTAGTGTTTATAACTGAATAATAAGAAAACCAATAAAGATTAAAAGGGATAAAAAAAATTTTTAAGGGAACAAACGACAACAATCAAACAAAATATATTAAAGTACTGGCTGATCCAATAAAGACGCAAACAGAAAAAAAAATTCATGCACATTTCTATACTAATAAAACTGCAAGCCTCAGTAATAGGGGATGACTTTCCAAGAAATGTAAACCTTGAAAGCTGATACGACTAAAAAGGGAAATAGCTATAGAGTAATAGTTGATATATAAATAGAAAATTTACTAATATTTTCCTTTCAAAGACTTTGCAACCATGTAATTTATTATTAAATTCTTTAAAACATTTACATTTCATTGAAATTCTAAACTAACCCATAATACAAAAAAGAAAACTACTAAAGTTGTTTTATAAAATAGACACCAACCTGGTGCAAAAATACCTGACTTTTCAAAGCACAAAAATAAAACAATCTCACTTGTTAGATTATGCCACGATTCCACATAAAATACCAATATACATAAAATACCAATATATATAATTCATCAGTAGATTAAAATATATATAATTCATCAGTGATTAAAACAGTAATCTGGTTCTGGTTAAACCAATAATAGTGAAGGTTTAAACATAACAGATTGAACAGAATGCTTTACCTCTGACCCCTCTCAAAACCTCATTAAAGTAGTACTAGAATACCCCAAGGACGAAAAGAAGGGAAGAGAGACTATAGCACGTAAGAGAAAAGCAAAAAGTGTTGGCAGATGAAAAGTGGATATTCAGTTGGAAATGAACTTGGCAGAGCTGAGAAACATAATTTCACATTTGCATAGCATATAGAGTAACTGTGTGTGTGTATGTATATATATATACATACACACACACATAGTTATATATAATGTACATACAATATTTATTATATATTATTAAATGAATTTCTAGAATGAGAAAATAAAGGCAATTGGAAGAAGGAAAAATTCAAAATAATATTAGAATCAAGTTTCCCAGGCCAAAAGAATGACCTGCATCCTCAGGTTGAAAAGGTCTATTAACTGTCCAGCAGGATGAATTTTCAAAGACCCAAATGTAGACATATCATGGTGACATTTCAATGTAAATAAAGATATAAGACCCTCAAAACAATGACAGAATAAATTATTGTCATAATTCCCCTGGCTGCACTGGATGAAAGGAAAAAAGGAAGATTATCTTCATAATTCTCAGGAGAAATCATTTTGAACCAAGAAAGACATACTTAGCCAGGTAGAAAAGAATAATAATCCAAAAGTAGTGAGATACATGGGGCTCCTGGGTGGCTCAGTGGGTTAAAGCCTCTGTCTTCGGCTCGGGTCATGATCTCAGGGTCCTGGGATGGAGTCCCACATCTGGCTCTCTGCTCAGCAGGGAGCCTGCTTCCTCCTCTCTCTCTGCCTGCCTCTCTGCCTACTTGTGATCTCTGTCTGTCAAATAAACAAAAGTAATGAGATACAAAAATCAATGGGGGAAAAGAATCAAAAGAACTGATTAGTTTATGTGTTGACTGAATATTATAAAACATAATAATAACAATGATCCCGAAATTAAAATCTCTGAATGATATTATGTGGAAGATGTAGATATGGAGGGGGGACAGCAGTGGAAGTGAGAAAGGTGAGCTAAAGTTGTCATCCCACTTGTAGGAAAGATACTATATTTTTTAAGTTTATTTAAGTAATTCCTATACCCAATATGGGGCTCAAACTCACAACCCTGAGATCAAGAGTCATGTGCTCTTCCAACTGAGCCAGGCAGGCACCCCAAGGAAAAGATACTATTAATATACACATTAACAGAAAAATTTAAGTTTGTGCATCAAAAACTTAAGAATATACTTGGAATCACAAATTCAAAATCTTAGAGGGGAAAAAGAACTAAAGAATTTGATCAATCCAACTAAAGGAAAAGAATTATGAAAAAAGAAACCAAAGAAAAGCATATTAATTAGAAAATATTATTGTAACAGAAAAAACAGCCCAATTATATTAGTCATCACAACAAAATCAAATGAGTTAAATTCATCTATTAGAAGACAAAGACTCTCAGTAGAAAACCATCAATAACACATTCCAGATGCATGCTGTTTGGAAGAAATATACTAAAAACAAAATATAAAGAAAAGTTAGAAATGAAAAGCTGAAAAATATGTACCAGACAACTGCTAACCAAAAGAAGAGGCAAATAAAGTGATAATGGTATTAAATAAAGTGACAGCTACTGTGAAAAATTATGAAAGAAACAGAGAGTAATTCCTCATCTTGATAAAAGGAATATCAGCCAAGAATGTGTAACAATGAAAAAACTTTCCACACCTAAGAACATACCTTTGAGATACAAAACACAAAATCACAAGAATACATCAAACAAACAAGAAACATTGGCAATGCCACAGCACAGTGGGAGATGTTAATGTTCCTTTTCCAGAAACTACCCAAAAATAAGCACAAATAAAGAATATTTGTGTAACATTTAATTCCTTGGGATATATTCATATGTATTTACCAGGATGGGTAGGCAGACACATCTATTACTCATTAAACTAGGAACACGCATTCTTTAATAAAAACCACTGAATAGTCACAAACACTGACCACGTATTAGGCCACAAAGAAACTTCACCAAATCCCAAAATGCAGAAATCACAGAGGCCATTTAGAGACCACAAAGCAACAGAATAAGAAAATCACAAAAAGGCAGACAAACAGACTGTATTATATAGAGAAGAATTTAACGTATGAAAAGGGAGTCATCACAAATGGAAAGAACGTGAGCATTAAGCATTCATGATGGAAGGACTGGTGAATAGTGGTGGTCAATAGAAAGAGCCATCTCATGCCACTGTTGAAATTAATTTGGGATGAATTGAAATTAAATATAAATAAGCCATAGAAAAGCTAAAGAAAATGTAATTATGTATTTATTAGCTCTCTGCAGAGAGGAATAATTGTAAACTCAGATGCAAAAGAAATCTTAAAAAACTTATAATAGCAGATCAACCACCATAAAAATACCAAAATTCTGTATGTCAAAAAAGCACTGAAGATAATAACATACACTAAAAATAATATGATATAATAAGAATGAATTCTTTGTAATACCAAAAACATGTATGGAAAATACCCTACCCCTAAGTTCATAAATAGGTGAAAAATCATAAAGAGGCACATCATGAAATAGTAAGGATAACTAGTAAGCAACCATTAGAAATTATTAGACTTGATTGAAATAAGAGAAATCCAAGTTAACCAAAAATACAGTAATGTTGTGTTTATTCTACTTAACTAGTAGGATATCTGAGTTTCACCTCCTAGAGATGACTCTACAATGAGATAACCTTATAATTTGATGGTGGAACTGTCGATTCATTCAGCATTTTCAGAAAGTTATTCTGCATTATGAATCAAACTAATTCCATTTCTGGAAATATAGCCTAAGGAAATATAAAAAAGTATAGGGAAATGCCACAGGAAACAAAGACATTCTTTGTAAAACTGCTGATAAAATAAGAAAAATAGACAGCGGCTTAATACCTAAACATAGATTTTCTTCAATATCGTCCATTTTCTTCAAGAGATATTATACAAGTTTGAGAATCATGTAACAAGGGAAATGCTTATGACATAGTGTTAAGTTAAAGAAGCAGGGTGTGGAAAGCAGCATGGTGGTTAGAGAGGCTGAGGAGTGAAGGGAAGAAGAGTTTATTTAGCGGGCAGAGTTTCAGATTTGCAAGATGTCATGTTTTGGAGATGCACCTCACAAAAATGCCAGTACACTTAACACCACACTCAAAAATAGTTAAGTACACTTAAAAATAGTTAAGATGGAAATTTTTATGTTCTGTATTTTTTACCACAATTAAAAAAAAAAAAAAACTAACAGTAAACATTAAAAAAAAAAAAAGTAGTCACATATAAAGTGCATGTTCTCAGGATGCCTGGGTGGCTCAGTCGCAAAGAATCCACCTTTGGCTCAGGTCCTGATGCCAGGGTCCTGGGATCAAGCCCCACACCGGCCTCCCTGCTCAGTGAGAAGCCTGCTTCTCCCTCTCCCACTCCCCCAGCTTGTGTTCCCTCTCTCGCTATCTCTCTTTCTGCCAAATAAATAAATAAATATCTTCAAAAAATTTAAAAAATAAAGTGCATGTTCTCTATGATAAAACTATAAAAACTTCAAATACATGAAAAACAAAAACTAAGAAAAGAGCATAAATCAATGACAGTAGTTATGTTACAGATACAGGATTTTTAAATTAATTTTCTTGAGTTTTTAAAAAAATTTTCTGTAATAGGTACATGTAAATTTTTTTATTCATAATTTGTAGTTGCTGCTATAAAGTTGATGGCAAGTCAGGACCAAGCTCAAGTCCTCTGGCTCTGAGGACTTGTCAAATAATCAGGACTCTGTCCCTGTCCAAGAATCAGGACCTTGAAGCCAGTGGCTCCAGACAGGGAGGACCCCCAGCCACTGCTGTCCCTTCAAAGAATCAGACCTGGCACTCAGGACCCAAACAACCAGGTTAGGATTGTCCTGAGAACAGGTGTCCGGGCATCTCCATACTGGCCAGTGACACCGGTGAAGGGATTAAGACCTCTTCCTCTCTTCCTCAGATGGAAGCCGCACTGGTATTCCAGCAGAGATTGAGGGACACGGAGGCAAATAATGAATCGTTCGCCATTCAGGGTTCCCATGAACCCAGGGCAGAAAGCACTCGGGAGATTCCTGCAAGCAAGGTCCCATCCAGGTAGAAGATCCAGGAAATACCCAAACCATGCCTCCCAGCTTGTGCTGGAAAGCCTGCCGGTCTATTCCAAATTTGCTACTTTCCATTCTCTTTAACACCTTAATCTTTAAATCCAAAAAGCTGAAAGTTCCAAACAAACCCCTCTCCTTTCCAATCCCTCTGCCCCCACATAAATCCTGAAGAGCAGTTATTTTTCTGGTGTCTGACAAGGTCATAGTCTGGTCTTACAGCCAGAGAGCTCACACTGAGGCCAGGAGTCCTCAGGGTACCACCAGGGCAGATGAGATCACAGGGAGGTTTCTCCAGGGTGTTCCCCTTCTCCGGGGTGCTCCCCTTCTCCAGGGTCGTCACCCAGCTGCTGCCACCAGGTCCCACCTCCCACTCTCAGCTCCAGGCCCAGTTGCTTGTCAACCCCAACAGAGTGAGTGGAACCTCTCCTTTCCAGTTGGGGAGGGCGCGGGGGCCGTCTTTCTCGCTCGCAAGCGTCCCTGGGCTTTTGTTCCTCCAGGCAGAGCTAGTGTTTTATAAACGGTGCTGCTTACTTGCCTGACCTTTTCAAACCTTTTCCCTTAGTAATTGTTCAGGCTACTCTGTTCTGTACCTTATCCCAGTCCTGCTTCCTGTCTGACAGATACTAAACATCAGTTGATATTCAAACTGGGATTGTCATTCATTCATGCCAGACATGAGTGGTGAGTGCCTCTCTGTACCAGTCTCTCACCGTTCTAAACCCTGAAGGCACCAGGCTCCTACCTCAAGGGACTTCCATTTGAAAAGGGGAACCAGAAAGTAAAGAAACACATTTTTTTGAGTAAACAAACACATCTTGTTGATTTGGTCTATTAAATATATATGAACTAACTCATCTTTTCCCTCCCCACTGCCAGAACCCTGGTCCCAGCTACTGTTACCTCTAGCTAGGCGGACAGCCCCAAGCACGTCTTCCTGCTTCACCACCCTACTCCCGACCATTCTCCAGACATCAGTCAGGTCACATCACCCCTGGCTAAGAGCCTTCTCACTACAAATAAGTTGTAGATCCTTTACTTTGCTCTGGAAGGCTTTATATGATCTGCTCTCTACTCATTCCACTTCCACTCTCCCCATCCTCCCATCTCCTACACTGTGCCTCTACTCCTTGAAGGGCCTTCCCTTCCATTCCTTTCTAGAATGTTCTTCCCCCTAAATCATGGCAAGGCAGGCTCAACTGGACAATGCCAATCTGAAGCCCACCCCCCACTACCCTGCCCTTCTTTAGAGTATCAATCACTATCTACCATGATCTTATTTGCTTGTTTATGTGCCCATTTTCCTCCACAGAATGTCAGTCGGACTGCAGTAGACACCTCATGCACCTGCTCACCACCGTGTCTGTCATCTTCCAGAGCAGCGAAGACTGGCACGCAGTAAGCACTCACTGCTGAGAATGAATGACTGGATTTATGAGAAATCCTTCCAAAGGAAAGTAAGAAGACTGGATACCAAAACCTGGAGTATTACTCAGTTACTCAACTCTTCATCAGGAAATGGTCTATTTCTCTTAGCTTATGATCCCATCGTTCCTGCTCATCTCTCTACCTGCTTTCATGGTGGTCCTCACCCATGCTGGATGTCTGAGAGCACGGAACAGCTCTTTCCTGACGTGAAGGCACAGGGAAGGTAACAATCCAGCCAGGACACCCACAGTCCCAGCCAGCGAGCATGAATATTTATTTAGACTCCAGGTGAAGTCCATGCAGATGTTTCAGCCCTAGGGAGACTTTTAGGCCAGTTCTGCTGGGAAGGATTGACCAGGATTCACCTATCACTCGCTTCCTAATTGGAATTTCACTGTACATAATTAGATAATGGAGAAGGAGTCTGAGCTGTGCCTATGTGCATCAGAATCTTCAGCTGGGCTCCAAAGGGACAATACTTCATTTTAAAGAAGCTCCTGGTACCACTAACCTCTCTGGAGATGAAAGATCTCTCTCCCTAAGTCGGGGATCTTTAGGTCCAGAAATGTAAATTCAAGCCATTAATTTCAAACTCCTATACATTATGGATGACCAAATAAAACCAAATCCCTCTCCGAAAACTGTTGAGACAGAAGAATCTTCCCAGAGGATGCCTCTTTGATCTCTGCTGGGTAAGAAGAATGAAGTACCACACAAGACAGGCAAGACAGCGTCCCCATGGTCCGATACGAGGACATGAGAAAGCAAACAGAAATGGCACCATTGTCCCTTAAAAAAAAAAAAAATACTGTTCATAGCTCCAAAAGCCTCTTCTAAAAATGCTGACTCACTGAAAATTGTTGCTGCTTAATAAGTAAGAAGGAGGTTATTGCCATCATTTGCCAAGCTTTTCCAACATTTCTGAAATATATCCTTTAATAGCTCAAAAACATTTGGGAGCCCTAGAGACCAGCCACATTCATCTAAAAAGGAAAGCCAGGATTTCTGCCTGGCTGGAAACATCTGAGTTCAGGGGTATGCCGAGCAAAGAGGAATGGAGAAGGCTATCACTTGGCCACTGGATAGCACCCTAAATCCAGCCTCTAAGAAGGGCACTTGTTCCTGGAGGCTGCCCAGGAACACGGGATATGTCTGGGGGGATAAATGTCAGGGACGGGAGGGACCTTACCCCAAGAGGCGCAAACCCTGCTGCAGGACACCAGAGACTGCCAGAAGTTCTGCTGTTCTTCCTTCTCAGGGCTGGTGAGCCCAGACCTCACCCGGTAGCCATTATGGAACAAGTCTCCCAGGGACTTTCTGCGGTGCCTGGTGGGTTTGTAAAACTCTGTGAAGCTGCTGTTGGGTGGGTGATGGTAGACCAGAATCTTACTGGGGATCATGGTGGAGGCAGAGAGCTGGGCTGGGCTCCAGGTTCCCTTCAATTGGTGTCTTGCACAAGCTAATGTTCTACAAGGACCTGGAGGAGTCTGTGTTTCTCAGACCCGTGCTGCAAACAGGTCCTCTTGTCTAGCACAGTGCGGCTCCCCAGCATTTATGTCCTGGTGGAGAGCCCCTCCTCCCTCCCTCACCAGCACCCTTGCAAAAATCCCAGCACACTCAGGGCAGCAGCATGAACCCTCCTCAGAGAGGCAGCTGGGAAGGGAGGGGGAGCACTCGAGTCCATTATGTCCTACAAGCTGATCAATCAGCTTCACTCTGTAAATTAACACATAAGCTCCTTTGGACATGGTTTAGGGGGATGGAAGAAGAAAAGGCTATAATTCCTCAAATCAAGGAGCACAGAAAGGGGTGTGGAGGGGGTCTGTAGTTTTCGTCCTTCTGGGTCATTTCTCTTATTTTGGTGATGCTGTGTGATGACTGAAGGCTCTTAGGGAAGACTCCCTTATAGGATATGATTCCCAACTAGAGAGAAAAATTGAATGGCCCCACTCCTTCCATCCCACCTCCCACCACCAACATAACCCAAATACATAAATCCTCTGCTAATCTCACGTGTAGGACTGAGGCAGAGAAGGGACTCTGGGCTTTCCAGAACACAAGAGGAGACACTCGTGAGAGCTTCTGCCCCTACCCTTCCCTATCTTGTGGTGCTTGACATTTCCTCTCATTACTAACATCAGTTCCCTCGTTCCCCTAGGGGCACTGAGTGTAAACAAAAATATAGCAGGGACAGAGAAAGTATTAAAAATATAGACAGAGAAATATCTGTATTCATAAATTTAGTCAAGACTCCCCACAATCTGCCCCCCACCTCTTTTTCCAGCCTTTACACTGCCTTCTAGCAAAGCTAAAATGATCGGATGGAATTTTTGGAGAGAGCAACGTTATTTCTCCTCAGTATAGATTAGTTCATCCCCCCAACCATGACGTATTAAGTCTCTATCATGTGCCAAGCATTATGATGAGTACTGGGTGTTCAGCAATTGGCAGGAACAATAAAAACTCAGCAATGATGGACTGTATAGCGTAGTAGGAGAGAGAAGCAATATAAAATTTCTATCAGAAATTTATTTAAATAGTAGTTTGAGTAAAGTGCTGCAAAGGAAAAGCATAAGTAGCTATCTATATGAGTGTTGTGTGTGTGTGTGTGTGTGTGCACTTATGTGATGCATATTGTGTATCTGGATGTGTATCAGTGGAAGATGTTGTGATGTGTACCAAAAATGGCTTTGCATTGCTTGTGAGTCCTAACAGTCCTCTGGCAGAGGAAACAGCATAACACATATCCCCAAGAGGGAAGAAAATGGCCTGTTCCTGACCTCAAAGGAATTCAATGTGTCTAAAATGAAACAACTGATGAGAGACTAACTTTAAAACTTAACAGTTCCAAGATGGGATTGGGAGGGAGACAAACCACAAGTGACTCTTAATCTCACAAAACAAACTAAGGGTTGATGGGGGGAGGGGGGTTGGGGGGGTAGGATTATGGACATTGGGAAGGGTATGTGCTATGGTGAGTGCTGTGAAGTGTGTAAACCTGGTGATTCACAGATCTGTACCCCTGGGGATAAAAATATATGTTGAAAAAAAATAAAATAAAATAAATATTCCTAGGGACATTTAAAAAAAAAATTAACAGTTCCCTCAAAAGGATCAAAGTGTAACTATAGGTCCTACAGACATCAAAGGAAATAATGAAGGAATATTATAAACAATATTATGTCTATGAATTTGAAAAGTAAATGAAACAGATAAATTTTGTTACAAAGACAATTTTGGGGGGCACCTGGATGGCTCAGTGGGTTAAGCCTCTGCCTTTGGCTTGGGTCATGATCTCAGGGTCCTGGGATCAAGCCCCACACCGGGCTCTTTGCTCAGCAGGAAGCCTGCTTCCCCTTCTCTCGGCCTGCCTCTCTGCCTACTTATGATCTCTCTCCATCTCTCTGTCAAATAAATAAATAAAATCTTTAAAAAATATATAATTTTTTTTCAAAATGACATAAGAAGAAATGAAAGATCTAAACAGCCATGTAGCTGTTAAAGAAATTGAAACTTCAATGAATAGCATTCCCACAAAGAAAAATTCAGGTCTAAATGATTTCCACTGGAGAAGTCTACCAAACATTTAAGAAGGCAATAACATCTACCTTATAGAGAAAAAGAAAACATTCCCCAAATTGTTTTATGATGTCAACCTAGCAATGACACCAAAATCTGACAAAACATTAGAAAAAGGAGAAGGAGGAGGAGGAGGTGAAGGAGAAAACAGAGGAAGGAGTGGGAAGGAGGAAGAGAAGAAGGTGGGGGGGGAGGAAGAGGAGGAGGTGGAGGGGAGGGGTAGGGGGAAAAGAAACAGGAGGAGGAGGAGGAGGAGAAAATGAAGAAGGAGAAAGAGGAGAAATTATAGACCAATATACCTCATCAATATAGGCACAGCAATACTTAAATACATACTAGTAAAATTAATCTGGAATAATTCATCATGACCAAAGAAGTTTATCCTCAGAATACAAGATTACCTTAACAAATGAAAATCAATAATGTTATTCACCACAATAACAAATTAAAAGTGAAAAATCACACGACCATTTTAACAGACTTGAGAAAAAATTTGACAAAATACAACACCCACTTTATGATAAGGACTATAAGGATATGATAAGGATAAGAGTTTGAGACAGTGTGTTATGGCCTAACAAAGACAAACTGATTAATGAAAGATAATAGACTCCCGAAATAGACCCATATATACATATGAGATTATATACATACATATGGGGTAGGGAGAGAAAGAGAGTTAATTAATTTATAACAAAAGCACCAATACAACTACATAGGGAAAGGAAGGAATTCTCAACAAATGTTGATGGAAAATCAAGATCTCTGTAACAGAAAAGAAATGAACCTCAGCTCTCACCTAACACTATATACAAAATCGGTTTGGAAGGGATCACGGGCTTAAATGTAGAAGCTAAACATAAACCTTCTAAAAAGGAAGACTGGAGAGTATCTTGAGGACACTATGTTCTTATGACACAAAAGGCACTGACAAACACTTGCTAAATTAAATATAATTAAAATTAAAAACTTTTCATCAAAAGACATTTCATGACTTTAAGATATAAGCTACAGATTGGAAGAAAATATTTTTGATACACTTACCTGACAAAGAACTTAAGGAAATGCAATTAAAACTTCAATAAAATATCACCCCATTAGAATGGCTACAGTGAAAAACTTGACAATACCAACTGTTGGCAAGGAAACAGAGCAACTGCAGTTCTCATACATTAATGGGAGGGCTGTAAAGTACTATAACCTCTTGAAAACTGTTTGTCAGCTCCTTAAAAGTTAAATATACATCTATCCTATGACCCAGAAATTCCATTTCTAGGTATTTATTCAAGAAAAATCAAAAAACACATGTCCACAAAATCACTTGTCCAGGATGATCATAAAAATTGTATTCAAGATCACCAAAAGTCAGAAACCACATAAATGTCCACCAATAGGTGAGTAAATAAACAAATTGTGCCACATCCACAAAAGGGAACCGTATTAGCAATCGAAAGGAAAAATCTACTGATATACATAGAGCAACATGCATGAATCCTGAAAGTCTAACTTTGAGTGGAAGGAGGTAGACACAGGAAAGAATACCCTGTCTGATCCCATTTCTGTGAAATTCAAAAGCAGGCAAAATTAACCTATGATGACAGAAATCAGGACAGTGATTACCTACGACTGAGGAAAGAGGGCAGTTATTAACTAGAAATGATAGAAGGAAACTTTTCTGAAAAATGAAAATGCTCTATCTTAGAATGGGTGATTGACAACTTCATACAAGTGCATACATCAAAACTCATTGAACTGTACCACTAAAATCTGTGCATTTGATAATATGTCTCACATACTTCACTAAAAATATTGAGGTGGACTACCTCCAAATGACGGTGACCTCCTGTCACCAGAAGTATTCAAAAAGTGGCTGCTTGTACCAACCTGGGGAACATAGAAATTGAGCTTGATGTCTCAGTAGAGATCATCTGCTCTAACTTATCAATTCCCTCCCAACAGTAGGGTGGGCAGTAGGGTCATGAAAGTCCAACAAATCAGAGAGAGGACTGGTTTAATAGAAAGAGAAAAGGATTTATATATTCAGGCTCTTTTAGTCTACTTCACAGATTAAATAATGTATGAGAAGCCCTGCACAGGTACTGACACAAGGTTGTCCTCAGCAAATTCCCCTCCATCAACCTACCCAAGTTCTAGGGCCCAGCCGAATTGCTCTGTCTTCTGCTCATGGAATACGCCATCACTGATGGGCAACCTGGCCACCAGGGATCAATAACCCAATCCCTTCCTATCACCTCAGAACAGGCCCTCTGGTTCTTCGTAAGACTCCACTGATGTGGTCGTGACAAGTATGGCTTCTGGAGCCAGATGGCTGGGATTTCGGTCCTGGCATCTCTATTTCTGAGCCAAGTCATCTTGGAAAAGTTATTCAAACCCCGCCTCAAGTCCCTGGCTCTCAAAATGGTAGAAACTTCTCAAAATAACCCTCTTCACTACAAGAAAGGGTTTCTTATAATAATTTTTAAAACTTTAAAGAGAATTCTTATGCAAACATATGCAGACACTCAAATAAACTGGGGCTCATTGCTCTGGACAGGTGTGCATTGCAAAACAATTGTCCTAAATTGCACCCACATTTTCCACACCCTTCACTGTGTCCCATAGTTGCTGCCCTAGATCATCTGCCCCAAGGAATTCAGTGAGGGTTTTACTTGTCCCCCAGAGCCCAACTGTATCTCTTAAGGTGGAGGGGTGGTAAGGAAAGAACATGAGAATATTAATCCAATCTTTTAAAAGTATTGACCAAGCGATTAATTCTGATACAATTAAACTCTTCAGTGAAACCAACAGATATCCAGTTCCCTAGATCCTATAGTTTTTCAACTAACCCTATACATTTATTCACTTAACACCTATCTAGAGGAAAGGCAAGACTCTGGAACCCAGAATGATGAGATTCAAATCCCAAGTCTGCCATTACCACTGAATGAACACTGGCAAGTTCCTCCGACTCCCGGTGTCTTGGTTTCCCTAACTATAAAATGGGAGCAGTAATGGTAACCTACCTCACAGGGTGGTGGTAAGGGATATAAATCACTGTGTCTATAACAGTTAAAATTGTCCTTGGTATGTAGTAAGTGCCACTGCTTGCTATTACTACTACGATGAGACAGATACTGGGCTAGGCACGCTGGGGATACAAAGTGATTAGCTATAAACCCACCCTCAAGGGATTTATGGTATTATGGAGCAGCTTACATTCTACAGTTGTATTTAGCTCGATAGGAAAGATGACTATGTACATTATTTTGTTTTAGGAGAAGACCCCCAAATTAACACTTTTCTCTCCCTTGCTCCTTGATGCCTGAACGTCCACTGGTGGAACAGCAGAGATACATAGTAAGAAAGACCTGGGCTTCTGATATCAGATAGATGTGGCCTTGAACCCTGGCTCCCTTCCTCATGCAATGTGAGAACTCAGGCTGCTGTTGTGAACACTGCTAACCCACCACCACACATCCCCACAAGGGTAATACTTATGCCTCTAAGGGGGACACACAGTAGGTGTTACACAAACACTCCTTCCCCTCCTCCAAAGCCCCTGATCTCGGTCCCTCTTCCTAGGGTCTGATGATCTGGTCTCTATTAAAACGTACATTTGGCTAGGAGTCATTGATCCCCCAGTGAGGAAGAAGGGGTTGGTGGTGCTCTTGGTTGCTGGACAACTATGACGCCACCTGGGCATGGGAGAGGGGAGCAGGTGCAGGGTATAGAAAGGGGCAAACTGTGGACCAAATTGAGAACTGAACCAACTCTACTTGCTGGTAAGTCATGACTCTGTTTTTAGCTGACAAAAGAGTATTCCAATGTCTGATTTGAAATAGGGAAGATTAAAATGTCAAGGCTGAGTCTATGATCAGGCATATATTACTGTTTATTCCCCAAATCCCAGACCATTTGAATTAAATGCCCTAGGTCACCTCCCCATACTCTTAACTCTTTTTAAAATTGGAGACCGGAACCTGCCAGCTTTGCACAGGCTTCAAGTCACAAGGGGAAAGGATGCTTTGCTTTGGTCCCTGGTTTGTCTATTCAAGAATATATTGCCTAATCGCCAGTTAATCTGCCTTCTCCTACCCCACTCCATCTTCTTCCCTCTTTCTCCCTCCTCCCTGAGAACGAACCATCTGAAGGGTAAAGTCTGTGACTCGGCCCGTTTCCCTCCCCCTCACCACCAGCTTAGTGTTGAACATCACTAACTTCTCGGTCCCTGTACTCTCCTCTCATTTCCAAAGTAACAGCCTCTGCCTGTCCTGACACACCATATGTGATGCTGGAGACAAATGAATCCAACTACATCCAATATCCTCTTCTTTTCCCCAAAATGAAAACCCGAGCTCAATGACGAAAACTGGAATAATCCTCCCTAATCCCCCTTCCCACGCTGAGCCCCAGCTGGAAAGCTG
This sequence comes from Lontra canadensis, assembly GCF_010015895.1. Taxonomy (NCBI): domain Eukaryota; kingdom Metazoa; phylum Chordata; class Mammalia; order Carnivora; family Mustelidae; genus Lontra; species Lontra canadensis. Next base: position 39,177,207 of record NW_022630997.1, on the reverse strand, counting down.
ACACATGGCCCTGAGCTTCCCTCGTGCCTGACATTTGGACCCACAGGAGACAGATGGCAGGCCCAGTCACTGAAGTGCCCACAGGTTTGATCTGTGAGATTTTCACCCCCTCATCTACTGCAGGGAGGACCTAAATCAGTTTGCATGGTCAAGAAATCAAATCAAACAAAACAAAATGCATACCTAGGGATAAACTAGGACAGGGCTCCTGCCAACTAGAAGAACAGGGGCTGAATGTTATGTACCTGGGAGCCTCAGGACAAGAGTGAGGCAAGAGAGGCACCTAGCGCACAGAATTTAAGGAGGCACCCTTTTTTAAGGCCAAATCTGCCCTTGCCTTGCCCTGTGAGTGAGTCCTTAAATTTGCAGCCCACGCCCTTCTCCTTGCCTCACCCTCATCCCCTCCCCAGGCACCTGTAATGAGTCTATTTCCAAGTTCACTCTGAGAATGGCTCTGCAGTTTCTGTCGCCTGTGGAAAGATCTTTCATCATAACCTACAGGATTATGATGGTTGTGAACTGGGGAAACCTATACAGTCAAGGCAGAGAGCAACATTATCCTAAAGTTAATCTCGAGCAGAATTTTTGTGCCCGTGGCTTTGAATAAAGACAGAGGAACACAGTGAATTATATCTTCAATTACAGTTTACAAAGAACAGAAGCACTCCTTCCAAACGGGTGCTCATGATTTAGCTCTATATAAAGGCGAAAAGCAGAATGCTGAATCTTAGGTTGGTGAAAACATTTTCACAAGGGCCTCAGGTGCCACTGGATTTAGCTGTGTTTAATTCTGATGCTCAAAATTAAATGACGGTAAATTCAGAGGATGGAGACAGAGTATTTGCTTGGGGGGTGGGCGGGCTGACCTACCACCTCAGGTGAGCCTCAGCTATGTTTTGTTTTAATGCCTTCAATTAACACCAGGATAAACTTGGATAATCGAACTCAGGGGTCAGCACATTTTTTCCTGCAGAGGGCCGACACTAAACATCTCAGGGTTTGGGAGCCATACAATTTCTGCTGAAACTGCTCAGCTTGGCCACTGGAGTGTGACAGCTAGCCAGAAACAATAGGTAAGAAGATGAGCTGGGCGACACTCCAATAAAACTTTATTTCCAAAAATAGGTAGCGGACCAGATTTAGCCTGCAGGTGGATCTTGCCAATCTCTGATCTACTGACACTCTGGAGGGAGGAAGCAATGGTTAATTTGCCAACAGGTGCTTTTTCAAGTGAATAACACTTGGTCGTCTCTTCTGTTTCCCCTTCATTCTAACACCTGAGATGTTGTTCATGTTTTCCTAGATTAATTCAGGTATTTACACACCATTTCAATCTATGAACTCCTGGAGGTCAAGGTCTCTGTCCCTCTTACCTGTTTATACTTTGTAACATCCAGCACAGCTAGGCGTGCTGTACCCGTGTAAGTTTCTTCTCTTTCGGGACAAGGTGATTCACATCTCTGGTTTTGATATGTGAGGACTTGGAGATACATTTAACCCAACAGGTGAAACAGTATCTTCCAAAGAATGGATTGCCACCCCCCTCCTCAAATACATCCTTTTTCTTTTTTTCTTTTTTTTTTTTTTTTTAAAGATTTTGTTTATTTATTTGACAGACAGAGATCACAAGTAGGCAGAGAGGCAGGCAGAGAGAGAGGGGAAAGCAGGGGCTCGATCCCAGGACTCTGAGAACATGACCTGAGCAGAAGGCAGAGGCTTTAACCCAGTGAGCCATCCCGCCCCCATCCTTTTTCTAATAAGTCCTGAATAAAGATATGGTAAAGGCATACGCAAATTTGTTCTGACCAAAAACAAGTTAGCAAGTCCCACTTTGGGATTCCCAAATCCTTGGCTCGGGTCTTACTTCAGCCTTTCTCCCTAGACATAAATGTCGAAGTCACTTCTGCCTCCTCCTGCTCATATGCCCAATGTCCAGACCGCAGTAGCATTCAAAACACACATGTGGAAGGAATGGGGAAGTGAGCATGAGGCGGGTTGAGCTTGTTAACCCTCTGTTACGGGAGAGGCCTCTGCCAACCCGTTCTGACAACTATCCCCAAGGCAAGACTTCCTACTGTTGTGCGGCTTAGTAGACACCCATCTTTAGCACCACTGAGTGAACTAATCCTGTTCCCATCTCAGCCTGCATCCCCAGCCCCACTCTGTCCCTGAGTACAGGAGGTCGCTGATCAGAGTTTGGAATCTCAGGCTTTGTGGACCTGCCAGTTCCCGCGGGCCTCATCCATTTCTGCATCCCACTCTGAGTGACAGGGGATGAGCACTGAAATCCCGATCCCTTCACAGAACCAGAGCAGGCGGCACAAAACTATCCGCTTATTGGTCACATGGCAACAGATAATGTCTGGAGAGTCCTTACAGCGTACTCCTTCCCTGATGAAGACGGATCACATTTAAGCAGTGGTTCTCGATCTCTAGGAAATAGCTCCCGCAACACAGGAACAATCTCACAGATAAGACCAAGTGTGGCAGGCTTGCCTCTGCCTATGAAAATGCCTGCCAAGACATGATGTATGTGGAAATAAATAAGGTGGGACACTGCTTTATCATTAGCAATAAGTGGATTCTTTTTTCCTGCCAGAGTGGGGATGTAATGAACAAGACCCTCTTACTGTTGCTTATGCTGTTTTTCTTTACCAACTGCTTGAGGTGTGGGTCTGCAAATAAGATGAGCCCACCATGATTTTGGACTGATTATTTCATGAGGGGGTAAAACAGGCCAGCTCTTTCCACTTCTGCCATCAGATGCCTTCCTTGTGGCCCTTTCACTAACTGCATGAGGGGGCAGGAGAGGAGATAAATGGGCACAGGTTGCAAACCCAGCAAATGGAGGGGAAGTATATACATAAAAGGAATGAATGAATCAGCAAAAAGTCACTGTGTCCCCGTGCCATGTTTGGTCCTTTTCTGGGAGGTGTTAGGGCCGCAAACACTATGAGACATGTGGTCTCCACCCTAAAGAAACACAAACAATAACAAAAACTTGAATCAAAAAATCAAAAATAGCTCATAACTAATCATGATGACTTACTGGAACAGACTGAGATTTTGAAACTGAGCATGATCCACAGATAATGCAAAACCTATGCTGGCTGGCAAATTAAACTTCCTTTCCTAATGCTTACATCAAAACTGCTTAGAGGGACAAAGAGGACAAGAAAAATAAAAATAACTTAAGACTTCTTGTGGTTGTGAAAAGGATACCTACATGACAATTTGGAAAACTAAGCAGTTCTAGTTTTGAGAGCATTCAGCACAACATGTGACCTTAGACAAGTCATGCCCCCTCTTTGTGCCCTAATGGGTTTCTCATGGGAAAGAAAGAAGGAAGGAAGAAAGGAAGGAAGGAAGGAAGGAAGGGAGCAAGGAAGGGAGGAAAGAAGGAAAGAGGGAGGGGTAGGGTTTACTAGTAGATAAACTGTAATGCCCCTTTCAAATCATATTTCTATAGCTAAATGTCTCTAGAGGTCACTCATGAACAAAGAAATAATACCTCAAAAATAGCCAAAAGAGAAAAAATTAAAAATATTCTTACAAATCTGCACTTTCTGTAGCTACTGGGTCACCAGGACCAAATGCTCCTGCATATGGATGCCTGACTCACCCGAGTCAACTCCCCTTGCCTTCCCAGAGCCCGCCTGCCCAGCTGGACCACAGGCATTTGAATGCTGGAGCGCTGGGCTTATTCAGATGCTAATTTCTGAATGATCCCTCTCACACCAGGAGGACAGCTTTGGAACAAGATGTTACATCTCAGTGGCCTCACCTTGTGGAATGATTTCTTTTTATAAATGCTAATTGCAACTCGTTAATTAAGAGAGATGTTATACTGGGCAAGAAAATCATAGAGTCAGCACATCCTGCAATTCTCTCCAGCATTTATCACGGACCGAAACCTTTATCTGATGCATTTCTGTATGGCCTAGAGGGCAGCACAGCAGCTAAATATTACAGCTTCTGACTTGGGGTCACCATGGGTCTGGTCTAGAAAGGGTTTCTCGGTTTAGAAGGGGTCAAGCATCCAACCTCAGTGAAATCTGTAGAGTTCTGTAGTTAAAGTCAGAGACTTGGAAGACAGGCCTGGACTAATTTATTTGTCTATTGTTCAAGACAAAGAGGGTTGTTTTTTGGTTTTGTTTTGTTTTGTTTTGTTCTCCAGATTGTCATCTCATCACAGAGGATAGTGCTGGACACACAGTGTGTGCTCTGTCAAAGTGTTGATTAAATTTAAATCCTGGCTTTACCATTTGTGAATTATGATGGAGGTGTTTTCTGTAGCCTCTTAGAGACCCTGGGGGATTTTAATTTGTTTTTAGTTTGTTTTTGTATAATGAAAAATCTCAGTGTAAATTACCCAGGAAGCAGAATGTGAGCAAAAGATTCTATTGTGAATAGTTTATTTGGGAGGTGACCTCAGGGAACCCAGATAGGGGAGTGGGGACATAAGAAAGGGATAGGAAAGCAAGCAGCAATAAAGAGTTCACCAAGCAAATATCACTGCGGATGACTGGAGCAGAACCCCACTAGGGGACCGGGCAGCCACTGGGGAAAGTATGTGCAGAGCTCTCTCACTAAGGTTTGGGGGACCAGAGCACAGATCTATCAACTCTCGTAGGTCACTGGATGAGGGGAGCATTAAGATCTGAGCCTGGGTGTCCTGGAGGCAGGCCAGCAAGCAGGCTTCAGTGACCAGAGAGAGGTCCCAGGCAAAGAAATGCTGTTGCTGGCAATTCAAAATCCAGCCACCTGCACAAAGGAGAGGCCAAGGGGATACAAGTGGGGGACCAGAAGGGCCTCCCTTACCAGAATAATAAAACCTACCTCTTGGGTTGTCTGGAGGCTTAAACAAAATAGTATAGGGAAGGTCTTGTCATTATGACTACTCTCTGCACTGAGCCTCCCCCGACCGAGGGCTACTACTGGAAGGCCATGGCCAGTGGGAAAACACTGCCCCAAGCATGTCCTAAGACAACACAGATCCAAAGAGATGTCACGTGCTGTCCCCTCGGACACTGACAATGTGCATCAGCATACTAAAGGATCTGGGAATTCTTGCATTTGAGAAACCCTCTAATTAAACTAGGATTTCCCAAACTTACTTGACCATAGAATTCTCTTTCTGGAATGCTTACTAACTTTCTGTGTAATCCACAATTCCATAAAACACATGTTGGAAAAAGAAGGCCTGAGGCTGGTGGATTTTACCTAGGAAAGCATCCCATAATTTCCAGTTCACCCCCAATATTCTGCTCCCAAGTATGTTTTCTTAGTGTCATCCAAATCTTCTGATTTCACGTCCTTTCTTGATGAACTCAAACCCACCCCAATGATTCCTTCACTTTTCATTTCTCAGGCTCACGGCTGGTACTAGCTTGCACTATGGAGTTACTCTTCCTGGGACCCGTAAGTACAGCTTCTATCTCCAAAGAAGGACTCCTTGCAGTCTGCCTAGAGATGGTTAGCGCCTGCCAGGCCACACTTCTTCAACAGGCAGCAATCCCTGATGGCTCTACCATTTACTAACTTTGACGGATTAAATTACGTTTCCCACCGATTAAATTACGTTTCCCAGGATTGTTGGTAAAATGGGTTACTATTTTACCACTTACTAACTTTGACCACTTACTACTTTGACCGATTACATTAACTTTCCCATTTACCACTTACTCTACCACTCACTAACTTTGACTGATTAACTTTCTACGTTTACTAACTTTGACCAGTTAAATTAACTTTCTACCACTTACTAACTTTGGCTGATTAAATTAACTCTCCCAGTGTTACTTGTAAAATGGGAAAATGAGTCTAGCACACAATTTGCTATAAAGGTTGAATAAAACACAGCACAAAACATCCAATAGTGTGTGGCATGCAGCTGGCACTCAATGAATGCACCTGCCCCTCGAATCTCTTCCTCTAGCCACTCCCACAAGAACCCTGATTCAAGTTCTTACTGACTTAAGAGAATTGTCACTGGAAGAGAGAATGGAATGATGAGAATAATTTGCCAGAATAATTCAAGCCCCTTAGTGAATATATCTTTATCAAATTTGCCTGCTACTTTCTGATCTCCAAAACGTACGTGTGTGTGTGTGTGTGCGCGTGCGTGCGCACGCGTCCCTGTGTACCTATAAATAGGTAACTATACAGAGACAAAGAGGAAGAGCAACTGATAGATCAATCTGTCAATACCCATATAGCTACCCATCTACAGGTACATAGATAAATAACTCACAAGACCCCGTATGAGGTGGCTCAAGTTGCCCCCATGTTCCAGATGCAGCAAGTGAGGCACAGAGAGGTTACACAGCTTGCCCAAGCTCACCCAGCCCCAGGGAACAGAGCTGGGCTTTCTCGCAGCCTGAAAGTAGTTTCCCCACCTCCTCTCTGAGCTGACAGTAAAAACAAAGAAAGGATCTGGGTGAGGACTTCGCACTTTAAAATACTTAACTAAGGGGCGCCTGGGTGGTTCAGGTCATGATCCGGGGGTCTTGGGATGGAACTCAGCAGAGAGTCTGCTTTTCCCTCTGCCCCCACCCAACTCGCGTTTTCTCTCTCTCTCTCTCTCTCTCTCTCACATAAATAAATAAAATCTTCTAAAAAAATGCTTCACTAAGACTACATGAAAATGAAAACTTTAGTTCCAGAAGAGAGTGTTATAAAGCCTTAATGATATGACAATAAGCACGTGGGGCAGGCATGGGGGGGGTGGATATGTGGCGGAAATCTACACGTGGTCATTTTCTCTTTTCACAGCAGAAGGTTCACCACTCTTATGTTGCATTTCAAAATAGAGTTAAAAGGAAACCTGACTCCATCTTCACCACTTTTGTGAATTGTTTTCTCATAATCAGACTAGCCTGTTTTAGGAACTAAAAGTTACAAAGTTTAGCAATTGCTGCATTGTTCTTCCAAGTTTCTTCCTGACACCTTCAAATAAACTTAACATTTTAATTTTAAAAACGGTATGAATACTAACTGATTTTATATAAATTTCTGTTTATCTAGCATTTATAGACCTCATGCACAGAGAGATGGCTAACATGACCTTCATCTAGTTACCAAAATTTGTATGTTCTCTGTTTTAGTTTGTTTGATGGATTCTTCTTTGCATTCTCTGCATTGCTCCGTTTCTCTTAAAAGGAGAATATGTCATTTTTGTAAAAATTATAAAAGATTGACTTTGAAATTCCATAATTAAGATGTTCAGACTTCTCTCACTTTGCCCCCCATAAAATAGAACTTTGTTGTGCTGGAATAAAAGAAGAGCTTCCTTATCTTGGAGGGACTGGAAGCATTCTTGTGTGGACCACATAAAAAATAAATCTCCTCATCCCGCCTTGGGGCCTGGCAAAGTTCCTCAGTGTGGCCACAGTCAGAGAGGCTCTGAGCTTGGGGCTGTAGTGTCCTCTAAGCCCCACTGACTTTAATAGGAACAGAGTCCTGGCACCTCTTCGGGAACCGCTGCAGTGAGCTCTGGCCTCCGATCACCTTGATCACAAATGTCCCAGCAAGGTCCTTCTGCACAGCACTGATGTGCCTCCCTTCTTGTTGCTTCTGGTGCCCTGTGGGTCAGGGCCAGGCAGGAAATGAACCAGGAGCATTAAGACTCTGATCTCGAGAAGCATGTGGTCACATCAAAGAAAGAGCATAAACAGGTCCTACACAGGGAAGTGATCAGATTTCTAACAAGCTCAGGGAAAACAATCAGGAATAACTGGAAAGACAGAAATGAGACGGAACAAAAGAAAATGCATTTTGAGAGAGGGAAGTCTGAGGTCATCATCCTCAAGAGTCTTCTTTGAGGTAAAAGGGTTGCATGCAACGAGAGGGAAATGAGACAGGCAGAGCAAAGGAAAAATAGGGATCCTAGCCACTGGCTTGGGATTAAAAGAGGTAATGTTTCCTTTGATCTTCGCAATAACTCCTGAGATAGCCAAAGCAAGAGCTCATCTCCTTTTTACAGATGAGTTGTTCAAGGTCAAACCAGAACCAGACCGGCAGAGTTCCTGCCTGGACCACAGCTGGGTCCCTGGACTCACAACTGGGGCTTTTCTTACCTGATCACTGAGCTGTGGGGGTGTCCTCCCCTTCTCCTTCCACCTTCTCACCGAAGTAAGAGTTGTAGGAATCTGATACTCCCCATAGTCCAGTAACACCGTCCCCTAGCCTGGCCCAGCCCCATTCCTCACTAGCTCCACAACAGGGATCAAAATCAGGCTGACTTGAAAAGCTCAGTGTAAACCCCATCGACGCTGTCCTGCAGAGCCCCTTCATGTCCCAGGAAGGAAGGACTCCCAGGGGAGCTCAAGTTTCTTGCTCGGGATTAATGTGAGTCAAGGTAATGCAAGTCAAGCTTTGGTAGATGCCCAGGCATAATTTCAAGGGAAGAAGGGGTTCGAGGTGACCGCTCTCTTTTGGGGAGAGGCGGGGTAGGATCGCACAGCCTGAATATTGCAGCCTGGCCAGCCAGTGTGCGAGGGTAATAAGTAACCCTCACCCCCCAGCCCACTGCAAGAACTGGACTGATAACCTTGACCAACAGCACACACCACCCATCCTATCAGTGCAGATTTAAGCAAAAGGCATTACACATTAAAAATAACCACACTTTATAAAACTTCCTGTTGTGTGAGTTTTTTCTACATGCTTTTTCAAAGCAACTGGCTTGGTATATAAATCACACTGTGTGCTGCGGAATATATGACACAGCTGTGAATTACAAGGTCATAATTTCACCAGCAATTTTTGATGCTGCCATAAACCATCCAGGGTCTGAAGAGAGCTCTAATACATTTTGATTTTTTCCTAAGCCCCCAGAATGGCATTCTAGGCCAGCCATTCACAGATGCTGCATTTCTTGCTTTTGTTTTAGGGGAAAAAAATAGCCTAGTATCCCCATCCCATCCCCTCCCTTCTTCTTTTCTTCTCTAGTATATCACTGCCTTTTCTCTTTCTTAAACTGCTGGGCATCTAGCCTTAGACAGATGTTCCCTCAGCTTTCTTGGGAGAAAGATGAGTTGAGCCTTGGGCTATGACTTAGAAAACTTCCCACAGCAGTACCTTTTTTGCTGAGGACTCGCCTAAGGGGGTATAGACCTGACCTTGGACCAGGTGGTCCTCTTCAGTCTGATCCAGAAACAGTTTTCCTGTACCTCCTGCCGTGACCTTTCTTCCCCTCTTCAGCTTGGGTTATAACTATTTTCCTGACTTTTCTCAAATATTTAGGCCTTAGTACATGTGCAAACGCTAACTCGGTTTGACCTGCCTCTCGTCCCCTTCTCTAGCTGTCACAGTCCAACTTTTGACTCCAAACACCACCAAAAATGCCACTTGTCTCAGAAAGCCTTCCCTGGCCCCATGAGTCGTTGCTTCTGTATTTGGTCCCAGAGCAGCGCACTGCCGCACTTAGCCCAACACACAGGAACTCTCCTTCTCTCTCACTGAAGACAAAGGAGCTTGCCAGCCCAGGTCCCATTCCTTTTGTTCATTCACTCATGTCCTCATTCACTAAGCACTGAGGCTTCCTTTTAATCACTTCGGTAAGACTTGATGCAGTGCCTGGAACACAGCACGTGTATAATAAATGTCTGTTGAACAAAATGAGATGAAGTGAAATGAAGGAATAGGTCGATGAACCCCATGGACCGTGCACCTGTAGGAGATGGTCAAAGAGAAGGACCGCAACGGGGTAACAGGGCAGGCTCTCCTCCAGTTCCCCGAACTTCCCCGGAGAGCTTCAACTACCCTGTCTTCCCCAGGGTAAATCCACTCCAGTTAATTTGACCACCAGTGCAGATCCATCAGCTGCCTTCAGACAAACACTGAAGCTTCCACACTAGTCCACTTACTAGTTCCCCAAAGCAGCATGCAAATTCCTCCCCCAGCTTACCTTCTTCTCTTGTCTGCAATGTCCTTTCTCCACTCCATTTATTCAAACCCTACCCACTCTTGAAACCTCATCTCAAACTCTATTCCCCCAGCAAGGCCCCCTGGTATAGAAGCTCCCTGCTTGCAACTCACAACACCACAGGGACCACGCGAGTGTCTCCCAAGCAGAGAATATTCACCCCATCTGAGCATATACCTAAATTAACTGATCAGCACTGAGGAGGCAGGGCACGTCAGAGCTCTTGGATCATAGTGGAAACATGACTGATGGAAAGACCCTTCCTTCCAGCCCTGGCCATGCTACTTCCTGGTCTTGTGGTGTTGGCTCCATCACAGAGCCCTTGGAACACCCCTGTCCACATCTGCCGAACCAGGGAACAACAACCCCTACCTCACACAGTTCATTACATACAATCATGTTCACAGAATGTTCTCACCGAATTGAACAGCTGTAGAAATGGTGTGTGTCTTATAAACATACGGAAATCAACTTGAGCAGCCCCACGGGCCCCACTTCCTTTTAGGCATCAAGGCCACTCCTTTTCTATCTTACACTCCCTTGGCACCAAGCTTCCTTTCAAATTAAGAATTGAACATTCAAGCGGGAGACTCAACGACTCATGATTTAGGTCTGTTTTCACTCTCACCAAGAAATACACACAGGGAGCTGATACCCTGCTCTTGACTTACAAGCCTATTTTTCTAGGGATCCCATCCCTCCAAGGCTCTTTCATCCACTGGACATCGATGGAAACATCATCTGCCTTCGGCCATGTGACAACCTTCAAGGGCAGACGCTGAATAGGGAAATAAACAACAGTTGTTTCACAGATGCCTACTTCCATTCATTGAGGGCAAGGTAAGCAGGACAGGGAGGAGTCTCCATTCGGGCTCACTGGTATATGCCACTGGTTTTAGTGTTAGCTACTGCATTGTGCCAACAAGATGCTCAGTCTGAGAAAGTCAAGCAAAGCAGCTTCGACCATTCAGTGACTGTCCTACTCAGCTGAACGTCATTATAGATCATGTGTCTACGTAAGTATATGTCTCACGTGGTCCACACATGCACAACATGTGAATTACGCCGGAAGAAAGAGTGCATTTGCATGCATTCCAAAGTGTATCTTCTTATGTTTACTGTTGAGTCTCTTTATTTATGCCTCCATTCTACTTAGTTATCAAGGACTTCAAAGTCCTGTTGTAGACAAGGTATTTTGAATTCCCATATCCACTACTAGATTAAGCCACTCTAGGCTGACTTGTCTTACATTTCACAGGGTACCCCTCACAACAAGAACAGTGATATAATCAATATGTTCATTATCTATTGAATGAATCATTTATTCATCCCCAAACCCTGGTCTTTTCTCCCTCTCCCTTTTTTCCCCAGGCCTCAAGAGACACACTGAATCTGCTCAAATTGTTATTACTTTGGGCCCAGTTACAATCACCCAAAATCAGTACTCTGGGTGTCCCCGTTCCAAGCAACCTCTTATGCAAAAAGAACTAGAATCCTATGGGCAAGGAACTGGAAAACTGACTGAAGCTAAGGGAATTATCCCCCCGTCCCCCACAGATAAGGCTGTGGTCCCAACAGCCTTATTTTCAATGACCAAATAAAATCTCCGAGACAATTAAGTTGCTGTTTAAGGCTATTTGCTCTGGAATCACCAACTGTAGTCTGAAAGACGGCAAAGTGTTGGTGATGAGGAAATAAAGTACTTGCTGGAACATAATGGATTATGGAATTAAGACAGGCCAAAAACAAGTGAGGAAAGTATTATACAAAATCTTTCAAGGTTCTAATTTTACCTTGTTTCTACGTTCATTAATATTTTTCTGGACCACTTTCTACTGTCAGGAAATAAAATAGATGCAGAGTTTTATTGTTTTCTGACTACAACGTAGAGATCACATCTTTGCCTCTGGTTTTGATCAAGATTAAAACCGGGAGGATCCAAGCCAAATGAGAAAAGCTGGGAATTTTTTTTTCTAAGGTTTTCTTTCTCAAAATTCTTTTCTTTCTAAAAAGCCACAGGCAGGGGCGCCTGGGTGGCTCAGTGGATTAAAGCCTCTGCCCTCGGCTCTGGTCATGATCCCAGGATCCTGGGATCGAGCCCCACATCGGGCTCTCTGCTCAGTGGGGAGCCTGCTTCTCTCTCTCTCTGCCTGCCTCTCTGCCTACTTGTGATTTCTGTCTGTAAAATAAATAAATAAAATCTAAAAAAAAAAAAAAAAAAAAAAAAAAGACACAGGCACTCTCCAATGGGCAAAGAATGAGAGAGAATGACCAGAAAGATTTTGGGCACTAGATAGGCAAATTGACTTAGAGATAGTGGGGAAATCACTCCATCTATATTGACTTTCCAATCTGTAAATAAGGAATATTTGAAAGAAGCTTGTGATGTTTTGAAGGTGTAGTCTAGAAACCTCCGATTATTTTGAGTGCTTTGCGTACTTTAACTAAATGGACTGTGGGGTCCTTATTTACTACACAGTCATGACTCATCCTTCAAAGATCTGACCTGCTGAGCATAACGATCTTGTCTTTGTACAGGTGACTAATCATCATTATGACTGCCAAGAGAAGCCAGCCATACCAATTCTGTCTCCCAAAAGAAGTACAGAAATAATTATTCTTGTTTGATAGATTCAGGGATTAAGTCTCATAAGGAGAACTGTTTAAAAATCACCAAAGAAGGAAGCTCCAGAGATCCAATTATCCTCTTCTGAAGCCTGCCCTCCTTCACTATTCTCTGTGAGGAGGATGGTACCATTCATGGGGAGAGAGCCAAGCCAAGCCAAGCTTTTCTTATTCCTTCATCCTCCACATATCCATCAATCACAAAGTCTACTAGTTCTTCCTCTTCGATATTTCTCTTGATTTCCACCTCCTCTCCATAACTTTCCTACTGCCTTAATGATCATAAGTCCTTATGGATTCTTCCCTAGATTCTGACGTGGTCTCAGCTAGTCCCATCCCCTGTCTCAACCCAACTCCCTCCCAGTTTCTCCCACAGGAGTCTCTCCACACTCTTTCTTGCAAACTACAGAATTCTAGAGGATTTTCAAGGTGACATTGCCAAGATCAGACTTCCACATTTCAAACTTCTTCACATAATACTCAAAGTCCTGGCAGATATGGCCCCTGCCTCCTGGAGTCACCTTTCCGGGGCCTTGCCCCCATCACACTTGGGTCTCACAGAAAAAACTGCTTCTGCATTTCTCCACACATGGCTCCTTTCCTATCCTTACTCATCATTCAGGCCTCAATGCAAGCAACACCATCTCCATGAAGCTCTCTCATCCTTCCAGAATAGAGCTGACCACTCCCTCCCTACCAAGCTTAGGTCACTTCACTGTATTTTTATTACACTTATTTTTTTTACATGTATCTTCTTCAATTAGATGCTGAACCAACTGAGGACACATACCATGTCTTATTTCTACTGTATGGCCAGTGCCTGATACAGAGCCTGGCTCAGAGAAGTGACTTCATAAATGCTTGAATAGATAAATGAATCAATCAGTTAAAAACTTCATAAGACCTTTCACAATTAATCTATTCCTATAGCAGGAATTGGTAAACTAGAGCCTATGGGACAAATCTGGCCTGTCACTTCTTTCTTTACAGCCTGCAAACTACAAATGTTTATTTTTTACATTTTTAAATAGTTGACAAATGTTATAATAATACTTCATGGAACAGAAACACTGTATGAAATGCAAGTTTCAGTGTCCATGAATAAAGTTTTCCTGGGATACAGCCATATCCCTTCTCTCACACATCGCCTATGGCTGCTTTCCTGCTACAAAGATAGATTTAAATAGTTGTGCTAGAGACTGTTATCAATCCTAGAGCCTGAACACTTACTAGCTGACTTTTTACTGACCTTGGCTGATCCCCATCCTATAAAATGGAACATGGGTACCCAAATCATTTTATCATTCATTCCATTGTTCACTCAGTGGATATCTGATATCTCAGTGAGCATCTACCATATTGGTCAAGGGTTTTGCCAGATTCTGGAGATAAGCCATAGAGCCAACAAAGTTATCTGCATGATGCAACTCCTAGTCTGGGTTTGTAGCAGGAGAAAAAGACCAATCAAATCATCTTACAAGTACCTTTGTAATTACAGCACTGATGGGTGTCAAGGCATGGTACCAGAGAGAGGCTCCCATTATGCACTAAGAGTTAGTGTCATTATCAAAGATAGCCGGGGGTGCCTGTGTGGCTCAGTGGGTTAAAACCTCTGCCTTCAGCTCAGGTCATGATCCCAGGGTCCTGGGATCGAGCCCCACATCGGGCTCTCTGCTCCGTGGGGAGCCTGCTTCCTCCTCTCTCTCTGCCTGCCTCTCTGCCAACTTGTGATCTCTGTCTGTCAAATAAATAAATAAAATCTTTAAAAAAAAAAAAAAAAGATAGCCAAACCTGTGTTCACACTTATAGCACTCAGGTAGTTTTTCCGCCCTTCTGTCTGTTTCTGCCTTGAGACCTTTCATCCTCAACCAGAGTTTTCTTCTAAATTGACTTGGGATAAGTTTCTGCTCCCCATGTGACACTTGTCCTCTTTATAACCCCAGCACCAGAACAAAGTCTGACCCACAAGAGACACTCAGGCATCATCACTGAATAAATAAATGGAAGAATTCATTAATTGGAAGAAATGTAGGCAAATTCCTTGGCATCCCTGGGTCTCAGTTTTCTCCTAAGTGAAATAAAGGACAAGATGTTCCCAAGTCCTTCCAGTTTTGCGCTCTGCAATTCCTCATGTCCTCAGAGCAGGCCCCCATCTGGCTTTCTGATTCACTCATCTCCATGGACATAAGGCAGCCTCCCTCTGCTTCTGCAGCCCGATGCATCGTCTCCTGAATGACACATGAACCCTGCCCAAGGCAACGCAGCCCACACCAATCCGTTCCACAGATCACTGCTGACAGTGAACAGGGAGACTACTTTGGGGCTTTAGTTAAGGTCTGCTCAAGGTCTTCGGCACGAAGGGTGGCTGGGCTGAACACCCACCATCAGAAGAAAGAGATGACCCTGGCTTCGTAAATTGGCCCACCGGATCTAAAACCAGGAAGCTTTTCTTTCCACACCGATTTATAAACTGCAGCTTCAAGACGGGTGGGCATTGTCAAGCACACACACACACACACACATATACACACACGTCGCCCCCTGTGTTTTCTGCTCCCCCCACCCACATACATATACACACTCATGACCATTTTTTAAGGGTCCTGGAACATAAGGAGCTCTGAAAACCTGATCCCAGGGTTACTTGGTGCCTCTTTCCCCTGTAGGAAGCAGTTGCTTTCCTTTGGTATCTCGATCTCATGGAAGTGGTATGAACAAAACACATTTGCACCCACGGGTCATCTGTTTTTCTTGCCCCATTAACTGTTTGGTGCTACAGCTGCCACTGTCACATAATTGAAGTGCTCCTTGAACAACCACAAATGCTCCTGGGATTCCTGTTAGCCCTAAAATAACAGAACCAACCATTTGAACACGTTTCCTCCTTGAAAACCCTAAACCTTCCATATGGCAACAGGACATCCAGACTTCTGCTTCTCCGTGTGTTGTGGCTCTCTCCCTTCTTCTGATTTCTTCCCATTTTCCCCCCCTTTCCAAAATAGTTTTTTTTTTCCCAACTTTGCTGAGATGAAGTCCAGCCAAAGAGTAAAAAAAAAAAAAAACCAGATTAAAAAGTAAAAAAAAAGACAGAAATGTCATAACATTAAAAAAAAAAAAAACAGGCCTTCTCTTCCCTCAAAATGAGTTGATACAAGAAATGACAACTCAGGATAAAAATATACACTACTTTTTTTGGTGTCTTTTCCAATTATTCTGCATCTGCTAGGCGGCTGAAAGCATATCATATGAAAAGCTCTACTATCTTCCCCAGAAATGACCTTTGGGACACACCCGATGGCAGTCAATGGTGAGATTATGCTAACTCCCCTCCCAGGAGGAAGGACTGAAGTCGGAACACAGCACTAGCCCAGTGCAGTCCCTCCTTAAACTGCACGTCCGGGTCATATATCAGAGCTGCTTTATGGGGATACGTGTATTATATGACCACACAAGTTTATTAATAAAGCTCCCATTTCTGTTTAGGTTTGACAAACATATCTATTCAGGATCTGCTCGTTCTACCATTTTTCAAAGCCAGCCAGCTCTGACATGCAAGAAGGAAAGTGACAGATCCTTCAAAATTTCTTTCAAGTCCAAAACCAATTCAGTCAAAGGACAGAAGGGACTTATCCAATTGGGCTTAAAAGGATTATATAAACAATTCAGGACCAGCCTTCATTTTAGGGGAACAGGTAACATCTTCACTCTGGAGTCAGGCTAGGGTTCCCCTCTCCTCCACCTGCCTGGGAAGTCCACTGAGGTTTGATTTTGTATGGGCGGTGGTTTTAGTGTATGCTTAGCCCGAATACCTGTGCCTACTTTTCAAAATCCTAGCTATTGACCTACCTTTTGTCTTTCTCAGGCTTTTCCACATTGTTGGGGGACCTTATGAGGGATATGTTATCTCTAAGAGTTAAAGACAGAGCCTATTTCAGTCAAGGTTAATTCCCCAGGATGGAAAGAGACAGAAATCTGAGAACTGCTACCGTGTGTTTCATTCCCACTTTCTCCCACTAGGGGGCAGAACGACACAACAAATCTTTTCAGACCGGTGGCCTGGAAAATGCAGTTGTATTGAGGTGAGGGACTTGGGAGGGGCTTTGAGAGCTGGGGAAGAGGACAGAGACATTTGGGACGGTCACTGCAGGGAAAAAGCATGTGACATCTGGGTTTCCCCCAAGCCCCCTTCTGCTTGCTTTGGAGCCTGGATCACTCCTCTTCAAAGGACTAGAAGCACTTTTCCTAAGAGGGGGGCAGGGGTGAGCAAAAGCTATTGTCCCTAATGAATAAAAAACAAAAATGAGAATAAGAAATCCTGAGACAATGTGCACTTTGCTCGAGATGCCCTAACAGTTGAAAACGGATTCTGTCTCAGTTCGTAAATTCAAATGAAGTGTTTTAAGTCACCTAAGATATTCACCTACCACATTAAGGATATTTATCAGTTAATCTGCTATAACCTGTTTAGTGTTGTCAGCAGATGCCAAGTCATGGCCTTTGTAAGGATGCTGGACCACAGATGTTGTAAGTAGGAAAACATTCTAGTATGACTGTTTCCTATAGAGGAGACACCAGAATTTCTGTGTCCCAAGAAGACAAAGGATGTTGGTACCTAGACCACTTTTTAAAGGGGAAGTCACTATGGCCAAAAATAATTGTTCTCAAGGAGGAGGAGGAGGAGGAGGAGAGGAGAGAGAGGAAGAGGAGAAGCCCTTCTGGACAAGGAGCTGTCCACACAGCAAGAATCAGACAAATGTGACCAACAGGGCAACCCTCTCAGGAGGGGTTACTTCCTCCCCAACTAGAGACAGACTTCACCTGGCATGCTTCCCTTATCTGTTATCTTCCTGTCCCTGTAAACAGTCAGGTTTGCAAATTATAAACATCTGGGTTTACAACCTGGGCTTTATTGACTTAACTTTCTCCCAGCAGGAGAAAGCTACCTCACTCACAGTTTAAATGCCAAGCCCTGCAGGGCAACTAACGCTCCGTACTTGTTGTAAGGTTTGCGGAATGAATGAATGAAGCTGGGAAGGGCAGTAACAATGGTGACATTGAATAGAGTCTCCTAACTAGAGCTGAGATTTGGGTAAGGTGAGTGAGTTACAGAGGGAGCAAGCACCTAGAAGGGGTAGGACTGAACCAGGAGTAGCCCTAGCAGTAATGAAAAGCTCAGGCTCTGAGGTGAGAAAGACCCGAGTTCAAATCCTTGCTGAAGTCACGCAGCAAAGGAGACAGCTCTCCCGTCTAGACTCCTCTAAGCTCATGGGTCTTCTATCCAGGGCTGTTAAGAGGATTAAATGAGATAGATAAAGAGCATACTCCACTACCTGCTACACAATACTTAGGTAGCTATAATAACAATAGTAATAACAACAGCAAAAATCAGGTGTTACTTTATTCCTAGTACATTTCTTACTGATTTAAGGGGCAAGTTCATGCCCAGTTAATCAAACTTTCGCAGTTTTGAGCAAAGTACTGTAGCAAACATGTAAAAGAATATAAAGGAATATAAAACACAGCTGCTATTCTAAAGCAGGAAATCAGATCCCAAACTTCCTATAAAGAGCCAGATTGCAGAAATTTCAGGCTTTGTGGATCATAGATCTTTGTCTCATTGCCAAAGATAACAGGTAAATAAACAGGCATGGCTCTGTTCTAATAAAACTTATGTACAAAAATAGCCAATGGACCAGTTTTGCCAATTCCTGATCTAGTCAATCACCCAGGATGTGTACTTCGAAAAAATACCTTATATATGACTTATAAGAATACAGTCAACACCAGAAGAGAGGCCATGAATGATTCAGACGATAATGGTTTTAGAAGAGTCAAGATCCTGACAGCTTGAGTTCAGTTGAGTAGAGAGGACGGGTGAGCATGGGCTACACGGGGGAGGTACCAGAGTCACAGAGATGGGATATATCTGCAGCTGGGGTGGGTTGGTAAGTGGGCTGCTTGGTGACAACAGGGGAGAAATTCATAGAAAGAGGTAGAAAGGGAGATTGGGTGAGAATATAAAGGACAAAGGCTGTGAGATTGAGTTTTGACAGAAAGGAAGAGCTTGTTCTGCCCCTGGGATGGCCAGGGGGAAGTTTCGCAAGCCACCCAGGAAATAATAAATGAATGGTACCCTTTGTGAGTGGGTTGCTGAATTTTTATCTGGCCTTAAAGAGAGAAGTTGAATTTAGCAATTGTCATATGGGAGCAAAGTGTCACCATACTGGTATTTGGTATTTATTTCTAGTAATACAATGTGTTTCATTAAAAATGAGCTTTGCTCATCACCCATCATCTGCTCTTACTTCTGCCAGTAGGCCCAGGTCCAGGCTGGGGCATTTCCATGTCTCCAGGTGGGACAACTGGGAAAGAGTGGTTGTTAAAATAAATTATCCTGGGGGTAAAGAGGGGTCAGGGCCTATCCTTCCTCAAGGGAGGGAGCTGAGAGGCTCTGGCCCAGGGGAGGGAGGAGGTCAGGCTTCCGGGGAAGGGATGGGAATTGGGACTGGGATCTCTCTCCTTCCTTCCTCTCCCCAAGTTTCTAACATATCCTCCCCTATTTTTCTTATTAAGTCAATTCTACCCCATTTACAGGGATTTTAAAAAGAGATATTAATCCCAGATGACTCTGGAGGAAATATTAGTGCCTAATAAACACAAGCAAAGGTCCTTATTCTCTGTGTACCCCAGGACCTGGCAGGCCTTAGAAAAGGACTACGTATGTGAGACCAGAAGTCTTTCTACAGAGGGCTCCTCTTTTCCAGTTGAAATTATAATGTGGAATATCACATGCTTGGTATCTCTCAAGATGTAAATGATTCTGATTTTAATTTCAAAAACACACTAAAATAAGGGATTACATCAATAAATATATTGGAACTTTGGTACCCAAAAAACAGTAAGATTTGCTGGAATACGAGAATCCTGGAAACTTGCCAAACAGCCACTCCTAGAATTCAAGTAAAGCCTCCTGCTAGGCCAGACCAGTGGTTCTCGGAGTGTGGCCCTAGTACAGGGCAGCAGCATCCGCCATTGCGTGGGAACTCGGTAGCCATGCAAATCCTCAGGCTCCCCCCACCCCGGGTATACTGAATCAGAAACACAGCTGTCTGGGTTTTCCCCGGCCCGCCCAAGTGATCCGATACAGCTTAAGTTAGAGAACGGGATGGTCTTTTCAGAATAGGTATGTTCACACATCCTAAAGCTACCATCTTTGATCATGACCGGGGCGTCTGACTCCACAAATCTGGGAAGCTGCTTCAGTGTTTTGTTTCCTTTTTTTAAGTTTTCTCAGGTATTCAGCTGTGTTCCTGAGCAAAGAGCCAGCACTACAGGGTTTCCCAATCCTGGCTGCATGTTGGAATTACCCCAGGAACTTTAAAACATCCTGATGGCTGAGTTCCACCCCAGTGATCCTGATGTACTTGGTCTGAAGTACAATCTGGCCAAGGGGACGTTTCAAAGCTCCCCAGGTGAGTCTAATGTACTACCAAGGGTATGGGAATCTACATTCATGTGTTATTGTCGCTAATATACACCTCAGCATGTGTAAGAATCACCTGGATAATTGATGAAGTCAAATTCCATAGTCCTACCCCTCACGGAGTCTACAGTTTTGGGCAGGGCCTGAGAATTTTTATTTCTAATGACTCCCTAATGTGCTGGCCCACAGACCACACCATAGTAGCGTTGACCCCAGGAAGAACATGCTAAGTTTTTAGCTAGCTGCCATCTGCCCTGGGTTGGGCTGGCCGATGTTCCTCTTTCTGTTCCTCCTCTGAATTCCTAGCCATTGATTATTTTTCCTTATAAAGTACTCACCCAATTTAATGATCAACATCTTAAAGGCACAATCTGGGATTTCCTCCTTAGTGAGCCACTCTTAGGAATTGGTGGCTTGCACACAGTAGGTGTTCAGTCAGTAAGTGCAGTACTAGGATCTCAGAGCTGCTCCCCCATGTTCATTTTTTCCCTACCCGGTTTGCTGGTCAAGTCAATCCGCCATGGCCCTATCTCATGGAGAAGAATCAAGGCATCTATTTTCTGAAGATGATGCAAAGGTAAATACACTTCCAGTCCTCGAGATTTAGGTTGCTTGAGCCGGCTGTTCCAATAATACCCCAGATGAAGTACAGCCATCTGGAGAGGTTTTGGCATCTATGAAAACTTACTGCTGAATTTGTTCCTTGAAGACATTCATTTTGAGATGTTATTTCCAATTTGGCATATAACAGAGCTGTACACGTCAATGAGGATTTAGAATTCCAGCTACCTGCAGAGGGCATCTTATTTAAAGCGTGTCCTGACAAAACAATATCAAGGAAATACAATCGGAAATCTCTTAGGGAGGGATAATTTCTCTAGAAGCAGTTTCAGCCACAGCAGCGGCTACCAGGGCAGCAATCAGCTCCCCGAAAACCAGCTAAACTTTCAGCATGCCATTTTGTTGGAGCTGCCTTCCTTCAGAGTCCAGTCAACGGGACAGAATTCAGTGCATTCATTTCTCTTGCCAGAATACAGCCATCTGGTCCCAGAGCCGTTCCCAAGGTGCATGGTATCACTGAGGACCACCCCCTCGCCCCCCACACACCTGCCCCCCCCCAAGTTAGCTCAGACAAAAAGCAGAGCCCATCATCTCTATCGTGACACTATTTCAAGAGGGATTCAGGGTAGTAACAGATTATTTTTTATTTATTTGGTACTTGCAGAGAATAAACCAAGAGGCTCAGAAGAAGGGAACTGAGGAAAAGGGGAAAAAATGTTTTAAGGTTACAAAAAGTAGAAGGCTCACAAGTTACAGAAATTATATTAATTCAATTTTTCCAAAAAAAACGAATTGAGATGTTTTTCTTCTTAATTTCCTTTCTTACCTGGGAGTAACAAAGAAATTCTGTTTAGGGGATCCCTCACCTTTTGTCAGGGAACTGGGACAAGGAGGAAGCAGCGTTCAGTATTTGCTCTGATTAGACGGGACTGTTAGACTAATTTTTTGTAAGGATAACTATAACGGCTAGTTAATTTTATTTTTTTTTAAGATTTTATTTATTTGACAAACAGAGATCACAAGTAGTCAGAGAGGCAGGCAGAGAGAGAGGAGGAAGCAGTCTCCCTGCTGAGCAGAGAGCCTGATGTGGGGCTCAATCCCAAGACCCTGGATCATGACCTGAGCTGAAGACAGAGGCTCCAACCCACTGAGCCACCCAGGCACTCTGCTAGTTAATTTTATAGCTTGAGAGCCAGCACAACAGAACACTGGGGAACATAAACCTTGGAGGTAGATTGCCTGAGTCCAAAACTTGGCTCATTATGTGACTCTTGGTAAGTTACAGGATCTCTCTAGGTCTCGGTTTCCCCACCTGGAAAATGGGACTATAAAATGATCCCTGTTTCATAGTATCACTTGAAAGATTCCCTGGGATAATCACAAATTATATCTGTACACGCACACAAACACGTAAATGTCAGCCCATCCAACACTACCCTGGTTATGGAAGCCTTTCTCTTTAGAGCCCACACTTCCTCTCTCCCTTTCCTACCTCCAAAGACATTTGGCTCCTGAAAGGGAAGCCAGACTTTTTCTCTTATTGTTATCATTTTAAATTAAACCACTGACTACAGGGAGGGGTCTGCTTAAAAGGTTTGGGGCTTTAGTGCTTCTGTGTCTGGCTGCCTTGGGTCACCTCTGGTGGCTCTCAAAGGCCCTTCCTTCCAGGTCCTGGGCAATGGAACCAGGAACCCTCTTGGGGTGATGGGGAGGAGGGTGTGTGAAGAATGGGGAGTTCATGGTCACGGCGGTTGACTCACATCAAGTTATCAGATGCCAGATACTTTATGGGCATGCAAAGTGAGCCTATCCTTACCTCTACCAACCACCAACTACCCATTGAGTTTGAGCCAAACTGTCTCCCTTCGCTCCTCCAGCCTACTTAATCCCCCACGGATCCAGCAATGTCCCAGACAGCCCTGTAGGGGGAACCAGAGACCTTTCTTTTCAGAGCCTAAAAGACCTTTCAAAATGCAACAGAGTCCTGGGGAGAAGCTAGGGCTAGAGCCAGTCCCAGGGCCTCTTGAGTACCTTTTCTTTCCCCCCTACAGAGGCCTTCAATAATTTAATCTGGATAGAGTGGTGGGGAGTTTCCCCTACTAATGATGTCTCTCCACCCGTCTATTGGTCCTTTCACTAAAAATCACTTCAGTAAACATTTGTTAAGCTTCCGCTGTTTATAGGAGCATCCCAGATGTACAAAAAGTAAAAATTCAGGGTAAGGTATATCACGAGACACATTCTAGAGCAGCGCAGTCCAGTAAACTTCTGTGATGATGGAAATGTTCTGTATTTGCGCGATCCAACCCCATAGCCACTAACCACACAATGCTACTGAATACCTGAAAAGTGGCTAGTATGATGGAGAAACTGAGCTTTTATTTCATTTAATTCTGATTAATTGACATGTAAATAGCCCAGTGTTGCTAGTGGCTACCCTATGGACAGCACAGTCCAGTCTGGAAAGCCTTGCTACTTCAAATACAGTCTCCAGACCGCAGGCATCAGCATCCCCTGGAAACGTGTAGAAATGCCAAATCTTGGGTCCTGCCCACACCTCCTGAATCAGAACCGGCATATTCTACCAAGATCTCCTGGTGCCTCCCTGCACGCAAAGATTAGGAAGCACTCTTCTAGGGAGAAATGAACTCCACATTCATAGTCAGAAGATGCATACACTTGATTCTCAACCTTATGGCATTTTTGATGCCACTGGAAAGCGTTAAAAAATAAAAAATGCTGAGCCCAGGGCATCCCCCCACAACCCCGAGACTCCAATTTAATTGGTTAGAGTTTTGGCCTGAACATCATGAGTTTTAAAACCTCTCTGGGGGATTCTTGTGGACTGCCAAATTTATAACCATCCCAGAATAGCCTAGAACAGTGGTTCTCCAAATTGGGTGAACACAGGGAGGATCACCAGGAAGGCGTGGAAAACACAGATTGTCAGATCAAACTCTGGGAGTTTCTGATTCATGGGGTCTATGTTAGGTTCTAAGAATCTGCACTTCTAACAAATTTTCAAGTGATGCTCCTTCTGCTAGACTGGGAACTATACTTTGAGAACCACTGACCTCATAGTTTTGTTTTGCTTTGTTTTGTTTTTTTAAAGATTTTACTTATTTATTTGAGAGAGAGAGAGATCACAAGTAGGCAGAGAGGGAGGGTGAAGCAGGCTCCCTGCCAAGCAGAGAGCCAGATGCGGGGCTCCATCCCAGGACCCTGAGATCATGACCTGAGCCGAAGGTAGAGGCTTAACCCACTGAGCAACCCAGGCGTCCCTGGCCTCGTAGTTTTAAAAGCATGGGCTCCACAATCAGATTGAACTGGGCTGAGTCCTGGATCCACATATACTACCTGGGAAAGTTACCTAACTCCCAATCCTCAGCTCCCTAAATTGTGAAATCAGACCAACCGTATTTACTACAGTGAGTGTTAACTCAGATAATGCCTCTGAGATGCTGAGCCCAGTGTCTGCTTTTCACAAGCAGTCGGTAATTGTTCATTATTATCATTATGGTGAGAAGACATACTCACTCATTCATTCAACAAGGATTAATTACATTCCAGGCAAGGTTCTAGGCACCAAGGCACAGCAAAAAAACCAAAATGGCCAATGTCCTTATACAAGGCTGTCGCGAACCTTGCATTCTAATTGATAATATGACACAGATGATCATTTTGCTCTTACAGCACTAATCATAAGAGTAAAAGAAACGAAGGTCAGAGAATTCATTCCAACTGGAAGATTGTGAAAACTTCACAAGGGAGGCGGAGTTAGGGCTGTGCCTGAATGGGGAGAGGGCTGCCAAGGAGGGAGATGGGGCAGACACTCACTCCTGACAGAGCAGGAGGGAACACTCAGCAGGGGGGATGCAACTAGCAGCCTGGTGGAGGGGGGAGGGGCAGGAATTTTAAAAAGAGGAAGGGGAGGCTGGGAGTGGAGGCTGTGTGCCTGGAGTTGCCCACCAGGGGCTGCCTACCCTCTGTGCCTACAACACATCCTGCTTTTATGTTTTTGGCTTTGTTTTGTTTTTTCAATTTCAATACACTGAAAATTCCTCATGTCAGGAAACAGAAACCAGGTGAAGGCTTTCACCATTGAGTATTCTTATCAAATGCAGAGGTTAGGCCACAAAAGGCTGGCTATTCACCTCACTCAGCTGCTGTGGGGTTCTTCAAGCAAGGGAGCGGCCCTGGGGCCAGGCACCCTGCACGTAGAGGGCAACAGAAGGCCTCCTGAGATCCCAGCTGAGCCCTGAGACAACGACCAAGTACTTGCAAAGGAAAGCCTTGTTGTGGCTCCACACGCTGCCTTCCCTAGGAAAAGGGTGACACACGTCACAACTCGTCACCTCAGTGGGCATTCTGAAATTCTCGTTTCTCTCCACTTTTTAAAGTAAAAAAAAAGCAAGAAAGCATGAATTCTAAGGAAAGGAAGTGGCGCCCAGAACAAATGGGTGAAGGCTGGAGAGCAGGCATGTCTGCCTAGTAATTCTCCCGGTCCCAGGAAAAGAAGAAAAACAAAACCATTACATGGAAGTGAGGAGTAGGGAAGGTCCCAGGCTCTAGCGAGACTTCCCCAAGGGTCTCCTTTCATAACACGCCAGAAAAGTACGAGGCAAGGGTGCGGAGGGCTCAGAAGGCCTGCCAGAGGGTTTGGACTCCAGAAGACTGAGAAGAACCACGGGCTCTATGATTTGGGGCAAGTTACTTAACTCCTTTGGGCCTCAGTTTCCACGCTGGCAAAATGGGAATATTAATAATAATTCCCCTTTGGCAGAAAAACGCCCCCCCAAAAAAACATTCATGATAATCCTCAGAACCTGGGAATATGGTAATTTACATGGCAAAAGGCAACCCAAGCAGTAAATTAAGGTTGCTCCTCTGCTGACCTTCATATAGGGAGATGGTCTTAGATTATCCAGGTGGGACCCCAACATAATCACAAAGGTCCTTGGAAGTACAAGGGGGAGACAGGAGGAAGAGTCCGAGGAAGGTAATGACGGACAGCACCATCAGGGAGAAACAATACCAAGGAATGTGGGTGGCCTTGGAAGCTGAGAAAGGCAAGGAAATGGACTTCCTTCCTCCGAGCTTCCAGAAAGGAGCACAGCCCTGAACACAGTTATCCCTGCGCCCAGAGAGACCTATGCCGATCCCTAGCCTACACAGGCGTAAGAAATAAACTTGCATCGTGTTAAGGCACTGCAATTGGGGACACTCGTGTCACCGCAGTGAGAGGAAATGAATAGATCCATCCTGTAGGGTTGTAGGGCTGATGCCTGGAACAAGGAAGGGCGCTTTCTCATTTAGGACGGCGTTATCATTGGTGGGCATCTGCTGTCCTTCACACAGGGTAGGCTGGGCTCCCCTCCCCCGAGGAATGCGCAGGGCCCTGGCTCCAGCCAGGCTCCAGCCGCCGGGCCCGCCCACCATGGGCTGCACCAGCATCCCGCAGAAGCCTCCTCACGTTCCTCCACCCACATAAGCTCTTTCTCCCAAGGCCCTGACAGCCTGTACCTGGCAATTTGGGACTTAATTATACAGCGGGCAGTGTTACCTGCTGTTGCTCCATGCGTATTTATTTTGGTTCCAAATCTAGATTCAAACCTCAGTCTCAAACAGGAACTACGTTTGTCCCTTTCTTGTTGTTATTGTTGTTTTTAAAGACCTGTACTTTTCCTTCTTCTTCTTCGTTTTTTTTTTTTTTACAGACCTGTTTTTATCATCTTTTGACACACAAAGGAACTGTGCCTGACATATATTTATAAGCAGATATCTTCAGTCATTTTAATTGCCCTGTGGCTGGGCACTAACTCATTTTTCTATTTTTTAGGAGCATTTTCTACTTTGTAGTACCGTTTGCCAAAGGCACTGACGTCTAACATGGGCTAGAAGAGCAGGTAGGTTTATAGTTTACAGTTTTTCCACCCTGGGTTCAAGGTCTGTGGCTCCTTACCATCCCCTGATTTCATGAGTCAGAGAAGAGAGATGATGGTGGAAATCATAGCAAGACCAGGAAAGAGGATGGCCAGACAGGCTCCCTTCATCTCAGTGCTGAGCACACAGTAGGTGCTCAATTAAAGCTGGCGAGGAGTGGCCAGTAAGCGTGTGGTTATTTTTTTCTCTATTCTCTTCTTTTAACCACACAAAATGACCCTCAGCGAAACCACATAAATAAATACACAAAGGAGGCACAGCCCGTTGACCCACCTCAGGGATACAGTTCCCCAAAGAAGGAGACAGACAGAGGAGTTCTCCCCAGAGCGTGTTATTCTAGTCTCAGAATAAAATACATCTCTCATTTCAAGGTACATTTATTTTAGTTAGGTAGGGTAAGGATTCTGTGAGAGAAACAAAAATGAATAAGCTGGCGTGTGGGAACAGGAATTAAAATAAGCACCGACTTGCCGCCTGCCAACGTGGATGTCCTCACATCCCACTGCCTTATTTTTGGTTCCATTCTGGTTTGTTTTCTTCCTTGCTACTTTAAAATATGATAGGTAGGTGAGAAAGACAAGCCCAGGATGGTCCTGAAGTGCGTCCTACGGGTAGGGTTCCTTCACTGACTCTGCCTCCCTGCATCCCCTCAGCAGCCCTACGGGGAATTACTCTTATTACCTCCCCTTCACTGGACGGGTGGAAAATGGAGTTTAAGACCAGCAAAACAACCAGGCTCAGAGAGACCCACTGGCCAAGCCCAGATGTGAATCAAGACAGTAACCCAAAGCTTGGCTTGACCCATTCTGCTCTACTGACCGCATGTGTGGAAGCCCCGAGTCTCTCCCTCTCTCTCAGAGCAGATCTGATCCCCAAGGTGGTTAGGTGCCCTGGGACTCAGGAGACACACACAAGCTCTCTGTGTTTCCTGGGTCCTGGAGGCAACTCTAGAAAATGGAGCTGGGCAGGGTGCCTGGGTGGCTCAGTGGGTTAAGCCTCTGCCTTCGGCTCAGGTCATGATCTCAGGATCTGAGATCGAGCCCCACATCAGGATCTCTGCTCAGCAGGGAGCTTGCTTCTCCCTCGCTCTCTGCCTCTCTGCCTACTTGTGATCTCTCTCCGTGTCAAGTAAATAAATAAAATCTTAAAAAAAAAAAAAGAAAGAAAGGAAGGAAGGAAGGAAGAAAGAAAGAAACAAACAAACAAACAAACAAACAAACTGGAGGTGGGCAAGAAGTGGGAAGGAGAGGAGGCATGAGGATGTGTGTTCTTAAGATCTCTTCCCCTCCCTGCCTGCCTGAAGTGAAGCTCTCTGACTAAGGAGAGATGGAGAGGTGCCAGCAGAAATGAGCAAAACCTGCTCAGTCACCCAACCCGGGTGTTCCTCAAAACCCCCAATCTTTTAAGGGTGAGGACAGAGGCAGAAGAGCAGCATGAATATGGACAAAAATTCGGACCAAATCTCGGGCAAACTACCACCTCCCGCCACTCCTAGGCTATGCGACCTAGGACAGGAACGGACGCCTCTGAGCCTGTTTCCTTACTGGCACAATGGGGGGAGAAAATTCCCATCTCACAGATTTGCTCTGAGAATTAAGGGAGTTCATGTGTGTGAGGGGCTCATCAGAGCGCCCAGCACATAGAAGAACTGGAATTAGCCATTATTGGTACTACGCCGCCAGATGCACTAAGATAACACATGTAATAAAGAACATGAATACGATGCTATATAATATGCAACAATATATGATGATAAGAAATCAAGTGTGGTGGGTGATATGCCCTGGGGAAGATAAGGGTGGGGGTCACGGCACTCATCCGGTTTTGTACCCACATGGTTCCAGCCACGCAGGGCTCAGCAGGTGTGTGGGGAGAAGAGAACAGACAGCGGCTTCTTCATCTTACCCCAAACCTCTGCCAGTAAAGGCAGCACCTTTTCATCTTCCAGAAGGAGGGGAGCACTTCCTGAAATGCCCCCACTTAATGGGATTATTCCTTCTGCTTTATACGCCATGCCTCGTGGGAATGTTCATTTTATCTCTGGCAGCTCATCAGCACAATAATTGTTTCATGATGTAATAACCCATGTATTAAATCAGACACGGGAGCCTCCTGGGTAGATTTTTATACTGAATTCTATTTCATGACAGGCTGCCCAGTTGTGGATCTTACCCAAGGGGTTCAGTTACTAAAGAACCACAATTATTTCACTGAAGGTGCTTACTCCTATAAGAGGAGAAAGGTTATTTCCTGTTGTTGTTGTTGTTGTTGTTGTTGTTATTTCATAGTCCAGAAGTTTGTGGGTCTGTTGTCAGTTTCAACACACTTATGCTTCCTAGTGGACTATATAATTTGCTTATTTATTAGGTTCATTTTTTCCCTGTTCTTCCCCCACTGCAATGTCACAGAGTAGGATGTTGCCTATTGTACTCACTGCTGTTTCTTTTTTTTAGTGGGGGCCAGGGGGAGAGAGGCTCTTAAGCAGGCTCTACCCCCAATGTGGAGCCCAATGCAGGGCTTGATCCTACGATCCTGAGATCGTGACCTGAACCAAAATCAAGAGTTGGATCTCAACCGACTGAGCCACCCAGGCGCCCCATTATTCACTGTTGTTTCTTAATCATCTGGAAAAGTGCCTGTCGCATAGTAAGTGCTTAATAAATACTGTTCAATTAATCAACAAATTGAAGCACATTTCGGAGCATATTTTTTGAAGAGCAACCACGGCGGATACAAGAGTGTATCTCATTTTTCCCCCTTTTCCTTTTCACTCTGGTGGGTTTTCACTAGACAAGAACGCAACTCCAAAAATCAGGATTAAATCATATTCACAAAAAGTTGTGAATTTTTAACATCCAAGTTCTCTTCACACAAAGACGTTTTTAGTCTCCCAAGGAGACTCAGCTCCACACCCTTATCCGGGGCGAGAGCTGCTGGCTGCACAGGAGGGGTATCTCCACCCAGACCTGAAGGGGCCTCTTTAATATTTAGGGCCACAAGGGACCAAGAGAGAATGGAGCTTGATGTAAAATTCAGATTCACATAGTGTGAGGACTGGAAGGTACTTTAAGTCCAAACTTCCCATTTTTCAGAAGGGAAAACTGAGGGTCCAGAAGAGCAAACTGGTTGTTGCAAGGCACCCAGTACTCAGAACACAGGCAGGAAGAAAAGGCAGATTCCCTTCCTTCCTTCCTTCTTCCTTTCTTCCCTCCCTCCCTCTCTCTTACTCTCTTCTTCCCTCTTCCCCTGTCCTTTTTCTTGTCTGTCTGTCATTTTTCAGGGTGTGGGCACGCACGTGGGTGCACATGCTTATGTGTCTACTCTTTGCAACAGGAGGGTCTAGGACGAGCCTGTTTAGCAGCCCATACATACTTTTGACTCAGAAATGTGGATGATTTGATTTCACTCACTTCCCAGTCCTTCCCCACAACCTAGATCCCAAACTTCCCACGAACAATGCAAGAGTCTTAGAGGCATTCTGAGCTGAAAGTACCTAAGAAATCAAATCATCTAAACCCACTATTTTACAGCCAAAAACAACAGGCTGAACGAAGGAAAGTGAGCTCCCCAGGTCACAAAGCCAGTTAAGAGCCAAGCTACGGTAGCTGGGACCCTCAGCACCAGGACACATTCAGCTCACTGTCAGGACGCTTCTCTGATTTGTGAGTGGCTCTGATGGTCCCATCATGACGGCTGGAAACCCAGCCTAAGCAAGCACGCCTCAAATCAAGGAGGCAAACTTTTCCACTGAGCGAGTGAATAGAATTCTAATGAGAAAACTAGTAGAAAATAGAATCCTTATGGGATACCCACACAGATACACACCGATATGTGCATACGTGATTACTGCATACATCATACAGAAAGGGTGCTTCTTTTTTTAAATACTTGACACCAGGCATGTAATAAATTCACAGAGCTAGCAAGGACATCAAAAACATATTGCTAGTGGAAGCAGATCTTGGCACAACATTTTTGAAAAATGAGCCATCAATATCTGTACAAACTAAAATGTATGCATTCTTTGATCCAGTAATTCCTCTTCCAGGAACCGGGAACCATCTAGAGAAACAGAACTATCACAGATATGTGCATGAGGATGTTTATGAAAGTACTGCTTATAGCACAAAAAAGAAAAAAAAATCAGGTGGTCCATCCTTAGGGTTATGATGTCATGAACCGTGATACACCAATTTGTAGAATTTTGTGTGACTCTAATAAAATGAATTATTAGAGAGCTGAAGGGACACCCATCATTTATTAGTTTGTGAGAAAACCAAACTGCAGGGTAACGGGATGGACATGCTTATTTGGACGAAGACCACCACCTCTCTCCAACACATCTATGTGCATCCGTGTCTGGGACAAAGGGACAGGAAGGAAAGATGGAAGTCTGTTAACACTAAGCATCCCAGGGAGAAGGCAGGGGTGGGTGCAGGGGGAAGATATGATTGCTACTTTCTTCATACATCTTTAAATGTTTATGCTGACTACAATAATATATATTACTTTGAAAAAAAATTCACACAAAAAATTTCTAAAGACAAAGATGGAAGGAACCCAGAAACAGACCACTGGATCTCATTTCAGCCTCCCTTTTCCCCCTATAGACCCACAGTAGCAGGAACACTATGAGAGAATAATTCAGGGCAACCAAGAGAAGCTCGAAGCTGAACTCTCTCTGCCTCTAGCTGCCATGACCATCGTTTGAGCTAGTTCCTTCTCCCATCCAAGTGTCCTGATCCTGAGGCAGGGAGTGACCTGCCAGGAACCAACAGGAAGTAACCTGCCAAGTAGATACAGCAAATGAGATGTGAACAGAGCACCAGCAAAACTCATCTTTTACCACAGGAAAGGGGCTCCATCTCCTTCAAGGAGAGGGTGGCTCAGGATGCTTGACGCTACCCTGCCCCACAGAGGAACTCACAGCCATAAATAAACCAGGCAGGACCCACTCTACATAAAACTAAGAAGCAGAGAGAAGCTAAGTTTGGCAGGCAGGCCTTCTAGGCACCTAAAGCAGCTTCTGGAAAGGTGGCCTCGTCTCCATGGGCTTCTGTGTTCGGTCCTAACTACACAATGAATGAAAATGACTGACCCACGGAGGCAGAGGTCCTGACTGGGACAGTGTGACCACGAGGTTTCCACTATGATAAAATTGCCCTTCCTGAAGCCCTAACTGGGCCTATCTTCCAGGGTGAGTGTTCCAAAGAGAAATGTTACCACCAACTCCCATAACTTCAGGAGTCGTGCACAGGAATACACAAAACTTTCCTTCTGTGGTGACGGCCCCAGCCTCTGATCCACCACAGCTCGGAAACCAGAGGGAAGAAGGGAAGAAAGGTCGACTTACCAAGCCAACTTCTGTTTAAGTACACAGACACAAACACTGGGGGGACCGTGAAGAAATCTACCACAGAGTTCACTTCCAGCCAGAACCACAGCTTATCGTTGGCTGCAATAAACTGGGGAGAGAGAAATGGAGAAAAATATGAGAGGCACGACACTGGCATTCTAAGTATATGCTTTAGCCAAAGTCTATGTTTTGGGTTTTCACCGGGGCCTAGAGGGAGATATTCTGTCCTTCTCATAGCTATACCAATCACAGGCTATTTCTGTCTGAGAATTCAGTTATATGGTGTTTTCTAGAGAGTGACTGTAGACTCTGTTAACCTTGGAGAAATATTAGGCAATCAGTTTTCCTGTGGCTTTCAACAGCATTATAGGAAAGTCTGAATGGTCTCACCTTCACTAGACTCTAATGGAAACAGAACCCTAAGTAAAGCATGTATGTACTCATCCATGTACACACACATGTGCACACACGTGTACACAAAATCTCCATAATACACACTCTGTACAGCTCCCCTCATAGACAGGCTCTACTACAAATCCTGCAGGTCCCTGAATGCTACCCATCTCCTGCCTCGATTCAAGCCTCACAGCTGTCCCCTCAGGATTCAGCTAAGTGAGCCCCGATAAACATAATTTTAAGAGAAGTTTCTTTTTTCTTCCATTTAAGACAACAATACGTTTGTATTTAGAGAGATGAGAGACATTCAGCCAGGAGAGACATATTAGCTACGTCAATCCCTGTTTCTCCTCCTTGGAATAAGATTTTAACATGTACCTCTGAAAATGTGAAGTTAAGGAAAAAGCTCTCTCAGACACTGAAAATCAGAACATGGGTCTGTTGTCCCCCCTGGAAACACCGGGCTTCATCTCTGCAAGAGCGGAGGCCGGCGGGGCACGGCCCCTGAGTACAAGCCACCCCATGGTGACAGAGTTGTGGGGATCAGACTTACCCGCAGGCCAAAGTAGAGAAGGAAGAACACGTTGAAAGCCATGTCGATCTGTAATGTGAAATCTTTGTAGAAATTCTGGCAGGATTCTATTGGGCTATTAGACGGGAAGAAGAAAAAAGCAAGAGGTAAATGAAAAATATCGTCACGTCTTACACATACTGTGTAGTACTGGAGCTCGGGGTAGAGGACAAAATGTATCTTCATGGACTAAAACATTTGGTCTTTCTACCCTCTGTGATAATCAAGCAAGCATGGCCAAGGGGTCTTTCCATTCAACCATTCAGTCTTTTATTCTTTTATTTGTTTTTATAATTATATATTTATATATATATGTAAATTATGTTTATTATCATTCAACAGTTGAGCTAAAAATCTTAAAAGGATCATGCAGACACCTTGGAGGAAGGACAAGCAGGAGAGACCATCAAATTCCTTAATTTCACATTAACCCTTAAAGAACTGACTTCTTTCTTTCAGAGGACACATACCAAATCTCCAAACAGTCCCTCACACCCTCTAGCACATTGGAAGTAGAAC
The DNA here is from genome assembly GCF_010015895.1 of Lontra canadensis. Lineage (NCBI taxonomy): Eukaryota > Metazoa > Chordata > Mammalia > Carnivora > Mustelidae > Lontra > Lontra canadensis. The sequence goes on along the minus strand of NW_022630997.1, from coordinate 39,143,825 downwards.
CCATTTTCAATTAAACACAGTGGCTGTGTTTGAGACCTCTTGAAAGCCATCGGCTGATGAATAATAAAGGACCCAGGAGCATCTCAGGAAAGCTGTGGAGGAGAGGATCCTGGTTGACATTCTGGCTAAACTAAGTATGGACTTGATGTATAGCGCTCTGATCTGGAGAAAGAAGCATTGCCCAACTGCTAAGTTCAAGACCATTACACCAAAATATTGAAGCAGTACTCTAAGGGTTAATTTTTTTCTTTTTTTCTTTTTTTGGCATGCAAGTTAATTGGCTTTGTGTGTGTCAAGCAGCCAACGCGAACCCCCAGCACACCCTGCTTTGTTCAAGAGTAGACAGTTCAAAAAGGTACTACTATACAAACTGGTACATGGCTTCCGTGTGCTTTCCCGCGTCAAACTGATCAGAGGATCAGTGTGTGAAAAGCCCCAAGTTTGGGGCTGGGTGGGAAGCAGGAAAGCCTCATAAGCATCTCAAAGCTGTGGATGAAAATTCATAGTAGACTGTTATCAGTAAGCAAATGGTACCACTCCGGGTCAGAAACATAAAGAAGGTGAGGTGAGGGAAAAGGGGAGGGAGTACGGGGAGAAGAAAAATACTTTCCCTGGAAGGAAAGCAACGTGGACCTTTGGGCCAGGAGGGCGCTAGCCTGAGAAGTGCAGGATGGAGGATTTCCGAGTACCACCACTTTGGAAATCGCTATACGCAATACCAGTTAGTATAGTTGTACTTCTGCGAGGACAATGCTTAGTTGTTCAACAGGCAGGAATCTGTGCAGTATGGGAATGCAGGGCCCACAAAGAGGTGTGGTGGGTCGGTCTATGGGGCTCTCCAATCATATTACATGCACTGGATTTATCCATTCTTCATCTCTAGAACAAGTCAAACATGCCCTTTGTCATCTCCTACATCACAAATAGGTGGGAAAACCCCCAGACAAGCATGGGGTGAGGGGCATCTACATTTGCATTTACCAACTAAGCAGACTGAAGAAAAAGCAAATGCTGAAAAACATTTCTTTTATAAAGGAAATGACAGCTCCTAGGTTTTCCCTAAGGTGGGGAAGTGGGAGGGAAGACAGCATGGAATTTGCTTCATCCTATGCTGGAAGAAGTCAGGAATCCAAAAGCTAAACCACTGCTCTTTGCCTCCTCCCCTACTTGGGTATTGCTTTAAAGGAAAAAAGGAAAATCCAGACCTACAGTTAGTAAGAGACACTTCTGCAATCCCCAAGCCAGGATAGTGCTTTGTTTCATGTCAAAAACAAGACCCACAAGGTCCACAGGTGTCAGAATTCTTAGCTACTCTAGTCACAGTGACAAGAAGTACATGAACTAGGTTGACCAGAAATCCACTACAGATTCCAAGGGATGAAGAGACAATGCATCTCTGTGCTACATAAGCCGCTGGTATGGTGGGTTACTGAAGAATGGATGGTGTGTGTGTGTGTGTGTGTGTGTGTGTGTGTAAGAGAGTGATCTAGAGAGTGAGGACAGGAAGCTCTGTTGGTAAATGCTGCACTCGTGTTTTTACTTGTACCAGCAGTGACTTCGATGTGCATTTAAATTCATATTCATCAAGATGGACAGTCATAGTCAAAGGGACAGAGAGAAAGTCTTGATTCCCAAGTCTATTTTTGGAAAACCCACTTTCACTTCACCAAGGTCAAACAATAGCCTTACTATTGCCCACACAATAGTTATTGGTGATATATTTGGGGGTCCTGTGAATTTCCTAGCTTCCAAGAATTCCATGGCCTTTGTGGTTAATTTGGTAGCCAACTTAAAATGCATCTTATAGGTAAAACATTTGCTAGGCTGTGGAGGGGAATGGGATAGTGGGGGAAAAGATGTTGCTGAATACCATTGAGGATATGTTCAGCATAAACAGAAGCATATGTTCAAAAGAGCATAAGGAATCAGGCAGTAGCAACTTCTTTCCATTGATCCTTTTCTTCCCTGTCATTTCCACTGTTCCTTCTTATACTGCCCATACTCAAAGGCAGCAAGAGAGGGCTTTCTGCTAAAGGACACTGTGTTGAAAAAAAATATACCACAACAGCACCTCTGATTTACAGAAAACAGTGCTGCAAACATATTACACCTTTTCCTTAGTACTTCTTTCAAAAAGTTTGAACTGATTTAATCACTGTTTCATAGTATTCCTTGAGTCCTAGACTTTGGGCTGAAAAATGAAAGCTGCTGGTACGAGCAGCTTGTCCTCTGGCTGAAGCTTGCCAATGACACCAGTACACTCTGCTAAGATGGAAGAGACAAAGAGCAGAAAACTCTGGGATAAAAGAGGCCCAGCCTCTGCGACCCAGGTAGGACCCGAGTGATGGGGGAGATCTATTTTCTATCCCTTTTAGCTCTTTCCCACTTGCCACGAGAGTCCAAGGAGAAATGTCCTGCTTAGTTTTCTCAAGTGGCAGTAGAACTGTTTATCAGGACCCCCTCTGAGATAAAGCCTCTGAGTGCCTGCCGTTCACAAACTCACACAATCAGAGACAACAGAGCAGAGATTCTAAAGCCCCATCATTTCATTCCCTGAATGGAAACAACCCACAGAGAAGTTCACCGATCTTATAAAAAGAAAATATATAATTCAACAATAAAAGGGCTGGTCATATCAGCCAGAATTTATTTTCCTCCCAAAGAGGTTATTATCTTAATGATTAATGCCCATTGTATGATAGAAAATGAAATACAAACTCCTCTTCCTTCTTGTGTACACTAGAGTTCCTTGTCTGGATACACAGAAGTTTCAAGAGATAGAAAAGAAATCCCCCCCCCCTTTTTTTTTAACACAAAAAATGGTGACTCCAAAGTACACACTTAAATTTGGATCACCATTGCTACGAGGCAGGCCCACATCAGAATAGGCTGTGTGTGGATATATGTTGCCAATAGGAAAAAAAAAAAAAAAAGTGGAGTTTTAAAAACTGAAATAGGGATACTGGTTCTGATCCTTGTAGTAGTAAATGGACTTTCCCTAAATTGTTCCTGGTTAAACTAATGACTTCCCAATGAGAAGACACAAGTTAGTTGGTAAGCTGATGGACTCCTCATTCTTCGACTCCCACAGTCCATGGGTCAAAGGTGATACTAAAACCTTAGGCAAGGTTAGTGTTTTCACCAGGACTCTATGACTGGGACACCTTCAAAAGAACCTCGATCAAGAGCTGCGTATGGTTTAAATGTTGAGTGTAGGAGAGTCATCTTATTTCCTCTTGGCCATCCAGTAAACATATCTGTATCATTTAGTTGTCTATAGAGGAAAAGGAGACTCATCCAGAATGGCAAATGTATCTCCTTCTTCATCTATTTAACAATATAATATCCAGTGAAGACCCTTGAGTGGGAAGAGCCAACAGTCCTTCTTGAAACTGACTTAAGACCTTGTCTCTCCAAAGCCCAGGGCAAGCAATGGCTAGCCAGGTTTTCTTTCAAGGGGCAGGCACTAAGGAGGAAAAAAAATCTCACTTCCGGGAGTTGGTATCCTCTGGATACCTGCATCATCTCCAAAAGGGTATTGAGTGCCCTCTCTTCTCAGCCTCTAAACTCCCCTGGTGTTACCTGAAAGTCTGTTTTCCTGACTCCCTGGGTCTGGCTGCTCAACCTAGTGAAGATATTTCTCTAGGACAGTGGTTCTCAAACTTTAGCATGTACCTGGAAGGCTTATGAAAACACCGACAGGTCCCTTCCAGAGTTTCTGATTTAGTAGGGCTGGGGAGGAGCCCTGGGAATTTATATTTCTAACAGTTTCCCAGATACTGCTGCTTGTCTGGGGACCAAACTTTGAGAACCACTGTTTCAGAAGAACTTTCTTGCAACTACACACTAATTACAGGTGTTGCTACTCGAGAAGATTCCCATTCAGACCTGAACAGAGATGATTAAACATTTGAGCCCACCCCCAGATAACCAGCTGCATACCACTTAACTAATTGCCGAGATCAAGAGGTTAAACAGGTATTTTCACTTTCAGGTGGGAACAAGGGGGGGGGGGATTAAGATGATACGGAGAAGTAATTACCACACCACTATGCGAGCCTCACCAACGAGATTCTAATTAACAGAGTGCCTGAGGAGCACATTTTTCAGTTTAACATTAAAAGGAAAAATGAAGTATAGATGGGGAGAAGTTACGGAGACCATCATTTATAAGAGATCACAAAATGTTAAGCAGTTTAGGGACATCAACAGCAGCACATATCTGAGATGATTTAATAAATAACCACAGGAGAGGGAAGGGACTTAACTGAGGAACAAGATAGCACTTTGTGAAATAATTTCCAACATTTGAATTCTCCTTGCTCTTGTGGCTAGTCCCTTTTTAAATTGGACGGAGCCTTCTCAATTCCCACCAGGATTACAGACCACCAGAGTGCAGGTCCACAGCACTACAGACATGAATCAATACAGTAAGTTTAATGATTCCAGACTCTTCTCCTAGTCTCACCTCTGCAATGTTGTCAGATTAATTTAATTAAAAGAGGTCATTCATCTACCATCATGGCTCCCTCCTGCCTCAGACATCAGCTCTAACCCTGGCTGTGATGAACCTCTGAAACCCAACCTCACTACATGTCCTATTTTATTTTCTACCATCTGCTCCTCGCCAAGTCCTTTGCTACTATGAGCTGGTACCTTCCTTATCTCATGAATGTGACCCACACATTCCTAATTCTAAATTCTATGCTTTTGCTGTGGCCTCTTCAAATGCTCCCCCCTCTTTGTGTTCAAACCTCAGGCAACCTTCAAAGCCAACTGAAAGGCAGAGAGAGCTCAGTAAATTACTCATGCCCTCACTGACCTCCCCCCATCTCTGAATCCCTATTAGCATTAGGAGCGAGGAATTCTGAACTTATAATGTTGATTCTCCTCTAATCCAATATAATACCACTTGGTAATTGTATAGAGCTTGCACGTACTATTGCATTTGGTCCTTACAACCTGGCAAAATAAAGCAGACCGTTTGTTGTAATCCCCGTTTTGCAGACTTCTGAGAAGCAGAGTCTCAGAAACCCACACAAAATCATGTAGCTAAGTGGAATGGTTCAGGCCGAGACCGAACAGACTTTCTGCCGCACCAGAAAGGAGACTTCTTCTCCAGAAGAACTGCAACATCCTTGGAGAGGTAAAAGAAACATAAGATACAGCATCTACTATGTATAGACACTGGCATGGAGCTTTTTCAAAAACAACGAGGGTGGACTGATTTATAGAGGAGGTGAAACTGCCCCAGGAAAATTTAATGTGTTTGCCGAGTGGTCTGGGAAATTTCAGAGGGAGCTGACCTGTCCAACTTGTGTCTAACCCTGCTTTGTAAAGACGGTCATACGGGACATTACTAACCCCCGGGAGTGCTTCCGGGGCCCCTGAGGAACTAGTGGCATCGTGGAGCATGACCCCATCTGCTGAAGTAAATTCCTCTCCTAGTTATCCATCTGCTTAAAGGTGGATGACCCTCAAAATGCCCTAATTTTCTCTTTATCCTCTCTTATTCTAAAAGAGCAAGAATGGATATAGTAATGGACAATGTTTGGATGCTTTGAACACTTCTAATTATGGAATAGACTGTAAAGTTTTGCATCCCATTCTAATCAACTGAAGTAAAGAAAAATGATAACATCGTATAGTCGTGGAGACTATGGAACTTATCTGCAACTGAGAGGGAAAAAAATCTAAACGATTGGATGTTTTTCTAATAACATCTGGATATACTGGATAAGCCAAGTGCCTACAAAATAGAAATAAAAGCCCCTAGCTGATCAGAATACTAGGAGAGCAAAATATTTTTAAAGGGAGGCAATTCTTTGCAATATACTCCAAGTTATTGATATTATTATTACTCACATAATTTTAGATCTCAGAAAAATACCTTCTAATTTAATAGCAATAATGGATTTAGTGCAAATGACAAGATAGTAATTAACCACTGAGAAAGTAATAATCTTTATGTAGAACGTTTGTCTTCTAACCTAGACAGCACTCCAGGTCTCGAATGGATCCAAGCTGAAAGCTTTCTATGCTTTAGCTTTCATTAGTGCCCCCATTTTAACTACCTTGTCAGAGTTATGTATTTAAGAGCTTATCTTTCCAACATTAGTGCTTTTAGTGTTTACACTGAGTGGAGCATATTCAATAACTTGTGTAGGCTCTATCTCTTTTACCAAACAGAAGCCAGCTTCTCCTGCAGACCATTATTTTGACTTTATCCCATATTATCTGAGTAGATATCTTCTACGATGTTATTATTGTTGATGGGGGAGTTTGTGTTCAGTCACTAAACAATACGAATGACAATGACCTCAAAAGGAGCCTTTTCTAAATCTTAAAACACTTGTTTTAGACCTTGCAATGGTTCTAATGTGAACAGAAAACACTTTTTGTTACTTGATCCCAAGCCAGTTTGTTAAATGGCTTTGTTGGGAAATCTTCAAGTTATGGGTTTGTATCAATAGGTCTATTAATCTTTCTGACAACATCAGGCTTCCAATTATGCCTCCACTCAGTTGATGAGATATGAGCCAATATCCACAAATATATGCCTCATTAGGGTCATGGTGAAATGAATTGGAACAAATGAAAAGGTGGTATATAAACCCTTACTGCTCTGGGATCCCATGTGCTCTGCCTTCTTGAGCTCGGACTGTTATGGAGAATCCTGGAACAATGATAGTGGTAGACTTCAGAGCAGTTGTATGGCTCAGGGTACCTACCTGAATAATTGCCCTAATAATTAAACATTCGTCAAGGAGACAAAATTACATAGATCGCCGATGAAGAGAACAAAATACGTCAGCTCCTTATACACTGGATTTCTCAGTGAAACACTGATAATCTGTTTTCATGAAACTCAGATGGTGAAATCGCTGTCACTTTCTGACAGAGTTCCTCTAAATTTTCTCACAAGGTTTCAAGATGCTATCTGAGCCTAGGGTCTTTTTCTCATCTTCACTCCTTATCATTTTATCCATTTAGGCACCCAAAAAATTAAGTCAAAACCAAAATGTGGGCACCACGGGACACTACTAATCCCCAGAAGTGCTTCCAGGGCCCCTGAAGGGTAGTGGCATCGTGGAGCCTGACCCCATCTGCTGAGGATAAGTTCCTCTGCTTGTGGAGAACATAACTCTTAGTTACTTGTCTGTTTAAAGATGGATGACCCTCAAGACACCCCAGTTTTCTCTGATGGAGTTGAGAAGTTGACCTCGAGAACAGATAAGTTAGGTCGTTTTGTAATTCGATGGAAGAGTTAAAATTCCAGCTCTGTTGTTATTAGCTGTATAACTGTAGGCAAATAATCTGAATTCCACACCTTGATTTTCTCATCTGCAAACTGGAGATAAGAATACAAACCTCAAAGCCTGTTTCAAGAATGAAATCAGATAATGAGGAAAGACTAAGTGCTGAATAGGTGATTGTTATTTTTAAAACTAAGGTAATAACAATAGTGATAAATAAGGACTGTTTGTAGAAAAATGCCAAAAAAGGCAATCATCCAAATGAACAAAAACTGATAGAATCAATTATTTTGCACTTAATTTTCCATTTGTACCTGCTTTATTGCTTCCTTATCGGGTGCTGTAATATAATTCAAATGCCCAATAGGTTGTGCAGGGAGCTAACATCTGGTGTCATTCTATATATTAGAGCATTACATTTGGGTAATATTAAAGAAGGAACACCAGGGAAATTATATTTCCATGAAGGCAGCCACATAGTCTCATAAATATTAAATAATTAACCAAGATTTCCTGACAGAGAAAGCCATGAGTCACTTTAATGAGTGGCCACAAGAGGTTGTGTATTTTTTTTTCCCCCAGGTCTTTAGCAGAAGAGAGAGTTTCATTTGCCTAGTTGGCTTACCGTGAATCTGGAGGAGAGACAGGGGAAGCAACCAGTAGTCTGTCTCCTAAAGATCTCTTCCAATTCTACGTCCATAAGATCATGTATTTCTTCACTGTTGGACTTTTGGAATGATGTCCAAGACAACCTACCCACTAATGCTTGTTTTCTCCAATTTGTCTACAGACCACAATTATTTCAATCACAGTTGTTATCAGACTGGAATTAGTGTTCATATTTGCCAGCAACTTTTATGTAATAAATCAGAGTTAAGCTACTACATGAAACAGAGTCTTGCCAAATGAGTGCTGCTTTGGTTCTCACTGAACTGTCTGAGAACCCATGACCGACTGCTGCTTACTCTTATTTCTCTACCTCCATCGACTCAAGCCATCTCTTCCTCAATAAACTCTTGTTTATTTAGTAGAGGGATGGGATGAAGTAGATAATTCAAAAACACACACACATACACACACAAGTACTACAAACAGACTGAGAATTCTTCAGGGGCAGGGTCAGTGAGATGTGTGGGTGGGGACACATGCACACACACGGGCTCATACCCACAGCCTTCCAGCACAAGTGTATGACCTCTATCCAACCCCAGCCTCACTCTGGGGCCATCCACAAAATAGGATTGCTTGGGTGAAGTGATTAGAAATGGGGAGAAGAAAGAAGAAGTTCCAGGTCTGAATGAAGAAGAGGGAACCCAGACACATTGCCTGGCAGGAGTGGGGGGAGGTTGGGAGGGGAGTCTGCAGTTGCCCTAACACCTGGAGCCAAACTACTCTCATATCTACAAAAATGTAGACCTGAAAAAGGAAGACAAGAGGATCCATCCTAACACTACTGGATATTAAATGTTGCCACACATGTGCCGAGAGGCCCATAGACAATCATCTCTTGCCAGTAATAACCACTAGTCAGCTCCTAAGCACTGGGGGTAGGGGTGGGGGGATTGGTCTGGTGTCACCATTTCTTAAGGAGAGAACAACCAGGAGGAAGCAGCCTAGGGGCACAGTTTCAAGGCACTTCAGACTCAAGTCTTCCTAAATAAACTATGAAGGTCTCATAATGGCATAGTGAATGGTAGAGGCCCCTACAGTTGAGCAGATGGGTTGGGATTCCCACATTATAATAGTCTTTCAAATCACCAAGGGACCTCTTTGAGCTGTTCTGGGGCACAGACTTCAAAATCCTCCTGTCTGAACCTTCTTCTCCTGATGTCTGTCTTGGATTCTTCAGGGTATTTGCTGGTCATCCTACCAGTCTCCTACTTAGCTGATGCCCTATACTCCCACCCCTGTCCACCTCCCTGGCTTTAATGTAACCCTGACCCACCTGAACAGCCTAACCTTGGCAATGCCTCCTTATTATAAGTCTACCTGCAAGGATTTAGAGTGGGAAAGCCAAAACTACACAGCCAAGCCCAGCCTGCTCTGGGTCCCAGACTGACAGCCTCATCAGATGGGGCTAAGAGGCTGCAGGGAGATCCTTCTCCTGTTCCTTTCATGGAACTCCAATTTCCTGCGAGCAGCCGAAGAGACCTAGATCTGCTATAGTTTCAATCTTGCTATCTTCCAGCCACATCTGGATCCAAGTAGAACGGGCACACATCTCCTCGGTGGTCTCCTCTGAAGAGCTTCAATGACAAAGAACGCCAGTGTTGGAGGCCTGCCCGGTACCGATTTGGGGAGGCTCGAGAGCATTAGGGAAACAATAATTATGTAAGGAAATAGTGGTTCCATTTATCTGCTCTGCTTCGCTTTGAAGAATAGAAAACACCATCCCATAACATATATACTCACCACCAGGACACTGGCATTTGGTAAAAGCTACGCATGAATGAATATGTGATGCTAAAGGATAATTATGATAGTTTTGTTTCTGACATCCTGAGGTTGGTTTTTTTTTTTTTTTTCCTTTTTGGTTGAGTTTTTTGTTTTTTGTTTTTTTTTAAGAAGACACCGAGAAAGATCTGGTACACGTTCTTCTGACATCTGGCATAGAAAACAATTATACCTTTATATTACACAAGAAAATAGCCGTGTCTTCGCTCTGTCTTTGGCTGACAGCTGAGGCGTGGACGTTTTGTAAGTATTCCTATTTAGGAGTTTTGTTGGGAGCCCAGCAGCCTCACAGCCAAAAAGGAGAGTCTGAGATGTTGCTGATTAGAAGTCAAGAGTCTGCTGAGTCCAAAGCAGGCGTCATGCCTTAGGAATGCCATAAAGTGACCTGGGCAGTGGGTACTAACACTACTGCAGAAAATCAGAGGTGACAAGTTACCTTTAGAGACAAGTTGTCATCATTAACACAGATAATGGCAATGGCTTGTTAAGCCCTATGATTATATATGATTATATCTTCAAGTACACACTCCTCTGATTTCCTCTTTACCTCATGGAAATAACTTCTTATCTCCAAGAACATTTCTTTTCCTTCATGTTTTCTTTCCCATTTACTTCTGGTTAGCACTGGAAACCACTGATCAAAAGTGTCCTGATCGTATCTCAGAAATAATAGCTCCATCATATTAATGGGGTCTACCTGACTTCTGGATCCACATTCAGAAAGTAATATCAAGAGCTGTTGTGTGTGCCCATCGGGGTAAAGTTTCTTTTTCCTTGCTGCCTTCTGTGTTCTCCTTTTTAACGCTATTGCCATATCTCTGGTTTTCTCTAGAGTCATTTTCCCCTCATTGTAAAAATAAAAGTTCTGTGAGAGATCCAGGATGCCCCCAGGAAGCTGAAGTCTTATGATTCTCTCCTTTGTCTCCATAAATGGATCCATTTAACCCTCCTCTATGTTGGGTTTCAGAAGCCTTTCATTTTATCTGGAAGCACTGTGTTTTTCTGAGAAAAAGGAGTGATCCCTTTACTGAAGAACCCCAAAGAGGAGAATCAGTTTCCTTCACCAAACCCCCAGATGAAGGAAAGCTCTGGCAAAGTAAGAGCATGTTCTCGTGCTGGTCAGGATCACCTGCTCCGCATAGGTCTACACTGTAATTCCATCTAAGCTCCTTTCAAAAAGGGAAATGCTTCCATTCAAAGGGCCTTTGTTCCAGTTACCAAAAGAACATGTTATGAAATTCTAAGCAAAGTCTATTTCTGTAGGGCAAATAGGATATGTTTAACAGAATAAGGGAAAAAACATTGTGGAAAGAACCTCAATCTACTGAGCCCCTGGATAGGAGGAAATCAGGATTCATGAGGAAAAATAAAACACAAGATATGAAGCTTACAATTCTGTGTCACTATGACTTCTTAGTGCAGAGTTTTAATCTAAGAGGCTCTAGCAAGCTGGTTCCACTAAGAATTCTCTAGGAATTCTCATTCCTGCTATAGGATTATCAGAGTTTGGTCATGCCCACCTGTCATCATTCTCAAATGACAGTCGAGGTATGTATAAAATGTAAAGCATTTATTTATGTGAAATAACAAAAATCCAGTTCAAAAAAAAGATCCTAACAATTATTTTGTATAAAAGTTTATTTTGAAAATAAAACAGATGGGGGGAAAAAGAGGAGGAAAAAAAACATGTTAAAAAAAAAAAAAGAAAAGCAGTTTTAAAGGGAATCATTAGTCAACCCTAAGGCAAAAATAGATCTCAATGAGAAAAAATGATCACAATTACTAATGAGTTAACACGGAATGCAGTGGCAACATGTTTCGATGAGTATGGTATTCCTTCATTAGACTACCATTTGACATCTTTTAAAGTTGAATTAGTGACACTCCTGTTTGCACAATAAACTAAGACAAAAGCCAGTGATTGTATTTCTCAGGACATTTAGCCCAAGAATTTTTTTTTTAATTTAAATACACATATTTAGAGACTTATTAATCTCATTAGCTCTACACAAAACCGAACTAGGTAACAGTGTTCAGAATGATGTTATAAGGCACCATAATAACTGGCCATTTAGAGCACATCCATGCAGAGCTGGGAATTTGCAAGACTGATCATCAGGTAAGTGGTTAATTACTTGGAAAACCGACCCTGACTTCTAAATCCCACATGGTTAGCCTTTGCTCAGAATACATCTAAAAACAGGAGGTTTATTTCTCTCTTTCCCATTGCTTCAGTCTTGAGTTTTCAAGGGACAGGGTGGCCTTTGTGGCATCACAACAAATTGGGGGCCCACGAAGGTGTCCAAAGAAAACCCTAAAACCCAGTGCTTTAGTGTACTCGAAAGCTTGCTGCTTCAATCCCACACATGCGCCCAGTGCTCATGACATTCAGGTCCGGGCCTCGGAGGGGAGGGGGGGGCGTTGTGGCGGGGAAGCTAGCAAGCATGCATGGGCAGTGCAGGAAAAGGGTCTGGTTAACCTGGAGGCAACAACCGGAAGGGTGAGGTTGCAGCATGCAGTGAAACCACAGCTTGGCCTTAGCTGCCATGCAGAAAAGACCTACATCAAAGAGTCTGAGGTGCGGCTCCTGGGTAAGAGTCGATATGAGAGAGGTGAGTTACTTCAGCAATGAAAGACATGGGCAGAAAAATGTTCAAACCACTCTAAACAGAACACTGTACAGAGCACTGGCATTACACGCGCGAAGAGGCAGCCTAGGGGACGGTGGTGGGGGGGAGACGGAGGAGGGAAGGTGAGGACAGAACTGGTCGTCACGCGGATGAGATGGTTTCCCTGGCCATCCTTTTCGAATGCATTTCTTGTCATAATGTACGTTGCTTCAACAAATAACCTCATTAGTGTCTTTAACATCAACCATGATTTTTAAGATGTTTTGAAAATTCAGGAGAAGCAAGGCATCAGTTACATAAAGATACACACCATGATTTCCTGTGGTTACAGTTCGTTATACAAGCAGAGCTGAGCTGGTCAGATAAATAAGAGACAGTTAAGTGCCAACATCCTTAACACGTTGGTTACAGAACTCACAGTGACTCCCGGGGTGTAACATGGCAGATGAAGCAACCCAACGCGATCATAAAAGCTTGGGGCAGGGCAGAATAGGTAACCCTAGGCAACCACTGCCCCAGGAAGGCTAGACTTATGACCCTGAATTTAAACCCACTCCCAAGGGGTGCCATCTTTTCTTCATCCCAGCATACATGGCAGGACAGAAGTAAGTTCATCAACATGTACCTTGACCATTCCACAAAACCTTAGTCAAGGTGAGACCCCCCCTCCCCGCCCCCGAAAGTGTTTTTATCAAAATCGACTGATGAGAAAAAAAAAGTTCTTCCTAAAGGAGTAAAAATAGTACTGATTCAGCAGGAGCCCATCTAGTGCCCCTCTGAGGTCAAGGCCACATGGGGTCTCTGAGAACTGCCTTCCTGTGAACTGCCTGCTTCACATCTGCTCTCTTTTCTCCTCCCCCTTTGCCTCTTGTGATCTCTGACACACTGAACACAATGCAAACGATGGTATGCTCTAGCCCTCACTCACAATTTCTTCTTCCTCCTGGTTCTGATCAGAAATAATGGGAGGAAAGGGCGCTTCTCTTAAAATGGGCTCCCGGAGCTCAGCCTTCTCCCCTGCAGTCGTGATCACAGCCCCGAGGGGGGACACAGACTCCGTGTGAAGGAGCAGGATGTGATCTCAGCCTCACATGTTCTCTGAGAGCTGACCGTCCACTAAGACAACGGGTGGAAGACAAGGGTAAGAAAGGAGCACGGGGCTGCTCCCTGTCCTAGCCTCCGCATGCCTCAAGTTACAGCTATTTCTACTTGGTCACCACTCATTTCTTCTGATGAAGAACAGAAAAGCTTAAGTTGAATGACATGTTTTCAAAGCGGTTATAGTTTGGAACAAAACTTTAACAGTCTGTATGTACATTCATTCAATAAATTCCTCTGAGGGGGCGCCTGGGTGGCTCAGTGGATTAAGCCGCTGCCTTCGGCTCAGGTCGTGATCTCCGGGTCCTGCTCAGCGGGGAGCCTGCTTCTCCCCCAACTCTCTGCCTGACTCTCTGCCTACTTATGATCTCTCTCTCTGTCAAATAAATAAATGGGACCTATAAAAAAAAATAAAAAAAAAATAAATTCCTCTGAGGTTCTTTTGCGACAGGCACTATGCTAGTTTGGGGGACATAAAATTCAACCAAACATGGTTCCTGTCCTTCAGTCATTTTCCATTTAGTAGAGGAGTCTACCCAGACTTTAATTTCTGGAAGCATATATGCAACAGTGCCTTGCTTCAAAATCCTACCACAGGACCTTAAGGATGTTACTTCATTTCTCTGGACCTCAGACTCCTCACGTAGGTAGTAGGTAACTCTAGGCAGATTGTTGAGAGAATTAATGAGTTAGTAAATGTTAATTGTTTTGTTAGTGGCTGGCACATGGAAAATGCTGTGTCATTTGAGCTATTACAATCATTAATAGTCAAATACAGATAAGAAACAAAGGGCTCCAGAAAAGGTGGCCACTGCTTAACTTTTGAGTTAGGTTATGAGTGATGAGTACAATCTGTCAGGGACAGAAGGCAGGATACTGAAGCAGAGGGATAAACATGGGCAGAAACCTGGAGGCACCAGAGCACACAGTGCATTCTGGGAATGGAGGGAGGGGGCTCCATATGACCAGAGCCTAAGTAGACTGTAGGGTCGCCAAGAAACAGGGTCGGACAGAGACTGAGGTATCTGTGCCCCTCAGTGGCAGCATGTCTAGTTTTATCCTATTGGAAACAGGGAGTTGACAGAAGCTTGAATGCAGGAGAATAAGGCCATTATCTTGTAGGAAGTTAACTCCGGTAACGTTATGGAGAAGGAGTCAGAAGCAGGAGCAGGTGGAAGCAAAGAGGATAATTAGTCAAATTAAATTCCAAAGGGAAAAAAGTCACCGATGCAGATAATAAGATAAAAACTGTCGTTGTGCCACAAAGTATCCTAAGATCCTGGAAAACACCCCTTCTTCAGGGCTGGATGCTGCCAGGACCCCCTAGGGAAAGGGATTACCCACCGTCTGGCTCCAGCAGCCACCTAAGCACTTGGCTGCTTCTCTCACCCCAGTACTCCCCATTGTAAGAGTCTTTGCGTCACAGAGCATGCGTCTCTTCCTCTTTGGAAAGGACCTCCTCTATTTAGAAGCTGTTCTCTCTGCTTTTTGGAGAGCAGTCTCTAAATTATACTTAGAATCTCTACACGGTGGACAAACTCCAGTACCTTTAATGGAGGGAGGGCACCCGTACGTACTTGCCACTTGACAACAATGACAAATTACATGTGAACGCAGCTAGGTACATCCAAGAGTTACAGCTAACACCTTCTCTGCCTTCACCCTCTCCGCTCACTGTCTAAAGACCTTGGTTAGCAGTTATCAGCAAGCATCATACTGCACTACCTCCTGAATATCCAATCAAACCCTATGTGCATCTGGGCTTCCACAAGTTTTCTTTAGAGACTTGGATTTCCTCAGATCCTTGAGAGCTGCTGAGAACATGAATTTTGAAAGGTGCAGCTTTCTTTTGGTTAGAGTCAAGACAGCAAGAGGGAGAGGGCCCTTTGTGAGAACGTGTCTCCCTTTAAAAGTTATTAAGTGTGGTGATCACTAAGCCCAAGTTTCAAGGACAAATGTGGTGGGAACTCTGTACCCTCAGCTGACGAGGCAGGGACATGAAAGATCTGTTTGTGTATTGCTGTGACCATGTGATCATACTTCTTTGGTGGGTTCTCGTTTGTTCTAAGTGCATTCTAGGTGGAAGCCAGGAGCAGAGGACAAATGCTGACCTGGTGGGGGTGGGGAAGAGACAAGAGCCCTTTGCACTTAGGACTTGAAAAGAAGAAAACATGATGAGCTGAAATCATGGCGGAAGCCCAGACTGGTACTGTCTACAGTGACTGCTGCTGCGTAATTAGCAGACACTCAAGGAAATGGGCAGCTCAGCAGGAAGGCATCTTTGTGGGGCAGCCGCTGCCACAGGGAACGATTCCAAAGGAGAGTGTGATAGGTCTTAACTAAAGCTAAAATAAAAGGTCCCACCTAGGTGGCTGCTGCCGCTGAAGAACGGAGGAAAGAGTAGGTATGTCTTGTCTGGGAAGAGGGTGAGTGTTTCCCAGCTACCTAATGCCTCTCCTTTTCTCTCTCGACTGGGAAAAAAGATGGATACCCAACGAAAGCCGTTCCCTCCCTACGGCTGCCCTAGTAGGTGAAAAAACACAGACACGCAGACCTCCAAAGAGCGGCATGAGGACCTCTTCACCTCCCTGCAGTTACTCTCCTGACACTTATAGGACAGAAACTGACTGGAAATTTGCGAGAGCTAAGACCGCCTGTCCATGTCCCTGATGCCTTTCCCAGCAACTCAGTTAGTAGATCTGCTTCCCCTTGCTCTTTCAAAGCCTGTGCTTCTGCCAAGAATAAGGATGCCTGTGTGCATCTGTGTAAGATTTGAGAGGAGCGTGTCGAAGTGAGAGTAACTTTTCAGTAGGTAGCAAGTTTACAATTTGATCAACAGAACCATCCAAGCATCAAGGATGCTGATATTTGGAGAGGCTAAAAAAAGAAAACAGATGATTAAAAAAAAAAAACAAACCCCACCCATACTGTATTTACAAGTGGTTTACGGAATAACAGTTGGCTTTTAGTTGATTTCAAACCTTAGTCTAAGTCGTTCCGAAATTAATACCATTTTTAAAAATTCGTTCAGTGTGACTTTGTAAAAATTTTGGTGTATATTTTTCCATTTGTTTATTTTTCTTTTTAAAAATTTAGCTTCTCACAAGGGAGTTTTCTTTGTGCCGATGGAAGATATCAGACTTCTGACGGGGAAGGGAAAAAGAAAAATCCAAATGATAAGTGCCCTCAAACAGTACAGAAAAAAAAACTGCCTCTAAAAATGGGCAAGGACGTAAAAAATGTCCATACCTGAGTACTGTGTTGTGGTCCCATCGATCTCCTGGTTTTAATAATGTGTTATGGCTAATGTGACATACAATAGTATGGTTGGAGGAAGGGTACACAGAAACTCTGTATTGTTTCTGTAACTTTTTGAGAATCTTAAATTATTTCAAAATAAACTTATAAGAAAAAAATAATGAGTTACTTTGCCTGCTTGGTTTTACTTTAGTTGGGGGTCAGGTTAGTGGTGATTAAGAGGATCAAAAAGATATACAAATGGATTTCTTTAAAAAGTGTTTATTTGGCACCTGTTACAGGAGTAGTACTATGTTCAATCCAAAAAGACACAAAAGAGGCATAGGGTAGACTGGAAATACCAATCAATATTCACTACCGTCCTTCCTTCTCAGAGGAATGCTAATTGAGGCAGAGATGTTGTTTATTAACTTTACAAATTATCAGAGACAATCTCTCAAGACAGAACAAACTGTCAATAAATGTAGGTCAGTAAGGTGATAAGGAAGCTCCTAGAATTCACCCACAGCTCTCCTCAGGTAAGCAGATGTCAGGTGATAAGCTGTCACTCTCCTCAGGTAAGCGGATGTCAGGGGACAAGCGGATGTCAGGGGACAAGCAGATGTCAGGTGACAAGCTGCATTGAGTAATGCTACTACTGATGTTATAATGACCACATAACATGAAGCTGGTTCCGGACGAAGCTACTCTTTACCTTGGTTTTTCCACCTCTTTCCCTTCCCAGAGCTCAGTGCTTGCCTTACTGAGGAGCCAGTGGCTGATAACTGCTTAGTTAAGGTACGAGGCAATATTAAAAATTACTGAGATTTTTCTAAAAGACAACGAAAAAGTCTTCAAGAATGAATTTATAATTGCAGATTTTCAGATAAGTTGCAAGTAAGAAAGAGATATTCTGGAGTAAAGGGGGTCTCTGCAGCACGCCCAAATCACCCAAGGGTAGCCATCTACTCCACCGACTAAAATACTGCTAGTTTGTGGCAATTCTACTGAAAATAGAATCAAGACCAAAATGAGGCAGTAAAGATGGATCCTTAGAATGCCAAAGACTTCACAAGTAGCAGGTCCACTGCTTTATCTTTCTGAGAAGCTTCCTCTACTGGGAACAAAAGAAAATTAGAGAAATGTGCAAAGAATAAAATCTCCTGGAACTGAAGCCCTGCAAATAAAAACCTGGGAAGAACCACTTCAGTCCTTCCTGAAACAGAAGATGGGGCACTGCTGTTAATCTAACACTGGCTGGGTTCGCAAGGAGTCTGCAACCTCCACCTTTCTCTAGCTGTTTAAAGGATAAACAAGAAAACCAACTCGCCCTGGAAACAAACGAGTTATTCAAACCTCTTCCCGAAAGAGCTGGGAAAATCCCACTGTGCAGAAGGATCCTATCCTAACTGCAGTAATTTTCCTTAGGAAATTCTTAACCAGGGGAAGAGAGAAACTCACAGAATGATTCACTGGCATCTGTAAGAATGCATACCAGCTAAGGAAGATGGGCTGCTGAACACCCTTGTGTTTCACACCCTTGCTATTCCCTAGAAAACTCTTCTTTATCCACTTTTGAACACCCAGCTCAGTAGTTACCTCCTCCAGGAAGACCTCCCTGATTGTTCCCTCACCTAGAGTTAACTAAGACTTTTCCTGGGTTTTCCCTTTCTTGATGAGTGCTTCTGTTGTGGCACTTATCATTCAAGCAGTGGTCATTGATCTGTTTGCTCATCCACTTCCCTTCCCTGCTGGACTGTGAGCTCGTTAAGGGGACAGGATTTGTTCTTTATGTCTGTGTTTCCATTAGCACTGTGTCTGTGGCAAGAGACAACCGATATTTAGGGAGACGGGGAAAATAAAAGATGGAGGGAAGAAATGGAAGGATCTGGGGAAAACTAATTATTAATCTAACACTATCAAGATGAGGAGCCAAGCCTACTAGAGAGATCCCATCTTCTGACATGACTTTAAATGGCCCCAGGATCTTGTAGGGATTAAATCATATGACAATTATATCAGCTATAATATAACTAAAATCCTCAAAGTGTACAGTGTCTTCAATGGACTGATATATGGATTCCTCCCGTGCCCCAGAAGTGTTAACAGGTTATTTCACCTTGATGTGATTCTCACCTACAACAAGATTCTAAGCCCTAAATGGGAATGGTCTTGGAGACAACAAGATTCACCACTCCGTGAAGTCATTGGACCTATTAGCCGCAAAAAGCCAAAGCCCCTAGAAGATTGTGGGAGATTCTGAACCCTTAAAAGGAACATCTCCCCTTGGGCATTTGATTTCTCTGAGTCATCAGACATCACTAAAATAAATGCCTAAAACCAAATTAAAACTCATTTCTCTTAAACAAATGGATGTGATTTTTTTTTCCTTTGTATGGGGACTTTCTCCTATCACTGGGTGGCCAGGATGGAAATAATATACACAGATGACTGGAGTCTTAATTCATTCTTTCCTCGTTTCTTCAAATGATGTATATTTGTGTTGTAGATCAGAAAGTTTGGCCCCAACTTGACATAAGCATATTAGCAGCATAAACCAAAGCTCTAAAGATGTCTGCCAATCAGATGTTAGGAGGTAAACTTGGCTCTCTCTAGCTGATCTACTTCTCCAGGAACCAATCCAAAGAATCAAGTGTTGAAGTAACAATAGAAAGAAACAAATTAAAGGGTCCTTGTAAAAA
The DNA here is from genome assembly GCF_010015895.1 of Lontra canadensis. Classification (NCBI taxonomy): domain Eukaryota; kingdom Metazoa; phylum Chordata; class Mammalia; order Carnivora; family Mustelidae; genus Lontra; species Lontra canadensis. The sequence continues at coordinate 39,124,448 of NW_022630997.1, read as the reverse complement.
CCCAGTGGGTAGGAATTTAGATGAGCATTTGAACCTAAAAGTTCTGCCTACAGACAGACTAGTCTTACTGGATATGAACCAACATTCCCCATTGTTCAAGTAATGCTCAGTACAATATATTCTAACCTTCAAAACCTACGATAATGATTAAGGCAATCTTACATCAGCGAAGATGTGTCCTATCATGGTTTTTACCCCGTGCTGCACATGTGATGAAGGTTCAATTTGAGACTACCTCTGAACCAAGCATTTAAACCACCTAACACTGACTTTCTTTTCATTTGTCCTCTCAAATCAGCATATATTTTGATGGACAGCTCCTTCCAGTCATCATTCTCCCTAAATATTAAGTGGATTAAAAAAATCAGTATTATTTTCTAAAAGGATGTGAAATTGCAACAATTTTCTAAGTTGCCACAAGCTTCTGAAACACCATGCTCTGTGTAAACAATTCTAAAGAGACTATCTATAGCTCTGTGTGAGCTAACTAATAGTAGAGAAGAAAAGTTGAAATAATATTTGTTTATTATGAGTAGCCACAAAATTGCAAACATCAAAACACTTGCTCAGATGAAACTATGAACAACTTGATACCATAGTGGGAACAGAAAAAAATAAAGCCGTTCGGTGGACCCATTTGCTAATGAGCCAGTTTCACCAAAAAGAAGGACAACACTAGTTACATTTAAAGCTTAACATTGATCCCATCAAATATAAAATACCTTTCCTCAGTTAAATAATTATCTATTAGTACTAATGCAATTAAATTAGAACATCATCACTGAAACTGGAAAAAAAAAATTTAATGTCATTGTGTCCTAACTCACTGAATAGTTAAAAGAGTTTTGAGAATTCCCAGCCTGACATTAACTTCATTGTTTTTCAACTCTGTGGAGGTGTTTTAAAATTCCTGGAGCGGAGTTGTGGTGTTTAAGTGAGTTAAAATATGACAGGTGCTTAGGCGTGGTTTGCTGGCATCTCGTAAGGGCTCATTAACTGCTACCCGCTGACGTTGTTGATAAAGGGAATGCCACAGACTAAGGCTCTGTCTGCTCTCTTTGCCCTGCAAACTGGACCTCCTTTGCTTCTGGAGAAGCCCCCTATACTGCACCTTATTCTTGCTCTTGCCCACCAAGCTCCAAACACACTCACCTTCGTTGTATTCCTCCAAACCCCCAAGTTTTTGTCCATCTCTACTGGAACGAAAGCTCCATGAAAGCAGAAAACGAATGTGTCTTGTTTATTGCTTCACCAGAATCTAACCTCGTCCCGGGGACGTGGGACTCAATAATCTTGGCTAAAGAAATTTAAAGAATACAAGGAGGATCAAGGGAAGAAATAAAAGCAAACCAGGAACTCATTTGCCTTGTTTTTCTTGTCAAACCATGATCATTAGCATGAAGTTGCTCCCACCTCAGTTCCTACATATATATACTTCTGTACCCACATCAAGGGATTTTCGTCTCTTATTCCAACAGAAGGAGTACCTTGATAATTTCATATGCTATAATAAATGCCCCTGGAAGGAGGTTTAATATCTCAGTTTTGATATACACTTAACCACATACTTCCAGTCTCACTTGAAGGCAAAACAGAACATTTTCTTGTCAATTGCTTTTCTAGGTCATGTGAATAAGAAACCGACAGCCTGTTTCATATTAAACCAAAGCTCTTCTTACTAGGTATATTAGTCAAGGAATGCCCCTAAATAAATTTGAGCCCACTTATGCAAATCTCTCACACTTCAAGTGTGCTGACAATGAGGAAATCGTCTAGCGCTCCATACATATTGGCATATAGGATGTACAATTTTGGAGTTAAGAAAAAGTGCTCCGGATTCAGACCAGGGGCTTAAATTCTGATCCCTATTAGTAACCATGTGGCCTCCAGCAAGCTATTGAAACTTTCTGAGGCTCCCTTTCTTCATCAGTCAAATGGAGAAAAACACAGTGGTGGTACTGAGTAGAACAATCAGACAAGTTTGTAAAGGGCTTATCTTTGCACATAGTAAGTTCTCAATAAATATAGAAACTGCTTCTAGACCTCGAGAGAGCAAGCCAGAACTAAAGTCAGAATCCCTTAAATAGCTAGCTAAGCCAGGACCTGACCTCATGAACATCTGATAAATATTGGCTGAAGGAACAGCCGCATGGCAGCCCTCCCCTCCCATCTCTGCGGATAGCTGCCCCAGTTGTTTGGTGCTCTGTACACTTAGGAGATGCACTTCGTAGAATCTCTTCCTTGAGACTCTTGTAGACAGGACGGCATGCACACCATAGATGCTTAAGTGGGGAAGTGTCCCCTGAAAGACTGATGCCAGTTCCAGCTCATGCCTTTAGACCAAAGTCCATTCCACTTTCATCTCCGCATTGGCACCTCTGTTTAAAAGGGCAAGCCAGGAATGGCCAGCTCTGGGCTAAGAATCTGGAATGCAGATTATCACAGCGCAATGAGTTGACATGTTTGTGTAAACTGCTTAAGCTTCTTTCACTCATGTTTAGAAAACAGCTCTGGCTGCACATCTTCCGTTTGACATGCTCCAAGTTTTTGACAAGAGAAGTGGAGAGAGAAATGCAATGCTATTGCAAACCTGCTGACAAGCATCAGCTTAACCTTCCTTGATCTGGTGGATTTGGGGAGATGAGGGAAGAGATATATTTGGGCTAGGGGGTTCCAGCCGGACACTTCTCTCTTAGTTCTAATGTCACAGTATTTATTTGCTCAAATTCCCAACAGAAGTGCACAACCCTACCTTGGACGCTCCCTCCCACAGCTGCAGGTTGACCACAGTAGGCACTGAACCTCCATGCCGAAAGAGATGCCCAACATTGCACAGCAAACATGAGATACAGCCCTGGAACTAAGGAGGAACCCAAGGACAGGTGCATACCTGTAGATTAAGGTCCCTTAGCTTCCTCTGTCCATCTCAGGAGCTTCCACTGGCAAACCCACAGAAAAGAAGACATTAACATGCCTTCATTTTAGAGTTCAAAGCGCATTTTTCCTCATTTGTTTATTGCGGCGATGCGCTTTGTTCATTTTTAATGTACGGGGGAAAGCTAACCAGGTACATCAAATCTCCAGCCCGACCCTCAATAGCATCAAGACTTATTTTTATAGCAGTGTTAAGCATGCACACCAGCCATTATGTGTACTTTTGAAGTAATCCTCATCCTGTCAACCTCTGTAGGATCCTGGGGCAGATGCTGAGCAGTTCTGGTGGTCAGTGGTTACTCAGCCAAGCCCAGTGGGTAATTTTCCCTAAGTATATATGGGTTTAAATGGCACCTACCAATTATATCTCTTTGTAAGAGCACACATGCGGCGGGCCCACTCTCCCCAGATGCAGGCTGGTTCCACCTCCCCAGAGCGCTCTCTGCCTCTCCTCCCCAGAAGCACCAGGGCAGCCCTTCTCCGATGCAAGAAGAGCAAGAAACACTGACTAGTGCCATCACCACCCACCTCTACTCTAGTTCTGTGACCTGAGCCAGGGAAAACCCACTCCCAGACAAGCCCCCCACCCCGGAATATTGCCATAGAAACAACTGGTCCCTGTGAGACAGTCCACAGTGTTCACAGACACTCCAGCTCACAACTATCCACCAACCAAAGACAAGCCACGTGAAGAGCCATGACCTTATTCCCTATTCCAAGTCCTGGGTTTCCCTCCTATTAAGCTTTGGTCTCACAGATTTAGTATTGAATGCAACACGTGCCTGGTCCTAAAGTCCTAGATTCAGGTAACGACCTTGGAAGGAGTCTGGGGAACCAAACCAAGGATGAAGGACAGAAAAAGTCAGATTGAGTCAGATAAGGAATAAAGTTCAAATAATAAATCTGAATTCTCTTAGCACTGATTCTATGCCCCCACATTAAATGATACTGTACTATTCTATTTTTTTTTAGAGAGAGAAAAAGAGAGAGTATGATTGGGAGAGGCGGAGAGGGGGAGAGAAATCTCAAGGAGGCTCCACACCCAGCGTGGAGCTCAACGTGGGGCTCAATCCCACAACCCTGAGATCATGACCTGAGCCAAAACCAAGAGTTGGACACTTAACTGACTGTGCCACCCAGGTGCCCTGATACTATAATATTTTTAATTACTAAATGTCTGACTTGTTCTCTTCCTCTCCTTTCCTCGCTGTCCTCCTCCACCATCCCCTCCCATCAACCTCCCTCTTACCCTCTCTCTCCCATCAATATCTCTCGCTCTTTGCTCACTCTTTCTCCCTCCCCTTCTCCCCTTCCTTAATAAGGAAATAGAAGCAATCTGCTCTTCCAAGCATAACAACAGTGCGTCAGTATTCCTGACTTCGACCCCCACGATTCTTCCCACCACACTCTGTTAGAGAGGAAAATGACAGGAAACTTCCAGATCTCCTGCCATGACCCTTAAAGATCTGTTCAGATCACATCACTCCTTTCACTTGCTAATTAGTTTCATAAGCCTTCCTCCTTTCTTGTTTCCTATTCTTGTTTTTGGGGCAATTGCCAACATATGCACAGTTCTGGATTTCATTTTAAGTAATTCGTAGTTGACTATCGTTTATTTGTGCAATTGGTATAATTAAATCTAATTACATAATTGGTGAAAGACTGAGTAATCACATAATTAGAATGTGCAATAATAACTGTTGAAATCCCATTGTTATGACGTGCAATGATACAATTATGATGTGTAACAATGTGGTATAATTCACAGGGTACCCTGCAAAAAGGAAGAAGAGCTTTAGTCCTGCGTGTAGGAAATGCAGCTAAGGTTGAAAACCTGGAAAGTCGTTGTCAGCATCTAGGCTTGGACTTCTTATTCATCTTCATCTCATTAATCTAACCCTCCAAGTCTACACTCTGTGCTAATCCAAGGCTGCAGCACAGTAAGCATGAAGAAAGTACTTGCGGGAGCAGAAGCACCCACATCTTCAAGGACCAGGTCGCTGAAGTGATCATCCTTAAAAATAAAGTGGAAGAATGGGGGATCCTGGGTGGTGCATTCAGCTAGGCACCTGACTCTTGGTTTTCGATCAGGTCCTAATCTCAGGGTCGTGAGATCGGGCCCTGCATTGGGCTACTTGCTCAGCATGGAGTCTGCTTGAGATTCTCTCTCTCTCTCTCTCTCTCTCTGCCCCTCCTGCCCATGCTTTCTCTCTCTCAAATGAATAAATAAATCTTAAAAAAAAAAAAAAAAGAAAAAGCAGAAGGTGCAAGGGATCAACTTGAATCTCTGACACTTTCATTCCCATAGGTCAATTTTAAGTTCAAAATTGTAATCAGGACAGAAGAACCACACACATAATTAGATGTGGGGCTAATGACTATGGCTGGGGCCCCAGCTCCCAGTTTGCAGTCTTCCTCATCCTTTCCATTTCCTATCATCTTCTTGATAATCATAACATCGATGAACCATGGGAATGCTGGACTCTTGGTTCCTTGCTCTGCTAACCGCCTATGAACTAACCCTCCACTGCACGCCACCCACCCACTTCCACGGTCATGCTCTGGACCTGGCCAGCAGCAGCAACTATAGAGTATCTGCTATTTCCCCCTCAAACACCTGGGTCTTCAACCACAGCCTCTCACTCTGTTGGCTCACCTGCTCAGGACTTCCCCTCTGGCATCTTTCTTCACCCTCCAGGAAACATCCACATTACCAACTAAATTGCCAACCACCACCCCCCACACCCAGCCATTTGCTCCCTGTCCTGTCTCATGACCCTCCTTTGTCCAGCCTGATTCCCCCACCCCAGCATTTTCACCACCCCTCTGTTGCCACCCTCCATCCTGAACAAAGGCTTCCCCCACGATGGACTGGACTCTTCTTCTGGACTCCACAACCAGCCCCTAAGCAGCTAAAAACCCCCCGGTTAAAACCACATAACAGAAATGACTGCTTTTACTCTAAATTCATGATCTCACATCGCAAACTGACCCTCAATACTGGCGGGCCAACTGCTGTCTTGCTTGAATTGGTTTGCTTTCCAATTCCCCAAAGCCACTATTTCATAGTTTCTCCTCTGGCCTCCCATGCCCTTTTGGGCACCACCATGCTTAGCCCATGGCCTTGCTTCCTAATGTCATTAGAAGAAATACTACATGGAATCAGATCAAGTTTCACCCTTTCCCCCCAGCAGCCCTCCAAGCCTGCACTTGGAGCCAGCCCCTCCCTGGGGCCTCTTCATTCCTTGGCACCAGTTTCCTTCCTCCCACAAAAGGGCAGGCCCTCAGTGGATGCTCTGTCAGCTCTGGCCTGTCTCTGTCCTCTTGCCATCTCTCCCCCACTACTAGAGGGCTGGCACCAAATATACACTTGCTCCGTCATGTCCCATTAGACAAAACAAAAACATTCCTTGATCTCACATCCCACTTAGACACTCGACTCTTATTATCTTTGTAGCCAGCCACATTTCCAGAAGCGCTCCTTCCCTCCATTCCCCTCACTCTGGCCAACCCCCCTGACTCGCTAATTCTGCACTTAGTAAGGATAGAGCAATGCTCATGTAGCAAACTCCACACATGATTCTGGGCCCTTGTCCTCCTTGACATGCATCTGGCAGTGAACTAGCTGGTCCCCCCTGAAACACTCTCCTCCCCAGGCTCCCACCATCCCACCCTCCAGGTGGTGTTCTTCTTGTTTACCAGCTAGGTTTCTCCTGCTTTATCCAGCCTCTAAGTGGGGATCCTCCTCTCTCCCACCTGGGACTTTCTCTCTTTTTTATCCTAAATAATGCAATCCATTCCCGTGAGTTCAAAATCATCTTTATATTTCCTGAACATGTAACAACAACTCCAGCCCAGACTTTCTTCTAAGTTCGGGCCTCTCCCATCTAATTCCTCTTGACCTCTACTCTTCCATGTCTCACAGACTTCTCAAATGTAACACCTCCAGGAAATCCTAATTTCTCACCCAACAACAGACCCTCCAATGCAGCCCTTCCCTTCTCAGTAAGTGACAGAAACCTTAACCTGGTATTCAAGCCAAACACCTACAAGGTCCCATGATTCCTCCTTTCCCTTCACTCCACAGCTAATCCCCCAGTGAGTCCCACCCAAAATACCTTTCTCATTAACTCTCTGCTGCCCCCCCATTCAGTCAAGGCACCACCATCTTTGCTGACGTTCTCCCTTATCTTCAGAGCATGATCACGGATTAAAACTGGCTTTTATTAGGGGCGCCTGGGTGGCTCAGTGGGTTAAGGCTCTGCCTTCAGCTCAGGTCATGATTTCAGGGTCTTGGGGATCAAGCCCCACATCGGGCTCCTTGCTCGGCAGAGAGCCTGCTTTTCCCTCTCCCTCTGCTACTCCCCCTGCTTGTATTCCCACTCTCTCATGCTGTCTCTCTCTCTCTGTGTCAAATAAATAAATAAAATATTTAAAATTTTTTAAAAACCTGGCTTTTAATATTCATCTGATATATTTTGCTCTTTTTTTTTCCTTTTGCCTGTCTCTCCTACTAGATTATAAGCATCCCCTGATTATGTTTACTGGCTTGCTGATTTACAGCATCCAGCACTGATCAGATAATTAAATTTCCACTGAGTGAATAAATGAGTGGCCACAGTGTTTGCATCTATAAGCATCAGCGTCACTACCTCATAGCAATCTCATAAGGATCACTATAAAAGCCGGGGACAAAACAGAGTTCATAACAAAAGAAGATAAAGGTTATTTCAAATGTTAAGCATAGAGATAGCACACCACGGACTTATGCCTCACCGAGAGTCATATGGTCAACCCCTAAACTCCGCTGTGGTGATGGTATCTGGATGGGGCCTTTGGGAGATAATGAGGTTTAGATGAGGTCATGAGGGGATCAGTGCCCCTATAAGAAGAGACACAAGAGAGTTGGCCATGAGAAGGTCTGCCAGCAGAAAAGAGAGCTATCACTAGAAGCCCACCATGTTGGCGCCTTGATCTTGGACTTCCCAGCCTCCAGAAATGTAAGAAATAAGTGTGCTGTTTAAGCCACCTAGTATAAGGTATTTTGTTATAGCAGCCCACTCTCACTAAAACATCCTATGACCCAGGAATTCCACTACTAGCTGTATACTCAAAAGAAAGAAAAGCATACATACACACCAAATCCTGCACTCAAATATTCATGGACATTTATCCATAATAGACAAAAAGGTGGAATCAACCTAAATGTCCACCAGCTAACAAACAGAGAGACAAAATGTGGCATATCCATACAGTAAAGTATTATTCGGAGGAGGTACTAATACGTGCTCCAACATGGAAGAACTGTGGACACATTATGCCAAACGAAAGAAGCCAGTCACAAAAGGCCCATATTCTAAGAGTCTATTTATGTGAAATGTCCAGAATAGGCAAGTCCATGGAGATAGAAAGTAGATTAGTGGCTGCCTAGGGTTGGGAGGGTTGAGGTTGGGAGATGGGGAGTGACCGATGATGGGTATATGGTTTCCCTTGGGAGAACTGAAAGTATTCTAGAATTAGAATTCTGTGAATATACTACAAACTACTGAATGATTTAAATCAGTAAATTTTAAGGTATATGAGTTATATCTCAATCAAGCTGTTAATAAGAGTAAAAAGAGGAAGAAGACAGAGAAGGAAGAAGAGAAGGAAAAGAGGGAGGAGGAGAAGTTATACATTACACGTGTAATGTTTAACAGGTTCACATTTAAAAATATAAATACTCCATTTGGTCTAAGTTGTCATCAGTAAGATGGACACTGTTTCACGTGTCACAGGGGGGAAAACAAACTCCACAAATTATAGCCTCAAGAAGCTATCAATTTTAAAGATACTCCTTGATTTTGGAAGTGTTAAAATACGGTTATAATATTTGTACCTTAAAATGAGATACGGTAGCTTTCTTAAGGTCTAAGTATCAGCTCCATAACCATGAACTCACTCACTAAAACAAAACAAAACAAAACTAACATTTATCAAATGAGTACTAAAAGGGGGATACTGGCTTTGCCTGTGACTTTAGCTTTGTGTACATCATTCGGTCCTTAACAACTATCTTTCAAGACAAGCATAGTGCTCCCACTTTGCAGACAAGGAGATGGGCTGCAGAAAGTAAGCAGCAGAGCCAAGACTCTAAGCCATGCCTCTTACTCTGCCACATTATGGATGAAAAGCTCAGATGAGAAAAACCTCGTGAGCAGAGGCCTTCGTTATGAGCTTCTTAATGAACCGTATTTCTCCTGCATCAGTTAGAGAGATGTAGATGACCCATCCATCATCCCCCACTGCTTCTTGGTCAATTCATCCCAACACCAACTGGTGTCTATTAAAGGAATGGGCATTATGATCCATTTGGCGCCACCCCTGGGCTCCCTACCTTCAAGATGTGGGTTTGCTGTGAAGTCTCCAAGAGCTGCAAGAATGAAAACAGATTCTGAAAGACGACACAGACAGGACAACATGGAAAATGAGAAACTCATTGAGAAAAAAAATGGTATGAAGTGCAGGTGCACTTCAATTTGTGCTGCAGATGTTTTCCTGAAAATTATGTGTAGATCAAATTGATTTATAAACCAAATCCTATTGTAAATTCAACCAGAACGCGGTGATGAAAGCTTGCAGTGTTAACTTTTAATGAGAAAACTCCTTTTGTGCTGAGAGTAGTCAATTTCCAATCTCTGTTCTGAATTCAGTTTTCTTTCTTTTTTTTTTCCTCAAAGTGGGAACCTATATACATATTTCATAACCCCCTTGGACCTTTGGTGGGCAGGAATGTCATGAGACTAAAAGATCCCTTAAAGACTTTAAAAGTGTGCCCAGATCCTACCCTTTGTGTAACAGTCCTTTCCATAATGCTTTAAATATCTATCTCAACGCAACAGGAGAGCCGGAGGGTGCTTCCTAGAAGAGATTCTCTTCCTAGAAGAGAGAATTTCCCTGGTGTCCCCAAAAGCTGTGAGTCCTTCTCTCTTGACAGCTGAGGGGGGGTCAGAGTTGGAGGAGTCCAGCACCCCATTGCCAGAAGACCCCTCTGGCTGCCCTCCCCATACAAGGCAAGTAGCCCCCTGGTCACCTTTTTTGGTCAAAAGTTGCAAAATGGCCACCCACACCGTTTTGGAAAATCGGAAGTGTTACATTGAAACAAAACATGGATTTCCATGTTCACTTGAATAAAAAGAAGACATGAATGATCTGCTCCATGTTCCCACTGGGGAATAATTCATTAGAGTTGACCTACAGGCAGTACCCCCTTTCCCTACGGCCCTGTGACTCCTTGTTGCATCATGTCCAGCCTGACTCTTGTGGGCATTTTCACTGAAACCCCTAAAGGGAGCCCTGGACGGCTAAGTGCCACCCTGCCTTTCAACCACTTCAGTCCAGAAACAGTTTCATTTTATGCCAATCTCATGAATACCCCACAAATTTCCAAGACCTCAAGAAGGTCCTTTCTCTACTGCTGGGTCAGCTTTCAACATTTATGAGATTACTTCTTTTTCCTTTCTAAAATATATATATATATATATATATATATATATATATATTAAACTTTCTATTTTGGGGGAGGGCAGAATCCATCTCAAATTCTTTCAGATCCTCTGGGCTCGAAGTGCCTACTTGCCTGGTTCACCTCATCTAGTGACAATTAGTACTCTCTGTCACTGCTCTTCCCAGAATCAGCACTGGAGTCATGCCCCCCAGAACTTTTACTTCACAGACATACTTAATAAATTAATGTTACCCTTTTAGACCACAGGGCCTAGAGAGAAGCACTAATTTCTGCTTTCCATCAGCCTAATGCAATTTTGCTGCTGTTCTTCTAAGAAGAACCTATACCTGCATTTCTCTGAAGCACTATTAGCAGTAAGCGAGTACCAGAAACTTAATACACAAAGGCACAGGAACACAGGTCCACTGTGCTCAAATGGAAGAAGGGCAAATTCCAAACCAAGGCCGGCCTGGCATCTTGAGTACCAAGCGGTGGGCTGCTCTGAGCCTTAGACATTTGGACACTGACGGAAGGAACGTAGGACATGGCAGGTAAAGATCAGCATTTTTAAAGCTCCTACCCATTGTCAGGTTTTCCAGTGACCTTGATGCATGTGGGAACTGCCAAGATCCCCCTGGTTTGTTCCCTGTCATCACAGCTGTGACCCGCTGCTGCCAAACGCTGGCTGAACATGCATGATCTGCCTCGCACCGTTTTAAGCACATTTGCTGGATTTGCTCATTATTCTCATGACAACCCTGTATCTTCAGTTCTTTTCTACAAGTGGAACACCCGAAGCTCAGAATCTAGATAATGGTAGTAACTCTTCCTGAAGGCACTGTTCTAATCCCCTAAACATGGCAGGCACTTTGACACCAAAACTCTGTTTCCCCCCTTGGCTGACTGGCTCCAGGTCACCCCACCGCTCAGGACTAGAGCTGAGACTGTATGTAACCAGTGTGGTGAGAATCTAGACCCTGAGGAGGAGCCATGTGCCCTGGTGCCTCTAGGTCCCTGGGGAGCCCAGTCTCTTCTGCAGTGTCTCCAAAGACTACCCGACAGGGTCTGGGATGAATGCTCTACCTTCTTCCAGGGTGAGGCTGGGAAAAACTCTCCTTATCTTATTATCTCTGAGACCTCAGGAGATTGAGAATGTCTAGCAGAGGAGGTAAGCCATATGAAGGAATTCTGGATTGTTCTGGTGCCTATAAAGTGGTCTCAAGGGATCTTCTCCAAACACAAAGAGCAGGAGCTTGAATCAGGTGTCTTTCCCAGGTTTGAAACTCCATCTAACTCTGAAATAGAAAAATTGTCCAAGCTCTTGGATCTAATCCTCCCTACCTACCTAGCCAGATATTCCAGTTTCCTTTTAAAAGTCTACCTGGGCACAGGGGCTCCTCGGCTTCTCAGTCTGTTGAGCATCTGACTCTTGATTTTGGCTTGGGTCATGACCTCAGGGTCATGAGATCGAGCCCCGCATCAGGTTCCACACTCAGGGCAGAGTCTGGTTGAGATTTTCTTTCTATCTCTTCCTCATCCCCTCTCCCTTCTCTCTCTTTCTCTCTCTCAAATAAATAAATAAAATCTTAAAAAAAATAAAAAATCTCTACCTGAAAACATAAATGACACGCACTACCATGAGGTTGCCCATTTTTTTCTTTTTATAGAAACTGGAAAATCTAGTACTCTGAGAAGTCTCTAGCAGCTACTGACCTGGCCACCGGAATCTGCATTTTACTAATCATGGCCCCAGGGAGCTCAATAAAATTGTCAATCACTCACCTCCACTGATCTTAATAGAGAGTGGATAGGTGGAAGGTTTATAAATCAGGATGAGTCATTTGGTTCACCAAGGGAAAAGATAAATAAACCAACACTCCAATTAATTTTAACCTGAAAAGAAAATGCTTGTGAATAGTGCTTCAACCAAGTCCGTAGGCTCTGAACAGCCTTAATTATTCACAATGCAAATTGCTTTTACTGCTTACTGGATAATGTCTTAATGCCTTCCATCCTGCTTCTTCTTCTCACTCATCTCCTCTCCATCTTCCTGTCCTCATCCCTGTTCTTTATTCCTGAAGAGCCAGAAGGAAATTTCTGGAAATGGCCTTCCAATCACCCAATCTTTTTCTTTAAAAATGTTTAATGAATCTTTTACTTTTAAAAGATCTTCCCAAGATCTTAATTAGCTTAACCTGGGATCCTGAGACTCCCCTAGTTCTAAATAATCCCCAGATAGGCTTCAGAAGCCCCATGGACTCCCAAAAATTACATGCAAAATTGTGAGGTGTTTCCCAGCCCTCTGTCCACCCAGAGGTGCACATTTTTCATAAAGTTCTCAACGAGGTCTACGTCCCCCACCATGTTCCAAAAACAGAGCATTATCCATTAAAGAACTAATCTGTACCTGCCTAACCACTGTATCACCTGAACTTTAATGATGTCGAGTGGGAAAGCCTGAACTTTAGAGCCAGACAAAGTCAGGTTTGAATCCACCTCTGTCACTTCCATGTTATTAGACAACTGTCTTCACTTCCCTGAGCCCCTATTTCCTCATATGTACCATGATGATCCTAAAAACAACCTCATTATAGGATTACTGGTGATTAAACAAAATAACACATGAAAGCACCGGGCATTCATATACAAAAGGGGCAAAATGAAAATCCTCTCCACAGGAGAGAGAAAAAGGGGAAGATCTAGACTCATTAGCAATGAACTTGCTCTCAAGTCATTGGGAGATGTGTCTTAGGCTTTGTTACAGGTGAAGTTCAAGGTTCTACAAGCATCTTGGGCTTTGTTACAGGTGAAGCTCCCAGTCCCTGGGAAAGCCACAAGAATTAGATAGTAGGAGCCTTTTTTTTTTTTTTTTTTTTGAGCATGGTATTAAAATGTCCAATCCGCACTAAATAACATTAAGTTAAAATAAACCTCCAACATGCCGCTTCCTCACCCACTCTACCCACTGCCCCTACTCCCAATGCAATACGACAATCAAGGTCTAAATCTTTCAGTCATGTACAATGTGGCGTTGCATCACTGTCAGGGTGCCACCATGACCTGAGGGAGCCTGCACAGCCAGCCACCAGGTATCCTGCTGCAAGATCCTCATCTTCTCCATCCCAGCAGGGGGCTAGTTGGCCGCTCTGGGGTATACAGCAATGGGATGACTCTAGAAGTTTTGGTTGCTGGAGCTTCCAGGAGAGCAGTAATGATTCCAGGAACATCTTGATTAGTTGGCTCCTGTTTTATTGGCCAGATTACAAATTTCAGGGGGAGAGGCCAAAAAAACACTGGGAAAAAGAGGACCCCGCTCTGCATTTCTGCTTCCCAAGGCAAAGTTGCCCCAAACCCTGGGGGAAAGGGAGAACTTTAACCTAATTAGCTGAGACTAGGTCAGGGATTGGAGCTGTTAGCCACTCTCTAGATATCTGATTTTACATTATGAACTGGACTGTGGGGTATCCTACTGCAGGACTGAACTGCCTTTAAATATTTATGCCATTTCTCTTCGGCTTGAAATAACTATAATTCGGAAGCCATTTAGAGAGATCATAGTTTTTCTCATCAGACCATGTTGTAACAGAGAACGTGTTGGTCTTCTAGATGGCCTTGACCCAGCCACTTGCTCATCTTGGTCTTCTCAGGTGATCTTTGCCCATCTACACTGTCATCCTTAAAATTCTTTATTGTCAGCCACGCTCCCTCATTAGAGAAGACATCGGTCCCAACACAAATTTAAAAGAAAGTGCAAGAAAGCTAGATCATGCCTAGGATGAACCAAGAGTGAGAACCACATAATAGTGGTGGCCTGTTGGGATACCTTCTTGATTGGACATGCAGACATGGTGGCAGGAAACCCAGAAGGGGAGAAGACTTGGGCCAATGGCTCCAGGAGACACTGCCAGGGCGAATGAAGATCACTAAGTCACAAGTCCATTTTCTCCACTGTGGGCATTTTGCCCCTTCTCCTGGTTCTGACTGGTTGTCATGCCTCCTTCCCTTCCTCAGTACTGGCGGTGGTCCCCTAAGCAAGGATAGCTTCTCTAAGCAACACAGTTTCAGACGGGACACGTTCAAGGAGGGTCAGTTCAAGCCACAAATGTGGTCACCTGGCAGAGGTCATGAGCAGCAGGCAGAAGGAGGTGAAGAATCTCAGTGGTACGGGTTCACTTGCAGAACCAAAGAGCTCCATAAACCAGAGATCTGGGGCAGTAAGGAAGTATGTGGGAGTCTCCACTACTTGGAATATTGCCTGATATCAGAGAAGTTCCAGAATAGAGCAGTCCTTGATCAAGCTGACTGTGCCTCTCCCAGCATGAATCTGATGGCTCCAGAGGGGTTTGGGAATTTCCCCACCACACTTCTGCTATTGGCTTGCTGCTAAAGTCGCAGCATGGGGCAAGGGGTACGTTCCATGAGTCCGCTGATCTTAATCCCTGCCTGTCTCTTTCCTTTTGCCAAATTTGCTGAATGGCTGGGGTGTTAGAGTTCCATGGACCCAGACACACCTGGGGTTTGGCTGATCTAATTAGCCCTAGATGTGTCTGCTCCCAAAATAGAGAGTTAATTATTCTAATTTCTGTTCTAACCAACAAGGCATGGCCTGGGCCCATGGCTCAGAGACCCAAATTGGAAGAGGAGCCACATTCCTTCTGAATGGTTCCTAAAGGTGTTCTATCCGACATGACTGTGACTTTGAAAACTGAAGCTCCATTTGAAGACGGAGGTGAGCACATGGAGCTCTGTACGTTTCTCCTTTCCTTTGCATATAGGTCCCAAATCCCTGGATGCAAATGGAGAGCTTGAACTTGCCACCTTTGCGAAGATCCTCACACTACAGGAAAGGGTGGGGTAATCCCAACACCCGGAGACCAAGCCCAGAGATCAGGAAAGCAGGACTGCTTCTCACTGATGCTGAAGACCAGGATGTGTTGAGAAGAGTTGGGACCCAGCTCAAGCCTCAGCTCCCTAGAGCAGCTTTCTCTTAGCCCATGGAGGTGCTGCCCACTCCTTCACCGCACATCCACCCTGCCCTAGACTCACTCCCACTGTAGCCTCAGCTTACAGGATCTATACCTGGAGTTACAGCTACCAAGATTCAGATCTCGGTGGCACCATCCATTACCTGTGTGACTCTGGGGGAGCTCCTTAGCTTCTGTGAATCCCAGTCTCCTCAACTATAAAATGAAGGTGATGATAGTGGTAAGGTTCAGATAAGTTCATAAGAGGAAAACGCCTAGAACATGAACTAGAACATATGAAGCACTCAATATACTGTTTGCTGTGGTTGTTACCACTACTATTACCTGTCAGATTCCATGTAAGATTGTGAGCCCCTTGAGGGCAGAAAACTTTTTCCGCACCCGCCTGTGGCCACAACACCCAGCACAAAGCATGGTGCATAAGGTTCAATAAATGTCTGATGGATGAATGAATCTAGTAGGCAGTGCTGGACTCTTGACACTCAGGCTTACTAGGCCCGGGTTGCCTTATTGAGTCCTCCTCTGAAACATCCTGAGTGAAGGGAGGATGTCATGGGGCACACCGGGCAGACACGATGTAGGCAAGGTGAGGACAGACCAGAGGAATGAATGTGGCAGCAATGAATTTGACCAACTGTGTGTTCTTGGGCACATGGCATTTCTTCTCAGGCCTCAGTCCATCTGTTGGTGTGCCTAAACAGAGGCTGAAACTGTTAGGAAGACGGGATTATTATTTCAGGAAGAGCAAAGTAGGGAAGAGGAGCATGCCCCACCTTTCTCCACCTGCCCCAGAAGACTCCACTGTGACTAGGAAAACCAACAAGCTCTCAACAGACCCTGTGCTTCTGAAGTCATGGAGGAATACAACTGGTATACCCGGTCATTCTTGAGGTGCTCCTGATACCAATCTAATGGCCAGTTTGTCTCCATGATGGGCCCTGGGCATTCAGGGTCACACTCTGCTTCTCCCCAAATCCATGTGGCAGGAAATCCGTGACACTCCTGCAGCTGCTCACAGATGACTCACAGAGGTGGCCTGGACTACTGCTCACTGGGTAGGCATCACTGAAGAGGCATCTGTGGCCTTCCTCCCGGGACCTTAAGAGAAGGCAGGAGCTGGGACCTGGCAGGCAGCCAAGGAGCCATGGAGGCCACAGGTCCAAATTCAGGAGAACAACAATCCCTTTTGAAACTGGAATTGCTGAGGTCCCATCTGCAGGACAGACAGCACTCTGGGCCCTTCTTGCAGGCTCATCATCTCACCAGGGCTCTGACTAAACAGCCCTGTGATGCTGCAGGCTCAGCCTCCAGATTCTGGCTCTAGGGGTATCCTCCTGCCAGCGCCCTGGGGGCCTCTGTTGCCAAGCCCTGTAAGACGGCCAGATAGGAGGCCCCTGCTCTCCTAGAATCCAGAGGACGAAGGGGGTCCCTGTACAGCTGGAAAAGGCGTGTTCTAACAGTCCTTTGTGACTTTAGACATGGTATTCAATCTCTTTTGAAATGCCAAATAACACTGGAAGAGGGAATGCTATTTTTGTGATTTTTTCAGGAGAGGTCATGAACTAGTAAGAGTTTGGGAACATGGCCTGGAGGGTTCCTGCCCCTGCTGTGTGTCCATATCACTATTCTATTTATAACTGGCATTCGCCTCCTCACCCTAACAGCTACACATGGAAACAACACAATAAACCAGGTCTAACAGATGTACACATCCCTTTCCCCTACCTACTTCCTCCCTCAGATCTGGAATATTCTGGACTTGCAGCAATAGCTGAAAGAAGCTGACCAAACACATTGCTCGGAAACAAAGGCCCCCATCCCTCCTTGTCTGCATCCAGGAGACACCCTATCTGACCCATCTCAGCCTCCCACCACCCCCCACCCCTCCCCAAGCACAAAATGGCAAGGAGAAGGCCCCCCGCCACCACAAATATTTGTCAGGGTGATTTGGTGAGGTTCAGCACTGAAAGCAATTTCTTACTCGGAAAATCATTTATCATGGACAGTCTGTCGAAAACAATCTCATTTCAAACCCTTCCCAGGGAAAAAAGAACTGACAACTGGCACTAAGTAATCTACAACACGGCCACTGGGACTCATTTATCTCTCCCTTGCCCAGCCCAGGACAGGATGCTTTCAGGAGAGAAGACAAATAAATCATATGGGCTCTGAGGAAACCTGTTCACCCCACAAAGAGGCGCTCCAGGTGAAAGGAGGAGCTCTCCGGACGGACGGCCATGAACTCCCGGGTGTGTCACTTGAGATTCTCTGTGGTCTCCATTTTACTAAGCCCATGGCCAAAAACAATAACTTTGGTATTCCAAAAGAGAGGTGCACCTTCCCTGTTACAAAATAGGCCCTTTTTGTACTTTCAATTCATCATCAAAGCCAGAATTCTCCTTCTTCAGGAGTAATGAAGGAAAAGGCTTATTGCTTTTTTATATAGCCCAAGTTCCCCTTTGCCTGAAGCAGCATTTCCTTTGCCAGACGATAGCATGGAGTTTACGGCATATTAGATAATTATGCCGTTTCCACTGACGTCAACAGCCTGGAAAGAGCCAGAATACCAAGCAATTTGAGGTCCATGGAGAAAAGCAGAAGACAGAAAAATTTCCCTGTGAAGTTCCAGGCATTTTTTTGCGATTAGTTACAGATAGGAAAAGCGATCAATCAACTTCCCTTACTGAGTGTCTGACTAAACCCAGATTCTGGTTCTGAGGTTCCCCAGACCCCAGAAAATGCTTGTGAACTCCCAAGTTCCATCATTCCAAAGCTCTGGCCCGTCAGTGACTTGGAAGGTACTGCTGAATGCAAATTATGGCATAAATGCTGTACTTCCTGGGATCCAAATTAAAACAAAACCACCTTCGAAGATGGGTAGCTCCTTCCAGTTCCCAGAAAGATTTACATTACTTCATGATTATAACAATTCTGAGTCTGAAATAAATTACTAGCTGTGGTACCTGTGTTGTTTTAGTATCAAATTGTCCCCAAATGGCTTTCATTTTGCTGTCACTATCGGGTCTGAAATCCTGACTTTGGAAGAAATAATACGTGATTTTGCCCAAGAAAAATATAGGGATTAAAGTGAAAGGTATGGATTCAAGTCCTCCTTCTGCCTCCCCCTCACTGCCACCTCAAGTAAGCCACTTTCAATGCCCTGAGCACTGGTTCCCCGCCTGTTCAACGGGAATGGCACAGGTACATACCTTATTGCCTGTTGGGAGGATTCAGTGAAGGGGCTTAGCACGATGCCTGTCACAGAGTAAGCATTTAATTCACAAATTTTTATTAAACTCTCAGCCAGAGGTGAATTAGGGAGTGGCCCAAGTGGGCAGTTTCCTGGGTGACAATCTATATGCTACTCAAGAGATCACTAGAAAAATAACAAGATGGCAAAATGGGATTTTCAGGGAGAGTAGCTTTTATACGTGAGCAGGAAGAATATTTGGAAAAGCCACTTGAGAGGAGATGAGACTCTGCAGGGACACATTTGGAGGCCAGAGGGTCTCTGAACTGCTCAGGCAGCTGCCCAGGGCCTCTGAGGCACCTCTAACATCATTTTCTCCCTCCTCTTCTTTATCTTCACCCACACAAAGCTCAGTCTCTCCACTAAGTATCTAATAAATATGTAAAGAACACTGACTTGAAGAGATACAAAATTATTAGCCTGCTGAGGCATCTCCTTGGTCTGCCATCCCCTGAGCTAAGTGGGCACTGGGCCCAAACACTTGCTGCTTTTCTGATTCTCTCTCATTGTTTAACCACCTCCAGGGATCAGAAATTCCAGCTCAGGCCACTTGTAGTCACACAGTGACCCCTCATGAGTCACTTCCCATGGGACCAGTCCAAAACCCTCATTATCACTGGGCCCAAACCCCAAGGGAGGAGTGACCCTCGGTGCTCACTCTGGGAGGACCTACAGCGCTGGAGGCCAAGAGAAGAACAGTCCATCATGAAAACTGCACCACCGGGACTTACCAATGGGTATTATTTGGGAGACACAGCTGAGCTTTGAACATAGGGATTATATTACATCCTAAGTCATTAAATAGCTGTTGATGTCTCCAAAGTTAATGAGGCCATTTGTGACCAACAGTTACTCATTTTTAAAAAATGTTAAGCAGGCCATATTATGGAAGGAACACAGAGATCAATAACCACTCCTGTTAACCAAGTCTATCCTCAAACACGGACAAAATGGAGAGTAAATAAAGGTGGGTCATCCACCTGAGGAATCTCAACATCAAGAGTTAGCCCACTTTATTGCCCTGATTTTGTCCCAAAGATTCACCTCCCTTGCCCCCATCAACTGGTATACACATAGAAAACAAAACCTTAAAACTTTACTATTAATGTAATCAAGCATGATTGGGCAGGCCATCCACTGCAAAGAAAACATTCTATGATAAGGTCCAATAGCAACAATAATAAGAAGAATTTAAAAGCAGATTGTTCAAACCCACCTCTTCTACTCTACCTGTGTTGATCATTGAGAAGGAAGAGCATTTATTCAGGCATGTGCTGGGTAGTTACTCATCCTTCACCCCAGTGTTAAGGCAGGTGGTATCATGGTCGTTGTACAGACAAAAGATACACAGAGATTATAAATTGCCTAAGGTTATATTCCTAGAAAGATGCAGATCTAGACCCGAATCCCAAATCTTCCTGAGTCCAAAGTCTGTGGGAAACAATTTGGTCCTCAAAAAGTTAAACATAGAGTAATCAGATGACCCGGCAATTCTAAGAACTGAAATAGGAATTCAAACAAATTCTTGGGCAGAAATGTTCATAGCAGCATGATTCAAAATAACCAAAAAGTATAAACAACCCAAATGCACATCAACTGATGAATGGATAAACAAAATGTGTCAAATCCATTCAATGGAGTATTATTCAGTCATAAAAAGGAATTCAAACAAATTCTTGGGCAGAAATGTTCATAGCAGCATGATTCAAAATAACCAAAAAGTATAAACAACCCAAATGCACATCAACTGATGAATGGATAAACAAAATGTGACAAATCCATTCAATGGAGTATTATTCAGTCATAAAAAGGAAGGACATACATGCAACATGGATGAACCTTGAATACATAATGCTCCAGGAAAGAAGCCAGACACAGATGTATGCTTCCATTTAAATGAAACATCCAGAAAACATAAACCCGTAGAGACAGAATGCAGACAAGTTACCAGGGCCAGGAGGTCACTGTTTATGGGTATGAGGTTTCTTTTGCAGGTGGTATAAGTGTCTTAAAACTAGAAAGAGATAATGGTTGCCCTAATTGGGTGACTATATTAAATATTAAATATATATTAAATATATATTAAATACCACTGAATTGTACACTTTAATATGACTAATGGTTAATTGTATACTGTGTGAATTTCACCTCAATTTGAGAAAACAACCAAGACTGGTAAAACAGGGGTACCTAGGTGGCTCAGTCGGTTAAGCGTCTGCCTTCAGCTCAGGTCATGATCTCAGGGTCCAGGGACTGAACCTCATATCAAGATCCTTGCTCAGTGAGGAGCTTGCTTTCCGTCTGCCTGCCACTCTCTCTGCTTGTGCTCATTCTCTCTCTCTGACAAATAAATAAATAAAATCTTAAAAAAAAAAAAAAAAAAGAGTGGTAAAATATAGATGATTTCACAAGTTCTCTAATTTGACTCTATCCTCTGTGGATGAGGAAAAGGAACCAGTGGGTCTGTCTAACCGAGAGTTAATACAGGAAAAGGCAAAGTTCTTTTGGTGCCATTGGGATTAGAAGTAAGCCCTCTGTCAATTAATTTCAGGGGGCTGGACATCCCAGCTCCCGAGGAGCCCTGGAAGAAGAGGGAAAAAATATTGAGGGAAATATATCTTCCTCAAGCATAACTGAGTGCATAGCAACTCCTGCCTCTCTGGCTCAAGGCTAAGGTTCTGGGGACGTCTTCCTCCAACCCTCCATCCACCCAGGGAAAATGCCTTCTGTTTCTACATGAACATGAGCCATGGAGGGCTCACCATCATGGAAAACCCTTGGCTCCCCACAACAGAGCCATGCACTCGCTCAGGAGGAGTCCATTCCATTTACTTCTGCTTGAGGTGAAGCGAATAATCTCAATTAACAATGTGATTACTTCTTTAATTTCCAGAGCTCGTTCATTACTGAAGCCATGCTGTCTCCAGAGAAGGACCTTAAGTAACAAGGATTTTAACACGCCTGTACTGACAATTTACTTAGCCTGGGCTTCAGCTGAGCCCAGGTGACTGAAGCAATCATGGTTATTTTATCCATTATTTTGCTAACATTATCAAAATCCTATAATACCCAAGGCCCTGAAATGACATTTTCCTCTCCTTCACTATTTGTACATGTGATAGGGAGAAAATTATGCTTGATGGACATGTTTAAGATATATAAATTCTTGAATAGATTCTTTCCTACTTGCTCTGGTCACAGATCTCTTTCCACTGAACAAATTTAGCATTGGCATGAGAAGTGATGAGGCTGGGGGTTCATTCTCTCTCCCCGGCGTGGCTTTCCAAAGCATGTGGCTTTTATGTTCTTTCTTTGCATGCCCAAGAGGGCGTGTGAAAATGTGGTGAGAGTATGTGCATACGCATATGCATTCTGTTAAAAGCTACAATGAAATTGATAATGACGGCACGGCTCTCCAAAGAGTTTGTAGGGTTTAGGTATCCTCTCAACATTTCTGTAGCTCGTAACTAAACCTCAAGTCTTCTAGGAGGAAAATACCAGTTATTAAGTCAACAACCTAGAAGTTACTCTTCATTTTTTTCCCTTTTCAACTGAATGGCTCTGTCTGTCTCTGATACCTCCAGTGTGCATCACCCCCTCTCTACTGCCTCCCTCCCAGCCCAAGGCGTCATGCTCTCAAACGGGACTAAGGAAACAGCCTCTGAAATGCTTCCTTCCTTTAATCCTGTGCCCCATACCCGGTTCTCCACATCACATCAGAATGACTACTTCTGTGGGTAACAGCTTTATTGACCTATGATTCATACACCATGCAATTCGCCTCCCTGAACGATCCGATTCAATGGTATTTGGTATATTCGCAACGTTGTGTGGCCATCACCAAAGTAAACTTGAGAATATTTTGGTCACCTTGGGAAGAAAGCCTGTACCTTTTAGCCACCCATCCTCCATCTTCCCACTCGTGCAAGCTGAAGCAAGCACTCCTCTATTCTCTGTCTCTCTGTATTGCCAGTTCCAGACATTTCGTATAAATGGAGCCATACAATATGTAGTCTTTTGTGACTGGCTTCTTTCACTCAGCATAACATTTTCATGGTTCATCCATGGTGCAGCATGTATCAGGACGTGGTTCCTTTTTAAGGCCAAATAAGATTCCATCACATGGTTAAACCACATGCTCTTGATCCATTGTCCATTGACAACCTAAGGTTGTTGCCATTTCTCGGCTGTTATAATTAATGATGCCATGAGCATGTGGGTCCAGGTTTTCATTAGTCTTGGGTATAGTTCAAGAAGTGGAATAGCTGTGTCTTTCGGGAACTCTATGATTAACTTTTTGAAGAATTGTCAGGTTGCCTTCCAAAGCTACTGCACCATTTTACATTCCCACCAGCAAAGCACAGGGTTGCAGTTGGTTGACTTTCTCACGCTTACCAACACTTGTTATGAGCTGTCTTTTTTTGGATAGCCATAGGAGGGAGTGTGAGGTGGTATTTCATTGTGGTTTTAATTTATACTTTCCTAATGATGACTGTGTTCATGAATATCCAACCTTTGCTCATTTTTTAAATTGGGTTGTATTTTTATTACCGTGTTTAAGAGGGTTTTTTTTATATATATTCCACATACAAGTTTCTTGTGAGATATATGATACATAAATAAATATTTTCTCCCATTCTGTAGGCTGTCTTTTCAATTCTTAGTAGTGTCCTTGGAAACCCAAAGTTTTCGACTTTGATGAGGTCTAATTTGTGGTTTTTTTTTCTTTTGTTGCTTAGGCTTTTGGTATCATATCTAAGAACTAATTGCCAAATCCAATGTCACAAAAGTTTACCCTTATGTTTTCTCCTTAAAGTTTAATAGTTTCTGCTCTTACATTTAAGCCTTTGACCCATTTTGAGTGAATTTTGCATATGCTGTGAGGTGGGGGTCTAACTTCATTATTTTGCACGCAGCTCATCCAGTTGTCATCCCAACACCGTCTTTTGAAAATGCTACTCTTTCCCCATTGAATGATCCTGGCACCCTTATCAAAAATCAGTCAACCATAGATGTATGGGTTTATATCTGTACTTTCAATCCCATTCCATTAATCCATATGTCCACTATGGCTTTTTAAAAGTAAAAATGACATTACTCATCTCAGTAAAACAGCTCAACCGCCAGTACAAGTCACTCTCTACTCCAAGGGCTTTTACCCAGTAGCACAGATTACCAGGAGGCCCTTGCATAATATTCAGGGATTCCATGACCTTAAGATGAGAAAAATTATGTCCTTAATTTCATTAACCTCTATCTCAAATTTAGGCTGTTCTTTAATTATAAATGCAGGCAATAATTTAAGACAGTATCAGTGACACTTCTGACTCTGTTAGCAATAAAAATCTCGGGTATTTATATGTAAGATTACCATTGATGCTGGTGCCTCAAAATATCATTTACATTAATCCTACTTTAAAATTAAAGGGGCATTATTAGAACTGTTGCAATTGAGCTTGATAAGAATGTACAAAGAGAGAAGCACGCATACTCTATCATGAGTTTGTTTTTTATATTCTAATAACTGTATCTTAATGTAACTGGTTTTCTTATCATCCATTGTTTTTATATTATGCATTGATAAATATTCTCAAAAGAGAGTAACACACTCCACTGGACTGACAAAGGAGTCCTCAGCACAAAAATGTTAAGAGACCCTGCTTTTCCCATTACCAGTTTTATTTTCTTCCCAGCACTCATCATCAACTGAAATTATCTTATGTATTCATTTGTCAATATGTTTATTATCTTTCTTCCTCTGCCACTACCGTTGGCAAGTGCCTAGTGCTTAAGATAGTGCCTGGCACATAACAACCTTTCAACAAATATTTATTGAGTTAATTACCAAATCATGAGACATTTTCTAAACAAGAGCTAAACCATCAGCTTAATAAAAATCAAAACGACTGGTACCAAGTTAGTGATGTATAATTCACACTGAAAATAATTTCACATTCATAACATCAGGTTTAATAAATGCCAATATAGTCTATGTCCTGTACTAGATGCTTTATATGGAGTATTCAGTTACTGTTCTCGGTACTAAGAAGCAGAAATTATCATGATCCACACTGACAGCTGTGGATAGTAAGTCTCAGAGGTTAATTTCTTCCCAAGGGAACACAACTAGTAAGTGACAGCATCAGAATTTGTAACCAGGTCTACCTGCCTCCAGACTATCAGTTTTTAACTGCAATAAAACACTTCTAGAGAAAAAAAAGCGGGGGGGATTTCAGAGAAAAAGAGAAAGATTTTTTTTGTTGTTCAAATGAGAAAGCTGAGATCCTGTGAAGTTAAGAAATACACCCTGGGACATAGAGTTCAACAGAGATTTCCAGTAAAATGTTCTTTCCACTGTCCTGTTTACATGCTACAGCAGGAAAACCCCTTAGCAAAACTATAGCAGAACTGGGTGCTAACAGATTGCCTGCATGAAAGGATGAATTTCCAAAAAGGTTGACTTTGCAAGCACAATTAATACTAGGAGCTATCAACCAAAGTCTGTTCTTTCTTTTCCTGGGGTCAGGCTTGCTTCTCCAAATATTAGGACTCGGCCTCATTCAGGACATTAAGCACTTCATTAAGCTGAAATCCAAGTTAATTTGATTGCACAATTACAAACTGTCCCTTGCTGGAGATGGTCTCATTTGTCAGGTGGCAAGGGGGCAGCATGACCTGATGGCATGCCAGATCTGCATTTTATCCCCAGCTTGAGGTCTCGATGTTTTCTGGTTTTGACCTCATCAAGTCTTAAGGGGTTGGTCGGGGCGGGGGTGGGGGGGGCGCTAAACTGGATCAGGGAGGCAGATGTTTTCCTTACCAAACCTGCCAGGAGGCCCCTGGAGGCCCATCCATGGGGTCTGCAAAGGAATAGGGCACAGGAGTCCTGGTCACCTAGAAATGGCAGCAAATCGGCTCAGCCCAAAAGCCTGCTGTGCCCTGGGCAAGCTCACTCACATGGAGACCATGCATCCAGGTGGCCCTTTCCCTGTCCCCTTGTCCAGCTTTACTTTACCAACTGCAGGCTCACCTGCTCAGCTATTAAGCTTGGGTGTACACAGGAATGGATAAATCACTATTTTCAACAGTGATTTCGCTGACATGAACAGACACTGGAAACACTTAACTCTGTGAATTAGCATTTCCCGCTCCTCTGCTACTCTTGCATATGAGTATGCAAGGACCCACCCCAAATCCTCTCCAGGAGAGACCCCCACCCTCCTCAGGCAGCAGAGTTCCCTCACTGACTCTGGTAGAAAAATACTAACCTTGCCAGAGAAAAGTCTGGCTTTGGCCCTCAGCCTCTGCAATGCACTCTCCAAGTCTCTGGATGTGGGGCCTGATTAAAAGTCTTTGCCTGAGTGTCTCGCATCAGTCAGGAAGTAAAAAAGCAATTGGCAGGGTGGGGAGGAGTGGTTAACCACACCAGAAAGTCTAACAATGTGATATACGGTGGGGGCTTTGGGTCACAGGGTTATTTGTCAACTTTCAAAAAGACTGGAGACTGAGGTCAGTCTATGCTATGGACAGTCACCCAGGTTTGTATGTTGGAGCTCCCCAAAAGACTCTGACCACCTGGCTTGGTGAGCTACCCACAGGGGCAATATTCTCTCTGTGTTGTAACACATGGATGCTGGAAAAGTTAACACTGAGTTAACCGAGTTAACAAAGTTAACACCATGACTCCATAGGGAGAGAACGATGGAAGCTCCTTGTTTGGGACTTTGCTGGGTCTGCCCTATGTACCTCTTCCCTTGGCTGAGTTTAATCTGTATCCTTTCCCTGAAGGAAATCGTCTTTGAGCATAAAAGCTTCTAATGAGTTTTGTGGTCCTTGTAGGGAATTATCAAATCTGGGGGTGGTCTGGGGAGCTCTTGGAACTTGATGCTGTTGGTAGTGGAAGGGAAGGGTGGCCTTGTGGACTGTTCATCCTATGCTCTCCTTCCATATTATCTCATTTCCACCCATACCTGGACCCTTACTGCAGCTGGGAAAGCACACTCTCTTCTGGACTCAAAGCTAACACAACTCACACAACATTTTCACAAGACCCATAGTAAGATACAGATTTCAAGGCAAGAGCCTGTAGAGACACATACATTTATACGGTATACACAGTGCTACAGATAGAACTGAGACAAATTTTCACCCAATCACAATGACCTTCTGGAGCAGTATTTTCACCAAAGGCTATTCAATCTCATCCTTGAGAAGTGCTCATTGTGACCCACTCTACCATCTTCCCCAGCCGCTAATGAGTCGAGAACTGCAGCCTTAAGAAGCTCGGGTCTCGCGCACCACCTCGATAATGAACCACATCACTGCCTTGCAAATTCTTGTTTTGTTTCCTAATTTTAATGAGTTTACATCTTGTCTCTCTAAAGACCTGATTAAAAGCTTCAAAACAAAGCCCAAAAGGACAACAGAAATATCTAAATTCAGGGGACTGCGTTCACGCTTGACACGGCACTCAGAGCCTTTTAGGGGCACGATCTGATGGCGTGCGCCCACGGCTGCCAGGTAGGTTGCTGCTGTCCCTCGTCACCATTTTCACCTGTTTCACACCAAAAAAGGCCTTACAGTTTGGAAAGCCTAAAGTAGGTTGCCCAAGGACAAGGACTATGAAATGGTAGAGCAGGGTAAGCCCTAGGATGGTCTGAGTCTGGATTCTGCTCCTAGCTCTTAGGCAGCGCTGGCCTTCCTTTCCATCCATTCTCATTCCAGGCCAGAGCCCCCCAGTGATCTCTTTGTCCCCCATGGACAAGGCAGCAACAACACACATGAATGCACAGAACTGGCCAAGCAACTCGGGGTGGAAGTAGCTGGCAGCCGTTTCCTCCAGCCGACACCCTTTTCAAGCAAGGGTCACTGACCTTCTGCCCCTCCCCGAAGCTGCCAGGCCTGTCTGTCATGGTTCCCCTCACTCCTTTCAAGGGAGTTTCCTTCTTCCGGAACACCAGTCACCCCTGACTTCCTCCCCCCGACCCCGCACCAATTAAACTGTCACAGTTGGCTGGCTTGGAGACAGGTGCAGGCAGGAAGAAATCTGAAAGAAGCTGGGAACTCGGGAGACATGGGGCTTCTCTCTGGAAGCTGCTCTTTGGTTTTTCTGTCACACCGGTCTGCACACAGGTCGGATGAGCCCACAGACATTCCCCAGGAACTCTGCAGCCACAGGTGAGAGACGCAGCCTTCTGGAGAAGTGGCAGCCGCTTGTGTCTGTATGGGCACCCCAAACTCCATTTTCAAGATTTCAAATGCAGCGGGGGAAGGGGCAAGACTGCTCAAGAGGAGAAAACAAGGGACGCCTGGGTGGCTCAGTTGGTTGGACGACTGCCTTCGGCTCAGGTCATGATCCTGGAGTCCCGGGATCGAGTCCCGCATCGGGCTCCCGGCTCCGCAGGGAGTCTGCTTCTCTCTCTGACCTTCTCCTTGCTCATGCTCTCACTGTCTCTCTCTCAAATAAATAAATAAAATCTTTAAAAAAAAAAAAAAAAAAGAGGAGAAAACAACCCACAGAGAGTCTCGTGCTCAGACATGTTTTATAGGCCAGGAAGGGAGGGTTTCCGATCTCTGTTTGATCGTTGGGTATGAGGACTGCCCTCTGTCTGGCACATGGTCTTCATGGCAGAAGAAACAGCAGTGCTTGAGCAGATGAACCCACCCTACAGAGCAAGAATCCTTAGCACGGGGTCCATGGACCAATTTTAGAGTCCCTTGCAAGCAAAATTCCTACGGTATTCATCAAATTTCCGAAGTGGTACTTGACCCGCAGGAGAACCATCACCATGGCACAAGGCAGTCATACATATTGCCTTCTCTAATTTTACTTGATGTAGGTACCAACTTACTCATTCATTCCTCCTCTGAGCATATGCACATGAGTGTACAGACACGCAACCACCAAATGCCCCATCTGTATCTGCTCTCCAGCCTCACCAGGTACCCGGCGACAGACTGCACGCCAAAGCACGGATAGGCAGCATGGCCACCTGGAGCGCACCTCCATTATCACTGCTGCTTTCTACAGACCTTGCCTTAGCCTTCCTGTTCATGCTTTTATGAAGAGGGCAAAATCCTTACTGGACTCCCCACCCTTCCTGATGCTAGTGGAAAAGCATGTGCCAGGTAGAGTCATCTCACGACCTCCATGTCCTTCATCATTCTTTATATATGGTCCCTGAAGTTCCCTCCAAGGCATCAAGATCGACTGTGTCTCAAACTGCGTCATGGGTTCATCTTTGGGCAGGAGGTAGGGGGAGCAGAGAAAGAGAGGTGAAAATACCAGCTCTCAAAGGAAGAGACAGGGGCTCTCTGGGCATAAAGAGGAACATGGACTGAATATCTTTAAGAAGGACAAGTGCCTTATAGTAGATTCCAACATCTAATGGCCCTGGAGTCCTACCTACATTTTCTTCCTGAGAGTACCATGATAAGTGAAAGGCAGTATGAGTATTTTCCATTTGGAAACCAGACTGATGAAGCAGTTCTACTGGAGTCAGGATATCATAATGGAATGGCCATCTTTTTTGTAGCTCTGAAAATTTCTGAGCTCTATAATCAGAGTCTAACAATGCTACCTTAACATTAGCTGCAAGTTTCCATGTAAAAAGTGAAAGATGAGGGGATGAAGCTATAGCTCAGACTTGGGACCAGATGTAGGAAGAAAGATCCAGAAATGCTTCTGATTTCATTTTTGAAGGGGCCATAGCATAAGAATTTCATCAGTAAATGTTGAACCGAATGCTAAGCAAATTGCAAAGTTTAAGGTTAATAAAAAAAATACAGCCAAGGGGTGCCTGGGTGGCTCAGTCAGTTAAGCGTCTGCCTTGGTTCAAGTCATGATCCCAGGGTCCTGGGATGGAGTCCCACAATGGGCTCCCTGCTCAGCAGAATCTGCTTTCTACTTCTCTGTCTCCTTCTACCCCTCTCCCCTGCTCTCATGTGCTCTCTCTCTAGCTTGCTCTCTGAGATAAATAAATAAAATCTTTATAAAAAATATAGCCAAGATTATCTGTGTTAACTCACCCATTAACTATACCCACATAGGCTAGAAATTGAACCAAATTTCATATAATGTGTCCATTTAGACAAGTAAGTCAGAAGATAGTCTCCAATACTTATCAACACAAACGTGTAGTATAATCAACTCTGCTTTGGTCACATTAATACACCAGCAGACCAGATAGATTTGGGCCTCTTTTCTTATAAAGAACCTGACAATTTAAGGGGGTTATGTTCACTTCCATTTATGTCCTGGAAAATACACTCTTGTGACTTAGCAACCATGTTTAAAAAGCTCTTGCAGTTCTTAAACAAACAGAGTGTATGTTTATGAGGTTCTAACGACATTATTTTCAGGGATGACGTTGAGTTCGTGATATGTAGCTTTAGGGATTTACAGTAAGTTGTGGGTGATTTATTGCTGTGACATACAGTATATGCCTAGAGAGGAGTGGACACTTACCTAAGCATTTGCAAGTGTGTTAGATGGAAACAAGCCAGAGCACCTGGAGACAATGGGCTCCTTACTTCGGAGAGGGAAGGGGCCCTTTCCGGGGGATGGAAAATCAAGAGTTAAGAAGGTTTTCTGGCACTCAGAGAGCAGAGCTAATTCAAGACCAGAAAGAGAGACAGTTTAGAATAAAGATTGAAGACGGGAGGCCCAAATCTGGCCTGCAGAAGTGTTTTGTTTGGCCTGCAGAGTACTTGCAAAGATCTGGAGCCGTGGGCAGTATTTTAAAACTGGGGATTCCGCATAAAGCCTGGTTTCCTCTCCTCTCTCTGAAACGCAGGAAGATCAGGCCCCACGAGCCTGTACTCTGCTCGGGGACAATCAGCCGGAGCTTGGAAGCCACCTTGGGATAGAGGACTGAGCTCTCATCGCAGCTCAGTCCCCACCAGATCTTCCCTCTTTTCTAACATCAGCCTGCCCCCCATCTCCTGGAGCCTACCAAGCTTGCTGGAGGGAATGGAATTTTTCACTGTAGTGGTCTAAGCAAACAGATCCCCTAAACTGGCAAGGCTCATTTTCAGACAGAAGGATGGACAAAACACATGTTTTTCTCTAAAACTCATCAGAAGATTATTAGGTTTTCTGGAAAAAAAAAAATTTGGACCTATCAACAGGTGCCATTTTTTGCTTAAGGCCGGGGTGCTAAAAGTTCCTATTTCCCAAAGCCGAGTCAAAAGACACGGTTCGAAATGGAATGTTTATTTTTAATTTCCTCATCTGAAACAATTACGTGACACTGAGAGGGATAGGATATTAGGCCTCCATCTCTGGGCTTGTTTTGTTATCTGTGAAAATTTCCAGATGGATGGGGCTGACAGAAAAGGAGGAACCAGGGCCAACTTTCCATCAGGCACAGCAGACACAGTGCCTACGGCCCACCAGACTTCTAGTGACCTATAATAATGCCTTAATTTTCATTTCTCTAAAATCAGAAGAAAAAATAAATATAATAATAATGAATACATGATACCAAATCCAGCCCGGATTATGTTCATCTTTATAGAAATGCAGTCACAAAATGTAACTTTCAATATTCTGTACAGAGAAAGGGACCCAAGAAGGCACAAGGACCTACACCCATGAAGAGCATCATGTGACACCCCCCTCCCCCCGCAGGCAAACCCTGGTCTCCAAATGTGCTGCAACCATCTCGTCAGTAGCGCCCCCTCCCTCGGCCATAACATTCTTCCCCACCACATCCCGGGATGCTCAGAACGTGGCAAGTTCATAGACAAGGCCCCTGAAAGGCGTACTCCACCCTGACCTTGGTTTCAGAAAGGTGGAGTGGATGTCTTCCAGTCAGTCACTTCTGGAAATTTCCAGAGAGACATTTCCAAAGATTTCCATCATGTGCAACTGGAGAACAGGTCTTATGGCCATGAGGGATGATTCGTTTATCTGGTTCTGTTATGCTACCCCTTGAAACACTCTCAATCCTTTAACTCCACAGCTCATGGCAAGGCAAGGCTTTGCTAGATTCTGCACACGCTGAAAATAAAAGTCAGAGGACATAGCACAGGCCATAATGAGAGGCCCCTCCTGTGGACTCCTAGAATCAAGAGGAGATGGAGTTTTCTACCTCCTCAACACAAAACCTCCCCAGAGCCAAACCATTCCCGAGACCCAGCTGTTTCCTCGGCTTCTCTCCCTTCAGGCCCTCTGCAGTGCTCATGTTAGAGAGCGAAGATACACTGCCTAGTGAAATCTCACTGTTGTCTTGCTTTGTTACCTCATTTTTCCTATCTTTATCTTTTTCCTGTATTTATGCCCTTTCCCCCTCTATCTCTTATATGATGGCTAGACTTTCTGACCTTTATAAAAATATATAAAATTTAAAAGTCCTAATGAAAAAGATCTAGACTGAGGCATAGTATTCTCAATCCTCCATACCTAGCAAATGTCTTACACACAGTTCATACTTAATAGGGATCTCTTACCTGACTGATACCTGGGTTCATGGCTCTCAGCTCTAGGCAGCTCTAGGTCCGCCCCTGGCCAGCTGGGTGTCCTTGAGCAGGTCACTGAGGGTGCTGAGGCCCAGGGAACAGTGGTACCAAGAGGAATCTGAAGTCTCTTCTGTAATCTCTGTTGTTATGATGAGACTTGTGGCCAGACCTCCCATGCTAGGTTATCCCATCAATCTAGAGTTGGGACAGTATTGTCCCTTATAGATACACACACAGAGACACACACACACTCCTTTCTCCCAAATTCTATGAATAGTGACATGTGCATCAGAAAGTCCCAAGGGCATCTTTGCTGCAAGAAATTCCATTTTTAAGCCACAAATGACTCGTCATTGACCAGAGTGTCCCCAACACTACCATTTGTCAGGGCACCAGGAAGAAGGACAGGGGGAATAAAAACAGAGACAGAGGTCACATCTCCTTTCTCATCTGCAGCCCGTAAGACCTATCATAAAGTTGTAATAGACTGTACCAAACCTCAGCACAAGCATGGCAGTGGTACAAGCATGAGCTTTGTCCTTGGGTTTGGATTAAACCGTTCTGAGCGCTAACCTTTCTCTCCAGATGGCTCCCACCCTGATCCCTTGGCGGTTCTGAATGCACATGTGACCATGACCTCAGGTAGAGGACCAGGGCTGTGCCTCAGGGAGAAAATCCAGCCCTCGAGCGTTAAAAACACATGCTCACTGCAGAAGACATAAACAACTAACTGAATCTTCAAGGGAATGCATTTTCTTCATTTTTCCTAAAACAGTCCTTCTGTTACAAGAGCCAAGAGGGCTGAAACAGCATCAGATAATCCAAAGATTTTTCTTCTGAAAAAGTAAAATATGGATTTAAAATATTTAAAATTTAAAATATGGATTCTAAAAAGAGTAAATATGGATTTATAGATGTAGTTATCAGATAGTGTTTTCACAGGGAAACAAATGAGCCATTGGGCAAAATGTCCTCAAAAGTCATGCATAACAAATTCCAGGAAAAAAAAAAAATTCCAAACAAGCCAAACCAAAGCACTCAGCCTTGCTAACCTTCCACAACACAGCTGAGCTCTTACCTCCCCTCTGAAATAGTACAGAAGGGGAAAAAAAAAAAAAAAAAAAAAAAAGATCATAAATCAAGGAATTTCAGAGCCTCTTGCCCAGGGGGATGAAACAAATGAATCCCAAGTGCTCACCTGGCATTATCTTTGTTCTGTTTCATGGCCCTAAATTTGCCTCCATGATGACAGCCTGAGACTTCAAAATGGGCATAAAA
Organism: Lontra canadensis; assembly: GCF_010015895.1. Lineage (NCBI taxonomy): Eukaryota > Metazoa > Chordata > Mammalia > Carnivora > Mustelidae > Lontra > Lontra canadensis. The sequence continues at coordinate 39,091,054 of NW_022630997.1, read as the reverse complement.
ATCACTATTTGTTTTGCTATTCCATGGGTAATATTTGCCATCACATCTTTGTTCACTTTATATTTGGTAGAATGAACCCAAGGAATCAGGGAGAAATGGGCCTGGACTGGAGAGAATTGTGCTGGCTCTAGGTCCGCTCCTGGCCAGCTGGGTGTCCTTGAGCAGGTCACTGAGGGTGCTGAGGCCCAGGGAACAGAGGCACCAAGAGGACTCTGAAGTTTCTTCAAGCTCGGACATGTCATTCTCTCAAGTTATCTTTTGCAGCAAATCTGGAAGGTCTAGCTCTGTCTTCCCTCCCACTCCTAACATAGTCCCTGAGTTTTTCCAAGTAAATGTTAAAGAGGAGCAGGTCCCGGATGCTTCTGGACACTGTCTCAAGTGGTAAGCTCTGTATCACCTGTGCAATGAGAAATGAGGCATGCAGCTGAGACCACCTCACCCAGACGGAAGGGGGAAGAACAAAGAGGAGCTACCCTCTGGGCATATCCTCCATATCCTCCACCTGTCTCCTCTACCAGGTTTGTGCTCACCTGATTTTAAAAAATAAAATAAAATAAAATAATTGCATTTTGGAAAGCCAGACGAGGTAGCACAGCTGAGCTGGGGTTGCACCCGTGTCAGAGAATCTGGTGTTGCCATTAAAGGTTAAACTCTGCCAGGGGACAAGGACTTCCCATTGGGAGTTATTTACAGACTCTGCCCTGAGAGGCCCTCCCCTTCCCCCACCCTTCCCAGGGCCCAGCTCCTCCACCATCTGACGCTCCAGTCTTTCAACAGCTGCGGGCTCTCCTGTTGTGCTCCCTTCACAGATGTGCAGTGCTGTTCTGAACATCCTGCCCTTGAACTTTCCCTACCCATAATTTTCCAAACCAAAGCCTGGCAATAAAAATGTCAGTGAGGGACAGAGAAAATTGGGGGGAGTATGTAAAAAAGGAAGAAAAAAGAAAAAGAACAGGGAGATGCTTTGCACACACAGTGACTTGTGTTGACTTCCTCAACAAAGGTTAAATGCACACATGACTCCTCAATGAGGACCTCAAGGCAGAGAACGGCAGGGAGTTTCTCAGCACAGCACCTAGAAATGTCAAGTTCCATAAAGGAGCTGGGGACAGAGTGAGGCGGGGAGCTTCCTTGCCTATGCTGTGGGCTCCCCAGCTGTTCTTCCTGCAGAGGGTGGGGGGGCGTGCTCATGGGGAAAGTGAGAACAGCCTTTGTAGTGATTTACAGTTGACATTGTGCTGTCGTGGAGGTGACGACACGGTCCTCGCAGCTCTGCCAGGTGTCCGCTACAAAGCTGGCACACAGAGGCACTGGGTCAACACCTGTGAGACAGCCAGTAAGAACAAGACTGGCCGGAGGAGGAGATCAGGTATCCAACGGTGCTGCAAAGATCTCCACAGAAACATCTCTTGGAACAAAGTCTCCTTGAGTGCATTGCTTTGATGGTACTAACTTTCTAGGAACACAGTGCAAAACTACAACCAGTTAACGAAATCCTACAACTCTCTAAAGAGATAAAAGAACCTGTCTAATGGAGAAGCAGGGCCTCTCTCATTACCTGTTTTTGTGTGCCAAAATGACAGGCACAGAGGACAAGGTCAGTACCATGGGAGGAAGCGAAAGGTCTTTCTACTGGGAAAGAATCCCATGAATGAGAGAAGCCCTTGAGAAACAATCAGCTTTTCTTGTTCTGTGCTAACTTGACCCTATTCCAACACCCAGTGCTGCCACCCCACTGAGAGAAAAGAGAAGGGAGTCTCATTAAGCCATAATTTAGGAAGAAATGAATCCAGACCTAACAGACAACAGACAGAACACGTCCCACAGACCTGTCCCACATGTCTCGTATCCTAGGAAGGAAGCTTGCTAAGACCCCCATAGGCACTGCTGACTTGCAGACTTGGTGACTCCAAAGGTAGAAACTGGAAAGATGGAGAACAAAAGAGAAAACAGGACAGATGAGTCAGGCACAGAGGCTAAGCTACTCCTTGTTCTTACAACTCCTGACTCAATGCACGGACTCACTTCCAAAGTCTGGAATTGAACTTCGAGACCTGGAAGAGAGACGCCTTTAGACATGCTGGGTTCAAATCCAGACCCCCACGACGGATGAGCTACATGGTTTGAAAAACATGCTGCATCTTCAGCCTCCCCACCTGCCCAGCAGGAAGAGCAGTCACTCCCACCCGATCAGGTTGTTAGGAGAATTCAGGGAGGTCATGTGTGGTGTATACCGTAATATGCTTAGTACCATACCTCACACAGTCTATGATCAGGGAATGTCAGTTCTCCCGGCCTTTCTGAAGACAATTTCCAGGCTGGAGGACTAGAGCCCCTCCTGTGGGAACACTCAGTGGGTAAGACTGCTGGGGGCTGGCCAGTTCTGCGAAGCCTCTGGGTACCCCCATCCTATCAACGGTACCAGTTTTATTTTCGGAGAGGATGAAAACAATCTGGTCAATTTCTATTCCAATCTTAAAGATAATCTTCCTTAGCCATACGTAACCCTAAGCAATTTTACCGTGTGGAACATCTTCAGTGGTAGTACACTGAAGAGGTCTCAAATGAGCTAATGACTCCAAGATGAATGAGCATAATGTAGCGTAACATATAACTTAAAATTTTATATGAATGTTGGAGACCTGGGGAGGACCATTTTCACATCATAACACTGCCATTAGCCTGGAATGCAGCCCTTGGATGAGAAACTCTCCAAAATTTGCACTGCTCTTCCCTCCTCCTTCTAACGTCCATATCCCCAAAGCAGCATCGCTGATATGAGAAGCCAAGAGCAAAGACTGGTGAAACCAGCAGGCGCCCCCACTGTGTGCCAGCAATTTTGGAGCAGATAAAGTCATTAAGGAAAATTTTAACAATGTATAACCTTTCAGCTTTACTCGGCTAACAGCAGGTAACTTGCCTTGCAGAGACATGAGCCTGCACTGAAGTCACCAGCAAGCAGGACTTGACCTTCATTTTCAGTATACGCAGTATTAAATATTCATAATGCACAGAACTGTAGCATAAGAAGTAGCTGAGTTTAAACATGAATCAAAGGAATAAATATCTCCCCACAGGTGAGTCATCCTTTCCAAGAATGCCCCTGGAAAAAAATGCAAATACCCAGGGCCTGAAGCCTCTGTCTCTTCCAACTATCTCTTGAAATTCTAGAAGTAGCAGGAACTGCTGCGTTATGCAACCCATGAATTCTGCACTCACACTGACATCGTTGGGTCTTTTTTTTTTTTTTCTTATCTATTAGAAAAGAATTACTGTTCCTATGTCAAAGAGAGGAAACAGACGGGATAGAACCAGCAATGGTGACATTATCACCCAGAGGGTGTCTGGGGCACTTTTGACTCGGTTGTACAATTTTTAAAAAATCTTTGCTTCACAAAGTATCAGAGCATGTGGGAGGAAAGGGTTGGTGTAGAGATCAAGAGACATCAGAATTAGGAGCTGGAGCAGCGCAGGCCTTAAATTGGGCAGAACACCTTTAAAAAGAAATGAAAAAAGAAACCGTTCTTTGGGGCAGTGTCTGCCTTGTGTGGCTTAATTTAATATCTTTTGAGGGATGGAATTACCGTGTTTGGAGGGCTTAACGCTTCTCTGTGTCTATAAGGAACTGACACTTGTGTCTATCCAAGAGTTGGTAGAACAACTCCCCCCTGCTTGGGTGTTTCTAGAGAGTCTACCACTGGGATGATGAAGCGTAATTTTAACACAGTTTAATGTAATTCTCTTTGGCTTTCAACTCCAGGAGCTCTGAGAACAATCTGTCCTAGCTAGACAGCAATCACTTGAAGCTGCAAGAGTGATTCTTCTGGGGCGATCCCTCTAGGAAAATTAAGACCCAAGGAAGGGCCCCTCGAATCCTTGAATGAAAAAGGACTGCTCAGGGAGTTATCCCGGCCCAACAACGGGAAAGGAAAGATGCGTAGGCAAAGCTGTCTTCGGAAATGACTTACCCACTGCCTCTTGAGGGTACAATAAGCTTGGAAAGGTTAACAAGATTATAGAGCCACCAATGATGACATTTAACTGAACTGCCTTCCCCACCTGCTGCCACACGGAAGGGGAATAACGAACCAGCCAGCTTACCAGCCCATTAGCACAACCAGATAGACCTGCCTGACACTGAGCCAGCAGGGCAGCCCCCCAGAGCCTCTTTCCTATATTAACCAGCCTTTCTCTCACTCTTCAAGGGGCTGGGTGCAGAGAAACTTCACACCTTGAACTTGTGCTGCTGGAGCGTTCCCCACCATTGTGGGGGAGGCCAGCTGTGATTAAAATTCACTGACACAAGCCACCTCACAATGGTGTCTACCCAATTAGGCTCATGCAAAGGGAAAGCCTGTAGACTTATTTATTTGATATATGTGAAGGGCATAAATGTTAACAAAAATTGATCTGAAGAAGACTAGGTTTTTTGAGGGTGATAATATCGTATAAGTTCCCAAGGGAAGTTTAAAGCTCTCTTTCCAAGACGCCCAGATGGCCAGCCAAACTACAAGTGTGTCTAATCGATGGGAGTTTTGAATGGAAAAATGGATTTTAAGAATCGACATTCAGCTTTCTTAGACATTTTCCGTTTGCATATTATGTGTGGCTAGAATTTCATTTTCTCTTATTTACTCTGCTTGATTACAATGTCTCATAGGTTTGTTTCATTGTTGTTGTTGTTTTATTCCGGGGAATCTATGGACTTGCCATACAGGTTACTTCACAAATTCTACTTCTTCCCCTTACTTAATGTGCGCACACTTCGCCGAGTGTCCCCAGAAGGACGGAAGGCTCCTTGGTATTGGCTCTGCTGATCAAGTCACCCAGAGGACAGAACCTTGGGAGATGGCTATAACCAAACACAGCAGTGCAAATGGAAAGTAGAAGGGCTAACATAAATAAACATAAGGTCTTCTTATAAAGCAAGGCTCGCTATGCCAAACCACACAGGTCAGTCACAGAGAAGAAAGACTGAGGCTAGGACAGTCCTCAGGGAGAAGAGACACAGGCTTGGTTCTAAGATTATTGGCATTTTTTGCTGAAAAAAGAGGAGAAAAGGACTGAATGTCCATCTTTGGAATACACTCCTTCCAAGTTCGTAAAAAATGCCAGAGCCAGACAGGGCTCCTGAGGCTGGCTTTCCCAAGACGTGGCAAAATGAGAACAAAATCCCAAGGACACTGGGGTGCTTCAGCATATCCAGGGAAGGGGCTCTTGGCCTTGGGGAATTCCGTTCCTTTCCAACCTCTCACATGGAGCCGAGAACACCATCTACTGCCTCTCAGTAGACACTGTAAAAAAGGACACAACTCAAATCCGTCTAACAAGAGCATTTTATTTCTGAGAAATACAGAGGAGCCGAAAGGGTGGGGAAGGGAAAGAAGGCGGCGAGGCATCTCTCCGAACCGATTGCCACACTCACCTCCATGTAAGGGTTTGCTCTGTCCGGGGCAGACACACGACATGCCCAAACGCATTTCCTGAGCCTGGCATGGAAGCTGACAGGGTCTGCACCCCATGGCATGTGAGAACACGCCGCTCCTGGGAAGAGAATGAGGAAAGAAGACGAGGACTTTAGAAGATCTTTGGTTCAATTCAAATATGGTCCAGAATCAATAAGATGAGATATTTAAAAGAGGCTTACCTTCCATGCCGTACCAGTTGGGAGTTTTCCAGACTTAAACAACTCTTCTCTTTCTTGGCTGGGAAGAGCTGATGGAGGGCACATGTAGACTCTTGTCTTCTGGAGGATTTTGAAAGGACCCTCTCCCTGAGGCAGGGGAGAGCGGTCCAGCCCTGTGCATGGGGACGGGCTGAAGGACCTCTGAGATTCTCAGACTTGGCGGATTCCCAGAGGCGAGTGATTCAAGGGATGCTTTCTTTATTTTCCCTGACATGGCATTTTGGCCTCAGCACCCTCAGCACCGCACAAAATCCTTTGGCTGGTGACCAGACGCCGCTGAGAAATTCAGAATGGAGGCGTGCATGAAACGCCTACCATCCTGAGCCACAGAAAAAGAGCACAAAGCTCAGAATTCAGGCACACCAGGGTGTACGCCAAAAAGGACACGAAGCAGGTTCCTGGAGTCAAACTCTAGTAGGCAGCCATACCACGGATAGAGTTCAAAGAGGTGAAACCTCTCTTACAGTGGACAATGCTGGCCAAGAGTTGAAGTTCATGTCACACGGAAAGGCGCGCCAGACCAGCTCAGCTCCAGCTTCCCAGATGCTGTCAGCCTCACGCTTGTACCAGAACTGTTGGAACAGATGAGGCACCCCAAGGGGACACCTGCTGGAAGCGGGCAGAGCCGGCCGCCACCTAGCAGCTCTGCTCAGTGACCCCTTTTGCCTCTGATAAAGTATTAAACTCTGTCACAAGACCCCACCGCAGGCTCACCCCAGGGTACCAGTTCATTCAACTGGCACCCCAGGGGTCTGCGTGAATGTCCGCTCTAGGAAATGCTAGATGGCCATGGGCCTACACCTCTGGGAGTCATCATGAACTCCTCCATCCCATCTGTCACCTTCACAAGTCAAGAAGCACTAGCAAGCAATGCTCCCACGGAATATTCTGCTTGATAGCAGCAAAGGACAGAACCACGCTTCCCAATCTGACCTCCAGTAAGATGACAGCATCAGGAATCCCTCATGAGAAGAGGCCCTTTCCACCCATAGCAAGAATGGCTCAGACCCTCGGTGGCTGGATATGGGCAACCCTCCCAATGGTTGAAAACTCATATCAGAGCCCTCTTAGTCTCTCGACGTTGTTAGTGCAAATACTTCAACAGGAAACAGTTATTTGAAAATAAATAATACCCAGCAAAAAGGCTTACCCTCAGATACCACTCCCTCCCTCTTGTGCCAGCAGAGTCAAAGTAACCTTCCTCGTGAGAGCTTGTTTTCCCAGTCAGAAGACCAGCCCAGAGGAGCCCTGCCTTCCACGGACAGCCTTCCAAATTTCAGGGTTAAAGTAAACCCCTTGATCAATGCAGAGGCTCATGATTGTTTTAGCAAAGAGGGCAAGACAATGTATTTGAATACTCACTTTGACGAATCAATGAAGTATATTACAAGTGCACCAATGCTCAGAGCAAAGACTAAGACAACCTGCAAAAGAAGAGGAAAATGTCATCACTTAAGAGCCGACACCGGGAAGCTTCGTATTTCGTGTTTGGAGTTTTTTTGACACACTCGGCAGCAGCTGGGAAGCAGGGTTCCCACTGCCTTCTGAGGCCCCCTTGGGAATCTCAGTCCCTGGAGGCCCCCACCGGACGCCCTGACGTGGCCTTCGCGCCTTGCAGCGGGCAGCAACCTCAGTGCCGGCCAACAGGGGTCAGGGCAGACTCTTGGATCTATGGCTCTCATCCTGCCCTGTCCCTATTAAGGGACAGCTAGCTTCTCTGCAACTGAAGTCAGCACACTCTGGTGGGAAGGGCAGGCAAACATTCAGGTGACACAGTGGGTCATGTTATATGCAACCTGGGCCCAGAGGAACTCAAATATGGGAATATCAATTTTTCACAGCTCTGCCAAGATACCACTTGGCAGTGGGTACATACCATAAAATTCACCTATTTTAAGCATACAATTCAATGACTTCGAGTAACTGACCAAGTGGTACAGCCATCACTGTCATCTAGTTTCGAACATTTTCGTCAATCCCAGTTCCACCATTCACAGGGACACCCAAGAACGGTCGGTCCCTACTCCCACCCGAAAGCCTACACAAACCCTGATTTACTTCCTGTCTCCAGGCAAGAACCATCAATGTGAAAAGCACATATCTGCTGCTTGTACGTGTGTGTGTGTGTGTGTGTGTGTGTGTGTGTGTGTATACTTATAACACCTCTCAAGTATTCTGGAAACAGTTTAGGTGAAGAAAGCCAAATCTGGTAATACATTAGAGCCAGCTATACAAGCACCCCTGTTCATGTTTACACTCTTCACTCAGAATTAATCCCCGCTGATCTAGAAGACAGTCTGGCATCTCCTCCAAAGACTACCTGTCACATGGAAGCCTATCTGAGCCATATGTCACCGCTGAGGCAGATACCGACACTTCTGCCCCCTCCCTCCATCCCAGTTTATTTAGTCTTTCACAGAGGAGACCAGTAGGGCATCTAAATGGATGCTCAGAAATAAGAAAGATGCGAAGATTGAAAACAAAAGTCAACACCACCACTAGACACAGTGCCAGGGCTCAGCAAATACCTTTCAGACACGCTATCTCCTAAAGGGACTTTGGAAGGAAAGAAGTGTCAGTCTCCTCTGAGTATCTACATATTGCCATCCCTCTGGCATCAGCTGGTGGAGAGAGAGGAATCCCAGCTTATGTAATGACTGGGCATGGTCAAGCCATGTGTGTGTGTGTGTGTGTGTGTTACAGAGAGAGAGAGAGAGAGAGAAAGGACCACACACATATCCGTACTGTGTGTGTGCACCAAAGTGGCGGAGAGGAAATGAAATCTGCATACGGCATTCGCTGGAAACACTGCAGAGCCCCATGGAGCTGCCGGACAGGCGGCCGACCGCACAGGAAACACCGACAGTGACAAACAGCCCGATGCCGCGGAAGGAAGACACAGCTTCACAGCACCTGACAAACTATCCGTATGAGAGGAAGTGGTAAAGCAGTACGCCACTGGGGCTTATTTAATTCTTCCATTTTGTCTCAAAAACTAAACCACGCTGCAGCTGAATCCAAGGCAGCACTGCAGTCTGCTGCGGGCCATCACCATCTCTCCGGGGGCCAATCCCCCCAGCAGGCTCACCCCAGACGCTCCCCTCACACTCACTCATTCATTCTTTGTAAAAGTCATCCACAAAAACAAACAAAAACATAAACAAGCCTGGCTACCCACCCCCCCATTATCTGAATGAGGCACCAAAACAAATAGCTTCAGATTAACTTTGATCTGTGTTGCTATTTCTGAGACATAAGCGGTTAGATCCTGGCCCCGAACCTCATTCTCAAAATGCTGCAAAGGGAAGGGGTGTGGCCAGGACACAGTGGAAGGACCTCTTCTTCATTCATAAACAGCTGACCGAGACTAATCTCTGCCCTCTGGACTGTGTGTGTGTGTGTGTGTGTGTGTGTGTGTGAATCCTGAGCTTTGGTCAGACCCGGCTATACCGGCCAATGAGGGGAGGAGTGGGAAGGGCAGGGATGCAGGGGAGAGGGGAGGAAAGAGGATGGAAGCCCTTGCAAATGGCATCTACATCATTACGCAACACGCTCAGAATCTAAGCTCCCCTGCAATGGTGAGTATTTCCCAGCAGCACTGGGGGGCCAGACCAAGTAGCCGACTCTGATTTGTCCCAGCTGCCTTCGCTCGGCCTCTGTGACGGTCAATAATATGCAGCTTATTTAAGCAAATCAGCCAGTGACAGGAGGGGAGGACTCCTGCTAGCTTCTTGAGATGCAAACTCAAATATCAGCACCTCTCTGGTAGGGTAAGGGAGGGAAGTAAGTAATCCAAAGACAAATGACCTCCAAGAACTGAAGATCCTGATGAGTGAGCCTGTTCTTGGGTCCACATGGTGGGCCAGAAGACTTGTTCTTGAGGCACAGGGTGTCCAACTGTTCCACCCACTCGCCTCCATAACTGACACGATCAATGGGGAGCGGACCAGCTTCTCAGGATTAAGGCAACTAGGCATGTGATTTTTAAACTTGCTAAATGGCTCTTTATCATGTCAGGCTTGATGGCATGGTCAACCTGGATCCAAGTGCTACAGAAAATGCATCAGCCCCTTGGATTACACCATGAAAACAGGAATCCAACAAAGATTCGTCTTCTACAAGGCCCTGGCAAAGGACTAGCACTCTCTCTCTCCATCCTTTATCTTTCTCGCTCTGACAAATCGCCCATTGTCTGATTAACTCTGCTCTAAATATGAAAAAATTCGGTCCAACTGCAAACAATGGTTAGATATTTAACCTAAATGCCAGTGGTTGTGTTATAGAGCAACCCGAAATAATTATCTAAGTATTTATTTCACATCTGCTATATTTGACGCCCTCGGAAAAGTGGAAAAAGTCCACTTGGAATCATGAAACATACTTCTTTGTAGAGTAACCCTTACATAGTAACCTATGTTACATTACACAATGATGCAATTAGTGCCCGATTGTATGGCATACGTATAGTCAATCTGCAATGAGGTATTGACTAGGTAGAGATATAAATGGGAGAAGTTAAGGATGGGTAGGAACCATAGGGGCTCTTGACTCAATATGTTTTTTGTTCTCAATGTGTCCCTTCTCCCTACCTGTATTGGCTACTCTAGCACCCCTTCAGTAAGGGGGGAGGCCACTGGGAGTCCTTCCATGTACCTCGATAGTCCCAGGAATAAAAGGTACTGAAGTCCAAGGGACATGGTAAAATGAGGCCAAGAGAAGCATAACACCCGAGATGGAGAAGCGCTAGCCCTCCAGCGGCAGGGTCAAAGAAGACCCCTTCCAATAACCAAGCACTTCACAAAGCTGTCGCAAACAAGACCTTGTAAACACAGTCTGACACATGGGACAATATGAGCATTCCCTCTTGAGGCACACTGTGTGCCGACCTCCGCCAGAGCCTTTCTAGTTTTTCACAGGTTGGGGTCACCAGATCATCACGGCTACCTGGAACGGTGCGAGCCACCATATTCTTAGGTTGACAAAAAAATACCTACGTGCTACATGGTGATATGAAGTACTGAGCGATATTTATGGAGGTGCTGGATACCTAACAAAAGTGATTTGATTAATATCATTGAAACAAGGGTACCCTTGAATTATCTGTTCTCAGAAATGCAAGGTCAAACACTACATGAGTTTGCACAGAAGAGTACCAGGAACAGACCCATAGACACAGACATGCATTGTATTAAAAAAAAAAAAGTTTGTTCATAACGCCTGGCACCAGGAGCCTGATGATAAATGGAGCGCAAAGAGGGGATGTTCACAGATATTTTCATGATGGTCATTCCAGCAGGCCCTGGAGATCTCTCAAATGTCTCAGAAAGTTCATGAAAATGGAAAGCAGGATGGCAAAGCTCAGGATATCCCCTGTCAGGTCACTGAGGATCTTCATGGAAAGGACAGTCCCAGTGAGAGTGAACACAGAATGAATGAATCAGGAAGGTGGGCTCTTTGACATGTTGCCTGTGCTAGAAACTGGTTTCCAAGTTGTTGGAGTTCGACCCAAGTGCTTTCAGTAGACACTAGTCACGAGTCTGCGAGGGCCTCCAGACAATGACTGGAGCAAAGGCTCAGAAAGGCAGCTCCCATCACAATCCCCTCACAGGAGTGGCATTTCTTAAAAAACAGAGATTCCTTTCCCCTGCCCTGGAACCAGAGAATGGCCAGCTGGGGGGATGGGCAAGCTGGGCACCTCTATCTTTCACAAGCTCCACCAAGTGAATCTGATATATGGCCAAGAATGGGAGTCACTGAATTAAAGCCATTAGGGGAAACCACTTAGCTCAAGTCAGAGATTAATTTACAAATGTCGCCTTAACAATTAGCCCATTAGAACATATGTATGAGGCCTGGAGGCTTTGAGAATCATGCTAGGAGTACTCTAGAAAGTACAGAGAAGAGGATGAATTAATTCTCTCCTGAGCAGGTTTTATACATTCTCAGCTCACAGCAGAACAAATGACCCTAATTAATGATTCTGCACATTTAATTGGGGCCTAGCCAGTCACTGGCAGCAGCGACCCCTCCGAAAATGGACTATTTTCTACATATAATCCCAAAGGCACATCACTATTTTTTTTATCGAGGTATAATTTATATACAATAAAATTCACTATATTAAAAAAATAGGTATGAGAACTCCCAAGGCAAAACAATGTGGGGATGTTTTGTTTATGACTGATAACATCATTCCACCATCCAAATTAAAATGTTTGGTCTGGTGAATTTAACAGCTCCAACAGACATTTATTGAACCCCTTTGTACAAAGCCCAGAGGGAGAGAGAGAAAAAAAGAAAACAAAAAGAGCAAAGTCAGTCCTGGTCTTTGCCCTCAATGAGTATGGAATCCAGAAGTTGAAATTACTAAGGAGTCCGCTGTGGCTTTGATAAATGCCACACATACGAATGGACATTTCTGGGATGTCCAAGGAAGGAGAGGACCCAGAAGCAACACCACCACCAGCACAGACCCCCGAAGCGGGAGGGGAAGGGGAGGATGGAAAAGCCAGGGAGAAGAACGGAAAACCCTGACATCCGCACTCCACCAGTCTGCTGCCGGGAAAGGCAGACACCAGCACATCAGCAGACAGACTCCTGGCAGAGACGGTACAGGACACTTGGGTTGGAATCCCCACTACCCCCGTAAGCTGTATGCTCTTGAGCCTATCACTTCTCACCTCCAGGACTCCACGTCCTGACCTGTGAAATGGGCCTTTGGAACATATGGTCATGAGATCAGGACCTAGGTAGGTTTTCGCTCACAGCGAAAGAACTCAAAACTTCTGGCTGGAGAAGGCAGCGTTCTTTGATGCCAAGGAGATGTGATTTGTGTGTCATTGTAACTCAGCACGATGGCCATTATGCGTGTCACTAATCTGGGTCAGAGGGGTTTCTTTCAGATAATCATAAGCAGGAATCCTATGGACACTCGGATTCATGGATTTGTGTGTCCTGTAGCACAATCAATTCCTCACGCAGGTGCCATTGCACAAAACTACAACACAACCTAGAGGGGCCACTGGCTGGCCCTCTCATGGCTCCGTGCCTTGTTCTGCTCTTGCTACAGGGAAAAATGAGTGGGGGAGGTCTCGCTCAGTCTCCTTTCCTCCTGCCTCTGTGAATCTTTGAAAAGCCCACCTTTCTGTAGGTTTTGCCCAGAGAAGCTCACATTCTGAATATCAGTTTTTTCTTAAGGAAAAAAAAAAAAGGATATGTTTTTCTTCCCAGTCTGGCCAGTATACTAATGTTTTCCTCACCCTTCAACCACTCTCAAGAGAAGACATGATCTTGCTACCAAGAAAGGTATTTTTGTTATCCCAAATAACAAAAGATTTGTAAAATATAAAACCAATATTTTGACAGTGCCATTTAAACATCCAAACGTCCCCTAAGTTTCCAAAATAACATTCTGGCACATTACTTTTGACTTATGAACTGCTTATACAAAAAGGCTGCAAGTTGATTCACTGAAAGCCAAGACTCCAAACAACGGTTTAAGTACAGATATGTTCTAGATGAAAGAAAAAAAGAATAAAGAAGTGCTTTCAGTGGTCATTATTTAGAATTATAAAATATGTGGGATTTCCAGATAAGAGTAAAATTATGCTTTATACAAATGTACAGAAGCCTAGTGAAAACGTTGATGCTTTTGGGGGCATTTAAATTGGTGCTTCCAATAATGCAATACTTAAAGCCATACTCATTACAGTCTGGACTGGATTGTTAGGACAAAAGAGACAAATTGGAGAGGACTTCCCACCCCTTAAATTGCTCTAAATGACTACCACGGCTTAGGGTATAAAGAAAAAAAAAATCCCAGCTTACAAGACCCTGCAAATCCTGACCCCATTCCCCTGCTATAGACTGAAATTAATTGAAATTTCAGGTCTTCTTATTCACCATGTGTGTCTCCCCACCCCAACTACCACAGGGCCTTTGCACAAGTCCTCCAAAAAGTCTTACCTCTCTTCATAGACTATTCATCCTTCAGATCTCTGCTCTGCTGCCACTTTCCTGCCATTAATGCAGAGAGTTCCCCCATGAACACAGTTACTTTGTAGCACTTAGCATGGCAAAAGTTTTACATTTTTTGGTGCAATCACTTGATCAAATCCTCTCTCCTCCGCTGGACTGCAAGTTCTATGAAGACAGTTTGCCTGGCCATTTTTGCTCATCACTAAACTCCCAGAAGCTAGCAAAGTGTCTCAATCAATATTTGTTAAATAAATGTGTATTTGGAAAACAGTCAGGAGAATAAGTTTGGACACTGGGTATAATGAAAGCAAAAGAGAGCTGGAAGGACGTGGACCCTCACGGAGTAAGACTTTGGAGCTTAAAACCCCAGAAAGAGGTGAGGTATAGTTCCCATGAAGGCAGGATCCAAGGGACTCATGGTTGGAGTGGAAAGGGACTGGAGAGCATCACAATTTAGGAGGTCGAGGATCTGGGAGGCAAGGGGGCTAGCAAGGAGGATCAGTGTGCAGACCGGAAGGGGATGGCGGCAGCTGGGGTAGGGGGAAGGAAGGAAGAGTCAGGGATGGAGCCACCCTGAATGGGATGTCAGCATCTGGGAGGTCAGACAGGGTAAGGACTCAGCAGGATGGCAGGAGCCTCAAGAGAAAAGGTTTTGCACCAAGATGGAAGAGGCTGTGGAGGCCCAGAGTGTCCAGGGGTCCCTGGGCTATAAAGAAACAAGCCACCTATGGAGAAGTGAGGGAAACTATGTCTCTCTGAAAGACAGGTTCAATTATAAGGTGGCAGATATCAGGAGTGCTACAGGAAGAAGTTGAGAATTTAAATTAGGATCGGGACTGGGAATGTGTGAAAACAAAGTGAAGTACGTGCCATAAGGAAGTGATACACAAAATAATGTAAATATAAATGTATAAACAATGCATGAATACACACATGCGCGCGCGCGCACACACACACACACACACACACACACACACACTGCAAGGGACACAGAGATAAACTGATACTCTACCCATTAATCACAAATACTGGGTCTCTATCAATATTTATTAACCAATCACATTCCTAGCAATGTGTCTCTGCCCATTTCCAAATTAGGCAATTTCAGAATAATCATAGATAAAAACAAAATCCTAGAAAATAATAGGGTTCCTTCTTAATGCAAGCTACTAAAAACAATTTTATTGTAAATCACACATCTGTTGGCAAACAGACTAAGCACAATAACGAGCTTTTTTCAGAGGGGAGAGGAGAATTTGACTAATATGGAATAGATATCAAGGGTCTGGATTCTTCTTTCTTTTTTTTTTTTTTTAATTTTCCCCAAAGAAGAATTAGGGGCATAATCATACATCAGTTGCACAATCTCTTCCCTCCCGAGGGACCATGTTGCTATAACTCCGGGGCACAAGTTGTGCGTATTTCTGCAGGGCAGTGTTTCCCTACTGCCATGGAGATGTCAACAGTGTTACATCTTGGGTTTCGTTGACCGTGCTCATTTCATTTTGCACAACACAAATATACAGAAGAGTTAAGTGTGTTCCTCTAAAAGCCCCAATTTATTATAAATGAAAACAAGAAACTGAAAGGATCGAAAGCAATTGGAACATTGGGCCAAAACTTTCCCTAAAACCTGTGACCTTCCTGATAATTGAGGTTTAATGACACTAAAATCTTATATACCATGGCATCATATAAAACTTAAAAGGTTGATTTTCACATTTTTTCAAATATTTCATTTATTTATTTGAAAGAGAGAGCTCACAAGAAGGCAGAGAGGCAGGCAGAGGTGGGGGGTGGGAAGCAGGCTCCCTGCTGAGCAGAGAGCCCAATGCAGGACTCGATCCCAGGACCCTGAGATCATGACCTGAGCCAAAGGCAGAGGCTTAACCCCTTGCGCCAACCTGGTGCCCCTGATTTTCACATATTTTTATGAACAGCATTAAACTGATGCACTGGCAAGCTTGATAAAAGCCTTCCATTCGAGGGCTAAGGTTTGAGAGACCTTTCTTGTCTAATTACTGAAAATCCTGGGGGAAAATTTCCATCTGCTGGTGGAGCTCCCAAGTTTGACCCTAATGAGCTTGTGGGGAAATTGTCTGGCTTAAGTGCATGTGGGTCTGGCCAACTGGATTTTAAATTTAATTAGATTCATAAGATGAGAAAACTTGTATAGAACTGTCGAGTCACCAGTTGCCACTTACCATCACCAAGGACTAAATTTATGGCCACCTTTGGCTTCCTTTTCAAACCTTCCTGTTCTTACAGAATACTGAAGGCAAACACGGAAGTGAAAGCAAGGACTCAAAGACATACTTGTACACCCAAATTTGTAGCAGCTTTGGAAGCAACCCACATGTCCACTGACAGATAGACAGAGAAACAAAATGGAATATCAGCCTTGAAAAGGGAAAAAATTCAGACACACACTACCACATGGGTGAACCTTGGCAATATTATGTTAAGTGAAATAAGCCAGACAAAAGGACCATCATTGCATGGTTTCGCTTGCATGCAGAACCTTGAGAAGTCAAGTTCACAGAGACACAAAGTAGAATGGTGGTGGCCAGAGCCTGCAGGGGAGAGGGGGATAGGGAATTCTTGTTTAATATGTATAGAGTTTCTGTTTAAATTGATCAAGAAGTTCTGGAGATGGATAGCAGTGATGGTTGTACCACACTGTGAAGGTATTTTTTTTTTTAAGATTTTATTTATTTATTTGTCAGAGAGAGTGAGCACAGGCAGACAGAGTGACAGGCAGAGGCAGAGGGAGAAGTAGGCTTCCCGCTGAGCAGGGAGCCCGATGTGGGACTCAATCCCAGGACACTGGGATCATGACCTGAGCCGAAGGCAGCCACTTAACCAACTGAGCCACCCAGGCGTCCCACTGTGAAGGTATTTTAAGCTACTGAACTATACACTTATAGGTAGCTAAAATGACAAATCTTACATGAAGTTAATCACAATAAAAAAATAGAAGGAAAATTCTGAGATTCTGCAAGAAAAATCTATCAGTATATTTAAATTTCAAAAGAAACACAATCATCTTTCCAGAGGGATACTAATATCTCTCCTCTCAATGGCAGTGGGAACCTGTACGAAACTTCTACTACATACATGTGACTCTTGCCTCTCTGGGATGTTTGATCTTATTCCTTAGTAAGCTGGAATTTCCCCTTGGTTCCAGAATCTATCCCTACCTAGCTGCAGGGAACTTACAGGAGTCCCCACCTCCCCTCCCACTTTCAGCCTCATCTATTACAGATACACAAAGAAGACTATGAATTTCTCAGGGATCAGGGTTTCTGACTAGAGCCAGAACCTAATATGTCCTTGGGTAAATGTAGCTAAAGTCCCAGATATGACAGGGAGTTTTAAAAGAATATATCCTTTACCACAATAGAAAAGAGAAGAAAAGAAAAGCATGTATACCTTTGGCTTACAACATTTTAAAACCTGTAACAACCTCTAAAAGATAACATCATGGACACAAAACATTTGGTCCCCAAGGTCTGAACTTCAGGGCCAAGCTGTAGCAATGGCTTAGTTACAGCCACTTAGTGGGTTAGTAGGACCTTAAACTCATCCCTAGAACAATCTAAACTTTCTATCTTTTACAATAATCATTTTGCCACCAGAAGTGTTGCTTTAAAAAAAGATTGCCAACGCAACCTGGAAAGCAGGGCCATCAAAGATCCTGCACGTCAAGAGTGAGTCAAAGATGATAAACAATCATTCAACTGACAATAAAACATTGACACCAACGTTGACGAACCTTCAAAATCAGTGCCCTGACCCACTATGCCTTGCCAGGCTCGACCATAAAGGCTCACGTTCATGTGCTTGGTTCCCAAAGCACCATATTGTTTTTCCTCTTTTGTAGACCCAACAGCTGACCATGACAAAGGGGTTGACCTTGGCAAATGCCATCTAGATATGAATGAAACCAGGGAGCCCCCTGTGCTAAGGTTTGTGGTAGGTTGAGATCCCAGTGTCCAAAGAGAAGGTACTAGCTTGTCCACTCCTGACATCTTTCCCTCCTTCCCTCACCTCTGGGAAAAAATTCTTTTTGAATTTACTGTGGTACTCCTACAAACAAGCTGCCTTTCTTGAAGGAAGTAGAAATCTTCATGAGATAGCATTCCTCACGCTCACACATTCCCGTCCCAACAGCATGGAAAATCAGAAGGCAAGGGTCAGTGGTACACATCTCAACTTGTGTAATTATTGCTGTCCTCGGTGGGGGAGGGGGCCCACACCACACCGCATCACTGTTCATTTAGAAAGGTTGGACGACAGCCCCGGCTGCTGCCCGACTTCCTGCAACATCTCACGCACCTCCCCATGGCCCGGGGACGATCAGATGCTAATAATGCCACCCAGCGGAACCGCAGCTCTGGCTCACCAGAGACCAAATTAGAAAAACCACAAACTCCACTTGCATGGGGCATGCGGTAGGGCTGGAAGGACGGGAACATGGTCAGGTAACATAGCTTTCCTGCCTCTCTAGGCATCGCTCTTTGGAAACAAGGAGAAAGAGGACTGTCTATGTAATGCTACTTGTTGTCTTTTCAAGGCCATTTAAAAGGAGGAAGAGGACGTGTATGTATGATGTTCAGGTCTCCTTTCTACTTCAGTCTCTCTATAGGCAGAGCAGGCACACGGACTGTCTTCAGCAAGGGAGGAGCCAAAAATTTGGGAAGAATTTTGTATTCCCTATTTTTAAGAGCTTTGACACCGTTATCAAGGAGAAATCAGAATTGAGGTGGATGTCCTTAAGTCTTTGTATGGGTTTGCCAAATCCTCCATTTATATGTGGGGGAGAACCATCACCTTCTCAGGGGTTTCGGGGCTCTTGTCATAATCTGGCTGTGTATATTAGCACAGCCCCATCCTGATCACTTAATTCCCCTCCCTGTCTACTCCATTATAAGATCTCTATGCACAAGAATTCATTTGTCTGAACTACCCACACCATTCCACAGCTACCCAGTCATTCATTCATTCATTGCATGCAGAGGTGAGAGGTAAGAGGTGAGACTCAGAGGTGAGCTGGCATGGGATACAGAATAGGAGAGAATGGTCCTGCGTTATAGAACTTGAACTCTCCTTTTGATTCTTGTGCAGAGGAGGATGACAGATGCCAAGATGAGGTTCCCAGCATCAAAAGCCTTTCCAGACATTTATGCTATAGCCTAAGAGTGGTTTCCAAATGTGAGTATGGATGGGAACTATCCACAGGGCATGTTAAAACACATATTGCTGAACCTCATCCCAGAGATTGCAATTCGGTAAGTCTGGGGGGAGCGTGAGAATTTGCATCTTTAACAACCTCCAGGCAATGCTGATGTTGCTGGTTAAAGGACCATATTTTGAGAATCGCTGCTTTAGGCCATCAGAAAAAATTTCCAAAAGTCAATCCTTTCCAGATATTCTGTCTTCTTTGAGTATGGGTGTAAAAACATTTTAGATGGGTTGTTTGGGTCTGTGCTATTTGGACAAAATCCCCTTAAAATATCTGTAAATTTTGAAGGCTTCTAAAAGGGAGAAAACTGGCCAGAACTCTCTCTTGAAATACTATTCAAAATCATTTTTGTACACTAGTTCAATGTGCTAGACAATGCCAGCAACATGTTTTGGTTTTGTTCTTAATTAAATTGATATATCTTCTCCATAAGAAGGTATGTCATAAATTTAAATATGTCACTACTGCCGATAAAACTATTAAAATCCCCATTTCTGATACGTAAGCTCAGAATTCTGAAGACATACTCAGCCAAGGCTTGTAAACGGTGTGGCTGAGGAGACTGGTTTCTGAAGAAAGTAATCAAAAAGTACCACAAATGGAAAATGGGATCTCACTGATAAACGATTCCCTTTCCTGTTGGAAAGAAGTGGTGCTAAACAACAGTTGTCCACAAGTTTTCCAAAATCAAAAGAACCAAAGATCATGCTTCTGCGCATTTTTCCCAACATGTCTAAGACAGAGGAAAGACAGACCCAACTCCCTTGGTTCAAGCTCTGCCTCCCACCAGACATTTCTGGCACTGATTTGGCTTTCCTGTGTGCTCTGAGCTGACCAACCTTCCGAAGAATGCAGGTCTACTTGACATATTCTCTCCAGAAGTTATCATTTTAAGCTCCCATTCTAGATGTTGTTTGAAATGCTGTTTCAACTACACACAAGGTGATTGGATTTTTTTTTAAGGCCTTGTTTCTTTATTCCTTTCTTCCTTTTCCTTCCTTCCTTCCTCTCTCTCTTTATTTCCTTCCTTTATTTCTTCTACTGAAAAATCAAGTCATTCAGAAGCAGACAAGGTGGCAACTCTTAGCCTTCCCTAACCTCATCTGCTGCTTCACTGAAGGCAACTCCTGAAAGACTCTGAGGAGACTTTCCCAAAGCACTCTCTCATTCTTCATTGTTGTCACCCATTTTCCTCTCAGTCTCTTTCCCGTGTCTCTGTAAGGGCAAACAGTGTGTCACTCATGTCTCTGTCTCCACCATCCATCCATTCATCCATCCAGCCATCCAGCCATTCATTCCACAAGCATTTATCAAGTGACTACTGTATACCACGCCTTGTGCTAAGCCTGGATATACAGCAGAAAACCAAAGAGAGCTCTTGCTTTCATGGACCTTACAGTCTAGAGGAAAGACAAACACTCAACCCACTAGAGAGCAAAAATTGTACATGGTAAAGAGGAGTATGAAAAGGAGTGGAGAGCTTTGTGAGGTTCAAGGCAGTTTCCCCAGGGAGGAAGGATAAGAAGGTGTCAACTAGCGTAAGACAAACATTTTACATGCAGAAAACAGCACATCCAAAGCTTCTTGACCATTGTCCCACTGATGCTTGCGGAGTGAAAGGAGAGACCAAGATGGTGTTAGGGTTAAATACACTGAACTAAATGGAAGGAGGACGCACTGTTCTCAAGAAGGAAGAGGTAATCTCCATAGTGAGGATGAAGAAACTGAGGCAAGGGGAGCTTAAACGTGTGTGTGATAGGCACAGCTGGGCCTCAAATCCAGGTTTGACTTCCTATCTTTGTTCTTTTAATCCATGACACCAAAGGTACTTCCTTTTAGGTTATGAGGTTGTCAGTGTCCCCCAAACCTTCACCTGGCGGAACTCTAGTGTTCCATCAGCTCTTTCAGAGTTCCTTGGTAAAGAAGCATCAAGGCTGGAAGGTTTTCTTGGATAGCTATGATAGTAGACCCTCCCTCACATCAAATGGGGACAAAAAAGGTAAGCACTGACCCGCCCTTGCCCCCAAACCATAAACAACCCTCTCTCCCATCCCCAAGGAAATAGCATGTTTATTGCTTTATGTATACACGATCAGCATATTTTCCAGTCTTATGCCCCATAATGGAAAATTCTTTTATGAAGTCTAAATTTAACAGTGAGAATCATTAGAGATTACTTCCTTTGAATTTTGCATTAGCCTTCTTCCTTGGCCCTTTTAAAAAGCACAAGGGATAAAAAAAATAAATCCATACGAAGTTGTTAGTGATTTAATACAGTGATGTTGACATCACAGTGTACCTGTGATCCACTGGGGCTATTCGTCATAAATTCTGTTTTTGTTAAATATTTGTTGAAATTTTTCCAGATATCCTGATTCCTAAGGCTTGAGCGATGACTCAGAACTCTGCATTTTCAACAAGCACACTGTACTCCCCTCTCCCTGTAATTTTGACACATTTGGAGAAACATCCACTTAATGTATTGGTTCCCTTATGAAAAGGAGAACTTTAAAGTTTCTAAAAGGTCTTATTTTTTATTTTTTAATTTTATTTTATTTTTCTGGTGTTCCAAGATTCATTGTTTATGCACCACACCCAGTGCTCCATGCAATACGTGCCCTCCTTAATACCCACCACCAGGCTCACCCAACCCCCCACCCCTCTCCTCTCCAAAACCCTCAGTTTGTTTCTCAAGGTCCACAGTCTCTCGTGGTTTGTCTCCCGCTCCAATTTCCCCCAACTCACTTCTCTCCATCTCCCAATGTCCTCCATATTATTCCTTATGCTCCACAAATAAGTGAAACCCTATGATAACTGACACTCTCTGCTTGACTTATTTCACTCAGCATAATCTCCTCCATTGCCATCCATGTTGATAGAAAAGTTGGGTATTCATCCTTTCTAATGGAGGCATAATACTCCATTGTATATATGGACCATACCTTCTTTATCCATTCATCTGTTGAATGGCATCTTGGTTCTTTCCACAGTTTGGCAACTGTGGCCGTTGCTGCTATGAACACTGGGGTACAGATGGCCCTTCTTTTCACTACATTTCTATCTTTGAGGTAAATACCCAGTAGTGCAATTGCAGGGCCATAGGGAAGCTCTATTTTTAATTTCTTAAGGAATCTCCACAGTTTTCCAAAGTGGCTGCACCAACTTGCATTCCCATCAACAGTGTGAGAGGGTTCCCCTTTCTCCACATCCTCTCCAACACTTGTTGTTTACTATAAAACCCAGATCACCAAACCATACCCCAAAGCAATGACACCAGCATCCCTGGGAGGCAGGAAAAAGCATCAGCATTTGTCTGCTGTATTAGAAAATAAAGTTTCTCAGTTAATTCCAATGTGCAGCCTGAGTAAAAGCACACACTGCATGTGTATGAGAATTATTGTCACCTGAGCAGTGGGTAGGAAGAATGTCCAGGCAGAGGGAATGGGAAGATTCAACATGAGTCAGGAGTCTGGGCTGATGGAAGCCCAATGCAGGCAGTAAGGGCTCTGCATTGGCAAAAGGAGAAACCACCTGGTTCCTCCAAATCTCCACTTGAGTGATTCTAGAAAAATAGTCCTCAGTGAACTCAGTCTTACTGAGGAGGAGCCCCACCTCTCTCACACACGCCCACCACCCCCGTTGACACCAAGGCGGATGGGGAGGCTGCTGCATCCCACACCTCTGGGGGACACAGATGGTATGTGAGAAGGGGCCTGAGCCGGCGGCCCGCACTGATTGACCATCTGCTGCCACCGGGATTTCAGTAGCCTGAGTGTCCTGGCAGGTGATTTTTCTGCAAGCACAGCCGCCTGACTCCCTGTGCCCTGGCACCTCTGGGTCCAGGTGCAGGGTTTGGCCCTGACGGAGGGGATGGGTGGACAGCTGCTTCCTCCCAGCAGCAATGCAGGCCTCGGTTCTGGCCATGAAACAGGCAAGAGCAGAACAGCATGAGCAGGATCCTGTTCAAAGATCAAAGATCCCTCACCTCCAACCACGTCCACAATTTTTTTTTAAGCAAAATGGGGGTTATGTGCAATGGATGAGTTCCCACAAATGTCTGCCTCCCACAAAGCTATGTCACAACAGCTCACGTTGATCCCTGGGAATGGGAATGAAGAGGTGAGGGCCCAGGGGTCCATGGAGGGTTGGTCATCAGGATGATGGCTCAGTGTCCACCAAAAACACAATAGGTTCTTTCCCTTTGACCAAGCACCCTCTAGAGTGGCCTGAGGGCAAACTTCAAGCCAGCGGAATCCAACAGAAATAGAATTCAATCTACACCTGTCATTTTCAATTGCCTAGTACCCACATGTTAAAAAAAATTTTTTTAAAGTGATATTTACATTTCAGATATTGCACGTGTAACCCCGTATGTGCCAAATACATTTTATATCAACATGCTATTCATATTGAAAGTCATTAAGGGGTTACTAGAAACAACCTGTGTGCGCCCACTACACCTACAATACAACAGTGTCTTACGTGATACAACAGTTGTGGCATTTAGTGCAAATGAGTATTACTGAAACAACACAGTTGTGTTTAACAGAAAAATATTTTATATTGCTTTGGTTTCAAGGTTCACATTGAAATGAACCAAAGTTAAGTAAACTTTAAATTTAACTTTAAAATAAAATTTAACTGAAGACTCCGTCCTTCAGTCCCACTAGGTCACAGTTCAAGTGCTTAACAGACACCAGCTGGTGGCTACTGGACAGCACAGAGAGAAGGTTTTCATCCTTACAGAGAGTTCTGCTGCGCAGTGTAGCTCTAGAACCCTTAACCAAGGAAAAAGTTCCCTCTTCTCTTTCTACCAATCAGGGATGAGGACACTTTGCAATGTTCTGAGTTATGTGGGCAATCCCTCCTCTCCTGGAGAGGAAGCACGGTGGTTAAGGGCTAGACTGTAGACCCAGACACTTAGCAGCCATGTGACCTTGAGTAGGTCACTCCCTATGGCTTGGTTCCTGTATCTGTCAGAGGAGAGTAAGAAGAGCAACTACCTGAAAGATTTATAAAGATTAAATAAGTTAATATTTGTAAAGCACTCAACACAGTGTCTTCCATATAGTAAGTGCTCTATAAATAAATGTTAAATATAATTTTCCAGCACGACGCCTCCCAGTTGGCACTGAGCACACCAATAACTCTCATTCCAGAATGATCTTATTGAAAGACACACACACACACAAAAAACTTCTCACCTGTCAATAGCTACCAGCTTTCTGCCAGAATATTCACTGATTCACTTGAGAAATACTGAGGTTTTACCTTAATACAGAGCCTTCCAAACCCATACCTTAGGAGAAAAGGAACTCAGATAGTCTGAAATGTTATACAATGTCTGTCCCTTTCCCGTCCTCTAAATCATACTTTCCTGGTTCTTCAAGGCAAGGACAGAATTCCACCACATTTGCAAGCTCCCTTTCCTTATTCAGGCTTGAGCGCTTCCTCATGGAAGCCTTCCTTGACTACACATTCTAAAGTTGCATCCTGGGTGTGCAAGGGAGTGTGCATGTGTCTGCAGGTGCCCAGAGCACTGGTCTGTCCCCTCACACAGTTTCATTTCCCTCACTGGCTTACCATACTTGGAAATCACTTTGCTTATTTACTTCCCTACTTGTCTATTGCTTGTCTAACCTCAAGAAGAGATAAACTCTGTACGAACAGAGCTCTGTCTGTTTTGTCTTGGCTATAATCCCAACACCCAGGTTGCTGGATGGAACATAGTAAATGACTTATATAGAATCACAGAATGAAAAAATGTATAAATGAGTGAATAAATGAATGAACGAATAATTGAGTGAATGAATGAATGAATGAATTCCCTCCAATGATGTATAGATTCCCCAACTTCCCTTTGCTTGGTATTCCAAAGCACATTTCGTTCTTCATATTTTGAGAACTTTCCATTCCATACTACTCAATATATATGGTTAACTATTTTTGTGTATGTGCCTTGTCTCCTCCTCTAGACGACAAACCCCTTGAAGCTGTGTCCTAAGTGTTAACATTCCTCCCTTGGCTCTCTTAGCGCCCAGCGTAAGGCACATCCTCAATGAATACGTGTTGATGAATGAATGGGAAGGACCAAGAAGAGTCCCCACAATTAATCTTCTTGGTCACACATATTGGACTATTTCTACAGATCATAATTTGCAAAATGAAGCAAATATATAAATACATACATCTCTCTGTATGATATTTCTCATTCTAATTAAATGAAGCTATTTTTGTAACTATTTTCCAGTCTAGGAGTAAAACTAGTACAGAATAATGCTAAATGTTAGATCATTAAGTCACTTTTCTTTAATCATATGGCAGTGTTTCAAAAAAGCTTTGAGTCATCTTCGAGATTCTTTGCCAGGGGTACAGCACGCTACAGTTAAAATGGCACTTAACTCAGTAAACACATTACTATTGCAAATGATTTGTTGCAATAAAGCAATTTCTTGGCAAAGGGCTGCCTTTTCTTCTAAACCCCCCACCAAGAAGAGATACATGGAACCGTTAAAAGCACCAGAGACAAGAGCGCTTGCAGAGTTCCGTTTATCAGAAGTCACCAAGATATATCCCCCTAAGACAGAAGCAACACCAATTGGTCAGCCCTCTTCCCCAATTTCAAATCCTATGGCACCTCCTTGATGCAAATATTTTCTATAAGACAGCTGTAAATAAGCCCTCATAACTTATATTAAAGTAAACTACAGGCATTGGCAAACATCCCTATTTGCTTTCTCTCTTTAGTACTCTTCCTCTGCCTCCCTCCCATTCTTTTTCTCCTCCTGTCTTGCTATGACAAAAATCAGGAGGTTGGTCACATGCAAACATAAATTCCATTCCTACAGAAAGCTGAATTCTTGAGCGATTAAGCATACAGACCAATCATCTGAAGTGGGGGAAAAAAAAAATCCCATAAAGGCTAAATTATTTTCTGATGTACTTATTACATGAAGGGTCTATTATGATAAGATATTATACTTGCAAGATAAATTGAATTCACATTTCTGCAACTCATCTATTCCTACAGAAACGCAGATAAAAATTTTATAGCTACCTGAAAAGGTTTGTGAAAGGGATATAAAAGAGATCGATACTCTAAGAGTTTAATGTCAAATTGAAACAATAGAAAAGATGGTCCAAAGCAAGGACTCAATTTCCAATTCTTTTTATCCGAAAAGAAAAGTACCACACTAATCAAGGAAGCGGAGGAGAGAGTGGTCATTCAGGAGAGAGCCGTCGGGAAGGAGCCGGTGGAAGTGTAATTAAGTTGCGAAGGAAAAATGCGTCGAATGTGGGGAGTGGAAAACAGTCCACTTATAATTTCTTTAATTCACACACATTTATTGATCTCTACTATATGCTGGGCAACATTCCCAGCATGAGAAATATTGCAGAGAATGAAGGACTGAGATCCCATATGCAGCTGATAAACTGGTAGGGAGAGGACCCTTTCTAGAAACTAGTTATGACAAGACGTGCACAAGCAGGTGTTTACATGACCGTACGAGAAAGGGAAGGGTTTGCTTTCTTTTTTCTGCTGCCTTTCCTTGAGTCTTGACATTAGGGTGACGTCTAGCATTTCTCTGGGCTTTGTCAAGATTGGTGTTACAAACAAGGAGCTTCCTCTCAGAGTCTATCTTTTCCTTTCTCCTTCCCTCTCTCCATTATTAACCATAGGAGGCAGTTAACCACCATGACAAATCATAAAAGATTTCTCCTAACTCCTTCAAGTGTGACTATCCTGATTATAGCCTGCAGGTACAGCCAGTCGTGAACCACACGCTATTTATAGGCTTAAAACCCAGGCAGAATTTGTGTCACTCGTGACGAAAATGCAAGCGTCTCCCAGGACCCAGGATCCTCCTCCTCTTCCGTGAAACCCCCACAGGCAGTGAGGGTGCCCACACAGTTCCTCCCAGAGATGGGTTTCATCAGGGTCCCCTCCCCCCACTCCCAATCAAGGAGCCTACGCAATTACAGAGCTAATCATTTAAATGATGCTACTGAGAAACAAAGCCATTTTCCTTGTTAAAAATGTGTTTGCTGTCCTATCCATTTATCTCTTTCCTTGGCAGGGCTCTGTATTAATTTATTGCCCAATAATAAAGCACAGACACTAGCAGAGTTGCTGAGCCATGCCCGGTGGAAGGCCTACTATTTCATCCCAGCAAAGGCAGCCCGTGAGCCAAGAACACGAACACAAGCATACCAGGCATCACAAACCTTGGCTGGCTAATCCTGGCTTCATTTGCTGTCCCAGAGATTTCAAAAGAGAGGAATGTTATACAGCTTTGGGAAGAATGCAGGTGATTGATAATTACCGATTATCAGAGGAAATGGAGCTCAGTTTGGTCTGTTAGCCAAGGCTAAGCGCCCTTGGGTTTCCTTTCTATTGGACGGTGAGCCTCACTGCCACAGGCAAGCTCATGGTGGGCTTTGCAGGGAGAGAGGCTGAGAAAGGGAGCTTGGCTGTGGGACTTGTCTTGCCTCAATGTCCACCATTCCAGGAGACTGTCTCCCTCTAGACGAAAGGGTGACATTTGTTGCTTCCTCGGCACTTCACACCCAGTGATGAATCGTACGTAAGGTCCCTCTTCAGATCTATGCTTCAGGGCAAAACCTTGGGCAATGATTATCATGTGTATGAAGGGCTTATCATCTGAGAATCTCTTTCATGGCTGGTTGCTGGCTGGTCATGGATGGTAAACTATACTGAAAGCAGGTTCTTCCGATATGGAAAGGCTTGACCACAGAGAAGCCTTTACTGATGGAAAGTTCATGGACAAAGGTTTGAGGGAATGGCCCTGGGCATCTGGTTTCCCTTCTCAACTTCGGGATTAACTCTAGTTGAGCAGCAGGTTCAATGGGGAATACACCCAGGAATCTGGCCCTTTGCTAAGAGAGTGAGCTCAGATAGTACCATTAACGTAAGAAGAAGTCCTCAAAGCCAAGAGAATGGAACACCAAGGATGGCTCCAAGGATTGAAAAAAGTCACTGAATGTTACTCTGGGAAGAAATCATCAAAGACATCTAGCACTAGGCCTGCATTTTAAGAGAGGAAACAGGACCCAGTGAGCAATTCACTTGTCCGGGGCCCTACTGTAAGAAGAGGCAAAGGCAAAATTAAGAGGCTGGATGATGAGGAGGACGGAGAAGGCCTAGAAGGTCTGCCTTCAATTTGTCATAGACCCCATGGCCGTTCCCCCAGAGGGTACAGTTCGACAAGCTACTCACAAGCACAAGACTTAGAAAACCACAACAAAACCCCCAAAGCAGATGGACATCAGTTACTTCTGTAGAAGTTCTCAGCAGGCTACACTGCTGAGAACCATCCTCATTCGGCAGAAGGGCAAGAAGGAGGTGAGAGGAACACGAAACACTGCCAGCAGGAAAAAGAAAATGGCGCCCACCAAGGACCCACCCATTTACACAACCCCCTTTCTTCCACGTGTCTTACCAAGTCTATGCTGGTTTCCGTCTCACTTCCAAGGGGGCTCTGGTGAAAGCTGAGGAAGACACTGTGGAAAAGCCACTGATTTTGCAGAAAAAGGCCATCAGTTCACTGCAGCAAGTCATGAAAGTGCCAGGGAGAGTCCTCAGCCGCCCACCACATGTCATTCCTTCCACCTCTGAACCTCTGAAGTGGCCCCTGTACACTGTGCTCCCTCCGCACCTCCACAGTCACAAATCTGACTGGTCTGTGGGGCTCTATTTACGAAGCTTCTCCTGGACACTCCTGTCCCCACAGACAACATGTCTATCATGGGCCTCACTGGTTCACTGGGCTGCTGCTCAGAGAGGGCACAGCAACTATGCATGGAATTAACGCCTGCCATGCGCTTTTGTTCAATTTGACAATTACCTCCATAATAAGACCCCTCAGCAGCCACCCCATTACACCTTCCACCAAGATGCCTGTTGTATGCTCTGAGGCCCCCTGTGCTAGAAGCTCCCAGAGGTGCCAGCTAACAGGCAGATCCCTAGGCCTAACCCCAGATCTGCAAACTCAAAATCTTGATCTGGTTGAGAATAACTCCCTGGGGAGTGCCTTCCACGGCAATGGGCGTGCAGCAGATAGGTGGGAACACTTGCCCCCACGGCCCCTGCACACACCACCCTCCCTACCCCATTCATGGAGAGGGGGTGGGGCTTTCACGTGGGGAACCTGATTTTCACCATACCTGTGTGGTCCCAAGGAAGTCTGTTAACCCTCTCGGCTTCCTTGTCTTCCCCTCTGAAACAGACACTACAGGTCTGTGGTCCAAGGATGTGACATTTTCTGCACAGACCCAGGCTGAGTAGGAACACAGGCGGAGTGTTTGCATTAGGAGTGAGGTCCTTGTGGGATTCACACAGGTTGAGCCAGTAACTACCCTGAACCAAATCCACAGTGGGTAGGTATCAAAAAGCTAGTGACTGGGTCTGGTTTGAGAGTAGACTAATTACATAATAACTATATAATACCTTAGCATAATATACAGAATATATTATATGATAAATTAGTAATATAATATTAATAGTAGCAAATATGTATATGTATATGTATCTTTTGGGCTGGGCACTACCCTACCCTAAATATTTTATTTATGGTAACATAAGTAAAAAAAAGTAAAAAAATTATTACTATTATTATTACTATTATCTCCACTTTATAGCTAAAGAAACTGAGGCCCAGGGCTGCTGGGCCATTTGCCCAATGTCCCATAGCAGGAAATGGCACAGAGCTGGGATTCTTCTAACTGCTGCTCCTTCCTGACTCAGCTGGTGGCTCCACGGTTCATCCCTTCTCCTTGTCTCAGCCCTGGGACCCACTGAGACCTTCTCAGCAAGTCATCCTTGCCTTAGAGAGGTCCTTGCCTCCCCTGGAAGAAGCCCTCACCCCTGCAAGGGAGGTCAGGAGGGGTGAGGAGCTATGGACACAGCCCATTCCATCCCCTGGCAGTATTTTCTGGGCTGTGCTCCAGGCTAAATCCTGACCAGAAGGAATGTCCTCTGGACCTCTGCTCCTAGGGGTTCAGGTCCTGGGGCCCCTCACATTAAAGAGGCTAACTCATGCAAAATGCAGAGGCTGCACCCCGGTAGCTTTTCCGTGATGTGACTGGGCCAGGATGGGGGGCCTATGCAGATACTCCATGCATTTTTAAGACTTCTGAATGATTGATGTTATCTCCCCAAGGAGAGGAATTAGCTAAAAGGATCACATGGTCCACATGCCAATCCGTCAGAGAAGCTGGGACTGACTACAACAGAGACACCAGCACCCAAGGTCTGCCCCTGCTAGCTCACCTCCTGGGACTGAACTATCTCCAGACTGAGAGGGGCATTTCTCCGAGGACTCATTCTCTGGACTTCTGGAATCACTAAAACGGCCCTGATCATTTATCCATATCACTGGCTCTTCCTTCTTCTTCTTCTTCTTCTTTTTTTAATTTATTTATTTGACACAGAGAGAGAGATCACAAGTAGGCAGAGAGGCAGGCGAGTGGGGGGCGGGAAGCAGGCTCCCTGCTGAGCAGAG
The DNA here is from genome assembly GCF_010015895.1 of Lontra canadensis. Lineage (NCBI taxonomy): Eukaryota > Metazoa > Chordata > Mammalia > Carnivora > Mustelidae > Lontra > Lontra canadensis. The sequence goes on along the minus strand of NW_022630997.1, from coordinate 39,060,624 downwards.
AGCCCAATGCAGGGCTCGATCCCAGGACCCTGAGATCATGACCTGAGCTGAAGGCAGAGGCTTAACCCACTGAGCCACCCAGGTGCCCCAACTGGATCTTCATTCTAAATAGTCTTAGCACATCACACTTCTCCCAACTCCCAGAGCACCAGCCCATGTCTAAGACATCATCATCTTTCTCCAGATTGTTACACTGTCCTTCTAACTCATCTCCCTGCTTCTACACATGACCCTAAGCACCGTGGGTCAGTGAGAGGACGCTGGTGTTCACAACCACCTGAAAAGTCTGCAGTTATCATGGACTACTGAGATCCTTCAATTTCTAACAGTTCATCCCAGGGGAAAAGGAATGCTAGAGATGGTTCCTTTCCATACAAACAATGAAAGGTTTATACTCTTCCATTAATCAATGCCAGGAGTTGCCCATCCAGGCAGAGCACCACTGTGCGTGCCCCCTTTCAAAAACGAACCTGGCTTATTTCTCAAGTCAGTCCTGCTGATTATACGTATATAATCAGCGCGCTCTGTTTTAGAACTTCGTGACAATCCACGTAACTTGGTGCAAGTCTAGCCAATGCCGTGTGCATTTAGGAAATTGGAAAGAATGTGTTCAGCAGCCGCAGTGACTCTGGCCACCTGCTAGGTGTTACAGAGGACAAAAAGAAAACATAAAATAGGATTGTCTCCTGTAACAAAAATGTATGTCTCACAGGGATACAAAATGAATACTCAACAAATAGACTGACAATCATATCAGATTGTTATGGTTAAATAGAGCTATCAGTAGGAGAGAATAAAAAAAAACAAAACCTTAGAAATTGAGAAGCAGAGGATCGGGGAGGCTAGACTAGCTGGGGAAACAATGTATCAAAAATAAGTGTTGTGATAAATGTGTGAAGTGTAGTTGAGATCTAGCACTGCCTCCCGAAAAGCAACAAATATCTAGTGCCCTGTTGTTTCCCAGGCCCGCATTTGTCTAGAGATAACAAAGCAGTCTTCAAACCTCAGCCTCATTGGAGTATTACAGAAACTTGGCATGACGATGAGGACAAAAGTAATCTTCCCTCTCATATTGGGTCACCCAAAGGAACTCGGTAGAAGCGAGGGATCTAGGATTTGGTGTTGCAGAAGTTAAGAATCACACACCTTAATTTGTAAAAGAATATGATCTCAGCTCAGGGGAGAAACTGAGGGATAATAAAGTCATAAAATGTCACAGCTAAAAGGAAAAATAAGTCTTCCAGCTGCTCTTTCTCTTTCCACTGCGAGTCGGTTTCGAGAAGTGAAGCTGAGCAGACACACAACATATCACATTGCAAAAACGATAGGACATTCCTATATAAATCCCATCTCCCCCCCACCCCCCACCCCGCAGAGCGAAAATAGTCCTGAAGACCTCCTCGTGATGAACAGGAATGGAGTCAATTCTGGATATGCAGATCTCAGGAATGTTCCCACACCTTTATGGTTTGTTTTTTTTTTTTTCCTTTTTCTTTCTGGAAGCTCCAGCATTTTCCTTCCCCACTCCTGCAACACTGGGTCACTGGAGCTGTGCCTGGCACAGCCGATGAACACGAAGCTTTGACAAGACTAATTGTGAACTTAGAGCAGGTTTTATGAGACTATCGGATGCTCTACTACATTTAGAATTAATTATCCCATCTACTATTTACTTAAACATTTTTAAGGAAAGGAAAGAAACGAGGGTGGGTGTTTTAGGCTTTTTTATAACAGATCTTTTTGGAGTCAAAAGAAATACCCAAAGCAGCCACTGAAAATCCTTAGTCTCATGGTGAGGGCCCCACCTGCTACAGTGGAAATTAATGGTGGGAAGAGAGAAGAGATGGAAGACAAATCTACCCAGAACTCAAAATCCCAGCAGGAATACAAAGGGCAAGGCTGAACAAATTAATAATACCACTCTGCAGTTAACTGGTACCTTTCATCAGGGAAGCTCAACGTACTTTACAAATAACACTTATTTTCCCATCTCAAAGAGGCAAGGAGATAAATGGCAAGCCCAAAGGTCACATAAAAAGTGTGTGATGATTTTAAGAAGAAAACCCAGGCCTTAGTCCCCAGCCTCTGATCTAATAGGTTTCTCCCTTCCTCTAAGCCCCCTGAGTGCATCTCCCCTTTGTTATTTCAACCAACGACAGTGTCTGAAAATGTCCAGATTCTTGTTCCTCCAATCAAGAATATCACATACCAAAGTCCATTTGAAATCTGAAGGAAATCTTGTTCTCATACTGAAATTTCAACTAGAAAAACAAAGGCATATCTAAATTCACCAATGTTCTAGAGATGCTCCAAAGCACCGGTGGGAAGACGTGTGCCTTCATAGAAAAATTTGCATGGTTGGACCAGAGAATACTTCTTTGGGCTATCTGATTCTGACTATATGGAAATTTTTTACCATTCTGTAAACTGTAGATACCTGATAGCAATGCAAATAGTTCTTGGCTGGGGCCATGTAAACTCTGTCCTGTCCAAGAGAGGTTCAACGGACTCCCCCCTCCGCTTATAGAGGAAACAGCTTTGCTTTCATTTGTACATTTCTTCTATTATTCCTGACCTATAAATATGTCTGTTCTTTTCAACGGGTTCCCTCATCGATTCAATAGAATAAAAGCTTTAACACATGTTCATTCTGATAACTGATAGTCATGATTTTTATACCCTTTCTGCGAAAATTAATTTTAACACCAATCGAACCTCAGAAGTGCTCTACCCCAAAGTTAGAAACACAGATGGGAACAGCAAGAGATGTTAGAACTCAGAAGAGAACTGAAGGAGAAAACAGAAAAGTTGAAAATTTCCCTTGCTCGTGGTAGAGCTGTAGATCTCTGAACACAAGGCAGGGAATATTTTTCTTTTGGGAAAAAAAATCCATAAACTAGAAAATATCTGTAACTTCATCCTCTATCTTGTCAATACCCAAATCTTGTTAATTCAAATATAAGGCATGTTACCTGGGCCCAAGACCTCAACTCTGACACCTACCAAAGATAGAGCAGAATGCCAACCAAAAGACTGCCAGAGCCCTGACAAAGCTCTGGGTTAGAAAAAGGCAACCTCCTTCTCTGGATGGACATAGCTCCATTCTGGGTCTTACAGCGTGGCATCTGGGACTGTATTTGAGCCCTTTCTTGTGCCTTCAGTTAAGCACCCTTGGGCAGTGCTCAACCTATACAACCATCCATGGTGGCCCTTGATAGAAGGAACACTCACACCTCAAGACCCAGAGCTGTAACAGGAATGGACAGGTAGAGCATGGCTGTTACTCAACAGGGCAAAAGAGAAAGTAGGAGGCCCGTGTCTGGGCTGACCTGATCCAGACCACTGAGGTCCAGTTGAATTAAAGACAATCACTGACTCTGTAGCACCCTGCTCTAACCACACATTGGAACTGGTGACTGCTCACAGATATTCTTCTCAGGGCGCCAAGAAGTGCTTGGGCAGCAATAAAAAGGAACAAAGTACTGATATATGTTACAACATGGATACAAATTGAAATCAGTATGCTAGGTGAAAGACGCCTGACCCGTGAGACCACATTATTACACGAGTCAATTTATATTAAGGGTCCAGAGTAAGCAAGCCTATAGAAACAGAAACAGAAACATAGACTCGTCGTTGCCTAGGATGGGGGGGTTGGTGAGGAGGGCTGACGGAGTTTTTCCCAAGACACCCCAAACCTAGATGTTGAGATTACTGATGCTGTAAAAGGGACCAGGAGTTCAGGGCAGGGCTTAGCAGGAAGGTAGGCCTTAGTCTCCCAACCCTATCACTGGCTAGTTCTGCCACTCTCCTTAAAATACGCTGTTAGAAACCCTTGTTTCCCATTCCTATCACAACCTTTCTCCACCTCCCCAACCTTTCTCCACCTCCATTCCAGTGCAGATCCCAAGCCTTACCCTCCTCATTCAAGAAAGGATGGCAGAGCAAACTCAGTAAGGGTCTGACCCCCATCGCTGCTGTGACATCTGGCATGAGCCCCTCCCCCTCCACAAGCGCCAGCCACACAGGCCCTTCCTCCGTGATGCAGGTGTGGTATGCCTTCCTCCATCCCCCCACGAGGTCTTTGCAAATGCCACTCCCTCAGTCTGGAATATTCTCCCTGACCCTCCTCCACCTAAGACTCTTCCAGCAGATGACACTTGTTTGCCCTTTGCTCAAGCCAAGTGTTGGTCTGAAAAGCCTTTCCTGGTCTTCAGTCTGTGGGTTCTCACAGCAAGACAGCTCGTGTGTGTGCACACGGACCGGTGTATTCATATGCTGTCAGCTAAATCTACATGGTGCGGGACTCTGTAGACTAAGCAAGGCCCGGGAGGGGGAGACAGAGCTCTGCTATGGCAGAGTTGTTCACGCATTCTGTCCTCGAGCAGTCTCCCGCAGGGCCCAGCCTCCAGAGAGAGCTCGATGGCTTGATGAGAACACGAGTGGCTGCACGGCCCGGGCCCCTGAGGCTGAATATATTCCCACCTCTGACAGGATGAGCTGCCTGACCGTGGGAGTCGGCCCCAGGAGGGCTGGAGATCCTTTGTGGAAGCATGTGGTGATGGAAAATAGAAGCTTTGGAGCCAAACAGGCCTAGGTTTAGCCACCAGCCTTTTCCTATCTGTTGGTGCCTCAGTTTCCTAGTCTGTGATGATGGAGGCATAAAAGGAGACAATGGGTGTGCAGATGTGTGACACTGGCACCGTGCCTACAGCCCAGCGAATGTCCGTTCTCTCTTCACCTGCGACTTCTGCTTTGTCAATAATTTCAAGACGACGATATTTTCTCTTGTTCCAAGTGTCCAGACTGTCTAGATAGAACTTACTTCCACCTGTTGTGTTTCCAGATCGGCCAGTCCCCATAGCCTGAAGTCCTGTGGCCCAGAAAGAAATGCCAGCCGATCCAGAGCAAGCCAGGGTGGCGCTTATCAGGGAAGTGACACACGCCTGTGCAGACTGACAGCTCCACAAGGACAGCTGCTCTCTCTCTCTCTCTCTCTGTGTCAGGTTCTTGATAAATTCCACCAAACGCCAAGAAGTCTCTGATTCCTTCACACACTTGTCATGCTGGGTCAGAATCAGAGGCCACATCAGGGAGAACTCAAGGAAGATGGCAGAATGCCAGGCTTCTGGCCTGGAGGCCCGCGCTGCAGAGCACAGAGGGAGGCGCCGCTTCCATCCACGGAGGCACTCCTCAAACACTCCACTGAGGGTTCCTGCGCTGGGCACCCAGGCGGATGCCGAGGATACAACCACAGCACAAGTTACAAACCGCAGCTGCTTTCAGGAAAGGCCACGGTCTACCAAGAAGGCAGACACTCCGTCAAGAGTCACCACCAATGAACAAGGGAGCCCAAACTGAAATGAGAGCGCAAAAGCACGGAACACGGTTCTGGGAGAGCTGCTCACAGAGGAACAGAAGGAAGGGAAGTGGCCCTGGAGTTGCCACCTGAAGGAGAAGTAAATGTTATCCAGGTGGAAGATGCTCGATGCAGGGAAGGGAGACCAGAGCAGAAAGACGTATCCCACAGGGCGACAGCAGGTGCAAAGCCAGGGACGAGAAAAGACTACGGACATGGGGAAATTGGACAAAGCCAACGTGACTGGAGCACAAACACTGAGGAAGAGCGTGAAACACAGCGCTTGGGAAGGGGAGCACGACTGCTCAGGGTTGTGGAGCGGTGAGTGGAGAGGGGCGCGGTCGGAGGAAGCAGGTGCGCTGCTAGCCCTTGTACCACAGTCCCTGTGGTAAACATCTAGAACCAAAGTGCCCGGGATGAGATCCCACGGGCCTCCTGGAGAGAAGACCAAATTGCCACTGCACAGAGGCTGAGACTGATCACTGGTCATTTTTTTTATTATTTCTTAAAAGTGATACGGGCAGGGGTGCCTGGGTGGCTCAGTGGTTAAGCCTCTTCCTTTAGCTCAGGTCATGATCTCAGGGTCCTGGGATCCAGCCCCGCATCGGGCTCTCTGCTCAGCGGGGAGCCTGTTTCCCCTCCCTCTCTGCCTGCCTCTCTGCCTACTTGTGATCTCTCTCTCTGTTAAATAAATAAGTAAAATCTTTTTAAAAAAGTGATATGGGCATATTAAAATGTTAAACTTAGAGCAGAAGCAACTCTAACATGGACCGTCTTGTAATTCTCTTTCAGGGCAGACTCCATAAGGCCATGAACACTGAACTAAATGGCAGTATTATTTCTCTGCAAATATATGTAATTGCCTTTTAAATAATTCTCAAACGAAGGGTATAACAACAGGCGATAAACATTCATTTATTTTTCACAGTATCAGAGAACGATACCAGCATTAACAAAACCACCTTCTCCTGTTTGCTCATGAAACGGCCTTAAGCGTCTCATTTATCATGAGTTTCTATAAGCACTAACAATTTGTAAAACGAGTTCATTACGTTCTTGGAGGTTTAATAAAATCTACCAACTTAGGAAATTCCCTGATGGCCTTGAAATTTACCCAGAAAACTTACCCCAAAAGGAGTAAATGCACGCAGCAGAGCTGAACATCATGAAGATTTACAGACAGCATCTATTACCCCATACGGGTCGTGCTGAGAATGCTACTGGAAGAATGCTAGATGGGCTCTAAATCAAGTCTAGTTGCAAAGGGATCCCTCCCTTAATGCAGAAAACCTTCAAAGCAATGTATAAATATTGGCACATAGACAAGTCAGGCGTTCCAAATCCAGAGGCTTCAGGGATGCCGACTTCGAGAGAAAGAATTGTAAGCTCTAGTCGTTAATGAGCAAAGTAGAGATTTTAAGAACATCCATCGATCTTCAACAGTTGTTGGCGTGTGGGAAGCAGAGAACGGACGGGAAACAGAGGTGACAGTCATGCTGCCACACGGGGATTACACATGGGTCTCGACTGCCCACGAATAGGTTGGTGTTTTCTCGCTCTCTTTTTTTAAAATGTGTTTTTCTTTCTTGTTGCTAAAAACTCAATTTGCCAACATTAGTCAACTGGAATGTATAGCGCTTTCTCTTACTCCATTTCCCTGGTCATTTGCCGGGGATGTTATTAGGTGTGAAATGGACATAAGGGGGAGTGCCAGGCTCCAGGGTCAAACGGCCTACGGTCAGATGCTGGCTCAGCCCCTTACCAGTTCAGCGTCCTTGGAAATGTCAGCTGCCACGCCACGCTTCCACGTCTTCTAATAAAAGGACTATGATTATACACATCTCGTGGCATCATTTGGATGATTAAAGGGGGGTGGTATGAAATATACTTGCTTAGCCTCTCTGCAAAGGTTAGAGATCACGAATGCTCTATTTATTGGAAATGTTAGCAGGGTTTACAAGGAGGCGGAACCCAGCCTGACTGCCTCCTCACAGAAAATTCACCATCCTCTATGCCAGGGTATCCTAACCTGTCCTGTCCCTGCAGACAACATCTTTTAACTGGGTTCCACCTGCACAATTAATTACATAGTATCCTTTTGCCTTTAAATTGCCTCCTTCTAAATGTATTTCTTCAATGGAACTTTATACTACCCCCAGAAATGGAAAGCCTGTCTCACTTGCCACAACTAGAGAGTAACCCTATACAGCAAAAAAGAAAATCCAGATGACTTCAATTCTCCCTGGATACCATTAGTCTAGCAAAGACTCAGAGCCTGAGGCTTGATGCTGACTACCGCAGTTCAGAGAGGCGTTACAGATGTGGGAGAACCCAGGAGAGACTTCCTCCCTGCGCTGCAAAGTAAGGAGAAGGAAACATAGCCCTCTCACCACATGAGTCTATATCCTGTATCATGTGATGCTGGCTCCGCTGATCAGCTCAAGTCCTGGTAATACCCATCTCTCACAATATCACCTCAGTGACTTCTGTTGCAATTTGTGGAATTTTATGGATAAATAAACAGTGCTCCATACCAGTGAAGGATATTTCCAATAGTCCCTTGAAAGGAAGGTTCCCAATTAATTCTAGCCTATTCCTCCCTAAAAGTGCAGAGTAAGACATTAGAATTCTTGGAATTTGTAGACTAGTGAATTTCTGTGGCATAGAGCAATGTTATTAGCTCATCAGTTAGTCTTTGCAAACTTGACTGGAGATGATGTGTGTGTGTGTGTGTGTGTGTGTGTGTGTGCGCGCGCACGCGTGCATGCACGTATATGCGTATGAGTCTGCATATGGATGGGGGCAGTCCCTAAACTTTATGCAGCTTTGATCAGAACCCCATGTCTCCTGAGGCTAGGCTTCTAAGCTGATGGATCATACCTTCCATTTCTGCCTGTGAATGCTTTTGACCCAAAAGTTATGAGAGTCCACCAGTACACATGTCTCTTAAAACACCTTAAGTGGAAAGCATTGCCTGCTAAGGATTAGAGTAGACATGTAATCACGTTTCATACTGAGCTACGGCCTTCATCTAATACAAATGCCACATTCACTTAGGAAGGGTGTCTGAACACCACAAACAGCGGGAGAGCTGAGGGCGGTTTCCCGAATCGGCCTGCTCAGCAAATCTGAACCCATTCAGCCACAGACCCAGTCCATTCCCACTTCAGGGTGCGCACTGCTCTAACGAGGCACACGGACGAGCGAAGACATGGACGCGGAGGGCGTCCCCTCCCACTGTGTGTGAGCGCCTTGTGCTTCCTCGTACTTGACAACTGGACACGCTGCACAGATCATTTAGCAGCACCCCACGAACAGCCATCACCTCCACGGAGCCTGCACCAGGACGGCACAGACTCCACACCCGCGTGGGAAGGCTCTGAATCAATGGGAGTTCCTCCTCTCCCACCCATCACCCGGAGTTGAAGTGCGCTAGGTGATGTGGCCCCATCCAGAAACCCCATCGACAGCAGGAAGTCCCAATTTAGGATCCTAAATGTGACTACCAATCACTTATATGGACAATGGCAGTCACCTGATCCGTGGACAGAGCGAAAGCCAACACCCCAAACACCTCGGCGCATCTAAGAAAATGTATTTCTACGTATAAAGCCGTTTGTTTTCTTGAGGGGAGTTGGCATGATTATCACCTGCAGGGAGGGCGAGCGGTTTCCTGGAAGGGGCGGGGTGCGGGCACACTCAGCGCTGAGCCAGGGGACACGTGTGCACGCTGAGAGCACACCGCGTGCTTCTCCCGACTGCCGGCACTTCCCACATCAGCTCCAAGGGCTGACAAGTCCCGGGATCACTCAACACACAGGCAGCAGACTCTCACGGCGAAGGGAGTTAACACTGCCTTATCTTGAGCTCCACTATTAACCAACTTGTCATCACTAAACTGGGCTGTTAGTCACTGGAACCGTTTGATGGAAAGAGTGAACACAAGAGAGAAACAAGTGGACCCAGATGGGTGAGCCAAGATCAAGTGGCAATAAACTGTTCTCTCTCCTGGCCAGTGAATGAAAGTTCCTGCTGAGGACACATTCTGGGTCCCTAAACACTATTCCATATGTCATATACGGTGGTCGTTACGCTGATAAATAAACACGGAAAATGTGCTTAATGCTAAAACTTGATGGGGGTTCCTGGGGGGTGCAGTTGGTTAAGGATCCTACTCCTGGTTCTGGCTCAGGTCCTGATCTCAGGGTCGTGAGATCCAGCACCACGTCAGGCTCTGCGCTCAGTGTAGAGTCTGCTTGAGATTCTCTCTCCTTCTCTCTCTACCTCTCCCACTTATGCTCTCTCTCAAATAATCTTAAAAACAAACACACACACACACACACACACACACACACCAAAAGTCTACTCAAGGAAGTGACATCTTTCTCCAGGGACTTGGGTTTGTTGATCTGGAAATTAGTTACAACTGTCTTGACAAGGCACGGGAGTCCAAGTGACCAGGAGCTTCCAGTGAATAAAGAGCTCCATAGCAAACAGTGTATACAGATAATCCATTTTCTGCTTTGCAGAGTGAAAAAAGGGAGGAGAAGCTAAGAGATGTCTCTAGTCCTGGTTCTGCCACTAGGCATAGTCCTAAGCCTTTGCAGACCTCAGCTTTCTTCTCTGCACCGTGAGACTATTAGACTAAGCAGCAGTGATCAAACTGAACGGGTCCCAAGCTACTACTACAGTCCACATGTGGAGCCCTCAAAAGTAACTGGTGTTTGGTAGTTGCTTGATATATACTGACTAATTTAAGCTGCACACTGATTCTGTGAAGGAGACAGTATTGACATCCACACTTTACAGACGGGGAAACGAAGGCCAGAAATGTCAACAACTTGCCCGAGGGTCCCCTCAGCCAGCCAGATGCCAGGTGGGACCTGAAATCCCTACGGTCTGGCTCAGGAGCCCTGCTGTTAACTCTTTCACTATCATGCCTCAAGACAGCAGCAAATAACAGCCATCAGTTACAGCAAATCGACTGACAAATACCTGACTAGAGAGTGGAGGCTTAAGTACAAAAGCTTATTCCCATCCCCTTTCAATAGGCCTTTTTTTTTTTTTTTTTGGAAAGACAAAGAGATGGAATTATGTAACACAGCCTGAGGCTCCGGTCTCAAACATGAGCGACCGCACTGGCTAGACCAGAAGAAGGATGACCAGACAACCGAAGTGGCTGGTTCCATGCCGCTTAGCCATGGAGTCTGTGGTTCCTTGGTGCTTTGAGGAAGAATGCTGCATCTCGCTGGCTCTCCTTTTTGGAGGACCAGAGCCCTGTTTTGCAGCAGTGACAATCCTGGACCTAAAACGGCAGAGAAGATCTTGACGGGCTTATCTTCTCTGCTTCCTTGGGAAGTTTCCTGTTGGTTGTCAGATGGAGATCACCAAACTGATTCTCCCAATTACCTCCTTGGCAGGCGATTACCCTGGAGCAGTGCCTTTTCCACTTTGAATCCAGCAGTCTCATGCCCCCATGCCAACAGCCCCATTCTCCTGGCAGAGCCCAGCCCCAGAAGCCTGGGGTCTCCTGAGGACACGGATGTGATTTCGTGTGAGGTCAGTGTCTGAGCGGAGCTGGTGGTTCCGGCAACCGTGCTCCGTGGATAATATTCTGATGATTAGCAGGCGTCTGGATTCCCAGCCGGCCTCTCTGCAGGCACACAGACTACACCTGCATTTACATAAGAGAAATGGACAGCCGCCACCGGAAGTTACCAAAAACCACTAGGTGTCGGTGTCTGGGACAGAAACGAAGGTCTCAAAGCTGTCCTTTAGTCCCTGTCCCTGCTACCAATCTCCTCAGGTGAGTTCCTGTTCAACAAACCATTCGAACTCTTCTAAGCTTATCCAAAAAAGAACAAATAAGGACATGATGCAGACGGCCACCTGCTACAATCAAAAATGACCCGTAAGAGAAGGCTTTCTTGAAAGATCACACACTAGGGTTCTACATACTGACATTCTCAGAAAGACAAGATTATAGTGACGGAAAACAGACGAGTGGTTGCCAGGGGCTACCAGGGGAGGTCAGGAGTTTTATGGGGTTAAGTGAAGGGACAGTCTATATCCTGATTCTGATGGTGGTTACCTACGTCCATGAGTGTGCTGAACTGCAGAGAACTGTACATAAAGGGAAAGAAAGTCCATTTCACTGTACAATAATTTAAAAACTAAACATGTTTAAAGGGCCCATGAATAGATTTTTCTCCAGAAGATGACTTTTCATTTTTTAAAAATTGGATCATTCTAAGAATACTATTGAGTATCTAATAAGAACTTTAAGTGGGCATAGTTGCAGGGGAGATTAAATAAATAGCACATTGGAGCACACTTAAAATACAAAGAGCACGGAGCACCTAAGGGGAGAGGTAGTGCTGGGAGAGAGAAGTCAATCAGGCTTTCCAAGCCATGCTCCAGAGAAGGGTCTGAGCCCCACCCCTGCTCCTGCCATGCCCATTGCCCTCACAACTCCACTTTCCTCCCGATAGAGAAGGGGACACGTGACTGGGGACCATCCTTTCATGCACCTCAAGTCTAGCATACAATCACTTCTGTGCTCGGATCCATCCTTGGGAGGTAGCTGTTTTCCTTCAACACTGAAAGCAGGGAAAGTTTGTCCTTTCAAACTGGAAGTACTAAGGTCATGAATGAAGGCTGTTGGATTTCTGGTCTTGTGGGAAATTCCACTTTCTGACAGGCTGACGGTGCCTCTAAAAAAGAAAAACACAGTGACTCCACCTTTGAAGAGCTGGAACCAAAAGACTTAACCAGTACTTTTCAAAGTGAGGAAAATTCTATGTCATCACAAGCTTGACTAAGCCCAGTTCTGTGAAATGATAGGGAAGAGGGTAACTGTTTTGAAACCTGCAGCATATTTTTCTTTGGTGTCTCTTGAGGCTGACAGGGAGTGGCAATGGAAAGAAGACCAGGACATTCGATATCCAGGATGTTCACCAGACACGAAAGTGTTCTTTAAAAGGCGCCCTTCACCTACCTTCACATGAGCGACTCAGACAGAAATCTTGGAAAGTGAACATGCGCACACCCCACCCCACCCCACCCCACCCTCCGCCCGCACCGCAGCATTTCTTCTCCGTGAATTCAGCCCCAGCCTCCCTGGGCTGTTACCTTCCCTTCTGCAATTCAATCGAAGTCACTTCCAGAAATGCTTAATTACAGGGCAGCGTCATTGTTACATTAGAGGTTTAAATAAAAGTCTCTGGATTCCAACCTGCTGAGATGTCCAATAATGCAAGGGACTTACAGAGCTCTGATAAAGCACCAGTCGACCCCAACACTGAAATGGGAAAAACTGTTGCAGCTCAAAACTCAACCCTCAAGCAAAACTCTGGGGACAAGAAAGCCAAGGCACTGCCTCAGCAAAAAAGAAAGGAAAAGAGGGAAAAAAAGAGAAAAAGAGAAACATGCATTCCATAAATTACCTGCAGAAATCAGTTTAAGCAGACTACAATTTTACTTTTTAACACAGACAACCTATAAGGCAAAATGTATATAAACCCACAATTACTCCTGTAACAGGACAGATCATCAAAATGAGGAGATAACAATGGTAAGTGGCCAACCACAGCCTTGGCTCCAACCATAGTCTTCGGAGGACTGTAATCAGCAGGAGGAAATCTAAAATGCAAACAGAGCTACACTGAGCCCCAGGTGGGAGCAGGGATGGGGGACATCAGAGCCACCTGCCAGTGTTTGGGGAAAGGAACAGGAAAGCATTCAACATTATCAGCCGCGTATGTGCTGGGGCTTTATCTTGGCTTCTTCATTTCACCATTTCATGTCCCCTCCATGGTGTTCTCAACTCCACCTTATAGACAAATAAAGGCTCTGATACACTGAATCAATTCTCCTAGGCCACTGGATAGAGGTCATCAAGCATGTGGTCTTTGGCTCCAGTCCCCTAGCACCCCGAGGCCATGAATAAATCCAGAGCACTGGGAAGGGTCCCAAACTTAAGAAATTTTAAAACTGAATGAAGGAATGAAAGTTTAAAATTGCCTTCAAAGGAATTCCTCAAGCAACATAACCCCGCACATATAAAATTGACAGCACGCTCGGATTAAAGGGATCGTGAAAGAATGTTATTTCCAGAAATAAGAATCCTTCTCCCTTCCCGGGGGTTGGTGGCAGAGAGAGAAGACACAGCAGGCTCAGAACCTGTCGGGGGGTATGACTGTCAAGTCCAGGCCTCAGACAGAGCTCCTTCCTCTTGCATTCTGGCATTTTAACAGGGGTTAGCCCCATTAGAACGGACATTGGAATGGATTCGTGTGGAATGGCACATTCATACATCCTTTCGATACTTACTTATTGGGGACCTATTACCCACTAAGGACCCACTAAGGCACCCATGAACCGCTTCCCCTCATAGCTGTTCCTCACCTCTCCCCTGTTCTTGGTTCAAGAGGTTAACTCCCACAGACTATGTGACTTGGTGGCACCCTTGCCGGTGGTCCCCTGCTGGGCTCTGCCAGTGGGAGCAGTGGGCCACTGGGGGAGGCTGGAAGGTGAAGGAAGGGAGAAGCTGGGAGGTTGCTCCTCTGTCACTCTCCTCCACCCTCTCCCTCTCTCAGGCGGTGCTTCTAGGAGCAACTCGAGCTCCTCCATAACCTTTCCTCTTCCTTTTGCCTTCGGCCCCTCTCTCTGCCCAACCTCTGGGTTGCCCTGTGGTGGCCTATTTGGTCCCTCCACTCCTCCTTAGCCCAGGTACCTAGTTCCCATGCTGAATTCCTTCTCTTGAAGCCCCTGCTTTCCTGAGTGGACTCAGACCCCCAGAGGCACTGACAATGACTAACCAGATCTCTGCCTTCTTAGAATTTACATTCAAGTGGAGAGACACCCAAAGGGCAAGAAAACAATCAAATAAACAAAGAAATACTAGTTCCTGGTCATATTAGGGATGATGAGGGAAATCAGCAGCAAAGTGGCGTAAGTTGGGGCGGGGGGGATGGCAGGCTATGTCCGAGGGTGATGGGACATCTCCCCCAAGAGCCGAAGCATGCACTGGTACCCAACTGTGAAGGTCAGAAGAAGAGAATGCCGGGCAGATTAAACAGCATGGCCAAGGTCACAAGACAAGAACTACATTTGTGTGTTTAAGAAGCCACAAGAAGGCCAGTGTGTTTGGGGCCTGTGAGCAAGTGGTAAGTGAAGACTCTGGACATACACAGTCAGGGACCAGATCATGGTGGTCCTTGGAAGTCATGGTAAGGAGTTTAGAATTTATAATTGATCTGATTTACATTTCAAAAAAAATCACTCTGGCCAATGTATAGGGAGTTTTCCTTTTGTCCACAGAGAAAAGAATTCTTAATCCTCCTCCCCCAGATTATATCCCCGGCTAGATACATCACCCCATGTCAAAGACTTAAGAGAGAACTAACCATCCCCCTAACCAACTTGCTCAAAGACGGATAGAGGAGGCCACCACAGCAACTGGAGCATGCTTTGGGGGAGACACCTTGGTTCCCTTGATAACAGTTCCATCATGTTCTGAGGTCAAAGGAGAAGAGAAGTAACCATCATGTGCATGACGGCTCCAACAGTCGGAGGCCCTGAGGGGCCCCTCCTCAACCATTCTAGAAGGTTCCTGCTGGAAATCCCAATGCACACTAATATAGCTTGGAATTCCGAGGTGGTCCACTGGGCTATCCAGACTTTTTATTTCAGGATTCTGGGAGTCAGAGTCTCCAACCTACGCCCTCAAACTACCAAGAAAGCTGCCAGGATCACACTTTGCTTCCCGGTTATTTCTCTGCTACATCAGCCAGTCCTTTTCTCATTTCCTCAAAGTGACAAATGGATGCTGCCAGGCAAGGCTGAGGGAAAGGAGAAAATAGACATGCACTCCCCGTTGTGCATTCATCCCCCAAATGCTACTAATCTGGCATTTAGGTTATTTGCTCCTTTAATCAGGAAGCCATTAAGAAATCTCTGCCAGGTTTCTGTACACAGTTTTTCTCTGATGAAGCAGCAGATCTCTTTCACAAACAATAGCTGTCACATCCAGGCACTCGGGCCCAGGCAGCACGGCTGCAATCTCTGGCAAGTGCAGAACGCCTTTCGGGCCCGTCCCTCCCAGAACAGCCCGGCAACGCGGGACTCAGGTCAAAGTCTCGACACTGTCTGCCTCCAGGAACTTGGGGAGACAAAAGGAATCCCCGGTTTTCAAGGAGACACAACGATGAGTCTCCAGCATTCGACATGGGATCTTGGGATGGGATGCTTCAGAAACTCGCCTTTGTGGCGAGTCTGTCTGTCCTGATTGCAACTCTGGGGCCAGGTGTGTGGTAGTTGGCCCAGTAGGGGGGAATTGTAATCCTGGCCTTAATCCTCATGGTGATGGGAGATGGGGTCAGAGACAGGGCTCTGAGGAGGTGCCCCAGGGTGATCAGTGAGTGTCATGACAGAGCCCCCGCTGAGTGTGGCATCTGGCCACACCCAGACCCATGGTCTCCAGGTACTTGCTGATCTATTCCTCTTGGAAGGCAATAGAACAGTAACTATCAGTGTCCAAGGAGCACATAACCTGAGATCTGGCCATGCCACTGACAGGAGTTCACCCCATAGATATGCCAGCACCTGTGTGCGAAGACAAGTGCAAGAAGGCCTTTGCCATTGCATCATGTGCTCCGGCGTAAAATAAGTAATGATGATGAGCTCTCTGAATCGGGGGCTGGTGGTGTATATTCTGATATGTCAACGCACTGGAACACTACGTCGCCATTAAAAAGGGCACCTACACCAACCTTGCTATGAACAGATCACTAAGAAAAATAGTTGTGTAAAAATGAGCTACCATTATGTGCTATGGTGAGTGCTATGAAGTGTGTACACCTGGCAATTCACAGACCTGTATCCCTGGGGCTAATACATTACATGTTAATAAAAATTTTTTTAAAAAATGAGCTATCATTTGTGTTTAAAAATCAAAGAGTTGTACACATAGACACACATGTGTGAGCATGTAAGCCTGTCTACACATGGATTCTCATTGGAAGGATACACTGGAAACGGTCAATGAACATAATTGCCACCTCTCAGCAGGGGAAACAAAGCACTAGAAACCAAGTGTAAGTAATATTTTAAATCATATCTGTTTTTGTAAAGTTTCTTCCTTTTCTTTTTTCTTTTTTTTTTTGGTAAGTACATATTTTGTCTCTTAAAATTAATGTTTTAAATGAGCAAATGTGATGCTCCCTGAAGCTTTGGCAAATAAAACAGAGAACTCGCTGATTGGAAGTTGATGTATACAGAATAATCACTCCCCAAAGAGGACCATTATTTTCATTCCCAAACCTGTGGATGTTGCCTTACTTGGCAAAGGAGATGTTGTCGATGTGGTTTAAGGACCTTGAGATGGGGAGATTATCCTGGATCATCTAGGTGGGTCCTAAATATCATGACAGGGCCATCACTAGAGAGAAGCGAGAGGCTCAGAGTCAGAGAATGAGATGTCACAACAGAAGCTAGAGGTCAGAGTGACGTGACAAAGAGGCCAGGAGTCAAGAAACACAAGAGCTTCTGAAAGGACAAAAAGGCAAGGACATGGATTCTCACCTAGAGCCCCCGTCCTACCAACACCTCGACATGAGCCCACTGAGACTGGTTTCAGACTTGTAAACTCCAGAACAATAAAGATAATGTGTTTATGTTGTTTAAAGCCACTAAGTCTGTGGCCATTTGTTAAAGCCACAATTGCACACTAAGATCGGAGTAAACGTTTAAAACAGCCTAACTCGTGTTTTAGAAGGGGGACAATCAGACAGGTTTGCCCCCAAACTGTGGCTCATCGGCCCTGAATGAAATTCCTGCTAGAGACACAGGTTTTCCATAACACTGTCTGTTACAATAATGTTTGATCAATGACCAGCTTCTCCATTCATCGGCCTGAGAGCAACAGAGCCACCATCCCAGCCCCACACTGGGGTGAACTCAGCATCCATCTGGCCTCTCTGCTACTCTCTGAACAGAATGGCAGCTCTCCTCTAGCATGTGTCAGTCCCATTTGCTCAGGCAGGTGACACAGCAACAGGAAGGGAACAGATGAGAGACCCTACCTGCCAACCTGCTTCCTGGGAACTATAAATCCTAAGAGAAGGTCTAGGGGGCTGATGTGGAGAGGGGCAGAGCTCTTTCTGGGGCCTCAGAAAAGCCCCCCTGTGAGCCCAAACTTCCCTCTGCCTTTGAACCATTCACCTGGTTGCACCTGAGGAGGACAAAGAATTGTCGCCTTGTTCCAGAAGGTAAGACACCCCTCACAGTGAAGACTGAAGACCCAGTCCCCACGAAGAAAGCTCTGGTGGGATACAGAACAAACTGTGTGTGGGTATGGGGGCGGTTTATAATCAGAGCCTTCCTCTGGCTTCTGGAGAACTGCACAACCAAGAGAGCTCTGCTGTCTCTCGTCCCGAGGCTAGAGCCAAACCAGGCGGCCCTATGACACCCATCATTATGCAACGTGGAGCCCAAATCAATAGTCTCGACTCACATAGGATGTTGTTCCCAAAATTCTCGGGTATCTTAAACAAAAGGTTACAAAAGAGCTAAAGACAGAACCACAAGCACTTCAATGGAAACTTGACAGCTGTTTCCTTCTTGCTGGGGGAATATGGGCCTTTATCAGCCTCTTTCATTTAAGTGACAGCTTCGTTCTAGCTCCATGGTTGTAATGCATGTACACGGTGCTGCCCTGGTGATTTAGAACCTGTTGAATCATCATCTCATTAAGTCAAAGGAGATTAGTAAGTGAACCCATTTTGTAAACTGGAAGGCGCTATACACATGTCGGGTGGCAAGACTAGGAAAGCCCTAAATACACACATAATTAATTTGGCTGCGCTCTAAGACAGATGGTACAAAAGAGACAGCCTTTACCTAAGAGAGGAAGGGGAGAGAAAAAATAAAACACGTTTCCTTCTGCAACCAGGTTATATCTGCTCTCGCATGCCTCAGCCTCTTTATTCCTCCGATCTGAACATCACAGGAGGAGAGAAGGGAAGATGCACTGCCTTCCCTGGTTAATTTCTCCTGGCTGGATTCCAAAAAGAAAACCCAAATGAAGAGATCTGTGCATTAAACAGCCCCCAAATGAGAACACACAGTGGTCCCAGTTGTGATGCCGCTACCCTCCAGGCAACTGGTATCCATCCCAAAGGCCTTTGCTTACCATTCCCACCCCAACACAGGCCCTTGAAATTGTCAACAATAGAGCAACCTTTACTTGTATATCCCGACCAGTGTCATGAATTGAATTACAATTATTGTTGTAACCTTGCATGCTCTGCTGACCCAGAGAAAGCTGGCCAACAAGAACGGGGTGGCCACAAATGTCCCTCCAAGAGTCGGGGGGAGGGGTTTATCCGAGGGGCAACTAGAATCATCAGAAATAGCCAAGGAGCTTATTAAAAATGGATGCTTAGACTCCACAGCAAACCTACCATAATGGAAAAGAGGGTGTCCTCTAGGAAAAAACCCCCAGATGATTCCACTACCCTGCTGAGTTTATCCCCTCCCATGATGGGGTGACTTCCCAAAGGTCCCCTAAGTTCAGGCTCCCCACCACTCCCTGCCTGACAGCCAGCAACTCCTGAAATGAATGGCCCCCAGCGCCCCATGGTGTTCTTCCCAGTGCCAGTGGAGTGACAGTCACCAACCCCACAGCCTGACTGGCCTCCCAAGGTGTGTAAGGCAGCGGGGGAGAGCACAGGAGGTCTTCACTGTGGACAGCCGAAGCAGGGGCTGACCTGCACAGAGAGAATCCCAGACATCCACCCTACAGACACCCCAAGTGTCAGACGGGCCCCTCTGCTTATGGAACAATGAGTAATAATGATAATCACCGCTGTGGCCGTTTGCCTACACATAGAGGTATACCAGCGCAGGCTCCACGGGTGTGCCATATTACGGTGTGGGCGCCTGGGGCTTTCTGAACATCCATTGCAGAGCCAACAGACTATTTAAACTGCGTGTTGCAATGGAGGTGGCTTTTGGAATGTGATGGGGAGAGAGAGTTACAGACCACACACTACCTCCCTAACACCAGCCACCCTACCACACCTGACCCACTGCTGCCGCGCACGTGTCCCCCTCGTCCAAACAACCGATTCCAACACCAGCTATGTGCTGCCCGGACTTATTAGACGTTTCCTCCCGTCTGAAAGTCTCCCCATGGAGCAATCCTGTAAGATTTACAGTGAGGGTCCTAAGGCGACTGCTGCTCTGACAGCCCAAAGGAGAAGCAGAAAGGACCTCCTTCACCAGGCCAGCATCTGGATTTCTCATCTGGCCCACTCCGGGAGCTGCGGAACCCTGGCCCTCCTCCAGTGAGCCGCGAAACGTTATTCCCGTTCCGGGTCCAAATGGATGCTTTCTGAGAAGTTACTGCAGCCCATCATGAGGCTTTGGAAAGCTGCTGAATTTGTTGGCGTACTTTCCATTACCCGTGGTGTTCTGGAATGCGGCGCCTGCGACATGCAGCCTGCCTTCCCATCAAGGAGACTGAGAAAAGGAAAAACAGGGGAGGCAAAACCTGCACAAGCCAGGCTGGGTTCAGGAAGTCAGAGCGGTAGCTCTCTGTGGTTCCTGGCCAGGCCACCCCTCCCCTCCCATTTGCACCATGGAGCAAACTGCCACAGAAAACACAGACTTTTGTCCTCAGAGGCCCCAGAGAGAAGAGGGAGCTCAAATTCCTTCTGCCTAGCCCTCTGCCACCACGGAGGTCCACTACAATGGTTCTTCATGAAGCCATGCACAGGCGGTTAGAGAACTGCCAGGAAGTGGCTGGGAGGCCTGCTCACTGCCCAGTGATCCCTCCTCGGCCTCATCACCTTGGCTCCTGTCCCTTGGGCAGGCCTCCACCAGCTCATGCCAAGCCCCTATGGAATTAGAAGAAGCAATCCCTTGAGTTCAGGGCCTGGTGAGGGATTTCATCTTGGTGAAAATGTCATATTCACTCATGCCCTCAGCCAGGCCCCGTGTGCAGGACACAACAGAAGTCAACTGTACAGTACGCCCCTGTTCTTGGGGGTTCCGGGCTCTGCTGATGGGAAAGCCATAGCCTTGAACTCTGAGAAAAGGCAGCCTTGGTTCTCATGACATTTTCTGGACACTCTCTGAAAACCAAACTTTTTAAATTCCAGTTCTGTTGCTGACCAGCTGTGTTGCACTGGACAGATCAACTTCTCTGTGCCTTCAATCCCCCCCCTATAAAATGGGGACAGTGGTAGCACCCATCTGGTAAGGTTCTTGGGGGGATTAAATGAGCACATTTATGTAAAGCACTGTATTGTTATGTTATTAGATCAATTTCAAGAGTCACATTTTCTAACATGTGATTGTAAAGTTAAAAGATATAATCAATGCATATTTTAATATATTTTTTTAAAGATTTTATTTATTTATTTGACACAGAGAAAGAGAGATCACAAGTAGGCAGAGAGACAGGCGGGGGTGGGGGAAGCAGACTCCCCATTGAGCAGACAGCCCGATGTGGGGCTCAATCCCAGGACCCTGAGATCATGACCTGAGCTAAAGGCAGAGGCTTAACCCACTGAGCCACCCAGGCGCCCCTTAATACATATTTAATATAGAGTTTATTCCCGTCCCTATTTTTCAAAAAAGCAGTTATTAAATCAGTGGTGCATCTCAGTAATCAATGTATTTTAGAATCAAGAGACCAGAATTTTTGCATTGCCATTTCATGTCTAGCAACAAATGCAGTGTTCACAACTTCCTTCTTCTCAGAGACTTTTGCAGGTTAGTCTCCACAAACACCGCTGGGCGTGTAGGTAACATTCAAGCCAGCATCTCCTTCCTCCTGTAGCATCTCTGACCCTGCCTCTGCTCTCAAACCCAAACTCCCAAGGAGCTCTTGGATGACTAGCGCTTCTCTGTTCTGACGGCTTCCTGGGATCCTAGGGAACTGGGCCACCCTGGAGATTCTGATTTAATGAGTGGACGTGGGGCCTGGGCATTGGGATTTTTGAAAGACCCCTGGAGGATTATACTGTGCTGCCCGGATTGAGAATTATAGCCCTAGCCAGTCCCATCTCATTCTCCTGCCTGAATTCCCCTCCAGCCCAGCAGCTAACTAGTAGCAGGCAGCCGCCTCTAAAATTCCAGGAGAATCTCAGCCCTCACTAACTCAGGTCGCAGGACCCCATAAAAAAGGAGAGGTTCGGGACGCCTGGGTGGCTCAGTTGGTTAAGCGGCTGCCTTTGGCTCAAGTCACGATCCCAGCATCCTGGGATCGAGTCCCACATCGGGCTCCTTGTTCGGCAGGGAGACTGCTTCTCCCTCTGCCTCTACCTGCCACTCTGTCTGCCTGTGCTTGCTCTCTCGCTCTCTCTCTGACAAATAAATAAATAAAATAAAATCTTAAAAAAAAAAAAAATGGAGAGGTTCTTCCTCAGGCAGGGCCTTTGTTGGTTTGGGATGGGGTAAGACCTGAAGATAATTTTAAGCTGGGAAATAAGGAAAGCTTCCTTAATGTGATTCTCTTTCTTCCTAGCCAGCTAAGCTCAGATACCTGGATAGTAACCTCTTTTGAATTTTATGGAAATCTTTTGACTTACAAATGATTTAATTCTCAAAACCAATCATGTCGAGAATGAGAAATAACTCCTATGCTGGTTTGATTCCATAAGAAATGGCAAACGGTGAGAAGAAGCGTCAGAAGCAAATTTCTTCTAACAATATTAAGTAGATCTGTTTCAAGGTAAACTAGATCCACCTTTAAGGGATTTCCCCCCTTCCTTTTTCTCTTGCAACCATGCACCAAGCTTTTCTCTTTTGCGCAGACCTTGATCCCCCTCCGTCTCGGCTCCATTCCGGAGTCACACTCCACCAGATTACACATATCACTCATTTCGCCAACCACAAAGATGCTGCCCCACTTTGGAGAATTAGTGTGTTAGTTTCAACTCCACTTTAATTGACCCCCTAGAGGGGTGTGCATACATTTCCATGTGTGCTCAGCATTGGAAATTATCTGATTGGGTGCTAAATGTTTAATTCTCTGAGAAATTGGCAAAAGCTACACTAAGCATCCAAGATGCTTTTAAATCACAGTAATGGGAATATCTCACAAGGACATGGATGTTTTCAACCCATCTGAAAGCAGAGCCCCAGTGAAGCTGGGAGCATGATGTCGAATCAAAGCCAATTCAAGTCAGGTGGGGTGGCCTCTAGTCCCAGTCTCCAGGGTTCGGGAGCAGAGTTTCAACGGTCCACGTGGAGAGGAGCCACTGTATTTGGAGGGCGCACTGGTTGCCAGAAATCAGGTTGGGTCCTTTACATCTACTACCTCATCTAATGTCCTTCTCCCAGTCACTGGGACGCAGGGATTATATCCAGGCTCCCGCAAGGTCACAGTGATAAGAAATAGCAGACCTGGAATTCAGCCCTGGTCCCTCTGACTTCCAAGCCTCCTTCCACCAAAAGGCAGAGTAAACTTGCTCCTAACCCATGGATCCAGACCTGAGGAACAGGGTGTACTTCTCTGAATTCCAGAAGTTCATGGCTGAGAATTCTGGCTTTTTGCAACCTTGTATTGGCCCCCTACCCCTCGACCCACAGTGCTCCTTAATCACTTAGCTAATGTTGCCCTGGGAGCAATCCTGGGTCCCCCGCCCGCCCCCCGAGAAGCTGTTTAGGTTTGGCCAACCTCTCTGGCCCCGGTTTCTTCACTTTGAGATGGAAATAATAATACTTAACATGTCCCTCCCAGTTCCACTGTCTGCCCTTTCAAGGGTGTGTGTCTTATAAACCCCATCATAGGGGTAAGTCTTGTCTTTCTTTCATCCCCTCAGGCCTCGCTCACTGTAAGTACTTAATGATCATTATCTCATAATGGATTTTGAAGCCTATTAAGGGCATTTTCATAACTGAAGAAACTTCTGAGGAATGACTACTACTTACCCCAACCACCCACTTGCAGAAAAATCCGTAAGTGATATAAGTGATGTAAAAATCCACCCCCTTTCAGAAAAATCCATAAGTGATGTAAGTAAGTCTAATGTCACATTGCCTGTTGGCCTCCACAACAGTGCAGTGTGGATGCAAGGTAGCACGTTCCCTCCTGTGCTATGCTCTCAACGGCACCCCCTAGGAGCTGGCTAGAAATGCCAATTCTTGGGCGCCAACACATGGAATCCAAATCACTGGGATGGAGGCACTGAAGCTGTTTGAACAAGATCATAAGATAATTTTTATTAGACTCATGAAGCTGTAGACCACTAGTTCGACACCTTGCTTGCGCACTGGAGAGATCGTCTGGGAGAGATTTTTTTTTTTTTTTTTTTAAATACTAAGAAGCAGGGCCCAATCCTGGAGATTATGATTTAATTGTTGGGAGTAGGCAGGCACTGGAATTTTAAAAGTTTCCCTGAGCTAGTACGCACAGACTTTTCTCACCAGCCCTCTCTGGTCCTCACCACCTCACCAATAGGTCTCAATCATATTCCTTTATATCTCAGTCACCTTCAAATCCAAGTGGTCCTAGCAATATACACAGTTCTTTTAGATCTTCAAAGACAAGATGTGTAGCCCTGGGCCATAAGAATTTTAGCAAACACTTCTGTAGGACCTATTATGTTCCAGGAACTAAGTATATGATATATGTTAAGTGTATGCTAACCCAAGGATTTTAGCTAACACAACCCTAACATTTAAGTACTAATATTGCTCACATTTTATATGTAAAAAAAACTAAGGAACAAAGAGGTCAAGTGACTTGTCCAACTTAGCAAATTCTAGACATTGAGCCCATGAGCTTTGCTCCAAATTCTGTCCATTGAACTATCCTGTTTGTCTTTATCAGCAATAAAATGGAAGATTACAACTAATTTCCAGCCCTCTCTATTGACTTTAAAACAAGATCAGCCCTTTCATATTCAATTAATCATCCCTTCTTATCTTCCATATCAGAGATAAGACCGGCCCTTTGACAGATATCTTCATGCCTTGACCCAAAGAAGTAACAAATGTCGACATTTCAGGCCAATGCTAAGGAATCCATAAAACATGTTGCTGGTCCACGGGACCAAGATGGGTCCCTCAAACCACACCCCAGCTGCCCAGTTTTCACGGTCATGGAGATGGACCACCTTACCTTCCAGAAATATATGAAAGGAGAAGTGATAGAGTGGAAATAGAAAAGAGAAATATAAATGAGGCCACACTCTTCACCCTACAGGCGATTTCTTCACTTGGGAAGGTCTTTGAGAATGACTAAATGCTATTAGCAAGGGACGAGGAAAAGAATACTATCTTGCCATCTGTTATTGCTTGGTAATGGCCAATAACCATGTCTTAGAGACTCTTAGGTTTCCAGAGATGATCCCACTGAAGTTCCCATCCACTAGGAGTCACACCTCCTGCCTTCACCTCCACGGGAGAGAGACCCTGGTCTCCACCCATGGTACATAAAACCTCTCCGCTCTGGTCTTTCCGATGTCCGGAGTCAGTCTCTGAGGCCAGGAGCTCTGACAGCCAGATGAAAGAGGACTCTCCTTATTTGCTTTGTTCTAGAGAATGAGCCTTCTAGACAGGGCCAATATGACCTATGATAGTGAAATGACACGGGGAGAGCATTTGGGGCTGAATGGTCACAGAAATGTTTGCTTTCGTGTTACGTCACCCAGTAGTGAGTCAGTGGTTGCCAGCTGCCTGATTCTGGCCCTGTCTGGCCCCTCAGTAACTCAGTACTTCTACCCACCACAGCCCTCGGGAGCCAATTATTATGTGCCCAAAGGGCAGGATGGACTTCCACTACTCAAAGATGTTACTCCTGTTCTTCTAGCTCTAAAATACATGGTGGGATAGTTTCCAGAAACACTAATTTAAGTCCATCCTCCTTGTGGGTTGCTCGTATCCACCAGGTAGTCTCAATGAGGGGATTTCTGCACACAGGAAAGCCAATGGCCTGAAGACAAAGGCTCTGCTTCTGGGTCACGCAGTGGGGCTCCAGGAAGAGACAAGGGCTAAGGAGTGGCACCAAAGGAGAAAGGAACAGATTTTCCTCCAGACGAAAGAGTAGTAGTTAGGGCTTATGAACAAGAGATTCACAATGTCCCAGTGGCAATAAGAAGGCGAGACCTTGGCGGGAGTGGCTGTGTGACCTGGGGAGGGTATACCAGCAGTGCAGGTTATTTGCCTGCCACAGGACCCAGATGCTCCGTGTGCACCATGGGAGGCGGCAGAGCCCCAAACCCGAATGGACGTGGATGTCAGACAGCAAGCATATCAGCAGGGACCGGGAGCACACGTTGTGAGCGGCCAGAAACCTGTGGCTTGGGCTCTTTCTCAGACTCAACAGCTATGCTCAACCTGGAGTAGTGGGAAATCCCCCCAACAGACATGGAGGTGAAAAGTCAGAGTGAGCTTTCAGTTCATGAGACCATGAAAAAAATGAAGACGACATTGCTTGCACACCCAACTTTCTAAACCGAGCCACCCAATTCAAGCGCTTTGCCGTGGGTTAACCCACCACCTGAGTCTCTGTTCAAATATCCTTCCTCCTCAAAAAGCCCACCCATTTGTCTTTCTATCCTCACGGTCTAGCCACAGTGCCATGATTTCCACAAAATCCTCCCTTACCCCAGGTCTCAAGGTCCTCTCCTCTCACCTCTGCCTGTGTCTCTCCAGTCATCAATTACATTCTGCCTTGTGGAAACAGCGACATCTTTCCTGTGACTTAGATTCACATTGTCAACTAGAGAGCACACTCCAGTGGTCAGAGTTCAGCCATTATATCTCCCCCTCTGCCTAGCAGAGGGCTGGACCTACAAGAGACACCCACTAAGCCCTGGGCTGACCTGAAGAACAGACCATGGCTCAAAGCACAGAGCGTAAATCTGAACTCAGAAGGTGCTCTTTGGAAAGGCGAGCTGGGGCAGGGTGGCTGTGAAGTCACATCCCTTTGCCCAGGAGGAGCCGGGCTCTCAAGTAACCCTGCGTCCAGGAGCATTGCTGCAACTCGCAGGTAGCACTGGGGGACTGTCATCACGGTTCTTCTCTAGCTGCCCAGAGTTAAGCCACAGGCATACCTCATCTGCATATAGCCAGGCTGAGGGCCAAGTGCACTTCTCCCAGTAAATACTCAAAGCACCTTCTCAGAGACAAATCTGACCAACCCCACCCTACAAGACCTGCCCATCCATCCCTTTCCCCTCCACAGTGCCAACCTCTCGCCTGATACAAGGACATCTAATTGGGTCTACAGGACAGAACAAGTGCAGGCAGAGAAAAAGAACTTAAAAAAAGGCCTGGTAAAGGCTGAGATGGGCTCACCTCCACATCACCTTACTGAGGGACACATCAAATGACCACCCCAAACACGGAGAGGAGCTCTCCCCTTGGAGGGCACAGCAGTGGGTCAGGCTCTGAGGAAGCAGGTATATCAAGCCACAGGCACCTAGCGCTGTCTGGGCAAGGCCTCCTCCTCTTTCTCTCTCACGGGTCTGTTGGGGCCCAACTCATAGGAGTAAATCTCCAAAACACTCAGCACGAGAACGGTCAACACCGTTTAAGTCCATGACATACTCTGCAGACATCTGTGTTGGTAAAATGATGAAGGTCAACAAGCACACTAGGCCTGCTCATGAATGATGTTATCACACCCCACAAGGAGACCAGGGCTCTGAGCAAGTGGGGAGACGGGGTAGGGACCGCATCTGCCTTCCTAATGATGCGCTGTCAGGCTTGCCCAGCGTCAGCACTTTATAGACATTCAATAAATACCAGCAGAAAAAAATAAACATTCCCCTTTTAGAAATGAGGAAATTTTACCTCTCTAAGCTTAAATGGGTTGTTCAAGGTCACAGAGCACACGTTTCCTAATTGCAACTTGAATTCTGGTCCTTTATCTTCCAATTTACTCCCATCCCATGGAGTCACATCTTGGAGCATGAGGAGAAGGACACTAAGGTGACATTAATTAGCACACCCTTTATTGGTCACGAGCAGGCCCTACAGGCGCTTTTCTCATGTAACCCATGTAATCTCCACAATGACCCTAGACCATAGAGCCTAGCATGCTCCCCATTTGCAGAGGAAGAAAAAGAGCCAGGAGAGTTTGAATGACTGGCCATACCACCGAGAGGTGACCCAGTAGTAGCTATGCACAGATACTGCCTCAGGCTGCATGGGTTCAAATCCCAACTGAGTCTTGATTTAGGGTCCTGGGCTCCTTCCTCTATTCTACTCTGTTCTCCTCTTGCTAAAGGCCACTGTGTTCCAAGACCCTGAGGGGGAAGGCTCCTGGGATGCCTGCTGCTCAGAGAGCCAACATCAGATGTGATGCTAGGGCTATGGACACATGTGTTAAAATAATAATAAAATTATTACTTTCATTGCCGTTTTAATGTCCCCCTGGTTTAGGGGGAACGAAGTGAAAACTAAGAGTCAGGACACTTGGTTCCAACTCTGTCACTGACACGCTGGGTGACCCTGAGTTGGGGGCCTGGAGTGGAGACTGAGAATCTGCACTTCTGACAAGTCCCCATGCGATACTGGTCCACAGACCATTCTGAGTAGCACCACCACTGAGATGATTTGAGCCAGACCTCTCATTTCACTGTGCAGAATCTGGGACCAGAAAGGTTGACTAATTTGCCCCGGGTCACACAGCGTGTCAGTGACAGAGTTGGAACCACGTGTCCTGACTCTTAGTTTCACTTCATTCCCCCTAAACCAGGCTTACATTAAAACAGCAATCAAAATACTCATTTTATTATTTTGAGTACAATTCATTGAGTTCCAAGTGCTTTTTCTCTTTCATCTTCTTTGTTTTGAGAATCCCCTGATTGTAGTATATAAATCATGATGGTAGACATGATTTATAGAGGAAGAAAGGGTCAAAAAATTAACAACAACAATGGCAAAAATGGGCTCCAGATTGCAAGCTAAGGGGTAGAACTAGAGTCCACCAAGTTCTGCCCCATCCCATCTGCTCCTTCTTAGGTCTAAGAAGGAAAGCTCGCTCTGCCGAGTACAAAACGCAAAATTCCACAGTCACTCAGCTTATGAGAAGCAGGGGCCTGGAGACCAGGGTAACATTAAGATAATAAAACAGTAAACAGAGATTTGTAAAAAAATTTAAGGAATCATATCCAGGAGGAGCTAAAGCCAAGCCTCCTGAGTCTCTCACCACTCAAAGACTGTTTATCCTTTTCTTTCCAAACCCTTTCAGGGGTTGAAGACCTAGATCCACGTGTCTGACACCACAGCCCAGTAAATTCTGTCCCCAAGAGTCCTGGCTCTCCACAAACAAAATTAATAGCCTGCAAACTCTAAATGGGTGATTACAATCTATAAAGCAGCCCATAAAATGACATCATGGGGATTCATATTCATTCTCTCCCACTGATTTCCACTATAAATTTGCTCGGTTTATGAGTTGAAATAGTTTCTTCTGCTATGCGCCTGGGAACAAAGCACATCTAAGGCACAAACATCCAGCCAAGTTGCCTGAAGCTCCTTTCACCTCCAGTGGTTCCGTGGTCAGAAGGACACCCAGCAGGAAGCTGTGAAGAACATCTGGAAACTTAAAAGGCTCACCACCTCTACAAACATGTCCTGAAACCTGCTGAGTTTTAGGCCTTGTGCTAGGTCTTGAGCAGTAGGCAACAAAACAGGGGTGGTGATTCCTGCCCTTGGGAACCTCGTGAGTGACTGGAGGAAAGACAGATATTAAACATCAAAACCCCTACATAGATAATCGATGGTAACTCAGAAGGTACTTCAAAGAAAAATTACAGCAAGCTATGAGGTATGGAATGGGAACAGCCATTCTGGTCTGGTAAACAATGACGACCATGAAGGGTGAATGGGAGGGAGCTAGGCCAAAGAGAGAGACAAGAATGGAGAAGGTAGACATCCCCATAGAGGGAGCCAACAATGGGTAGGGGCCAGTGTTTTTTGTTCTTAAGTTGCATTGTGAAAAGCACTTATGGAATGAGAAAAGTTCAGGACTGGACAATCCACAATGAGGAGATGGATTTTCTTCTACATACAATGGAGACAAGTGATGAGCTTTTAAAATGGAATTAACATGGTCAGAAAAACCATTTTAGAAAGGTCACCCTGGCCACGGTTGGAAGAATGGATTTGATGGACAGGGTGTGCCTAGTAGAGAATGTCAGTAGATTTTTAGGCCACAATGGCAGTCCTCTGTGCAAGAAATGATGGCAGCCTGAACTGGGTAAGATGCAAACGGACCACAGCAATGCCTAGCAGGTAGGATGGACAGGGGCTTTGCTGTTGTTCAGCACAACACAGGGCAGGGCACTGAGGATGTGCACGAGGTGATCGTTTGCCTTTTGCAACATACTCTGAACCCAATCTCATTAGCCAGGGTCACAGCTGGAAGCCACTCATCACCCACAACGGGTACGAAGAGACCACCTATCCCGGCCATCATGGTAGATGTATGGCAACACCAAGCAGTCCCCAAGCAACATGGAACTCTTAGCTTGCAAAAGGACACTGGAGGCAGAACTCTCTTCCTTCTGTTTCACTCAGGCTCTGTGACTGCCCCAGGCTCAACATTCATCAAATGGGGAGGCAACAGAGAGGGCGTGGCCCCCTGCAGTGGGAACATTTTCCAGTAGGCTGTGCAGGGCTCTGGTTCCATATGGCTCATCCAAAGCCAATCTTTTCCAGCCTTCTGAGGTTTCTCCAGCTTCTAAACTCCAAGGACATTTAGATCAGCCCTAGACATATCTACCCTGCTTAGCTTCCATTTATAACCGTAATTTATACTGTCTTTACTGCTGTCCAATAATTGCTTGTTCATGAATCACATTTCCCAAGAAGACTTTAAGCTACTAGAAAATAAGCCCAGGCCACCCAGCAAGGCGATGCCACACGGGAGCACCAACTAAACATCAGGAAATGGAATCAGTGGACTCGAGAGACAAACAGCTGGGTTTGGAAGAAGACACTTAATGGAACTATCATGCTGCCAGATAAACTGAGAGGAGCGAGTAGGGGAACAGGCTCAGAGAGCTGTGCTATCCACAGTTGTCCTCACGTACCGGCCAAGACAGCTGTCACCCCCCGGGTGCCTAGAGATGGCAGCTTCCTTGAGCATTTGATCTGCAAAGAGGTCCCCCAGAATGATCCAGTCATTCATTTTCACACATGACCCAAACTATGGCCCAAGCTGAGTACAACAGATGAAATTACTGCCCACAGTGAGAGCATAATCACAGGCCAGACCTCCTTGTGTCTCACCCACCACGGAAGGAAAGACCCTGCTCCCTTACTCTCAAACATTAGCTTGGCTTCCAGAAATGCCTTGCCATTTCTTAATGCCCGCCGTGATTCCAGGTAATTCCTCTAAGTGTACTAATAAGTCGCAGCGGCTGTTCCAGATACCAGCAAAGAAGACTCCAGCTGCTCCCTCGTCAGTACTCAGGAAATGAAGCAGGCCAGCTGGAAAGCTTTCAAACACAGAAGTGTGGCTAAAACGGCAGCCCATGGGGTCATTTCACCTATGGGTCTCTCCATCACCAGGCATCTCTTTCCTGCCCTGAGTCCACTCTGATGCCTCAAGCAAGCAGGCTCAAAATTATGGGCCACCTTCCTCCAAGATATCCGCTGCAGTTAGCCTTGAAAGCCCCGTGAAAAGGAACCTGGAATTAACGCTGAGCCGCTCCCCACGAAACAGCCCCGAGTGTTGGAGAGCTGCCTAAGGCCACACAGGTGGAAGGCAGCAGAATCGGGATTTGAACTCCGGTCCTACACTCTCCAAAGCCCCATGCTTCCTTACCCCACATTGTCCCCTACTCCTCTGGAAGCTACTCTGTGCCCGGTGCCCAAAGGAGCCTGGCCCTCTTAACAGGATTTTCCCCATCTGGGCCAACCACGTGCCAAGCCAGTGCATAAATACCATTGTTGTGACGAAAAGTGTGTTTCCTCACGGGATCCAACATCAGCATCTTTGCACCTGCTACTTTCCTTACTTAGGAAGGATTTTTCCATGACGCAATGACAGAGTTTACAGCCAGCAAAGGGGATCATGGACACGCATGCACACACAAACACACCAACATTTATCTCATAGCCTCTTGGCCTAAATGACCCCTCCAGATGTTCCTATAAACCAGGTGTTTCCGAGGCTGGCCAGCGTCTCCCTGACAGCCGCAGGCACAAACCTGACTAAAGAATTTCCATTTGAAAGCAAGTCCTATAAAAGCTAAGCCAAGCAAGGTTATCTCATCAACAGTGACACTTTGCCCTCCCAGCTCAGGGCTTAGCTGCCTCCCCACCCCCACCCCATGCCAGGTGCAGACCTAGATGGGAGACCTCACCCACACGGACTGCCCAGCTTCAGTTTTCCCAACTGGTGGATGCCATCTCCAAAATCAGCGTGCTTTCCCCCTCCCTACCTCCCTTCAGAATGACTCAGCGGGGATGTGCGGGGGGGGGGGGGGTAGGAAGGGTGTGGCGCAGGTCGGGGCCTGACCCTGAT
Source organism: Lontra canadensis (assembly GCF_010015895.1). NCBI lineage: Eukaryota > Metazoa > Chordata > Mammalia > Carnivora > Mustelidae > Lontra > Lontra canadensis. The sequence continues at coordinate 39,028,765 of NW_022630997.1, read as the reverse complement.
CTAGTTCCAGGCTCAAGGATCAGCCTCAGTCATGGAGGACTGGACAAGAAGCCTGGGCAGTGAGTCAGGAGACTGAAGTTCTAGACCTGTTCTTGATGACTGGCATGGCCTGGGACAAGGCCCTGCCCTTTTCTGGCCTCAGTTTCCTTGTTGGTGATTCTCTGGCCAAATGCTCTGTGATGGCTCAACTCAGTCAGTGGCTCAACTGGTGAGGCAGGGAAAAATTGCCTTTCTTCCCTTCCAGATAAAGAATGCAAGGCATGAGGTTTATAGGCTTAGAGTTGAATCACAGTCATGTATGAGGTAGGGTTTGAGCTGCATCTTATTGATGGATGGGATTCAAAAAGGCAGAAAAACATGGGGTGGCACAAAGACATGAAAATAGGGATTTGCTTGGCTTTTTTTTTTTCCATGCTCAACATGGAGCCCCTCAAGGGGCTTGAACTCACAACCCCAAGACCAAAACCTGAGCTGAAATCCAGAGTCAGACGATGAACAGACTGAGGCACACAGGTGCCCCAGGCCTCTATTAATAGGGAAAACTTTTGTACTGTTGGGCAGACAGGCATTGGCCAAGCCCCCAAGAGTGCCCCTTCAGCTGTCCCTACTGTTCCAGTCCCCCATCCCTCCAACTACCCCAAGATCCAGCAACCAAAAGGTCAATGCTTAAGGTCTTGATCCAACAGGTGCCCATACCACGGTACCCATGGGCCAACCCAGAGCAACATGGCACATTATTAAACATCACTAAACGTCAGGTATTGTGGTAGACATATTGACACTTACTACTCCCTATAACCATCACATCAAACCCTACAGATTAAGAAATAGTCTTGGAAAAGTTACGTGACTGTCCAAGGTCATTAGGCCTATGAGTGGAAATGGCAAGACTTGAACATTGATGACTGGACCAAGTCCTTGCTCATTTTGTAAAACCCCAGTGCCTCTGAGTAGCCTTGGCCCATAGACAAACTTTGGAAACAAAAGGAAGAATTTGGCCCTCCATAAGGAAGATCGTTTTAAGATCAAGACTTGTTAGACAGTGGAACAAATTATCATGGGAGCTTATGCAATCGCTTTCTCTAGAGAGTCTTATAAACAAGTGGGATTAGAATAGGCCAGGGGCAGAGGGATGGAGGAGATGGCCTAATAAGGCCCTTCTCCCCCCAGAACTCCTCGGTCCCCTATGAAAAGTCTATTGACTTTTAAAGCCCCAATTTTCCTCCTGGAGGACTGAGGAGACTTAAAGATGTCTCAAAGCAAAAATAAATGTCCTTTTTTCCCTCCTCCCCCCACTCCAGCTCTTCATTTTAGATTTTCTTCTGGCAGGTTTGACAAACAGACCCTTTTCAGCCAGAGCTGCTGTCAGTTCAAAAGTTGAGCTCTGGCATCTGAAGACCAGAGTCTGCTCGAGACTGATCTCTTTCTAAAAAAGATGCTTAAATTCTGTTGAAGTCTCTGGCAAGGGGGAAAGTGGTGTAACAGAGGGAAGAGGATGGCCGCAATGCACCCGCAGGCCCACCTTGCTAAAGCCTGTGCAATTTAGGTTAGAAGCTGTCTGCCGCTCCTCCTGTTTTCTCTCATGGCAAATAAGGTGACTGGTCCCAGCACCCCCGTCAAGGCCCAGCAGCAGAACCAGCAGCAGCCCTTGTCAGAGGAGCTCCAGTCAGTGGCGAGAGCAGCCTACTGTCTGGTTGCCATGGCAATGGATGCTCCTTCCTTCCTGTCTCTTGGCTCCAGAGAAAGACAAGGACACCCAAGAAAAGACAGTGGCAACGAGGGGGAGAGGAAGTAGCAACAGGCCCCCTTTCCTTGTAGCCCAGGCAGCTATCACCCCACGTGTCAGTGGTTACAGCTCTCATTGATCTTGGGCAAGCCAGGGCCCAGCTCTGGACCTCTGTTTCTTCATGTGTAAAAGGAGAGAACCAGACAAGAGAGGACCAACAAAACCTTTCCAGCTCCAAACACCCAGGATCCAGAGACTCAGAGCCCCAGGCTAGTCACTGGAAATGGACTTGCCTCATCTTTGCAGCTCTCAGCATAAAAGATATAAGGAAGCATGGCATTTCGTAGAACTGGAATCCATTTTCCTCACTCAGAAACTACAGCCTTAGTCATTCCCCCAAGCCATTCTGCCTCCCCTACCAGGGTCTGCTCTTCAAGAGACCATCTCTGTGGGTCATTCAGAGAGCAGACACACCCACCATCACACACATACCTGAGGGTGCATGGGTCTCTGGGGGTTCACTCAAGAGATGATCTGGCAGGTGAGTCAGAATGTCATGGCACCCTATCCAGCAACTTGCATCCCACCTCACTGATGTCATTGGGTTCAAGCCTCAAATTCCACTGTGCACAGCTCGCTAGGTGCTGGCCCCTGTTATGATGGTCAAGTGAAGAAACTCAAGACAGAAGGGCACCAAAAGAGATCATTCTGTTGGGTTGGACAGTGCCAGATGAAGTGATTGTGGGGGACATAATGGAAACTCCCTGGGGAAAAGGGTAAACAACGAGCAGAAGCAGGGAGCTGCCAGGCCAACAGCCCCTTGGGTTTGGGGAAGTATCTGTAATTCTGGCTGATGGGCATACAGTGGAATGAAGGGTGTGGCGTGAAGTGAGGGTGGGGAAAAAAGGATAGAAACACAGATAAAGAGCGTCAGGAGGTCCAATGACATTGTGGTGTTTCTAGGGCAGGACTTAGGGGAGGACTGGGGATTCTTGGGCTGGGGTGGCGGGGTACAAGCCATTGCTCAATGCTGGCTTTGGGGAGTGGCAGGGGGACTGGAGAAGAAGGTAATTGCCCTTACTGAGGGCTAAATTGTACTTAGCCTTCCCCATGGGACTGCGGGGTGGGAGGGGGGCAGTATTTGTTCTGTTTAACCATGAAGAAAGAGTAACCCAGAGCCATGGAGTGCCTGGTCCTACCAGCCAGGTGCTCCTTTCCAGGAGTACACAATCCAGCTGGGGAGCAAAATAAATAATAGTGAAAAATTAGCACAGGATTCTAAAGTGACATGTGGCCACTCTCCCTAAGTCCTTAGAAGGCCAGAAGTTCAGGAAGAATCCACATTGAACGGGACATCTGAGGAGAGTTTCTCATTACAAGGGAGTAGTAAGGAACGTCTAGACCCTCTCCACACCCCTGGGCCCACTTTACCTCTAACTCATCTGAGAAATGGTCAAACAGAGCATTTTGGGGCTCAGGAACATTCTCAAACCCTAGCATAAAGCTGGTCTAAGCATAAGAAATCTGATTAGCTCCCAACACTGAGCCATCTCATTTACTAGTCCCTGCAAGTCAGTCCACAGGATTAGCAGTCTATATCGGACACTAATCAATACACAAGCAATTAGGGCTCTTAATACCTGTGTGAGAGCCCAAGAGGACAGGGCCACCCCAACTGCACCAGCCTTGCTTTGCAGCATACATTCATTTTGAGTTTGGTGTTATTAATTGTGGCATGTTAAATTCTCTACTGGACTAAGGCTTTAGGGCTAGATACTTTGCCCAGAAACATCAAGAAGAATGTGCTGGAAATAAAGTTTCACGGATCCTCTCTCCCAAGAGAGGGTGCTGTTGGGACCCTCACAGTCCCAGGAAGCCCAATCAGTATCCCCATAACTAGGTACTCTTGCAGGACAGGGGTCATGTTTTATTCACTGTGCATCACCAGAGCCTAGACAGTACGTGTTACATGGTAAGTAATGAATGAGCAAGTGAATCAATGAGTGATTAATAACAGATAGTTTTCAGCCAGTCAACAACTTTCTATGGGAGCCTTCTATGCACAGAATTTGCATCCTAATATTATGGTGATTATCTACATTGCATTCACAGAAGTCTGGGGTTGAAAGGGAATTTGGAGGTGACCTAATCTAGTGTTACTTTTTAATGCAACCCATTAATGGATCATGAAATCGATCTACCTAGTGAGTCCTGACCATGATTTTACAAATGAAATGGAATGGAATGGAATAGAATGAATGCAATGGAATGAATAGAATAGAACAGAAGTAGAGTTCAGAAGAGTACAATAGAACAGAGTATAGAAGAATAGAATAGATCAGAATGAATCACATGCAGTAAGGGTCAGTATAGATCATCCAGTCTTGTGTTTGTGGACTCTGGGTGTATGAGCTGGATATACCCTGCTCTAACAAGTCTAAAAGCCACTAATGAATTCAACTTTCATCCAGTGATTTTATGACCTCAGAGACCACATCCGGGACAAGTGATTCCTTTCTGGGTTCCTCTTGTTCTAGGAAATGAATTTCATCCAGGATCAGCCTGTTCTACTTAGAGACCATGCGGCTGCGGGAATTGCAACACAGTTCAGAACACACCACAGACACACTCATACACAAACACACAACAAACCAAAACACCATTTCATGAGGCAAAATTATGTAGAATGAGATGCACTAGATTTCATTTTATTCTATTTCATTTTTGAGTTATGTTGGTGATAACCTATTAAATAGATTTTATAAGCTGCTAATCCATCAGAGCCCACAGTGACACTGGACTAGGCGGGGTCTGATAATCTGAAAACGGCAGGATGGGGTTCTAGGACAATTTTCACATCAATCCTGTTTCTTTTCATTATGTTCAGCTGTGTGCCTACAATGGGCTAAGAAAGATAACTGCTTGGTGAGCTGGAGCCCAGATACTTTGGGGGCGCACAAAGGAGTAGTCACAGCTTCTGCCCATTTCTTATTGCCTCTGTGGACAAGCTCATTGAGAGAAAACTGTGTGAGTCTTGTATAGAGCATGTTAATAGCTATTGTAAATGCATGATTATTCTTGGTTCTCTTGCTGGTGGCACTACAGCAGCTATCATGGGTTTCCTCTTAAGACTTGACAGCAAAAACATTTCAAAGATTAAAAGTTAGAAGCGAAGTTTAAATGGTGTATTTTTTTGTTTTTGCTTTTTTCCCCCTCCAACCCAACTTGGAAGAATTTGTCTTTGGAGAACCAACCTAATCAAATAAAGTAGAATCAATTTACTGGAGACATAATCCAACTTGCATAATTGTCCTGGCTGGTTAACACCACAGCTGTTCACAGGACATGGTTCATTAAATAATGAAGTCTTCATCAGACTCTCCTTCACTGGGCTGCAGTTCTTTTCCCCCATACCACCAAAGAAGTGCTGCCTTCATTAGCATGCAGTGTCACTGATCACCCAGGGGATAATTGGGGGATTTATTTTTATGACATTCTATTCACCAGACATCATCAACTGCATTAACCAAAAGACACTGTATTTTCCCCAGTGGAGAATCCTATCACTAGAGAACCACAATAGCCTATGGGTTCTCTCTGGGCAGGGGCCACATCCCTTCATCTTTCTATCCCCAGTCCTAGGCAAAGAGCCTGGTATTTGGTGGGTGCAGGATAAATATCTGTTGAATCAAGAAGAAAACAACTCCAGTGTGGAATTCCTCAAGCTTTGCAAGAGCAATGCTTAGAAGTCTGGCAGTACCCTGGTTGCAATGAACATTTGGTCTCAAATTGTGTCCCCTTCCTTTCTGGTTTGTTAATTTTCCACTTGACTGAACCAAATTGTCCAAGTTCACATGAAAGCAGACAGGACTCTCAAAATCCCCTCTGGCCAAAGGAAGATTCAGCCACGCTAACTTTGCTGTCTTCAAGCTCAGAGACACACTTAACCCCTCTGGGTGGAGGAAAACCTGTGCCAATCTCAGGCTTCCTAAAGAATCCCACTGTTAAAAGAGGCCACCAGAAGCTGGGATGCTGAGAGGTAGCAATGACCTTGTAAATTTCCTGAGGCATGCAAAGCCAGCAATTTGGTTTACAAAACATGGGAAGAGAGACTCCCTGTAAAACTGGCAGATTTGTGGCTTAGACCAACTCAAACATATTCGAACACAGATCGCTAGTACCACTCCCTGAGTTTCTGATTCAGGCATTGGCATCTCTAACAAGTTTCCAGGTTGAGGCTGCTTCTCCAGGCACCCCACGCCGAGAAGCACTGGTTTAGACCGCTGATTATAAGCAGGGTTCCAGAGCAGCTGTCTGGGTTGGAGCCCTGATCCTACCACTTACTGGTCTTAACTTTAGGCAAAGCCTTTGAACTCTTCCATCCAATGGTACCAACTGTCAAATGAAAGCACCAAGAGCACCTTTTCCACAAGGTTGTTGTGAAGGTCAACAGAGAACATCCATTCCTTAGCAGGGTGCTTGGCAGACAGAAAGGGCTCAATTAAAGAGATTTAAGAAAGACATTTCTGGTAGAAAGACAGCTGGACAGGGAAGCCAGGCATCCATTCCAGTTCTAGCTCTGCCACCACTGCTGTGGGATCCTGGGCAAATGGCTTCCCCCATCTACGCTTCACATCTTCATTAGTAAAATGAGCACACTGGATGATTTTTAATGGACTAAGACTGCCTTTGAACTAGAAGCTTCCAAAACCCTTTGCTTCTCCACCTACCATGCAGTGCCCAAACACTCCCTACCACCTCAGGCTTCCCACTGCCAAGTCTCCAACAGGATATTTCCAGAATGCCTCAGAATCATTGCCTGAATCCTCTACCCCAAAGGGTCGTCCTGCTTGGCTGTATACCACCCCCCGCCCCAATCAGCTAACAAAAACTAAGGGGTCTACCTCCTCAATAACTTAACCCAGGATCCTTGCTGCTGAAGCCCTATCACATGCCATTACAACGCTTTCTCTCTTTTGTAGCCAGCTCCACTGACAACACTCTCTGATATTCTTTTGTGCTTACAGTCTCCACCGAAAGATAAGCGGGATTCATGGAAATTCAGAAGGGACAAGGGTGGTTCCATTGAGAGTACTGTGTTCACAGGGGTCTTGGAAGATGAGGCGTACACTCTCAAAGGAAGATGCCGATCTGAAATTTATTTCCGTAGCCCAGTCTGGGGGAGAAGAGCCTTGGGAGGAGATTTGAAGTCCAAATGCTGAACTAAAGATACAAAACTCATTCCCCCCTCTGTATTTCCATTAGCTCCATTCCAGCCTGCTGTACTAGCATTCTGCTAACAGCTGATGATAGGGAGAGGGCTCTTGTTGGCACCAGGCCACTGTGCATTTTGCTTTTATCAGATACTGGCAAAATTTCCCCATCAAGGAAGATAAATTCGAGGTGTTATTAATAAACCTCTGAATGTGGAGATCAGATCTGGCTGGCACTCTTAATGATCCCATCAGCAGCGAGCCATTTCTAGCCCGAGGAGCCCAGTAATTTATGATGCTATGGAAGGCAACCTGAAGGCCGGAATCTCCTTGCCTGGCTCCTTGGGGAATCTTGAGCCCAAATGGGGCTCCCCTGGGGTTGAGGGGACTCCCCCACGCTCCCAGGTGAAGCAGGAGCTGAGGGAAGAGGGACATTGACAGAAAAGGCCCTGGGTATATATCACTATCATTGTTCTACATCCACGGGGTTTGTGCTAAGTATCTCAGTTAATTTTGTTAAAGATTTATTTATTTATTTGAGGGAGGAGGGGCAGAGGGAGAAGGAGAAAGAATCTTAAGCAGATTCTGGCGTTGAGCACAGAGGCTGACGCAGGGCTCGATCTCATGACCCTGAGATCACGACCTGAGCCAAATCCAAGAGTCAGATGCTTAACCGACTACGCCACCCAAGCACATCTCATTTAATTTTCTTAAGCTCAGTGAGGGAGGTACTATTTTTAGGCAAGGACACTCCAACTAGGAGAGGTTATCATCAGCTAATATAGGCATCATTGTATTGGCTTGCACCTACCGAGCGCTTTCCATGCGATCGAACTTCGGATTTTGCCTGCATTTCCCAACAATCCTACCAGTAAGGCACTGCTGCTCTCCCCACTTCTGAATCAACACTTAATGTTTACAGAGGCTAAATGAGTTGCTCAAGGTCATACAGCAAAGATGCTTAGCCAGTATTGGAATCCATGTCTGTTGGATTCCGGAGGCCATGCTGCCACGTTACAGGGGTGCATGGTAGGGGACAGCACCAGAGAGAACCCCCCAGCCTCTGTCATCCCAGCCACTGCTCCCTGCTGTCACACATGGCTCACCCATGGTTCTGCCGCCTTCCCACAAGAAAGCCGCCTGAGTTATTGGCCACATCACACTGGAGGCGGTGGCACCAGCATTTGGTGGAGGGCCTGGCACCAGGAGGCATTCTTTAAATCTTCTATATATAAATCAACGGATGAGCAGTCCCCACTCATGTCCTGGAAGACTTTACAAAAGTGCCTCCTTCCACTCTCCTTTGGGAAAGCTAAAATTAGGCTCTAGGAAAAGTGAGTTGCAAAGTTCACTAAGAGGCCTTAGAGCAAGGCATGTGGGGATACTAAAGGAAAAGGAACCCCCCAAAAAATCCTGCAGAGGGGAGAGCTGAGCACCAAGGTGGCCATCTGCCCAGGACTTGTAATCATAGTAACAGCACAGACACGTCTAAGTCCCTAAGCCCGATAGAGTTGTTAACACAGTTCATCTTCACGGCAACCCACTTTATGGATAGAAAAGGTAAGGCACAGCAAGGTTGAAACACTTGCTCAAGGGCCTACAGGTCATTAGTGGTAGAGCTGGGATTTGAACCCAAGCCATTTAGCATGACAGCCTGAGATCTCTACCTCTCTGCTTACTGCATCCCTGATGTTGGCTGTGTGCAGGGATGGGGAGGCTCTCCCGGGCCAGAGAGAGCTCTCCGAGGGTCCACCACCCCAGGCCTCAAGCTCAGGCTGAGAGGAAAAGGCACGGCATTTGCAGCAGCTGGAGGTTAAATTCTGAGTAATTAACATGTTTATCCATCATAGCAGAATTGTTCCCTAGAGAATTCAAGTGTCATTTCACTATGCCTTTAATTCAGGAATGCTTTTACTGTGTCTTGCCAACAAATACCATGGGGGAGAGGGGTTGGCAGTTCCTTGACAGAAAAGGGAGGGGGCAGGGCTTCGGCCTGAACCTAATGGAGGAAATGAAATGTCTCCCTGGGGAATGGCATCCGAGCAGGCTCCTGTCTACCCATAACAGTTCTGTGCTGTTGAGAGCTCTCATCCACAGGGCAAGCCGTATCCCCAACTCCCCTCTTTTATTTGTGTACTGATACATCCAACCAGCACATAAGGGTTATCTTTCCATTCCCAGTAGTGCTCAAAGAGCTTCACAAAATACTAACTCTTATCAGCCTTGGGAGGTTTCACAGAGGAGGAAAAGGAGCACAGAGAGGTTAGGTAGCTTGTCCACAGTCACAAAGCTAGCAGGAAGTAGAGTAGTCTGCAGTCACAACCCATCCCATTCGCCCTTCACCCCCAACCCACCCTACCAGAGACTTCCGTGTCTTCCTGCCCTGCTGGAGCCTAAAGCCTGCCACCCCAAGCACTCCCTCACTTGGGGCCTGACAGCCCAGCCACACAGCCCTTTTCCCTACCAACTCCCATCCGACACAGTCTCCCTCATGGTGTTTATATTCCACATGCGTGTGTTTTGTCTCCCACTAGTTTTTCATCTCCCTGAGGAGCAAGGCCATATTGTCCATTTCTATGGATTCCCAGAACACCATAAATACTTCAAAGTAATAATAACAATTGCCATTCATGCATGTGAATGCAAGCTCCATGAGAGCAGAGTCCTTTGTTTGTTTGTCCTCTGCTCTATCTCCAGGGTGTGATAGAGCGCCTGGTACAAAGCCGGCTCTCAGAAGATACTGCCGCTGAATGAATGAACAAACACATTAACTTAGCACTAATCATGGGCCAGGCATTGTATTGGGACCTCCATACACACTCAGCTTTATCATTGTGGATGACAGAAGGAATGAATGAAGTCATGTAGGTAAATGAGGGAGTGAGTAAACCAATGAATGAGTGGCCAAGGGAAGGTGTATTCCAAGGCTGGCATCATGTCCATTGCCCACAACATTCCACTCTTCACGGGTGTTTTGTTTGTCTGCCTGCCTGAGATCCCTCCCCACCCCGCCACCTGCTCCTGGTCCAGGGCTCCTAGGCTGCCACCTGCCTCCAGGCATATTCAGGGAGACCTTCTCCAGAGCCAACTATTCATCAGCACAGTGAGAATGGTCAAGGAGCCTCTGCTCCTCTAACAGGTTTAGAAGTCAAGGCCATTCCCTGACACCATACACAAAGATAAACTCAAAGTGGATAAAAGACCTCAGTATGAGACAGGAATCCTTCAGAATCCCAGAGAAGAACACAGGCAGTCACCTCTTCAACATCGGCCACAGTAACTTCTTTCAAGACACCTCTCCAAAGGCAAGTGAAACAAAAGGGAAAATGAACTTCTGGGACTTCATCGAGATAAAAGTTTCTGCACAGCAAAGGAAACAGTCAACAAAACTAAGAGGTGGCCCACAGAATGAGATAAGATATTTGCAAATGACATTATAGTGAAAGGGCTGATATCCAAGATCTATAAAGAACTTCTGAAACTCAACACTCAAAAAACTAATACCTAGTCAAAAAATGGACAGAAGACATGAACAGACACTTAGTAAAAAAGACACACAAATAGCTAACAAACACATGAAAAAATGTTCAACATCACTAGCCATCAGGGAAATACAAATCAAAATCACAATAAGATACCACCTTATACCAGTTAGAATAGCAAAAATTAACAAAATAGGAAACAACAAATATTGGCAAGGATGTGGAGAAAGGGGAACCCTCTTACACTGTTGGTGAGAATGCAAGCTGGTGCAGCCACTCTGGAAAACAGTAGGGAGGTTCCTCGAGATGTTAAGAATAGAGCTACCCTATGACCAAGCGATTGCACTACTGGGTATTTACCTCAAAGATACAGACAGAGTGAAAAGAAGGGGTAGATGTACCCTCATGGTCATAGCGGCAATGTCCACAACAGCCAAACTGTGGACGGAGCTGAGATGCCCTGCAACAGGTGAATAGATAAAGAAGATGTGGTTCATATACACAATGGAATATTACTCAGCCATCAGAAAGGATGTATACCCACCATTTGCAACAACATGGATGAAACTGGAGATTATGTTAAGTGAAGTAAGTCAAACAGAGAAAGACAATTATATGGTTTCACTCATACGTGGAACATAAGCAATAGCACAAAGGTCCATAGACGAAAGGAAGGAAATCCGAACGGGGAGAAACCAGAGAGGGAGAAGAGTCACGAGAAACTATGGAACTGAGAAACAACCTGGGGGTTTCAGAGGAGAGAGGAGAGCAGGGTGATAGGTATTGAGGAGGGCACGCGCTGTGATGAGCACTGGGTGTTACACTTAACTGATGAATCACTGGACACTGCATCAAGGACTAATTATGTACTATACAGTGGATGACTGAACAGAATTAAAAAAATAAATAAAATTTTAAAAAAAGAAGTCAAGGCTGGAGGCAGAATGCAGAGAGCTGTTCTCCCTGAGCAGAGACAATGCCCCCCACCATGTCCTTCCTTGGTTACCTGCCCATCACAAGGCTTTCCAGCACAAGGCAAGAGGCAGAAATGCACTCACTCATGTATTCATTCACCTACAAACATGCCTCAAGCAACTGGGCACCTACTGAGTCCAGAGTAGTTCTGTGCTCTGCAGGAGATAGATGATAGATAGATAGATAGATAGATAGATAGATAGATAGATAGATATGAATGAGAAATAGTCCTAGACCTGGAGGAATTTATGATCTAGGAGGAAAAAAATAACAGGTATATTAACTGTTGTTAATATTGTGTAGGCATAATAATAATGTTATGTTGGCTGTTTCTGGCTTATTCAGCACCTGGACTGAGATGTACAGCCTGTGATGTGGCCCTGAATAACTTACACCCTGAATGTGGTACTTGTTTGAGAACCTCCCTCCTTCCCCCACTCCATCCCATGCTCCCAGACACAGACAATTAGGAACAACCCAGACTGCTGAAGACTTCACAGGTAAGGTAGAGAAAGGATATAAACTGCATAAATGAATCTAAAAGGGGATTCTGAATTCATCTCAGTTCCTTCTAAGCCATGGTACAACCAAGGACTCCTTCCCTGACCCTTCCCCTCATAGCCCCTCCAGGTACAAATGTGGTGCTGATAAGTCAAAGTCCTTCACTCTCCCAGCAAAAGCCTCTGGACCCATACCCTTCTGCTACTATAGGCTTCATCCCTATGGCCATGATCAGGGATATTCATCCTAATCCAATTCTTTCCTCTTTTTGGGCAATTGGTGGAATACTTTCCAGCCTCTTTTGAAGTTAGGTGTGACCAAGTGGTTTGCTCTGGCCAATGAGTCATAAGTAAAGTGTGTACCATTTCTGGATGGGAGATTTCAGCCAGGGCAGTGTACCACTGTCTTGGGCCAGGATGATTTTGGAAGCAAATGCCAAGATGGAGCTTCTATTGGTTTGTTTTACTCTCTGACTTTAATGAAGAGTCCCCCTCTTTCCAAACCCCTGCTCTTCTTGACTGATATCCCATATGTACGGAGCATAAATAAACCTTTCTTGCCCTGTGCCGTTTGTCGGGGGTGTTTGTCACTGAAGCAGAGTATGGCCTAACCTGACTGATAGAGCCCGTTTGATGCACAACAGTTCAGCTCTGCCCTGATCTACAGGTAAACTGTCATACTCAACTAATTCTGTCACTCTCCACACACACAAAAAAAAAGATCCTCCAGGTAACAGAATCCACACTGTGTAGAAGATAATTTATGGCATCTTTTGATAGCTTGAACATTCTCCTTGAGGTCTCACCCTTGGCTCTTAAAAGACTCATCAACATATTTTTCTAAAAAAATGGTGGCGACACAAAAAGGAATTCTGGATAAGTGTCTACCTGGTACAAAAGAACTATGCTCTGGTAAATGCCATGAGAAAGGTGGCTGTCAACACAGTGGGATACAAGAAATAGTGGAGTTAACTTGGACACAAGATGCCTTCAAGAGGGAGGTGATATCCCCCAAATCTTCATAAAGGCTGTTCTGGAAGAAAAAAAAGGGAACAATTCCTTAAGAATCACATTTGAAAGTGGCTCTGAATTCTAAAGCTGAGGCTGAGGTCCCAGGCAAACATGAAGAAAGAAGAAGGAGCTCCAGTGGCTTGAAGAGCTCTGTATCACTGGGCTGAACCCTCTTCACCAGACAAGCATCAGAGCCTTTGCTTGCCCATCCACTCCTGCCCACCTCCCAGCCCGCTCCCCAGACCAATACACAGAAAGGCATGTACTTATTGATTTGGATGCCACCTCACCTTCTCTCTCCTTCGTACCTGCCAACCCCTCCACATCTAAGGAGAACAGACAGTGCACTTGACCTATATATGGCAGGACTCGACTCCAGCCTGAGAGTTACAAGAAAAAAAAGAAAAAAAAAACAACCCAGAACACAGTTAAATGTTCAAGAAGCATGTGTTTAATGTGATAGAATTCAACCCCAGAACAAATGCTGACCTCTCACCACCCAAACTCATCTCCTTTTCCACATTTAGGGTCAAAGCTCTCCGGCTATGCAGGTCCTCTGCTCCAGCATCCATCCCACTCACACTTACCCCGCTATACTCTGTCCTTAGTGGCTCATCTCTCTCCTTCACATCTGCCATCAAAATGTATCTGACTTGTGTCCCACTCTCTCAGGAGGTTTCTAAGGAAGCCATATTTATGCTAATGACTTACTCTTTTTCCCTCCCTAAGAAGGTATTTATATTTAAACAAACCCCTTCTTGGGATGACATGTCTTTAATGTAAAGGCATGCACATTACTCATAATGGAATTTTTCAGTGTGCAATCAGTTGCAAGGGACAGAAGACCCTTTTGATGTCATCATGGACAAAAGACCTCTTCCTGAGTGCTCACCATCTATGTCATTCTATATCTCACATGTGCAAAAAAAAAGCCTCTTACACACAACTACGAAAATACCATGTAAGAGCCCATTCTCAAATAAGTGACTTTGCCATTGCCAGAGGAGAAAGGATCAGATTAGTTAGCTCTAATGAGTGGTAAAAGTCCCTTAAAGAGGAAACCACTTCTCCTACAGACAGAAAAGCTGCTCTAAGAAGCCCAAGTCCTGAGGATATTGTCAGTGAACACATACACAGGCTGCAGCCTGTTATTAATCAATTAATTCTCAGCTAGCTTTGTCCCAAGTCATCCAGCAAATGGAATAAGAAGAGATTTATAAGCTGTGCACATTTAAATTAATATTTTCAAATGGTAGGAGTGTGTAATTAATACTTTCAAAGAACACATTCACACCAGATCAGGCAGTGGTGTTATATTTTACCCATGTCAATATGCCTCTTTTTAATTCCTTTCTGGGAGGAAGACAACAGCTCTAAGTTTGTTTTGTTTTGTTTTTCTTCTTCTGAGACTCAAAATAACCATGTTCTTTCTGCTTCAGTAAATCACTACCACAGCTTAAAAGAGTTCCTAGAAAGTTCTCATTTCATTCAGTCCTTAGGAGGAGAAGCAAGTTACAAATGCCAGACCTTCGTGTACAAGTAAGTCTGCTTCACAACAATATCAACCTCATTAATCAGGATACACAAGGTTGTGCTGAAGTAACAAAGAAACCCTAAAATTCCAAAGACTTACTTTTAATCATTTATTTCTCACTCAGGCAAAGTCATTTGGGGTTAGAAGGCTCTCCAAGGTAGTTTGTTTTAAAAGGATGAGATCCAGGCTGGTCTTAACTTATGGTTCTACCATCTCAACATGGTCTCTATGACTGCCATGAGAGGTCAAGGAAAGCATGAGGAAGTAGGAAGGGGCTTTTAACTACCTCAGGCTGGAAGAAACACACACCATTTCTGTTCATAGTCCACCCAACTGCAAGCAGTCTTGGAAGAGTGGGAGAGTCTATGGTTATTTAGTGATCGTCAAATGTCTCTCCATACTGGTTATCAGTAGGCAGTGTGAGGACACTTTAACTACTTAGCAACTGTTAACTTTCAGCCCTTAAAGTTTGTGCTCCAAGTCCATTATGAAATCATCAGTAGAGGTGACAAAAGGATATGGAATACCACGAAGCTCACCAGGAAGGTGGCACAGGTATATTTATTAGAACCTGAAATTTTCTTCTCTTTGTCCACTAAGTATCCCAGGAGTGCCAGATAGAACTACTTCCTGTGTTTTGGGAAGAGGAAAATAAACCAAAGGAGGGTCACCTTGAACATTTGATGATAGCTCTGCTCCTTAAAAGTATAATAAAAGCTGTCAGGGTAGAGAAGGGAATGAGAACTGGCCAAGATCACCCACGCTGGGAAGATTTCATCACAAATTTACTTCTCCCTGGGAGCTGGTAGATAAATGAGACTGTTGTTTCTAAACACTGGAAGGAGGACTGGTTGTTAAAAAAAAATACAGTCTAGAAGTTCTAAGTTGGCCATTCTAGTGTGGAATCCAGGAATATGCATATTAACAAACAACCCCAGGTGATTTGATACAAAGCCACATGACATAGCCATTTGACAGCTATTGCCCTGGAGAAAAATACAAGGTTTCACTAGCACCAGGACTGACTTATTCAGTCTTAAATAAGACCCAAGACCAAGCAATTGGTTTAGAGCCAACCAAGATCAGCAGATCACTCGGCTCCCATCAACATCTGACAGAGGCAAAGGGGCTGAGGCTGGTCTGCATCTGAGAACAGACCAGCACATCAAAAAAGTGATTGGTGGGGCACCTGGGTGGTGCAGTTGGTTAAGTATCTGACTGTTAGTTTTGGCTCAGGTCATGATCTCAGCGTCATGAGATTGAGCCCTGCATCAGGCTCTGCACTCAGTGCAGAGACTGCTTGACCTCTCTCCCTCTCTCTCAGCCCTTCCTGCTTGTATCC
The DNA here is from genome assembly GCF_010015895.1 of Lontra canadensis. Taxonomy (NCBI): domain Eukaryota; kingdom Metazoa; phylum Chordata; class Mammalia; order Carnivora; family Mustelidae; genus Lontra; species Lontra canadensis. The sequence continues at coordinate 39,012,982 of NW_022630997.1, read as the reverse complement.
TCACTCTCTCTCTCTCTCTCTCAAATAAATAAATCTTTTTTAAAAAGTGACTGGTCCTTTCGATTGGCAACCAAGGCTCTTACAGTCGGATTTTCCCTCTAGTGACAAATGGAATACCCTAGAAAAAACATTTATAGTCTTGGAAGAATGGGTTTGAGATGGGAACAAAGACTTTGCCAGTGATAAGCACTGGAATGTCCATTCCATGCCAGTTTGGTCACTGACTGGGACACAGGCACATAGATGGGCCTTTGGAATAGGACTTTGTTCCGGATCTGTGGGTTTGCCCTTCTCAACTGTGGTCAGGCCCATCACTATAAAAGAGCATAATTTTGTGGCAAGAGATCTGTCAAACCTTCTGAGCTGTGGGTGGGGGGGTGGTGATAAGAACATGGAGATAGCTTGGGTGAGCTGAGAATGCTAACTTAGCAATTGAAGAAAAGGCGCATAGTAGGTAGTAGGCATATTTATAGGTGTTTTCCACTTCTCTCTCACGCCTCATGTATCACTGTAAACTCTAGAGGTCAAGTCATCATGTCAGGCTGGTGGGATCTCCCTCCTGATATAGAATGAAGGACCTGAGGCAAGTGAATTCAGGGAAAGAGGACTGAGGGATAAGGGTGTTCCAGACTTGAGAATGGGCTCAAAGCAGTAGTGCCATCCACCAGCTTAGGACTGTCAAGCCCTGGAGGCAATTTCTGGAGAGAACATTTTATCAGCTTCTGAGTTATCCTCAGGTAGATATTCAGATGCTGAATTACTGGACCTAGCTGGGCAAGAAAAGAGGGTAAGAAGCCATGTCTTTTCTGGGGATTCTGGGGGCAAGATGAACAATGAAGCGAAAGAAGCAGTTCTCCAGAACATTTAGGACTCCATTGCAGACCACTGCAGGCTACTGGCGTAGAACAGGACCAGAGAGTGTAGAAGCCACTGGACTCCACCCATCCTCCAAAATGACCCATGCCCTGAAGCAGGAGTGTAGTGGCTTTAAGGTCAGGTAGATATGGCCACTTCCCAGCTGAAAAAATTCTCAAACCATTCTAGTTTCCTCATCTATAAAATGGGACAACGAGACCCACCCCACTGGGTCCTGGTGAGAATTAAATGATGTAATGCAATTAAAGAACCCAGCACCAAGCCTGGCACATTACAAGTACACAAGAGCCAAGGTCTTAGCTTCCTCACCTAGAATGGCACCCACCCTGATCATCTCACTGAGCCACTGGGAGATGATACAAAAGCAAAAGCCCTATAAATAATAAAATCCTTGCAGCTCTGTAAGCAATTTTTATCATGTTCTTAGCATTCCTGAATGTACATAGCAAGAGCTCAATCCATGCTCCATCCTGTCTGGAAATAGTTTTTGTCAGAAGCTGGAAAGCCAGGACAGGTTGGAGGCATTTCAAAGTGTCAAAGTTGTCTGGACTTAAGTGGCAACTTTAGGCCTAGCAAAGAAGGAACTAGGGGAAGCAGACTTCTGAATAATCAGTATAGCTCTGGGGACTCTGCACACATGCACAGGCACATGTGTATGTGAGAGAGAGAGAGAGAGACAAAGACAAAGACAGACAAAGAGACCAGCTTTGAACTGACAAGGATGCTTCCCTTCATTACCATGTGGATTTAAACTGCCAAGACTATGGACTGGCTAGACCACCAAGGAGGAAAGACAATAGGAAAACAGAAGGCCACTCAGGATGCAAACACCTCACCGTGGCAGTGCAATAAATGAATTCACCCTTTCGCTAAATGTCAAGTTAATATTTCTCTTGGCACCAGCTGTGTTTCGCCCTCCCCTCCTTCCCCCCACAGTAAGCTTGGCCTCCCGGAAGCCTGCCCTTCAGCAGCCGTGCAGCCTCAGCACTGGGAATTGAGGAGGGCAGGAGTAGCTGGCACAGTAAACACAAACACACTCAGTCCAGAAGCAGAGGGGAAACAGCCTTTGTGTGGAGTGATACCTTCTGACAGTCCTGAGCTCTGGCTGGGGGGAGCTCTGAGCTTCAGGCTGCAGCTCTGGCAGCGGACTGTCCTGGGGAGTGCCACTAACTGAAGGTCCCCCTGTCCTGCTCACAGGCAGGGAATAGGCAGGCAAGGAAAGAAGGTTACCTTCAAAGCCAGTTACCAGCTGGGACCACGTGCTCACCTGCACTGCTCCAAGTCTTCTTGTCTCCAGGCTACCCTCAACAATATCAGTAGTGTAGCCCCAAAGAGAGGACTTGACAGGTTTGACACTTTGCTTTACAGTATGGCTTGCCTACCTAAGATTTTGGTCCTTTTGTGTAATCGGTGGGCTCCATTCCTGTGAATTCACATGGTCCTTTGAGTTTGCCCCTTGCCAAGCCCCATCAACCAGGATAATGGTTTATTTTGGGGTCCTTTCCCCTATTCATTTGTACAGGGTCTGTGTCTCTCACCTCTGCATGCCCAGTGCCACTTTGCATGAGGCCTGGAACAGAGAATGGGCTCAGTAGACTAGAAGGTCATTCATTCATTCCTCAGACCACTCTACACATCGTTCTCTTCTAACTTCCTACCTTCTTCACTGCAAAAACCATTCAACTACTGCCTACTTCAGTGTTCTCCCCATCCTGTTCACTTCCACTGCCCTTATCACTCTTCACAGCTTAGCCCAAGGCCCTCTGCAAGTCTTACCTTCTCCATGAAGCCTCTACACTGTTCTGGTTTTTCTAAGCTTCTATTGTACCAGATTAACTGCATTCCCCATATGGAGCTGCATAATAGAAAGCTTTGTAATAGTTATTTTAATACCTCTGAACCTAATCTGTGAGCATGCTCAATAATAGGTCTGCCATAGATTTTTCAAGAGACTAACAAAAAGCATGTAGCACAATGCCTGGCACATAGTAAGTGCTCAAAATAGGTTTTTGTAATGATGGTGACAGTTTAAATACACATGATGGTGACGGTGACAGTGGTGATAATGGCAGTGATGATGGTGATGGTGATATATCTGTTTTATATCTCTGACCCAAGGCTATCAACCCTCTGCTTATTTTGTCTTGACAAACTTCATAATCCCAATGCTTTACACGTAGTGGAAGTTTTATCAACAACGGTAATACTACTGAAAATATTTTGTTATTAATATTAATCAGTTTGCAGTTTTGTTTGCAGTTTGACAGCATAGAATCATGAAAAAAGCATCAGACTGGGGTCAAACATTGACTTTTAGTTTGGCTTTCCAACTCTGGGCCTCAGTTTCCTCTGCCATATAAAAATGAATTTTTTACAAGGATCTGTGGTTCAGTCTAGCAGTGATATTGCAATTCTGTGGTTACTAATGAGATTAGTTGACACCAAAGTGAGCCCTCCCTCCATCCATATGGTCATCCTTACACAATATGCCTTGGTACACAAATGCAAGCCTACCAGTGAGGAAACGGAAGAAACTGGGATTTATGTCAGCCAACCAACAGAACACCAGTGCTCACTGAGATATACAAATGCTTTCTGTATTAAAGGTTACTCCAGGCAGCATGATGGCTGACATTCCCCCTCCCAGCAGCAGGTTAGCAGCAGATGTCGCAACAAAATGATCCACACTGGAGATGTCTATTAATCCTCCTGCAGGGCATACCCAGATTCGCTTCTGAGCTCACACTTTATGACTCCTAAGGCAGCTTCATATTGCCATCACCGGCTTCTAAAGTGTCACCACCCTCTTGTCTAAAGAAGCTTGGATCATAAGCAGAACAAGGGACTGAGCATCAACTATATCAAATACCAACCACATCTCCTATATCTCTACTCAGAAAAGGTTATCCTTCCCTTTCTACTCTATAGATCCCCTGAAAGTAGACACAGGATTACCCTGAACTTCAAAGTGTGGGCTCTGCTCCACTAATTATGACCTAACTGGGTTATCTTTTTACTTAGTTTTAACAATTTACTTAAGTCTCTCTGTGTCCCATTTTCTTCCTCTATAAAACTGTAATACATTGCCTAGGAATGTTGTGATTGTGGAATTAAATAAAATAATACATGCAAAGCACTCAGGGCAGAGGCTAGCTCATAATATGCGTGCAATATATATGCATTATTGCCCATGGTGTCATTATCATGTAATGATACTGAAGAACAGGTAGATGAATTTCTATATTTGATTTTGGCACCAATTACATGAAAAGACCAAAATCTTAGGTAGGCAAGCCATACTGTAAAGCAAAGTGTCAAACCTGTCAAGTCCTAATGAGGCCAAAGAAAGCAGAAAAGGGCCAGTACCAACAATGCAGATTATCCTTGGAAAATGTTTAAAGCATTATACATTCTGATGTGAGCATGTGTATATTCAGACAATGCTAGTGTGACTTACTACAATGCTTAGAAATGTGTCTTATGGAAGATGGAAGATAAACTGTGCCAAGAATACGGGCTTAAATTAAGTAAAACATGTGCCCATTCCAGTACCTCGGGCCCTGTCCATGATCCTGAAATAGACGAGTGGACAAAGGCCTGAGGGAGTCATGACTTCTGAGAAACTGCCAAGGAGGAAAGAGAGAGATTCTTTGGAATCATTCAGAATTAATGCGTTAGGGCTTAATAGTTGGGCTTCCTTACCTATCATGCTCCTGATCCCAAACTTACCATTAAAACAAAACAAAACAAAAAAAACAAAACACAAAACCTCACAATGCAGGCCAGAGCTAACATAAATTACTTAGGGAGTCACTGGCTCCCCTCTATTGACCTGTATAATAAGAAATTGAACAACATAGATCTTCTATTCTGAAATGAGTTAATTATTCTATTCTCTAATTTACCTACTGCAAAGAGGTGGCAGAGAATATTTATTGAGAGTGAGGCTCTGGAAGCAAACTGCCTGGATTCCAATCCTAACTCCTCATTTATCAGGAGGTAACACTGGGCAAGTTCCTTCACCTCTTCGTGTCTCAGTTCACTCATCTATAAAAAGGGTCATAAAAATAGTCCTCAGCTCATAACATTATTTTTAAGTTAACTAAGGTAATGTACCTAAATTACTTAGGAAGTGCATGTATCATAATAAGAACTGAGTATAATTATTATTGTTATCAATATTATAATTCTCTTTGTTGTCATTAATGTCAAATCAGACTTAACAAAGATGAAACCTTCTTTTTTCCTCCTATATCTTGGCTTGAATGAATGCCCTTCCTTCTCTCTGCTCCCATTAACTACTCCTTTCTATCTTGTTCCTGAGCAAACTCTAGAGACAGATCAAGTAAGAAATGAGGGAAGTTTACTCACCCACATAAAAGGTGAGGTCCACATAAAAGGAACTCAGACATTCCTTAAAATGGGAGACAGCAAAAACACAAAGGCCACAATTCCCCTAAAAGCCATCAAGAGCTCAAGTGTCCTCGGTCCACATCACAACAGAGCCACTCTCCACCCCTTGCTCAGCCATGCTTGAGGCCACACTCCACTTGCTTCTCCATCAGTCTGTCAGCTTCTAGAGGAGCCCAGGAGGCTCACAGGGCTGACAAATCTGTGCAGATCACCAAAGCCAAGGCCCCGGCTGCATGGCTTCTTTGAAGAATGGTCAATGCTAACTCAATGTTCTCAGCCTATGACCCAGAAACTCTAGCAGTCATGATGGAAGACAAACAGTGATAATGACCCCATCTGATACTGAACTCACAACACCTTCCTAAAGACTACCATGTATCTAACTTCCTTCAGTCTTCTTAGCATCCCTTCAAAGTAGGCAATAAGTGCCATCCCCATTCTATGGACCCCATTCTGAGGTCCAGAGATTGATGTGCCTTGGTAAAAGTCATACAGCTACCAATGAATGGGAAATTCAGGACAGCCCAGACTGGCCCTTCAGGCAGGAAGGTTTAGTGGGAAAAGTATGGAAAAGCAGCCAGACGGAACTCTGAAAACCAGTTTTAACACTTGCTACCTGCACAACTTTGGGAAGTGACCTAATTTTATGAGAACTCACTTTCCTTATCTGTAAAATGGAAATAGTATCTCTCATTCAGGATATAGGAGGGTAAGCAATAGTGTTAGTAAAACACTGAGCCTACTGTCTGGCATAGAGATGGGGTTAAATAAGAAGACACTCTTGTCATTATCGTCACTGTCAAGCCAGCCAGTTCTCTTTCCAACGTGCAAAGACACACAGGATCTGCACTAAAGGAGGCAGTAACATACAAAATGCCAGTGTCCTACTGTCCCCTCTGCATCCATGCACCCTGATGGACTTGCCAATCACATGCTTGAACTGGGAAAGCTCAGTTATCGCATGTGGCTTGTCTGGAAAACTATTACATCCCATTCTGGCCTGGCTCACCCCACTTGGCATATTCCCAGGCTCCTAACACTGACCGGGAGTAGGTCTGAACATGAGGACTAACTAATAACTTAGAAAACCCTGCTCAAGCTTATGTTCAATTTATATAATAGTCCTTTATGACATACAGTATCAGGGCAACCGCGGGTCAATGAAACACATCCATTTCCATAAACAGTTGTTCGTGTCTTCACTAGGTCGAACCAATAAGGATGAAATCATGCCGGAGAGGGAGGCAGAGAAAGGTATTTTATGGCATCAATATTCAAACACCACCCAAATCCCAATTTTTATGTAATAAATATAGAAAGTATCAAGAAGCTACATAGTCTGCCCCTCCCCCAAACTGCCCTATGGAGCACTGCAAAGGCTTTTTTAAACAAAGTATATTTTGGATTAACACCCAAGCTTTTCCAGGCTGCTAGTTCCTTTCATTTAGTAGATAATCAAGAGCTGTCTGTAATCAATTAGGTGGTACCACGCACATAGATGGGATGCCCTCCAGGCTACAAATATTCACAGGACTGAGTATAATTTTCAGGGCCCTGGAAACACATTGTGGGATAAGACATAGTCCCAGCCACCAAGGAAGTCACCACCCAGTGTGGAAAACGACTTATAGAGGCAATAATGGTGTGGTAGACCGAGTGCTTGAGGCTGCGGGAGCACAGCAGAGGGGCATGTCTGCTGAACTTTGGGCATTTAGCTCGGAGCTGACACCTGAGGGGGAATAAGGGAGGAGAGGGGGGAAGTGAGAGGAAGTTGTCCGGGATCAAGAAAACACTGGAACAAAAACCCATTTGTCACAGAGCTTGGGGACCTCCGTGCAGCCACGGCACCGAGGTGGTGAGTGGCAAGTGATAATCCACAAAGGCAGCAGCTCCCAGTCACCCACCCAACATTGTTCTTCACTTGTTCAAGAGCCGAAACTGTTCCCAGCTGCTGCCACCTTCTGCCAGCAGTGCTGGTTCCAGGTGAGCTGTTCTGCCCAAGGGTCATGGTTGATTCCGTGTCTCCTTCCGGCGGCTCAGCCCTGAGAACCCCAATTGCCCACCTGCTGCTGTAGCTCTCGCTGCCCCTCCACCTGCCTTCCTGGGTGACAGAAGACGGCCCTGCCATCTGCTTCCCTCCCCAGAGCACCAGACATGGAACACTGGGGATTTGTGGGGTCAACAGGCAGAGCTCACAGAGCTCTGGAGTGACAGGGAACTGTGGGATGGCAGCAAGGAAGCCAGAAATGCCAGGCTAGCAATCAAAAGGAGAGAAAGGGAAGCAACAGAAGCACGTGGCTCTCAGAAGAAAGTTGTTTAATCAGCCCTAGCCCAGCTTCCAAACTTCAAACTCAGAGAAATACTGGACTCACTTAGCTCATGACTGAGTCTATGTGCTAACCTCGCTAAAAGCAACGTTTCTGGTTTCAAAGGCGAAATTAACAAAAAGGAGATTCATTCTCTTTCACCAAGTGGGTCCCTTACTACAGAAAGACTCATCAGCCCTGAATAAAACAAACACAAGTGTTCATTCTGCTTCTTGCCTGGAGCTCCAGGATGACCTCACAAGGTCAAGGTGGGTCTCAATCCTGCCAGCCAACTCCAGAAGAGAAACCGGCAATGGCATAGACAATACAAAGGAGAATGTGTGTGAGTCACATTATCTTGGACTTCCCTAGACAGAGGGACTGTTGGCTCCGGTCTTAACAGACTAAACAGGTGAGACACAGCATGCTTCAAGAGGGGCCTGGCAAACAAGTCCTCTCAAACCACGTCACCACAAACCAGCCCTATGCCTGGCATTCAAAAATAAACCCTGTGCCTAAATTCAAACTACCACACTGCAATGAGATGGCAGCATTTCAACTCCTTTTGGGCTCAGAATGCTAACCAGAGGCACCGAGCATTTGTTCAAAGGACCCAGGCTTCTCAAGAGGGATCTCCCCGGGCTAGAGCCCCAGTACATCCTGCCTTGATGGATATTTTGGATGAGGCGTATTCTTGTTACCTGAGAACACGATGGAGTGACTACAGCTGCTAAAGCGTTGCCTAATTGAGGATCGACTTTCAAGAGGATGTGAGTGTGAGGTATAATTGGCACATTTTTCATGCTTCTGAGACTAAGCTATGAGCTCCTGAGGAGGCAGAACCCACTGCATCTCACCTAGTGCCCACAACACAGAAGAGTATTTCAGTACATGCGTGTCTCGAGTGGACAAACAAATGAAAAAAGCATGACGTCAGGCGAATTACTGAAATGATAAGATAAAGCAAACCCTTCTTCAGATATTTGATCAGTATTTACTCAATGATACCCCTCAGAGGGTTCGTAAGCCGTCCACCTGACCCCATCATCCCCCCTTTCCTTTGCCTTGTGTTATTCTTCTCCAGGCTGCTAATTATAAATATTTTACTGGAGATGTTTGTTTTCACACACATGGAAGGAAGGTCCAAAGAGCGGGGATTTTTAGCTCATTTGTTTACTACTGTTTCCTCCTCACCTACTACAGTTCCCTAAACATTTTCAGAGAGTTTTAATCATCAGACTTTTAAAACTTGCTCCCTCTCTAAATAGAAATGACTGAAGACGTTTCTGGTCCACGCACCAAGGCTCTTTATGTGTGCAAATTAATCAAACAATTTGGATACATTTGAGGACCGTTATTTGAAGCAATGTAACCATTCCATCTTGCATGCCTTTTCAAAAATCTTTGCAGTTTGGTCCCAATGTACTATTTGAGCTTTATTACACCTTCATCATCATCTTCTTCGCCACAACCATCAACACCATCACCATCGTCAACGATTACAGAAAACATTTATCACTGTCTACTGAGTATAATGTGCATTGGTAATAGTTGTTTGGGGGACATTAAACAAGTAGGACACTGAGGTCTCTGTCCTTGGACTGCCTGTCTGATGGAAACATCAAGACATACTTAAGTATGAAACATATACTGTGTTAGATGAGAGGTTAAACCAGTGCCGTCTGATAGAAATATAATAATGCAAGCTACCTAGGTCACTTACATTTTTCTAGGGGCCATATGAAAAAGTAAAAAGAAACAAGTGAAACTGATTTCAGCAGTATTTTACACAACCCAGTAAATCTAAAATATTATCATTTCAACACATCCCCCATATTTTTAAAAATTTTGCCAATAAGCTATTTTACCTTTTCTTCTTATAGTTATTATTTGAACATATGACAGAGCACATCTCACATGGTACATTGGGACCAAGGGCTTTTAGAGTACAGAGGAGAGGAGGACCTTCGTGGGCAGAGGGTGGGTGTGGAGAAGGCTCCATGAGGGTCACCCTCCTATCCTCCCTTCTTTTTCCTCCCCTCCCCCTCTGCCCTCCTCTTGGAAGCAAGAGTGTGGTTGCAGGCACAATATAGACATCCCCAAAAGAAAACAAGCAAAAGGTGGGCCTAGTCCCACCCACAGAGAAAACCCGACTCCACCCCACTCTTCTCTTTATTCTCTGAGGCACAATCAGACAAGGTACAACCCCATTCCAGTACTAATGAGAGATCTGGGTCTTTGCCCATAAGCACTAAAATAAGTTCCCTGTGATGTCAAAAGAAAAGTATATTCAGGCTTTAGGCAACCGTGGGGACTTAGAGGTGTTCTCAGCCCTCGCACACAACAGACTACCTGGAAAGAAGTTTTAAAGATGCCACAAGAACACACCCCCAGATTCTGATTTCATTGGTCTAGAGTGAAACCTGGGCATTTGGGTACCTTTTAAGGGCTCCTAGGTGATTCTCATGTATGTCTCAGGCTGAGACCTGCTGGGCTGGGATGGAAGAACGGCAGGTTGGAAGAGAGGGAAGGAGAGCCTGTCGCGTGCCATCACCCACAGGGCTCAGCATTGTGCTCTGTGTTGTTTCCCACTGATGCCATCCTATCAGGCCGCACGTGCGAGAGAAGTATCACTAACCGCGTTCTTCAGGTGGGGAAATTGAGGCTCTGAGAGGCTAAGTGACCTTTCCAGGAAAGGTTAGCAATTGGCAAGGAAAGAAACTGGAACCAGCTGGTGGCAGGGGAGAAAAAGAGTAGCAGATGCACTGCTAAAGGTATTAAGGCCCTGGGAGACTTCCAAGTCCTGAGGAGTTTGAGCACAGAAAGCACACGCCAGGGAGGGTGCCAATATTGACAACTACACTTGTTTGGTATCACACAGTAAAGTCATGATAAGAAAAGATGCCTCAAAAAAAAAAAAAAAAAATTATCCATTTCCACAGTGGAAGAACTTGTCTGCCATTATCAGCGGCTAGACTGGAAAGAAGGCCAAACAATAGAAAGGAAAGAGTAATTGGGCTGGAGCAGAGATATGCCCTCTTTCCTACCTCGTAAAATCACCAAGTAGTAAAAAAAAAAAAAAATAATTCAGTATCTTTAAAAAAGGAAGAAAAGGGCAAAGAGAAACAAAAGGAGAAGGAGAGAGAGAGGGAGGAAGTAAGGATGGGTGGGAGAGAAGGAGGAAGGGAGGGAGGAAGGAATCTGGTAATACTGGAAGAGAAATCAGTCGTGCCTGACAGTATTTAAATTGAATGTCTGTGAGCACGGCTCATAATTTTTGGTGAAAGTAGAAGCTATTAAAAAGTCGATGCACAAGATTAAAATTTAGAATGCTATTTTAATAATACTGAATTCTACTCAATTTCAAATGGCTGTCATTTTTAACCTCCACCAATTTGAGAATGTTTGATTGATGGTGCTGGGAGCTGAGTGATAGGAAGCCTGAACTCGGTGGGGTCCAGCTCAGCTGACACATCCGGAGAGGACATAAGCTCTCATCCACATGGAATTAAACTGACCAAGCTGAAGAACAAACTTGGAGACTATCTGCCCATCTGTCAAATGGGAGCAATATTATCTGTCCTAACTAAACGGACAAGTGGGATGAGAGGATAAATGAACCAATGCTAAAAGCAAAATACTATGAAGGCCAAGGTTGTATGATACACCTGCCCCATGTAGAGCTTGGACGAGGTCATCACTCATGGGCCATCCCTTTCTGGAAACTTCTTCCACTACACCTCCCATGTCTAACTGAGTCCATCAACAAGTCACTGGACCAGTTAGTGCTAGGAGAGGGCATGTCTAGGATGTTCTGGAAGTCAGAAGCAACTCCTATGTCACTCGCCACCACAGACCCACCACTTTGAGAGACTCAGGTTGTGGTCTGTGCACCAGCACTATGTCTGGTATATAGTATGTGGGTCCTCAATAAATAATTGTGAGTGTCTCATTCAACATACTTCTTGCCCTTAGAAGTACTAGAACTCCTAGAAGTTCTGACTTTACCTGGGGTAACAAATAAATAGTCACCAAACAGATTATTATGAGCACTAATGGAGAGATAATCAGAGTGCTACACAGAACAGAGGGGGTAAAAAAAAAATAACATTTCTAATTGTTCTTGAAAACTCAATTTAATATCTTCCTCATTTGTTATTATCACTGGGGTCATCTTTAGTGCTGTTCCCAAGTATCTCCTGATCCTCACATCCAGGGCACATGACAGGGCTCTATTTCTCTGCTCCCTTTGAAGCTCGGCTAAGCCATGCAACCTACGACGGCCAATGAAACGTCAACAGAAGTGTCATGAGTCACATCTTGGCAATGACTTCAGGAGCCGTGCACAATTCTTCATGTTCTCTTCCCCCGCTACGACCATAGTGGAAGCACCTGTGAAAATGCAGCCTCCAGAAGCCTGGCTTGCAATCCAAAGCATGAAGAGCATGAAGCCTAAGTGGGAAACACACCTTCACTGCACTGCCCTCCTGAGATTGGGGGCCGTTTGCTACCGGAGCCTGTCTTCATGCACACAGTCACGTGCAGAGAAGCTGCAGCAAAGCACCCCTCAGGGAAGGCGTGAGGGAGCCGGAAGGGTCTTGGGAGCGACAAGGAAACAGGAGTCTAGTCTCTCTCCAGTCACACATCTGGTACTTTTTCCCAGAGATTTCCTCTGGACCTTCTGAGAAGACGGCTCTATTTCCAAAAGCCCATGAGTCAGGAACCCCAACTATCTCCTATCACCTATGAAGAAAATGCTTTTGTGCCTCATGGCCATTGTGTCAAGTACGGGGGCTGTGTCCCTGGCTCAGTACCACACTCCACACACACAAACCAGAGGCCACAGAGTGACAGGATTCCCTGGCCCTTTGTCTCTCTGCCTGGTCGGCTCCAACCCCATCTCCCTCAGTTCTGCCCCCTCGGCTGCAGGCAGGGCCCCGCCCAGGTCCAAAGTCCTGTCCCCACTGCCTGGAACTCTCATTTCTGGGTCTTCAAAGCCCATTCCCACCCACTCCCCTCCAGAAACTACCACCCCGGACTCAGCCCCTTCTGTTCTCCTCACGCCACCAGTTCGGAACCCATCTGACCCACAACCATGCCCTGCTGTATGAACAGCGCCATTCGTTCCTCTGGGCAAGTCTGGTCTCTTCAGAGAATGGAAGAACCTCTGAAACTAGATGCCCTTATTTGTGAAATGGAGTCACAGCTCTGACCTCCTATCCCAGGAGATGATGTATATAAAGTGTCTGTCTTGGTGCCTGGGATGTAATAGATGCTCAAGAAACGTGAGACTCCTCCTAGCTTCCCCTCTCCATAAAAATGTCAGCTGAGAGGGCAGGGCCAGCTCTTCCCCTCCTCCACGAAGCCCAGAGGTGCCCCAGAGGTACCTCTAATACATGTTTTCTCAATGAGGGCAGGTGGGGGGATGATTCGGGGAAAAAATGTTTCAAAAGGCTCCACAGACAGGCCCTAATGAGAAATCGGTTGAGAATCATTGGCCTAATGTTACCTCCAATCAGAAACCGGGCAGCCTCTCTCATGCCCATCTCAGCTCAGCCTCTTATCACCCGTCTCTTACATGTCCTCTCTTGTGTCTCTTCCAAATCAATAATATATTTTAGAAAATTCTGTCAAATCCACATTCATTCCTCCTCCACCCCCTCCCCGGCCTCTCTGCTCCTCCACTGATCTAATCTGCTGCCTCTCCGGGGATGTGAGCCACGCAGCTGGCTGCAGAGAAAGCAGTCACTGAAGAGCTGAGAGACTCCAGGCTCGGTTTTGCAGACACGACAGACGTGACTGTGTCGATAGCTACCTCCAAGCAGCCATGAGGCAGGAAGAAGCTGGGCGCCCCTGCCTCCCCTCGGACCTCCATTGCCCACCACTCTGCTCCGCTCAGAATGGTCAAGGCCTGCCTGGGTCTTCCAGAGAACTAAACGAGCTTGCCCAGGGGGTGAGGGTTACTGCTGGGTTCGAGCTTTGGCTGGTGGGCTGGACTGTGGCAGACCTTGTCATTTGGCTCACCCAAGGTAGACTCCTAGCCTACCCGTCCTAGAGGCTGGAAAGCTCAAAAATCCCTTCTAGCCTCTCTTGCGGCTACGGATGGCCCTCTAGTATACTCTGCATGGCATGACATCCAAGAAGGAGGGCACAGCTTACCCTGAAGTGGCCACTTTCCCTTTCCTTCCTACCTCAAAATACACACAAAATGTGAAGCTGCCTGTTTGTCTTGTAACCATGAGCAAAAAGCCAAGGGAAGCTTGACGTCCTAGAGAGGTCAACTTTGATATGACAGAACCCCTCTTACTAGCACCAGCAATGACCTTTGTCTAGATTTCTTTTTTTATGTAGGAAAATGCTTTTCTCTGTGGGGAGCCTGGGTGGCTCCGTGGGTTAAGCTTCTGCCTTGGGCTCAGGTCATGATCTCCAGGTCCTAGGATCAAGCCCTGCATTGGGCTCTCTACTCAGCAGGGAGTCTGCTTCTCTCCTCTCTCTCTCTCTCCCTCTCACACACACACACAAATAAATAAAATCTTTAAAAAAATGCTTTTCTCTGTTATTACCCAAAAGCATCCCAAGTAACACAGGGGTCAAGGGTCAGATGCATCCTTCTCACCCATCTGCCTTCCTGAGTTCTCTCTGCAAATACATCTCAACTCCAAAAGAGAATGCACCATGCATCTCAGTGTCTGGGCGTGCAGGGGGGCTCAGATGTGCTCTGCCACACAGCCACACTCCTGAGTGATGGCTCTCTGCACGGGAGAAGCACACACACTTTGCAGTCAAGTGGGCCTGGGCTTCAGTCCTGACTCTGCACCAAAAGCTGTGTGATCTTAGATAAGATGCCTGACCTTTCTAAGTGTCCACTGTTTTCACTATAAAACAGAGTTGAGAATAGTACTCCCATCAGAGTCTGGTTGTGAAGATTAAATGAGATAGAATGTGTGAAGTCCTTAGCTCAGTGCCTGGTACACACCAGGTTCTCAGCCCCAGACAGTTCCCATGGCAATTTTCTGTTTTCCCTTCTGTTTCCAAGAGTTCTCCCACTACCCAGTCTGCCTCTGATTCTGTCCTTCTCCAGGGCTCTGCAGCATCTCTGTCTCACTCTAGCTTTTTCTCCCTTCTCCCCCACCCCATTCATTCTCACACTGGAGGGATATGCAAGGTACTTCATTTGCCCATGATTCTGAGAGCTCACCGCATGCACACACAGTGCCAGGTCCCCACACACAACAGGCTCAGGCTCCTCTGGAAACAGGGGCTCTTGCAGCAACTGGGTTTGGCTGAGGCTTTGGGCTCAGGGCCTGGGAGTGGAACCCATGGACTCCGGGTTCCTTCGAGAGTGAGGCTGCACTGGAGCACCTCATGTTCTGGGAGGCAAGCAAGGGCAGCTGTGAAGGTCAGAAAAGAACCCAGAGGTCATGCACTGCTCAGCCCCTGAACCTCAGGTCAGACCAAAATGGCAGTGCTTTTTAGGGAAACTGTGCCCCACCCCGCCCCCAACACACACACAGGGGCTCTCCCTAGCAAACTGACTCTGCCACTGGGAATTCAATGGGGATAGGAAATGTGTCGATTTTAAAGATCGTGGTTGAGGAAGGGTTGTTAACTGTTTCAGAAGAGGTCCTCTCCCAGACCCAGGGAAAGCCCTTCCCAGGCTCTCAGTCATAGCTCTTCAGGGGCTGCCTGTTCCTCAGTGATGGGGGAAGGTGACTTTCTGCAGGGACCAGCTGCTGAAGGGATCAGGGCTCCTAGCAGAGAGGAGATGGGTCAGGGAACGAGGGGTCTGCTGTCCCTCCCTCGAATCACACTGTTTCAAGACTGCATTGATCAGCCCAGTCTGAGGGCTTCAGAAGGAATCACAGATCTACGGACTCGTTCCCATCTCCCACTGGGGCCAGCCCCAGGATCCCAGAGCAGAACTCAGAGCAGCTCCTTCTCTCAAAAAGCTCACTGCCCCAAGTGGAAAGCAAGACCTTGGTACATAATACTAACCCACCATACAGAGACACCTCTCCCCCGACCCCTGCAGGCCTGCATAGCACCTGAGCCCCTCCTTGGTGAGGGAGGCCAATCCCCCATCACAATCCGCAATGGCTAACATCTACAAAGCTTTTATCTGTGCCGGTGCTGTTTGTTCTCGGTGTTTCTCATGCGCTCCCTTGATGATAGGCTCCCAGCAGCACTACCCTGTTCTCACTTTACCAATGGGAGATAAAGTCCCACAGGGGATAAGGGACAGTCTAAGGCCACAGCCCTACTAAATGGCAGAGATGTGCTTGAAGTCTGGGGACCGCCTTTTCACAACAATGAGAACAACAGCAAAATTATTTTTTAAACGGTTTTTTGACAAAAGACAAACCTATGCAGAATTCACCATATGCCAAGCATGGTTCTAAGTGCCTGACATATATTAAGTTATTTAAAGTCACACTAACCTTGTGAGATAACTACTAGTTATTACCTCGATTTTGCACATGGAAGTGGAGGGACAGTCACCTGCCCAAGGTCTCAGTGATTCAAAACCCTAAGAGCGTGAGTTCAGGGCCCTGCCCCCAGCGGGACCATCACCCTGTGAGCCCAGGGTCAGCCATGCCGGTGAGGGGTCAGGTCAAGCCACCTCCAGGCTCGACCGCACGGGGCCATTAAGAACTGGCCCCCAAACGAAATGTTTCCTCCTTGGTCTCACAAAATGTGAAAGGTGCTATTATCACAGAAGCCAAGGCTGCTTGCAAACTACAGAGGTGACACGAGGTAAATTCATTTCCTTCCTGTCAAGAGAAACTCAACAAGGGTATAATCAGGAGCTAATGTGTGCACTCGTGATTGGGCCCATCATCGAGGCGGCACATAACTGAACAAGTCCTCCGTGCCCAGAGGAGCAAAGCCCCGTCACTGCGAAGTGTCAGTCATCAGGCCAGCATACGTTGCTTTTTAATAACATTATGGAAATCTTGCTGAAGGACTTTGGGAAGGACAGAGCCTTGAGGGCGGGGGCCTCTGGAAGCCTTGGGGAGCTTCAACCTTGAGAAAAGGACCTCTGTCCCCACTACACGCCAGTCAGCTGTTTTCCTCAGGAACTCCTCCTCTAGGCTGGGTGGGTTTATGCATCTTGGGCATAAAAACTGAGCTGGACCCCTTCACTGAATGGACCCCAAGGTACCCCAGTGAGCAGCGAGACCAGGTCTCCTGGTTACTGAGGAGGCGCCCAGGGGCCATCCAGGAGACAGACCCCTCTCCTCCCCCGACAACTGGCCACAAGTTAATTCTTACACAGGCCTCTCTTCATAGGAGTTAGGGGAGTACTTTTCTGAGTATTTGACAAGTATTAACTCATGTAATTTGAAAAACAGTCCTATGCTGTACCTATCACTCCCATCAGACTATAGATGAGGAAACTGAGGCACAGATGGTGGGTAGTAGGTTCTATTTAAGCCCAGAGAGTCTGGTTCTGAAGTCCATTGTCCTAGCCAGACACTTTACTGCCTCTATGAGCCGACCCTGCAGCCGGGCTCTGAAGGAGGGGATAGAGGATGAGAGAAGTGAGGGTAGGAGGGGAGCTGCCCCCCTGCAGACGGGCGTTCATTCATTCCCGTTTTTATCAGGCACCTTCTTTGCACCAGGTACTGTTCTAGGCACTGCGGATACAGTGCGTATAAACAGACAGGAGATTACAGTCTAATGAGAAGACACAGATAATATAGAAACATATAAATAAGGTAATATCATAGAATGGCAAACACAATAAAGAAATAATACAGAGGATAGGGCACCTGGGTGGCTCAGACAGTTAAGTGTCTGACTCTTGGTTTCGGCTCAGGTCCTGGGAGGGACTGGTCCTGGGAAGGTCCTGAGAGGGTCCTGGGACCAAGCTATGTGTCAGGCTCCACACTCAGCAGGGAGTCTACTGGGGATTCCCTCTCTCTCTCTCTCTCTCTCTCTCTCTCCCTCTGTCCCTCCCCCACCTCATTCAAATAAATAAATCTTTTTTTTTTTTTTAAAGAAATAAAACAGGAAAGTCAGATCGAGTGACTAGGACTGGAAGAAGTGTAGAAGTTACCTTAGAGGGGAAAGTTAGCTTTAAAGAAGCAGGAGCAGGTCTAGCTGAGGCTGAATAATTCGTTTGGTAGAGGTTTTCAAATGCCTACAAAACACAGGGAGTAGGCAGTCTTTGACGCCCTTGAGAAGCCACAATCAGAGACGCATGAAGCCACAGAGAGTGAGGGTACCCCCACCCACTCCAGGCCTGGACTGACGGCAGCTCTTCCCTCTTGTACCAACCATACCATCGGAAGCTCCCAACCTCCTTGGGGGCCATCCCGGGGAAAGAGGTGCTGAATCACCACCCCCTGTGGGGATCCCCTGCCTCCCACAGAAAGTGATGCCCCTCTCCTGGGTTCCCTGTAGAAGCTGGGAACCTACAGGAGCTGCTGGAATATTCGATGGGACTTACTGCCTCAGCCACAGGCTCAAAGGGGACATTAATGGAGATAGCAGAGATGCACGAGGGCTCATGCCCTAAGAGATGGAACTCAGCCAGGATAACCGGATAGTGAGCCATCTAAGGAGCAGGGAGTTAATAGGTTTTTCCAAATGGATGGTCCTTAATTTCAATTCGACCAAGTGAAGGGGATCAGGTGAAGGAAGCCAGGTGAAAACGAGGATTAATCCATCTATCAAGGACCTTTGGTACTGAAAACATGAAAAGATGAATTCATTTGTGAGCCATAATGATTCACTAGCAGGAAAAATAATTATCTTGAAGCTTGTTTGGCCCCAGAATCAATCTCTATTTAACTATATTTATTTTTGGCTGCTTACCCTGCTTGCCTCTCTCAGAAACTCAAAGAGTACTTTCTCTCTCACTCTCTCTCTTTCTCTTTTTGGTAAATTCCAAAGATTTGCTTATCTCAGAATGATCTCTGTGTGTGATGCTTATTTCCCTCTCCCCTATCCTCACTCAGTAGTACTAGCCCTCAGCTCTACTCACCCACTCCTGGTGTTCTCTTTTCTCTCCTCCATTTATCACTACCTTGACATACATGACTTGTCAGTTTATTGGCTTTTTAGAAAATCTGGCTCTTCCACTGGAATATAAGATGTGTAAAGCAGAGACCTTCCCAGTCTCCACTATCTTAACACCTGACCGATGGATAGCCACTGAATAAGGAAACAAAAAGATACTTATAATGGACACATGCAGCTCTTAACCTTAATCCTCAGAGCAACCTCCATTTACTATTACTGATTATTCCCATTTTACAAATGGGGAAACTGAAGCACAGAGAATTAAGTAACTTACTACAAAGGTAGTAAATAAAACAGTCCGGGTTTGAATCCAGCAGTATGGCTGCACAGTCCATGCTCTTTTGATATTCAAGAAATATTTGCAGATTGGATGAATGGCTGCCTCCCTGCTTTCCCTCCCAGGCTTATTTGGGACTTTTTTTTTTTTTTTAACTGGGGTCTCTATGCATCAGGTATGGTCCTATATTCTCTATTCATATCGCTTTGTTGAATCGTCACATACTAGCCTGCTCTCCTTGGCACCTGCCCCAAGTCTGGTACTTAGAACCACATCTCACTGACCCTGCCAGGTTCTCTCAGGTCGCCCTTTGCCCGGTCCCGGTCTGCAATCATGGACTCAGTTCCTTCAGAAAGAAAAACCCAAACAAAGATTCAGGAGGAGGTATTTCTCCTGAAAAGCAAGTGGCTGGGCTTAGTGTGTCTGAAAGACGCCCTCCTCTGTCCAGGAACTGAATCCCAGAGAGAAAGTTATGTTTCATATCTATTTCACCTTTAAGCCCGAGGGACAAAGGCAAAATAAATAACTATCAATTGCTAGATGCTCGGAGGGGAGAGAGGGCAGGAAGAGAGTAAGCTGCTGTTTCTACTAAGTTGGCTCTGAGAGTGGAGAAGAACCCAGGCAGGTTAGTAAGGAAGCGTAACTATGCAACACAGACTACCCCCAATCCAGGGCTCCCTCGTCCACCATGCTGATCCCAGGGCCCGTGCTGTCCATGATGGGACTGGGTATGGTTGTGCTTGACCTCACTGATCACAGCTTTATGCCCTTGCCTTGAGCAATGTCTGGCACACAGTGGGTGCTCAATCAGTGCTGAGTGACTGAATGAATGAAGGACCCCCATTCCCTCCCTGCCTTGGCCCCGCCGTCATCCCCACTCCCACAATTGCCCAGCTCCACCTGGACCCTTCCCCTTGGATCCAAGTGTTGGATACATTCACGGACTGGCCAACCTTATATACACACTCCCTTTCCCCCAAAAGACACTTACAGGACTCTGAGCCAAAGAAGGTAAACTAGGCGTATCCTGGGAAACGTGCCTTGAGCCACACAAACTGCTACTCCCCAAGAACAAGCCTCAAGAACAAGAGTGCCACAGTGGCTATCCTTCCCAAACTGTGGGACTTTGCAGACTCGGGCCAGAGACAAGTGATGCTCTGCCAAACAACTTAAACCCAATCATGCAAAGCCAAGTGCACTTTCATGTCCTAGGAAACAAAAACATTCCAACTGCTCAGCACATCCAAATCAGTACTCCCTTAATAACTCACCCTGGCTCTTCCCTTGGACTCTGAACACCAACCCAGTAGGAAAAGCATGGTAGTAATCTTGGACTCTCCCTTGCTTTCCTTTCCTCCCTCTATTCTAGTGTCTTGCATCTGGTACCTCAGGTCATTTGTTTTGTTCTTGTCCCTCAGGCTGAAGGGCACCCATGGTCTTAAAATTGTTAACTAGAAGTTATCAGGATGATTCAGATCAGAAACACATTCAAACGCTCTGGTATCCTGCAATGCACTGGATTTTTTCCCCCAATTAGCGGAAAACTGGCTGAGTACTTAGTCTCTCAGTTCATCTTGCAGGAAACAGTCTTTTCCAGTCACCTGAAGTGTTAAGTAGGTAACCAGACTCACTGTGGTGACCCCACACTGTGTCCTGTGCTGTGGCACAGACTCTAAGCCCCACCAGGCAGGCACATATGAAGGGGCTACCATCTCCAAGGGAACTGCCAGACCCAAGAGTGGACTTGGTGCATCCCTCCTGCTGAAACAACACGAAGCTTCTGCCTTCCCCTTCTGGCCCAGGAACTCTGTGCTCCAGCCCAAATGACAGCACTATCCTGCGGAGCCATGGTGAAAATGTCCATTGCCAGACTGCCCTGCTGACCAAGGAGCACGGCCCTATGCTAACCCCGCCGAGAGCCCAGAACTTGGCTCTACAGAAGAGGAATGGGAACAGGATTTCCACGGAGTCAGGCTGTCAGGGTTTGAACCTCAACTTCACAACCTATGGCTTTATGACCTTGGAATGACACAGAGCCTCAATTTCCCCATCTGAGAAATGAAGAGTACACACCTCCTGCTGGGGTCATGAGGATTGCATGAGATCTTGCGTGGGAGGCAGCCTGACACGAAGTCTGATGCAGAGTGTCAGACTTGCCGAGGACTAACCAGACGCCGGCCTTGTGCTTGACCCTCACACACGTGGTATCATTAGCCTTGTTGTGTCCAGGAGATACGGGTATTCCCACCTCTATTTTACAGCAGAGAAGACTGAAGATCAGAGAAGTCAAGTGACCTGCACAAGGGCAAGGAGCTAGTGAAGGACTGAACTAGGATTTGAACCCAGGATCTACCTGGAGGGTGACTCCCACCAGAGCTGACACCAGGCCCATGTCGATGTGTCCCCATGAGGCTCTGACTGACAGGCAGCTCTGCAGGGGTGTTTGGGGATCAGGGGCTTGGAGCCAGCAAGCCTGGCGTTGCACCCTCGAGGCACTATGTGCCTTGGGACTCGTCTCTTTACCGCTCAGAGCTGTAGCATGAAAGAGGGACAACTGCGTTTTCCCTCTGAGATGGTCACAAGGCTTAAATAAAACACTGGTGTTTTGTAAACTTTCACCCAAGGTAGGTTTTTGGCCGATCCTGTGCTCTCAACCTGAGAGTGGCATGAACACCACTTAGCACAGTGTCAAAAACTTTAATTAATCATGTAATAATTAATAATAGAAATAATTTAGGATATTAGTCATAAAAATAGCCAACACATACAGAATACATAATATTTCAAAATAGGTGCTAAAAGCTTAACAAAAGCATTGAATCCTCATGACGGTGTTATGTGGTAGGTATTTTTATTAGCTCCTTTTACAGATGAGAAACCTTGAGGCACGTAAAGCTTCAGTAACTTGCTCAAGGGCACAAAAACTAGATGCTGAAAACTGACAGCCTTATTATTCACTGGGCTGCGTCCAAACTTTATTCAAAGGATGTGTCAGTCCAGGTAAGCAACACGTTTACCCAGTGCCCTGCACAATACCCACATCCCAGTCTCTCTGGAAACCACGGGGATAAACAGATGCAAGCTTGTCTGGGTCACTTTACTATTAGACGTCCATAGTCTTTAATATGTAAATGTGCATGGAAATCATCAAGTGGAAGACAGAGTATGCAGGCTTCTTCCAAATTTGAGGGGCACCAGCGTGTCCGGAAATAGGATTTCAGAAATACCACTTCTGAGTCATTTACTCTAGTCATTTACTTACTGGAAACACTAAATACAGTAGTACTTATCCATGGTTTCAGTTACCCACGGTCAACCGTGGCCCAAAAATATTAAATGGAAAATTTCAGAAATAAACAATTCATAAGTTTTAAATTGGGCACCGTTCTCAGTTGCATGATGAAATCTCAGGCTGTCCTGCTCCACCCCGCCCGGGGTGTGAGTCATCCCCTCGCCCAGTGTCTCCACGCTGCAAACGCTACCCGCCCCCTTGTCACTCAGTAGCCCCCACAGTGATTAGACCTACTGCGGTGCTAACACAGTGCTTGTGTGCAAGGAGCCCTTATTTTACTTAATAATGGCCCCAAAGCACGAGACCAGTGAGGCTGGCCATTTGGAAATGCTGAAGAGAAGCTGTAAAAGGCTCTCCCTAAGTGAGAAGGTGAAACTTTTCTATTTAGTAAGAACAAAATTTGTGTGTTGAGCCTGCAAAGATCTATGGTAGGAACCAATCTTCTCTCCATGAAACTGTAAAATAGGAAGAAAAAAAATCTGTGCTAGCTTTATTGTTGTTAATCTCTTATTGTGCCCAATTTATAGATCATAAATAAGTATGTATGTATGTATAGAAAAAAACATAGTATATATAGGACTTGGTATTATCTATGGTTTCAGACAGCCTCTGCGGGTCTTGGCACTCAAAGGTAAAGGGGGTGCTATTCCACAGGCAAACGGAGAGAGAGAAAAAAGTAAACAGCCCAAAAGTGAACAGCCCTTTATCCTGTCTTTTGTCCTTTTGTCCACATCTGTAGAAGTGTGTCTGCCTACAGACCCAGACATCCATGCGCTGAATGGAAGGCCCTCAGAGACTCCAGCAACAGGTAGCACCAGGGAAGAGAAGTCAGCTTGGCACAGTCCTGAGAAGTGAGGCTCTGGTCAGAGCCCACTGAGAATCAATGGCCTTTTTAACACAGGTGTGACATTCACCTGGGCTGCTGGGTCCCATCTGGTGGGAAAGAAGGTTTTTATATCTCTGCTTTTATCCTCAGCACGCTCCAGAAATATATTTCTGTAATTCCCTTAGCTGATCAGTATGAAAAAAATACTGAATATTCCAAAAGGGATCTGACAGAACACAGGGGCACATTCATTAGTTGCTGAATTTCCCAATGACTCCCAGAAATTGGCACGATTGAGGCAAATTAAGTGCTTCCGTCCCAACTATAAGCTGCCACTGTTCTTTGAAGTATATCTTTGCATTGCTGGCCTTGCAAAGGAAGGTACTGTAATTCCATACAAAAGCAGCATCTCCCTCCCTCTTGCTCTCTGAGCAAATCTAAAATCTGGTGCCAGATTCCTTGGAACCAATTCTAAAGCCAAGAAGGCTTTTCATAAGATTACAAAGATTGTATTGACCTTTGAAGAGGAGCTCCTTTTCTTAATGCAGTCCTTGGAATTCTCCCCATCCTCCCCTTGGGCAAAAGAGTAACATCTCCCCCCATCTCTAGGGTGGATACAAAGAGAAGAAAGTTGCTCCCAACCCACTGGGTGAGTCAGCACAGAAACCAAGTTTAGAAAATAAATTCAGTCCCTTTCCTCCCCATCATCTGCTTTCTCCTATAAGAAACTGATCAGCGGTTCTTCTGCATATAGAGTCGATCTGAAAATCATTAGCAAAGGTTAGACAAGAAGCCACAGCTCTGGTTCCTTTGGTTTCAGAACAAGAACAGAAATGACATTTATGGAGCATGGCAGGAACTGTCTGAGATGGAGACTAGCTATGCCTACTCTCTAGCTATACAACGAACATTTACTAGGGAAAATTTACTGTTAGCCAGTTTTTTCTTTTTTTCAAAGAGCCTGACTCTTCCAGTTGATTCTTAGGTAGGTTTATTTATATGCCCATTTCACAGGCAAGAATACTGAGGCCTTGGGCACAGGACCCGTTAGACACAAGAGTCAGCGGAGGGCAAGGGTTCAGTCAACCTGTGCAAGAACCAGTTGCACCTGCGGACACTCTGGCTGCAGGTGTTTCGTTACAGGTGACAGCCTGAGAGGCAGAATGAGCCCAGGGAGTCTCATGTGTCTCGGGTGAAGACCACGGCAGCCTTCCACGTGCTCTCACCAGAGCCTGCAAAGCAAGAGGAATGGGAGTAACCTAGAGTTCAAGCTAGGCTGAAAACCCTCCTGAGGGTCTTCCCAGGAGAATCCCTGAGAGGACACACAGCCACCAAGAAGACAGTGACACATGTCTACGGCCATACCACCCTGAACGCGCCCGATCTCGTCTGATCTCGGAAGCTAAGCAGGGTCAGGCCTGGTTAGTACTTGGATGGAAGAAGACAGTGACATGGAGGCCAGGGCTCAAAATCTCCAGCCTGGCCTGGGAAACCATGAGCCAAGTTCTATTAGGATATGCTCTGTTTGAGAGAAGTGTCTACGGAGCATCCACTACCCCACCAATGACTGTAAATGACCCTGCATCCCTGTCCCTACAGACTCTCCTTAATGGGGCCAAGTGGTATGGAGGCCATTCTCTCCTCTCCGGCCACCACCCTGATTCCAGGAGCAGCACGGAGTCACTATCATGACTGAAGGACATGGTGGCAAGGCTCAGTGGGTCATGTTCTGGAGTAACTCACAGACGGACAGAAGGTCTGGGGGACAGAGATTAGTGAGCCGTGCTCACCTTTCCTCTCCACGGTCTCTGCTCCACTTGTATCTGGAAGGCCTGCTGGGTTCCAGCCAAGGAGTAACAGCAACAAAGATTTTTAAGGGGTAACCCCCCAACCCCCACCAAGAAGAAATGAGTTTGAGAACCACTAGGATAATGCTTCTGGGCAGCTATATTTAAAAGGCTGCAAACATATAAAGAGGTATTATTACATTTATTACTGTGATATGTTTGGAGTACGACAAATCTTTTAGGAGTTTTATCAGTGACAAGGAGTTAAGAAATTCTCATCTTAATGTCACCAGGCAGCTCTGAGGGGACTAAAGGTCAGAGGGCACCAAAAAGAGGACTCCTAACATGGGCTGAAATCCCCAGGATGCCACAAGTAAGACTACAAGGACATTTGGGGAAGATGATCCTCTTGTGGGGGGACTTCTGGCCTCCGGAAAATCCTACAGATAGATATGCTCCACCAGCCCCCAGCCTGTTTGATAAGCCAGCCGCAGACAATTTGGAACACAATGACCCCCACACTCCCCAGAGGCCCTGGGTGCTGCTGGATGAGTCTATCTCAGCCAGGCAGGCACTCTAGCCCGTTCCCGCATGTACTCTGTCAATCAGACCTCAGATCTGGGGGGCTCCATCCCTCCTCTCCACGCTTTCCTGTTAGCTTTTCCTTCCCTTCCCCCGAAGGACTGAAGGATTTAGAACCCTTGTCCAAGTATGTGAATTAAACTCTGCCAACTGATTAAATTAGTCATTCTCAAAACTAGGTCCAGGCAGTCCCCACAAGGTCCACAGATTTTTTTTTTTTTTGGCAATATTCATGCAATGATGCTCATCTTTCTGGATCTGATACTATTGGGTAACCTACTGATATTTAACCATAAAACAACGGCAGACGCCACCCTGATATTATCAAAAGCCAGTGTGTTCTTGCAGTCATTTCTGGTTGCCTGATTTTTGGAGACAAATGAGTAGACCGGATGGTTCCTAAGTGGATTTGCACACCACAGTGGTTGACAGCCAGAAGCATTCAAGTTCAAATTGAACAGGAGTATTTAAAAGTCCTGGACCAGTGCTAGGCTTGCCAGGCAGTATTCGAAAACGGTCTTCTGAACCCCACCCTCACCAAGATAAACAAGTTTCTACACTGGCCACCCTTATGCCAGTCAGCTATGGGATGAAACACACGTGATGTGCGAGGTAACAAAACAGTCATTTATATTTCTCTGTAAGATTAAAATAACCCAGGGCAACCCTCTTGGATCCCCTCCCTCCTTGGGAGCTTTGTACTATCACTTTGTTATCACTCAATAAACTTTGCTTTGTTTCTCACCAAAAAAAAAAAAAGAAGAAGAAAAAAGAATAAAATAATCCAGTTTTCAATGAATGGCTTTATTGAATGCGTCAGATCAAAGAACAATATAGTCTCTTGTTTCTCCTGGCATTAGTGTCCCTGGAATCGCAAGGGAAATACACACAGGGTGAAGACAGAGAAACAGTTAATATTTGTTGGTCTGGGGTGCTATGTCACCAAAGCTAACACTCGGGTACCCATTCCCTCTCCCTGTCTCCTTCATGCCAGATGCTATGTAGCACAACTTCGTGTGTGAATGGAAATGCTGTCGAATACAGGAGCCACTAGCCACATGCGGCTACCGAGCACTTGAAATGTGGCTAATGAGACTGAAGAGCTAAACTTGTCATTTCATTTAAATTCCAAAAGCCACACGTGGCTAGTGGCCACCACATTAAACAGTGAACTCATGCAGAACTCAGGGCTTTGGGATGGGTGTGTGTATAACGTGTGTGTGAGGGAGACAGAGAGAAAGAGAGCACATTTTAACAAAGCAAACCATGCTCCTTCCTTCCACAGCGAGCAATGCTCTCTGGTCAGGGCCCAAGGAATAGGCATGGGGTGGGGTGGGGGGGGCAGTGATTGGAAGTTGCTGGCTTCTTGCTTCTCTAAGGTCTCATCAAAAGAAATTTCCTTAGCACTCCCTCCAGGCAGGATAGCAAAACCTCCATTAGGAAGAAGAGCACATGCGGATAGAGACACAACCAAAAGTACAGACACATTAGAGGCAAAATAGAGACGCAACCTTGTAAACTGGTTGATAATTCAGAAGGTGACAGCTCTCCTCGACTTAGCTGGAAATCCAAATGCCAAATGGGAAACCTCAGTCTCTTCACGTCCACGGAAAACAATCCCCTGAATGCAGAATTAGAACTTGGTGACTATTTCCTAATCCAGCCCTTTGTATTTTTCATGAAGCCTAAAGGAGATTAATGGGGCAATCAGAATATTACTGATGAGACCCATACGCATTGTAAAGGAGGGCATGACAAATGGCTGGGAAGCCTCCAGGATGGAGGGAAAGGGGGTTTGTAGGAGCTTTGGACAAGGAAGCCATGCATCCTGTCCTCATCCCGATAGCCACCACCTGCCATGATGCCCTGGGAAGGCATTCAACCCTCCCCCGAGATCCACTGGCAATAAGAAGGGGCCCCATCCCTGAGCAGCTGTGAGGTTCAGGGGGGTACGATGCTGGCGGCAAGCACTCCAGCGACGATCAAGCTCTACTCATATGACTCACATTATTATTAAACAGTTTGATCAGCATAATTATTATTAATAATGGTTAATATTTATCAGGTGTCTATGCTATGCCAGAGAGCATTTATGCAACGTCTCTGAGCTAACAGCAACCTTACCAGATAGAGCTAGTTATCCATACGGTTAGTGCTTCCAAGATGCCATGTCAACTGTTTACCATATATTAACTCACTTAGTCCTCATATCAACCCTTTAATGTGGATATGATCTGTATCCATATTTTACAGACGAAGCAACTGAGACCACAGATGGAAAGTGAAGGTCATCACCTTCCCAACTAAATTGGAAAACCAGACGACATGAGGAAACCTCAGAAACAATCCTCTGAATGGAAGATTAGAATCTGGTGACTAGTTCCTGATCCAGGTCTAATAAATGAGAAAGCTGGGACAGGAACCCAAGCACAGCTTGTAAACAAAATCCTAAAAGCCAGGATTTAGACACGGGCAGTCTGATTATAGTCTGTATTCTTCGCTCCTACCGCACATTTCCTCTTCTAAAGTGACAGCGTCAAGACTGGAAACCCAGGCCTCCCCACCTCTAACTCTTCAGCCTTTCCTAGAGCCATCCATTGTGCTGGATATTGCCAGCTCTGGTTAATAACGGCCTTGGCTATTTCTTCGTCCCACCAGTGCAGGACATCTTGGGAAGGCTTCTCCTTCTCCTTCTTTTTTTTTTTTTTTTTTTTCCTTTCCCAACTGAGAATAAATTTAGCTACCTTGGTAGAATGGAAAAAGTAGTGGTCTTGGAGTTGGGGAAGAATTTTAGAAAATGCTTTGTCCAATTTTTTATCCTCTTTGAAGAAAGCAGCCCTGTAAAAGGCCTAAGAGATGAGCTGCTATAAAGCTCTGGCTGTCCTGTGTGGTGCATATGCCATTATGCCCAGAGCAAACTAGTCTGACCACGAAATTCACTGTATACTCCTAGAGAGTGGGTGTTCTGGGTGTTCTCAAAGTCAAAGCAAGCTGGTCCAGGAGACAGACTACGAAGAGACAACAGAGAGAAAAACGGTAGTTCAATGGCTGGACTACCCAAGGTCAAGCTTGGAATTTGAGGTACCACAGACTGAGCATCAAAGGTTATGTGCAGTAAGTATATGCCACCTTTCCTGCTCAAGAGAGAAGGAAGATACAGACTTAAATGCCGTGGTGAACATTTCTTTGATGCCTTCCCAGCATCCATGGTCCACTTTCTCCTTCCCTTAGTCTCCAAATTCCATTTGGGAATCCATGTGTTTCCAGAGAAACTGATGCCATCCATGTATGTCCCTTGGCAACAATGATTGGTTCGAGACTGGGCATGTGACCTGAGCCGGTCCAAGCTGAGTGCCTCAGGCCTTTGGCTGGGAATGCTGGGACAAAACCACCTTTCCTTCCTGATGAGCATGGCAAAGGAGCCCTGTCAACCATGTTAGCACATTGAAAGGAGCCAGCCTTGGATGAAAAGACCATTGCATAAGACACAACAGAGAAAGGGAAAGAAACCAGACCCCTGGTGATATGAGTGAGCCAATGGATTAAGCCTCGCTCTAAGCCAGCCCTAATTCTGTGCCTTTCAATGAGATGAGACAATAAATCCCCCTCATTGTTTGAACCAGCTTGTGTTGGGGTTTCTATTCTTTGCAAATGAAAGCATCTGAACAACACAATCGAGTCCCTTTGGCCATCCAGTAAAATGAGAAGGCAGAGAACAAAGCAGTATTAGATCCCCTGAAACAGACAACTCTACCTCAAACAAAACTCATGTATCACTGAGTTAAAGCACAAATTCCCTCTGCACCATACCCACGTGGAAACTCCTACTCACTCACGAAGGCCTAGCTCAAATGTCCCTTCCCTCCTCCTAGACTACACTCAAGAAAAATTAATCACTTCCTTCTGTTTTATCTTTTATTCCCATTGAACATATTACTCATTCTTTTATGTAACTGTAAACACAAAGCAGTGACATACTGTTCAAGGGCATAGAACAGGCCTGACACATCCCCGTATGCATCAAACCCAGAACAACCACATAAGTGTGGAGAGTACTCCAGATCGCATTGCCTGTGACAAATCACACAACACTCCTACCCTGTTTCCTTCCCTATAAAATAGAACTAATACTATAGTTCATAGGGTTATGGTCAACCTATGACTTAATACTTATAAAGCACACAACTGCCTGGTACACAGTACTCAGTAGAAGATAGCTATAAATATTTAATAAAAACCTGTTCTGTTAATAAAAATTAAACAGTTCTATAAGTAAAGTTAGAGTTTGTTGTTGTTGTTGTTGTTGTTGTTGTTGTTTTAATTTCCAATAGCTATCAGCTCTTAACTGATGGCCAAAATTAATAGTAAGCCTAAAGGGTCGAAGTGATTTCTTAACTCTGTAGTTGGGGAAGAAGTGTGGGCACAGAGCTTGCCTTGCCTTCTAGAGCGGGTCCCAGTTGGTAAATCAGGCTCTCTGTATGCCCTTCTAATGTCAAGGAGCAAGATGGCAGAAGGACCCCTCCAACAACTGAGGTACATTATAGGAAACCCAAAGAGGAAGAATTCATCTAAAAGGATCAACTGGCAAACATGGGTTCACACCTAGTCTGGCCCCTCAGATCAGCATGACCAAACCATATCACACCGTAGCTCGTATCTTTATCTGCCTACTAACCTATTGTCCCGTTGGTAACAAAACTCCCTCACTCTCAGTCCTTGTGGTTCAGGAAGGGCTCCAACTCTACCCTCCAAGTCCAGGAGCAGGTGCCCACCAAGCTTGCCCACTAGGAGAATAAGATCCATCTTCCTGCCCATGGAGCCTGGCTCGGGAACGAGCATGTGAACCACCCTGTTCTAATGAGAGCTGGTTCTGAGCCTTCTGCTGGAGCTTCTATATGCAAAACAGAAGTCATTTTTCCACTGAGAACTCAGGGTAAGAAAAGACGATGACGTGCATTTCAGAAGGAAACCTGCCTGGGTATAAAACCCACACAGAAGGAAATGTTAGTATGAGATGGAAGGAGAAATGAGTGAAAGAGTGGGAGCAAAGGACCTCAGGACATCCGTGGACTGACTGGAGTCAGCTAAGTTTTCAGCTAACTCTGAAGCCAACCTTAACCCACTGAGCTTTCCAGTTACTGGAGTCATCAAACCCCACCCCCACATTTTTTTGTTTTTGTTTTGTTTTGTTTTGCTTATTAAGCAACTGGAACCAGATTTATCTTACTTGCCTACAAAAAGTCCTGGATGATACATGCAATTACCCTGGTGAGGCTTTGTGTCATAGTTAACAGACCCTGGCTCTGCACCATGACACACAAGGACATGTCCTTCTGGCAGCATCTTCTGGCAGTTTTAAAACCAGAATGGGGAGTATCTAGGGAAGGTCTGCTTGGTCCTGTTTAGGTAGAGCCCACTGAAAAGAAGAGAGGATAAATCCAGCCTTGATTTCCAAATCTGATCTTGTAGATTCTATTCAGCATTTTGTATCTTCCTCTATTCCCCTGGCTCCTCCCTAGCTGAATAAAGAACCGTTTTTTGAGCAAACATGTGCATTGTTTATCTAGCAGAGCTTTCCTCTTTATTGGAATGTGGGATTTATTTTAAAAATCAAATTTCCCATGAGATGTAGTCATTTAAGTTAAGGGAAAAGCTAGTCCTTCTTTAACCAGTGGTTTATGGATTCCAGAAACTTCTACAGTTATGACAAACGTCTTTGATTTTACTGCAGGATTCAGGTTTTCTTCATTACTTAAAACATCAGAGGAGGATTAGTCACAAATATAATCTGGGAAAACCCAGAAAGAACAACCTAAGATTTCAAATGTCAGCTTAAGAAAGAACGAGTAGCTTAAAAATAAAAAGCAAGATGAGGGGAAGTGGGCTGAGGTCTCCGGAACTCCAAGTCACAAAATCAGCTTAGAGTCTGAAGGAGCTTACGGATGATCAGATTTAGGGCATAGAAAAATGTTTGGGTTCTCGATGCCTTTTTCCAAATAAAATACTTAAGCACAAGCACAACAGAAAAGCAGATACGCGTTTTCAAAGAGGGACGTTTGAGGAGGAGCAGTGAGGGTCGGCTGAGAACCACACCCAGGACTCCCTGCAGCCCAGCTGGCAGCCTCAGACCCTGTCCACTGTCTGTGCCACTCTTCAGCACCCAGACCTGCACACCTCTATCTCAGCTGGGGCTGCACTAGTGGGAGTCCTTCCAGGGAAGCTTCCAGAACTGGTCTTTTTCAGCCAGTGGTCTATTATAAGCATACATGGTGAAGAGTGGGACTTATCTTATTGGCTTGTTCATAGTAGATCTGGTTAAATACACTTACCAGTCTCCTGCCCCACTTTCCCAAACCCCACCACCAGGGCAGGATGCAATCTATGGGCTGTTATCTTTCCTACCCTCCCATCTGGGACAGGGCACCAGGATACTGGCTAGGACTTAACAAATGGTTGCCCCCAGGACACTGCTGGCCTCACCTCTTCTCTATAGGCCTCAGCGACCTGACCCCCCCAACCTCTTTCCCCCAGGCCACCCTCTCCCTGTAGGAGCCTGCCAAGGAGGACATTCCCTACCACCCCTACACTTCTTAACCCAGTCTTCTCTAAAACAAGTCCATCAGCTTTTCAGGATTACGTTGCTAGGACCCAAAGGGAGGGAGTGCTAAAGTATCAAAAGCTAGGATGATTTTATAAAGAGGAAATGTTCTACATACTGGTAAAATAGACACGAGGCCTTCTCATGACTATACAGGCTTTGTGCGTGCTTGGTTCTCCCTCCTCATCCCACTGCCCCCAGCCTTCCTTCAACTGTGTAGGTCTCATTCTAGAAGCCATCCTCAGTCACGCCTTCTCTCTCTTAGGATACGAGTGGAACATCCTCAGTTTCCCCTGGATACAAGGAGCAAGCCCCAGGGTGGGTTTGTGCCCATCCCACGTCCCCAAGCTCTTACTCCTGAATCTAACAGGAGCCAAGTGTGGCACTTCCTCAGGAAGACTCGTCCATATCCCAGAGGAGGTGATGTCCTATCTGCTTTTTCCACTGTGCTCACGATCGACTATCCAAACTCTACTCCAACCCAGAGGCTAAGAGAGGCTCACTGTCCAGCAGGTGCTTACAAGCTGGGAGTGTGCAGTGAGACCTCCCTTCACGGAAGCTCAAACCCTCTTGCTCAGTCTGCCAGGTGTCATGGTGCATAACACATTCTGTGGGTTCTGTACCTGCAGGGTGGGGGCATGGGCTGGCAGGAGGGCACAGAAAGGTGCGCCGGGCAGGAGGAAGAGCCCACCACAGGATGTGGAAATGAGGGTACGGTGTCTGAGTCAGGGTGGCAACAACAGAGCTGCTGTGTGTGTGTGTGTGTGTGTGTGTGTGTGTGTGTGTGTGTGTGTGTTTAAATGGGTGCTGCTTATTTGAATGTGGCATCTGTCAAGGCTCAGTGAGGATGACAGATGTCTCTCTGCTCTAGGAACAAACAACACAGCCCTGTGGGGGTGACAAAAACAGTCTCAGCCAAACCAGATCAGAGAGGTGCAGCTCTCCGGGAATAATCAGAAGACAGCCGCGTAGGAGTCCAGAATCTACCCCACACCTGCTCCCCTAAAAAAAGCCTGTTCTCATTACGAAACCTTAGAGGGTAGCTCCAGCTCTAGGAACAAGTGTGTGTGAGCCTGGGTGGCCTCATTCACTACCAGAGGAAACACTCATTCAAGAAAGACCGAGGCATGTCCAGGAAAGGGTCTCCAGATACTCAGCCCACAAAGGCAGCTCCCACAGGATGTCGGTTCCATTGGCAATACCGCTGAGCCTCACCCTCAGGGAGCCTTAATCCCGCACCTCTCAGTGACGTGAGCCAATAAACAGTGCATTCGCTACTCCACTCCCAGTACCTAGAAGATTGTCTGACCCATAGTAGGTACTCGAGGGCTATTCATTGAATGAATAAATGCCAAGATGGGAAAACTGGCAGGAAGAAAAGCTATTTAAAAAAACTAAGCAGAGTAAAGTGATAATAACAATAATTACTAATATCAACTACAAAGGGAAGGGAACTGATCTAAACACCCCAGAGTATAAACTCACCATATATGGTAAATTATGCTAGCAGTATTCTAAATATTTCATGGAACTGACTATGCACAGAAGGGACCACCCCAGGCTGAAAAGAGCTTGTGGTCTAATCTTGGAGAAAAGGAAGAAAAATATATAAAGCATTTAGGTAGGCTACAATGCAGTAGCTGTTCTAGAATAAGGTCTGCAGCCATAATTCTGCAGCGGCCAGAGAAGCCCTCCCAGAGGGTGAGCGGGTGGGCCTTGGAGAAAGAAAGGGAGCCTAGGAAGAAGCGGGACAGCCAATGAGGATAAACAGGACAGCTTCCAAGAACTGTCCCCTCTGTGGGCCCAGGGGACAGAGAGCCTCTGGGCTTCTCAGCCCTCCCAGGAGTGGGGAGGCTGGTCTCTGGTGGAGCATGAGGCTCTGTCTGGGCTGGGGAAATGCTCCTTGCTTTGTGCTCTGATGGTTTCTGGGAAGTGGAGTCCAGGCTAGCAGGGTCTCACTCTACCTTGACCTCTATGGTGCCAGGGAGGGAGCTCCCCTCCACTTTGGGCCACTCTAAAGATAAGTACATACCTGAGCACCTGGGGAAATGGGCAGCCTCTGCCTATGTGAGCTCTTTGGTCTGCTTTTTTCATCTCCCCATCCACTTTTCAGATGAGTTTCTCGGGGCTCCAAAGGGAAACTCAGAGGAAGTCAAGTCAAACTGCTTTGCACTTCCTTCCTGCCTGGCACTTTCCAAAGCATCTAGCCCAGCCCAAGTGATTTCAGAGAGTCCGGCCCTCTGTAGGCACTCAGAGGGTGGGAGGGAGGAACTCAGGAACAAAAATATTACCGCAGTCAGGGGCCTGAACCTCTTCACTGCCAGGGTGACAGAATAATCTGGAGCCCTGACAGCTCTGGTTGGGGGTGGGGGCTTGTGAGGGAGTGACCCAGGGTTCATGAAGTCACGTGTCAGGGCAACCGGTGGACAGTGCTGGGCTTTGGAATCACCACACTGTGGACATAAACCTCAACTCAGTAACCTTCCAGCAGTTTGATTCCCGGAAAGTCACTCAACCTCTCTGAACATTAATTTTCACATCTGTCAGGTGACTCTAATACCTGTCTTGCAGGTCTGAATGGCTTCAGGTATAAGTGGGCCTTTGGTAAATGAGAGCTATTTTAACTATTATTACTATAAGCATCATCATCATCATCATCCTCAAGGTCAGACATATCTCAGACCAGGCCCCGGGCTTCCTAAGTCTGCATCCAAGCCCTCTGCTCCAGCAGACAACAATGAGAAGGGGGGCCCAGAAGTAGGGCAGGCCCAGAGAAGTCACAAGCCGTGTGCGCTCCCGGCCAGGAGACCTTCCTCCCAGGGAGGCCACTTGCCTGAGGTTCCATCTGGCCCAGCAACACAGTGGCTGGCCCCTAGATTTGCTCTTGACAAAGAACAAGGAGGCGGAGCAGAAGAGCACAGGAACTAACAAGATGCCGAGAGCTCGAAGATTCCAGGCAATAGGAAGGATCTGTCCACCTGATTGCTCCAACACCTCCCACTGCAACTGCAGAGCAACTGTGAAGATGGGGTGAGAGCAGAAGGAGGCGAGAGCTGGGGGTGCTGGTGGTCCCGGAGCCGTGCCTGCAGCTGAGAGGGGCCTGAAGGACTTTCTGTCCCCAGGCGGGACCGGGAACCACTGACCACGACCAGCCCGCATGGGCCTGTTGTTGTGGGCCAAGAGCTGCCCCCTGCTACCGCTGGACTCTAAGCAGCAGGGATGAGAGGCCCCCCACGCGCAGCCAGGCGGGAAACAGGACGCCCAGGCACCTCCAGCCATGAGAGCGGAGGCTGGTGCCGTGGGCTCAGGAAACCGTTTCTGACCCAGCCCAGGCAAACCGCGGCCCAGTTCTCTGTTGCCTGGGAGCAGAGCACACCCGTAGCCACGCCGGGCCCAACATCTCTCTCAGCATGCTACCGGCCGTCTTGCCTACCCATTAACACCTCAGCTTCCACTCTTGTGCTCTCTGTTCCCCAAAGACCTTTCACGTCCATTATCTCACTCAGGCTCCCGGCAGGCTGGCAGAGGGCAGGCCAGCAAGGCGGGCTGGCTGACGCTGCCTCCCAGGGAAGAACCTGAAGGCCCGCTGACATGTCAATGCTGGTACTCCCCCCCCACCAGTCAGTGACCCTTCATGGCACCTCCCTCCACCAAGGGCAATGACTTAGCACCAGGACACATGCTTGGGAGAAAGGCATCATGGACCCTCTCCCCAACATGCACAGGCATACAAGGAGCGGGGAAAGGCTGTGAGACGATGTGGAGAGAGCCAGAAAGGTGGCGCTCAAATCCAGTTCTACTGGGACTTAGTCAGTTTGGGCCACAATAACAGAGTACCACACACGGAATGGCTTAACAACACACATTTACTTCTCACAGTTCTGTAGGCTGGAAAGACCAAGACGGAGGCTCCGAAGACTCGGTGTCTGGTGAAGACCCGCTTCCGGGTTCGCAGACAGCCATCTTCTCCCTGTGCGCTCACATGGCAGAATGGTGAGCGAGCTCTCTGGGGCCTATTATACAGGTACCAATCCCATGAGGCCTCTGTCCTCACTACCCAGTCAATCCTTAGAAGCCCCACCTCCAAACACCTGCCCATTAGGGGTTAGGTTTCAACATACGGATGTGGGTGGGGGGAGGGACACAAACATTCCATCTGTATCAACCCCCTCTTGCCCATGTGCTGTTGGGTACTTTATGTAACCACCCTGAGCCTCAGTTGCCCCATCTGACGACATGGAGTGTCACTAGAAAAGCTACACGGGATGGCATGGGGAAAGGGCAGAGCACAAAAGATAGCGGGCTCTCCATAATTTGACATGTCTTTGGATAGACATTGTCTGATGCCCTGCCTCAGACCTGGTCAGCCACCCAGCTTATGGGGCAGCTGCAGCCTTGGGGAACGTGGGAGCTGTGGTCCATCTGCCTGAGCTTCCCTTAGTTTTCTCTGCCATGGCCCCTCTTCATAGTTAGAAAGGACTCTCCCCTGGAGAGTGAGCTTACAAAAATTCACGCATCAGCCAAATGGGTTTCTGGCAAATCTCTCCCCCTGCCGCTTGCTTGTACGGAGGAGAAATATTATAAAGGGTTCCTGCCACTCCCCAGATCAGACTGAAGTGGGGGTGAGGAGCCTATGTCCCCTTCTCAAGTTTTTATGGTCCTCCTGTAAGTGGGAAGACAGAGGTATGGTTGGCTTAGCTTGAGCAATCTCCCAGTGGGTACCCATGGGCCCCAAGATGGCCAGGCCAAGCAGCAGACAATTCTAATCCTTCCTTGTGTTGCCAAAGTGACTTACAATATTGAGAGTAGTTTCAGTTTCTTTTTTTTTTTTTAAAAGATTTTATTTATTTATTTATTTATTTATTTGACAGACGGAGATCACAAGTAGGCAGAGAGGCAGGCAGAGAGAGAGGAGGAAGCAGGCTCCCCGCTGAGCAGAGAGCCTGATGTGGGGGGCTCGATCCTAGGACCCCAGGATCATGACCTGAGCCGAAGGCAGAGGCTTTAACCCACTGAGCCACCCAGGCACCCCTAGTTTCAGTTTCTTAAGAAAATTTTTTTTTCTTTTTTCTTTTTTTCCCTGAAAAGTACACGGTGAGCTTCCTCAACCCAGCTTATTCCAGCTGACACTACAGCTTCCCTGTTTCTCTTCCAATCAAGAGTAGAGTTCAGTCAAGTTGGAATTCCAGTTCAGGCCACACAGCTGACATTTTCTGGATGCCCACTCGTGGAGATTCTCAGACCCAAAGGCGTAATGGGACTGGGTCATGGGAACAGTCTGTGGCTTTAGACAGACAGAACCCCAGGGAGCCCAGAGACTACAGCATCCATCACCTGTCCCCAGCTCCACAGCAGGGACCAGAAGCAGGAAGAACCAAAGACGATCATTGACCTCTGCTTTATGCCTGCCCTCAGCACTGAGTGCACAAGCTCTTCCCATCAAAATGGCATCCGTATTCTTAATGACCTTTTATTCAATTCAACCTCATCTGGTCCTCATAAATGGAATTACTTTAATTCCTTGCTCGAAGCCCTTCTCTGGCTTTCAGTAGCACCCAGATAAGATGCAAAATATTTCCTGTGGCCTGCGAGGGCTGGTGCTCATGGCCTCCTCTCCAGCCTCCTTCAGTCAGACGTGTCCTTGCCCACCACACTTCCAGCTCCCTGGCCTTTTTATTCCTTCCTTGAATATTCGCAGCTCTCTCTTGCCTAAGGACAGGACACAGCCTTTTTCTCCTTTGTGTCTAAGTGAATTCCTGCCCCCCATTCTGATCTCAGAATGCTGCCTCCTCCAAGACAACTCTCCAGACCACTCCCCAATGCTACTTATTCCCTCCCCCTTCTCTCTTCCAGACCTTTTAAAAACAAACTTATTAATACGCATGATTATACATTTCTGCGCTCATTGTCCTCTCCTTCCCTACCATGTAAGCTCTGTGAAGCCAGAGACAATATCTCATTTTCTCCACCTGCGTGCATCGTTTCTGATGCCTTGAGTAGATTCTCAATAAACCTTTGCTGAACAAATGTACTCATTTGCTCATTCAACTCCCCAATGTCTAATTTCATTCATTCAAAGAATTTCCATGAACCACATGGTAAGAGACCACTGCAACCAACCCTGGTACTGGAGACTTAAATTAGCTCATTTATATTTGTAGTTACTAACACTGCCATTTTAAAATGAGTAAATCCCAGGGCGCCTGGGTGGCTTGGCCAGTTAAGCGTCCAACTCTTGATCTGGGCTCAGCCCATGATCTCAGGGTCATGAGACTGAGCTCCACCTTGCCGGGCTCCACGTTCGGCATGGAGTCTGGTTGACATTCTCTCTCTCCCTCTGACTCTGTCCCTTCCCCTACTGGCACGCACTCTCACACACACTCTCTCTCTCCCCCTCTCTCAAAATAAATAAATAAAATATCTTAAGAATTAAATAAAATGAGTAAATCCTGACTCCAAGAAGCTAAGTAACATTTGCAAGTCATGGGGTCAGCAAGCTGCCAAACCAGAATTAGAACCTCTGGCTCACAGCTTCTTGCTTTTCTACCAAATGACCTAAGAGACAATAAGCAGGGGCCCAGGTCTGACTGGGTGACATCTCCTAACTGTGTTGGTCCCCAACCCTCTGGCAGCCAGGGTCAGACCCAGCATGGCATTGTCCCTCTGCCCCAGCAGAGAGGGTGGCTTAGGCCAAGAAATGGAATTGGCATGTTTACCTGTCTCCGATTAAACACAGTTTTTACTTGACAGCAGTTGCTGAAATAACTTGCTCTATAAATAAATAGGAACTGGGCTAGAATCTGAACCTGCTTTCCAAACTGACTCCTCTTCCAAGGGAGCTGCACAAAATCCAATCTGCTCAGGAGGAAAAAATGGAACAAGGGAAAAAAGCCTTTCGGTCTCCGCGGCATTTTAACTGAGGATTAATTGAAGTTGCATGCAGCCGGGAAGTTACTGTCGAGGAGTAATTGCCAGGAAAAGTGAGGTTCAAGAGCCATCTGCATAGAAGAATCAACTAAGGTTATCAACCTGCCCACAACTGAGGGCAGGAGTGCCTGGAGAAAATGACAGAGACGTCACAACTTCACACCCGCAAACCCCAGCCCGGGAAACAGGTACACATTGTCTTCTGGCTCCTCTCGCTACATCTCTCAAAGGCACTACAACCCACTATGGGGTTATTCACAGACATCTGCCACTCCCAAGCCTTGAGCAACCCAGATACTCTTTCCCAGGACCTTCCAGAGATAAGGCTTTCATTGACTCGTCCAAGATCTCTCAATAAGGTTGGTATCAGCTGAAGCAGACTGAAGCCCAGATGTTCTGATTCTAAAAAGCCTCTTACTCAACACTCGTGCTTCCCCTCCTCTGGTTGGGGGAATAAAAGGTAACTAGGAGTAAGTGATAGTATGGTTTCCCACCGACCCTCCATTTGTCAAAGATGCACCCTTCACTATGTATTTAAACCTACCCTTGACCCTTGACCTTGACCGTAATAGTTCTGTTTCCTCTCTTCTTTCCCCTCCCCTTGCTTTTTACTGTACCCCAATCCAGCATTTTATCCTGCCATCTTCACCCTGGTGTGTGAGCTGACAGCATCCTCCTCAGAAAAGTCCTGAGAACCTAATTCCTGTGTTTTGTGCTCTATGATGGCTCTAGAAACTCGACATGCCTCTCATGGGGATCGTGGGTACTTTGATGTGTAGGAACCAGCTTCCTTTTGCTTTTTCACTAACCCACTCTATAATCACAACTTCCCAGGGTCTCAGCAGTATTACCTGCCAGATTGGAAGAAAAATCCCTGCCCAGGAATCCACATAAATGCACAGTATCTAAAATAACAACAACAATAATAATATATAAGCACTTGAAGAAAATAATAAAACACTAACAAACTGGACTGAGGTGAATAATTCACTGTATCTCCCTTAGGACCTTCCTAACTTCTGTAGTTCCAAGGAAGCACTTTGCAAATTGTTGGCACTGAAAACTGGTGAACTGTTTGTTCAAGCCTTTTGCCCATTTTTCAGTTGGGTTGTTTTCTTGCTGTTGAATTTAGAGAGTTCCTTAGATATCCTGGCTACACAAAGTCCTTTGTGTGACGTGTGATTTTCAAGCATTTTCTCATATTATGTAGCTTATCTTTTCATTCCTGAATAGTGTCTTTCACAGTGCAAAAGTTTCTAATTCATTTTTTAAATTATTTATTTATTTATTTTGGAGGGAGGAAGAGAGATGCGAGTGGGAGGGAGGAGCAGAGGGAAAGGTAGAGAGAGAGAATCTGAAGCAAGCTCCACGCCCAGTGGGAAGTCGGCCACCGGGCTTGATCTCATGACCCTGAGTTAATGACTTGAGCCAAAATCAAGAGTCAGAAGCTTAACCAACTGAGCCACCCAGATACTCTACAGTTCTTAATTCTGATGAACTTCTGATAAAGTCCAACTGACCCATTTTTCTTTCATGGATCATCTTTTGGTGTCATGCCTAAAAATTCTTTGCCTAGCCAAAGGTCACAGAGATTTTCTCCTATGTTTCCTTCTGAAAGTTTTACAGTCTTACTTTATTTTTGTGGTTCATTTTGAATAAACTTTGTATGAGTGTGAAGTTTAGGTCAAGGGTTTTTTTTGTTTGTTCATTTTTATTTTTTATTTTATTTTTTTTTTTTTTTTGGTTTTTTGTTTTGCCCTTGAATACCCGTTTCAAATTCGTTTGTAGAAAAAACTGTCCTTTCTCCACTGAATTGCCTTTGCACCTCTGTCAAAGAACAATCTGGTCATATATGCTGTGGGTCTATTTCTAGACTCTCTATTCTGTTCTGTTGACCTGTGTGTCTATTCCTTTGCCAATACCACATTGTCTTAATTATGATGGTTTGATTATAAGTCTTAAAATCGGGTAGTGTGATTCCTCCAAATATACTTTTTTTCAAAATTATTTTAACTTTTCTAGTTACTATGCTTTTCCACATACATTTTAGAAATTGACTTTAAAAGTCCTGTTTAGATTTTGATTGGAATTGTATTAAATCTATAAATAAATCTGGGGAGAACTGACATCTTTACAGATGAGTCTTCCAGTCCATGAACATGGTATGTCCTTCCATTTATTCGGGTCTTCAGAATCCTTATTTTAACATCTCTGGGTAACTTACCTGCACATCAGAGTTTCAGAAGCATACTGCTTTAGAATAGAAATCACAGTGAGGTCATTTGGGAAGATTTCTAAAATATGGATCCCTGGGTTCCACCTAGACCAACTGAATAAGAATCTCTGAAGCTGGGCTAAAGCACTGGAAGTTCTTCAGGTGATTCTAAATGGCATCCAGGTGTGAAGCCCTACTCTAGACTCAGATAAAGACTTTGTGAGAATTTGGACTCCCACGGCTCGGGCTCCCTGCTCATTATGTCAGTCTGCTTAAGGCCATTGTTCCATTGCTTCCCAGTCCCACAGCACATTATAATAACTCAAGGACAGCGGTTATCTTACTGAGAATTTTCAAAGGAGGAATTTTGATTGATGGATTGACCAAACTCTCTCTCAGCCCAACACGTTCCCCATACTCGAGGATTGCCTTTCCCCACCCAACCCAAGAACTGGAGCAAGATTCCAGAAGCCCATTTTCTGGCTATTTTTAGTCTTCAGAAGTCTCTCTGGAAGTTACTGAAATAGCACAAGACAGAAAATTTGTGTGTGCATAAGAGAAATGTCCAATTGTAAGGGTCTGATCAATAAGATTCATGACCCAAAATACTTGTTTCAGGGCAAGGGAACATCTTCTGCTTTCATAACCACCCCCTTACCCTGCTGAGTCAGAAAATCTGCTCCATATGTAACATCTCCAAGAGAAAAACCCTCCTCTAATCTCTAAGTGCAAATGGAAGTTTCCTCTTTCTCTGTGGCTCCTTAGAAATGTTAAATGCATGTCTCAGTTACAGCAAGGTGGGGCCTGACATATTGGCCCCCAAAATATGAACCAATTGAATGCAGTGTGAGGAAAGTTCTGTTTCTGTTATCTTTTGATAGATTTGGGGGAGAGAGGAGCAGATGTAGATAAAAATGGATATAAAACTTAATGCTTCCGTTTTGGATGTGCACCAACCCCAGGCAGCCAAAAATAGATTCGGTGCATCAGTAATATTTCTCTTTGAAGCTGCAGGTCCTGGGGATGGGGGGACTATGAACATTCATAGAGAATAGGAGGGCAGAAAGATATGAAAACAGAAAAAGATGCATTCTAGGCCTCCAGGTTGGGGGGCCTCAGTGACAGCCATGCTAGAATGCCTATTTTTCATACAAAAAGCCCTTCCAAGAATGATGAGAATGCATCCTTTCCCACAAGGCTGCCAAGTTCATTCTCAGCCCAGCTGCCCCTGACCATCCAAGGATGACATATCTCTGATTTCTAGCTCTTTGTTTAAAGTGAAACCTTCAAGGGCCTTTGAAAACATAAAATTCCAACATGCAAATGGCTCACGCACAGAACCACAACATGCTGAGGTCAGACCAGACAAGCCCTTGGTTTCCTCTCTCACCCGTCTGTGCAAAGATGGAAGTGACCTATCCAAGGTCACACAATGGTTTAGATACAGAGCTTGAGGAGGGACTCAGTCTGGGCAGGAGCAGTAAGGGGATCCATGAGAAAAGAACCTGGCCTTAGGAATCTGACTGACTTAGGTTCTAATACCAGCCTTGCCACTGACCAGCCCTGTCAAACAAGCAGACCTCCAACATGTGGAGTCACAGGGTTCTCTACTTCACACGGCAGCTTGGAGAATTAGAAAAATTAATGAGAATGTGCACAATGTGCCTTTTACACAGAGGGTACTCAGTAAACAGCAGTGACCTCTAAAAGCCTGATCTGCTGACTCCCAGGCCAGTGCTCTTTTCACAGCCCACCATATGAAGACCCTGAGCCATTCCAAATAGCTCACTTGGGTTAAGAGTTAAATTTCCTGCCTTCCTCATGAATACAGGACAGCATCACCCAGGCTTTTTTTTTTTTAATTGCTGTATAATTAATATAAAGTATTTTATTAGTTTCAGGTATACAATACAGTGATTCAACAATGATCCTGATCCCCTTTAACTATTTCATTGGTCCCTTCAACACCTACCCACCACTGGAAATCACCAATTTGTTCTATGTATTTAAGAGTCTGATTTTTGGGGACGCCTGGGTGGCTCAGGTGGTTAAGCTGCTGCCTTCGGCTCAGGTCATGATCCCAGCGTCATGGGATCGAGTCCCACATCGGGCTCCTTGCTCATCAGGGAGCCTGCTTCTCCCTCTGCCTCCGCCTGCCATTCTGTCTGCCTGTGCTCGCTCTCTCTCCCTCTCTCTCTCTGACAAATAAATAAATAAAATCTTAAAAAAAAAAAAAAGAGTCTGATTTTTGGTCTTTTGTTTTCCTTTGTTCATCTGTTTTGTTTCTTAAACTCCACATATGAGTGATATCATATGGTATTTGTCTTTTCTCTGACTGACTTATTTCACATAACATCATACCCGCTGAGTCTATCCATGTTGTTTCAAATGGCAAGATCTCATTTTCTTATGGCTGAGTAATTAATATTCCATTGTATAAATACACCATATCTTCCTTATACATTCCTTTATTGATGGATGCTTGGGTTGCTTCCATAACTTGGCTATTGTCAATAATGAAAATATACCCAATACCACTAACCATAAGGGAAGTGCAAACCAAAAACCACAATAAGAGATTGCCTTACACCTGTCAGAATGGCTAAAATCAAAACCACAAGAAACAACAAGTGTTGGCGAGGACATGGAGAAAAGAGGGGCCCTCGTACACTCCTGGTAGGAATGTAAACTGGGGCAGCCCCAGTGGAAAACAGTATGGAGGTTCCTTAAAAAATTAAAAATAGAATTACTATATGATCCAGGAATTCCACTATTAGGTATTTATCCAAAGAATATGAAAACTCTACTTTGAAAAGATATATTCACCCCTGTTTATTGCAGCATTATTTACAACACCCAGGCTTCTTTAAAGACAGGAAGTAAGAAACTGGATTTGTACTATCCATCAAACCCTGCACTGAACACCTCACTCCCTTTCCTTTACGTACCCTTCTATTCTAGGTCTGTGGTTCTTGGTCAGGGTGAGGCTCTGATCATAA
The DNA here is from genome assembly GCF_010015895.1 of Lontra canadensis. Taxonomy (NCBI): domain Eukaryota; kingdom Metazoa; phylum Chordata; class Mammalia; order Carnivora; family Mustelidae; genus Lontra; species Lontra canadensis. The sequence continues at coordinate 38,968,856 of NW_022630997.1, read as the reverse complement.
CTGCACAAGGGTCTGACCCTGATGCTGCCCACTCCTTGCTCAGTTCTCCAGGTCAACACTCTCATCTTCCCTCTGCCATCTGCCTGGTGACACCCAAGCCTGGAAGGGCCTTCAGGGACCACACTGCCTACAGAGAAGTTACATGTCTGTTTCTTGACCCTTGGAGGGATTTTTTTTTTCTTTACTTTTTTTTTTTTTTAAACTAATAATTTGTAAAAAGCCAGCAGACTTCACAAAAATGTAGGTTCCTGACTTCCCTTGAAATATCACAAACTGGCCAAATGGTCTCAGTTAGCCAGAGCTCCAAGACTGCTTCCCTCAGCTAGGAAGACTCTCGCTGTGATGACCAAGCCCCCTAACAAGGCCCCTTCCCTGTATCACATGAGCTTCCCAGCCGCTGTGAGCATCTGAGCGTTCAAGCCCTGGGACAATATGGACTTCTGGTTTCTCAGCCGGACACTCAAGTTACTCCCGCCGTCTCCCCACTACCCCTATTCAAACTCTCCTCCCAGGATCCCAGGAAAATCTCCCACTTCCAGGCCTCTAGCTATTCCAGTCATTGCTTAGAATGGCCTGTGTGCTCTTTTGTTTACTTGACTCTTGATGGAGTGTCTCCTCTCCAGAAATTCCTCCTGACCACCCACGCCACAAAGAGCTCTCCTTTGCCCAGAGCCTGAGCTAACGGTTATCATACCCACCACTGCATATTGTTAGCTCTTTCTGTAAGTGTGGCCTATTTTCCCAGCCAAACCATCAACATCTTGAGGAGTTCACCAGGTGCTTATACTTGTTTGCCTGGCCCACCCAGGGGGTCAGCCATAGGCTTTGCATAGAGAAGGTTCTAGACAAAGATGAATTGTTTGTTCGAGTGTTATCATCCATATCGTCACTCAGCTAAAGGCTGGCCTCTCCAGCCTCATTTGTCTTCACTCCTCTGGGTCCCCCTTTTCCTCCTCCCAAATGTACCTACGACCCTAGTCTTCTGAAAACACTCCAAAAGAACTAGGGCTTGTTTTCTGCTCCATGGATGAATAGCTCCATCTCCTCCATTCCCTGCACATACCCTGGGGCCAAGCACAGAACTAGGCACATGACAGAAGCTCAGCAAATATGTATTCAATGAAAAGTACCTTACTTTTTATTCCCACATCTTTGCTTATACTTCTTACCTGGCCAAGCTGGCCCTGTGCCCTTCCCCCTTTCCATGAATGTCTCCATTCTGTGGGGCTTAGAGATCCCCTATCCAATGTTCCTGTTTCTTCTTTTACTCTTTCTGTCAAAATGCCCTCTGCCTAGCTCCCACAGATCTTTGCTCTTGCCTGTCATGGCCATTACCAGATGGTGGCACAGTTACTTACGCAAGTCTGCCTCTCCTGTAGACGTCAAGTTCTCCTAGCACCAGGACCGTGTGACCTCCTTCTATGTGCCTGCCCAGCTCCAAGCCATAAGTCAGCACACTCGGCCCATGAGGGAGGTGGTGTGATCCTCATGCCACCAATGAGGGAATGGAAGCAGGGACTCAGGCTCCGTGCATACGTGCACATGTAGGGAGAGTGGAAGGAGGCAGGGAGATGATGAGTTTCGTGGGAAGACTTGGTTCTATTTTCAGGATTAAAGCACAAGAAGGGGGGCACCTGGGTGGCTCAGCGGGTTAAGCCTCTGCCTTTGGCTCAGGTCGTGGTCTCAGGGTCCTGGGATCAAGCCCCACATCGGGCTCTCTGCTCAGCAGGGAGCCTGCTTCCCCCTCTCTCTCTGCCTGCCTCTCTGCCTACTTGTGAGCTCTCTCTCTGTCAAATATATAAATAAAATCTTAAAAAAAAAAAAAACTGTTTTAAAGCACAAGAAGGGCAGCATGTTCTTTCAATGTCATAGTTAGGGCGTGGTTTGACACCCTCCCTAGGGATGTCTCAATATCAAGGGCAGGGGGCACCTTTGTTTGGCTCATTTAAAGGCTCAGAATCTGTGAAGCTGTATGTTCACATGTGGGGTTTTGCCCAGTAGAAAGATAAATGATTTCTGGTCAGTAGATAAAATAAACCCAAAGTGATGATTTTACTGCCCTGAAAACCATTAATTAGATCTGTGTCAAATCTAGAAATTTCATCTCAACATTCCTTCCCCAGCGCCTATGTAACTCCACTTTGTTATCCTGTGGATCCCCTCATCAAGGAACTAAATGCAATTTTTGACATGTGCACAGGCTAAATGTGTCTGAGTCACATTTTTAACTTTCAGAAAATTCTACTTTGACACCAAGCCTGACACTAACCCCGACAGAGTGGGCAAGTCTCTCCCGTCCCACTTTCGGGCTCAGGCGCCTTGTAAGTAACATAGGAAGTAGGTCTAGATGGTAAACTACAAGCCCTAGGGATCTTTGAGTTTAATACAGAATCTTAGAATAATTTCCTCAAAGGGTTGAACATCTTCTGGAGTGATTTTCAAAACAACAAACACTTCTCCGGCCCGGGTATCCCACGCTAGTCTGTCTAATTTGCACAGCATGACGTAGGTGTTGGTGCCACTAGACCCACCGACAAAGGAGGTTAAGCAAGTTGAAGCATAATGTTTTTTTTAATGAGGAGACACTACATTCATCCCTCTGTCCGTGTTTCCTTCCATTCGTCTCTTGCCCTGTCTCCTCAGTCAGCCAGCTAATGCAGAACAAAGATGGCTCCCACTCTCACTGTAGATCTGTCGAACTGGCTGAAATGACATTTAGAAGAGGTAGTGATCGCTTCTAGCTGTGAGGTCTAAGAAGACTTGATGCAAGAGATGCCATTTTGAGCTTGCCCCTGACGTTAAGTCTAAGCAAAGCTATTTAGAGCTCATGTGAGCATCCTTGGCTGAAGGAACTGTGGGTGGCAGAAAGGACGGGGGGCAGGAGGAAGGGGACATGCCCAGCCACCAGGGAGCAGTTGTGGTGGGCTGCGGAGAAGGTCACGGGGAAGGTGGATGGTGGCAGATGGGGATGGAGAGAGAGACTGATTGGTCTCCGTGCATGTCGATACCTGATTGAGAATCATAAGCTTCCTTGACCTGATGCTCCTCCATCCTCCCCCAGACCTCTAGTACCACGTGTGGGAGCGAATGAGCAGAGACAAACCAGAGTCCTGAGCTCTTGGACAGTTAAGAATCATGGAGGGAATCTCCTCCAACCACCGGCCTCTCTTTCCCAGCACATGGCCCTTAGCTAATCTAAGCTGGTCTGAGCTCACTTTGCAAGCAGTTGTCATGCAGAGCTACATCAAAAGACTCCTGAGGCCCAAATATTTAACAACCAGAACACTCCCTCCATCCATCATTTCGGTAATTCTACCCAAGGTGGGGGGGGGGGGGAAGCTATTGGGGTTTCTTTTCTGGCCTGCTCATTTCTCATAAACACACCAGGACCATTTACAGCTCCCAACCCACTGCTTTCCAAACATTTACACATTTCTCCCTCTTAACACATCCTTGGCCATTGGATTAAGTGGTAGGTCACAGGGGCTGGATGTCAAGGCCTTGGAACCTTTGGGTTTTATCCCATGTTGCTTTCAGATGATTTCCATGCCAGCCTCCCCCTTTAGCAAGCATGGGGGTCATCAGAGTCCTCCAGACTTGCTGATGCCCTGGTCCATCCGCCCTGTACCTTCTCTCACAGGAACATAAAGGTAGGGCAGGTACAGACCCCTCAAAAAGGCACAGATGTGAGAATTCTTACCAGCTGGGCTTCTGCTGGGCAAGACAGTGGCTTTACCCATGATCTGTAGGGCTGAGCAGCTGCTGGCGTTTCACAACACCCGGATTCCCAGAAAGGGGGTTAGAGTGCCTCCGCTGGGGGAAGGAAGCTGCCCAAGCCAAACTTCCTAGAACCCGAGACCAGAAATCTCACAGAAGGCCTAAGTCAGCACATATACAACATCCCTGCCCTTTGAAGGATGCGGTCTCCCTTCCAGGGCAGCGACCAGAGAACGTAACCACGGCCAGCAAAGACGTATCAAGGCAAGGAGGAAGCCATGTAGGCTGGGGCAGGGGGGAATCTTCACGGAGGAAGCGCGGAGAAACGGCATCGTGGGCAGGAATGGCAGGAACAAAGGCAGGGAGGTGAGCCGAGGCGAGGGCAGGCTGGCAGAGGGCACTGATCTCCCACGGTCCTGTGGCTCCTATGGGCCCCAGCTCCCAGCTCAGGGGCAATTCTGTATACAGAGAAGCACACAGCCTTCCGAGTTGGACCTGAACTTGGATCCTGGTGCAAGGTCCTCAACAACTCAGAGCCCTGCCCTCTGCATCAGCAAGCAAGGTGCTGGCACACAGCACCTGGCGGTGCCCAGGGGAGCACTGAAGCTGTGGGGGAGCAGGTATGTGCCGGGGGCTATCGGCCCTCCACACCTGCATCCATCACATTCGCGTCCGAGCCACCAGGCTGCAAGCATTTTATAGACAGGGAGCAAGCCTTTGGACTCCATCTGCAGTACCCTGACATAGTGCCTTCGCCATGAGACAACCATGGTGAACACAGACCACCCTCCACCCACTTCCAGGAGCGGCCTGCGGGCAAGGGCTGCCTCTTTAAGGCCTGCTCAGCCACAAAGAACTGCCTGGCCCAAGCGCGCCCTTTGGGGGTACAGCCCACTCCCGACGGTTGCCTGGGGCTGGGAAACAGAGGCCCATGTCAGACCCTCTCAGGACAATGCTGGCAGGCCATCTCAGTTCCAGCTGTCTCCACGGGGTTGGCTGAGGCCACAGGCCCCCACTGCAGCCCCCCTGCAACGTTGCCTCTTTCCACTCCTCGCACGGGCAGCGGTCCCTCGGACACGCATAGTAAACATCCGGCACACACTCCACTCTGCCTCAGAGTCTGCTTCCCAAGAACCCGACCTGCAGCCAATCCTGTGTTCGCGGATTGAGTCAACGTCCAAAAACAAGACTCACTGCCCACTACATCCACAGTGTTCCCCAGACACCACGTGCCCAGCCGGTGGTGCTCCCGGTCCTTGTATGTCCTAGGCACATCTGCCACTGGCATGACCAAGAGACCAGGATAAGGGAAACGGCATGTGGGGGACTGTGACCACCCCAACGGCCACACTTGCACATGAGCAACATCCCCTTCCAGAAGAATCAGGCAGCTGGGTGTCTGCCAACAGGGTCTAGGAGGTTTTAGGTAGAGGGTGGGCTGTGGAGACCTTCTCTACCACAAAAGCCACCAGGTTCACTTTCTCCCCATAGCTGGGACAGTCAGTCCTGGGGAGGAAGGTGGTGGGGGACACAAACAAAGCAATGAAACACACGGAGGGAACCCTGCAGTTTGACGGCGCCTGCATTTTTATGCTAAGAGTCACTGAGGGCCTTCGATGGTTCAGATAAACACAAATGATGAAGGATGGTCACTTTGAGGCATTATTTGGAAGGTCACCCTAAGGGCAGAGGAATCCCTTCCCAATAACAAAAGAAACAAACATTTTTTTTTCTAGAAGATAAATGGCCAATTTCAAAATAATTATTTTATCAACTGCTGCATAAGCTTTTTTTTTTAAGTTAATTCAAAAAAAAAAAAAAAAGGCCAGACATGAAATGCTTCACTTTTCAAATGAGGAGTTGAGTTGGAACATTTAGATTGGAAATGCCAGTAAGTTCTTTTAGGCAGCGAGATGAAGAGGAGAGGGAGCTGGCCCAGCCCACAGGCCCTCAGGCCTACCCAGAGCCTGCTCAGAGCCTGGAACGGAAGGGGGAGATGGGCAAGAAGCAGGACCTAAGGCAGGTCTGTCCACAAGGCACTACAGGACAGCCTCCTTGGCCCCTCTTGGGGCAGAACCAGCTTGCCTGGGAAGTCCCAGGAAGTCAAATGACGATGGCGTTTTCTACTTCAGCCCACTCACACCTGCATCTTCTCCCCAGCAAGGGGCTTGCCAGGAAGGACCCAAATCTCTAGCAGTCTCATCTGCAGTCTCATCAAGGAGGCCTGCGTCCTGTCCCACTTCCAGGGACAAGGACGATCCCTCTGCCATTCCTGTCTGTGGAAAAAGAGGTAGGCCAAGGAGCCGCAGCTGCTGGTCTTCCTGCCTCGAGGGTACGAAATCCTGATTGTACAGGAGGGAAGCATCACCTGAGATGGGGCCTGCCTGGTCTTCCAGAGAAGGGGGCACAGGTGACACTCCAGCCTACCCCACCCCCAACCATAACCCTGTCATCAAAGCACCTAGGTTTTTGTCGGTTTACACAGAGCTCTGGGGCTTTGCAAGTATGAAAGCAACTGCCTTTAAAGATCTCCCTGACTAGAGATCTGGGGAGCAGAGGCCATACATCAGCCCATTTAGTGGCTGTGCAACCATCAGCAAGTTACTCAACCACTCTGAACCTGGCATAAAACAGCAATCTGAACAGTGTCTGCCTTGCGGTCTGGGCGTGAGGGTTAAAGGAGGCCCACTAAGTATTTCAGCCTCTGCCTGGCTCATGGTGAGTTCTCAATAAGCATGGAAAGCCACTGATGGCATACAATATTTTCTTTAAACGAACGTTTGCCCTTTCTAGTGTCTGAAGCAGATGAGCTGTCAATCCTAGAGTACAAAAGGCAGAGAAGCTTTATTTCTTTTACTAAGTTGAAAAAATTCCCAGTGTTTAAATTGCTTGAGTCCGAGAAAAGAAGCCACAGTTCTGAACGTGCTCTGTCCTCATCCACCTGAGGCGACACTGGTCACCACAGCCCCAGGGGCCCCAGAAGCCAATGAGCCATGACAATAAAACGCATTGCCTCCCCGCTCCAAAAGAAGGGTTCACAGGAAGCTCTGTGAGGTGGTGAAGCCACTGCTGTTCTGTGGACCACGTGTTTGCACCTCCCCACGACTCCACCCTCCTCTCATAGGTACCTGAGGTCTGGGGGCACTAGGTTAGCTACGATACATTTAATAAGACATTTGCCTTTGCCTTGAGTCTTCAGGGAGAGAAAGAAGAACTGTCTCTTGCTACGGTGAGGACCACCAAGCTGGAGAGATCATTCTGCCAAGTTCCCCATTCTCTGGCTTCAGCACAACAGCTCGTGTGATGTCTCCCTCCAGCCATATGTATTCACGGAGAAAAAACAAAAACAAAAACAAAACCTGGCTCAGGAATCTGGAGACCAGGATTAGGTCAACTGTCACTACTGGTATGCCGTATATTGTCAGGCAACTGACATCACCTCTCTGATCTCCAGCTTCCACACTCTAAGGAAAGATCTTCGTTCCAGGTCCTACTCCTTTTAGGACATGTGAGATGTCCAAATGCCAAATGAGATAACTTAAGAGCAAGAGCATGTTGACAAGTGAAAAGCACTGTGTGCAAATATAAGGCGCTATTATCTTCATTATAAACCAACAAATCTATGGTGATCACTTGGCAGGAAGGATGTAAAGAAATAATTTGAGGACAGAATTATTATTCGTTGCAGGACTATTTGTGTAATGTTGTCAATGACAGCTCTTGGCCCCATCCTCTGACTCAAAAGCCTTATTCTGTGGCCCCTACATGTACCTTCGTTTTCATTGTTCAATTACAAACACCAAAATGAGGTGCAGGTGATGCCCTTGGCAATTGTCTGGTTTCTACTGAGAAGTTCTTGCTTCCTAAGCATTGTTTCATTTTATGTTTGGGGAATGACAAGGCTTTCCCCTGACACCACAGATAGAAAACACTGTTTAATGAATTCTATGTTAAATTGAGTAATAAATAACCAAGAAAGACAGCCGACCAAGTAAGAACTCTTCGATAGGAAGAGTTAAGAGAATTGTGATCCACTCACCCCCACCAAAGACAAGTATCCAGGAGCGAATCAGAATATTCTTTTGGTTCTAATGAAGGACAAAAGCTACCTAGCGTATTGTATTTTAAAGCGAGAAGTATTAAAATCATCAACAATTTTTAAACCGAAGTATGAAACGTCCTTCTATTCAATTAACAAGAAGAACATACGAATTCTTTCCCATGGGCGTTTCAGGGATACTAATAGTTACAGGGCAGTGGTGGGAGGGGGCGAGGAAAAGTAAAGGAGACAGATGAATAAATACACGGGCAGAGAAAACAAGAGTGATAGAAAAGAGAAGTGAGTAAGAAGACATCTCAGAGGCAGAGAAGAAGAGAAAACCAGACATAGGTAGGCAGAAAACAGTCGACCAACCAAAGGACAACAATAAAATGAGAAATAAAGTGTAACTGTCATAAAGTGACCCCTAATTTGGAAGATTATCACTAAAAGCTTTTAAAACTACGTTACATATGTACAAGTACAGGAGTTAAAGGGTATGTAACCTCTCGCTAACTGCTTCCTTACTGAGGTAACATCACGTCAAGACTCCCTCCAGCGCAGGCGCCAGCAGCCCCGCACCCCTGCCCAGAACAGCACACCACGTTATTTTTCAACAGAAAACGTTTGATGTCTGCCAAGGTCAGCATTTCCCTCAGGCCTGCCACTTACCAAGGCAATTTCCTCACCTGTAGAGTTCTCAGCATGGGGATGAACACGGTACCCACCCCATCGCAGGAATGTATGGATTACAGGTAACAGAGGGAGGGCACTTGGTACCAAACGCTGCACTTTGTGAATCCTTAATCAACGTACCATTTGTCATCAGCTGGGGTTACAGAGGGAGACTAGCATGATTGTGTGTATAAACAAAAACATGTGGAAATTTTATAACATCCTCTGAAAGGTCTTTCTTTATTAGGTTAAAGGTATGCTACTCAGCACCATGCTCTTTTCATGCCCAAAGAAAGTTCTCCAGTCTCTATCAAAAACCTACACACTGCATCTTCTGCCTGCCCCTGGGCTTCCACATGGAGCCCTCCATCTCAGGGGGCCCCCCCTCCCCAGGAGTCTTCCTTAGAAAGCCCAGCCTGGAATCTAATTTTAAAGCATTCCCCTTACTTTGGGTCATGGTTGGGCCCACGGTTCAACCAGAATCATTTGTTTCCTTCCTTCATTTCCCTCACAAAGGAGTCCTTTCATCTGGAACCCTGAGGCATGGCTCCTTTGAAGATATGGTCTTCCAGCATTACTTTCTTGTTCAGCCTACCTCACCAAAGAATGAAGGCACATTTCAGGAAATGACAGAAAATGCACATCCTTCTCTCCCTAGTGTCCTACTCAGGAATGTGGCCTCCCTCAAAAGTAAGCACAAGCAAGCCATAGATCCACACCCAGCCAGAGCCTAGCACATTGTAAGTGCTCAGATGAATGTGAACTGGAGGAAGGATCATGTCTCCCTTCACGGCTTTGCCTCCAGCAGTCCGTTCCTTTAGAACACCTGTTCTTCTCCCCTCAACCTAGTGAAACCCTGCTGGTACTTCATATTAAAGATACGCTCACTTGGAAGGAAAGATGTACCAAATGTCTACCCTCTCCATTTGCTTTAAGCAGCATGGTGGGCCTGATGACGTGAAATGACTTGAGGACACTTAGTCCCAGACCTTAGGATCTCTTACACAGTCAATATTGATAGCTTAGTCCTGAGCAACTCTATGCCTTTCTAACCCCAGAGTTCCACTGGGATGAAAATGGCTTTCATATTTCTCTCCGACAGACTTTGAATTAGACAACCAAGGAAAGCTGACTTACACCAAGATGGACCTACGAGACCCCATTAGGCTCTCATCCACTCATTCAACATTCATTGGCTCAGCACCTACTCTGCTCCAGGGACTAGATGCGAAGGATACAGCAGTGGTCCAAGGTGAGACAAAATCCTGCTTTTATGGAGCTAGTAAGTCTCCTAGTGGGGATGGGAGAAGACACATAATAAATAAAATGAATAAGCAGAGTATATACTATATTAGAAAATTATGAGCGTGATAAAAAAGAGAAAACAGGAAACAGGAGTAATTTAAAATAGGGAGAAATTTGCTTTAAAAAAATGATGGAAAGATACAGAAAATACAAAGAAAGCTCCTTCAGGAAAAGGGTGACACTTAATGCTAATTTGCTATGTAACTTGGGCACGTTCCCTGCTCCCCACCAAGCGCCAGTCCCCTTCCGTGCAGAACTCCCTATGCTGCCTTCTAGCACTGACGCAGCACTTCTTTAAACAACAGACAACAATTTGTTTATTTTATTTATTTATTTGAGAGAGAGAGACAGAGTGACAAGTGGGGGAGGGGAGGGCAGAAGGAGAAGGCAATCACTCATTCACTTGTGATCTTATTTTCTTCAACTGTCAACTTAGAAACAACTTTAAATCCAGGGCTTCCTTCCCCTCAGGTACCCTCGACACACCCTCCTGATAGGCACAAACCCCTACAAAGGGTCCTAAAGTGGGACTCTGAGAGCAAGGACGCCGGGCAACCCACCTTCAAACACCTGCTTCTCCCGGAACCACACAGTGAGCACAAAGGGCTGGAGTTCAATTAAGTTAGACCTGCCCTAATGAGGTGGTACCCAACAAAGGCTTTCCTATTTGTGGACCTTTTATTCCCTCCTTATTTCCCATGAAGCTGACACGAGCCTCAGGAGAAGGCCATTTATCTAAGAAAAGTCATCTTGGGGGCACCTGGGTGGCTCAGTGGGTTAAGCCGCTGCCTTCGGCTCAGGTCATGATCTCAGGGTCCTGGGATCAAGTCCCACATTGGGCTCTCTGCTCAGCAGGGAGCCTGCTTCCCTCTCTCTCTCTCTCTCTCTGCCTGCCTCTCTGCCTACTTGTGATCTATCTCTGTCAAATAAATAAATAAAATTAAAAAAAAAAAAAAAAAGAAAAGTCATCTTGGGACCATCCAAAGAAAGAAACCCATCCAACAAGCACTCACCACATCTGATTAAAAGCTCCCTTCGGGGTGATTCCTTTGTGTCTCAGAGTCAGCGTTCTGACTGCCAAAGAAGCAAGGGTGTGCAGGCTGGGGAGGGTCTGGAGGATCCGGGAACAGCCACTGGCCCCCCTGCCATGACTGATGAGAGCTGATCTTCATTAGAATCCTATGTGCCAGAAAGTTCTACGTGTCCTGTATGTATCAGCTTAACTCCTAATCCAATAAAGTAGGTGTTATTCCCATTCTAGAGATGAGGCGCCTGGGTGGCTCAGTGGGTTAAAGCCTCTGCCTTCGGCTCAGGTCATGATCCCAGGGTCCTGGGATCAAGCCCCGCATTGGGCTCTCTGCTCAGCAGGGAGCCTGCTTCTCAACCCTCTCTCTCTCTGCCTGCCTCTCTGCCTACTTGTGATCTCTGTCTGTCAAATAAATAAATAAAATCTTTAAAAAAAAAAAAAAAGACATAGCAAAGCAGCTTGTCCAAGGTCACCAAGTTTGTAAATGGGAGACAAGTGCCCAGACCCTGCATTTACCCACTAATAACTACAGATCAGCACTATCAAAAGAAAGATAATACATGCTATATATGTAATTTTAAATTTCGTAGGAGGTACATATTTTTGATGCTTAACCGACTTACTTACAACCAAAAACCGATTTAAAGGCAGTAATATTCCAAGTGGGGGAAGAAATCTTCAAATTGCTTTCATCTGAGGCTCAGATACATCGATTTTCTTGTACATTTTCCTTTAGGAAAGTGTATTTCTTGTACATTTCCTTTAGTGTTGGCTGCCATTTCCCCCTCTCTTCCTTCTTCGGAAGCCTTGATCCTGTTCTAGGATATAGGGAACTCCCCACAAGAGATCGTGGCCTCACTTCTGGGTAGACCTAGTTAGTCTGAGCCAACCGGGTGGTCTCATTCCTTTGTCCACAATCAGTTTAGGATGACATCTGACCCTTAAGATAAATAGAGAAGTGTCCTGGGGACTTCTGGAAAAATGATTAAGACTCCTGAGAAAGAGACATAGAAGAGATGGTTCCTTTCCATTCAGACTTTTTTTTTTTTTTTTTTTGCTTTTTGCTTTAATTGGGGTAAAATACACATAATGTAAGACCTATCATTCTAACCACTTTTAAGTAAGAATTGAGTGGCTTCAGTACATTCACACTGTACAGTCCCCATCACTATCCATTTAAGAAGCACATTTTTAAAAAGAAACAGGTGACATTAATTTTAATAAGGAAGTTTATTCAACCTAAATTAGGTTCTGGATAAATCGTCTAAAATGTTATCAAGATGCAATCCATACAAAAATCATTAAGTATTCATGATATTTCGCCATCTTTCTTTTCACACTAGATTTTATACTTCCAGCCCATGTCAGTTTGGACCGGCCAAGTTTCAAGGGCTCAACAGCCATCTGAGGTTCCTGGCTCCCATGTCAGACAGCCCAGGACTGGAGCTTCTCAAGCCTAGGCATTCTTGGCCAGCCCATGGGCCTCCCCTGGGGACAGCAGCAAGCCACCTGCTGATGAGAGCTACGTGCCCCCACACAAGCCCTCTGGAGCAGCCTGTGATTCACGGCAGGGCCCTACACAGTGTCTAACTGTCATGGTTCTAGATCCACATCTCTAACGTCCCCACTCTGGGGATGTCCATCATCATGCTCACAGACAGCAGAAGCTTGGGGGCCTATAGGAGAGCTTTTCTTAATCAGACAAATCTTGTGCCTCTAACTGCCCACCTGTGGGTCCACGTCCACACTGAGAGAGTGACCTCAGCCACGGAAGCACCGACAACACTTATGTAGCCACTCAGGCATTCCTGCATGGAGCCAATAATAAGTAAACACATGCCTACGTGGAAAGAGACAGGAGTGTGCGCAAGGGGCTGAAGTAAGTCGCGGTTGCCATGGAAACCAGCCAGGCTCTCTCCAGACTGTTCCCTGAAGCCTTGATCACTTAGTGGCTAATGAAGCCCAGTGGACATTGTCCTGTACCTACAGAAGCCTTCCAAATGGGCCCATTATGGCGAAAGCAGATCAAAAAGCAAATGGTTAAGTACTTTTTCCATCCATCGTCACATTCACTTCTTGTCCTCAGCATGACCCAGAGGAGATCGAAATAAAACCACCTTTGCCTCAGAGAGAAATGGCAGAAGGCCATCAAGGAGTGACAAAAGGGGTGAGGTGGCCCCAAAAAGGGAAGCAATGAAACTGTGCCTCCTGTCTACCATAGAAAATGCTTGACAGGACAAATGGTTATGGCCTCGGCGATTTACTACCTGCCCAACCTGACATGGAACTCACCCTGTATGGCAAATCCCTGGTTTGAGTTGTTCTTCCTAGAGCCATGTCTTCGGGATCTTCCAGTTCATTCCTTCACACCATCACTCCTTCCTTCACTCATCTTTTTTTTTTTTTTAAGTTATTAAATTATAATTAACATACAGTGTTATATTAGTTTCAGGTATACAAGATGATGACTCAACAAGTCTACACACATCTCAGCACTCATGAAGATAAGTGAACTCATAATCCTCTTCACCTATTTCACCATCCCTAACTCCCTCACCCTCTGCGAGCAACCTTCAGTTTGTTCTGGTGTTTTGTCTCTTTTTCTTCTTTTTTTGTTACTTAAATTCCACATATGAGTGAAATCATATGGTATTTGTATTTCTCTGACTTATTTCACTTAACACTACATCCTCTAGGTCCATCCATGTTGTTGTGAATGGCAAAATCTCCTTTTTTATGGCCAAATAATAGTCCATATGGGTATGTATAAGTATATATACATATCATGTCTTCTTTATCCATCCGTCTATCAGTGGACACATGAGTTGCTTCCGCATCTTGGTTATTGTAAATAATGTTGCACTAAACATGTGGGTGCATTTGTCTTTCTGAATTAGTGTCTTCGTTTGCTTTGCGTAAACACCCAGTAGAGAAACTATGGGATCATACGTAATTCCATTTTTAATTTTTTGAGGAACCTCCATTCTGTTTCCCACAGTGGCTACGTCAGTTTGCATTCCCAACAACAAGGCATCAGGGTTCCTTTATCTCCACATCCTCGCCAACACCTGTTGTTTGCTGTGTTCTTCATTTCAGGCATTCTTCCTTCGCTTGTTCTTGAACAAGAAGCACCATGATACAGCGGAAAGAGCTTAAGCCACCGAGTCAGGGGAACCTAGGTTTAAATTCCAATTCTGGGGGCAGCTGGGTAGTTCAGTCAGTTAAGCATCTGACTCTTGGTTTCAGCTCAGGTCATGATTGCGGGGCCACGAGATCAAGCCCCGTGTCCAGCTCTGCCCTCAGCAGGGATTCTCTGCTTGGGATTCTCTCCCTCTGCCCTTTCCCTCCCTCACTCTCTCTTTCTCTAAAATAAAATAAATAAATAAATCTTTTTTAAAAATTCAAATTCTGAATCTTAGTGGATCTGCGGTCTTGCCTAAGTTACTAAGAAAATCTCTGTGCCTTGGTTTTCTCATCCTTCAGATGGGGGTGAGATCAGAATAAGGGATGCTACTCATCTTCCATACAGCTAGAGCCAAATGTTTAGTCACAGACTTACATCTCTGTCCTTTCCCTTAGACCGTGAGCTCCTTGAATATTGAAACTGGATGTCATCCCACTTGGACCATTAGCAACTACTGAGCACAGACCCTAGTACTTCCAGATACTCAATAATTTCAGCTGAATGAACAACTGACAAAGTGCTTTCACATGTATATATTCTCTCTCTCCCTTTCTCCCTCTCTCTCCCTCTCTCTCTCTCTCTCTCTTAAATTTCATTGTCACAGCAATCTGGTTCAGGATTATCTTAGCTCAGTATAAGAGACAAAGGGATTATAATATTAAAATACAAATTTCCTGTTCTCAAGAAATCTGAAACTTTATTATATTTATTTAACAAACAATTTATATAATATTTAGCCTGTGCCAGCTACTGTTCTGAGCACTTTACAAATATTAGCTTATTTCGTCCTCATAATATCCCTTGGAGGCAGGTACTACTGCTGGCTCCTGTCATGGGCCCTAGGTCACACAAGTACCTGGCAAAGCAGGAGTCAAACTCAGCCAGGCTGGCTCTAGAGCCAGTGCCCTGAGCCATTCAGCCAGGGCCTTTGATAGGACACAGAGGTCACCTGCACGAGTATAAGTGAACAGTGAACAAGAGTGCTGGGTTACATGGGAGGGAGGACCCTGCACCGCACCTTAAGGGTGAGCAGGATTTGAACTCACGGAGTGTGTGGAGAAGACTGGGGGCCAGAGGATGGTAAGCCCTGACCCTCTGCATAAAGAGTCTGGGCTTGAGGACGTGGGAAGCTACTGAAGGTCCCTGATCCATGGAGGGACCAAAGCAAAGCTGGCTTTAAGGAGGCACATGGCATCTGGCAGTGGCATGCAAGGTGGGCCAAAGGGAAGGGATGGGACAACTGGGGAGAGTAATACAGCAGTTGCTATGAATGGAGGAAGGAGGAGGTGACAAGGCCTCAGCCAGGACAATGGAGGCAGCAGCACGGAGGCAAATTCAAGGATTCTGCTACTGCCAGGATGCAAGATGTCTGTATCAGTTTCCCACCACGCAAGCACTCAAATCAGAAACGAGTTCCAGGGAGCACTCACGGGGTACGTTCTTAGCCACCCAGCCCGGCACCTGGGCTCCCTGGAGCACTGCCTCCTAAAGAAGGTGAAACGTGCATGGAAATGGAAGGGACAGCTTTTACAGTTGTGCACGGCTGGCTGCTGAAGACACCATTCAAATCCCAGCCACCCTAAACATGAAAGTTTGCCTGGTATGTGCAACCACAGTCCTGTTTGTTACATGGCTCTATCCATCCCAACCCCAGAATCCCAACCCAGCCTGGGTCTCTCCGCTAATGGAGTTTTCTACAACCATCCCCATTAGCCTGGAAGAAGAGAAGCAAGAACCAAGGGATGGACAATGAGGTTGGAAGTGAGTTATGGCCCAAGAACACGATTTATCAGCCTTCTTCCGAGTTTTACCAATTGTCCAAAATCCTATATCTGGCCCCAGTTTTGCATAAATTCTCAGGGAAGGTTCTGTCTGGCATCAGAATGAAATAGATGTCAAGGTGCGGGCACAACAGAAGACTCATAAAACTGGTAAAGAGAACTTGGCTTTGACAAAAGTCAGAGTTTTCCTTATTATTTATCTATCATATTTGAAGCCTTGGAATCCCATTTTCATCTTAATGGAGGCAATAAAATCTTAGCAAACTTTTATGGCTCCCAGGATAAAAGCCCAGGACTCTACCCTTGCTCCCATCCAGCCACTCTTGCAAACTTTTGAATTCAAGTCAGGGCAGACACTGCTCTTGGTCTGAGGCAAAATGTATTTATCTTTGTAAGCACAACCATTAAGATGTGAGCATGAATATCTGAGAGGTGAATCATTAAAGAAGAAAACAGGAAGAAACAGGAGGTGAGGCTTCTGAAGACTTAGAGGGAAGGATGACGCATGAGCCCCCACAAAAAAAGCGTTTCATAGAGTGTCGGGGAGCAGGGCGGGGGAGAGGCATCTGGAGAGTGGAACCCGGGAGTGGGCAAAGGGCAAAGCTCCGCAGTGGAAAAGGCTGTGACGTGACCCGCGTGTGCTACATGCTTAAGGGAGGTTTTGAGAGGGGACCTTACAAATGGGAAAATGGTGCTAGCATTTGTTTGTCTGTAGAATCACCGTGGACCTGAAATCCAGCCCCTTTGTTTCTCCAAACACTAAAGCAAGTCTCCAGATATAAATAAAAAGCTGAAATCAGGCTACAACATGAGAAGGAAGGAAGGATGGAAGGAAGGAAAGAATGGAAAGGAAAGAAAAAGGCAGCTCTAAAAGGAAGCTGATAACTTTCTGCTCCTCTGGGACCTAACCTATGGAGCTGGGGTATCCAATGCTAGAGAGTCAGGAAACGTCGGCTCTTGTCCATATCCTGCTTGGGACTGACTACGTGACCTTGGACAAGCCGCCTCACTTTACTTACACGTGCAGTGAGGGAGAATGACCTAGAAGAGAGACACCTAGGGCATCACAGGGCATAAATCACACCAGCAGTGTCCCCCTTTCAAGCCGCTGTTCGTGACAGGAATCACTAATCAATCATAACAGTCTGGAAAGCGGAGCCCCAGTTCGTCTTTGCTGCCGAGCCTTGAATCTTCAGCAAAGCATTCTTGGAACCACTACCAATTAATCAGAGAGGGCCCAGGAGATGACACGTTCACCAGTCCCTGGACCAGATCTCTTCTAATCCTTGAACACCAAAGCCGTAGAACGCTACGTGTCACATGTATTCTCATTACAAATCCCCTTAACTAAGTTCTAACTCTCTCCCTCTCTGTGGCCTTTTCCCAAGTCTTTAGCAGCCCAGGCTATGAAGAAAACGCCAATGTTGAGGCCCTCACTGCATGTCTGAAGCTCTGAAAGTGACCTTGAGCATTTTCCTTGAGCCTCTTTACCTTGGGTTCCCCCAATTCTGCTAGAAAGTACCTCCTGGGGACAATGTCCGCTCCACCCTCTTAAAGAGTTCATCCAGGTAAAGAATGCTATTTCTTTTCCAGTGCTTTGCAATCATGGAACAGAAGACAGCCTAGGGAAGTTCAAAGACATTTAATTATTACTGTTGGTTCTTTTGAAAATTATTAAAGAGCCTGAAATTAGAAATTCAGATTTTCTCCAGATCGCTAAGAACAAACAGCTCACTTATAAATGGCTTAGTGCATCTGTTTCATGTACACAAAATTATCTTTCAGGAAAGTGGATTGTTTTTCATGTCATTTTGCATATCTAAAATATAACACCTATGGCAAAAGGAGAGGAATTAGAGGTCTGACAAAATCTACTGCAAAAATAATTAGCACTAGAGGCTGTGTCTGAGAGTTAAATGAAAGAGAATCTCGTTTCTTATTTATCTCTGGTCTCTCTATCTGGAGCTCTCCATCATACCCCAGGGAAGAGGAATTGCATCTCTGATGCCTGGAAGGATGGCTTGCCTCGTTGCCTCCACAAGGTGTGTCTGCTGGCAATGACCCTGAGCCCCCAGCCTGGCAACTCACTCGGGGCCAGGGTGCTATTGAAACTTGCTTTAGCCCTGAAACTTTCTGGGGAAACAACCAGATACACCCATTGGTTTGCAAAAGTGGGCACTGGTCACAGGAACAGTGACACTTAGTCTTTACTCCCTAGGATCCAGACAGTCTTTGCTTAAATCAGGTTCATTAAATGGAGAACACTGGAGTCAACTGAGGGTTTGCTGTGGTGTGTGTGTGTGTGTGTGTGTGTGTGTGTGTGTGTGTGTGTGTGTGTGTTTAAGCTCATCAAAGTTCACCCAAAATGAAGCTTCACTTGGGGAACTTTCACGACGCCCAATCCACCGATCACCCACCCACAGCGTTTGCACCCTTGCTGGGAATGTAGGGTTCGCCTAGCAGCTCCCGCCAGTCTCTGGGGTATGCCACCTTGCTCCTGAGATTTAAAAAAATGACTTTCATGACAGTGAGGCTTCCTCACTGCTCAACCCCTCTCGGGTACCTCTGTCGCTCACCATTTTAAATAAATGTGCCTCTTTTTTAAAGATTTTATTTATTTATTAGAGAGAGAGAGATTGTGAGCAGAGGTGGAAGGGTAGAGGGGAGAAGTTGGAGAGCCCGAAGGCTGACTGAGCCGAAGGCAGACACTTAACCAACTGAGCCACCAGGCACCCAATGTGCCTCCTCCTAGATGTTTACAGGTACCGCTTCTACCTCCAGAAGAGGAATGGGCTTCCAGGAACATGTGAGTTACTTCAATAGCACTTCTGTCACAGCAAAGGACAGAAGCTGTATGTCACTCAAGGTCTCCCCAAACAGAGTCAGGAAGAAGACTTCTCTTAAAGTCAGTGTTGGTGCTAGTGTGGTTACCGAGTCGTAACACGATCCCCTTGGAGGATTCCGACTGTTTAAAGATAAGTCAAGGAGGATCCAAGATTGAAATGGTTTAAAAGAAGCCCACTTCCCCTGGGAGAACCTGGCCTTGGGGAGGCAACCTCTCCTCTCAGGACATCCTTGCTCTAGCCCAGCTCCACAGTCACAGGTCCTGCTCCCTCTGCTAGATGCTTTCCTTTCTGCATATTGAGATCTGCCTAAAAAGGAATCTGAGAGGAAAAGAATCTTAGGGGAGTGTGAGGCAGAGGCCCTCTCACACAGGGAGAGTTTTAGATGTTATTTGAAATGAAACAAGAAGTCAGGGGAGGGTCCAACAGGGACTCCCTGTCCGATCTCCTGCTTCTCCTCAGTTGCTCCAGAAGATGAGAAAAAGATTACTCTTCTTTTTCCTGTTGTAGCTCTCCCAGCGTCCAGCACATTGCGAAGAACACACGGGTCAGAGGTAAACCCTCACTGTCTTTATGGACTGAAGGATGGTAGGGGGAATGAGAAAACACAGACACATTTGCGGCCACAAGGGAACACACTATTGCTATGCTCTTGTTTCATTCATAGAGACACCAAGACCTTGAAAGAGAACTGACTTGTCCAAGGTCACCAGGAAGTTACAACGGAGCCAGGATAGGAACCCAGTTAGTTTTCAGCTGACCACAGTTCCTCAGATGAAAGAAAGTGGTCGTCACCTCTACTTTTATTTCCCAAATTGATCTCGAACACTGTCACTAATCCCCAAGGCCCAGAGAGATATGCTGCATGAACGTGGGTGAGCAAACGGTTTTCTTTTTTTCAGATGCTCTATGCTTTCTTCCTGGACAGGTCTAAGGTCCAAGAAACCAAGTTGCCCACCTCATGGCTCAGAGGGAGATGATAACCTTAAGGCAGCTTCCCCAGGAGCCCACGCAGGTGCCTGTGCAATTAGGCAGCTCCTGAAAACAACCCTTTTCCTTTGCAGGAAGCTATTTTCCACCCCTAGAGCACAATCCCAGGTAGAGGGTTCCGTGAATGCCCAGCTGATATAATTACCTCCAGAGATATCTAACATGACACACCGGGAGAATGTTCTGGATACCTCCCAGTGGGATTCCAAACCCCACGCCTTCCTGAGCAAGTCAGGGTTCAGAGGCTAATGGAACTAGCAGGCACATGTGGCAGCCAGGGAGCCAGCAGAGTGCCCTCTGAAATGCCATCCTTTTGCAATTCGGCCTCTGTTTCAAGCTTTTTTTTTTTTTTTTTTAAGATTTATTTATTTATTTAACAGAGATCACAAGTAAGCAGAGAGGCAGGCAGAGAGGGTGGAGGGGAAGCAGGCTCCCTGCTGAGCAGAGAGCCCGACGTGGGGCTCGATCCCAGGACCCCGGGATCATGATCTGAGCCAAAGTCAGAGGCTTTAACCCACTGAGCCACCCAGGCACCCCTCAAGATATTTTTAATGTAAGCATAGCCCAAATTGAAGAGAAGGTGGTGTAGGAACACGGTCTTTTCTTCTCCCTTTTTCAATGAGCTGCTCCCTGTTTCCCTTAAGACTGTCACTTCACCAGACCTATACCCCTGGGACTAATAATACATTATATGTTTATTAAAAAAATTTTTAAAGTTAAAAAAAAAAAAAAAGACTGTCACTTCACCAAGAGCCACCAAAAGGAAAGAAGCTTAAAACAGAGATGGGGGAAAAGGTCAAAATGCAGCCTCTCTGCTGAGGCAGGCTGGGGACAGACCTAGGAAGGTGAGGGTTTCTCGACCCATCAGAGCAATCTGCTGGACCCTGGGTTCTCCAAAGACCTGTGTATCGAGTTTCTGGATTCCCCTGCGTCCAACAAACACGGAAGGCCCAGAGGTCTGCTTGCCTGGAGAGGAGGCACATAGAGCTGACAGTTAAGCGCACCCAAGCCCTAGAGAAAGACCTGGGTCCCAGCAGGCTTGGGAACTAGGAACCAAGCTTCCATTCAAACAGGTCCCGGGCTTCCGGGCGTTGTCGTGATCTTCTATACCAGCACCGGCCAACTGTATGAACTAAAATTAACTGGATGAGCAAAAACATGGGCCTGCTGCTTAAAAGGCCTGAGCGCATTTAATGGAGTTTCCGAGTGGCCTAATTCCTTAAGAAAGACAGACAAGCAAATGTCCTGCCCTAGTTCCCTCACTACTCAAACGCTAGAGAACATTTTTTGCAATAAAATTTTTAGGGCAAATGGTGGATTTCTGTTGTTGTCATTCCCCTGAAGTAGCTGTTTTTCTGGAAAAGACCTCATTCTGGACCCAGACCCTAAAAATGGGGCTTCTAGTGCACCAAATCGGGATGTTTGGGGCCTACAGGCACGAGTCAGTCTGCCTCTTCCTAAACATAGCCTAGTAAACTAAACTTGGAAGCATCAGCTTGTGTGTGGTCCCGAGTGTGACTCTGTAAGCACGTGCCCCCAGCAATGACAACGGCTGGCGACTTTGTCATCCACGTCATCCCTATTTTTGAGTATCCCTGCTAAACAAACTTCTACACAGCTGAAATGGAGGCTCTATGAAGAGTTTCACTCCACCAGGGCATTTTTCTGGCAAACAGGGGTGGCTAAAGCATGGGTGTCCTCCAAAGGCCCTGGGGGAAAAGCCAAGTGAGAAAACTCTCCCAGCACAGGATGGTGGGCCCCAAATACAACCATTCCATTTCCTCCAAAGCCTCCAGGGGGTGCCAGCTTTTACTGGATGGGAAAGAAGTTAGTCATGAAACACATTTGCTCAGGCCCCTCGGGGCCAGCGACAGGCATACACAGGATGTATGACCAGGACTGAAAAAGTCGGGCTCCCAGGCCTGTCCCAGGATGGATGGAGAGGTCATGGGCTCTGATTTATGACCAAAGTACTTCAAAAATCTTGCCACCTAGAGCATTGTAGCAAAATGTAGGCATACCATTTGCACTTTCAACATTCTGAATGATTTCACTTTGCAGATTTTGCTAGAAGAACTAACATGTGTCCAGTGCCTTAAATAACATCTGACACCTAGTAGATCTTCCAGGAATGTCTGAAAGAATGAATGAATAGCTCCAGGGAGGTGCCTTGCATGTACAGCAGAATATGTGTCCTCTTCTGGTGACAGGACACGTTCCTGCATCCTTCCAACAGGTTTGTGGTGCTGCCCACCAAAATGAATGTTGAAGACATCTCCCTGTATACTGGAGATGACATGTTCTCTGAAATCGGCTCTGTCAATCTCATCCCATACCCAGGAAGGATTGCACAGGGGGACCACAGTGAGTGCACTTGACCCTTTTCCTGTAAGACCGTTTGTCATCCTGCTAAGGCACTTCCTATGACACACGCTCCTGGGATGCATGGCTCCCAGGGTGAGCCCAGTCTGCACTGCAGCCCCCAGCCAGCTCCAGGAGGCTACATGAAGTGAGAATTTCCTGGCTGACTTGACATTGGTGAGTCAGGCTGGCATGAGCCAGCTTCAGAAATGACAGGGCCTGAATTGTGTGCATGGAGCAAACATCATCAGCTGGCTGGATCCAAACCAAGGCCTGCTTGGGACATTCAAGAGCCCTTTCAAATGGCCATGCCCAGAGCTGGTTCGGCACTCTGAGCGGACATCTGAGTGTGGTGAGGTCCAAGGGCTGCTCCAACTCTGCTGCAGGAAAAGGATTTATTCTCCACTCCCCCCACAGCAGCCCATTTCCTCCGAGACATGTCATTGGGGTCACACAACAAGGGCAAAGTGATAATAGCTAATGCTTAGTAAGCATTCAACCTGTAATAGCCATCTAAACATCCTATATACACAGATGCATCAAATCCTTACAAGATTAAGAAACAGGGACTATTACTGTGGCCACTGGACCGATGAGGAAACTGAGGCACCAAAACTGAAGCCACTCATGCAGGGTCAAAGCCCTAGAGAAGGGCCAGCTGGGACTCAGCAGAAGGG
This sequence comes from Lontra canadensis, assembly GCF_010015895.1. Lineage (NCBI taxonomy): Eukaryota > Metazoa > Chordata > Mammalia > Carnivora > Mustelidae > Lontra > Lontra canadensis. The sequence goes on along the minus strand of NW_022630997.1, from coordinate 38,946,257 downwards.
CTGCAGAGGGTGGGTCCCTAAGCACCCTACGGGACCATGCATAACAGCCCCCAGCCTCCTTTCCTGAGGATGCATGTCCCAGGGTGGGAGGGAAAGCAGGAGCTGGACATGCTGGGAGGCTGAGTGTTCTACCTATCCTCCTTGTTGGTTCCAACCCAATGAGAAAAAGACACAAGGAGCCAGATGGAGAACAAGAGAGTAGGAGCTCCCATCAGAGAACGCTGGCTCAGAGAAGGGCAGGTGTCCTGTCTCCCAGCCCATACCCAGAACCTGCAACAGGAAGAACAGAAGCAAGGGTGACCGGCACAGGAGAGCCCTGCGATGCCCTACCTTACTGATCAGGCATCTGCCGGGCACTACATTCAATTCCGTGTGCCGGGGAACACCAGTGAAGGCACATGGATGAGACAGATGGACAAATGGATGTCGATGAACGAATGAACAGACAGATAAGGTGGGAGGACAACACAAGCACCCACTCCCCCCGGAAACCCTGGAGGAGAGAGGCAATGGGGCACAAGCACGGGCCACCAAGCCCAGAAGCCCCTGGGGGTCAGAGACAAACAGCCAGGCTGAAGCAGCCTGCTCCTGTGCCAGGAGGCTTTTCCTCACCCCATGAGCTATCCGAGGATTCATTTCTGAAACTCTCCTTCATTTTCACAGGGAGGCCAGAGAAGCCAACACACCAGCTAGTAAAATTAACAGCTGCTCCTTACAGAAGGCGCTGGGGAGGCTGGCTCACAGAGCACGTGGCCTGTAGACCAGCAGTGCAGACAAGCAGCTGGTGTGGCCAAGATGCGGGGCCTGCAGGCCTGAGCCGGGCATGTCCTCCGTGGCAGGGACTGGACTCTGGCTGCTGGGCAGGGCCCGGGGTAGGCTGAAAGCAGGAGATGCAGGCAGGTGGAGATAAACGGAGTGACCTTGCTGCAGAATTCCCAGATGCATGCCACTGACCTTGGGAAAGGGAGACCCATTAACTGAGCCAGCTGGAAACCTGCTGCTGAACTTGGGGAGGCCACCTGGCTCTGTCCTTTGTCTCCCCACCTCTGTGACATCATTTGGTCAAGGTTGCGGTCCCCTGCCAAAGGGGCTAGATGGTACACCTTATTCATGAACTTGTGCTGTGGGGAACGGTGGGGCAAATCCCGCTCGCTGCTTAGAAACACTGATAGTCATGGAGCAGCGGGGGAATTTAATGATTTAGTTCGGGGGCTGGCAAACGTCTTCTGTACAGGGCCAGACAGGAACTATTTTAGGCTGGTGGGTATTTTGGACTCTGTGGATACTACTCAATTCTGCATTGCAGTTCAGGACAAAAGCAGGCATAGACAATATGTAAATGAGTGAGCATGGCTGTGTCCCAATAAAGCTTTGTTTATGAACACTGAAATTTGAATTTCATATAACTCCACATGTCACAAGATATTCTTTTGATTTTTTTTTTTTAAACACCATTAAAAATGTTAAAACCATCCTTAGCTTGCGAGCTTGGGAGCCAAACAGGCAGTGAGCTAGATTTGGACCACAGGTTGCAGTTCACTGATCCCTGGACTACTTAAATGTTTCCCAAAGTGTGTTCTTTATGATGCCTACAGGTTTTTCCTAAGGAAAGGGTTTAATGGTGAAATAGGAATGGGAAACGTTGGGCAAATCAAAGCCTTTCTGCCTTTTTACCGCAGGACTTCTTTAAGCCTTGCATGTTGATATGCATTGACAAATCTCAAAAACAGGAGAGAAAGGAAATCTGTCCAAGTTCCAGGAAACCCATTTTTATCCTAGAGCATCTCCTAGATCTAGTTTTCTGAAGAAGCCAATTAAAGCAGTGAGGATGAAGTCTAAGCAACCGGCAGCGACGGCACCAAATGTGATCCTGCCTGTCTTTGAACTTCTCCAGTGACAGGCAGCTCACCACCTATCATAAGTGCCTGCTGGATTCAACGACTTCTCTGACTCATGTTTTCCCACCCAATGGTGCTGAGTCACAAGTAACAGACCTAGGGCAACCTAGTGCGCCCTTCAAGGTGAGTACAAACATTTCCTGTTTAATGATATAAAGAAAGCACCCCTTCCTTGACCTACTGATTCATATCCAAAATATAAACTCTGCATAGGATAAAATAAAGAGCCATTATTAAGTCCTGGAGAGCAACTGCCATGCATTTCTTTCCAAAGACACCTCCTCAGGGGAGTTTAAAAAAAAAAAAAACTCAAACAAAATCGACTCCCAAGTGCACAGACGGCAGGACCTTGCCCTTCACTATGAGAACATTCTTACAAAGAATGCAGGCCCGTGACATCTCTGGTCTTTCCGTGACATAGGACATTTGTAGGTGATTATAAAAATTTTATGTAGATTTGCCTGAAATGTAATAAAAAGGGGAGGGAGTGCGGTTGAGAGGAAAAGAGAGATGGAAATGTGAGCTGTGCGTGAACTTGCCATCAGGCAGCCCTGGAAAAGAAAAGTACAGGATGCTGATAAGAAATGTCAGCAGCACCATGAGTCACCTAAAGGGAGAAATGAAAGCAATAAATGTCACATAGTTGATTAGGCGCATACCCACGTGCAACGCCATTTTGTCCAACCGGTCCAATTTCACGTGCAAATGGCACAACAGAACACGTCTATTTAACCCTATTAAACCGACAGGATTATTTCTGTTTGAAAGGCGCATTTGATACATATTTTCTCTGGGGCCCCGGGTGATGAAGATAGAATGGCCCAGCCTGTGTACAGAATGTGAAGTAAAATGCCACACGGGCAATGCATTTAGGAAGATAAAGGGAAAGATTGGTGTTTTTCTTTCTCCTTCTTCAACAAATCATCCCAATGACAGCAAAGCTAGTAGTCTATCTTCTCAGTCCATGGATTAGATCTAGATGCCTCCTGGAACAATATTCAAATGTAGTGACATGGGAATATGGGGGAAAATAACCAAAAGGAACCGTTCTGGGAGTTCTATCTTTGCTCAAGGAGCTGATCATTATACGGACAAAATCCAATCTTTGAAGAGAAGCACAAATTACTGAAGGTATAAAGGGCTTGGCCCAAGCAATGTAGACATGTAGACCCAGCTTGCACCTTGAGGTGAGGCCATGCGTGGCCACGGGACATAGTGTTTTCTTAGAGAGACAGCCACTCAGAGATCAATGTAGGGATTAATAAATAAGAATGTTCAGAAATAAAATGCTTAACAGAGATGGGGTGAGTGTGTATGTGTGCCAACATTTAGCCGTCTGTGTTTCTGTGCGTCTGTAACTTTCCTCATTATAAATGGGTTCTCTGGTACTATAACTCTTGTGATATATTACAAGATTCCTTCTTAAGGAAGTTCTTTCTGCCTTTTGATATACTTATTAAGTAAGCAAGTAAACAGACCATGGGTCAGCAACCTATGGCCACGAACAACAGTCTGGCGCACCACTTGTTTTTGGCAAGTTTTACGGGAGCACAGTCACATCTGTGTATTGTCCACAGCTGCTTTCAAATGACAATGGCGGAGTTGAGTAGTTGTGACAGGGTCCCTAGATCTGCAAAACCCAAAACCTTTACTATCTGACCCCTTGCAGAATACCTTCCCAACCCTGAACTAGACTAACTCTACTAACTTTGGCTTATGATTCTGTAACGTACAACCAAGCAATACAAAAGCCTACTCTGTTTCTTGCCCTCCGTATTTACATATACCACCTTAATCTTAGAAAAATGTAATTAGCTCACCAACCAGTAAAGCAGAGTATAACCACAGACATGTAAAGTATGAGGAGGAGGGTAAGACAATCAGGACAAAGGGAAAATGAGCCAAAGGACGCATAGATGTAGTGAGGGGGGTGTGAAGTTGTAGAATGCAAATCTTGAGGTGCTGTGTGCTTTCCGTGGGCCATGAACTTGGCTCGCAGCAGCCGCTACAAGTAGAAGGCCATGATCCCTTTCCCAACTTGAAGTGTTCCCTGAAGGTCCACCAGGAAGACCACAGCAATCCCTGGCATGAAGAACTACCTATCTCCTGAGACTGTGCATAAAAGGAACAGCAGGTGTGGTGAACAAAGGCCCCAGCAACACCCCAACGGCTGGGAAGCATCTCCACAGCATTTACTGTTACACCGAGCAGTCCTGTGGCCAACTCCACGTCCCAAAGTGGACTTTACACCAATTCTTCCAGTATATTCCCAAATTTTGACATAAGCATGCGCCCCCTCTCATAATCAGAAAATAATAAGTATCTTTCATTTAAAAAAATAAATAAAGGAAGGAAGCCGCAACGCTTGTCAGCCTGGGGCTCACTTCGACGCAGAACCCCTTAGCCATGCGCTCCAGGAGGAGACTCAGTCCGGTCTGGCTCTCCTGAAGCTAACTAAGCCTGAGTGCCACAGCGAGAGACAAGGCAGGCTATTCCGAGACCCGAAGCCAAAGCTCCAGGTGGGAACTAGGAAAAGCGCTGCTGAATGGTGACTATCATTTATCCTTTTGCACACGGAGCCCTACAACTTTAAATCTAGTCTATCAATATAAATAGTTCACGCCCTGCATCTCTCCTGCTCACGGCTTCACGCCCAGGGCCTAGAATAGTGCCAGGGACAGGTAAGAAATAAGTACTTAGCTGCACGAACCATGTGCTCGTCTGAGAGAGCCCAGATAGCAGGTGTGTCTACAGATGTGCTGGGGTTGTCTTGGGGAATCTTTCCCAACCTGGGCCTTACCCACAATGCCTAGCTCTGAGACTCTCATCTGTGACAACGAGACAGGTAAGAAAGGGGCCCAGGTGTGGAGGCCAAGCTCCTGAGCCATGTGTCAAAAAATAAAATAAAAATTGAAAAGGGAAACTCTGAACAGCTGGATGTCTAGTCTTGCTTCCGTCCCATTGTTGCAAGGATAAACATTTGGACAGTTCAAGACAAACACAGCTTTGGGTTCTGCACAGGCAGCGCCGCGTTCTGGTGCGCGCTGAGACTTCCACGTGAAATCTGCTCCCTCCTCAGAGCAAAGCCCTGCCTTCTCCTGAAGGAGAGGCCTGTTCTGGAGGTACGGCCTGGAACTCCCAGACGTCTACTCTCCGTGCAGCGGGACCTGCTCTGCTCTGAGAGAGCCAGAGCGGCCTGGGCAGGATTTTCTCCAAGGAGACCTTCAGAGAGCAGCTGGCGTCACCACACTCCTCCATGCAAATATTAAGAGAATCAGACTAAACCACCTCAGCACCTAATTGGCTCAGACAGTAATGGCAAAATGTCACAGCCAAAGCGACAGCTGCCAGTGGCTTAGAAAAAGAGGCATTGTCTTCAACTGGGAAGTAACGACATGGAAAGAGCACTAGACAGGGAGTCCGGAGGCTTGCAGGCTCAGGCCTGGCTGGGTCACTTCAGGCTGCATAGCCTTCAGCGAGGCGTTGCCCTTCCCAACCCTTGGGTTCCTTGACTGTGAGATGGAGATGAATTCATTGACAAGACTGGCTCTCTTGCTTCCTTGTAATGAACCCCTACAGCCCAACAGCAAAATCAGGAATACAGAACAAATACAACATGCGCCTTGCCATGATCATAATGTGTAGGGCATTGCACAGTGCCTGGCTCACAAGAGGCTCTCGAGAATGTTACTGTGAGCAGGAGTATCAAGATGACTACTGGGGCACTTGGTCTGTGAGTTCTGCTCCCAAAACACCTCTTCCCACCTGCCTGTACCACTCGGTGCTCGTTCAGGACTTGCTGCCGTGGCCTGTCCCCAGCACCAGACCTCACAGTCCTGACTGACCCTCACACCTCAAGCTCCCGCCTCCCCAATCCGCCCTTCACCTGTCCGCTAGTATTTCTCTCTGCACAACCTTCCATCGTGATGCCCCTCCCTCAAAATCTCCTTTCCCTACAAAATTCAGTCCAAATTCCTTAGCTGGGCATTTGAAGACATGACAAGCTGTCTCCAGCCCACCTTCCCAGGTCTCTGTCCCCTCGGGTGACTCTGTGTTCACGGCCTGGTCCTCGCTCTCTCCATGCCATGTCCTTTCTCTGTCACCTCTGGGATGATCCCCTCTCCTCCCTCTGGGATGATCCCCTCTCCTCAACAGACATTCATGATGTTAGCTCACAGTTCAAACTCCAATGCTTTCTGCCTTATTGTTTATTATTTAGGTATTCTTCTCAGCTTCTGGCCCACTAAGTGGTCCCTTTCTTATTTCCAAGCTTTTATCTTTGATGTCTTCTCTGTCATGAAGCATGGGCTCAGTTCATCTTGAAACGGAAGTTTTAGTTCAAAGGATCTCCTCCCTGTGAGGTGTCACAAAGGCTTTCTTGATGGTCCCTATGTCCCCACACTCAGCGCCCCCTACACACACCCATACGAGGCTTGTACTCATCGCGTTTCTCCTCCAGACGTTCTTTCAGTAATTTCCGTCCATGGTGCAATGGAATTAGAGCATATTGTTTTCCATAGGGCTGGAAAAAACGCCTGGCCAAGTCATCCTCAGTAACTCTTGGCTGATGCTGATGACGATAATTAGGGCTGTCTAGAGTGCCACAGTGGCCACGTGGAAGAGACAGGCATCGCATCTGGGCAACCAAAGTGTCTGCTGAGCCTCGTCCACAATCACTACCTCAGGTAGACAACACACTGCCTGCGTTTCTTCCCACATGAATGCCCAGACCTGGAATTCCACCTCCACAAGCTTCCTACACAGAATCCACTCCTGCACAAGCACAGAAGAGCAATGGAGCCTTTACCGGAGACTCTGCAGGGAGGGAAGGATGGGGTATGGCGGCACAGCCCGCAGCAAGCCACCTTCACTTCCTCATTAGATGCTCCGTACTTCCCGTCTCTCCTGGTCCTACCAACCTGGGTTGTCTTGCTCCAGGCAGTAACTGGCCTCACCGGTTCCTCTCTCCTCCTCTCCCAAGCCCCAGCTTTAAATCTCTTCCCTTTCAATGTTTCCATCAACGAACAACAGCCACAGCTTCACATCCAGACTCTCCAGAAGGCTCAGCTCCCGAAAGCTCCCTCCATTAACAGAACCTTGACCTCCTTGAAGGCTGTCTGGCCACCACCTTTGTGACACAAGCATGATATTCAGTGTCTTATCCCCTCCCTCAAGCAGTTTGTGAGATATTCATTCTGAACGTAACACAGAGTTCTCCCCAAGAAGGATCCTGAGGGGTCAACTTTCACCTCCTCCCTACATCTTTCATCCCCTCTTCACTGAGCTTTTGCCAGGAAGCATCAAGGTTTTCAGTGTTCCTGCCCCATCTTTGATTCACCCAACCGTCAGAACATTCCCATTCATCCTTTGAGCCAAATGAGTCTTGACCAAGCCCCAGTTTCAGGCCCAGTAAGGGCAGCTTCCTGAATTGTAGCAAGAAATCATTTGGAATAGAGCATCCTTCTCAGGAGAACCCCTGTCCGAGAGCAGACCCAAGAGAGCCGATGGGCACATACAGAGAACTCTTCGGATCCTGGCATTTATCTTTTATGGGCTCTCTGCAGAATTCTGAGCACATATTGCTTCAACTCACTCTCCTCTCCAAGACTATCAAGCTGTGTATGTGTGCGTCTATGTGCCTGCTTGTGGATGTGTGCACCTTTGTGCATGCGTGCCTGCGTACACCTACCCTGCTGGCAGAGGAAATGCTCTCCATCCTCCCAACAGACCCTCATTGCCCCAGATGCAAATACCCCCTCAAACCACTAGCTTATGTATACAGAGAACCCGGCCTCTACTCCACAACCCACTGTTCACCCCCCACTTCTCAACAGTCGAGGCCTGAAGAAGCCCCAGGAAACATGGCGTCCCTCTAAGCAAAGGCATCATGGACCAGACAGCAGGCCTCCCCAAGGGGGAGGGAGTTGGGGACTCACCAGGACTCTGCCAGTCAGTGTCTGGGCAGATATCATCACCCCCGCCCAGTCCTTCACAGAGGTCATCCAGCCGACCTCAGCTGCCACTGCCTCCTCTTTTTCGTCCACTGGCTTGAGAGTGCCATCCGCCTGGCTTGAGCCATTGTTAATCTTCTGGGCTTCCTGGCAACAGAGAGAACAGGGTTGAGAATAGGAACCAACTGAGTTTATTAAACACAACCTACCCAAAAGAATCAAAGTTGAAAGGGTCCTGGCTGATGTGGGAACTGGCTTGAAGGGACAAGGGGCAGGGAGATGGAATGCATGATGGCTTGGTTTTCTTTTAAATCTTTTTCTTAAAGAATCTTTTATTTTCTCTTAAAATATCTTTGTGAAAGAAAGAATGAAATTGATCTCCTTCCACTTTAAAGGGAAAAAAAATCACGAAGCTCAGGACGGAAATCATCTCGTCTAGGGTCGGGAATAACTATGAAGGAGGTGAGGTTGGCATGCTGTGGTCTCCACCCGCCCAGCCTTCCTAACCAGCTCACAGGAGTGCTCGATCTTTCTTAAGAAAATCCCCAACTCCTCATCTCGATCTGTGTAGTTCAAAAAGAACTGAAGGCCCACAGTGGCTCTAGGAATAGAGACTGATTAATTAGACCATCCCATCCCATAAGCAAGAGCAGTTGGACCAGTGATGGTTACATGACCCATGCCAACCCAATACACTTCAAGCCTGGGACTTTTGCTAGAAAGAGTAGGAAAAGTAATCCTTCCCTGAGAATGAAGCCACCACAGAGGAAGCTATAAGTGACAGAATATGGATGTCATCATTTGAACATCTGAATCCAGCTGTGCCTGAAATCCACACCAGACCTTTTTAATTACAAAAGAGAATAAATTGTGGCTAAAAACATGCTTGAGTAAACAAGGTTGACTTCCTCAGATAAATGAGCCCCACATGGGGCCCTAAATCACATGCTTTTATATGCAATGTGTCCTCTGCCTACTTCTCCCAGAGAGGGTCAAAACTTACTCCCTCACCTCCCTCAAGTCTTTGCTCAATGAAATCTTCTCAGGCTACCCTTTGAAAACTCCAACTCGCCTTCCAATAGCACCACCTTTCTGTTTTATTTTTCATTCACAGTCTGCCTTGTGATACTCACTGAGTATCAGCCCCTTCCTGGGCCTACGAATGACAAACAAAATATAGGACACCCAGAGAAAACTGAGTTTCAGATACACATTTTTTACATGACACATAGCTATACTAAAAATATATTCTATAAAACATATATTTAACTGGGCCTCCTACTCAAATATCCACTGAGATTGTTTGCAGATACCAATGAAGAAAAAGATGCTGGGCCAATTATGTTCACCCTTCAATTTAAAAGCTTAGAATCAAATTTCAAAGCAAACACACTGTGAGTTGGAGCAAGGGAGAGAAACCAAGGCAGACATGAAAAGCTTGGTCTGCAGTAAGTGGGGGTAAGGCAGAGTGAGGAAAGGAGAGCTGAGACGCACGGGATGAGTCATCCTCTTGGGGACTTGCAAGCAGGCTGGAAGCTACTCCTGATGCACGGTTCTCCCCTTCCAGCCTCCATGGGCTCGAGGGAAGTCGAGAAGCCAGAAGGAGCCTCAGCAGCACTGGGGGCTCATGCTGTCTCTCCCGGTGTGTGAGGTCCCCAGGAAACTAGAACAATGTGAGAGGAGGCCTGTGGGGAGCCCCAGGGGGGGCCTGCTCAGGGCCACCTACTTACACCTGTGGACTCTGCCACCCAAGCCACCTAAGGCCAGTCTCAGTGGCCTGTTAGGACCCCGAGTCTTGACCACATGGAGATTCTGCTGGTGTAAATTCAGCTCTCCTGCCGCATGGGATCACTGGGACCCCGCACCCACTCAGATGGGGACAATATGGCCTGCCGCATAGACGTTGGAGGGATTAACCAGGGCCCAAAGGCACACAACACACTTTCAGTTCATTAGTCCTGCCACCTCCTGCCTCTCCTTGAGCCACTGGCACTAGAAAGCAGTGATTCTCAAGTTCGAGTGGGCATCAGAACCACTCGGAGGCCTCGTTAAAACACAGTGCTGGGCCCCGTGTCGGAACCTACCGATGCTACCAGCCCGGGAATCCCACTTTGAGAACCACCATTCCTAATCATGTTGGCATGGCTTAATCATCCCTGCCTGATCTAAAATGGGACACGGATCTGAACCCCCAGCTCTTTCCAAGCCTCTCTCTTCACCCGGGACAGAACACCACCTGTTTCTTTCAGAACCCAGGGTTGGGGGTGGACAAGGGAGAGGTGGGGGCAGGGCAAAACCCTCAAATCAGAGGCTCTGTGTCTCTTTCCAAGCAATGTCCACCACACCCCACCCCAGCGATCTGTCAGGGCTGGTCCACGGTCACAGGCTGCTCCTCAGCCCAGGCTCCACAGCCACCTGGCAGACTGGCAGACCTTGGAGGAGAGAAGCCGCCTGGAAGGGGCCAGGAGGCAGGGAGTCCCCCCCAAGTCCCAGTGGTTTCAGTGCATCAATAATTCAGAGCACAAGAGGTATACTGCAGAGAATGCCCTTTTGCCAGCCCTCTTAACTATTGTTTTACAAGGCATTCATTATTTTAATTACTTTATGATAGGCCAGGAAAAACACAGACTAAAGAAAGATAATGCCCGTGTTATTATTTGCTGACACTAGATGCCGTGGGCTTAATTACCACCGTGGGAGGCAGGCCTGGGGAAACGGCAGGACAGCAAGGAGGCTGGGGTTCTGGGGGGCCTGCTGCCAGCTGGCCAGGGTTGCCACCTTTGGCCTCCTCCAGCCAAAGCACCCCTTGCTAGCAGCAGGTACAACCCCTTCCTCCAGAGAAGAGAGGGCAAAGGCCCGGAGAGGTTGTGTCTTTGTGGAGACACAAGGCAGGGAAGGAATTGTAAGGGACAGTGCGCAATATGACAGTGACTGGCCACCACTTATCAAGCCAGAACGGGATGCCATCAACTAAAAATTAAGTGCTTTCCATGTACAATCTTGCTTAGAGCTTACAATAATCCAGCAGGCAGGTGCAGTTATCGCCATTTCACAAACAACGTGACTAAGAGCAGGTATTGCTTACAGGAAGGCACAGAGCTTGAGAGGGCTGGAGGCAGACAGCCCACCGGGGCTTGGTCAGCTCTGCCACTGACGAGCTTATGAGCCTCACCTCCTCCATGTAAATGGGGATCAGCAAGTGAACCCCAGCAAGACGGCGGCGAAGCTTCTGTCAGATAAACCATGTGCAGTGTTTGGCCTGGTGCTGGGCAGCCAGAGTCCCCAAGACAGAGCACCCACTGTTGGGACTGGTTGCCTCTAAGGATAGTCAAAACTGAACCACATTGTTTGGTGGCACTGAGAGGGATGCTAATGGACCCAGGCAGGACACTGACCTGGAGAGAAAACTTAGTAATTATGGAATGGAGGATAAGCGAGTAGAACTTCTAAAAGCTATGATTTTTCAGTGAAGCAAGGGGCCCTTGGGAAGGAAGGCGCCATGACTTCTGGAGGGACTCCAGCCACGTGGCACCCCCTAGGACAATGGGGGCAGGGATTCCTACAAAGAGTGGGCCCTCGACCAAGGGGCCTCTTAGATCCCTTCTGTTTCTGAACTCCATCAGATCAACCTCCCACTCGAAATGAGGAGACTGAGGGCCCGAGGGAGGCTGCCTCCTGAGTCCCAGGACACTGCTCTCTCTCCTATGCCCCAGGACCATGCTGGGGGTGGGGACCAGTGGGCAATGGTGCTTTGCCGAGTGGCAAAGAGGGCATCCATCAAAACTTCCACCTCCCACTGCAAGAAGGACTCAGCGGCCCTTCCAGGAGGGCTCCTAAGCAGGAGTCAGGCTCCCTGGTATCAGGAGAGGCCTGGCCCTGATCCCCACTCACCCTCCAGGAAGACCACTGTGTACAGGTCCCTCTGTTCATGTAGGCATGTGTGTGAGACAGAGAGACCCCACAAGCTACAGGCTCCAGCTACCCTAGCCTCAGACAGGACACCAGAGATTTTCTGAAATGGAGAGAAGGATGCCTGAGGGAGAAGAGAAGAACGGGAAAGGAGGAGGAGCAGGAAAGAACAAGACAGGAGCGTGTCCTAGAAGAATCAGATCTGGCTACAGCTGTTCCCTTGAGAAAGGGGCTCAGTCTTAACTTCGGAGGCCACTCCTCCCTCCAGCTCTGCCCACTCTCCCCAGTTGAGTCTTCCGGAAAACAGGCCACAGCTGCCTCCTGCAGACAACACGGGACATCTAATGCCAGTGCCTAGATGGCAGGGTGGGGAGGGCTGCAGGGCGACAGTACAGGTCCAGGGGTCTGAGGGCCCGGTGGACCAGTCCCCTCCTGCTGCCTGCTCACATAGGAATCTCTTGCCGGCCTCACCCCTGCTGTGCCTTCTCCTTCTTCCTTCGAGCAGCAAGTCCCTTGATGACTTCCTGTTGGCGTGGCCACAGAGGGCCTCAGTCCTCCTCTGTCACCTGTGGCCAAGGGCCCGACCAGACCACACTCCCCTGGTGCTCCCTGCACAAGAGCACATGTCTGTTGGATGCTCAGGCATTTTTCCTGAATCGTAAGATCCAACACCCCAAAGCCTCAGAAGGGACCTCAGTAATCCCTTCAGATGCCAACACCCCTCTCTATACACATGACAACACTGCAGGCTGGAAGGGAAGCCACATACCCGGTGTCCCCCACCCCCGCCCCAGCCCCCTCTCTTGCTCTTACGCTTGCTGCCTCCTGGGCAAGATGGTACATCCCCTCGAATCTAGCCCAAGGGAACCAGCCACTCCCAAACACATCCCTCCACTGCACCAGCTTGCAACCTGGAAGCTGGGTGTTCCTGGGCCTGGCAGAAACTGCTGGGCCAGGCTTTGCATGGAGCGGCCGTGGCAGGGAGTAACCTTTCTTGTCTTCAAAGGGCCTGGCTTTCCCCAGGCATGAGAGCAGCCCTGGCCCAGTGCTGGAGAACAAGCCCATTTTACTCCCAGGACCTCCCCACCCCCAGCCTCCAGTCTTCAGTTTGGGGAACCCTCTCCATCTCCCATCCTTCCTGAACTGGACCCAACATACTGCAAACTTCAGGTGTGGGCTGTGGTAGGAAGAACTCTGAGAATCAAAATACTCAAATCCAAGTCGAGCTTTTCTGGATGGCCTTGGACAAGTCAGTTCATTTCTCAAAGCCTCGTCTATAAACAGCAATGAGTGCTGCTTTGTCATGTGATGAGTGGAGCACAGCACTTAACTGTCTTATGGGGGGTGGTGATGGTGGCATTGCCTTCCTCTGGCTCAGACAGGAAGCAATGCTGCTCTGGAGAAAGGAGTCCCGGCCCCCAAAGCCAGGCCCTGAAGAACACATGGCTCAGCTCTCAGATCCCCGCCCAGCTGTATCTTACAGGGCAGGGCCCCCGTTATCTCCCTGAGCCCCAACAGGATGTTGGAATTGCCGAGTCCTGCCAGGTGGCCCACTGTGCTGGCCCCACCCTCCTGTGAGCTCCCGCCGCACCTGCTCCTGCCTGGCTAGGCTCACTCATCCCGGGGTACACTTACACCCACACCTGTCGGGCTGAGCCTGGTGCCAAGGCCACCCTGGGCACCACACCTGCTGGGTGACTGCAGAGGGGAGGGGGGTCAGCCCCTGGGAGGAATCCAGAGTTCCGGTGCCGCTCCCTGCTGGGGCTGCCCCCAGAAGCTCCAAGTCTGCCTCGGTTTGATTTCATCTCAGCAATCCGGACACTGGCTCCTCGTCCCAGATCTGGGAAGTGGCTTAAACACTGCTCATCTGGGAGGAAAACTACTCTTAAAAATGTAAGTCAGATCGTGTTGATGCTGTGCCAACACCCTCCTGTGGCTCCTCGTCCCACTTGGAGGACAAGTCACAGCCTTCACACAGTCCAACGCACCCAATCTGTCCGCGCCTGCCGCCATCCTACAAGTCTCCCACTCACTCACTCTCTCCAGCCGCGTCAGCTTCCTTGTGCTGCCAGAATGTTCCAGACCCACTCCTATCCTGGCTAATTGCACTGGCTGCTCTTCCTGCCCCCAGAGAGCCCCACGGCTGCTTGCCTCACCACTCTCAGGTCACCATCACCTTATTACTGACAGCTTCCCTGCCCGCCCTGTCGAAAATGACACCCACCCCACACTGCCCACCTGTGCCCCACTCTATTCCTCCTCTGGGCAGTTATACCACTAGCCTGCCTGCTTCAGTCCTCTTTCACTGTCTGTGAACTCCATGAGGGAAAGACTCATGTTCCTTTATGTCATTGCCATGTCCTCAACAGTGCAACACTGTGAGCTCTATGGAAGCACCTTCCCAATCTTGGTGAGAGACAGAAGCCGAGGGTGGGAAGGAAGGGAGGAAGGAAGGAAGGAAGGACAGAAGGAAGAAAGGAAGTAGGGAAGGAAAGAAGGAAGGAAGGAAGGAAGCAAGCAAGCAAGGAAGGAAGGAAAGGAGGACAGAAGGAAGAAAGGAAGCAGGGAAGGAAGGAAAGAGGGAGGGAGGGAAGGAGGAGAGCTGCAGCACATGGGAAGTCAGTTCCAGGCACGCACAGCTTCTAGAACAGGTAGGATTATGGATCCGTAGTAACGAGACCACCGCTGGCTACTGTGGTTGAGCTTGACCGCAGTAACTCTGTACTGAGGCTGTGTCACAGAGGCCCTGTGACATAGGCCCAGGAAGACACAGTCAGACTTTCAGCCCAGCTGTCTGACAGCAAGAAGAGGTAAGTGCCTGTCCTGACATCTTCCCAGGGAGACCGTGAGGAGCAAATGGGATCAGATGTGTGGAAGGACTGTGGGCTACTGCACAGGGCCCGTGAGAGTTTATAGTCATCATGAGGGCTCAATCTGCCCCACTCCAGGTTATCACATGGATGGCAGAGATCCTTCTGCGAGGTCCCTGTGCCTTGAGAGGGTGGTTAAATCAAGGACAGAGACACACGGTTCCTTTCTTGGACAAAAACAGCTTGGAGCCAAAAACCATCCTTCGTGGAGCAAATGCATCAAATTAGAAATGAGCACGGCCAAGCTGACGGGCCGTGAAGCCTTCCTCCTAAGCATCGAGGTGCCCGACGCAGATGTGGCCGGAGGAGGGGATGCAGGTGATCCTGAGTCCTGCAGGGCCCGAGGCACCTGCGGGGTAGGAATCAGACATGGACCCACCTCCCCCACCATCCCTGGGGGCCCGGTGGGGTGGGGTAGAGGGGGGATTACAGCAGGGGCAGGAGCAAGCCCCATTCCCGGAAATCCCAGGCCTGCATCCTCTGTCCAGAGCCTTGCACCCTGGGATATTTCCTGGATGCTCAGCATCCCCAGGGCTGTGGAGGAAGGAAGGACTGGAAAGCCCCGTCTGTCCTCTCCCTCCTGGGTCTTACAGGGAGTCCTACTCCATCCTCACGTTTCCCTGGTCACCATCGGAAACTCATTTCCTGGAGTCTGTTGAAAGATTCTGTTACTGAGTTATCCCGTCCCCCTTCCCGGAACCCGAACCCTCACCCCATCTCCAGCGGCAGCTCCCCACCTCTCCTGCACCCTCTTATCCTTGAAACTGACCCAGCGGCCCAGCGCGCAGTGGCCCTCAGCTGAGCACAAAGCAGGAGACCTTCTTTCCTGCCGGAGGACTGGGGGCGGACTGAAGGCGCCCAGCTGGAAGGTACGAAGCTGCCGCTCGAGCCCCGCCTTGCCCAGAACACGCTGTGCCGCCCTGACCAGTCACCTAGCCTCTCTGAGCAGAGCCCTCTTGTGAGAAATGAGAAGGAACTGGCAGTTAAGCCCATCGTTTTCTGTTGCTGGGGGCCCAGCCTCGTGTATTCTGTGAGGCACCCCAGGGAGTCAGCAAGGGAGGGCAGAAGAGGCAAGCCCCGGCCCCCCGTGAAAATCCAAGCATCTGCACTCTGAGCCTTTTCTCCTCCGAAGGAGGTGTTTCCTGTGGGGGAGGAAGTGTTTAAAATCCACTGAGTAAAAGTCAATAGGTCCATTGTAGCTTTGAAAAGATGCTTTATTTCAGGGTGCCAAGTCATGATCCCAAGGTCCTGGGATGGAGCCCCACATCGGGCTCTCTGCTCAGGAGCAAGCCTGCTTTTCTCTCTCCCTCTGCCTGCTGCTCCCCCTGCTTGTGCTCGCTCAAGCTCTCTCCCTCTCTCTCTTTCTCTCTCTCTGTGTCAAATGAATAAACACAATCTTCAAAAAAGAAAAGAAAAGAAAGAGAAGATGCTTATGTCATGGCAATGATTATAACATTCTGGGGGCACAGTCTGGCCTAAGACCCAGAAATGCCTGAATGTCAGCATCTGTAAATGCATGGGGCTCCCGGGACCTCCACGCAGGCCACTGTCTGCGTTCCTCCACCTGAGGCCTAAACGCTGGGGAATGGTCCTCCAGACTCCCCCACTCCTTCCAAACAGGCTGAGAGGAAATCCCTTCACGGCAGCCTCTTTCACATCCTGGGCGTGTGGCCCCGCACAGGATTCTCCCAGGTACTGATAATCCTGCGTATTAGGGATCAGACCGATTACCTAAAGCAGCTCAGGCAAATAAAGCATAATGTGGGCACCACCAGCTGGGATGTCCCTGACAAGAGCTCTGCACAGGAAGGAAAAGGAAGAGGAGGTAGCCCTGACCTCCAGGGGTGGGCGAAGCAGGGCAGCTGAGGATCGGGGCCCCACCTAGAGCTGGTGTAAGCTCCAGGTGAGAAGTTCCAATTATCCGACCCCTCTCTTGAAGGCCAGAGACTCCCCTGCACCCCAAAGGATCCCCATCTGCTCTCTGGGACCCCTCATGTGCAGGAGGCCCCACGTTGGTGCCAGAGGGCCCTACCCAGCAGCTATCCCCTCTGCCAGAACATATACGCTCCACCTCCGGGGAAGGGGTACGGCGCCCACAGACTCAGGCCATAGGAGCTATAGAAGAAGCTCAGACAAAGCCAAGTGCTCTGGGAGGTCAGGAAACCACCCGAATTTCCCAGGGGTTCTCCACCGTCATAAGCTACTTCATCAACACAGGCATTTGTAGCTATAGCTTCTTGGGTTCACTGCCCAGTTTCTCACGCCTAGGAGCCCCCTGCGCTGTGTGTGAATAACCGCTCTTCATAGGTCTTTGTGGGAAAAAAGGTGACAGCAGAAAAAGGCTGGGTGACCTTTAACAAGGCACTTAGCATCTTTGTGCCTCCAGTTTCTTTGTCTCAAATTCAAAGGGGCTGTGTCAACGCTCCCCAAGGCTCTGTCTGGCTTGCAAAGCACCCGACCCTGAGGTCTGGATGGCAGGCCCCTCGCTTGCACGTGTCTCTGAATGCGAAGGGCTGGGGGAGCAGGAGGCCCTTTTCGACCCCTGCCGGGCACACACCTTGAGCTGCTTGCCAGTATCCCAGGGACTGAGGAGAGGCTGGCCCTCAGGAAATCCTGCCTTCCCTCCCGCACCCACAGGCCAGGTCCTCTACTGGCGGTTTTATACCACTATTTAATCCTCATAGCAAGGCTGTAACGTAGGAATGTCATGAGACTCAGAGAGGCTGAGTAATTCCCAAGATCACTCATCTAGTAAGTGGCAGCTCTGAAATTTAAATCCAGTCTATTCTAAGCCTAAAGGCCATGTTTTTCTTCTCTTCCTTGCTGCCTCGGGATAGGCAAAATGTACAAGGAAGAGAAGGGATCTCCTCATAAAATGCTGCTTATTACTAATGGTGAAACAATCATCTTATACCCCATGGCTTCCAGCAAACACAACCTTGCTGTTCACACATCTAAATCTGGTCATGCCTTGTGGGGATGGGGAATTGGAGAAATGGCCCGGGGAAGGGAATTCCAACCTAGGAACAGAGTGACCCATGGGATACAATGTCCCGTAGTGAGATATGTTCTCAAATGGCCATATTTGCTGCTTAAACCTGAAAGTTAAGCCCCAACTTTTAGGACGAATGTATATATCTCAGCCAGTACTCAGCACACACAAAGTAATAATCTCCTTCCCCTGCAATTGGCTTCACAAATGAGAACATGCTTGACAGTCCAGAGTTCACCACTGGGGCCTCAGAAACTGGAACTGTATTAGCAGAGACCCCCCACTCTGATTCCTCAGCAGAGTGACCCAGGCTGGGTCCAAGTGGGTCTGTTCTCCTGCAAAGACATGGCCTGTGTCTGCCCTGGGAGAATGGCTCATTAACCACCTAGATGAGAAAACTATTACAGGGCCTAAGTCAGAAGACAAAAATCATATTTGTTTTCTAGTTGAGGAATACTTTGTAATCACACTACGCAAGTGAGGCAGAGTCCGAAATTCAAAAGGATTAATAACAAATCTATCTTTCTTGTGTCTTGGTAAATCCTGTGAACAAGACTGCAAGTGATAATCACTATTATCCCCATTGTGAAAATGGGAAACTGAGGCACTGACACTCTCTAAAGGTCTCTGGTTAGCACGGCAACCTTCCAAACCCCAGTGAGGACCATGATCTCCGTATCAATCCCTTTCCTCTGTAGGAAGAATCTTGCATTTTATGAGAAGGCAATCTCACATGCATTTTTCCTTCAAGGAGAGTACTCAAATCCCCTCCAAAAAAATTTTTTTTAGTGAAATGAATCTCAGGGTCACAGAGCCATAGAGGTCAAAGTTGCAAGGAACTTTGGAACTTGTGCAGTCTGATTTTATCCCTTCAGAAAGGGAGGGCCGAGGGTCATGGAAGGGTGGGAGACTTCCCAAGGCAACGCAGCCCGTTCATAGAAGAGACTGTGAGACTGTGTAGAATCCCTCATGGCCAAGAGAAGGCACGAGAAGCGTGGGAGGCAAGGGTGTTGTTAGAGAGCCAGAGTTGGCCTCCTGGCTGTCCCTCCTACCCACTGTGCCATCTAGAACCCCATCCTAGCCTCCGCTTTCTCGCTGGAGAAACAGGCTCACAAATGCCTTCCTCGGAGAATATCTGAGTCCCAGCCATCGGACAAACACAGAGCAGGAGGGGAGGGCTCAGTAAACAGTATTACCAGCTAAGTGACAGACCAGGCACTTGTATGGCCTCAGAAACAAGCAGCTCAAGGTCCACAGCTAACAGAGCTGACCAGGATGTGAATCCTTATTTTCCAAACAGCAAACCTCATTTCTGTCCACTTCACCAAAGCGGAGGCCAAATCTGGCTTCTAGTCAAGACAGACCGGAGATGCATAACTAAGACCCACAGGAAATCCAAAACCCTCATCTTCATAAGAGAAGGCAGAGATCTCCATATCGCAGCCAAGTTAACTTTTATGACTCAAGTTCGTTGGGGGGAAAAGGCACATGAATCAAAACAGGGATGTGGACGTGGTTGGGGAACAAATGAATGTTACCCAAAGACAAGGCGTTCTACACAGTGGATAGACCAGTCCACCTGGCCAGGGAGGGTCAGAAACTATTCCTCTCTCTCACCTTCCACCCGGCTTCCGAAAAGCAGCCCAACACCATTTGGATTGTCCTCTTCCAGAGGACTTACTGAGAGGGAGACAGTAGAAGGTCACGAGGGGAGAAGCAAAAGGAAGGGAGCCCATCACCACCTGTGGATCAGGTAGTGGACCGGGCCATGTGGGCTCGGCTCTCACTCTCCACAGCGAAGGATCCTGGGAGGTTGGCTCACAGGCCCTCTGGTCCCAAGGACCATGCACGTTGGGCCACACCACGGTGCCGCTCCAGGAGGGAGTCTGGAAATGAAAAGCAATAGCATGGCGTAATGATGTATGTCAGTGAAGGATGGCCAACATTCCTCTCCAGGGAAGAACTGTCCTTTTCTTTGACATTATGTCATCACTCCTTCGTTGGGTATTAATTTGCCCTTTTAATGAAATGACAATGATGGTAGAGCTGGCATCTGACGGTTTCTTTTTTATGTCCATGCTTCTCAAAATAAAAAGCTGGCAACCTTGGGATAGTCTCTATGTTCTTAAGTGTAACTGAGTAGCCCACGTAAAGTCTAGGAACTGCTCACCTCATCCTCATTCTGTAGATGGGAAGTTAAGGCCCAGAGAGGCCAGGCTTGTAATGGCCACAGCCTCCCTACATGGAGCTTCGGGTGTATCTGCCACACCCATCAGGGACAGCCCAGAGCCAGGAAAGGGTAGGGCCCAAGGGATAAACACAAGGTCCCTCAGGGCTCCAAGAGCTCCGCTGTGCCCATCAGGAGAGCAGGAGACAGGCAAATGGATCCACTTTCAGGACTCGGGGCCATACCGAGGGCCCTGAGTTCCCAGCCTCACTGACCGCTTCTGAAGTCCTCATTCCTACTGCGGTAGGAAGTGCCCAGAACCAACGCAGCTGCAGCCACGGCCCCACACCATCAGTCGGGGGACAAGTGGGGAGAAGGAACCCCCCAGCATCCCCCGCAGGTGGGAGGAACTACTTGGGTTGGCGAATGCCCACCATATCAACAGAGCAATACAACGTGAAAAGGGGAGTAACCTGTGAGTAACCTCAGCAACGGCCCAATGCCCCGAATGAGACAGACCACGTCCATCCCCTTGGCTTGCCGCCCTTTCCCTCATACCTAACCTTGTGCACGGGGATGCACGCTCTCCATCAACCCCCGCGACACATCCACTGCTAGAGGCCAGTGTCTTGACCCAACTTGTTCGCTGCGTACCTTCAGAGCCTGGGGCCTGCCTTGCACATACTAGGGGCTTAACATTATGCTAAAAGAATTATTGGACCATTTCTGGGTTTTGTTTTGTTCTGCCTTGCCTTCCCACTGTTCATATCTTCTGGAGTCTCAAAATCCTCCCCAGTTCCCACTGTCTGCTGCCTAGAACCCCTCAAGGCGGGCTCTTCAGGCCTGTCTGCTGCTTTCCGGGCTGCTCCCTGAGCTGGCTCTCCCACTGGATTCCCCTGATAGGACTTGGTCCTCCTTAGCACCAACCTCTGTACTAGCCGGTCCCACTCCTGGGACACCTACTCCATTGCTCTCCCTCAATGAAATCGCGGGGAGCCAGTGTACATCCTCTCCCTGGCCACAGCCCTTCCAGCTCTCCCTACTGTCGGTTCCTCTCACTTGTCACCAAACAGGCAGAGGGCAGCAGTCTAAGCTGTCCTTTAATCCATGCATGTCACTTTGTCCCCATTAGGCTGAAAGCAACTTGAAGTCAAGGCTCAGGGTGTCTGGCATGCAGCCAGCGATTAATAGCTAGCTACTGATGGAGTGAACTCGAAGTCTGCTTCGTAGGCCCTGGAAAAGCAAGCCCCCTCCCGGGCACCTCTGATATCCTGACTAAACCAGGCCAGTTTCCACAGCGTGAGGCCAGCACCAGCTCCCAAACCGTCGCGCCTCGGCAGAGCTACGTTTTCAAACACAAACACCAAATCCCAAACGAGATCAGATGTCATGAGGCTTCGGAGAGGCACATGCTTCACCAAACATGTCAGTCAAAAAAGATGAATGTTCTTGTTTACAAAAGGATTTGTCCCACTCCAGGAAAATTTCCACCACGATTTAGGACCTAATCCAGCATGCGCCGGTAGACTTCTCACCGAATGAATGTCGTTCTGCCGCTTCCATTTGCTGAACGCGGGATGGGGTTTGGCTGTTCAGGTCAAAAGAGTGGTCCCAATTAGGGGGTCCTACTGCCTTTCCCAAGGTGTAATATGACCCCCATTCAGGAAATCGAGGCCCAGCAAGTCCGAGAGACCTCAGGAGGAAAGACAGATGGCCAGAACACCGGGCCTACGACGCACTAGGGACCAAGCAATGTCGGCGGCCACCCAGCATGGGCGCCTGGGCTTAGATGTCCGGGGCTCTGCAGAGCTGCCCACCTCCCCGTGCTCTGACTCCGCACTGGCCTCAGGGAGACTGGGCTGGACTCTGAAACCTCAGCCTCCTGTGCTCCTGAGTTCCCACAACCCTCGTCTGGATCTCGGTTTCCAGCACAGCAGCCAAATACAAGACAGTCTGCACTGGCTGTGAATGTGAAGTAATAACAATGATTCAACGGCCGGGGGAGAAGCGAGGGGACTTCTATTTCTAACCGGTTCAGATGATGGCTTCTCCTTCTGGATCCCTGGTGGGAGCCGGGAACGGTGAGCACCCCAGCACCGCAAAGCCTCTGCTCTCTACTTGGCACCCCTAGACCCATCAATCTCCTTCCCGTGGCCTGGGACCCCTCCAACGCTGGGCTCAGCAGCTGTGAGAACCTTCTTTCTCAAAGAAGGTTTTTCCAAAATTATATCAGGTTTCCTTTTACCCCAGCTTGTCAGCGGGGGACTCTTTTGCCTAACATGGTTGAGGAATGTCTTAGAAACTGGTGTGATTCAGTCTGGCTTCAGAGGAGGTTTTCCGCCCAGACAGAGCACACGGAGTGTCTGGACGCCGTGGCTCACTACCCCCAGGGGCACCCGCACCCTTTCCCTGGCTCCGGACCTCAGTCACCAGGGCACACTTGAAAAAGTGGCAGGTCCAGACCCAAGATGAAATTAGATGTAGAAAACAAGTCAAAAGGAAGTCAAAAGGTCTCTGCATACACTGGGCCTCCTTTCCTGTGACGGCATCCTTCGCATCCCCCCACCCAGGATTGTGAGATGCCAAACCTAATTCCAGGGCACCCAGTATATTGAGGAGCTACTGGGGAAAGTGAATCAAAAGCTGAAATCTCAAAAGGCACACCCCTTTCTTCCAGAACAGAGGACAAAGCCATTCAGCCTTCTCCTCGGATGGAAATTGCTTTTCCCCTCCTGCCTGTTGAGACTAGCCTCCTTCTGCAAATACAGACCATAATCAGACAGGGGCCCAAGACAATTGTTAGAAAATGCAGTTTGCAAAAATGTCTGTAATCTGAATGTCAAGTTTACTAATGAATTACTACTCAACTGTTGTTAGTTCTGTACACTGTCCCCTGAGGACCCACAATCTCCCTTGGATGAAAAGAAATGTGCTTTCCCTCCATTAGTGCTCCATCTACTGTGCTCAGGAGGGCCACACCAGGTGGGCATGGGGACGAAGATAACACAAGGGGAAGCTTCCTTTGAATCTCACCGGTCTCCTACTGTAAAGATCTAACAACCTGGGGCCCCTGTCTGAACACTGTGGTCATCACCCCCGAGCAGGCATCCCGAGAGCCCTGCGTTTCCATAGCAACAGTCAGTCCAGCCCCTAGAACTCCCAGAGGTGGGACATCCTTTGTAAGGGCAGCTCTGGAAGGAAGGTCGGATTATTGCCTCCAATCCCAGTCTCTGTTTTTCTTCTCCTGCTATAGCCGCTTTTCTAACCAGAAGTCTGCCAGAGATAGTTTTTAGCATTTCTTAGCATTGACACATCAAAGGTGAAAAGCAAGCCAAGGAGAAGGGACATAGAAGTTTCTGGGGTACGGGCAATATTCTATTTCCTGACCAAGTTGGTGGTTCTAAATATCTTGTCATCATTATTCACTACTTTGTACTTTTATGTTTATATACTTTTCTGTATATTTGTTTTATTTCACTATTTTTAAAAAGACGTTAAAAATACATCAGCCAAATGGTTCTTAAGGGACCCATCATCATCACCTACATTTATTAAATATCTTTTGGCACAGGACAGAAGACTCAGATTACAAATGACTCTGTGTCACAGTCCTGGACAACGGAACCAAGAACCAGAGCAAACTTCATTGAAAGTCATGGGTCTTGGGGCACAGCCAGGGGCTAGGCACCAGCCAGAAGGAAGACGTCAAAGCAGAGGTCAAAGGCAATCAACACAGCCATAGAAGGGATGGGCTAGAACCCCCAAGAGGACTTGTCGGTACAGCAGTTGCTATTGGCTCAGGTTAAAGACTGTGCCTATAAACAAGGTCACAGGGAAGGGGGTGTGTTTTATGGTTTCTACCTGCCACAGAAGGTCATAAGATGAAGTAGGCAGGGCCCTGGCCATCAGAGAAAGAGTGAGCCTTCCACTACCCTGCACTGCTCCCCTAGCCCTTCCCTGCACACACCTCACACCATCATAAACTCATCACTTTGCTCATATCAGATTCATTACCTCTTCCCTTCTTCCCAAATCTTACAAGTTCTTCAGGATGCAGTTTAAAAGCCACTTCCTCCATGAAGCCTCTCTAGATCTCTTAATTAGAATTACCATCTCCCACTGGTGTTTGTTCAACACTTACTCTCTGTTCCCTAAGAGAATTACTTGCTTCTCTGGTGAGGAGCCCTCATTGCATTCGAGCACTGTGGATCTATCCATCATTCCCCCAGCTAAGAATCTCGAGGTCAGAAACCTGATTGTCTTAGTTCTTATAAATATAGAATATAACTATATTATCAGTAGAATCTATTCCTTACGATTTTATTTATTTATTTGAAAGAGAGAGAGCAAGCATGAGTTGGGGGGAGAAGCAGAGGGAGAGGGAGAGAGAGAAGCAAACTCCCCACTGATCACAGTGGGGCTTGGTCCCAGGACCCTGAGATCATGACCTGAGTCAGAGGCACACACTCAACCAACTGAGCCACACAGATGCCCCTATGGAATATATTCTATACTGGAGGTGTATGTGTGTATATCTACATTCTTATTCTACATCTAGCGCTCTGCCAAATGCATATGTAGTAGGTGTGCAACAAGCAATCAGTGTTGATTAATAGACAGGTTTAAGAGGAGGCAGGCCCAGCATCTAAGACTCACGTTCTCTGGGTTGTCAAGTAGCGCACAGAGCTTGTGGTGGGTGGGGAGGGCGGGGGGAGGTGTGAGTGTCACAGATGTCACACAGAGCCTTCCAAAATCCACATCTCTCCACCTTCATTCTATCTCCCTCAATGGACGGCCTGCACCGCCCACACTTGCTCCAGTCCTCCATCCATTCCCACACCAAAGCCAGAGAGACCTCACAAACTCTACATCATGCATATCATGCCATCATGCCTGTGCTTCAACTCTTCAGTTAGTTCCCACTGTTCTTAGGGTAAAGTTCAAAATCCTCAGCATGGCCTTCTGAGATGCTCTTGTATGTCTGGCCTTTGCCTGGCTCCTTGATGTTCCAGACATACTCGACTTTCTTCCATTCCTTC
This sequence comes from Lontra canadensis, assembly GCF_010015895.1. Lineage (NCBI taxonomy): Eukaryota > Metazoa > Chordata > Mammalia > Carnivora > Mustelidae > Lontra > Lontra canadensis. The sequence goes on along the minus strand of NW_022630997.1, from coordinate 38,921,431 downwards.
AATGAGTGGTCCTCCCTTCTGACTCATGGATTTGCATGTACAATTTCTTATAACAACCGTCTCTACCCGGTCATTTTCCAGACTTCCTACCCATCCCCAAGATCTTTCTCCAGAGAGCCTTCCCTAGTACCCCCTCCACCTCCATCTCTGCGTGGTCCCCTGTAACACTCAAGGCACCTGCAAATACTTGTTCACAGCCTCTTTCCTTCATTAGGCCAGGGGTTGGCCAACTATTTCTGTAAAGGGTTAGACAGTAAATATTTTAGGCTCTGTGGGCCATACGTGGTACAGTCCCTATGGCAACTACCTAGCTCTCTCATGAGAGAGCACAAGTGGCCATAGACAACATGCAAACAGAGCAGAGATTCTGTTCCAATAAAATTGTATTTATGGACATTGAAATTTGAATTTCATATAATTTCACATTTAAAATAAATAAAATATCCTTCATTTAAAATTTTTTTCGACTATTTAAAAAATGCAAAGACCATTCTTAGCTCCCAGGCCATACAGAAACAGATGGCAGGCCAGACTTGGCGCACAGCCTGTACTCTGCCAGCTCTTGCACAAAACTATAAGTTCCATGGAGAGAAAGAGAAACTATGCCTTGTTCATGGATGTATTCCCCCAGTACAGGGCCTGATTCCTAGAAGGTGATTCATAAAAATTTGTTGAATGTCTTGATATGTGGATGAGAGCACTGTTTCCAGTGTATACTCTGCAGAACACCAGTCCAGTGGGAAACACCATGTGGAAAGGATTCTCTTACCAATGAAATCCATCAAGGTTACAGTTCCCTTTCCTGGAAATTTTCCATGTTTAGTGCATAAAGCATATCAAAAGCTCAGAACTCGTCAAGGAACTTGTTTAACTTAGACCAATATAGTACTTCCCAAACTCATTTGACCAAAGAACTTTCTACAGTAACCCAAACCTACCAGTACCCATGGGCAGCCCCATTAGAAAGTAGGACAGTGAGGACCAAAGGCAAGAATTTACAAAAACAGTCCTCAGACCTCACTGTTCATCAGAATCTCCTGGAAGACCTGTTAAAACAGAGACTGCAGGGCCCACCCCAAAGCTGCTGCTTTAAGAAGTCTAGACTGGGGCCTAAGAATTTATATTTGTCACAAGTTTTCAGCTGATGCTGATGCTGCCAGTCTGGGGTCTCCACTTTTAGGAACAGTGAGGGGGGAAAGAGCCCTCAAGGAATAAGTCTTCCACCTGAGGTTTCCTCCTCCTTCCTATGACCCAATTCCCAAGAACACCCCAACCTGTCCACCTCCTCACGCTGGCACAAGAAACCCTAAGCCATCTTCCTAGCATCAGGGCAAGGCGCCTGTAATGTTGCATTATATCCCCCCAAAAATATGTTTAATTCCTCTTAACCCCCAGTGCCTGTGAATGTAACTTTATTTGGAAATAGGGTCCTTGCAGATGCAGTCAAGTAATCCAGTATCACTTGTGTCCTTACAAGAGGAGAAGAAAGAGATCCAGGGAGGAGGATGCCATGTGAGGACAGACACACAGGAAGAAGGTCAATGACCACAGAGGCAGAAACGGATGTGAGGCAGCCACAAGCCAAGGAATGTCCAGGATAGACAGCCATGACCAGAGCCAGGAAGAGGCAGGGAAGATTCTACCCTATAGGTTTCACAGGAAGTACAGCCCTGCAAATCTCTGATTTTGGACTTCTGGTCTCCAAAACTATGAAAGAATAAATGTCTGTTGTTTTAAGCCACCCAGTGCATGGCAACATTTCCCTCAAATACGGTGTTTCTTGACATCAGAGATATGAGAGTCACATACACACACATACACAGGACCCAGTGGAAGCTCTGGCCAAGCCTTACCCTTGGTGGATGTCCACAGGACTTCAGGGGAATGATGGGCCTCGGCCCTCTGATCCTGTGGCCATCTCTGGATCACTGCCAGCTGGTGGGTATTTGTGCTGGGGTCACTCTTTGGAAATTAGATGATCTAATTAGTATGATGTTCTGTTGGATTCCTGCCCTGGAGCTGGTTTTGGCAAAAAGCATGTGATTTTTTTTTTTTTTTTTTTTGGGTCATCTGAAAAAAAGTCAATGAATCAGTTAAGGAGATTTGGCTTTCCCCCATCCTGGTTCCACTGGTCCTATTTCTTTCTCATTGAGAGACACGCACAAAGAACTTCTCAATGACAAATAAAGAGTTTCCTTCCCTCTGGTCTGAGCTAGAAATGCCTTCTCTAATCGACACAGAAACAACTAAGCAGTAGATATTTTCACAGCCTGAGCACCCTCGTTTTAGCCACAAATTATATCCCTCTCCTTTTGGAAAAATAAGGGGAATAACGTTTATTCTCCAAAGAGGGAGACCTAGTTATGCACCCAAGGATCACATAAGGGAGCCAAGAAAGGAAATGTGGATAGAGCTTGTCATTGTTGCTGGGGAGAAAGGGCATGCCAAGGGACAGGAACTGTTTTCTCGAACTTGGAGGCCACAGAATGAAAAACCAGAACCAATCAAACACCTTCCTTGGCTCTCCAACCCATGCCAACCCAGGGCTGGCTGCTCACATGGATTCGGTGTGAACCTGAAAGCCTTCGAGTCTTTTACACATAGGCCAAGGCCACATTTTCTGCCACAACAGATCATGAGATTTTCAGGATGCTATCTCCCACTTCAAGGCCCTTGAAAAATAAGAGAGGGGTCTGATTCTTTGAGACGGGTGGAGCACGTGCGAGTATGTGCGCGTGCACACACACACACACCAGAATTTGAGTACTCCATCCCTCATCCCTTCCAAGGACAGCATCTAATCTCAAATGTCCAGTAGTTCCATGAACAACACATCAGTCTCTGGTTGGAAGAGAAGACTTCTGGACCATCCATCTCCCAGGCACCAACTAGAGTTGAGAATTAAATCAGTTAGAGGAATGGCATGCTATTGCCGAGTACCAAAGTCCTGGGTTTACAGATTTGCTTCATTTTATGTATATTTTGTTTTGCATCAAAATCTCATGTGTAGCAGATTAGTAAACCTTTCAAACACTCCGGTTTCTCAGCAACAAAATAATAAATGCTTAGCAGGGGGTTGGGAGAATTTTGTGATGTTAAATGTTTCTGGAACATTACTACTAACTTACAAAGCAGTTATCACGGCCAGGTACGAATCTAAGTAGTCCACGTGTACTAACACTTTTCAGCATTACGACAACTTTACTAACAACTCCCATTCTGCCGAGGAGGACCCAGAGGCACAAGGAAGTCAAGGCCCTTGACCATGGTCACACAGCCAGGAAGCTGCTGAGCTGAACCCAGGCAGGCTGGCTGTGAAGCCTGCCCTCTAATCACGGGACCTCACCCATCTCCGTAGGGTGTCTCCGGGGTAGGAACGGAGGCCTAGGCACTCACTCATTCCACAACATTCTACCTGTGCACCACTCAGAGAGGGAATTCTCACAGTGGGTTCTCATACTATAAAATGTAGCCTCTCCTTCTAGGAGTTGAAGATCTGTCAAAGCAAATACGAAAAATGCCCAAAATTAAATAAAGGTAGAAGGTGATACTGGAAGAGAGAGCATGGCAGAGGCCTGTTAGGTGGTGGGAGACAGTGTTCACAGGAGAGGCTGATGTCATGATGGCAGTGGGCCTCTGCCTGGCCTTGAAGGGTGAGTGCAGTGAGGGCCCCCTTGTTCTTTCCCTCAATAACCCATTAGCTTCCTCCGTCAGACTCCCTACAGGCTTAATTTCACAGGTGTTTGCAGATGTATTTGTTTAATGCCAGAGGCTCTTCTTGCTAGACCATGAGCTCAGGAGGAGAGGCAATAGATTACTGTGTGCACCACAGGACACCCAGGGCCCCACAGCAGAGCAGGCACAGGAGACGTATTTGTTGAAGAATGAATGAATGAATGAATGAGTGTTGGAACGCTGATGGTTGCTTCCTGAAGGAGTGAATGTTATGTGTAAACGGCTATGTGGGTAGCCGTTCCAAACCCTTGGTCACCCTCACCTGAGTTTTCTCTCCTGTGGGAAGTTTTCAAGACCATGACAGTTCCCTAGTCCCCTCCCCTGGTTCCTTTAGTGCTTCAGTTTAGCCTTATGCAGTGAGTATCTCCACAGGCCTGCCTTCTCCTTCATGTCTGTCCATGTCTGAGGGAGACCTGGACATCCAGTGGATGCTAAGACCAAGTCCATCACTGGCCTGTCGCTGAGAGCCTCTCTCATTGTCCTCATTTATTCCCATCAGTCAACTGTCAATCAGTCCACACCCATCCCAGAAGCGTGGGTACCTGGACGGGGCCCCCATGGCCCGGCGGTATGGGCTGCCTCTTGTCTTTCCTAGGCAGAAGGACTTTTCCTGCTGAGAGCAGGGCCACAATCCTTAGTTCCCCAGTACTGACCCAGGTCGCTAAGAGCCCTAACTTTTCCAACAGTTGCAAAGGCACGAGGGCATTTAAAAAGGCATGAGCCTCTGCTGGGCCCTGCATCCTGTGTGGAAGCCTCTCGAAAGCCTCTCGAACACAGCACTTCAAATAGGGGCTGACATTTGTCATGGGCTCTCTGTCCAGTCAGGGCCTCGGCTCCTCTGATGGAGAGAAGATGGGGAGAAGAGCCAGGTGTGGGGCAGAGAGAGCCACGACACATCTCTGACCTTAGCACAACCAGACAAGGCCGGCAGGAGGCAGCTCGGAAGCTCCCACAGCACCTAACAGAGCGGGCTCTCAGCCAACCCCTGCTGATGGACCTACTGATGACTCTGCCCCCGTAAGCCATTGCCCAACAGAGACTCAAGGAACCAATACCACAGGCCTCTCCCCAGAGTGTTTGCTGCATGCCTGACCTCCCTCCAGGGCAACGCTTTCAAACCCGTGACCTTCACCCACAGAGCAATACACTCGCCGTGCGTCGTGACCTGGACGCGTCTAGGACATAAGTAATTGCAACAACGGACTCATGAAACAACACCTAACCTTATTACCAGGGATGTACTCTTATATCTTGTTTTCTTTTTTTTTTTTTTCAGCATTGGTTGTGACCTGCTAAATTAACTTTATAATCCACTTACAGGTTGCAGCCAGAACTTGATAAATTCTCCTTGGGGGAATTCAGCTCTGTCACATGGCACGCTCCATCTCCGAACAGAGTGGGCAGCAATTCTTCCCAAAGGAAGAGCTAGACAGCTATCTACTGCAGGTGAGTGTCATGGTGCCATCCCAGCCTGGACGGCCCCTGGGACCCTCCCCTAGAGCTCGGAGCCTGGCTGGAGCACTGAGGCGTGGAGACTGGGTGCCAGCTGGGAGCTAAGGACTCGAGAGTCCAGATTCAGCACTCATGGGAGGCAAAAAAGTGAGAGCAGGCCTTTAGAGTCTGCTGGAAAGGAGTCCAAAGCCTAGCTCTGCTAGGTACTAAGTCGGATGGGTTCTTAAGCTCCAAGGAGCCTTGGTCCCCTCACCTGGAAAGGGGACTGTTAATACCCACCACAGAGGGTAGCTATGAGAGTCAGCTGGGAGGCAGAAGGCACTTGGCAAAGTTCCAAGACTTGTCATAGTCCTGTGGACCAGCAGTAGGAGGCCTATGCTGCCCTGTCTAGACCTGCCCCAACACCCGCCAAGGGCTTTCCCTGGTCCTCTCTGTGTCTCCATATTTCACAGATTCTGCACCTTCAAAAGAAACAGCAGGGCTCCCTAGCACATGACTAACACTCAGTAAGTCTCTGAACCAAGCAGGCAAAGGCCTGGAGTGCTCCCCAATAAGTCATCCATCACGAAGCGTCCTTTTGAAAAGGGTATTTCATACAATCCCCTCCAGGGCCAGTGGTCGATAAAGTCCGTTGCATAAATTTCACTCCCTCAGTCTCCTCTGCTATCTCTGCCCACAGAATAAGGATCTACTGTCTGTGGAGGGGAAAGACATAGACGGCAAATCCCAACATGGCTTCCCCGAGGCCTCGTGGGTGACTCCTAGGGACAGAGCCTGCCCGTCACTGCCTACGCTGCCCTCTGAGGGAGCAGCGAGTTCTCCATAAAGGGTGCAGACCCCTCACGACAAGGAGGCCCCCTGTGACGAGAATAAGCAGCGGGGCTGGGGCGAGAGAGGGCAGGCATGAAGTGAACCCCGACCTCGGCCTGCAGGGTTCGCGCGGCGCAGGACAGCAGGGGGACCCTCAGAGACTGCGCGCCTCCGACGCCCGGGGAGGAAGGGACCCTACAAAGACCGCACCTCGAGGCACGGCAGGCTGATTTCCCTCAAGCTGTCCACAGGAAAACTCACACCTAGAAGAGGCTAATGGGTCATGACAGTGCCTGGCTTTAGATATAATTGCCCCGGTCCCACTCGGGTCTCTGTGGGCCAGCCTGTGATGGAATTTCCATTCCTTGCTGTGTCTTGGTTACGGGAGAAAAATGTGTGTCTGAAGAAGCGGGGGGTGGGGGTCAAGAGGAAGCCGACAAAGCTGGAAGACCTTGAGTATCCATAAAAACCATCAGTGATTTTAAAACTTCATAAAGATGATGGGTCTCTGTGAGCTGGAGGTTCTGCCTGGGATCTGAGCTCCATCTGCAGGAACAGCTCCTGGCAGGCAGCGGGTTCTGAAATCCAAGTTTCTCGGGCAACACAGCAAAGTGAGCTCCCCCAGCTTGGCCACTGAGGGTGAAAACAAGACCCAGGAAAGAAGACTTCGTGTTCTTCTCACCTCGCCACCAGCCTCCGAGCTGCCAGAAATGCCAGACCATGGTTACCGAACATATGGAAACACGGATATGCGGTTCTGGAGCCAGCAGTGGGCGGATATGTACAAGAAGGAGGCAGAGGGGCCTCACCTCTCCTGCCTTCCAGAGAGCAACGGCGTTCAAGGTCTAGAGGTCCCGCAAGGTCCCGCACTCCGCCCACATAGTGCAATGGAGGGTGTCACACCAAACCACCCAACTGGCCAAGTGTCAGAGCTGGGAGAAGGGTAGGTATTTTAGGGTCCCCTCAGACCAGGGTTTCCAACCCCACCCTATACCATACACCTTTGCTGTGGGCACTTGTCCTGAGTATTGGGTGCCACTAGCCTCCAGTCTCTAGCTACCGAATGCTAGTGGCACTCGTCCTCCCTCCTGAGTTGTGACATTTAAAACATCCCCAGACATTGCCAAATGTCCTCAAGGGGACAAAATCACCACTCATTGAGAATCACCCATCCATCCTGGCAATTCTCAGAGCAGATTCCAAGGAACAGTATTAGTTCAGTAAGCTTCCCGATAACACAAGGATTTCATGATCCACTAAGATTGGGAATCACTGCATACGATGCTTGCACCCCCTGGGGATGGGGGTCTCCGACGTTCATATATTAAAGGTCCTGAAAAGTTCTGCAGTAGAAAAACAAACAAACAAACAAACAAACAAACCATAGGATAACTTGGTTTAATCTAGTGTTTGGCAAACTTTATCAAACAAAACCCTCTATAACCTATTCGCATCTTTCAGAGTAATGCTCCAAAGGCTGTATTGTGAGATTTTTGGTACTTGTGGTAATGTGTACATGTGTGGGGACAACCATCCCTCCTAGTGACCAGATGAATGGAAGCAAGAAGTTGGTCATATTTGTAAGTATCATTACCAGATGAGTGGCAGGGCCACGGCCCTGTCTAGAAGCCTGAGGTCCTGAGTCTGAGTCTACTTCCTCCAACATACGTGATTTGGACACTATTTACAAAATAGGAGTCCGCCTTCTCATGATCATGTCACAGTTTGGTTCTCTCACCACCATTCAGAACATCCACCTGGGAAGCTACAGCTAGTGAACTACCAGTATGAACATTCCCCCAGGAGACCAAACAAAGCAGGTGCCTTCTGCAGGCAGAGTAGATGAGGACCCCATTTGGTAAGGACCATCACCAGGGGAGGATGCCAGGAGGGATCACTTAATATCAAATCCGCGTACTTCACCAGCCCATGAAAGTGCAATTCCCATTATAACCGCTCAACCTAACCCATCTCTGTATCAACACAATGCACCTTTGTATCATGGTTGGCACAGAGCGGCCTCGAAACAGGCTGATGGAAGGAATATGTCAGCCAGGAAAGGTCAAGCCTCTACCACTGCCATGCCTTGATTAAAATTCACAGATCATCAATAACAGAGTAAAGCGTCCCTACTCCCCTCTATCCTGTCTCACAGTTTTCTTGGGTCGTATTCCACTCTGGCCTTTCTGGGCTGCAGAGAACTACTCTTTTTAGGGACAGCAGTTGTGCCCTCCAGTGAAGTGACCACTGTCCTATCCATCTTGGTACTTGCATCCATTCCAAGAGATAAGAGATCACTTTCCAGCTCTGATCAGCTGGTCCAGTGGCCCTTCTGAAGGCAGCATGTCAAGGTACAGTTTCCTGTCCCTCTTGGACACCCCCTCCCCACACATGCAATGACTGATCTTTCACTCCCCTGATGGTCTCAGCTGCCAAGACCAAACGCTGGAGGAGCCACAGGTTGGCTCCCATTCTCAGATTGCAAAACAATCAAAATAATATCCAGAAGGAAAGTGTTGATGGTGTGACATCCTACAATTTTGCAAAAGGACTGAAATAGAATCGTACCTCTAAGCCTCTGGTGTCCCAGGGATCCTCTTTCAGCCATGGGGAGCAGAAGAGGAGCCCAGGGATTGCTCGAGGTCCTTTGTGGCTTTCCAAGCAGAGGGTGTTAAGGATAGGGGAATGGGGGAAGGGTCTGAGTTGGAAGGCAGGCCCGGGCCCCTCTCCTGGTTTACCGAGGCTCCAGCCAGTCTGAAGAACACAGAGGTGACCACAGGCCACTGAGCCCAGCCAACAGCTGCAACAGGAATGCAGCAGCAACTGCTGGATGTCTGCGGCTTCTTCCTGGAATCTGTGCTGCAAGAAAACTGCCAGCAAAGGGCGCAGAGGACTGGGAAAGCACACGGCAGGTCTCGCCCACTTCCACGGTTCCAGACTCAGAGAACCACAGCTTTACTCCCTCTCTCTCCTCCCCTACCTGCACCCCAGCACCACTGAGGTACTGTGGTACAATAATGCTTACAGTGAAGCCAAAGGGACTTTGCCTTCTGGGGGCTTATTTATTGCTTTGCACAAAATGTGCAATAATCGCCTAGTGTTCTTTCCCTCAACCCATTTGTATTGGCGCCACACTAGGCCCTGAGCGTCAGGTGAACCAGACAGAGAAAGGTCCTGCTCCAGTGCTGATGGATTCTGTTATGATGCCTCCCACCTACAAGCAGGCGTCCTGATTTCACTTCCTCATCCCACAACTACGGAACTCAAGTACAGTCCTCAAGGGTCAGACTCAGAACTTGAAAATGGGAAGAGGCCTTGGAGATTAGCTTTGACGTCACCGTCACCCCAAGGAGCAGACCAACAGCCAAAAATAAAGAGACTCACTCATCTGGTCCAAATCCCTTTGGTGACCAATAAGAAAATGGAGCCCCAGAAAGTGAAAATTATCGTCAGGTGGGGAGATGGTGGCCAAGCTGGCCAGAAGGCAGAGAACTCAAAAGGCCCTCACCTTCAACCCAGAGTTTTCCTGACCCCATCATTTTAAAGGTGGAACATTCTGGTTCAACTTAAGCAACAAACTATTCAACTTTCAACAATTTTTAAATTATCAAGCAAGAGGCAAAACTGACACAGAGGGACGAGGGTTGGGGTGAGGAACGGAAGAGGGCCAAGAAAGGTGTGAGGCAAGGGATTAAGCTAGGGTCACAGAGGGGTCAAGGTCAGGGATGGAGTAGTGTCAGGGGGGGAAAAGATCAGCAAAGTCTCTTCACAGTAAGAAGGAAGCAATGGCTTTGTATTTCAAAACTAAGGAAGCCCAAGTGCTCGGAAATCAAGCCACAATCATTATGTCTGCTTTTATCTTTCATAAAAAAGTGACTTCATTTTTTGACAGATGATTTTGACATCCACACAGTGGCATCAGGCAGAGTGAAGCACCATGTCTTCACCATCCCAAGCCTGGATCCCAATGGCCATCTGGGCCATTTTCCCCATCGAAGAGCCGACCGCTAGGATACTGTACTGCACCAGGACCTGTATCCTTCCCTCCACAATGGGGGAGAATGGTGGGCCCCTGGCCCAGGATTCTGGCTCTGGACAGCCTGGAATAGACTTGCATAAGAGCAGAACTGGGAAATGTCATGTTCTGGAGAAGCAGCCATTACTGGGAACCCCTCTCCCCATAAATACCTTGAGCCCCTCCTCGGGATACCAGCTCAACCGTCTCCTCAGTGTTTGTGAGTCATGACAAATGTGAATTCTTTCACATGAAGACATTCCACATTCAACAATAGCATCTACCAATGTCCTCAAAACCCCAAAAGACCAGGGTGTGTTGGCTCCCACTCCTGGACCCCCTGGCCCAGCAGAGGCTGCTGGAAAGCAGGTGGCTTGCTGGCATGTGTGTTATTGTGTAGATGAATGATAGTAATGCACCAGGTCCCCATGTCCTGTATAGGATGACAAGGATGTTGCTCTTGTCTTCAAAGCTGACAGGAGTTGCCCCGATATTATTTGTCAATGGTGAGGTCAGGAATGGAGTCAAGGTTAGCAATCCAGGGACTAATCCAGGAAAATGACTCAGTCGGTGCCTCCTAAAGGGGCTATTCTCACATCCCCCACACAATCTCTGCCCTATCCCCCTGCCACCTACACTATTAACAACAGCCTTTTAAGTGAACTCATATTTTAAATTAAGTAAATATCTTTCATGAAACCCTGTAACACTACCATATGTAAAAAACTGGTATTCCTTATTTAAAAAAAAAAAAAAGGAGACAATAACCTTCAAAAGAAACACAATGCAAAACAAATCCAGATCACGTGATTCTGGCTAGATGCTACCCATGGCGAAGGCCCAGCCTGAGGGTGACCGTGCCTTTGTTCAACATGACAAGGGTGACTGCTGAGAGGTGCTCCAAACACCAGAATGGGACCTCCACCCTCAGATCACCAGAAAGGCTGGAAGAAGACTGAAAAGGAACGATCTTCCTCCTGAGACTCAAGTGCATGGATAACCAGAAGGTCCCTGGCACAGTGCCCGTGGTGGGCTTCCCCCAGTGTGGGGAAGCCTTAGAGCCAAAACCAACCTGCGTGTGTCTGTCAAGGTCCAGATTCTGTAACAGCCGAAAGCCACGACTTTTGCCAAAGAAACCAGGCACAAGGAAAACAGAAACGTTCAACCGATGCGGGGCCGCTGGCTGATGGAGGTTTCCCAGGTTTCTGTCCCCTCCCCTCAAGGTTAAACACATCCCGCCATCTCCACGTTACAAATGATGACATGAAAGAACAGAGAGAGGAGAGAATGCGCCCAGGGCACCCTGCCGGCAGTGAGAATAAAGTGGGGGAATGGAGTTCCCAGAATCCCGGGTACAGCTGAGCAACGAAAGCCGAAACAGGCAACACTGGAGAGGCTCACTGAAGTCGAAGTCTTTTTTTTTTTTTTAATTTTATTTATTTATTTGACAGACAGAGATCACAAGTAGGCAGAGAGGCAGGCAGAGAGAGAGAAAGAGGAGGAAGCAGGCTCCCCACTGAGCAGAGATCCCGATGTGGGGCTCGATCCCAGGACCCTGAAATCATGACCTGAGCCGAAGGGAGAGGCTTAACCCACTGAGCCACCCAGGCGCCCCTGAAGTCGAAGTCTTAACTGGAGTTGACTATTGACACTACAAGGAGATTCTTCCCTCTCCAAAAGCAATCCATTGTAGACTGAGTTTCTGCAGAACATGTTAAGTGTTTGTTAACAGATTATTAACTCCTTGGCAGATTCTCAAACTCTGAAGAGAATTAGTAGGGAAAGGAAGGGGGAGGGAACTGGAATCCCCGCTCTGTTGGTTTGCCAGGCTTTCTGCTAAAGGCTTTACATACAGTATATCTCATTTAATTAATTCTCCCAGCAGGCTTAGGAACGATCACCTCCGTTTTATAGAAAAGGAAACTGAGCACAGAGAAGTATAGTAACTCACCCAAGGTCCCAGAGCTGCCACGGCCCCTAACGCATGGGCTGTTTCCAGCAGCACACAGAGTGGCCTCCCAGGGAAGTACACTTTATATTTTGTTATCACCAGTTACTGACATATGCCCCACCGGGCACAGTAACTCTTCGAAATGAATATACATAAATGCTAAGAATGGCATACATGATAAAGATGACCGCATCGAGCTTAAAACTTAGTGTGGGTCAGAGGCATCAAAAGAGCTGAATGTACCAGGCTAGAAAGGGAGGGGATTCCTGGTGCTTGAAAGTCTACCATTTCAAGCCTACCTCTTTACACATGCATGCACATGTGTGCGCGCGCACACACACACACACACACACTCCTTCAGCCAAAATGTTCTCTGTTAGTAGATGGGAAAGCAAGAGCTAGGGAGGCTTTTCCAGCTTATCCGCAATGCTTAGCGTCCCCCCTCCTAGGCTCTGGAACTTATCTGGCCAGCCAGATGGCAGAGCAGACAGGTCTGTTACCAGCAGTGGGCCTGGGCTGCTTTTTGAGCTGGACTGGGCCACTGAATCCTCCTTCAGGCAATAAACTCTGGATGTAGAAGAGAAGCACTGTGTTCCCTCGCAGTTATCAGGTGGGGAAGGATGGAAGGAAAGGGAAAAGAAAAGAGGGAGAAGAAGAGAGGGAGACAGGGTGGAAGGCAGAAACTGGTTAAAATATATGGTCAGTGGCACAAGATAAAAAATAAGAATAGTTTTTGGGGTCCGCCTGGGTGGTTCAGTGGGTTAAAGCCTCTTGCCTTCAGCTCAGGTCATGATCCCAGGGTCCTGGGATAGAGCCCCGCATCAGGCTCTCTGCTCGGCAGGGAGCCTGCTTCCTCCCTCTCTCTCTGCCTGCTTCTCTGTGCCTACTTGTGATCTCTGCCTGTCAAATAAATAAATAATCTTTAAAAAAAAAAAAAAAGAAAGAAAGAATAGGTTTTTTTTGTTGTTTTTTGGGGTTTTTTTTTTTGTGTGTGTGTGATTTAAAGCGTTTTTAAACACCAAAGACAGAGAGAGTTGCTGTGCTCTGTTCTGCTGGTGGGATCATGACTGGTTTTTCAATGTCTTTTACAGTTCTTATTACATAGTTTTGACAACAGGTATAATGTTGGGGTGAAGGGATATAAGAACATTCATGAACAGAAAATTCAGAACAACTCCCCAAGGGGAGCTTGGTTTGTGACTCCTAAAGCACGGTTACATACAGTTATCTTATCTCATCCCCTTCCGCCACTTGAGAGCCGGAAACAGGACCACTGGACCAGGTAGATGGGATTTCTTAAGAGTTTGCATGAAGCTTCTGATGGGAGCTCTTCAGGGAGAGGGGCCACCGATATGGAGGTGTGGGACCTGCCCTGGGAGCCAGGACACTGCTCTCTGGACAAAAGGAATGGCTTCGGACAAATCCCTTAACCTGACTGGCCAATGTCCACTTAAGGAAGGGGCTGCTTTAGACCAGGGTGACAAACTCACATGCTCTGAAGGGTGGGGCTGGAACATGGGAATGAAGGGACTATGGTAACCGAGACGCCATGTGCACCTGCCACTCAAACCCAGACACTTGCTAAGATCTGACAGATCAGCAGATTTTCTTCTTTTCAAGAGATGCTAGAAATCTATACTTTCATGTGGACTCTGAATTTTTTCTTGGCATCTCATTTTGCAAAAAATACAATCACCCCAAAGGAGACACAAGCCCTGGACGTGTTCTCTGGGTTAGACATTCCAGATATTCCCTGCAGTGTGGGGTGTCAGGGAGGCCTGCTGTTGGCCCCCTGCTTTATTACCACATAGCACCGGCATTCCTGGCCCCGGGCTCCTCCAAGACACCCCTAGTCAGGCAAGAGGAAGGGGAGTAGAAAACTTCCTCACAGAACTAACCAATTCAGTTGCCAGAGTCGGGAAGAGTCGCTGCAAAGGTCCGGCTGGGGCCCCATCCAAGGTTCATTGGCCCCAGAGAAAGAGGACAAAGTGCCTGACTGGACCACTCAACCCCACATCCTGCCCCAGACAGTGTGACTGGGCATCTGAGAGCGCAGCCAGAGCCCGGCGAGGCCCTTCCGGTCCTTCCTATCAAGTGAAGACTTCTGATTTGCTAAAGAGCTCCCAGGTGGCGCAGCTGCCGCGGGTCCTCGGACTGCACTCTGAGAAGCAAGGGGGCACATCTACAGCTTTCCTCCCTCCTGCCCTTTCTCTCTCACCCTGTGCCACCCTAGCAAACTAGGCGCTCTTGTCCCCCTGGCTCCCTTCCCTCCCCTCTTGGATCTAATAAGCCTACTGACAATGGAGTCCCTGCTTGCTGCCTTGACTGTCCATCCACCCATCCCCTTCTCTGTGTAAACCCCTTTATCAGGCTTCTCTTCCCTACCAGACCACACTCCTAGAATAATTCTTTCATGCTACTAATAACCTTCTACTAGCCTAATTCATGCCCTCTTCTAAGGCCCTATCCAAACAAAGCTCTCTAATTGATAATAATCATGTAGGCTGATACTTATCAATTCGATAAGCATATCAGACACCATCCCAAGCTCTTGCCTAAGACATCCTTTAAATGTATTATCACCTATGATATGTTCTAGGATTATCCCCATTTTTGCAAATGAGGAAATTGAGGCTCAGAGAGGTTAACTAACATGTCCAAAGTCACACAGCTAGAAAGGGGTGGAACTGGGACTGGCCACCCAGGCAGTCAGTCACAAAGTCCTCACTCTTTCCTCCCACATTTTATTATAAAAAAACTTCAAACATACAGCAAGGCTGAAAGACTTTCACAGAGAACACATGAATATTCATCACCTAGATTCCAACGTGAACATTATTACATTTTACTATTCTGTTTTATCGCAAATCTATCCAAAGGTTGTCACCTTTGCTTCTATTTGAAGAGCAGCCTGGAAAACACTTTGAAGGCTTGGGTCAGATGTTGCCATTTCTGAATTAGAAATCATCTGTCATCTTCTGAAGCCCCATCAGCCCTCCCCTCTCCCAGCCTAGGGGTGGGCTGGGACAGGCAGGAAGGGAGGCATTGATCTCGCGACACCTGTGCACACCATCACACCATGTGTCCCAGTCAAACTGACTCCTCCTCTGGCACAAAGCAGGGAGGGAGGGCGTTTGGGAACAGCCCCTCGAAATACCTCCCAAACCCTGAGGGGTCTTTTGGAATGTGGCTGTATACAGCAAAGCCAGCTGTACCCACCTTCAGAGGCCTTCGTCCCGTCCCAGCAGGATGAGAACAGTACCCTTGGCTCTGAGGCCTCTATGGTTTCCAGCGGCAGGTAACCTCGGGCTCTATCACAAGGCCCAGAATGAGATGTGAAGGTTATCAGGACAATTTCCCATCCCAGGGCCCTTTTGTCCACCTCAAGGGGAGCCCATTTCCATAAAATACAGTGTGAGTGGTCCCCTGGGATTCCTGCAAGGCTATGGCCTCCCTGCCACCCCTACTCCATTTGCTCCATGGAGAAGATGTACAACCATTAAAAAAAAAAAAAAAAAAAAAAAGGCTTTTTCTCCGTGTCCCTGGCAAAGACCCGCAGAGGGATAGCCTCTGAAAAGACCGACCTTGAGGCCCTTGGAGCAGTGGGATCTCAGTCCTGCCACCTTGGGCTCTCTACCTCTTCCTGCTGTGTGACCTTAGGAACCCTCTCCCCCTCTCTGGGCTGGAGCTTGTTCATCTGTACAAGTGGTATTACATCAAATGGAAAGGACAAGTCAGTCTGGCCCATCTCCCATGTCCAAGGCAGAGGCCGGGGCTGGGTGGAGGGCAAGTCAACATTTCAGCACGTACTCCGGAGCCTGCTCAAAGTCTTTTCTTTCAAAGTATTCGCTCACTAAATCCTTACAACGATTCTGAACCAGGTGCAATTTTTATCTACATTTTACAGGTAAGGAAACTGAGGCATCGAGACGGGAAGACTTCCCTAAGGTCAGACGGTTAGTAAGAGGCAGAGCGAGAATGAAAGGCAGGGGCAGGCTCTGGAGTCCGTGCAGGTGACCAGCACGCCTCCCTGCCTGCTAGAGAAGCCGGAGACCATCTCTCGGCCCTCCAGTGACACTCCGACCAGTTAAGGTGGCAAGTCAAATATCAAGACTTAAATGCTAATGAAATATTTAAATTACTCTTTGAGATAATAGTGGGGAAGATACTGCCAGGCAGAACATGATTAATTGCCAAATGAAAGCATTCAGACAGAATTGCTCTAAAGGTCCAGGGGGAAAAAAAAAGTGAGATCATTCTGAGATTATAGGAAGCCAGGGAGACTGAATGCAAACTAGCTTTTGCAGGGTGAGCAAAATTTGAGCAGGCGAAGAGGAAACATTTCAGCAAGAGTCAAAATTCAAAGAGGCAGCCCCCATCTTCAGAGGTGGGGAGCCCCAAATGACTGACAGTGGCTCAGGAGAACAGGGTACAGAGCTAGAAAGATGGGCTCAAGGCCAGGCCGGAGAAGGCCTCAAACACCAGGCAAAAAAGTCTGAAATTTACTCTGTAGATAATAAGGAGCCACGGAGGAACTAGAATGAGGGTAGAGAGGCATCATGACCAAAATGTCTACAGCTGATCCACTGGCTACGCTAGCGGGTAGCAAGGGGTGAACTTGAATCGTCACAGGTGTTGGCCAAGGAGCCCTTGGATCTTGACAAAGAGAAGCAAGAGGTTCTGTCATAATATGCCTCAGACCCTGACCAGGTAGGAAGACCCCTGAAGTCTTCTTCTTGGGCTTCCTCCTGGGGCTGTTCAGAATTTAGCACACTGCGTCATCTGGGAAGTGAGTACATGTGATCCAAAGAGCCCCCCAGGATGACACCCAGTGAACAGAGTTTTAATGCTATTTTTAATCCTTCTGCTGACCAAAAAACATACTGGGAAGAAATGAAGCATGAACACAGACAAGAGGCTCTGCAAACCGCCCCCCTCCGCCGATTAGCCACACGGCGACCCTGCAGACTCACCATATGGCCCACCAGCCAGGCGGCCCCTTCTGATCCTGGACACGTTGATCTGCTTAATTATTTGGTGGCTGTAAATAGAGGGGTTGGACAATACGCTGGGAGGGTTTTTTTGTCTTGCAAGCAAAGAAAGGGCTCCCAAGCAACAGAATGAAGAACGCGAGAGTTTCATGTACTCGATCCAGGCCACTTTCCCGCTGTGCGAGCCCCAGGCTTAAGGCAGCTTCAAAACCACCCTGGGTCCACCAGGCACCCGCCCCTCTCCCAGCAGAGCCGGGTTGGCCACTCACGGTTCTCACAGGGGGTCATGGGGTCAGGAAAGAGACCATCCAGGAAACTCGAAAGGTCCTTTTGTATGGCGGTATCTCCTTACACATGGGATCGAGACCTAGCTCCAGCCACTCAGGGCCTTTCGTGCATTACCACCAACTGTGCCATGTTCAGCCATCATTCCAGCCCCATCCCACGCCCAGACTATAGCAGTCACGCCAAGGAGTGGACTCTCGGGACCCAGATCCAGGAGGTGAGCCCAGGTGAGCCCCTCAAGGGCAGGAACACCAGTTCTGGCTTCCCGGTGCCCACGAGGGGAAGCTGACACTCAGCACCCCCTACCCTTCCCTTGATGCCTAAACCTGTGCCATACTCCAGCCCAGCATTAGCCACCACGCCTGCCCACTGGTCTTTTCCCCTTCCAGGCGGCCTTCCTGCAGGCTGCACACTCTTGCCCCAGCTCTTCAGCTGCCCTCCCAACCCCGGAGCTCCCAAGTTTGAAGTCAGAAAAGCCTGGATCATGGCCTTCTGGATCTGCTACTTTACTGGTTGTAAGAACTTGGCCAAGTGGCTCAAACACTCAATGCCTCGGTTCCCTCAACTGTACAATGGGCACAGCAATGGTACTGACCTTCCAGGATTGCTCATGAAACCAGAGAGAGCCCATAAAGGATTTCCCCCGGAGCCTGGTACATGGTAACACTCCCTAAAGGAGTGTCACTGGCAGCTTCTATCAACATCCAGTTCCCACCCCCAGATGCACCAGACTCAGTCAGCGTATGTTCCCTGAGTGGCTGGTTTCTCTCCCTGCCCTCTTCCCCCTTCACACCCCAGCAAAAGAGAGCAGGAGTCTGCACATTCAGCATCTGTAGCTGGCCCCCACCCCCCATCCTGGCCAGTGTGAATCTGAACACATTCTTATACACTGTCTGACACCTATTGTTTGCCCTCTGCCATTGTCCCCTTCCCATCCTTGCCAGGGGCGCCGCTTACTCCACATAGGTGATCAAGATGCCGGGAGAGTCCTCCCTCCTAGCACACGTCTGCTATTCAGCTAACATTTGTGCCCAGCGACACAGATACCATGGTGACAGCCCAGGGTTGCCTGAGATTCTGGAGGGAATGGGTACATGCAACAGATAGGAAACCAGGTGAGAGAAAAAGGCGCTAGAGGCCACCAGTCTTCCACCAAGGGGTCAGAATGCCTCTACATGAATGTTGTCCCCAAAGAAAGGTCTTCTTGGTGGTCCCAGCAGGCTTCTGGGACACTCCCGCAGACAGGGGCTCAGACCCTCTTGGTCCTGAAACCCCTGTATTCATGGAGTCTTCCACAGACACCTACCTTCATGAGACCCATTGGTAAACCTCCTTATGGGCATTCAAGGCTACTTACGGGTTGTGAACATGGCTTGGAAAATTTGTTAGGGAAGCTGATCTGGGCTGGGCTTCTGGTGACAACAGAGAACAGGGTGAGACATCTGCCTGTCAGGGAGAATGGCAGCCTTAGTGAAATGCAGAGACCCCTGCACATGATGGACCAGGCCCAGCTGGCCCTTCACCGACTCTGGTGGGACAGAGGGTCAGAGGCCAGAGCCAAATCTCAGCGGTGCCTCTTCCTAGCTAGGTGAATATTGGTGATACGTTTAACCTCTCTGAGCCTCCATTTTCCCATTGAAGAAACGGCAATTTTAAAAATGCCTTCGGCAAGGAACTGCTTTGAGAGTTACAAGGATATCATTTCAAAAGGTAACCGACACATAGTAGGAGCTTGCTTCATGGGGCTGAGACTGGCCAGCATGTGGAATGACTGGGGTGACCTGTCCAGTCTCCATCTGCTCTGGAAAAAAAAAAACTTAGTCCTGAGAATCACCTAATGTTCCCCCAAAGTGAGTTCTCTGAGGATGAGTAGCAAGGCAGAGGAAAAGACCTTTTCTCTCTCTCCTTCAAAAACAGCAGGCATCCAGAGGAAGTCTAGTGTAGGTGGCCCAGTAGCTAGATCCTTGAATAGCACCTAACATCTCTGATTGGAATTAATAATGAAAAGGAAACCTGTTAGCTGACTTGGAGTCACTTTAATCAGCCACATGGCAATGATATTCACGATCTAATCAGCTGACCTGTGAGATGTACAATGCCATGCAATCTGCCACAGGTGTCTCCGTGCTAAGAGGCAGAGGTGTTCCCCAGGGTGACTAAGAGCCCCGGTGTTCCCATCCACTCCAGAGGTTATCCTGGGCACTTCCCAGGCATTCCCAAAGACCCAAGGATTCCCCGCCCCCAGTGAGCAGTGCTGAGCCTGGAGGCGCAGCTGGGTGGCCTGTCCAAAGGTGAAGACCCATACACCCTGAGCAAGAGAAACACCACCCCTCCAAGAGTCACCCACTTCCCACTGTGGTCACTGTGAGCAGGGCTTGGAAAAGCCCCACTGGATGGCACCAGGAATTCCCAGCGAGCCATGAGCCACCGTGTCACCATCACCATTTTTTCCCCAGGTCAGAGGCAGGACATGGAGAGATAACCAGGCTCTAGACCATACTGTGAGAGCTGGTTTCCATAGCAACCCAACTGTGGCAGCAGGAGCACCCACTAGAGACCCAAGGCTTGCCCCAAACAGGATGAGAATGCTGGAATTCCAGCAGCCAAGACCCCACAGCAGGATTTAGAGATGAAAAACAAGCTCTGCTCAGGTTCAGAAAAGCCCAACAAAACCACAGGGGGGAGAAATGGGGCTACTATCTTAGCTTTCTGTCAAGGCAAACTCTAAGAATATTTTGTGTGCAGAGCTGATGCGGGCCTGAGGTTTAGCTCTGCTACCAAGGTTAATGTGAATGACCAACCTCTGGGTTTTCTGCAGAAAGACTCCTTCTCTCTCTCTCTCTCTATTTCTCTCTCTCTCTCTCTTTCTCTCTCACACACACACACACACACACACACACATAATGCAAGCAGGGGTGGGAAAATAAAAAGACACATAGCTCCCTCTGGTTAACTTGTAGGTGGGAAAAAATATAGATGAATGACCAATTTCAACAAAATCCTTTAATGAAAATTTCTGATTAACTGTACCTTTGGACACTTCTGTTACTGCAGCCGCAGAGTACTTGGGGCTTTGGCCGTGCGGTATTTCCTAATCGACCTGGCACCAAGCGGGAGGGCCCTGAAACCTGAAGCCCACACCAGGTATGAGCCGTACGAGTAGCAGCCAGTGATCTGGCTTCTTGACTGCTGATACGGAATAACTCTGGAAACTCAATCACACAGGGCTGCACCAGGGACCTGCCTCCTGCCCACAGATGTCACTGCAATCATTAGTCAAGGCGAAGGGAGGTTACCACAAACAGGCCACGGGGCCATTCTATCTGTGCTCCTTCATCAAATCCCAAACACCACGACAATATTTGAGAAGAAATCCAATGTCAAGGGACAAGGACTCAAGGTGTGGCCCTTGCCAGCCAAGGGACAGCATGGGCCAGGGAGCCGGCGGAATGGCAGGAGGCCAGAACAGCACGTGTGAGAGAGAGGATGCTGATGGGTAAGGCAGGTGTCGGAAGAGAGCTGGCTGGACCCGGGTTACTTGCCTTCGAGGCATGGTAATTCTGTTTCTGTGTTCTCTTCGTAGACCCCCTGATGCCACAAGCCCCTGGCTAAGGAGACACCCCACCCCAGACCACCAGGGAAGCGGAACAGAGTCGGTGCCTATGAAAATCCCTTCACCTCAGGGGCTAGCTCAGAAATCTAAACAGACAAGCTTACAGCCCAAAGACCAGGCTTTCTTCATCAGAGGGGCTAGAAGATGCCCCGCAAACAGGTGTTGCCTGGCTGCTAGCTTCCCAGACGCCCGTCCGAGGCTGAGGGTGGTCCCCTACACTGGGAGCTGGGATGCTCTCTCTGGATCCCCACACCACCCCTCAGGAGAGCCTATGAATAAGGCTGGGTGACCAGGCTCAAGGAGGTTCTCAAGGCTCTGATCAGCTGCCCTAGAAGTCACCTCAACCTTTGTCGAGATGAGCCCTGAAAATGCAGGCTTTGTGGAGGAGGAAGCAGATAATCTTCCCAGTTGCCAAAGGCAAACTGGCTGGAGGACCCAGAGGAAAGGCCACTCCAGGTCACTCAGGAAGACACATCACCAGGCTGACATTGCCTCCCTAAGGGTGACAAGATAAACGGGCTTGTGGGGGAAGACGGGGGTGGGGGGGGAGGAGAAAGCAACCATCCGGGAAGGGGACTCACGTGGATGGCCCCCCTGGGCTGCTTCTTAATGGCGGCAGAGTCTCTGCCCCCAACAGCCAACCTTGGACGCTGCGCATGCTGGCTCTTGGTGATGACGAGCTGTTCTTTACTCGCACTCTTGGGCTCACAGGAAGCACACCCCCCAACCAGCAACCAGCTCCTCTGTGACTACCAAAGCCTGAGGTATCCTTCATGATTCAGGGGGCACCCCAGTTCCCTTGTCAGGTGGTTCCTGCCTGTGGGCAAGCCCTGGTCTTATCCTCCTTCAAGGGATCTTCAGGGCGTGGGGTCAGCAGGCAGCCTCCAGCCGTTGGCTCCATCAGGGTCAGACTCTGCTGCAGGCAGAGGCTTCACCCAAGGTCCCACCATTCCTGAGCCGGTCAGCATCTGGTGAGTGCCTGAGGTGGAGAGAGGCCCAGCCCTTCCAGCCGGGAGACGTCAACTCTGTCGGTCACTATCCGCCCCGAGGTCTCTACTGGGCTGCCGGGGGCTTCGCGGGAGCGGCCCTCCATTTGTCCCTGTGGCCACGGCTGCCTCTGCCCCCCTCCTTTCACTAGTGTCGGTCCCCAGCAAACATCCCATGTCCACAGTCAGTCCATTTCCAACACCCCCAGTTAGCACCAGTGCCTGGCGCCCTCTTAGTATTCACTGGCTGGCCGTGATGAGCACAGCCTGGGGTTCCTCCCAGAGAAGATGCTCGAGGAACGGTTGCCCAACAGACGGAATCACTTGAGGTTTCTGTACTTGGGAGACCGAGCCCTCGCAGAGCCGGCCCCTGTTCCACACACTCAGAGGAGCTGTCAGGAGACTCAATGGCGCTGAGGCCAGCATCCTCACCCATCACCCCGGGAAACCCTTGGTCTGGCCCTCTGGGACTTGCACGGCACACCTGCTCTTCTGCCTCACACGCGCGGCCTGAGAGCCACAGGGAGACGCCCCAGCGGGGACGTGCTGGAGCCCCGGCCCCAGAACAGTGGCTCCCTCGGTCCTCCGTGTCCGAAGTGATGGCTCAGCCGATTTTCCTGGAAGGTCCGCTTTAGCGGCACCTTCTCCCCAGCGACGCTGCTCCTGGGCGCGAACAGCCGTGCTCCCCGTGGCACTTTAATCAGGGCGGTGTGACAGCATGGTAGATGTTAAACAGGTTATAATTAGAGATGTTAAAACAACCCAGGGCTTAGTGTTACTAAAGATATTTGCAGAGTTTAGTGCCACATAAACAGGAGGGTTTCTGGTGTCATGCCTCCCATCTTGAGCAGGCCGAGGTTTCAAAGGGGACACTCCGTCCGTGCCCATCCAAGCTGGGACTCCTCTAGCTTGATTCTTCTCTCCTTAATGTCAGAGTTCTCAGGAACAGGAGTCCAGGTGTGTCTATCCTAACAAAGGGGGTGAGGATATCCTGCTTCTCCAAGAGCCTCGACGAGCTCGCTAGGATATAGGCTTAGTGCAACAGCGGCTGTCTCCTGCTTTCGGGGCTCACAGCGCTGTGATCCTGTCAGGCCGGACCCAAATTGTGCAGAGAAGGACCAGCACTCCTCAAAATGAGGGGAGCGCTTTCCAGCACGATTTCAGCCTGAGCCTGTGGCTTCCACATCCCACAGAGAGCCGCGATCAGTCTTTCAACAAAGACCACACCTGTAACGGTGCCTACCACGGGCCAGGCCCTTTGCACACACCCACTTCACCCTCACAATCCAGTAGGGGGATTCTTGGCACACCTGGCTTACAGATGAAGAAACCAAGGCCCAGCGACTGGGTAACCAACCCTCCATCACACAGCCACACCCAAGCTCTCATTCAAGTCTGTCTGAACCTCGTTCATCTCCACCAGGGCTTATTTCTGAGCTGAGAGGGGGGAGCGAGGAAGGGCGCCCCTCTTACTAATCACTGCATGAATTTGCACATTGTTTGAACTTTTTATAAAGAGCAGGTCATCTTGTATTACTTTGTTAATCTTCAAGACATCAAAAAGAATGTATAGGCAAGAGAATGGGTCCTATTTCTATAGAAGAAATGTATCATAATTGGACAGTACCTACCAACAGCCAGGAAAGTTTCTGACTTTTGCTATGAGAATTCCATTTCTGGAATTCTATCCTGGAAAGGGGGTTAAAAAAAAAAGCAGAGGAGGGCAAAATTCTATATAAAAATGTTTTTAAAGTATTACTTCTAATAACAGATAAATTGGAAAGAAACTAAATGCCCAACAGAAAGCAGAGATGGGACAGCTTCATGATGGCCTGAGGCAGTGCCATTTAAAATATTTTTGAAAGGTCACTAGCAACAGGAGGAGATGATCAACCTAACTGGTCACATGTATGAAACCGAGCACAGGTGTCCTCCTCCCTACCACCCCCCAAGAAGATACAAAGAATCTTTGAAGAGTTGGCACCTTTGGAGCAAGGTTTCAAGATTAGGGCAGATGGGTGGGCAGAAAGCTTGTATTTTTCACTTTATATCTTTATGAAATATTTGAATACCTTATATGTTACTTTTATTCTTAAAAAGCAGTATTTTTAAAGTTTTATATATCTTATGACCTAATCACATTTTCAGAATAACATTTCATTGTAATAATAAAATACAACTGCTGTATTGTAGAGTTACGGAAGAAATTGCTTGATCTTTATAATTTTTTGTTATTTCCCACGTTTTCTATGATAAACACGTAAATTTATAAAAGCCTCTTTTTCTACTTTAAAAAGATGTCCTGTTGGTAAGAGGATGTACTACTGGTAATAAAAACCTTAGAAATTTCAGAGTTTCACCAGTGACAGCCTGCCTGCCTCAGACCCACCATAACAGTCCCACTGTCCTGAGTTCAAGGAGAGATAAGGGGCTGCAGGAGACCCACTACAAGAAGCCAGCTAATGAATGTAACAGACCCAAACTCTTAATGGCTTAGCCCCAAATCCCAGCTGAAGCCACTTCCCACTGCCCCTGGACCCCTCAAATACAAGGGCAGCCTGACCAAGAGGTACCCTCAAAGTAAACAGGGTAAGACCCTTCTTTTATTTTCACCACATGCAATACACTGGCTACAGGACATTAAGCAGATAAAAAGGAAACACCAACAAGAGGTCACATATGCTCTGTGGCAAACACTGAAGGGGTCACAAAGATGGCTCAGACCTGGATCCTGTCCTCCAAGGACCGTACAGTCCAGCTAAGGAAGTAAGAACTTAAGTGTCTCAACTCCTAGGCAGAAAACGACCAAAGCCCTAACAGCAGAGAGATGGGAGAAGGGCAGCTGGGGCTCAGAGGAAGCAGCTCACTTACAGTCTGGGCGACAAGGGTGGCTTCCCAAAGAGATGCCACAGGAACTGGATTAGACGTCTGGATGGAGTCAAATAGAGGCCAGGGGTCCACCTGCCCAGGTGTGGACACTCTCTGCAGCATGTGGACCACATACACTAGTGACTGTCCCTCCTGCTTACGGGCAAGGCTTAGAGCCATTACCATGTGGGGCACTGTTATTTTCAGAGACCAACGTGCCCCATTTCTTTTTCCTCCCTGTGCATATAGCTCAATTATAAACCCGCAATAAACAAAAGTTTGTGGATGTTCACAAAATGCTTTTGAAATTCACAGCTCCTTTTGTTGTGAATAGAAAACCAGGCTTAACAGGAATTTTCTGTGGAACACCCCTGGGTCCGACTAAACGTCCCACCTGATGTCTCCTTCCCACCAAAGCTTTGCTAATAGCAGTGGAAATAAAAGCACTGATCCAATATTTGGTCACTGCTCTGGACACGAGCTGGCATTCCAAGACAGCAAAGTGGTCTTTTAACAAAATTCAACAAGACTGTCCCCTCCCCATTACCCACTGATGATAACATGGAAGGATCCACACTGGAAAGGGAGAATGGGGTGGACACCCAAGGGAGCAAAAGCACGTTGACCTCTAACCAGAGCTCTTCTCTAGGTGGAGGCAGAGGGGTTAACTTTTGGAAAAGTTCATTAGACAATGCAGTAAGTGGGTTCATTTAACTGGAGTATGAAAGGCATTTTGATGGTGATGGAGAGGCAAGGTGATGATTCATTTACAATCAACAAAGTTGGACCCATCCAAGGTTGTATTCATCCATCCACCCAACTAACCAGGGGTAATTGTACACTTTAGAAATGCACGAGGAAAAACCCTTCACAGAGTGGAGACAAGGTTAGTTAAAAGAAAGTCCTGCTTCCTGTCTGTCTATGAATGTGACACCACCACAAAAGCTACTGGCCACTGGCCACCACTAACACCAGATGGAAGACGAGGACTCAATAATCTCTAAGTTCCCTTCTTAAAATGAGGCCTTTCCCAGGAATAAGTTTTAGCCTCCATCTGCTTGTGGAGATCTTTTCTTATCTCAATGCAGGGACCAGAAAGCATCCTTGCTCTTGTACCTAATCTGTTGTTTTTGTTTTGCTGATTGAGCTGAAGTCCCAGTTCTTGAATCCTCCCTAATCTAAATGCTGATGAAGATACTGGATAACATAGCATCTCACTTAAGGGCCAACAGAACTGCTTTCAAACCCTAGATTTGGGAAATTTCCTTTAGCTCTCAGCAGTTTCCCCTTCTGGAAAACAGGGCTGACAGCACCCGCCTGAGAAGGTTGCTTTAAGTACAGAAGGAAATCCTGGCATGCAGCAAAGCCTCACTGACGTGAATTAAGGGTAAGTCATGGTAAAGAAGCACTATAGGTTGACATCAGTTCTTTCACAGCTGGTAGTTCCAGCCTGACCTATCTGAATGGAGTCCAAAGTGACCACCACTGGCACCTCTAAGAGATCACAAGCACTCAGCTTAATAATCCGATCAAAAATTATTCCCAAGGATAAGCTACAGTATCATTAGAACGGAGATTCCAGAATCCATCGCCTAACACGCACTGAGAAATACTAGCGAAACAAGAAGTTCCAGAACATTCCAGGCAGTCTCCACTATTCAAAGACTCGCCAAAGGAAGTAGGAGGGATGAGATTTAACCACCCCCTCCTCAAAACAACTAAAAAATCAGATGCAACATTGGAAATAGGGTTTGCAGACACTGGAGCTCAGGCAGAGCAGGGCAGTGATCCCTGAGAGACAAACGGGAGGAGCCCATGATTGTCCCTGCCAGCCACCTGGAGGATATCTGGGGGATACGGCACAGAGAAGGGGGACCCAAGCAGAGCCCAGAGCTCTCGCTGAATTGAGGAGATGAGCCGGGATTCCAGGGAGGCTGAAGTGGCTAGAATTCACAGAGCAAGGCATCAGAGAGGAGAAAGCTGCCACGAGAGTTCTCTAGAGATCAACAGAGGGGCCTCCTTGAGTCTAGGTACTGATCAGCACAGTTCTATGAGGAAACTGCCCAAGGTGGAGGGCAGAAATATCTTGAAGGGGCACACGGAACAGCATGGAGTTCACACAGTGCTATAAATAGGTCATGTCCAACCAGCCACAACAGAAAACCTCAAAATTCATGAGGCACCAGGTTACAGACCAAACTGTGTCCCTCACATTCCTGTGGTTAAGCACTAACCCCCAGTGCCTCTGAATGTGACAGGGTTTGGAGACAGGATCTTTAATGAGGTAATTAAACCAAAATGGAGTCTTTGGGTGGGGCCCTAATCCAGTATGACTGGTGTCCTTCTTAAGAAAAAATTAGGATACAGACCACACAGACAGTGAGATGATCATGTGAGAACACAGAGGAAACACGGCCATCTACAAGCCAAGTAGAGAAGTCTCAGAAGAAAAAACCCTACAGACACCTTGACTTCAGACTTCGAGCCTCCAGAACTGGGAGAAAATCAGTTTCTGCTGGTAAGCCACTCCGTCTGTGGTGTCTTGTTATGGCAGCCCTAGCAAACTCACCTAGGTACTCAGAATGGCATTGCCTCTATGGTGGGGAAAAAAATCAGCCCTACATTAAGGCAGCTCTGGTCCCATCTAATAAAGTTTAAAAGCAAGACCCCAAAGGATCAAACCATTTCCATGAGATTTAACTGTGTCCCAGAACAAAGCTCAAGAATATTTATAGGAGTACTAAAATATCCAGCACCCAACAAGGTAAAATTTACTGTCTGGCATCTAATCGAAAATTACCGGGCATGCAAAAGAAGCAGGAAAATACAATCCATAATGAAAAGAACAATCAAAGACTCCCCTACAAAACTCTGCAATTATATCCATCCTATAGGAAGTGTATGGCAAGACCCTCCCATGGGACCCACTTGATCCTAGAAACACATTTTTAAATGACTCTCTAGCTCCTAGCAAGGGACTTGTTGTCTTCTTCATTCCAAAGAGGGTTCATTCCAGGTGGAGAAGGCAGAGAAAAAAACAGAAAACACTCACTTTTCTATTTTGTTTCTCTGTCTGCTAAGAGTATCACCTTTCCAGAGTAGTGATACTATCCCCTCTTGTTCACCTTCTAACTCTGGGGCTATTATTTTACAAAGGTCTAGGGCTATCTTAAGCTCTTTTTACCAGCTTTAGTTCATTCTGTGTTTCAGCCTTTCTGAACTTCTTCTGATCAGCCCTCAGTCAGATGACTCTTGATCACTCTTCATAAGGGCCTGTTAAAATCAGAGTTTGTCAGTGATCACTGCATATGAACATGTGCTCTCCTTCTGATGCCTTCTCTTTTCCTTCTTCATTTGGCAACTAATGATGTAATTATTTCATTAGGGAAGCACCCTTTAAATGCCATAGTCAGACCCTTCCCTCACTCTAGGGCTCTAGTCCCTTGTAAGATTCTCATATGAACTGCTGTCTAAAGAATCTTGAGGAGCAAGAAATCCACAAAGAGACCCAAGCACCCAGCATTGTGATTCGCGGTCATCCATGCTATGGGAGCAGGACAATTAGCATTATGTCCAGAGCATGTCCTTCCTATAGTGAGGACACTTGACAGAGCTGGCCAAGCCCTTGGAATGATGGATCTTCATGGAAACCTTCAATAGTGCACTTTAACTTCCTTCTTGTCACTGCCATTTCAATGCTCATTCCTTATAAAGTTCCAGATAATATACCAACTTTGGTTTCTCACTTATTTATGCATTCTTTCAATTAAGCAAACTATATTTACTAAGTACCTACTATGTGCCTGGCAGCACTTTCAAATCCTACATCCCTTTGGAACCCCACACCAACCCTGAGAGGTGGGACTTCCATTTTAGAGACAAGGAAGCTGAGTCCTTTCAACCAGATTAGTAACCTGCTGGGGCCACCAGTTAATGAGATGAAACCCAGGACGCCTTGAAGTAATCCCTTCATGGACAGGTCTTACACACTGTAATCACTAGACCTGTCACAGTGATGTATTGGAATGTCCCCCGCCCTCCCTGCCCAGCCTGCCCCAGGCCTCCTGAGAATTTCCCCTTTTGATCCCTCCTTTGCAGTCCAGAGGAGCAGTGATTTCTCCCTTGCAGTTCAGAAAATTAACCAGAAAATGACCTTCACCTAAATTTACACCTGCCCTCACTACTAAGGGGATGGAGTACTGTCAGGCAGGCTTGAAGGGTCCAAGATGAACTCAGGAAGGGCACAAGACAGCTGTACATTGTGACCCTCCACCCCCCTCATGAGCTACCTTCAAGAACACTTCCATCAAGCGCCGCTTGCCCACCAGTCCCATCCCCTGTGAAAGGGCAGGCTGGAGAAGTGACCAGCCCCTGGGCCAGCACAGAGAAGCTGGAATGCAATTTCCTCTGCCATCACTGCTGTGCTGGACGGAAAGTGGGTCAGAGCTGGTAAGCCCATTCATTTAATCCAAACTCCCCCTCTCCATTCAGCTTTTAGTCTTCAGAGCTTTCACTCCAAGGAAGTGCTATTTCCTCTGCAAAATAAACAAAATAAATTAAGCCTGTGCTCTTTGCTCTCTGGGCTTTTGTGTGACTGATGGACTGAACAGAAACAATCTGCCATCCTCCTGGCATCTCAGAGGCACCAAAACATCCAGCCACTGCTCCGGGGAGCAGAAAGCCAGCTTCCAGCCACCTGCCACACACCTGGCTGAGAACACAGCATGGTAAAGGAAGAGGTACTTGGCCACCCATTTCACCCACAAAAGCAAGAAGAGTCTGCATGGGGCATGGCAGGGTCAGTCAGAAGAGTCAAAAACTGTCAGGGCAGGAGCTCTCAATTGTCTTCAGTCATATGGGCCCATTTTTTGTTTTGGGGTCCTCATTCCCACCCCAGGGCCTTTGACTGACTCTTGCTCCCATCCGCCATGCTTTTTCCTTTGGAAAGCAGACTCCTCCTCCCTCACATCTCTGCTTAAACATGTCCTCTCAGGAGAGGTCTTCCCCATCAAAAATAGCTCCCATCCTCAACCCTCACTTCTTTATCCCATTTCCCTGTTCTGTTATCTTCTTGGCACTTATCATGGTCAGAAATTATCTTGTTTGTGTCTTTGTTCTCTTGCTTGTTTTCTAACTCTACCTCTACTTCTGTGACAGCAGGGTCATCATCGATCTTGATCAGCAGGGTCTCCTCAGTACCTGGCAAGAGGGTCATGTTTATTGAACAAGGGAGACGGAGTGAAGGAGACCTAGGTTTTGTTCCCCGGGCCAGCTCTGCCTATGTCCCCCACTGTGTGGTGCACTTAGACCAGGATCCAGATCAGTGGTGTGGCTCCAACAGCTTCAGGGGCATGTTGGATGGAGCATTTCTATGAGGCTGAGATCAGGAAAGCTGGCCAGCTAGAGGAGACACACAGCTAGCTCTGGAGAGGCAGAGAGCAGCCAGAGGACTTCCCTAACGTACTCACATAACCAGGACAATTGAAGGACAACAGCCAGTTCGCACAAAGGACCTTAAACCAAGAGGACAAACGTGTTCTTTGCACCCACAGACTTCCCAGGAGTAAGACGGGTGGGGAGGGGGGTGCATCTATCGATTGTGCTGTGTCTTTTGGTGAGCACTGGGTGACTTGAGAATCTGAAGAAAGACACCAGCTCTTTCTAGAAAATGCGTGTACGTATATGGAGACAAAAGAGCACCTACATTCTCCAGAGGTGCTTGGGCTCCCCAAAGCTCCTTTGCAGGCTCTGGGATGAGGACATCTCCTCTAAAGGCTCTCTGAAGCCCCCATGCTGGTCATTCGCCCTCAGACCCGGTCCTGAGTCCCCCTCTACAAACCATACTTCTCCCAACACTGCCCCCACCTCCACCCCCTTGCCCTCTGATTTCTGGGAGATTTGGCCAAGAAGAATACAGGCAGAAGACCATTTTTCTTCCTGCAAAGAGTAGGAGAGAAACTAGGACACTTCTCCCTCTCTCTCTGCCTTGCGTGGTGTCTCCACAGTGCCTCTACAATCCCTGGATTTCCTGCTGTTCCTAGAGTCACTTCCTCTGTGGTCCTGCCCCATCCAGCACCTTCCAAAGTTCCAGTATCCCAAGATGCTGCAGACTCTGAGCTCCAGGAAGCCAGCTCTCCCTGACCCCGCCCCCAGCCCTGGGGATGCTAGCAGCTACTACTACTGCGGTTCTGGGGGTTACCTCTCCGTATCATGCTTCGATTTTGAGCCCCTCCAGTACCTCTCTACTTAGTTCCCCACATACACTCCTACTGCACTTGTTGGCATGAGCCCTGGTTTCCTGAAAGGTCCCTGATGGCTCAGCCTCCCTCCAGCATGAACAGGCTGGGAGGCACTGAGCTTCTGGCAAGACAAGCCTGAGCTGAGGGAAGTTCGAGAAGTTGGAGGGAACGAGGAGAATCCACCCGGCCTGCATGTGCAGTGCCCCCAGCCTGTCTAGTTCCATTCCGGGAAACAATCAAAAAAGGATGAACCTCACAATCACACCCAAACTGTTTCCTGCTTTTCGTGAGGACCTCTGCAGCCATCCGCTAAATCACGCTCTTGATCTGATCGATGGCCGCCAGGGTGAGCATCCCCAGTGTCCCCTTAGCGAGCAGCTAAGAGCACCCTGCCACAAGGACGGGAGTAGGCAAAGATGGCTTGAAGGCATGGGCATCCCAGGCAGCCAGGAATGCCCATCCTAGCATCAGAGATGCACACCATCCGGATTCCATCAGCCATGAACAAGCTTCCCTCCAGCCACCGACAGGGTGCAGCCGGGGCACCGAACCTGGGAATGGCACCTTACAGCCTCACTGCACTCACTTCTGATGACTAGTCCTGTCTACGAGCTCCCTGCCTCCTTCCAAGCAGCAAGCAAGGCAGGGAGGGCAGGGAGCGGGCCAGGGGAGCAGGCAGGATTATCTGCACAGAGAACTGAGGCACAGACAGGCTTAGTGGCTTGCTTGAGGCCACACAGCCACCTTGATGCAGGATTGGGATTAAGATCCTGCCTGGGCAGGGAATGACTTGAACCACCCTCCCTTAGCTTGCACACACAAACCCACACAAACCTTGGCACCCCCATGAGGTGGGGCTCCCCCTAGATGCAGACCCAAGGTGGGGATTTCAGTGCAAACTGAATCATATGAAAGTACTAACATTCAACCATTTTTTTTTTTTTGACCAAAAAAAAAGGGCAATTTCATATGGCTGGAATGAACAGGTTCTTTGGATGGCAACTCCAGGGAAGAATCAGGTGGGGAGTGGGGAAGGTGCGGAAATCAACGCAGGGTTTGTTAACAGTGAGGACACTGCAGAAGATAGCTGAGCCAGGCTCAGTCCCCCTGGAGACCTTGCCACACAGGGCATAGCTGTCCTGCTCCACGCAGCCGGCACCAGCCACATCTGGCTACTGACATTAAATGACTGAAAATTCAAGACTGAGTTCCTCCGTCTTGCCACACTTCAAGAGCTCAGCAGGCACGTGTAACCAGCGGCTCCCACACCGGACAGCACCGATATAGAGCATTTCCCCCACCCCTGAAGCTTCCGTGGCAGTCCTGGTATAGAACGTGCCTCAGAGCTATGCCACTAAGGAGCCAGATGCTGTGCTCCGTGGCTGGGACCAGGCCTGCGGGCACTGACTCTGTCCAGGCTCACCTCGGCTACGAGCCGTGGGTCGGGCCCCGAGCTGGGGCAGCTGCACGGGAGAGGAGTGGAGGGGGCTAAAGGACGGGGTGGGGCACCCACAACCCCTGCTCCAACACGGACCTTCCCTGCATGGGACTCTCAAGTCTGGGTGAAGCCTCGCGAGCTGCAGGCATCCGAACAGTTCCCTTCTGATACCACTGTGGCCCCAGAATCCGCTAGCCTGATGAGACACCATTCTGCCCTGAACAACACACCACCGTGGAAAACACAATGCAGGCCTTCCAAGCATTTACGACCTACAGCAGGCAGCTAGGACACAGACCACAGCACGTGGCAACTGTACAAACACTGACGGATGATCTAAATGAGGAAGTTTCACGGAGAAGCTCCTGTGAGCAGTGCCCAGCTAATGACAGGCAGGTGTAACGTCCAAGAACAATCTAGAGCTTCCGAGGTACAGTTTGGAGACTGAGGATCCCCAAAGGCAGGGTGGTCTCTGGACATCTATTTTATGGCAATTTCCAAAGCAGAGCTTTGACATGTCACTACTCCGGACAAGAGCCTGGCAAGGTCAAGGTAGCACTCTGAAGACCAGCACCAAAATCTTCTCAGCCCATCGTCCCTCCCCAGGGTCCTCTCTCAACATGGCAGAGTGGCCAGGGCTCCAGCCCTCTGGGCCCCACTGCGGAGGTTCACGTCCTGTTGCCAACTTCCTAACTGCGTAGCCTTAGGTGTGGTATCTGATGCCTCTGGGCTTGAGTGTCCTCATCCATCAAGGGGCCACGATAACAACACCGTCTTAATAGGGCTGTTAGGAGGATTAAATAAGTCCATATTTATAAAAGCACTTTGAAGAGGGGTAGCAAGCTTTTTCTCTAACGGGCCAAACAGTAAATAATTTAGGCTTTGCAGGCCAAACGGCTCAGACTGCTGTTTGTGGAGTGATTCATTCAGTTGCGTGACTGAATAATTCTAGGAAGATAAGGAGATGATCCAGGGTCTTCATTTCACAGGTAGGGAAGCAAGGCCCAGAGAGCCCAAATGACTTTCTCCAGATCACACAGCAATGATCAGGACGAGACAACCATACACCAACACATGGAAACATGGATACACACGGACACTGACATCGAACACACACGCAAATGAACACGCATGTCCATGAACACAGGCGGACAGACACAAGCACACACTGATACATAAACACACACACACTCCCTGATGCTTTCAGCTCTTACTTTTACAGATGGACACAGCATGCCTGCCCAGGAAGAGGCCTACAGTCCCTGAGAAAGGGACTGTGTCCTGTTCACTGCCCTCCCACTCGGTGCCCTTGGGCAGCCCGCCCGTGGCCTTGAACCCAGCTGGCGCTCGTGTTTAATCGGTGAAAGAAGGCATGAAGTTCCACACCCCCAGGCCTGAAGTCCAGAGGTGGAGCTTGGTTAAGAAGTGCCGGCCACTGACCACGTCGCCCTGGGTTTGGAAGCCACCCTCCCCGCCCCCGGAGAGGCCCTGTCCACCCTGGACCAGCCTGGGACCCAGCCTGCCTCTCCCCGGCCTCGTGGCAGTGTTGCTCATGAACGCCTCAGCCACAGGTGGGAGAAGCTGGGCTAAAATCCAAACCCAGTCACTTGGTAAGACTGGTTTGGGGCCAGAGTCAGAGGTCTCCCCAGGTTGGGGAGGGCATGGCAGGAACCACTGGCCAAAACCTGGCAGCCTTCTGTAGCACAAGGATTTTCCAGCTGAACTGGAAAGAAAAACCATCCTACCAGAGAGTGGCATGGGTCACGGCCCCCTACTTGGAGTCCCTTCAGACTAGCATCTTTCAAAACAGTGGCTCAGTGACAGTCCCCCGACCCTGCCTGGACTGGGAGAAGGTCCCTTTTCCATGCCTTGTCCCCAGCGGGGAAGTGAAGGGCTTACGGGCCCTGCTTCTCAGGCCCATCACACTGCCCTTCTGGACCTGACCTGGCACATGTCCTGGGACTGTGTTTCCGCCACATCTACCAAAGGGGGTGGATAATCTCTCCACCGGGAGCACAGAGGACCCAGCACCGAGGGAGACAGCCTGACTTGGGGAGCGATGGGAGCAAGGAGGGCACGGTTCAAGAAGGCCTGAGGAAGCTCTCTGTTGCACCGCCCCGGTGAGCAGGGGACGCCGCTGATCCGGCACAGCGATGGATAGAACACACTCTAAAAGACAAATCAGGTTAGCACTCACAGGGGCCTACAGCCCAGAGGGAGCTGGTCCAGGCATTCGAATCTCCACGGAACGGGGACCAGGAGCCTACAGCAGGCAGGCTTGTGCGCTGGGGCCTCTCGGACACCAGCTAAGGTGGGACGTTCACTTCAAACACAGAGCAAGAGGAGTCCAGAGGAAATAGGTCAGGGAAGCCCTGGGGCAGTAGCCCAGGCCTTCACAGCACGAGAGGAAGAAAACTCGGGAAAAAGCTGGGGGCACACCACTCAGTGAGGAAGCAGGAGAGGACAGAGGGCTCACTCCCACCTGACCAGGCTGTGAAGACCCCGGCCACCTCACTTCACTCCAAGCAAGATCCTCAGAACAGCAGCAACAGCGTCACCCGGGCCCTTGTCCGAACTTCTGAATCTCGGGCCCCACCCCAGACCGCCTGATCTGCATTTTCACAAGATTCCCAGGAGATTCCTGGGCATACCAAAATTCAAGACGCACTGGATTGGAGTCAACACCTCTGAGTTCTATTGCCTTCAAATTGCTGCGTGACTTTCTGAGA
Organism: Lontra canadensis; assembly: GCF_010015895.1. Classification (NCBI taxonomy): domain Eukaryota; kingdom Metazoa; phylum Chordata; class Mammalia; order Carnivora; family Mustelidae; genus Lontra; species Lontra canadensis. Next base: position 38,886,319 of record NW_022630997.1, on the reverse strand, counting down.
ACTACCTGACTTCTCTCAGTGCTGCAGTTTCCTCCTCTGGGCTACTGGGCCAGGGAGCCTTGTTTCTCTCTCATAGGTTATAGGAGTTTCAGGTCACCCCTCCATCTGTAAGCCTTTGGAGGAGAAGGGGGAAGATCTCTATAAATAAATGATTCCATGCCTACCAGGCTATGCTCCCCTCCCTCTTCTTGATGTTTTTAGTGCAGAGAGAGGAAGGTGGAGAGATGATCCTTGAAGGACACACTGAGGAAGATGGTCTCTTAATTCCATTTTAAACCTCAGTGGCTCTTAATTCCAAAAAAACAACAAACACAAAAACATTGAAAAAAAAAAAAAAAAGGCATTACAGCCTCTTGCTAATGGGGAAGCAACAAATCTGAGACATGCTAAGTAAGCCGGAGCTCTGCATCTAAAAATCCCAGGTCTGGCACTGTCCCTTGCCTTAAGGCAACTCAGGTGTCCCTACTGAACTTCCATTTGAGACAGGAGACCTCCGAGGTCAAAGAGGTTAAGTGAGTGGGACAGAGGCACACAACCAAAGACAGGCAGGGCCAAATCCAGAGCCCGGCTCCCCGCCTTCTAAGGCAAAGTCTCTTCAGGGCTTCAGGGTACCCGGGTCCCTGACAGCCAGCTCAGCCCGGTGTGCAGACAGATAGGAGGCGAAGCCATTCTAATATTGGTCTGAGTTGCACAGAATTGAGCAGATAAATCTGCCATGAGAGGAAATTGCATCACAGAGCTGAGACGGAAAGTTTTTAAATTATTGCTTATCTCGTTTCATCAAAGTCATTGCTTCCCTCCATGAGTTCCGGGGGCTGCGGCAGCCAACCACGGGTCTTCTACACAGGACTGTGGTTGTGTGTACATCTACAGGGTGGGGAGCAAAGGGACATGGCTCGGGTTCTAAACCAAAAAACAGAGGAGAGTCTTAAATACACCTAAGCACACACCGGTAATTCAGAGGGTCCTCTCTTGGAACAGGCCTGGGTCCTCCAGGGCTCCCACCTGTGGCCCAGTCCCGTCTCTGAGGAGGCTGGGAGTAGCAGGGAGACCTCGGCAGAAGCAGGGCTCCTTGCCTACTGCTGGCTTCCGAGTGCACCGAGAGCAAAATGCTCACTGGGCCTTCCAGATTCTAGGAAGCGCCCGTGGGCTAGAGATTCGGCTAAGGGCAAAGCTGGTGGCCCCTGACTCAGGGACACCAGGCAGTCTGCAGGAAAGAAAGGCATCCTGGCTGGGCCTTCCATTCTATGGCACCTCCTGTCTCTGGAGCCGCCTGGCTCTTCTCGGGCCTTAGAATTCATCTTGCATAGAAATGCTTGGGGTTTGGAGTTGGGGGAGCCTGAATTTGAATCTGGACTCTGTTACTCACTAGCTGTGCCCACCTCAGGAGAGCCACTTAAACACACTGAACTTCAGCTTTCTCATCTGTAAGATGGGCACAGTAACAGTACTAACTTCAGAAGGCGGTAGGGAAGATTATATAAGATACCATATACAAAGCATCTTGTGAGCGCCTGGCAAACAGCAGGCATCTAATGAGTGTTGGCACCTTCCTCCAATGAAAAACAAATGAAGACTGTTCAGGGATGGGCCCTTCCCGAGAACAATCTCTCCCCTCATATCTCACATTGAGAGTGAGCCAGACCCACCCAGATTTCCAATTCCATCCCTCAGCCACCCCCGAACTACAGGGAGCGCTGCCCACATTGTGGCATTGGGGCTGGCAAGTCCACGCTCTGGCCCAGCCTAGGGAAATGCCCCTGGGATATGGCCCTAAATCCAGCCTGGCAGGGAATGGGACCACCCCCAGAAGTGCTTGCAGCAGGGGCTCAGCTGGCAGGAGATGGGAAGTCCAGCAAAAGCACATCCTTGGCAGGAACCTTAGGAGCGCACCACAGCTGCTGAAGGTGGGGGCAAAGAGCAGCTGTGCGGCTCAGGGTGACCCACCCGTCCCCAGCTCAGAGCTCCCCGCCCCTTGGAAGCCTGGCTGCCTGTGCCTCGCCAGACATACTGCCCAGTACAGCTTCTTGCCTGGCCCTCCCACCTTCCCCTGGCCTCTCCAACTAGAAAGGAGGGTCCCCACGGGCAGGACAGTGATGGGTGTGGCTGTGGTCCCCTGGAACACAGTGCAATGATGGACCCCAGGTCTGTGTCAGCTGATGGCTGGCAGAGATATCTGGGCAAAACACCTAGCTACCTGAACTTGTTTCTACAGCTCCTAAGAAAGACTCATCCAACCACTAACCTCCCTCACTCATTCAACAAACAAACATCGAGACCTACTGCAAGGCACACGCTCTGCAAAGCCCTGGACTGGATCCCTGTCCTCAAAGAGCTTATTCTCCAGTGAGAAACACAGGCAAATGAAGCGCGTGCACGTGCGCACGCGCACACACACACACACACACACACACACGTTATATACATCACATACATGCTAAGTTGTGATAACTTCCAAGAAAGGACTCACTACATTTTCCAATCAATCACTGAGGGCTTCAATAGTCATAGAAAAAGTAATGCATGAGACAGGCTGAATCTGGCCGTGGCAAGAGAGTAAGGGGACAGAGAGGGACAGAAAGGAACAACCACGAGCAAATATCCCTTCCGCACCCGTTCACAGAGCCAAGGGTACAGCCATTACATCACACGGAATGGAGATGCCCACGGGAGGCAAATTATCCCCTTCGATTTGAAAGCTCTCATCGACAGTACTTAAAAAGGGAGGAAAGAGGGATGGAGGAGAGACAAAAAAAGGGAAGGGAAGGAAAAGGAAGAGAAGAGAAAAGAAATTAAACAGACACCTATGCCAAGAACAGAGAGCCTGTCCCAAGATCTCAGAGTGACCTCTCGGCCGGACTGTGAAGGACACTGTGTTATAAAGCTACTGCCACCTCCCTCGGACACGCAGCATCACCTCCCATAGCTCTTGGCCTTATAGCTCCATCTGTTAAAACGAACCGCACATTGCAGAGGCCACGGCTCTGCTGTCACTAGGACAGGGTGGGCTCCACATCAGATCAAGCGACCACACTTTCATCACCTTCTCTTTCCTGATTGTGTTCCCTCACGACAGAACAGGGCTCTGCCATGCAGTCATCCTCAACCACGGCAGGCAGTAGCACTCAGCAGACATTATGCCAGGCACTCAGAAGACCCGAGGACTTCTGGGTGTCATCGAGGACAATCCAACAGGGTTCCAGATACTGCATTACTACACTTCATTTAGCTTAATCGTCAGCCACAGGATCAGGTGACACAGCTCTCAATCACAGCCCCAAAGTCGTGGGCCATTTGGATCTGCCAAGACCCATAAAGGTCCCCTTTACAATAACACCTCCAACTGAAATGGGGAATGTAAGCCTGAGGCACAGGACCTTCCCAAGGTCACAGCTGCTTCCTGGAGAGTCCAGAACCCAAGCTGCCAAGTCTTGGGGGAGGAAGAAGAGCATGGCAGTACAAGATCACGGACTGGGGAGTCCCAAAGTTTCAGAACGTCTACCCCAAGAAGGCAGGCAGGAGCTGTGCTGGGGGCCCCCGAATGTGACCTCAAAGCGATCCCTGATGAGGTTACATGCACATCACAGGATGGGGAAAAGATACCGCTGTCCATCAACTTTGCACTTTTGTCCAGTAACCAGATCTCATCCCTGGCAGCACTAGAATTAATTTATGCTTAATATGCTTGCATATTAAGTAATTGTCCTCTGCATAGCATGATCATATTGTATTTGCCTTTTTTTCTTTTTAAAAGAGTTCCTTTGTTTAATTCATGTAATCATTTAAAATAGGCCACCATTGCATTCCCTTGCTTTGGCATGGCTTCATTATTTTTTTCAGGACATACAGCACCAGGGGAATCTGGAATCAGCCTCCCCGACTTCTAATCCTGTAGCTGTGCAACCTCAGACACGTTACCTAGCCTCTCTGCACCTGTCAAGAGCTGAACTGTATTTCCTCCCGCCCTCAGAAAACTTCCTGTTGCATTCCTAACCTCCAAAACCTCAGAATGTGACTGTATTTGGAGCTAAGGTCTTTAAAGAGGTGATTAAGGTAAAATGAGGCCTTAGGTTGGGCTCCAATCCAACATGACTGGTGTCCTTACAAGAAGAGGACACAGGTACACAGGGAAGATGAGGTGAAGATACAGGGAGAAGATGACCGTCTACACGCTAACGCCCTCACAGCCCCCGGAAGGAACCAACTCTGCCTGATCTCAGACTTCTGGTCTCCAGAACAGCTGGAAAACAAGTGTCTGTTGTTTAAGCTCCGCCCACCCCCAACCCCTGCCAACCTCCCCATTGTGTGTGGTACTTGTTATGACACTTTAGCAAGCTTGACTTTTCTCGTCAGCCAAATGCAGAGTAATAGGCCCTTCCTCTCACCATTGTGTTGAGCACCCCATTCCTCGCACTTAGTAAGTGCCCAATAAATGGTTCTCACACTTGTTATTACTAACACGCAGCCTTAACCCAACCCGGTCTTGGCAAAATGATAATCTTACTCTTCTATGTAAGCAAAGAGGCTTACAGTGAGCACACCGAGCCCTCAGAGGTGCAGGCAAGCCTCCTCCCTCACCCCAACTACCTCACCCCAAATCCAGTCTGAACTCCCGGACTGCCCTCCGGCACCTTCTGTTCCTCCCACTATTCAGGCTGCCTCCCCTGCTCATCACTGCTTTAGGGCCCTGCCTGTTGCTCCCCTCATTCTCCCCACCCAGTACCTCCGAAGGCCCAAGTAGGCAGCCTGGTTCTCCTCCAGTTTATCAACATCAGACCCCAAGGGATATGGCTCCAGAAAACGGCATTGAGAGAAAAACACAGACAGGCCATCTGAATTCCCACACTATGGGAGTCCTTTTGGTTTACTGGAGACAGAGGATTCCTGGTCAAGATGGTCTACTTGGAGAGGAGCTGAAGAGCGGACATGGCACTGGACAGTGCTCCCTGCCATCCAAGGACAACAGCGAGCAGCCAGTCTGAGACCCGAGCCTGGTTCTCGATTTGTCTTCCAAAGGGCCCCTGCACATAATGGCCACTAGAGGGGGCTCCTGGGGGCCTAGGACTAGTTAACTGAAAGGTGGTAGAGAACTTCCCATGGGTGTGTGAACCCACCTAAAGCTGAATGAGAGCCACTTGGGTCAGGCCAACGAAAGAAGGGGCCGGAAGACCTTTAGGAATCAGGAAGGCTTCCCAGAGGGATCCCCCAAGAACCCAGAAGCCTGGCCAGACTGTGAAAACCCCAGCAACCTGCTGCCTCAGCAAGTAGCTAGAGACTCTGAGGCTTCCAACCCTGCGTGGCTTTGGCGATTAAAATTAAGGTCATTTAGAAACCCAGAAACCAAACCTGTTCTGACTCTGAAGGGAATTTTAATTTGTTGATGGATTTTCCCGCTGACGACTGGGGGGAAAGACAGCAATTCACAATGGGTCTGAGGCCAAAAATAGGGCCACATAAGCCAGAGAGTCATTGATAGCTCCTCAGTCTTTCTTCAACTGCATCAAGAACAGCCTGTCCCAGAATGCAAATTTTTCTTTTTTCTTTTTTCATTTTAATCAGCTAATAGCCGATGAAGACCTAAGACGGCTACCAAAATTCTTTATTCTCATCAGTCACAGAGAACAAGGAAGCAAAGGCTGGAGGCCTGCTGGTGTCTCAGGCTCTGTGCTCTGAGTCCCTTTTGGAGAGGTACAGGATTTGGGGGCCGGGGCAGAAACCCCAGGAGCCGTCTTCTCCACCGGACTGTGTGTCGGGGAACTGGGAAAGAGAAGCAAATGGAGTTCTCCGTGCCCCGTGACAGTTCTGGAAAGGACCTTAGAAGTGGAAACCTATTCATTTACTCCACAAAGACAGCTCACACAATGCCATGGCTACACTGAAGAAGAAGATGGACACAGTCCCTGCCCTCATGGAGGGTCCAGCAGCAAGGACTCTGACTGAGCGCACCAAGGAGGTGACGCCACAGACTTCTGTCATTAAAGTTCCTCCCTGGAATGCAAGCTCGTGCAGCCACTCTGGAAAACAGCATGGAGGTTCCTCAAGAAGTTAAAAACTGAGCTACCCGGGGTGCCTGGGTGGTTCAGTGGGTTAAAGCCTCTGCCTTCGGCTCAGGTCATGATCACGGGGTCCTGGGATCGAGTCCCGCATTGGGTTCTCTGCTCGGCAGGGAGCCTGCTTCCCTTCCTCTCTCTCTGCCTGCCTCTCGGCCTACTTGTGATCTCTCTCTGTCAAATAAATAAATAAAATCTTAAAAAAAAAAAATTGAGCTACCCTACGACCCAGCAATCACACTGCTGGGTATTTACCCCAAAGACATAGACATAGTGAAAAGAAGGGGCACCTGCACCCCGATGTTCATAGCAGCAATGGCCACAAGAGCCAAACCACGGAAGGGGCTGAGATGTCCTTCAACAGATGAATGAATAAAGAAGATGTGGTTCATATCTACAATGGAATATTACTCAGCCATCAGAAAGGATGAAGAGCTACCATTTACATCGACATGCATGGAACTAGAGGGGATTATGCTAAGTGAAATAAGTCAATCAGAGAAATACAATTATCCTATGGTTCCACTCATACATGGAATATATGGAATAGGGCAGGGGATAATAGGGGAAGGGAGGGAAAAGTGAACGGGAAGAAATCAGAGAGGCAGACAAACCATGAGAGACTCTTGACTCTAGGAAACAAACTGAGGGTTGCGGAAGGGTGGGGGCTGGGCCGATGGGCTAACTGGGGATGGGCACATGATATGATGAACACGGGGTGTTATATGCAACTAATTAATCATTGAACATTACATCAAAAACTAATGATACAAAGAGCCCCTTTGTTGGCTAACTGAATTTAAATTTAAAAAAATAATAAATAATAATAAAATACCTCCCCGGACACTACAAAGGGAAGACGTGGGGTAGGAGACACGAGGTGGAGTGTCCCCACGGAGAAAGGGTGAGTCAGGAGACGGGCGTCCCCTAGAAACATAAACCAAAGGCCACACCCCCTTCTCCTGGGCACCCAGAGCTGAGGCAGGAGCTTGGTCACCACGTGAGGCCTCTGGGTAGGAACTCTCGTCAGCAACAGTGCCTGTGCTCACTGAGGCTGCTCTGTGTTGAGGACAGAAAAGAAAAATCTAATTCCCGAATCTTATTTTTAGCAGCAAGCCAGGCAGAAGAGTAGAAATAAGCCACTCGACTATAATCCCAATCATCATGAACAAGTAATTTCATCATTTTAAAAGCTTGCCCACAGAATCTACCATCTTGCAGGGTCTAACCTGGAAAACTCTCATCTTGTTTCAAGGGACAAGTGTTTCTCTCGGAGAGCCACTGAAAGTGACCTCCCTGAGAAGCGCAGTTTCTAGGCATTTGTCCCAAAACTTGGATTCTTCTGTTGGGTTCCTTTAGGTAATGTAAGCGCAGCTAGGTGAGCTGAAGGGGCCAGCAGGAGCAAAGTGGGGCAGGGGGTGGGAGTGAGTATGTGGGTATCCGTATTCTCAAAGGAATGCCCCTCATTTGTCCAAAGAATAAATACACACACTCACATACACACACACACACTGTATTCTTGCCTTTAATAGAAAATACACAACTTTTAAAGGAAACAGAAAAATTGGTATTTGGACCATTAGGCCAATCCTACTCTAACAGCTCCACTGAAACACCGTCTAAAGCCTGGTTTTTCCACCTCTGAAAACTAACTTACTTCTTTTTGCTCTGATGTCGGTGTTGGGCTCTACGATATACATATCTGTCCAAGCAGAAGCAGCTGCCTAACCTTTCACCTGTGACACTGTGGACAGCTTTGGGTTTTTGTTTTTTTTTTCAAGTGTCACCCCATTTCCTCCTCCAAACAGGAAAGGAGGCAGATAGAATCTAAAGATGAGGGAAGTGGGGACGTTTGCTCAAAGTGTCACAGAGGGTAGGTTAGCCGCAGAGCTGGGTCTTGGGTGCACACATTCTAATCAGCGTGACACTGAAGGTGTGCCCGCTGTGAGCCAGAGGACACAGCCCTACACAAGACGCTCTCAAGCTCTCCCCGTCAGGAGAACCCACAAATGCGGCAGGAAGGGCCCCACCATTCTCAGGCCTGACAGGGTGAGGCTGGCAAACCAAAACTGCCTGAATGCTCATTTCCCAGAAGGACCACCCACCAGGGCACTTTGGCTTTATCCTCCCATCCCGGGGCCTGACCCAGGTCCCCAGCAGGACGGTGGGGCCTAGTGCTGCCCCTCTCACGGGCAGATCCCCTCTATCAATACTCAGCCTCCATCTTTCTCCTGGCCAAACCAAAGCACAGGTGTCTGTTGGTGATTTCTTTTTAGAAGTGGTCTCTTTTCTCTAAAATTTCTCAACAAGACCAGCTGACTACAATTGGCCAACTTTCATCTAGACCCGGGATTACAGCTGATGAGGGAAGGTACAGGACCCCAGAACTGAATATCACATTCCTCAAAATCCAGGGCAGAACTATATCCCGAGAGGGGCTGCTGGAGCATAAACTGAGGCCCTTATCCTGGAGCAGGAAAGGCCAACAAGACCATCAGTCCCATCTTCTAGACCTCTGAAGAGCTGCCAATGGTTAGACACATTCTGTCCATTCCCAAGGATAGACCAGACAGGAGATGGATGGTTTAGAAAGAAGAAAATTCCTTCTAACTTTCCAAGGAGAGGATGGGCCCCTTGGATAGAAAGGGGCTCCCTGGTGCTGGAGGCATTCAAAAGAGGTAGGATGGTCCCTCAGTGGGACCCTGGGGCAGTGATACAAGTGACAGGTGGAAAGATGGGCTGATGGAACCTTTCAAATTTCTTCAACTCTGAGAGCCTCCAATTGGACAGAAGGGACTCAAAGCCCCCAGACACGAGGTCACCTGCCTACAGGGATTGCCTCTGGGCCTAAAAATAAAATTCCCAGAGTCTAATCCAAATTAGATCCTAAAAAAATGTGTCACTGTGGCTATAAATAAGTCACTTTGAGGGCCAGTTGATATGATTATTTTAATCAGGTACATTCCCTAGAACTGCCTGCTCCCTCTTGGGCCCCGAATGTATTCTGAGCACACCTGGTCCTCCCGCCCTCAGTCCAAGGCAAACCCATGGAGCAGCCACCATTGGAGGACTGTGGTGGGATCATTCACCAACACTTCCGATGGAAGACAGGCTCGGGAATGCAAATGCCCACAGAGACCAGACAGACAGCAAAGGGCGTAAATTAGACACAGTGTGACATGAAGGGGAGTGTTAGTGGTTGAAGAGGTCCCCCCAAGATCCGAATGTTGAAGTTCTAACTGCCAGTACCTGAGAGTGAGACTGGGTTTGGAGACAGGGTCTTCGAAGAGATGGTTAGTTAAAATGGGGTCCTTAGGGTGGGCCCTAAGCCTATCCGACGGGTGTCCTTGTAAGAGGAGAGGAGGATACAGACACACACATGAGGAAGACGACATGAAGACCCAGGGAGAAGAGGGCCAAGGGGAGAGAAACCAACCCGGAGGACATCTGGATCTCAGATGTCCAGCCTCCAGAACCGTGGCACAATAAATGTCTGTCATCTAGCCCCCCAGGAAATTTGTGGCTGCAGCCCAAGCTGACAATACAGGGAGAGTGGGCCATAGTCCCGAGGGCTTAAATTCTTTTTTTTTTTCCCTCTCTCAAAGATCAGCCAAATAAAATGGAACCCTGGACTTCACTTTCACCAGTGCACAACACTCTGATGGAATTTCAGGGAAAGAAAGGCAACAATGAGGTATGGGAGAAAGGGCACTGCGTTCCTAGTCAGGAGGGCTGGTCATCCAAGCTATGTGGCCTTGGGAATTTCTCAATCATCTTAGCCCCCATTCCAGCATCAACTAACTAAAACAGACCTAAACACATCTAAGGGTGCCTCCAGCACTAACACCCTCTCAAGTCCTCAGGCTTAAGGACCCCTGCTAGCAAGGGGCAGCTTTGGGGCTCAAGCCCAGACGGGGAGGCCCCAGACAGCAGTGAGGCAACCGCAGGAGAAGAACACAGAGGTAGGGGTGCTGTGGCGGAGCCACAGGGCTGAGGCTTCAGTTCCTGTCCCGCCTTTGTCTGGTTCCTCCACTTTTCAGGTGCATGGCCTTGAGCACCCCCCTCCACCCACCTCCCGTCTGTGAGTAAGACAACTTGAGCGTACGTGCTGTGGACCCAGCGCACTCGCCGTCACTAGTGGACGAGACGGAAGGGCAGACACCGAGGGGTTTCTCAGGACTGATGTCCTCTTCTAGCCATCCCACAAGGCAACGGCCCAGCAAGGCAGGGTGGGTCTTCGGTCAGAGTTGGAGCTGGAGTGCCCATCTTCTCCACACCCAGTCCTGGGCGCCAATGACTGCAGGACCCTAGAGATGCTCTCAGATTGCGGCCCTGTGTGGGGTGAGGCGCTGAAGAAACCGCAGTGCGCGCCCATTCCACAGGATCCGTGCAAGGCTAGAGTGACAGTATGCAGACCCCGACGCTTCGCACTTTACACCAAGCTTCACCAAGACCATATTCCAAGTAGAAGCATTCCCATTTTACAGATGAAGAAACCAAGGACCAGGGAGGTTAAACAAGACAGTGCAGAAGAGTGCAAAGAAACACAGGGCGTGGCCACTTACTTTGCTTGACCTTAAAGTTATTTACTACCTTATTATCAAATTATCTGCAAATGAAGTCAACGTAGCTAGCAGCACGCAGCTGCTAGGATCACTATGTGATCTCAGGGCTTCAACTCTGAACACCCTATGACCACACATCACAGACTCAGATCATCTCAGAACTGTAAGTGCCTGGGCAATCCCGGATCTGACCCCCTTGGTATACAGGAAAGGAAACTGACATTCCTGAAGTGTCTGGCCCAGGGTCCCACCATGATTCCTCAGACCACCCTGCCCTATCCCACAACCCTTGAAAATATTCCTCTCTAAAAATGAACCACCACAGAGATAAGTTCTTCCGGGACTTTGGGTTGGGGAGAGAAGTTTCCATCCCCACTCTCAGCAAATCTGGATCCTTCCTCCAAGGCTGCATGCTGCTGGCCTCCTGCAGTGACTTTGAACAGGAGAGCAAATGTGTCATGTATTCCTCTCACAGGATAAGGCTGCTGGGAGCAGCTCAAAGGACTGGAATTAGAAATTCTAATTATTAGAACTCTCCGAATGCACCAAAGGACGACTTATAATTAGCACATGTCAAAAGGCTATCCCCAAAGGGGACACATTATAAATCAGAAAACAAAGATGGTCCAGAGAGGGACTGGGGAGCTAGGCTGCTTGGCCTCCCGCCTCTCCCTACAGCCCTAAATCCAATCTACTTCCCACCCTCCAAGCCCCACTTCCTCCTAGTTCTGGCCTCTCTCCTTCTGCCTTGCCCTGGGCCCTGGCCTGGGGACGCCAGCAAAGGCACTGTCACCCTCCTGGAAGGCCTTCAGAATTGGGATCACCCTATTCAGGACCCCTATTCTTGAGCTGGTTAGAGGATTGTGGCTCCTGCTGTCAGGGCTGCAAATAAGGGTTTAATGACAAGACTCCTTGTGGGAAAGAAAGCCCCAGTGGAGTGATAATGCCATTACCTGCTGCACAGGTGTGGTTGTACCTGGGCGGCCTTGCAGCCAGAGTTGCCCTTGTGATTACAGCCCATGGCACACTCCCCAACCCCAGAGTGGGAAAGGCCAGCGTGGAAGGGAAGAGGCATGTTTCCTATAGGAAGGAAAGAAGGAAGGAAGGAAGAAAGGAAGGAAGGAAGGAAGGAAGGAAGGAAGGAAGGAAGGAAGGAAGGAAGAAAGGGAGGGAGGGAGGAAGGGAGGGAGAAAGGGTGGGCGAGCAGATAGTGAGGGGGAAGTAGGGAGGGGGAGGGAGGGAATGGAGAAATGTTTCTTCCACCGACCTATATGCCATCAAATTTTCCCAATCACTTCCTGCGTTAGTCACAATACTCGAGACGGGGAGGAGAAGTAGTCAAAGATACATCAATAAGACATGACCCTCCCCTAGAGGAATTCACATTAGTGCAAACTCAAAAGGTTAAAGAAAATTAAGTTTGTAAAAAAGAGACACCAAAGGAACTCATGCCCGGAGGCAGGGACATCTGGTTTCCAGAAGAACCCCTAGCTGTGCAACTTGCCTCGTGCAGGTCATTTATCTTCCTTCAGCCTCTATCAGCTGTTCCATGGAGATAATACCAACCTTGCTCTTCACAGGTGTTGCTACGGAGAACACATGATAAACCACAGAGACAAGTCCTTGGGGAAGTGCCTACAACATAACTCGTTATCACAACACGAACCAATCTCCATTCTGGTGGCCAGCAATAAAAAGGGTATCTGTGTTTTCCCACCTTCCCTGGTTTTTTACTCAAGATGGTACCCAGGTTCTTGGACAAACATCGCTAGAGTCCAGAAAGGCAATTTATCAGGCCACCAAGGAACCTTCTAGATGTTGATTTATTTTCCCATATGGTGTTGCCCACAGGAGAAAGAATGCATTTATGCCTGGGAATGACAAGAATGTTTTACTCCAAGAGCAACGAACCCCATTGTTTACTAGCAGCTGCTTGGAGCACTGCGTTAAGAAGGATTCTAAACTTGCATTTTGGCTTTGCCGGAAAGAATATCCTGAAAGATAAAGGATGTCCGTCATGAGTAAGAGATAAGAGGTGGCACTTTGTCATTTATGACTTAGATGATACTCCCTCCCCCCCACACCCCTTGTCACATGCCTCTATAGTTACATGCCCCAGTCATTCAAGAGTGCTGACTGGTGGTCCATTCTCTGAACCTGATGCCTTCTGTGTGAATCGTTAAAATTAAGTTCTTTGAGCCAACAAAGCTAAAAGCTTGACCCAGCAAGAAACAGCTATCCTTAATAAATTAGCAGGTCCTCGGTCCCTGTGCAAATGTGCTGGCTTGTCTCAATCATGTTATGTATAAGCTGAGAACAAGACCTCATAAATGTGGATGCCATTATCTGGGTCTGTGGACCTTGGGCCCTGCCACACACACTCACCCCGTCCCGAATGCCCCACAGGTACCAGATGTCCTGTGGCCTTTCTTTCTGTGGCATCTTTTTAGTCTTTGCAATGTTCTGCTTTCAACACTTTTCAGGAGAATACTTTCTTGGAGTTTATCACAGGCTTAACGGGGGCAGGATCCCTGCCATTTGCCTTGCTCATGTTTCAAAGGGGACCTCTGGCCATGTCAGCATTTGGTGAAGTCTTCCTTCCTCGGTTGCTCTGCTCAGTTTTATAAAACTTGGTTATGTCTCGGCCAATTCCCAGCAGAGTTGGGCTGCAGTCAAACCATGCACTACTGTGCAGAAGGAGAGCTGGGCAAGTGGACTCCGTGATATGACCAAGAGGGGAAGGGAAGAGGTTGTGTCCAGGCCCCCCAGCACAAAGGAGGCCCTAAACACAAAAAAAGCCTTAGTGAATCCTCAGGAAAGAGGGACACTGGCATCATCTTACATTCACAGAACCACAGACTGTTGGGGCCAAGAAGCAGCTGGGAACCCATCTAATGACTACAGATATGGAAACTGAGGCCCAGAACAATTACACTGCCCAACATGCTAGGATAACCCAGGAGTCGTGTCTATAGAAACAACATCACAAAACCATGAATGTTCTTACGGAATTCATAAATGTGTGTTTTGCGATTTCAGACGGTTTCCTCCTAAGTCATCCCAAAATATTCTCAATATCCAACACTATGCCTAAAAGCCCTTTCGTTCTCAGGGCTAAAAGCACATCGTCTCACACACCAGAGGTATTCAAGGCTTTTTAAATAAACGAAAAAAATGGGTAATGTATGTAATTCTGAAGAAAGAGATTCAGTGCAATTCTATTTATAACAGAAAAAGGGGGAAACTAAAGGAAAATCTAAGGAAAAGGGTTGAGTATCCATATCACGGGTTATGAGTCACTTAAAAATATGTTTATGGGGTCCCAATGCATGTGAAAATACTGATTATATGACAATGCTAAAGAAAATTGCAGAACACTAAATTGTACATAAGCTGTGATGTCATCACTATAAAGAAAAAAAATGTATGGTAATATTATTGGAAGAAAATAAAGCAAAACATGAATGGCAGTAATGTTTCCGATGGGATTATAGGTGATTTTATTTCTCTTCTCTTCAAGCTTCTGTTCTTTGCAAATATTTTACAATGTGTCCAAAGCACTTTGGTAAGCAGGGGAGGGGGACTAAGAAATAGAAAAGAATGTCCAGAGGTATATCCATCCTTGTTGGGAGTTTGAATTGAGGAAACAATTTATCTCTTCTCACGCAGGTAAGTTGATGAAGCAGAAAAACACAGACGCTGGCCAAGGAGGCAGGCTCCCTACCCCTGCCCCTGCCCAGAGGTCACTCCCCACTCCGGATATTTGTGTCACTGAGCAGATGCTGTCTTGGGATGTCACCTAAACTGCCACCCACAGTCTTGTCCCTGAGGCTACCAAAAGTTGTCAACCTTTCATGTGTGTCTCTCTCTCTTTCATGTGTGTCTTCCCTCCACTGGACTGGGAGCTCCTTGGGCAGAGGAGGCAGTCCCTGCTGTAATTCCTTGCGCCCCTACAGAGCCAAGCTTAGAGATTTCTTTTCAATACTTGACACCTCGAATCTCAGGAAATACTTGCTCATCGACTAATTGGATAAGTTAAAGAGAATAGTCCCGTGGTGCACCTTGGCCTTCAACCAAGACAGAAGCTGGTGCACCTCCTTCAGGGCACACTGACTTCATCAATCGGGACATCAGTGCATGTCAACCTGATGTTGGCATCTGCCCCACACAGGACTGAGCCACCAACCAATACATCAGAGGGCATTCAGACCTCAGGATGTGTCCCTCACTCCCCCCAGACCTGGGCAGGCTAGGTCTGATCCTAGCAGGATCAGAAGAGCTGATCCTGCTCCTACGCCACAAATCATAGCAGACTAGATCTTCCGCCAGTTGAGCCAAAGGCAGTCAGATAGGGCCATGTGTACTTTTCCTGTATATTACAGCATCTAGGCAAATAAGGAAACAGACCCCTCTCCTGGAACAATTCTATCCTTTAAGCCTAAACTTGCCCCAGAGATCCTGCATATCTGGAACCTTCTCTGAGTTCTTCTGAAACCCCATGGCCTACTATATAGGCTTCTTCAAGCTTTCCCGAGCACAGGCTTTACGACTCTTTGAAAGCTCTCCCTAAAAACCCTACCCATAGTAATCTCAACTCTTATGAACCTTTTTTCTTCCTATATGATGAACATATTAAGACACAGACACACACACACTTACCTAGTGTATACATGTGATTTCCCCAATGAAAGCATATTTTCCGGGTGGGTGGGGCCTGATCACTTACACTTCCTGTATCTAGCATGAGCCAAGAGCCTTAAGTTAGTGGATAGATGAACAAGTAGGTTTGTTAACAAAATGGTCATGTGATTAATTCCAAGAAACTGCTGGCATCAGCCTACATAGGGACATCCTCCAAAATCCAAAGCCTTCCCAAATCCAAGGAGAGATACGACTCAATCACGATATGGTAGAAATAAAGTAATAATGATAGTGATAATTTCTTAGAACCTACTAGGCGCTAGGTACAAGGAACCTGATACATCTCACACAAAATCTTGTTAAGGTATCATTATAATTATTATTCATGATCATTGTTCTTCCTGTTTTGTGGAGATCAGAGGGTTATCCAAGGTTGAGAATATTTCATTTGGGATCTGTTGGGATAATGCCATAAACTGTAAAGGGCTGCTGGTCTTAGGACTGCCCTTCTTGACTACAACCGGGGTTAAGTCCAAAATTCTGGAACACAGAGAGTCAGGGATGACCCATGATACAGGTGGCTTATATCAGACTCCAGCTGCTCCCAGGAACCAGATCCCAGGCAGAAAGTAATGGCTATGATTCGCCTTTTGCTAAAGTGCTCAAAAGACAACTCCCATCCTTCAATTTTATTTAATCAAAGCAAAGAATTCATAAGAATCTGCAGGCGTTCATTCATCAGACCGATTAAATATTTGATAGCCCTGCAGTTTAATTTTTTATGGCTCAGTGTGTGGTGGGAACTGTTCCCAGGGAGGCCAGCACTGTCCCCACGATGGAGCAGAGCTGCTCCAAGCAGCCAGAATCAAAAGCATGATGGGGCTCTGCTCCGTTCCTGCTCATCTGCCCTGACCACAGTAAGGTACCTGTTCTGGAACCCTGGGCCAAGGGGCCACAGCTACCATTTTCTAAGTTCTTAAAGAGAATGCAAAAAGGAAAGAGAAGTTGCGGAGAGGCAGGGCTGAGGACTTCGCAAGATCAGGGAGAAATTCAGAGGACCCCAAATATCCAGGTCCCAGCAAGGGGAGGCAGCCTCCTCCTTCTGTCTCTGAGATCACCCAACCACACAGTGGAAAAAGCTTCTGGACAAATGTGTGTCAGCACAGAGGTAAAGTAATCCCATCCATACCCTGGCCAACTACTAGCACGATGGGGCCACCCCACACCTTCCACTGCCCCTTCCAACAACACCCAGCCACATGGGTCTTCCTTACAGCTCACCTGAGACTGGAGTCTCAGAGCAAAAGCACATTTGGAAGCAAGAATGCTTCACAGCCTCCAACCAGGGAAGGTCTCTCTCCCAGCCCTCTGATTATCTCCAAAAGGAAATTTCAGCACATTTTGTCTCCTATACCCCAGAATGCTCAAATCACACGCAGCAAGTTTTCAATCTCTGTATTGCCCCCAACCCACCCCACACCCCCTGAGTCCCTCCCTCCATTTCTCCCCCACACTCTTGCTCGTGCACGCTCACACACATACACACATTCCTTTCTGCCCGCCACAGAAAGAACTGGTACCTAAGCCTTTAGCTGATACCCAGTCAACATCCATCCAATTAATTTGTTCAAGGGTTTAAAGGGGCCAAGAGAGAAGACTTTGCATTCCAGCAGCCATCAGAGAGTTCTGCTTTAATTTCTTTTTAATTGGCTGCACCACTAACAGCGTATCAGAAATCTCTCTGCTCTGACCCTTCCTTTCTCCTCAACTCCCTTCACTCCTACAGGGGAAGGACATCCTGGCAGCTTGCTAGAAAAGTAAAGAGATGCCACTGCCCAGCCCAACTCATTTTGCCTGCTGCCCCTCTCACCAGCAGCCTAATGAGGACGTGTGGTTGTGACACAAGTTTCCACTTCATCCCTGTGTGGCTCACTGAGGCAGGGAGGAGGAGGAAAGGGGTGAGGAGAGCTGTTGCGTCCCGATGGTAAATAGTAGGGTGGAGGGCTCACCTTCCCGGGGCTCTCGGGCTCTAGCTCTGCACTGCAGACCCGCTCCCAGGGCCTTCAGTACTGTCTGGGAAGACAGGAGCCGTCCAGCAGCCTGCGATGGCCGGCCCCAGGCCCCTCTGGTGGTGGGTGTGTTGTCACTGGACATCGCCATGGAAAAAGTAGGAAAGCGTGGTGAAAGGAAAGCTGCTTGTCCGTTTTCCTTGTTTAAGAATCTGGTGAAATGACAAGCAAAGCTTATCTCTGCACTGGGACTCTTCACGCAGCAAAAACAGCACTGAGACACTGAAGGGGAGGAGGCCATTTCTTTGATGTCTCGGCACAGCCGCCCAAGCAATTATCATAATGGCAAAAGGACAGGCTGAATGGTCCCCCCCTCTAGGAAACCAGACAGTTTTCATAACTTGTGGTTGACATTTTAATAAAGGATCAACATCAGGCCACAAGGGGAAGCAAGTTGAGAACAGAATCTGGCCTAAAAGGGTCAGGGTGGGAGGGAAAGAAATGGCATAGAGAAAAACAGATCCTTGGGCCAAAAAGTCCCTGTGCGACCCAGCCTGGAGGTCCAGCACAGTGGGATTCCTGGCATTATCAACTGGGAGAAGAGAAAGGATTTTCCAAGAGGACAAAGTACAAGACACCCCCCAGTCAATAACTATGCAAAAATGTCTCGTATTTGATCGGTAGCTTACAAATTACAAAGGACTTGGGGCAACTTATCTCATTGGCTCCTGTGAGCTGGGCCACATTTTATAGACGGGGAGACTGGTTTACCCAAAGTCACAGAGCCAGTGAGTAAAGGAACTGGGACTCAGACTTTACAGTCCCCCCCAACCCCCCCACCCCACTTACAGAACTTGCTGCTGCCCCATCATAATCCAATTAATGAGAGAAACAGTAACTCACACTAAATGCTTCGCCTAGTGGTAAGCACTTTACATCAATTATCTCCTATTTTAATCCTCGGACTGAGGTTGGGAGAGGAAGGATATAGCCCTCATTAATCAGATAGGGAAACAAGGCTCAGGGACATTAGGAACTTGCAGAAGGCCCTAGAAGCAGCCAGGGCAGAACCAAGATTCAAACTCTGAGCTCCCGCCGCTGAAGCTCAGTGGTTCTCCATCTTCCCTGGGCATCAGAATCCCCTGGAAGGCTGGTTAAACCAAGGCAGGCTGGGCCCCAACCCCAGATTCTCTGATTCTGAGGGTCTGGGGTGAAGCCAAAGAATGTCTATTCCCACCAAGTCCCCCGGTGGTGCTCCTGGCTGCTGGGCCAGGGACCCCTCTTTGAGAACCGCTGGTCTATCTGCCACAGCCTCCTGGGGCTCATCAGGGAACATGCTCATCCTGCTAGAGATGGGGTAAAATGGGTGTGCAGAACGTGACTGCAGCAGCTACCGCCGCAGAGCAAGGGCCACTCTCCTGACACTTGCTAGCATCCGTACAGTCCGCAGCATCCACGAGACAGAGAAGCACTGACCCTCGGCACCAGCGGAACATCCACCGAGGGATGCTCTACACGTTTACCCGGACCTCCCCCTGCTGAAAGTGATTCTAGCATCTATCCTCCAGCCAAGAGATCTCATTAGCATTAAAATACCTCTTCTTCAGAAGCAGGGAGAGCCCTTTCACCGTGCACCTACCCACGTGTCCACATGTGTCCTTCAGTTCCCAGACTGTGTTTAGAACACAGACATCATGAAATGTCCACAGAAATAGCCACTTAAAAGGATGGTAAAAGTAAAATCGGTGTTTTAGTATTTTCTTCCTGTATTCCCAAACACAGTTTTGTGCATTCCGCTTTGGAGACCGCCGGCCTAGAGTTCAGTGTTCTCACTGAACATGGAATGGGGATCCCAGTCCCAAGATCTGACGCTGAGAACCTGCCGATGCCCACCCCCCCGTCCCTGATCGAGAATGGCTGTGTTCTTGTTTGGGAAAAGTGCATTCCGTAAGCCCCTCCGTGAGTTACCCTGATAAACCCCCAGCCCAGCACGAGGGTTCCATAAGGAACTTTCAGCCAAAGCTTCTCAATAATGAGGGTCCCTTTCCCAACAGCCGATGTAGGTTCTGGGTGAGTCTGAGGGTTTTATCAGCCCCACCCTGTAAGGCATCTTAGCAGAGCAGGAAGGAGTCTGCGGCCCGTCCCGGCTCTCAAGGGCTAGGCAATCCCACTAAGACAGAGTTCACAGTAGTTGCGGGAACAGGCCCCTCCCTCAACCTCACCTTCCTCCCACCCCTTGCCACCACCCATTCGAGCAGCACAACAGTGTAATTAACAGAGGTTCTGGGGGGAGGGGTGTCACTCAGTATTCTTTCATTCAAAAGGGAGCCAGTTATACTCTCATTTACGAGGGTTGTTTTAAAGACCAAAGGAAGTCACACACAGAGTGCTTCAAAACACCGTCTGAGAGCATGCGCTCCATCAGCACAGACAATCCTGAACCTCTCGGCTCTTCCAATCTGTTATGAGTCGAAGGTGTTTGCACAGAGCAGGGCTCTGCACACAGGAGACACTCCACAGTAGGAACGGTTAGGAATACTTTTGTTATTAAAGATGCTGACAGCGGGTGTAGTTCTGCACCTGCCGGGCACTCCTGAAGCCAAAGACTACAAGAGTGAGGGTGTGTGGAGGAAAAAGCACAAGGAAGCCAGCCCTGAGCCCAGGCAAAGCCCCACGGCTTCTCCTAGCCCCGCTCCGAACAAGCAGCTCCTGTTTCCTCTCTCAGTTTCTAATTAGCAGCCATAGCCCTGAGCAGTCATCACGGAGGGGCTTCCCTCCCTCCTGAAACACCTAAGTTCTCAAGAAATGTACCCGGGCCTCTTCCCCCTGCTGCAAGGGCATGTCCCCTCAGGCCATTAAGTCCCTGACTAAGCATCGGCTCGGGACCACTTAAGGCTCTTGAAAATCAGCTTTCTAAGAGCGTGGCGGGTTCCAAGAATCTCTATAGGTAAGAGTCAGCAGCATTCCCCATAAATTCAAGGGGCAAGTTGACACTGGGGACCAGGGAGTATCCCCTCCTGCTTAAGATGGTCTCTATCCAAGGAAAGCCCTAGAAGCAGGCATATATAATAGAATCCAAATCAGGAAGTTCCCCACAAAAACCTGGGCCTAAAATTCCACCATTAGGCATTCCCTTCTTTGATACCGACATCTTTCTTCAGGCAATACATTGCTGTTGTTGCTGTTGGTGATGGTGGTGGTTGCCTACTATGTCCCCAGAACTTGGACACACTTAAAAAGGGAAAACCAAAAGTCACCCCCATCTCTGTCCTTCAAGATCTCACTGGCCAACTAGAGACACAAGCCACAAAGAAGTGCAATACACAGAGAAAAAGAGACACGGTCATGCTCATGTTCAAAGGGATCCTACCCAAATGTCCCTTCTCCTGCACTCCCCTTGCACTTTGAACACAGTATCCAGGAAAAACAACTGGATTAGCTGGCAACTGCTCTCAGTGCACAGTTCGCTCACTGTACTGTGAGTTCCCCCAGGCTGTTTTTATCCTTTTATGCCCCCAACTCGGTGCACTGAGACACAGTAGGCATTCAACAAAGATTTGTGTAGTTCATTAATTAATGACTATTTAGATTAAAGTAACACTGAAATGCAAGGCATTTGAGAAGGGCAATAATTTAGGACCATGGTTCTCAAAGTGTGACCCCAGGCCAGAAGCATCCCCTGGAAATTTATTAGAAATGCAAAGTCCTGATCCGCACCTACACCTCCAGAGCCACGGATCCTCTGGTCATGGCTGGTCTCTGTTTGAGCAAGGCCACCAGGTGATGCTGATGCCTGCTCAAGCTTGAAAAGCAGCAGCTTCAGACTTTGTCAGATTCCTTCGGTGAAACAGAATTACTACACACTTCTTCATCTGTTCACTCAACACGCATTTATTGAGCATCTACACAACAAAGGCCAAGACGAGTATCCACTGACTCTCTGGTGGCCCACGGATGTCCACAAGGTGGCAGCAGATGCGGTAAATCCCCTAAGACGTTGCCCCCAAAGACCCTCAAAGGCTTTCCCAGTCAACATGAAGAAAGACCACCATCCTGGCCAGCTGACTGCCCTTCAGGATGTCCTGCGGGGATGAGCTCCTCGAGCAAAAGGCTGCTCTGGAGAGAGGGGACGGAGGGCATCCTGACGCCCAGGAACAACAAGCTTAGACCTCGGTGGAAGGGATGGGGCTGGGCAGCAGCCCCCCCCCCCCCAGCATGGGCTGTTAGCACCTGACCTTCAACTGCTCTGGAGCCCAGGGCCCAGGCTAGCCAAGGGGCAGGGCTGCAAAACGGAGCAGGACTGCCCAAGGCTTCGAGGGCAGAGCAGCCAGGCCAGCGACCCTTCTCACCCCTGCCCTTGTCCTCACCCTCTCTCCAGACTCAGAGGCAGGCCCAGACTAGGGACAGGACTTCCATCCTGGAAGGTGCTGGGGTTTCATATGCGGCCCAGGCGTTCCTCAGGCCCAGGTGACAGTGCTCTGGGGAAGCCAGTGAGATGGAAAGGACACTGTGCTCCTGATTTAGGGGCAAAGTTGCCAGGCCTCCCCCCAGACCAGGTGTCCCAGGGATTGAGCTCACTTGCTGACACTTCAGCTGAACTATTCTCGTTATTTATTTATTTATTTATTTATTTTAAAGATTTTATTTATTTATTTGACAGAGAGATCACAAGTAGGCAGAGAGGCAGACAGAGAGAAAGGAGGGAGCAGGCTCCCTGCAGAGCAGAGAGCCCGATGCGGGACTCGATCCCAGGACCCTGAGATCATGACCTGAGCTGAAGGCAGAGGCTTTAACCCACTGAGCCACCCAGGCGCCCTATTCTCGTTATTTAGAAAAAAAAAAAAAAAAAGGACATCTTGGCTGCCCTCTTGGCTTATAGAGCCTCTAGCCGAGAGTAAATGGCCAAACACCCGTGGGCCAGGAGCTAGGGATGCCTGCTCAACTCTCTGGGACCCCTGCCACTTTCCACCTTCACCCTTCAGCATAGGGGCCTGTGAGTACTGCCGAAAGCCTCACGCAGGAGTTGGGAAGCCCCATGCCCTGTGTGTGATCTCTGGGTAGTGGGTAGAGACTGTAAGTTTGCCAGGTCAAAAAGAGGATGCCCCCATCACACCTTAATTTCAGACAAACAAGAAATAATTTGTTAAATTTGTATATCCCAAATATCGCAGAGGACATGCTTAAATTTAAAAGTTGTCTTAATTTAGGGCACCTGAGTGGTTCAGTCAGTTAAGAAGCTGCCTTTGGAGGGTGCCTGGGTGGCTCAGTGGGTTAAAGCCTGTGCCTTCAGCTCAGGTCATGATCCCAGGGTCCTGGATCGAGCCCCATATCGGGCTCTCTGCTCAGCGGAGAGCCTGCTTCCCCCTCTCTCTCTGCCCGCCTCTGCCTACTTGTGACCTCTGTCTGTCTGTCAAATAAATAAATAAAATCTTTTTAAAAAAATAGCTACCTTTGGCTGGGATCATGATCCCAGGGTGCTGGGATCGAGTCTCTGGCTCCCTGCTCAGTGGGGAGTCTGTTTCTCCCTCTGCCCCCTCCCCCACCACTGCTTGTGATCTCTCTATGGTGAGAACTCTATGTTACGCTCTCCCTCAAACAAAAATCTTTTTTTTTTTTTTAAATATGTCTTACTTATCTGAAATTCAAATGTAACTGGTTGTCCTCTATTTTTATTTGCTAAATCTAGCAACCCTTCTGTATTAGCGAGTCAGGAAAACCTGGCGCGCCCCCAGCAGAACTCGGGAGATGACAAGACAAAATGCCCTGAAAGTGACCAAGTGTGGAGCAGGAGCTCAGTAACGTGATTACAGTTAATGGTTTGCCTCGCACGGCGGGATGAAGGCATTGAAGTATAGCAGGAAAAGGCCGGGCCTCTCGGCAACCAACTCAGTGTTGGGTCCCAGCTCTGGCTCAGAAGTGCTGGCTACCCTTGGCTAGTCACCGCCCCCCACCGGGGCTCAGTGCCCTCATCTGTAGATGAGGGCAGGGCTTCTCAGCCCTGACTGTTCGGGTCCGGACAGTTCTTTGTTTGGGGACGGGGGTGCATCATGTGTACTACAGAATAGTTCCCATCCCGGTTGTGCCAGACGTCCTACGGGAGGGCCAAGCGGCGCCCGGTCAAGAATCACTGGGTTAGAAGATAGTACGTCCTCATGTCTAGGGTCCTGCCAACGGACATGTGGGTTTGCAGAAATGATTCTTCTTAAACACCCAGCACACATAATGGATATAACCTACTAAGGTCTGATTACAGGTAAACCCTTCAAAACGCATCCCACCTCAACCCTGACTCTAGCGTTAGAAACTGGCCTAACTGGTTTCCCATGATTCCAGCTTTTTGACACCTATGCAGACAGTAATGCCTTAATAATACCCCAAAATGAAATTGCCACCACCTTGACTGAAAGCAGTGACTACTGGCACCTCTCAGGCAAACCCCCAGTTTATTTTGATATTGATGTAACTACTACTACTGATCTCTATAATGTGTGGGGGCTCCTACTACATGCCAGGACCCCACTAGGCCCTTTGGATCAATTAAGTCTTTTAAGCCCCGCAACAGCCCTTGGACATCGGTGCTATGCTGATTCACATGAAAGAGCTGAAGAACCAGCTTCAGAGAGGGTAAGCAATTTGCCTATGGTCACAGAGTCCACCTGACTGCAGAGCCTGTGATCTCTCCACTAGAGAAACTTTCCACCCCATGCAGCTTCCATGGGGAATGGGAAATTCCCTTCTTCCTGGACCTCCACTCAGGTGAAAAAAATTTGCAGGCTTTCCCCTCCAGAACCACAATCTCTAGGGGCAGTACAAGGCCAGTGGGCATGAGGGTACAGCCAATGTAGAGATGATGCAGTTCTCCTCTTGGGCCACAAAGAATGCCAGGCCCTAAGGGGTTGCCACTGGCTTGTGTGTCCTGACCTTGCCTTTACCTTGCCCCCCTCACTGTAATTCCTGTGCCTACCACAGAGCCAGCCCCATAGCAGGCGCTCAAGAAATGCTTGCTCATGAATCCCTGAATGTCCCTTCATGTCAATTATGGGGACACTGGGGCCCACCTCTTCCCAGGCGGGTCATTACCTAAGGGAAAACCAACCTCTGGTTCTCAGGTTCTGTCTGTCCCCCATCCAAAATCCCTCTCCCCTCCAGTGCTGAGTCACTTTGTTTTTGTAACTTGCTCTAAGAATCCCCACATTCCCTTCTATGTTATGAGTGAACAGAGAATTGATTGGGCTCGAGTGACCCAGTTGCCTGCTGGCCCAAAGGACTGGCACGGAAGACCACTGAAGAATTCTGGAGCTGTGGCCTGGAACGAGGGCTTGGCCAATCATGTGTCCATGCCCTCAGTTACTAGGGCACCTTGAGTGGGGCTGCCTCACTGTTCCATGGCCCAGTTTCCCCCTTGGACAGCAGGCCGAGCGAGGTTCCCCCCCCACAGCGTGCTATTATTACCTGGCACACCACGGAATGAGGCCACTGCTACAATGAGGCCACCCCACCCCCAAGATTCTTCAAAATCCTCCTCTTTGGGGCAGCACAACTGGGCAATGTAGGGCAGCAGCGGCCCCAGTTTGCCGAGGACTGGGGGATGGACGTGGGCATCGCAGGGATGAGCGGGTAACCGTGGCTCTGGGACACCCAGTGACGACAAAAGGAGGCACAGAGCAAAAGGGCGCAAACCATGGGCCTCACCCTGGGGAAGAGGAGTCTAAAATCACACACACACACACACACAGAGGCACACACACAGTCCGGGGAATCTAATTTTAGTAGTCATTCGCTCCAGCAACGCACTTTGCAAGCAGTTATTTTGAGAAATGCTATTAGCCACTGGGTTATTTTTAACACCCCTTGTGGGACAGGCATTTGTGACACAAACAGCAGCTGAAAGGCAGTAAACTCAGGGCCTTGGATGTGTCCAGGGTCTAGGGCTAGCCCCTTGGGACAGCAGATGGAAGGACTGGGCAAGCATCCTGTGTGCCCGGCTGGGTCCCCTCCTTTGTGACTACCACTCTGTTCACCAGGGACGGGCGGCTAGAGTCGAATGAATGAGAAGTCCCTCCCGTCTGTAACAGCCCAGGCGCTAAAAGGCCAAAAGACTCTGCAGTGGTCCCCACGAGCCTGCCATCCCTCAAGTCTCGCCACAGCCCACAGGTCAAAACCCCCCACCTAAACTCCTCAACCTCCCACGTCCTCCTAGCACCTGGCCTCCTCACTCCCTGCTTTCCCAGATCTTCCCATGGCCCAGACTGCCCTCCTCACTTGGAGCACCCCCCTCCCCATCTCTCCTAATCAGCCCATGCTGAGCGCCACACTCCAAACACCTATCATAAAAGAGCTGTACAAGCCTTGTTGGCATTCTGCCTCGAAGAGCTTACAGTTCTGGTCACCTGTGCACATGTGTTCCCCATCAAGGAACTGCTGCCACTGACCAAGTGTTAATGATGGGCCAGGCATCCCGCTAAGCCCTTTACAAAGCTCAAGGGATTCTAAGGGTCCGAGCTGGTACCCTCATCATTCCAACTTTAAAGAGGAAGAAACTGAGGTACAGGAAAGTTGTCCAAGACCTCATAGGTGGGCTTAAGCAAGGCCACATACCATGGCGATTCAAGGCCCAGATTCAAGGGGCCGGACTGCTGATGCCAAACCCCAGCTCTACGCCTTGAACTTTAGCCAGTTCCTTGCACCCAGTCTGGGTGCGGTCCTTCCCAGGCTCCTCGGAAGATGGCATGTGCCAGCGCCTGTCGAGCCCCTCCTGAGGTGCCCAGCACATAGCAGGCACGGTCTGTGGGTCAGCTCCTGTCACTGCAGGGGAGGCAGAGGGGCCGGGCTGTGAAGCAAATGTTTACCACGTACCTCCAATGTGCCATGAGCTATGCCGGTACTCGTGAAAGTATACAAAGAAATTAAATTAAGAAAAATGAAATCATTTGCCTAAGGTCAAAGCTAGTAACTGGGGATCTGAACCAGTAGTTGAAAACAAATCTTAATTTTTAACTAGAATCCTCTGCTGCTTGTCTCGTCTCTGGAGAGAATGATGTGTCTTCACACTCCCCAAAGTTCCCGGCCCTGGGTCAGGTCCTTTAAATGGACTC
This sequence comes from Lontra canadensis, assembly GCF_010015895.1. Taxonomy (NCBI): domain Eukaryota; kingdom Metazoa; phylum Chordata; class Mammalia; order Carnivora; family Mustelidae; genus Lontra; species Lontra canadensis. The sequence continues at coordinate 38,859,959 of NW_022630997.1, read as the reverse complement.
AATAAGTACTCCAGGTTTCTGTCAAGTCTTTCTAAATGGGCCCCTACATGCAGATCAGGAGCCCCCCCCCATCCCAGGGAGCCCTGGCGTCTCACCCCCTTTTCCATCCGCCCCTGGCAGGCATGGTGCTTCAACAGCAGAGGAAAAGCCACAGAACGCTTGAGGAAGCCTCACTGAGGGCCAGGGCCTGGTGTTTGGCTAGCAGTGAGCTGCCCGTGGGGACCCAAGGCCCAAAGGTCAGGAATCTGGGACAACCGGACATGCCACTGTGCGCTGGAGAAGTCCAGAATCATAAGGCATCAGGCGTGAGCTGGAGACAGGATGGCAGAGAGAATGCAAGCCCGGCTGAGCAAGTGCGTGTGAGTGAATTATGTGTGTGGTTCAATTTTAGGCACCAGGCAGATTTATAAAGCTCATCGCCCTCCTAGAGTTGCCTGCAAAAGGCCACACGTTTAACACCATGCTCATCAATCAGCACAGGAGGGGAATGCGTGCCTGAGCTGGGGCTAGGAGCCCCGGGGCTGCAGCAAAGAGGTTATCCCTGTCCCCAGTGGCTCACTGTCTTAGCAGAGGTCGCCAGACTGACCCCTATGGAACACTGGGGGAACCACCAAACACAGAACTCCGACATGGTGCCCATCAAGTTACCTCACTTCCTATGGACCTACTGTGTGCAGGGGACCCCAGTCTAGCTCTGACTGTGTAACAGTGAGCAAATCACTCCAGCCTGGAGTCCTGTTTCCCTCCCTGCCCAGTGAGGATGAACCCACCGGTAAAACACCCCATGCAGGCCTGCGGATTGGGACTACAAAAGACAAGCCCTAGGCAAATGGTGGCTTCCAGTGTGCAAGGCGAACAAGACAGGGGGCGCTCTTCGCCCTCCGGGAGCATGTTAGTTAACATAAAGGAAGTGGACTCAAACCTGCCAAAGACAACCAGCACTGGCTGGGGGATAAATATATAACTGACTGTGCCACCAGGGGAATGGCATGACTGAATGCCACGGACACTCACAATGCTGCACTCGACTTAAAAAGCTGACTTCTGCTCAGTCTGTGCCTCATACCAAGCCGACTGAGAGCAACCCAGGGACCTAACCCTCCAGCTTAGGGCGGAGGGCAGGCTAGGGGCTGGGGGAATCCCTCAGTGGGGCCGTGCAGGAGCGTAGCCCGGCTGCCTGGCTGGACTCAGCACACACAGCCCGCGCCAGGGGCAGCTTCACCTGCCACCTGACCCCACAGCAGTTTCAGCAAGGTCTGGTCAAGCAAGTCCACGGGCGAGGAAATGGGGAAGAAAGACCCCAGAGGCAAGCTGTGAACTGGCCACCTCTACCCACAGGAGCTTCCCAGATTCTCTGCAGGTCAGAGAGCAGCTCCTGCTCCCCACGGGGGAACTCGCCAGGGTCCGATTGTCACACACACAATCCTTTGACATCAGTGGGGGTGGTTTTCCAGGAAGTGGGGAAAGGTAGCATACACATTTGCCAAGGGTTGCCATAACAACGAACCACAAACTGGGGGGCTTAAACCACAGAAACGTATTATCTCACAGTTCTGGGGCCAGAAGTCTGAGATCGGGCTGTCTACAGGGTCAGAGGCTTTTATTTTTCGGGGGTGGGTTTGCAGGGTCAGGTGCTTGTAAAGTCTGTGAGAGAGATGTTAGCTTCGGATGCTTTGCTGGCAGTCATCGGCGTTCCTCAGTGTAGAGATGCATCGCCCCAACTTTCTGCCTTCCTCTTCACACGGCATCCTCCGTGTGCCTGTCTGCATTCACATTTCCACCTCGGATAAGGACACCAGTAATACTGGAGGAGAGCCCAGCCCATTGACCTCCTCTCAACTTGATCATCTGCAGGACCCTATTTCCAAGTAAGTCACGTTTATAGGGACATGGGCTGGTAGTTCAAGTACCATTTCAGGGGACATAATTCAACCTATAAAACTTGGGTTTCCCAAAGGAAAAACAGTTTTGGGGGGTTTTTTTGTTTTGTTTTTCAAAAGCCAAGTTGGAATTCCTAGCATCACTAATGTACTGGGGCCGAGTCCTGAGAAGCAGGCTAGATGTCTAAAAGGACTTCCTGGCTCCAGCCCAGCCCTGGGCTTTCTGGCCTCGTGCCTCCATCTGCTGAGATGGATGCCTTGCCAGTTGGCTCCTCTTCTTCGCCTTCCAGCATGCTGCTACCTGACTTTGAACCCTACCATCAAGTGCCACCTCTATCACGTCTCACCCCCATCCTGCTCTACAGCCCCAGGAGCTGCCCTGCCTAGAAAACAGAATGTTCCCCCCACTACCTTCTGCACGCCAATGACATGCACCAGTGAGCACATCAGCTGAGTTTCCTTGACTTCTCAGGCCATATTCTCATTCACAGAAGGAGAAAGAGCACACTCCCCCAGGCATCACTCCTGGAATGTTCTCCTGAGACACTGGCCAGTCGAGGCTGCCACCTCTCAGAGGCTGACACATAAAGACACAGACAGTGGCGCTGTGGCCCGAGACTGAGGGGTGGGCACAGGAGCGAAGGGGCCCGACACTGCACAGAGGCAAAGAAAAGGCCCTCAGACTGGAGACGGACATCTCCGTTCTCTGAGTGCCCTCTGCCCCGCTCCTTGTGGTTTCTCACAGAAGGCTGCCAGTCTCTGAAAGTCGTCCTGCTGGGGGCAATTCCTAGCAGCAGGATGGCCAGACAGTCTCAGTGAGAATCGGTCTGATAAAGCAGCAGAGCCCTCCTTGGAGGCTGGGAGGCCCCAGCCTCACGAGTCAGAAGGCTTTCATGGGGGTGGACAGGCTTCATCTCCAGTGAAGACTGGCCTGAGGACTCCTTGTCCATCTCTTCTTCTTCCTGAACCTCAGGGCCCCTGAATCATCTTCAGTGTTGCTACACCCAAGACCACACAGCCCGGTCAGTCCTCAACACCATTTCACTGACAACAAAATCCTCTTACCTTTCTAATCAAGATCCTCTTCACAGGGGACAGAGCTTCTAGATGGGAGAACATTTCATATATGTTACAGAGAATGTTACAGAAAAAGCACTCTTCAAGGAAGAGGTTTTGAGTACCCTGTCAGACCAGCAACACCACATTTATTGACTTACTTGACTTCACAAAAGCACTGTGAGCATATTATGAATATTCCAATTTTATGGGTAAGGTAGCTAAAGTTCAGAAAGGTTAAGTGAGTTTCCTAAGACACAGAACTACGTAGAGGCCCGATGCCACCGTCTATACCACTGTGGACATATTCTCTCCAGACCTGCAGTCCACTGGCTGCCTTTACCTGGCATCCCCTGAGTACCTTCAACCAAGCCTCTCTGAAGTTCAATTCATTGCCCCCCAACCTGCTTCCTGCTCCCCTTCCTTAACAGCCTCCCACCCTGACCTTCTCTTCCATCTCTTCCTATAGTCTTTCTCACTAGGCCATCACCAACTACTCCACTGGCAAAGCAAATGAAAATATCAGTGTTGGCTGAGGTCAATGCATGGCAACAAGCAACATCTCAGAGAGCAAACCTCAAACTTGCCTGGGGAATCAGCCACTGAGCTGTCCTCGCTCTCACTAGAAAAACCCTGCACCATCCCTTATTGAATCTTCTGAAGCAGAGCGTGCTTTATTATCGTGTCATTAATGAATACGCGAAGTCCAACCGGGAGAGACTGCCATCATTAGCCTGGGAGTGAAGACTGTTCGCGGATCACATTTCATGCATCTCGACGGTAAGTAGCTTCATGACTCTCCATCAAGTGAGCCTCAAGGCTAGGACTGTGCCTAGCACCAGACACAGACGGACTGGGAAGTGATACACCAAGTCCACGCTGGTTCAGGGTAAGTGAGCTCACACCCTCAGTCTATTCCTGACAACACTTCTCTCACCTTCTGACAATGAATCAATGCCACATTTTATGTCCAGACCCCCAGACAGTCCTCTAAAACCCGAGTGCCCAGCCTGAGACCATGAGATGTGTAAGGAGAGGGGGCAGAGCATCCACTCTTTTTTTTTTTTTTCTGAAAGATTTTATTTATTTTGCCAGAGACAGAGTACACACAAGCAGACAGAGAGGCAGGCAGAGGCAGGGAGAGAAGCAGGCTCCCTGCCGAGCAAGGAGCCCGATGCGGGACTCAATCCTCCACTCTTTATTATGAAGTCTCTTGATCTCCTAAGAGAGACCTTAGTTCAGCATGACCTTGACCGCCAGGACCAATGGCACAGAGTCACAGAGTTGGAGGCTGTGATGGTTTACCCAACTCAGCGTGAAATCCAGAGCCCCACCCCCAGTCTTCCGCTAAGACTTACGATCTGAGGTTGGGGGAAGTGGAGAAAGCCGGAGGTGCAATCAGCAGGTAAAAAATCAGAAAGAAATCATGACTACCCCCCTCCCCACCGCCAGGAGCATGGGCAGTATGGAGAGAAAAGCCCTTGACACTGGCTTCAGAGGGAAGCGTCCATGTTCAGGTAACCGCGGTGACGTAAGCACAGGCTTGCAACACCTTCCTGTCCAGTGTCCTGTGCACACAATCAACCGAGGACAGCACACCTGGAAAACCTACAATAGCTGAGGAAACGAAGAAAAGGTGCCACCCCAGTGCCAGGAACCGAAAAGAACGTCGGAGCAAATTTGATGAAGAAAGGAGAGAGGGCAGTGCGGTTCTGGGGACAGCCTTGCTTGGGAGAAGTGGCAGCAGGATCGTGATACAAGGAGTGGAGGTTGCTGGGGAGCTGCAGAGCAGAGCTGCCAAGATCAGGATGACAGAATGGGGCAGAGATGGTGAGCACACCTGGCTCCCTCTTGTCACCAAGGAACGACAGCACTGTGTGTCAGCAGCAGCCCCGGGAAGCCCCAGGAATCACATGGCAGGTACACCAAGAAGAAAACTGGCTGGGGGCAAGGCCTTGTCCCTGCTGTGGCAGGTGGCAGCTCCAGGAAGAAGGACAAGTTCAGGCACAGTCTGTACCTGGCATGGTGGCCAGGTCAAACAGCCAGCCAGATGCAAACAGTTGGCTCCTGGTGTGATGGGTTCACCAAACTCAGGGAAGAAATATCACGGGGATTAAGTTTCCCTTCTGGAAGTCCTCATGGTGGGAGCTCACCTGCCCTGCCTTACAGTTCGCTGGGTCATGCAAGACTTCCTTTCATCAACCACAGTCCTGCTGTAAGAGCCAGGAAAAACATTCTATCAGCAGTGCAGTGGACAGCACCGGGACCCAGGAAATGGACCCTCCTTATAGACAGGCAAACACTGTCCATGTTAATGGATGGAAAACACAAAAATCCTCCCACCAGCCCTGCAGAAGCACTCTTAAAACACAGAAAGCAGAGAATATAGTGCTCAAAGTGAAGAAGAGATTCGAAAAGAATCACTGGTTGGAAAGGTGGTGGACCATCAAGGCCAAGGGCACAGGCCCTGTTGTGAACCCTGGCCCCAGCACTCACCACCCAGGGGAGGCTGAGCAGGGCTCCATCTCTCTGAGCATCTGGATCCGGATCTGCAGAGTGAAGATATTCAAAGCACAAGGTCTCTCAGCCTTGTTCTAAAGCTCATCAGAGGTCATGTGTACCAAATGCTTGGCACGGTGCCTACAGCATAGTAGGTGCTTAGGAAAAGATAACTCTGAGGATAACTGAAGCACAGAGGAACCATCCATTCCATGTCTGCAATAAGAGTCGAGGGGACTCATCTCTGAAACAAGATGTGTGGTGAAGGACAAATTTAAAAAGCACTCCCGAGGGGCGCCTGGGTGGCTCAGTCGGTTAAGCATCTGTCTTCGGTTCAGGGCATGATCCTGGAGTCCCGGGGTTGAATCCTGCATCGGGCTCTCTGCTCAGTGGGGAGTCTGCCTCCCCCTCTGCCCTTCACCCCGCTCTTGCGTGTGCTCGCTTGCTCGCTCGCTTGCAAATAAATAAAATCTTAAAAATAAACAAACAGCTCTCCCAAAATAAAGAGGAAGAAGGACATAAGCAGAAATACTATGACATCTAAGACCATCTAAGGTTATATAAAAGATGACAGCTAAAAAGGATAGGCAATCAATTCAGAATAAACTGAACAGCAAATTTATGAAAATGCAAGAAAACTTTCCAATACTGAAGACAGACCTGGGTCTGAAGATCGAAAGGCTGACGGATGACCCAGGGTCTACTATGTATTTATTCATTTCATGGTGAAAAGGTGTAAGCTTCCCAACAAAAGATGGTGGACAACCTAGGAAAGGAAGAAAACTCAGGCTGGTAGTGGGTTACTCCCCAGCAAAACTCAGCAATGGGGCTAAGCTGTCCTCGACATGGGAAGAAACAAGGTGCAATGAATCAGAATAAATGTTTTAGAACGCTTATATAGGCATTATGTTTCTCACACGTCTGAGAAAGATATTAATCAGAGTAAAGGCTCCAATAATGGGAATGCCTCTGGTAATAAAGATCTGGCAAGGAACATGAAGATCCATTAGTTCTCAATTGTTATAATTGTGACATATCACGAAACAAAATAAATTAAAAACTAAGCTTCCTTAAAGAGAAGGTAAAATGTAAAAACAAATAAAATGCAGTAATACAGTAGAGGCTTAAAGTGTCAAAACATACAATAAAAATATGAATGTAATATGATAGGAGTAGAGGAATAAGAAGAGGGAAAAGTTACGACCATAGATGGTAGAGAGTCAAGAGCTGCTGTTTCCTTCTGTACATTAACCATTAGCAAAAGATGACTGAAGAATATTTTTAAAGATAGATTTATTTATTTATTTATTTTTTATTTTAGAGAGGCAGAGAGCATAAGTTGGGGGAGGGACAGAGAGTGAGAGAGAGAGAATCTCAAACAGACTTCACACTGAGCACAGAGCCTGACACCGAGCTCAATCTCACAACCCTGAGCTCATGACCTGAGCGGAAACCAAGAGTCAGATGCTAAACCAACTGAACCACCCAGGTGCAACAAAGAACTAACCTTATACCAAAGCAAAGTATAAAATCAGGGATGCCTGGGTGGCTCAGTCAGTTAAGCGTCTGCCTTTGGCTCAGATCATGATCCCGGGGTCCTGGGATCAAGCCCCACATAGGGCTCCCTGCTCAGTGGGGTGCCTGCTTCCTCTCCCACACCCCCTTGCTTGTGCTTTCTCTGTGTGTGTCAAACAAATAAACAAAATCTTTCAAAAAAAGTATAGGGGCGCCTGGGTGGCTCAGTGGGTTAAAGCCTCTGCCTTCGGCTCGGGTCATGATCCCAGGGTTCTGGGATCGAGCCCCGCATAGAACTCTCTGCTCAGCAGGGAGTCTGCTTCTCCCTCTCTCTCTGCCTACTTGTGATCTCTATCAAATAAATAAATAAAATCTTTTTAAAAAGTATAAAATTAAATTTAAAAATTGTTCATCATAGCAAGACAAAGGAGATTGCAAAGAAACACAAGGAAAAAAAAGAAAGAAAGAAAACCAGAAGAAAGGCAGAAGGGTCAAAGCATATTAGCTTTTAGAATAAAAAAATGCATATATACATCACACACACACACACACACACACACACACACACACACACGGCATGATGCCAGGTTAGAGGCATTGGTATCCAGATCAGGAGAAATTCAAGATGAAACACATCAGACTACTCAAGAGGTTCTGTGTGGATAAGGAATATAATCCAAAATGGGTGTCTAAAAGTCAAGGACAATGCACTAAGTAAGAAAGCATCAAAACATACAGTAGAAAATTTTTTTCTCAAGTAAGCTCTATTCCCACCGTAGGGCTTGAACTCATGACTCTGAGATCAAGAGTCTCCTGCTCCACCAGCTGAGCCAGTCAGGCACCCCAGCAGCAACTTATCCAAAATAAAAAGAGACAAGGGACAGAAACACAGTAGCAACAGGAGAGTTTATCAAACTGCTATCGCTCTTTCATAAATTAAATTGGCCCAAACTAAACCTAATTATGAGTAATTGAAAGAAGAGCATTCATGGTGGGAGACTCCATCCCTCCTGTTTCACAGGGTGGGGAGCCTGGAATGGGAAAGATGAGAGGATAGAACAGTGGTCCTCAAAGTGTGGTCCCTTCCCCCTCTCCCCCGACCCCATCAGCATCACCTGGGAACATGACAGAAAGGCACATTCTCAGACTCAACCCAGACCCAACCAGAATCGGAAACTGTGGGGCAGCCTGGCAGGTGGTTCTGATGTAGTTCCATGCTGAGAATCACTGATGCAGTGATGAAGCCCACAGGCTCCCCAGGCCCTGCTTAGTCATTGCTGGGTGACTTCAGATGAGATGCTTAACCTCTCTGTGCCTCAGATTAATCACCCACCAACTGAGAAGAAGAAAAAGAATGCCTCTCTCTCTCTCTTTCTCTCTTGGTATGACTGTGAGAGACGATGAGATCACTTCTGCAAGGCGCTCACAGTGCCTTTGGGGAAGCACTCACTGATGGCTCTTGCTCTGATTCAGGGATGCATAGCAGGGCCACCAAACCCCACTGCTCTTCTGCCCCCTACCCGGGGTTTCGTGAACCTTCTGTACCCACTCCTCCATGCCTGTGCCCAGGGAGGACTACCGCCCCCTGACCTTCTTGTGGTTGGTTCCTTCCCTGCTGTGTGAGGCAAAGCCATAAACCCCTCCCTGACTCTCTCCAGCTAAAGCAGAAGATGGGTGACTCACTGAGCTTGTCATTCCTGGGCCTCTTTCCCCCAGCCCACATCGCCCTCCCTTCCTGCTCCCAGCCCCATTCTCCCTCCCCCTGGAGATCCACAGAGCTGGGCAGAGGCAGACCCAGATCCTGCACACCCCTCCCCTCCCCCAGTCTCAGTGCACAAAAGAGCCCCAGGACACTGCCCTTAAGTGCCAAACCCAGAGCTGGAGGAAGCAGGGCAGGCCTTGGGCCACACAGCAAATTCTCTCTCTCCCTAGGCTGACCAGAGTCAGGTGCGTCCTAGTGAAATGAACACATCCCAGGAGGCAGGAGACAACCGCTCATAAAGATGCAATTCCGATTTGAGATGTGGCAGTAATTTCACTGGTGCTGACTATGTGTCATCACAATTAGATCATATGCTCGAGCATTTTCAAGCTACAAGTGCCCAAGGCTATCAACCGGTGTAATGTCTCCTCTGCCTGGTGAGACTCAGAGGGCCCAGAGAGGCTTGCGGCAGCCCCAAAGTCACACAGCAGAAGAACCTAGCAGAGAGGACTCAAACACACTGAGGACAGCTGAGGACACCAAAAGAAGCTTCTTTCTACTACATAGGGTCGTCCTGAAACACAACAGCCACAGTCACTGGGAAGAGACAAAAGTCACAAAAAGAGAAGTTTCTCCTGGATACTCCACTGAGAGTTCTGCTCCTGCCACAAGAGGTGTCTCTCTTCGACAGCCCTTCTCTTACATGGAGAAGATGTGTCGTGAGTCACTTTGTCCATAGTTAAACATGCCCAGGAAGCTGAGGAAACTGAGGCCAGAACACATTGAGCCAATTGCCTCTGAATCCTTTCTCAGGTTACTTCTTTCACCCCAAATGCCTGCCCCTCCTCCCACCTGCCCCAAAACTTCCACACATCAGGCCCTTACAAAGCCCTCTCCTCCAGGAAGTCCTCTCTCTGAACTTTGTCTTACCCATAGAGGAATCAGATCTCAGGTTTAACATACGCGGCCTGGCTGGTCCTCAGTTGTGTCTGATCTGGAAGGAGCGAGCACCACCTATATGTTTCTCATACCCCACGGACATCGAGAGAAGGACCAGCTCTGTCTGATGACAAAGCCCGAAGGCTCACCTCACCAAGGTCAAATGTCACCCCTACCCCTCCCCTACCCTGTGGGCAAGCCACTTGAACCCTCTGAGCTTCAGAGGTCCCACCTGGAAATGGCATTAATACCTTCCTCCTAGGTTACTGTGAGAAGTAAATGAGATTACGTGGGTAAAGCTCCAAGCACCAAACAGAAGTCGCTATAATGAAAAGATAAGGATAAGGATGATAATTAGCCTCAGCATATAATACATACTTTTCAATTTAGTTTGATTTGTCCAAGACCACTTGGCAACACTATCAACGAAATGCAGACAAATCAGACCCTTTGGGGCTACAATACTGTAGTTACGTCGACTCTAATCCCTCTAGGTCAGAGATGGAAGAGTGGGGTGGTAACAGACTTCGTGGTTTAAAAGCGTAACAATAAAATCCATCTTCCAAACCAAAACCAACCTGGCCAGCTCAAGAATCCCAGGGAAGTATACAAAGGACAGTTCCAAGGTTGAACTACCACCTCATCATCTTAGAACTCATGGTCTCCTTTCTTTGAAGCAACGAATATATAGTTTACAAAAAGGCACAAAAGACACATCATATCTACAGGTTTGAAGTCTGTAGGAGCTGTGTGTCCAACTCCTAGGAGCAAAACACATCAAAGGCAACGTACAAGAGATATACAATTGATGACCTCATGACTGAGACTAATTACTGGCCCAGGTAAAGCAAGCTACCTGGAGAAGAATCATGGCAGCCTTCCCATAGTCTGATTTCTTGATCCCCTCCAACACTGTTTTCATACATGTTAAGGTTTTTCCTCCCTCTCTTCCAAGGCTCAGAGAGTCAGTCCAACCCCCTTAAAGAGAGAGTAGACCGACCTCTCTCCTAGTGCCAGTGACTTGGAGAGAACGGTCACTTCACTTATATCCCGGACACATCTGTATCCCACCCAGCCGGGGCATTCCATGTGACCCAGGGTTTAGTGCTAGGCTCCTAAAGTAAGATCCAGAGAAGCCTGGTAGCTTTATTTCCAATTGAAGAGATCATTAAATTCACAGTATTTTAACAACTAACTTTCTCAGAGACTCAGCACATCCTCCGGAGCCTGTCTGCCCCCAGATGTTAAATGGATCTACCTCCTGTATCTGGCCATTCAGTACTGGTCCCACTAAACCCCAGGCACCCTTCCAGTGGGGAGGGAGATGGGGACAAATCAGGCAAGTCCCCGCCTGCATGCGGTTGGCATTCTTTAAACCGCTTCTCCAGAAACCCAAGAGAGCAAACAACTGGCCACTGCCAGGTTCGAACTGTAAAGACGCAGACAGATTCTCTACAGCAGAGCAGGGTTTGTGCCATATTAGTCACAAGGTATCAAACCCAAAACCTTCACTAGGCATCTTACAAGAGCTGTCATCACAACAACCTTCTGGATCAGGTGTTTACTCAATAAGTCAGGCACTGAGGGAGTGGATGTGTGACTGGCCCAAGGTCACACATAGCTAGACCAAGTTCATCATGATGAAGGGCTGGGGTGGGGGTTGCAGGGAGGGGCAGGAACACAGGTTGGTGGGGTGTGGCATGGGAGGGGCACTCCACAAGGGGATATAACTGAGGAGCATCGACAGCTGAAGTGCTTCTGATTATCCCTTGTTTAGGTTATACTCCTATCTGAAAGAGTATGCTTCTCACACTGATGCCCACGGGTTTCTACGTCATCAGCTATGTAATTCATTCCTCGTGTCCTTTTCAGTCTTATCATGTTTCCAGCACTCCTATGTTCCCCTCTGGAAAGACAGAGTGGGAGTGTCCCTTCCCCCATCACCCTCCGGATAGAGTATCTATCCATACAGCTGCAGGGATTTGAACCCTGTGCTGTGCAATCTTTAAATAACAGTCTACGCCCTGCTAAAGATCAGCCATGGCGTGGGCAGACAGTGGGGAGAACTAGCAACCAGGTGGGGTAGGGGGTAAAGAACTAGCCCAGATCCTTGCTGACTTTTCCATCACAGCCCCTGAAAGTGAGAAAAGTGAAAACCAACATCCCACCTAGCAAGAGAAGCTTAGGTGAGAACCCGAGGCAAGCCTTCAGCAGGCAGGAAGCTTCTTGAAAGTGTCACATTGTATCTTTTAAAATGTATGCATAGTTGCATTTCTCCCGTGATGACTGTGATTGAATATTAAAGAATATTTTTCCCAAACCTTCAAAAAGAACTGGTTCTCCAGGAAAGCATGCCATGTTTAGACTGAGGCTTCCAGCACTCCCCATGAGGCTCTGGGCTGTGTACTTGGAAAGCTGGGAAGCATGGATCCGGGAGACTCGGATCCCCTGAGATTGTGTGACCATCTGTTCATTCATACCATCCACTCATTGATTCATTGCCCAGAGGAGCCCCAGGTTAGCGGCTCGTGGCTGAGTCAGCAGCTCTCAAGGCGATCACCTTCTCCACCTACTCATGAATCACTAACCTGCCGCCCCTTGCTACGTGCCTGGAAACAAACAAGCGTGCTTAAGTGCCCTGGTACCTGGGCTGCGTGGCTCACCAGCTGGAACCGGTATAAGTGAGGGGAGGGCAAATGGGGCAGGTGTGAACACCACTGAATGCCCTGGGTCATTTGTTCATTTCCTTCCTCAAACACTGCTGCATGTTTGCCATGTGTAATGTGCAAGGCACTGTACCCAGACAACACGGGCACTCAGTGGTGAACCCAAGTTTTACCAAGACCAAGGAGACAAGACTAGGTAACAGAATGTATAAACATGCAGTGCTTTAAGACAGGGGATGGGGCAGGAGGGTGCGGAGGAGAGAAGAGAGAGAGAGATTATTTCTAGTCTGGAGCATCCTGGAAGAGGGGGATTTGGCCCCAGGCTGTGAAGAATTAATGGGACCTAAGAGTACACAGACAGGGAAGCAGAAAGGATAAAACCAGCTACCACATGAGACAGGGATAGGGAGTAGTTTGGTGGGCTTGTACCCAGAGACATAAAGGGGTGGGAAGACAGGGAGGAAATAGGGAGATCTCTGAATGCCAAGAAAAAATATTTGGACTTTTTGTTTTCTTTTGGCTAATTAGAAGCCATGAAGGAGTATTTGATGAGAAAAGTGAAATAACCAACTGAAATTTAGAACATTTGATTGGGCAGTCAGATGTATAACTAGTCAGAAATGAGAGTCATGGGGCGCCTGGGTGGCTCAGTGGGTTAAAGCCTCTGCCTTCGGCTCAGGTCATGATCCCAGGGTCCTGGGATCGAGCCCCGCATCGAGCTCTCTGCTCAGCGGGGAGCCTTATTCCTCCTCTCTCTCTGCCTGCTTGCGAATTCCGTCTGTCTAATAAATTAAAAAAAAATCTTAAGAAAAGAAAGAAATGAGAGTCATGCACCCAGCTGGAAGACTATTGTACTGGTCCAAGCTAGCAGCAATGGAAGCCCGGACTGGGCAAGAGGCAGCAGCAATGGAGAGGGGGCACGCATGCAGGCAGTGACAGGGAGAGTCATTAGCATTTGGCAACAGACTAGAGAAGGGCAGGGAAAGCCAGTTCTGGAAACCGCAGTCTCTGTCGAAAGACACATCCTTTCTCCTCTTGGAGAATGGTGACATGGCTCCTTCATCCATCCCTCTTCGGTGAATCTGGCCCCACTGGCTCATCTGTAGAGCTAATGAGACTTTCTTCTGAAAGTTCTGAATGTATCGACAGGGAGCCTCCTCGGTCAGGCCCATGCCTCATCCTGTTTTCCTCTCATCCTCTCCACACCCAAGAGGTACAGCTCAAGGAAGCCCCTCTCCTCTAGGCATGGTGAGAGCCAGGAAACATGCCCTTTCAAGAACAGCCCAAAGTCAGAAAAAATCTTCAGAGCACCCTGTCAGGGCTTCCTACACAGAAAGACACCAAAGAGACAGAGTTGATATTCCCAAGTACTGTGCACATGTGTGTGTGAGAGAGAGACAAAGACAGACAGTCACGGGGGGAGGGGGACACTTTTTAATGTGGAGAGAGAGAAGAAAGGAGAGGGAGCCAGAAAGAGAGAAGGAGACAGTCTTTTCTCTGTCCCAGGCTCGAAGCTCGCAGCCCCTCCCACCGCCAACAGAGCTTGATTCCAGAGGAATAAGCCGTTCATTCCAGACCTGTGTTTACTCTGCCCGCTCAGAATAAAGAGCAGCACACTATTTCCCAAATGGGCTAAAGCAAGCAAACATCTGTTTCTCCAATCCACAAAAAAATAAATAATTTTTAAAAACAGAAAAGGCCGTGCAGCCTCTAAATTAAAAGGTAAATGGCTCTATAAAAAACCACGGGGAAGGACAAATTCTCGCAGCTTAGTTTCACTCCCTGTTGAACAGAAGAATGCCTGCTAGAAAGTAGGCACGGTTTTCTCACACCTTGAAATGTTCTGTCAGCGTATACCAAAAACAAGCAACACAGGGACTCTCGAATGTTTCCCCCTGAAATGAGGTCTGGGGGCCGAATCACGAAGCTCGGTGAACCCCATCTGAGCAGCTCAGCAGACAGCCAGTGCTGCCTCAGCCCAGAAATGGGCTGGCAATCATCCTGATAAAAATCTCCAGACTGGAACCAGAGTGCCAATAGCAAGGGATTATCCCTGAACCGGCTGTTCTTTCCCACAGGCGGGCTCCGAACTCCTGGCTGGCCAGAGCACTAATCAGCCCTGTCCTGGATTGCTAACCAGGCGCCCACTAACCATCTGGGAAAAAAAAAAAAAAAAAAATGCACAGGCTAAGACCCAGCTCTGGGATCTGAAGGGCCCAGGCTTTCTCTTTCTCCCTCGCCTCCTCTAGGCTCCCTTTAGGGAAGGTAATGAAAAAAGACACTCTTTCTCACACACTTCTGGTGAGATTGCATGAAAGCTGCATGACCTTTCTGGAAAGCAACTTGGCAATGTGTACAGAGAATCTTAAAAACATGCACATTCTGGCCCAGCGAATTCCACATCTAATGGAGTCTGTCCTAAGGAAACAATCTGTGGTGTGAATAAAAATGGACATATGCAGACCTTAACTACAGCACAGCCTAAAACAGGGAAAAAGTGGAAAAAACTTACACAACCAACCACAGGACGATGGTTAAACAGACTGCAGTGCAGCTACTTGAGAAACTAATGTGCATCATTAAAATGCACATCTCTGGGCGCCCAGAGGGCTCAATTAAGAGTCTGACCCTTGGTGTCAGCTTAGGTGGAGATCTCAGGGTGGTGAGGTCAGGGCCCCCAGTCGGCTCCATGCTCAGTGGGGAGCCTGCCTGAGATCCTTTCTCTTTCTCTCTGCCCCTCCCCTCGCTTGCTGCTTGCACTCGCTCTCTCTAAATAAATAAATCTTTTTTAAAAAAGCATTTTCAACAAATTATTAATGAAATGGAAGAAGATCTATATGTACACATAAATGCACAGAGAAGAGACTGATATGCAATATATTAAAATGTTGACTGCGATCACTCTTAGAAGGAACCATTGCTTTCATTTTTATCCTTTCTAAAAATTGCCGTAAAATACACGTACCATGAAATTTACCACCGTGACAATGTTAAGCGTGCAGCTCGGTGGCATAAGTCAGTCTATTCAAATTGTTGCGCAACCGTCATCATTATCCGTCTCAAGCCCTTTTCCATCGCACCAAACTGGCACACTGCACCCATTAGACAGTCTCCCCACACCACCCCAGGCAGCCACGCTTCTCCTTTCTATCTCTCTGAATGTGAATACTTCAAGTGTCTCACAAAAGTAGAACCGTAACACAGTATTTTGTAACTGCCTTCTTTCTCAGAGCTTAATATTGTCCAGGTGTGTGTCAGAATTTCCCTCCCATTAAAAGCTGAATGATAGGGGTGCCTGGGTGGCTCAGTGGGTTAAGTCTCTGCTTTCGGCTCGGGTCATGATCTCAGGGTCCTGGGATCGGGCCCCACATCGGGCTCTCTGCTCAGCAGGGAGCCTGCTTCCTCCTCTCTCTGCCTGCCTCTCTGCCTGCTTGTGATCTCTCTGTCAAATAAATAAATAAAATCTTTTATAAATAAATAGATAGACAGACAAATACTGAATAACAGGGGCTCCTGGGTGGCTCAGTCAGTTAAACGACTCTTAGTTTCAGCTCAGGTCAATGATCTCAGGGTCAAGAGATCGAGCCCCGCGTCAGGCTCCACTCTCAGCATGGATTCTGTTTGAGATTCTCTCCTTCACCCTATGCCCCTCCCCCAGCTCGCACAGACGCTCTCTCTCTGAAATAAAATCTTTAAAAAAAAAAAAAAAAGGCTGAATAATATTTAAGTGTATGTTTACCCATTCTTCCGTCAGTGGCCACTTGGGATAATTCCACCTTTTAGCTACAGTGAATAATACTGCTATGAATATGGCTGTACAAATATCTGTTTGAGTCCTTGCTTTCATTTGCTTTTGGTATATATCCAATAGTGAAAGGGCAGGATCGTATGGTAATTCTACGTGTAATTTTTCGAGCAACTGCCATACTGTTTTCCACAGCAGCTGCACCAGTTTACATTCCCACCAGCAATGTGCAAAAGTTCCAATTTCTCTACATCTCCCCATGCTTGTTATTTTCTGGGTTTTGGCTAATAGCCATTTTAATGGGTATACATTAAATGTATTTTCAGGATTTCCTACCAGGGGCAGGTGTTATGTTTATAATCAGGAAAACAATGTTGTTTTTTTAAACTCAGCTGGGGAGCAGCTCATGCCCTACTCCTGCCCTTAGCACATCATGGTACCACCTCACAGTATAACGCACAGGTCTGGTCCTCTGTTCTATGAGTGTCCCTGTCTCCTTCCTCGGGCTCCATGAGGTGAGATAGAAATAGAAAGAGAAGAGATTTGGGGCTCACAGAGTCCTGGGGTATGATCCCATTTCCATCACCTAGCCCCTGTAAGCCCAGCAATTTTGCCTTTCCATTAATCCATTTTTCATCTGCTAACTGGGGCTAATGATATCACCTCCTTATGGTTGTAAGGCCTTGCAATGTGCCTGCCATAAAGTTGGTGTTTGATCAGTAATGATCCCTATTCATTTCTGGAACTGCTCACAGCTTCTGCCACAGGAACAAACACAGCATACCGATGAGTAAACACAACTTGATTGATTAAAATTCATCATTGTGAAGATCCCAATTTGATCATTTGTATCTCCCCCAGAAGCCTGTATGGAGTGCATTGTTTCACAAACATTAGTCCTGTTACTTGCTCCCCACAAAAGGGATTTAACAGTCAAATAAGTTTGGGAAATACAAACACAGCTATCTCCAAAAAGAGTAGAAGAATAATCACCATCTTAAAGGTCTGCAGTAAAGAAACCTACAGATCACTGATACCTTTTGGCATAACACCTGGTAGCGTGCCATGGAACGGACTCTGAGAGATGCTGCCTTGTCCCTCATCCCACGTACGGCCTTCAAATCCTGAGGGACACCCAGCCTTGGATTTCTCAATACGAACCGCTGTGAGTATGTCAGGATTGATGAGAGCCAACAGTCTCAAAAGTTAGCAAGCCTGAGGACCTGGAGCACTTGTTCACCCAGCAAGGGCCAAGTTAGTAGCAGCCTCAGTTTCTGATTAAGGAGATCCAAAATAGAACCTACATCTCTCACAAATCCTCAGGCGCTACTCATCCAGGGACCCAGACTTTACAAACTCTGGGGTAGACAGTAAAAGAACGCCTTCGCCTACAAGTTTAACACAGGACCAAATTGAAATCTGTATACAGCTGACCCTTGAACAACGGGGGTGTGAACTGCATGGATCCACTTACATGCAGATTTTTCTGGAGCAGAGTACTGGAAATGTATTTTCTCTTCCTTATGATTTTTCTAATAATGCTTACTTTTCCCTAATTTACTTAATGGTAGGAATACAGCATAAAATACATACAACATAGGAAATCAGCTGTTCATCACCTGCTCATAGTATCAGTAAGCCTTCCAGCCAACAGTAGGCTACTGGTATTAAGTTTTGGGGAAGTCAAAAGTTAAACGTGGGGTTGGCATCCCAATCTCCGGGCTGATCGAGGGTCAAGTGCACTTCCAGCAACAGCAAAGAAATTGAGTCTAACTCAGAGCTTGAAACAGCCATTCTCTTTGGGGACAAGTTCTTGGAGGAAGCATGTCATAGTAGTTAGATAATCAAACTTCAGAATCAAAAAGAGCACATCTGCAGATCCCGGCTCCACAACAGCCCGAAATGAGCACAGACAAGTTACTGAAACCCTCTAAGATGTAGCTTCACCTTCTAGTCCACAGAATTTCTGTGATGCTGCAAGTTGGCATCCCAACATACAGGATGCAAGGGAGAGTGCCTGGCACTTAGTAAGTGTTCAGTAAATACTGGTCGTTCTTTTCAGTTCCTTTGTTATTTAACCCCCGATCCAGGAAGCCGCTCAGCATGTGTGTGCTGTCAGGTGACACCTGAAAGTCAGTGGCTAGGGCAGATGCTGTCGTCCCTCCTTCTCCCACCCACCACCTTATACAAAGTACACTTGCTCTCTTTGTGGACCCCGTTGGGCCCTCTCACACTTGGGGCACCGGGGCTGGACTCCTGCACATGGCCACCCACAAATATCTGTTACCGCTGGTCATCGTCCTGGAGACAAACCAAGTGTGGGTCCCAAAGGTTCAAGGAAAACAAGACCACACACAAATCCCAGGCTAAGGAAAAAGGCTGGGAGGGGCTGAACTGCATCCCCTCCCCCAAATTCACATATTGAAGTCTTAACCCCCAGTTCCTCAGCAGGTACACCAATGTGACTGGTGCCCTCAGAAGAAGAGATTAAGATACAGGCAGGTACAGAGGGAACACCATGCGAAGACGCCGGGAGAAGGTGGCCCGCTATAAGCCAGGGAGAGAGGCTTCAGAAAGAATCAACCAACCCCTGCCGGCGCCCTGCTCTCAGATGTCCAGCCAGAACCGTGGGACAATAAATGTCTGTTGTCTCGCCGACCAGGCAGGTCCAGGGTATTTGTTATGGCCGCCAGAGCAAAGGGCTACAAGGGCCCACAGAGACTCTGCTCAGCTTGCCTCATCCCAGCATCACGCCATGTGAGAGGGAGGCAGGCGGCCTCCTCAGACACCACAGCTGAGGTGAAGAGAGTGTGCAAATCCTTAAACTTGGGGCTCTGGTTGCCACTGCTAGCCCTGTAGCTTGCTGGCCATGGGACAAGTCATTGGTACCCCCTGAACCTCTGTTTCTTCCTCTGTCTCTTACGGGGCTCCTCTAAGACTTGAGGCAGTATATCTCATCTAAGCCTCAGAGTCCAAGCCACGGCTGCACCCTTACCTCTCCCCAGCAAAATCGCAGTAGCCCTCCTGACAGCCCCTTCTGCTTCTACTCGTGCCCTCGCTTCCTGGCCTCACCGCTGCAAAAGCAAGCTTTAAAAAATGTCCATCACCTCACAGCCAAATAATTCAAAGAAAACAGGGTAAAGGGCAGGGAGGGAGGATGGGCAACTCGGGGTGAACGTGGAGGGGCTCCACGTGGTGACTGAAGAAAGAAACCAAGCAAGCCATTTTCTGAACTCTGCGAGGCTTGCAGGCCAGAGGAGCACACGCCACACTGACGATTCGTCTACTCCGTTAGTGCTTTATCTGCTCCAACCAGCCATAGGAACCACATCAGTTACAGGCGGCTGCCGTCCTCCCGCAGCCAGGCAGCAAGGGCCCCTCCTCGAGGGTGGCCTGGGCTGAATCACCCTCCTTGCAGCAGCCCTCCTCCCCTCCTGCACCTGGGTTCTTCTCACTGCCATGCTGCCTGCCCCGGGCCTCCACTCCCGTGGCGGGCGCGCCTGTGGTTCACAGATGGCCCATCACTCCCGGTGCCAGCAGAGCACCACCCAAGCCTATCTTTAGAAGTTCCGCAGGCTGAAAAATCCATTTACCCGCCCAGCACCTGGGCCCGGAGCCTCCCCACTACCATCAGTGGCCGGCAGCCTGTGGCTTCCCCCGGCCTGCACTGGGGCATCAGGGCTTGCTCAAGGTCTGGAGGGCCTAGCAGGGCCCCCTTGCAGACTTCTGAGCCCAAGTATGTGTTGATCTGCCCTCAGAGGGAGGCCAGGCCTCACCAGAAGCTGCAGGCAAACCCCAGACCTTGGAAAGTACTGGCAAAGGGAAGCAACTCACTCTGTGTCCTGGCTGTCCAGCTGGCACATTCCCCAGGTGGTCATCTGATCCTTAATCCACGTGTGGTCCCATGAAAGCAGCCTGCCCAGGTGGTGTGAGCTCAGTCTCCTCAGAGCAGGGACCAGAGGTGACAGAATAGAACATGACTCTCCACTTCGGTAAAGACTCAAGAGGCAAATTCCCAATGCCTCCTCCCAGCCCACCCCAAGGCTTGCCACTTTCTGGAAATGACCACATGTGAATCCCAGAGGCTAAAGGGGACCCAGTGTTATGGGGTACGAGGGAGGGATCACCCCCTAATTAGACCCTGACCATAGCAATCATGCCTTCTTTCTTTCTATAAAGATTCACTGAGGACCTGGCTCGGTGAGCAGCCTGGGTGATAGGGAAGCTGGGGAGTGAGGGCAGAGAAAAGGAGGCCTGGCCACGTCCCCGCCTCCGGCACTCATGAGCTCTCCATGCTCAGGCTCCGAGGTTTCCAGAGGGCTCCAGACCTTCTCTTCTTCACTCACATCTGGACACGCCATTCTTACAGAAGCCAGGCAATGTGGCCTGTGTCTTCCAACAATGCAATCTAGGACCTGCCCACCCCCATGTCTCCCCATTTTTTTTTTTTTTTGAAGATTTGTCTATTTATTTTAGAGAGAGAGCATGCCTGGGCTAGTTGCGTGAGGAGGGGAGGGCAGAGGGAGAGAATCTGAAGCAGACTCCCTGTTGAGCGCAGAGCCTGACACAGGGCTCCATCCCACGACTTATGAGATCATGACCTGAGCCAAAAGCAAGAGTCAGACACCCAGCTGACTGAGCCACTCCGGCACCCCCCCCCCAATTATTTCTGATATACAGTGAGACCCAGCTGTTCTGAAGCAAGTAAAAACAGAGAGGGGGCTCCCACCCACTGGCGTCTAGTTGAGAAATGAGAATGATCTGGAAGTGTTAACGGACTCAAAAGCCATCCCTGAGAACTTGCAGAAACACAAAACTGTGTTTGTTTCCTAAATGCAAAAAAGGGGTCCAAGCTTATGTGTCCACAGGAACCAGACTGTGGTAAGTAAGGGACTGTCCATGGCAAGGGCCACAACTCTGCTCCGCCAACTGTCACCATGAGGGAATCCATGGCCCACAAAGGTCTGTAATCTTTATTTTTTCCCCCCAAGAAAAGCTAGAAACCCAGTTTTGTTCTTTTAAATCCTAAACCTCCCATTTTGTAAATGTAGGCAATTAATGCAAAAAAAAAAAAAAAGAAAGAAAGAAAGAAAGAAAGAAAGAAAGAAAGCAAGCAAGCAAGCACAAAACGAAACTTTGAAACCATGCAGGCCAATCCAAGCACACTTGCAGACCAGCAGTCTGTCCCCTCTGAAAGGGAGGACACAGGGACTGGATTCTGGGGAGCACATTCAAAGGATTCCATCCTTCTCTACTTCTCCCCAGGGAGGTCTTCCTGGCCTGCCTCTCCAAAAGCAGCACCAGCCAGAGATCGAGCCTTCGCCAATAAGCCCGGAAATTTTGCTCCCACCACTTTAAGGAGGGAACAGGTGAGTCAGGTTCTCCCGGTCATAGGAATCGGAGTGGGGGTCACGCAGCCACAGGGCTTGCCCCCACGACAGCATCAACTCAAGGGTGCAGCCTCTGGGGCCTGTCTTGCTGCTTTCTTGGCCCGGCACTTAGGGAACACGAAGGCAGGAGCACACGGCACCCCTGGAGCCCCCAGCTGCTGGAAACTAGTTCCAAACACCATGAGGATGTCATTTCCCTAATCCCTGTCACTCACCCCTCTGCCTACAGTGTCTTTCTCCTCTTCCCTCTCACTTGAGGCTCATTCCTCTTCTTCCTGAAGATTCTGCTCAGGAATCAGCTTCTCCTGAGAGCTGTCCCTTAGGCAGGGCCACTCGCCAGCCCCCAGGCTCACCAGCCCCAGCCCATCCCTCTCGGGGCACTCAGTATTCCCATATCCGGCTGGCCACCTCTCGGGCTAGGAGCTCCTCAAGGGGAGGGCTGGCTCATTCCATCCCATGACCCCCGGCAGCCAGCACAGATACCGCGGAACAAGAAGAGGTTCGGTCAAGAACGGAAGCAAGCAACGCTGCCTGGGGGCAGGTATTTTCTGAGCACAGCCTGGAGCCGGCACCACGCGGGGAGCACCCAAGACCCCTGAGATGGAGCCCATGCATCCAGTGGCTTCAGGGACCACAATCATTTGGGCGACAGATGTTTAAGAAGTTCCATCCAAGGGACACCCCCAACTCCCCGTGATCCCCCCGCATGGCCCCACTCCTGGCCTTTCTCCACTCCTGCCTCCAGCCCCTCCACACACTGCACTTGCCGTTCCTTCCTCCCACAGTGGCCTCAACAGACCCATGCTCAGAGCTCACCTTCCAGGAGAGCTTGTCTCACTGCCCCGTAGGAAAGCACCCCCTCCTCACCAATTCCTTCCCTTTACCCACCTTTCTTTGTCCTACGCCCCATCACTACCTGACTTACTCTGTTCACTTAATGATCCTGCGTGTGGTCTGTCCTACCCCTAGACCGTAACCCGAGAGAGCAGAACCTGTGTCTACTGCCTAGGACAGTGCCTGATGCACCTGGGGCTAAATGACTGAATTTAAGAAGGAGAAAGTAAGATCCTTCCCAACAGCACAGCACGAAGCCCTCCAACCCCCCCACATGCTCAGGAAGCAGCTGGGACCCCTGCCTCCTCCGCCTTGTTTGCTGTCAGTGAGCAGGACACCTGCAGAACTTTCCACTTCTCACACCTCATCACATTTCTGTGGCTCAGGTGCCGCAAAGCAGGGCAAGAACCCCTCCGGTGGAAAGGTAAGATGAGAGGATGAGGGGAGCTGAGGTGAGGGCAGCGGCTTGAGTTCACAGAGGTGGGCAAAGGGGTCGAGAGACCCCCCAGCTGTGGAGGTGTGTTTGGGGAGCAAATGTGTCTGATTGGGGAGTGGAAGTGTGTGGGCGTGGAGGGAGGGGTGACAGTATTGGTGGGGGTGTGTAAAAACAGGCGAGCGTGAGGGGAGGCGGGCTCACATGTGTGGGTGTGTGCAGGTGTGCCCCTGGGGGCATCTGCACGTATGTGAATGCAGGAGTGTGTTGGTGGGAGAAGGTGCTGCTGCTTCCTCTCCCTGGGGCAAACTCCAGCTGAAGAGGCTGACATGGGACCCAGGGGGCCACTGCCCTGGGGTCTTCAGCAGGAACTCCTCCCTCTACTGCCGCTATCTGGCCTCCAGCAGGCTGTGTGGGGGAGAACAGCATGTAACTGGAACCCAGGCCTTCTCTATTAAAGGACCAGAAGGCAACTACAGGGCAGCAACCAGACAGTCCAAGCAGCCCCTGGAGAATGGGCCAACAGCAAGCATGGGTGCCTCAGGCGCCTAGGAATGGGACCAACAGCGTCCCTCAGGAGGAGTCCAGGCTCCTGGTGATTCTGCACTAGGGCTGAAAATACAGCTCTGGATTCCCCGGAGCCTGCGGAAAGTGAGGGAAGCGTTAGTGCGGTATGGGCGCTTTTTCATTAACTGCACATCCTATAAGAATGCCTCAGCTTCTGGAAACAGAAGTATGATGACAGGATGGTCTTCCACTGAGCTAGGGCTCCTGGAGCAAGAAGCCTGCTTCCTGGCCGCCCCATCCAGCAGGCTGTGAGATGACGACACAAACACCTAAGGAGTGCTCTCTGCCACTCCTCTGTCCCCTACACGCTCTGACTCCTGCCTGCCCCGCCAGTCCCCTCCCCCACCGTCTGCCTTGCTCACAGCCTCCAAACACAGGCCTCCATCCACCTCCATATCCGACAAGAAGGTACTGACGCTCAGTACCTCCCAGTCGTTCCTGTGGCTACCAGTGACCCTGCAGTCAGAGAAGCAGACCGTGAGCCCCGGCAACAAAGCAAGGTATAAACCCAAGCTACGCTGGGTGGTTACCAGTTCCCTGGAAGAGATACAGCCAGGGACGGTGGCGGGTGAGGGGGCAGTTAAACAGAGTAGCCAGGGGAAGGCTCCGGCAGCCCAGCTCCCTCCCGCCCCAGAGGCTTCACAGATGCTGTTTCCACAGGCCTGAAGCACTGTTCCCCCAAACGTTCCCCATAGTTCCCTCTTCCAAGGAGGTCAAGCTCATTCCCTGCGATGATGATGTCCTGTCCACCTATGTAAAACAGAGACCCCTTCACATCCCTACCTCTCACTACCCCTTAGCCTGCTTCACGTTCTTAAACTGGTAATCTGAAGTTAAATCATCATTCAGCTACTATGTTCCTGCCCTCCCCATTGGAATATAAGGTCCAAAAGGAGAGAGGATTTGGATCTGTGTCACCACTGTATCCCCAGCACCTAGAACAGGCCAACACCCTACAGGCCACATGGGGCCCAAGATTCTGACATCCAGCTTTCCTCTGGGTTAAGCAACGCCCTCTCCAGCCACCTTTTCTGGGGGACCGGGTGGTCACAGAGGAAGTCACGGACGCTAATGTGAACCCACCGTTTCTCTCTCCAGGGACCGCTTACAAATCTAAGACAAAGTGTTGGTTTTGAGGGAGGGAGCTGAGGAGAAGGGGGAAAGCACAAGACAGAAGGCGAGGAGACCAGGGTGCTAGCCCCAGCTCTCCCCCAGCTTTTGGGTAAGCTTGCTACGCATCCTTTCCTTCCTGACTTGCAGCCGGGAGGGAGCACCGTGGTCACCTGAGGCCTGGGATTCCAGGGGCCGGGACAGATCAGTGGGGAAAGGACACCAATTCGGCCACCTCCCTACTCTGCCACCAAGGACAATAGGCTTCTGGTCAGGTCTCCCGGGTGGCTCTCCGCAGGACAGTGAGAGAAACAAAGTGGGGGAAAGCCAACAATGGTGAGAAGTCACGTGCCCTTGTATTAATGCACACTCAGGGAAGATCATCTCCCCGTTGCTAAGCACTAGCTGTACACACACAGTTACTATTAGAAAGTTAATCATGGAAAATGCTGAGGTTTCTTTCCCCGGCCCGGCATCTCTCGGCTCCACGCTACAATTTCATCTTCCATATAGTGTTACCGGGCAGTGCCACGGGCTCCGTCCGCTCCCTCGTCCCAGGCCTCTGTGACCTTTCTGTTCCCTTCAAACTCCATCTGCCACGTCAGTCCCGCAGACCTCGAAGACACGCCAGCCTTGGCCCGCACCCGGCCCGGGACAGCACCCTGGCCTTTTCCAGGCAGCCACACCAGCCAGCGAAACGCTCTGGGGGGGGAATGAGACAACTCGTTCCATCCCCCAAGTTGCTTTCGGCAAAGGGAAAACATCACCAGCCCCTCCCTGGCTGCTGACGCCCCCCCATACACCATCTCTACCCAGAGATCAAAGTCTGGAGCAAAAGCAGCTTCTCCGTCCCTGCCTCGCAAAACATGGACTGTTGCCCATCTCGCACTTTCTGAAAGCTCAGCAGAGAGGGGAGTCGTGTTTGAAGGCCAGCCTCATAAAAGGCTTAGTACCTACTTGTCAGTCAACATCCCAGTGAGCACATAATTGATTTTCTTGTTTTATGACTATTTGCGGGCACTGCCTCCCATTCCATTAGCCTGGATAATCGAGAGGAGACTGCAAAAGAGTATTAACATCCCAGCCAAGGTCATTTGGCTCCCTCTCGCTGCCTCTCTCACGCAAAGACTGAGTTATTGGGGCCTGTATTAATAATAGCAAGAACAATAAATAACATGAGTGTTTATAAAATACATGAATCCTGCTAGTACCTCAACAGGAGAGGCCTTCCTCGGTGAAACACAGAATGGAAAATACTTTCTCGGACTCAAGCTAGGAATCTTCTGACAATGTGAGAGCTTTCTGCTTGGGGACACCAAGAACAAGCCAGGAGACGTTTCTGAGGGTGTACAGTGTGAGGTCTGGGACTGGCCTGGGTTGGGTTCCAAGCTCCACCAGCTGTGTGACCTTGGGCAAGTCACGTGACCAGCAAATTTCCACACCACACAGGGACTAGTAAAGATTGAATGACAGGGTGCCCTTAAAAGGCTTGGCGAGGTGTCCGCGCATAGCAGCACTCCCTAAACATTAGCTCCTATTTTAATCTTTACTACTAATGATAATGGTGCGTGCTCTTTAGTTCCCACACCGACCCAAGAACGGAGAGGAGAATGGCGTGTCCTCCACTGTCCCTCAGCCTAAGTGCAGCACCCAGGGAGGCCACTGGTCACCCCATACCACACGGTCCTCTGCTTCTAGCACCCAGCTCAGCCCTCGCCCTCCCTCCTGTCCTCAACTGAGAGGAAAGGGCAGCGCCATTTTAAAGACACAGGATGCGAGGCATCCAAGAGACTTTCTCAAGGACTGCCCTGAGGGAAAGGCACAGATGACAGCTCAGCCGGGGTCCCCAGGTTCCTGTGGGCATCATTTCTCCCAACAACCCTGGCTTTTGGAAGATACCGCTAAGGGCCCGGCTGTGGAAAATACTTTCAAACTTCTCAGTCTAGTTATTTCCCCAAAGTCCAAGAGATTGACTTCCCATTCATTTTTCTCAACAAACACTTACTGAGCATGGGCTCACTTACTGTGCTGGGCTCCAGGCTGGGCACTTGGGAAACAGTGGTGACTAAGATACCCAAGGTCCCTATCCCCAAAGGACTTACCATGGGAGGCAGGCAGACAGTGATCAAGTAAACAAAGAAAATAATTACAAATTGTGATAAGGGCTGTGAAAGGAGCAAACAGGTGCTAAAACAAAACAGCAAAACCATACACTTACTTACATTTTACTTACATGTTACGTTTTCTGCATATTTTCTCTCTCCGAAATAGAATTAAGCTCCTTACAGGCAACAGTCTATGTCTGTTCGCTAGCATATGCCATGTACCTGGAATGATGTGTATGGATACACAATACACATCTGCTGAATGAGTGTTATTGGATGGCCAGGAAGGTTTTCTGTCCCAGTGGCTTTAAGCTAAGACATGATAGATGAAATGGAGCCAGCACACACAAAGCAGGCAGAACAATAACCTAGCCACAGAGGATAGCACATGCAAAGGCCCTGAGGTCAGGAGAGACTGCCATCTTTGTGTTACCCTCATCCAAAAGCAACCTTTAAAAAGCCACAGGAGGTCCTGTTTTCCACCCAGCACATTGCTCTGAGCTCCACTTACACATTCTTTTTTTTTTTTTAAGATTTTATTTATTTATTTGACAGAGATCACAAGTAGGCAGAGAGGCAGGCAGAGAGAGAGAGGGGAGAAGCAGGCTCCCCGCTGAGCAGAGAGCCCAACGCGGGGCTCGATCCCAGGACGCTAGGATCATGACCTGAGCCGAAGGCAGAGGCTTTAACCCACTGAGCCACCCAGGCGCCCCTCCACTTACACATTCTTGCTCTCATCTGGTTTCCTCCATTTTCTGGTGCCTGATGCGTAGTGGTAGCAAAATGTAAGGTTAGGGGTGTGCACACTAGTGCCAGGAAACCAGGATTTCAACCCCAGTTCTAACACTTAGTGCTTCAGTGATCTGGGCAGGTTACTTGACATCTCTGTGCCTCCGTTCCATTATCTCTAAACCATGGATAACAGAGAACCAATTCTGAGAGCAGCTGTAAGCATTACACAAGTTAAAAGATGTGAAGCTCTCAGCTCACTCCCTGACACCCAGGAGGTACCCAATAAATGTGAGCATTATCGTTGTCTATTTTTAGCATTGTCATCGTTACTATTAGATGCCCCCTCTCTACCTGGCCCCTTGGGAGAGGTAACAGAATAGGTGAATGACATCCACCCCCATACCTCATCCAGATTCCCAAAGGCCCAACCCCTCTCGCTTTGGGGGCAGGTATCTGTCAGACGTGCCCACCCCACATTCTCATGAAATACCATGATTTCTGGGGACCCTAAGAGAATGTAGGGACCATGAGCCATTCTAAATGGTCCCATGGGGCCACCTCTGCCTCCTTAGGACAAAGTAGGGGGATCCTGTACTCCACAGAGGGGGTCTGCAACCATGCCTGAGATTTCCATTCCCCCAGCTGATAGCCTTCCCTCTATTTAACTTTGTAAAAACAAACAAACAAACAAAAAACACCTGCAAATGTTTTGCCTTTTCAAATCACCTCCCCTCCCCCTCAACACCACCCCCTACCCCCAAATCCCAGTAATTTCAAAATTGAGTAACTGTTGGGAACAGCAGTTAAAGATGCTAATTTAAACACACACGTCAGACAAGGCAAGCTGGGATCGTTTTCTTAGCAACAACCCCTCACCCACCCCTCCCAGCTGTCGCTGCCCAGAAGCAAGGCTCCAGCAAGCTGGCAGGGGAGCAGGACAGACAGGGGCAGAGTGGGGTGAGGGGGGAGATGGTGGGGCTGGCTTCCGGCCTGCTTCCGGACTCTACCCTCGGAGGGTGACGTTCAAAAATTCAAACTCTGCCCAGCTGTCAAGGGAATGAGAAACAGGTCTCAGGGCTACCAACTATTTAAGCAAACCCATTGGATCGCATTCTGAACCTACAGAGCCGCTAGCTCAGAGCACTCTCGTTTCCTTTAATAAACCCAAAACCTTCCCTCTGAGTAAGTTTCATGCATTACATAGCAGCACCTACCATCAAAGCACGGTAAGACTCCTCTCCTTGTCGTTCATATCATAAACGTGAGCCTGGGTCTCCTCAAGGGGCAGTCACACCTCCAAGTGGCAATGTAAAATGTCCCCTCCTTCCCACGGTCCTCCAGAATCCTCCTCCCCACCCTCAGGTTGGGTGATTCCCCCAACTCTCTCAGCCTCTTCAATATCTCACTGATTAGTAAGTTCACGGTCAGGCTAGCGCATATCTGTGCCCTCCTCTCCCCACCCCAGGAGGGGCACAGCTTTGGGGAGAGCAGCCATGTCTTCCTGGGCCTTGTATCTTGCCTCCCGCACTCACACACTGTCTGCCAGAGTGACTGGCGCATAGTAGGCCCTTGACAAAGAGTCACAGATTGTTAAGACGAATCACTTTATAAATGCAAGGGTAGAGCTGACCCAAAGGAAGGAAAAATCAAGGAAGAACAGCAGAAGACAAAGCAGTAGATAGATAAGAAGAGAAGAGAGAAAAAAGAAAAGAGAAGAGTTAAATAATGAAAGTGTTAAATAAGACTGTCCCCAATTGGTCTCACTGGTAAATATGAGTTTTCTCATATGTTGGGTTTATTTAACACGGAGGTATAGCAATCCTCATATAAAACACAAAGTCCAGGGGTGCCTGGGTGGCTCAGTTGGTTAAGTGACTGCCTTTGGCTCAGGTCATGATCCTGGAGTCCCGCAATCAAGTCCCACATCGGGTTCCCTGCTCAGCAGGCAGTCTGCTTCTCCCACTGACCTTTCGCCACTCATGTTCTCTCTCTCTCTCTCATTCTCTAATAAATAAATAAAATAATTAAAAAAAAAAAAAGTCCAAAGCTAACACATAAGTAATGCAAGCCAGGTAGCCCCTCCATGGGAGAGAAATTCCTTGAGTTTGGTAATGTGTAGGCCAGACGGTGTCAGAAGGGGTATATTGTGTGCAGAAATGCTATGAAAAGAACATATAAGGGGGCCTTCTATCTCTAGGTAGAGGGTGTATTTCAAGAAATCATGGAGATGGTTTGTTTCCTGATTTGGCTATTGGCCACACGGGTGGGTACGGAGATGCATAGACTTTATGGGATGTTCATTTTTCCATAGCATAGTACAGTTCAATTAAAAAAGTAAAAAAGAAACGATTAAGCAATATTTCCCCCATGGAAACTTATCTTCACTGCCCAAGTGAGGTCAATGCAAGAAAGGGATTTGCTTTGCAAAAATTCACTCTGCAGAGAACTTGGCTCTTACCACACACATAGCAAGATAAATCTCCAGGGCACAAAGGCAGGCGACAGGGGGATGGGAGATGTCGAAGGGGGATGTGGAATGCTTGAGTAATTAAGCAGATGTGGAGAACTTTCCATCGGCATGACAAGAGGAGAAGCTTTGATGGGGTTTGCTCTTCATCCCTACGCCAACCAGGCTCCAGAATCCGAATGTTGAGGAAGCCAAGAATGTGCAAACTATACTCTCTCAGAATACTAAGAAGGCTATTCCTTTCTCCTCTGGGAACCTTCAAATGTATTGGAGTTTCTGACACTCTCAAGATGGCAGAGGAAACAGAGCCTGATTTTAGAAACTTCAACATGATGGTGTGTGTCACCGGTGTTCTGGGTTCTGAATGATTTATAGTCCTGGTGACCTGATTCTAGAAGAAAAAACAAAAATGCCAGGCACACTGACACAGCTGTGGGCTACTTATTTCGCTTTATTTAGGATGGCATCTAGGGACCAAGGGATCTGGGTCTACTTGTCCACAAGCTACTCCCCACTCATTTTTTTTTTTTTTTTTGCAATTGACACCAGACCACAATGGACAACCAGAGCCACCCTTATGGTAAGCGAAGGCTCTGAGAAGTGCCCTGAGAGTTAAGGAGGGGGCAGGAGAGGACACATTTCCTCCAGACCCCGTGGCCAAAGGCAGTCATGGATGACCTGCGTGGACATGAGCTCCAGCCTCCCTCAATACCAGCGGGCTATGCCATCATCACTGCCTGATTCCCTAGCCCAGTCAATACCCGCCATCAAGACCACAGTCCTCAAATAAGGCTAGATGCGTTCGCTCTCAGGATGGCCTATTTTTCTTTGGACAATCCTGTCTAGAGGATCCTTAGCATGACTTCATTTTATACCTACATTGTACAGGTTAAAATAAGATTCAATTAACATTTTCATGGCCTCGTGCAGTTTTAATCAATGCAATTTGACATTCATTTGCAGAGTACTAGTTGTGTTCCAGATGCCGTTGTAAGTCCTTGGAATCAGATAATGAGATGAAAAATGAGAACTCTCCCCAGAAGAGAACACATCCCCAGCTCTGGCTATGCCCTCACGGCTTGGAATGTGTTCTCTTGTGGATGCCTTA
Organism: Lontra canadensis; assembly: GCF_010015895.1. NCBI lineage: Eukaryota > Metazoa > Chordata > Mammalia > Carnivora > Mustelidae > Lontra > Lontra canadensis. The sequence continues at coordinate 38,829,211 of NW_022630997.1, read as the reverse complement.
AGGCTTCTTTACTGTACTTATGCTCATAACACCCAGACAGGGGAGACTTAGGGACTCCCTGGTTGATCAATATATTTATTAAAAGAAAATGACAGACCCTACAAATGGCTTCTAGAAGCCCTGACAGTGTAAGATCAGCTGGAACACCCCCAACCACCACGCATGTCCACACGGTTGGAGCCTGGGTTCCAGGGTGGATCAGGAGACTCTGGGCAAGTCAACCCCACTCCTGGGGCCCCATTCTGTTCATCTGTAAAACAAAGGGACTGGAGCAGATCGTCTTGATTTCTCTCCCAGGTTCGAGCATTCCATAATGCCTTATGCATCCAGGTACATGGGAGCTGCCTTTTGCTATCTGTGAGTGCAAGAGAGAGCTCGACATCACCCCTTTCCTCTTTCATAGCATGGCCCCATTTTGTTCAGGTTCCTACGTCTTCTCTACACTGCCCTGGGCCTCAGATTCCTTTCTCAGCTCCTGAGTCCTGTCTGATCTACATCTAAAAGCATTCCTATTCTACTTGCTACTGACTGACTTAGTGGCAGGGAACTGGCCTACAGAACAGATGGAGAATTGGCTGGGAGACTTCCAGGAAAGGTCCCTCCCTCTATCAAGCCCTCACCAGAAGAGACGGCCCCACCACATCTCTGGACATTGCGGTGTCAGGATGCGATGCCTGGACCTGCTGCAGCAATTTTATAGCCATGAGACAAATGAGATTTAGGATGAAGCTGTTACTGAGGAGGAACCATGACCTCAGACCTCACTCAGCCAGACCCATCCACACCAGACAGCCCCCACCCCCACCCATCTCTGTTCTACTTGCGGGAAATGCACTTCCTGACCATGTAAGCCAACTTGAGTCCATGGTCCCCACTACTCACACCCAAACGCATGCTAGCTACTGTAGTGGACCACCAAATTGAAAAGGATGAAAAAATTCTGAAACACACTTACCACTAAAACTATACTCCACACAGCTGAATCCCTTTCACGTCTAGAACACCATCTGAATGGAGGTCACCCTTTCGGATAAATCCCTGACCTCTCGTCCATTTCTTCCTCATCCAGATACTTATACTTTGTAGCTGCTTGGTTTCCAGACAAATGCAAGTGGCCTAAACATTCCACCAAGAAGCAGCACTGACTTGCCCTTCTCCATGGAAACAGTGAGCACAGCCACAAACGCAAGCACAAAGGGCAGAGGAATCAAAATTGGCAGAACGGTGTGTCGTGTTGGTGATTCTGAGCCGGCAAAGTGTTATTATTCGCTCTGTTCTACTTGTGAATGAGTCCCGGAATTCTCAATCTGCTGACTAGCTGAGATAGATTTTAGCACAGTATCAGAGAGAGACACAGGTTCCCTCCTCTCTTCCTGTCTCCTCCAAGCCCCCACCTCTCGCCCAGGTAACAAAGGAAATGATAACTAAAGTCAATGAGCTTGGGGCACCTGGGTGGTTCAGTCATTAAGCAGCTACCTTCGGCTCAGGTCATGATCCCGGGGTCCTGGGATCGAGCCCCGCATCAGGCTCCCTGCTCAGCAGGGAGTCTGCTTCTCCCTCTCCCACTCCCCTACTGTATTCCCTCTCTCACTGTCTCTGTCAAATAAATTTTAAAAAATCTTTTAAAAAATAAAAATAAAAATAAAGTCAATGAGCTTTACATGATGCCACCATGAGCAATCAAAACGCCTCCCATCTTCCATTGTCATTTCCTTTTTAAACCCTGCGGGGGCATTGTGTGCAAATATAGTAAACAGCATAGAGGGAAATAATGCTGCACATGCTTCCAGGAGCACGTCATGTCCCTTTAAGACAAGGCCCACTGTTCAGTTCCATTCTAGGCCAGAGCTCCGGTTTCAAGCCTGCGGTCCCCTTACGGCCTCATGCAGTATTAATATGGCCCTGGCATGCTCCCAAATTTGTATTATCAACCATAATCTGGGCCAGCTCCCACAAGACAAACTGGTTTGGGGCTCCCTCTTCATCTCTCGGGAGGGCCCTCCCCTTCTCCAAAGCCCAACCACCCCTTCCCCAGGGTCCCCCACCTTCAGCTTCAGCCAAGGGAACAAACAGAGGCTCATCCACAGGCCGCAGGCCATTAGCAGCCCCAGCGTGATGTGTCCTCTGTGAGTGCTGCTCACACAACAGCAGATGAAGACTGGCCCATGTGATGGGGATGGGGAGGATGGGGAGCAGCGCTCAGACACCAGAGCCCAGCCCAACTCAGGGTCACCTCTACAGGCGGCAGGCACCATGAAAACCCCCGGGCTGGATGGACCCCGTGGGTTCTCCTCTGATCAAGTGAAGAAGCACTCTCTCCCCGACCATCCCCACCACTATCTTTCCATGGTATATCTAGAAGAGCCCATAAACCATCTTCATATATTAAAAGGGACAGAGGGGAGGCAGGTGACTGCAGTGGGGGCAGTGGGGAGAAGCAAGGTATAGAAAGAACAAAAGGGTGGGGGTACAGCTGAGTGGGCCCCGAGGCAGCCTTCAAACCCGGGGACTCATGTGGGCTCCACGCTGCACACACAGCCTCACCATGCAAGTCAGACTCAGCCTGCAGCCTCATCTGTGAATGCTCCCATGTCTGAGTCATCATAAAGCATGTCGAAGAAAGACCAGGCTCAGGAGACAGTCTGTCTGGGTTCAAATCCCCACTCCGCTACGTAGGAGCTGTGTGACCTTGGGTGTGATGTTTAACCACTCCATGCCTCGGGCTCCTCCCATGAAATCCAGGAACAAGAAGAGTGCCCACCTCCTAGGGTTGATAGTGAGGGTATAAAACCACCCCTGTCACCCAGTAACTGCTCAGTGTGTTCCCCAGAGCTTGGACCCAACAGCACCCATGAGAAGGGCATGGCTCTGAGTGGAGAGTGAAGCTACAATGGGCCCTCAAGAATCCAGCAATTTCCTCAATATGTGAAATGCAAAACTACCATTATAACCCAGCGATTGCCCTCCTAGGTATATGCCCAAAAGAATTAAAAACAGGTGCTCAAACACTTGCACACAATTGTTCATGGAGGCATTATTCACAAGAGACAAAGACCGAGATGACCCAAATGCCCACCAGCAGATGAAGAGATCAACACTAGGTGGTATACCCACACAATGGAGAGTTCTTGAGCCAGAAAAAGGAATGACGTGCAGATGCATAGATGAACCTTAAAGCGTCGTGCTCAGTGAAGGAAGCCAAACACAAAAAGTCACATTGTGATTCGACTTCTATGAAATACCAAAATAGGCCAGTCCATAGAAGCAGAAAGTAGATCCATGGTTCCAGGGGCTAGAGAAAGGGGGATATGGGAAATGACTACTAATGGGTGTGGGGTTTCTGTTTGGGGTGATGGGAAAATTCTGGAACTAAATGGCAGTAATGGTTGCACAACCCTGTGACTACATATTTTTAAATGGTTAAAAATGGTCAATTTTCTGGTATATATACATATGAACCCAGAAAAGGCACAGCACACAGACCCTTCTCCCCCAAGACCTATTACCTGATGAGGGTTTGAGGGGACCAAGGGACCAGGATCAGGGGCTGGGGGCTGCTGTCACATATAGAGTTCCACTCCTGTTCTCCTGCCTGTCCCCCCCTTTCCCCACACCACACCACCCTTGGTTTCTCACATAAGCTGTGCTGTCTGTCCACTCTGGGCCTTCCTTCTGCTATTTTCTCCACCAGGAATGCATGCCTGCCAACTCCAGAACACTTTCTAACTCCTGTCATGCCCCAAGAGCCAGCTCAGGTGCTGCCTACTATGTAACCCTCTCCCCCCAGCCACCTCTTCCTCGACTGGGTGAAGTGGGATCCTCCTCACCGGCCCCCCCCACCGCGGCACCATGCACCGCCCCTCATCAAAGCACCCATGTTCTAAAACATCCCACTGTTGCTCTCCAACTTGACTCTAAGTTTGTTCCAAGCAAGGGCTGTATCTAATTCACTCTTGGATCCCTAGAACCTAGCACAGAATAACTACACGAATGAATAAGTTAAAATTACAGACTACCATCTAGAAATCATGAGAAAGGAATAAGTAGTATAAACAAGGGAGATTTAATTCCTAGATAATCTAACCCCACCCCCACCCCAAAACCTCCCTGGGAGAAGGACCATGAGACCCCAAGCAGGTAGTAACCAGGCCAGTTCAAGGCACCAGAGAATGAGCCTTTCTCAGGAAAGTGGTGGGCTGGGGGACCACAAGGCCCCGAGCTCAGTTTAGAGTGAACAGCCTGCCCTCGGCCTCAACTACATTGACCCAGAGAGCCAAGCACTAGGCCTCCCCCACCTCTTATCTCATTTAAACGTGCAGAGGTCAAAGCATCCGATATGACAGAGGAAATTTAGACCCTGGGAAGTGAGCCACAGGTATGCAAACCTACAACCACAAAAAGCCAACATGTGATTTTAAAATTCACTTCCTCTTCTTCGCATGGAGTCAAAAGAGCAGCTCCCTAGCAGGAGAAACACAGGCGATGCTCAAGAGGAAACCTTCCCAGTCCCTGGGCTTACATGCCTGAGGTCCGGCGGGCTCTGTTCTAAGAACACACTCCGAACAATGAAACTATCGCCCACAATGAGAAGCAGGACAGAGGAAAGAAAGATCTTCAGGGAAAGACATGTAAAGATTTGTCCCAGCCACTGCAATAAGTGCTTTTGGGTCCCTGAGGAACTACCTCTTTACGCCCTTTTGTTTGTAAAATCATTTTTAAAGACATCACATGAGTCTAATATAAAATGAAACAGATGGTCTCCAAGATCCGTTCTAGCTCTAGGGCTCTCACTCTGAAATGACTAACACTTGCCCTGGAAAAATCTGGAAAGGTGGTCATCTCGTCCAGAATCACTTATCAAGATCCACAGCTGGGAGCAGACAGCATCCCTACAGGATGCGGAGTGTGAAGTCAGGCTACCAGCAACTTCCCTCTTCGAACTTCTCACACCAGCGCCCTACGCTGTCCCTGCACCAGCACCAGACAAGAAGGCCAAGGCACGCGGACTCAGCTCCTACCATGTATTCTGAGATTTTTAGTACAACAGAGCTCCATTGTACCTAGAATTCTGTCCTCCCCACCCACCTTCCTGATTTCTGCCGTGTCTACCTGTCCTGCACTGAAATTCACTGCACGTTGGTCTTTAAATCAACTTTCAAGGGTCTCCCCTTTTTAAAATTAGCATTGTCCTGAGCAGTAGTATCTGCAAAAGCACGAGCTCTCTTGTGCTAGCTCTATTTTTTTCACAAGCACATTCAAATACATAACTATAATAAGAAATGCGTCTGCGTCCCACCTCAAAGGATCCCACCAGTGTGGGGGTGCTGCAAAACACGGTCTTCACTCATTTGGTCTTTCCCCACAGACCTCTTAGGTCAATGCTCTTTTCTCTCGATTTAGAGAAGGTAAGCCGGGCCTTGGGGAGGCTAGCTTCTAAGGTGACACGGCCAAAAGCACCACTGCTGGCCTCAGACTCGGGCTGTGCCTACTTCCAAATCCCAAGTCTCTGCCACTCCTGTAAGAACCCAGCTTGTCTGTAGGCTACGGAGGTGCATAAAAGTCAAGAGATTGTAAATAATGCTGATGACCTTTATCACCTATTCTTCTTAATCCTGTCCTAAGAACTTGACAGTAAGATTTTCCATGATAATCTGAAACAAGAGTAATTCATCTATGCATGAGCAAAGCTGACAGCCAGAGCATGGGGATAGAAGAGTAATGCATGAGCCCAGACCGGTTAGCTCCGTGAGCAGGTGCCCCTCCCCCACACCAGCAAGGTCACAGTTATTCCCCATCTGGGCACACTGGGCTCAGGCTGTCCCAGCCCAAAGGCTGCACCAGTGGCCCTGCCAGCCCTCCTGAAAATGCACAGCTTAGTCACAAGGGACTCTGGCTGTGCGTGTGTATGACTCAGCATACATTCATCAGGCCTCCTGGGAAAACAATGGCAAGAGCACATGGGGTCAGTGGTGTCATCCGTGAATGCAGGAATGCCCGGGTCTTTGCACAGCAAGCCACCAAAGAAAAGGGCTTCCATCCCAGCCTGGAGAATGTGAGAACTGGGAAGGCCAGCATTCATTGGCATCTGGTCTGACCCCTGGTAGGATGGCAAGAAAAAAGCCAGAGCCAGGAAAGAGACAGCAAGGGACTTTCCCAAGGGCACTGAGCTGTGTGGGGCCAGGGCTGGACAGAGCATCCCTGTTTCAGGCAAGAACCCGGGTCCTGGAATCACACAGCTTCGGGCAGAGCCGGCATCCACAGATACAGTCTTCCTCTCTGCTCAGGCTGGATGGAGGAAATTGTCAATTACAGGGCCATCCCCTAAATTCAGGAATCAATAAAGTGTAAGTGGAGAGCCCTATGAATACAACAACAATAACAAAGAAAAATGAAGAGGAAAAGCACGCAGCTCATTATCCCTCTGAAGCATTTTCCACTCACCAGTCAATATGCATCAGAAATAATCTCCTACAGAAAGCAGCAACTGGGGGGAAATGCACTAAATTGGTGCTCAGAGAGAGAAGAGGCTTGCCACGCATTTCAGCCTGATGCAAAACCCCCTGTGTGCTGTGCAGTATGTCAACCGCACAAGGATTCCCCAAGCAGGCATGTGATAACACGTCATTCGAGTTCAACAAGATGCCTTTGAGCCTCCCCACAACGTGTACAGAAGGAACAGATTCTCCCCTGCAAGGCACTGGGCTCCCTGGACCATCTGACCAAGTGAAGAGGGCAAGAGGCTGGCAGTTCATGAGGGACTGAAATAAAGCAAATGAAAAAAGAGATACACCCTACACAAAGCGTGCTCCTGCTGGGTAAGAAGGAGCAAGGGTCAATATATTTCTTCCCAGGTCTTTTTTTTTTTTTTTAAACTCACTGAAGCCTAGAAAACACTTCCTTCCAAGCCTCACTCATCAGAAACTAGCCAATGGCCAAACCCTGTGCAAAAGAGAAAACACAAACTCTAAAATATTACATGTACTGACTGTTTTTAAGATACGGTTAGGATCTTCTTGGTGTGTTTTCACCATGGTGGTGGTGGTAGAGGCAACGAGGTAGTTTGATTATTTACAGCAGAATTTCACAATCTCTTCATTCATATAAGCTCTTGCTTATAGATAAAGCAAATAAGACGTAAAAAAGCAAATGACTTTTTGAAAGTGACCCAGCAGGCCAACAGCAGAACAAAACCCAAGTCCAAGTGGAAAAAAATCTAGTTATTTTAACAAAACCCTCTCCTGGCACTGGAGGGCCCTGACTTCTGAGTCCAGGGATTCTGGGTGATGCTGATAGATGCTTCCCAAACTCGACCATGTCCCTTTGCATATGTTCTCTCGGCAACCTGAAACCACTCTCTTCCTTGGCTCTCCTACCATCTGTAATTAATTAATTCTATGACTCTTGTTGAGAACTTTCTCCTCAGCAGGGATAGGAGGTCTATTTGTAGAAAGAACGCATGTGCATTTCTGATGGACAGATGAACACTCGCGCATTCAACAAACACAGGCCGACAACCCACATCATGACAGGCCCTTGCCTTCTTCACCCTGAGAAATTACTCAGGGTTACTAACATGTCCATTGAGTCCTAACAGGGTCATGTCACACATGTGGGGATTCAATAAGAGAAGACACAACCCTGACCCCTCCTCCCCAAGGAGCAGACAGCCTACGGGAACAGAAGCCAATGCATGTAATGACACTGGGGCGGGGGGGGGGGGGGGGGGGGGGGGGGGGGGGGGGGGGGTCCTGCATGACATGGTGGACAGGGCACTAGGAATGCTGGAGCTCTCTGGTCTTGTTTTCCATCCCCACTCAAGGGTGACACAGCCTTAGACAAAATTTTAACTTCTCTTGGATCTGACTGCTTAATTTGCAAAAATCAGACAGACAAAAAGAGGAAAGGCATCCCAGAGTTGGGAACATCCAGGGCTAAAAGAAGGGTTCCAGAGGATCATAACCTCCTTGAGTGATGGGGCCAGTCTTTCTTCCATATCCTACTCACTCCCCACCGCTCTTCATGCCAAGCCCTCCCTTCCTTCTCCACCATCCCTCCCCCTTAAGATTCACTCAGCCCTATGAAGGGGTCACTCCTCTAGTCACTGACCTTCCAAGATCCCTCTCAGGAGAACCAAGTAGCATTTCCCAAGCCCTGACAAAGCAGGGTCAATTGTCCCCTGCTTAGGCAACTGCCTATCGCTTATTGACAGCTCAGGGCAGAAATACCAGAAGGGTATGGCTGTTCCTTCCCACCCCATGCCCACCTCTACTGGCTCTATAAACCCAAATCTCTGTGGGCACTTGGGTGGCTCAGTCAGTTAAGCGTCTGCCTTTGCCTCAGGTCATGATCCCAGAGTCCTGGGATCGAGTCCCCAGGTCAGTCTCCCTGCTTGGCAGGGAGTCTGCTTCTCCCTCTCCCACTGCCCCTCTCTCCACTCATGCTCTCTCTCTCTCGCTCTCAAATAAATAAATAAAATCTTAAAAAATAAATATATACACACATATATACATACATAAATCCAAATCTCTGAAAGGCATCCATTTTCCTAAGCTATATACCTACATGTCCTTACTCCTGCCTAAAGAAAGGAGAACCCTTCCCTCTATCGCTCCGTCTACCCCAGGGCTCGCCCACTACACTACCCAGTGCTGGCTTCTGGGCCTGCAGTCCTTGCCAAGGGCACTCTTGAATGTGGCAGCTGTGTAAACCCAGGCCAGCCTTCCCATCAGGGAGTTACCAGGCCTTCCCCAGCCTCTCCTGGGCATGGAAAACACCCAGCCCCACATTCCCCCTGGATACCTAAAGATACCAGCTTCAGGAAAACTGAGCTCAAAGATGACTGTTGTTATCTTAATTATGAAGCCAAACACTTTTGCAAACAGCCTAAACATCCCACACTGGAGGAAGGCTAACAAAGAAATGGTGGCACAGCCATCCTCAACAGCATGCAGTCATTTAAAAAAAAAAAAAAAAAAAGTTTACAGACTTACAACAGCACAGAATATGTTTATTAGAGTAATGGGGGGCAGATACAAAATCGGATAGAGTTCAATCACAACTAAGGAAGTAACACTGAAAATCTGTACAAAAAGGCTTGAAGGAAATGCATCAAACCAATAGCGATCTCTAGGTAAGAGACCAAAGACAAGGTCCCTCCTCTGTGTTTATGTGTATTTATAATAGCAAATATAAACAATACCTTTGAAGCACATCTCACCATTTCTCATGGAGGAACATAAACTCAGAAAGATCAGGGATCTTGGCATCAAAAGATGTGGGTTCTAGGTTTAAGGCTATCTGTTTCCATGGCATGTGACCTTGAGAAGTGAAAAGCCCTTTGTTTCTATTTCTTACTCACAACCACAACTTATACCTACAACCTACACCTATAACCTACAACTTACATCTACAACCTACACTTACAACCAACATCTACAAATTATAGTTACAACTATACCCATGTCACACCTGTACCTATGACCTAAATCTACAAGCCACAGGGACACTGTAAGGGTTGTAGAGCTCACCCACGTGCCAGGACTTCTAGGAAGATGTTATAGGGAAGTAAGGAATAAATTATGATGATTTCTTGAGACTGGCCCACATATACACACTTCCAATATCAACAGCGTATCAGTTCACGAAGTGGGTCTTGATTCCAGGGGATAACACCAATGCGCCAGAAAAGTCTTATGAGGAGTCAAAGTCAAAATGAACACCATGTGACTCCTACCCAACACTGCTCAAAGCCTAACAAATTTGATTCAAAAAGTTTATCACCCAGAGCACCCGGGTGGCTCAGTCAGTTAAGCGTCTGCCTTCCGCTCAGGTCGTGATCTCAGGGTCCTGGGATCGAGCCTCGCTTTGGGCTCCCTGCTCAGCAAGGAGTCTGCTTCTCCTTCTCCCTCTGCCCCATGCCCTCACTTGTGTTCTTTCTCTCTCTCAAATAAATAAAAGCTTAAAAGAAAGTTTATCACCCTTCTGTTGAAAAACATAGATAGAAGAAGCTTTAATTCAGTTTTTTTGTGTTTTATTTTGTTTTTTAAGACAAGGAAAAGGAAACATACTGGCAGTTACATTTTGTGTAATTATTTGGTTTGGCAAGACCTCTTGGTCTAGAAACAATGGTTTAGAATTTTCCCCGAAGTGAGGGCATGGTAGTTGGCATCTAGGAGCAAAAGAAAGCTAGCACCCTTTCTTGTTAAAAATCAGAGAACATGGGCTTTCCCAGACAGCTATCCTACTGTGCTCTTTCTTCTTGATGTTGTTCAGAACTCACTGAAAATACCGCCACCAAGATCAAGGGTCCCCTAAGACAAAGGGCCTTTTCTCTCTCTAGCAGACGTCACTTCAAAAGTTAAGAACTCTACTCTTCTTCCTTATCTAGTTGGTAAGGTCACAAGAGGTGGAGGTCAAGGTGGGGCATGACCCTTACCCTCTACCTCCCCCTGAGACTGGATTTAACTTCCAGCCCCACTAGATACTGGTAAGTAACCACTGGCAAGTCACCTCACCTCACACCAAGCTTCCATCTCCTCCCTGGTAATAGGAATACCAACGTTTCCTAAGCACCTAGAATGTACTAGATACTAAAGCTTACATCTAAGAACTCATCCTTCCTTGTAATGATGCTATTATGAGAAGAGCAGTAGGTACTATCACTATCACACCCACCTTAGAGATAAGGAAATGGGAGACACAGAGGGGAAGGTACCTTGCTCCGGGTTCTACAGCTAATTGGCAGCAGAATGGGACTGAAACCAGGTGATCTGTCTCCCACGCTCTTACCATTTACCCTGTAACATCTGTTGACTGGAGAAAAAAAAAATGCCACTTGACAAGGTCATCATCTGGACTTTACAAGCTAACTATTTAGAATACCACAGTAGATCCTCAACAAATAGTAGCACTGCTATTTCCTCCCAACACAGCCAAATCTGTACCCTTCTCTCAACAGGCAACTTGAGAGTGCTTCCTGTTGGATACAGAAAGGATGCATAACTCAACACACCCAATGACTGGGAAATAGAAAACAAAACTCAAAGCCACTGCATAAAGGGTGAGGACCCAGGGGCACAGGCTGGGTCTTCTTCATCGTTAAGCCATCTGCACAACCTAGTAGAAAGCCTGGCACAGAGCAGGAATTCCAAAAAAGCTTACTGGCCTTCTTGCATTTCCTTTAAAGGAACCCCCTCTTCCTTCATGTTCCTCTTTGTTTCCAGGAGACAGCCCTAAATGGTAGGTATCTCTGATTCTAAAATCTCCAAGGGAATACACAGAACCCCACAGATGGGAGGAACCATGTCCCCTAACACCAGCCCCCACCAGATCTCTGAATTCTCTCTAGAATCTAGCTTCCCTCCGTCACCCTCCCCCTTCACTTCTCACTTCACTGACAGGAAATGCCTTGCTTTTGGTCCATCCTAAGCCATGCCCCACCAGATGCCAGCCTAAGGGACAGTCCTTTCTGCCCCAAGGGCCAGCCACTCAGTAGAATCGAGGTGAGTCTGCAGGGCCCAAGCCACGCTATGGGAGAAATCTCATCCTCACCAACTTCCCCCAGGCCCACCTTCCCCAAACCGTCTACAGATGCCAGCACAGGGCCTCACAAGGGCTCTTTGATGCTCTGAGACATGTGAGCTGGCTTGGAGAGGGTTTTCCATGTTAAGATCCTCCTGTGAGTACAAAAAAGTAAAAACTACTCAGAATTCTTTCTTCTGGCTTAGAGTGTCAGAATTTACTTGATGATCCCTGAAATCTTTCAGTCTCTCTTGCCATCTGTATCCACCCCTCTTCCTCTCTCTAGTCTGCCTGTAAAAGAAGAAATCATCTTCAAAAGAAAAAAAAAAAACCTCCCTAACATGAAAAACTGGGAACAATCTGTTATTAAGAATGTACGAGCTCCTAAGGAGGCTTTTAGAGTCCTAGTGGCATCGCTGGCCCCACTGTCACCCAAATCATCACAATGGGCCACTGAGACCACACAGCGCAGCCTGTTCCTCTGCTGGCTCGAACATTCTTTATGGCTCTCCCTACCCCCTTAATTTTTTTGGCAGGCTCAGCAGGAACTCAACAGACTTCTGTTATGATGATGGACGCACTGGCTGCTGGCAGAGTGGGGCCTTCAAGGAAGCATTTTACACACACTCACACAGACACCCTCAAATCCTCTACATACACACACTCATATACTCTACACACACATACTCACACAACTCCACACACACACAGATACTCTCAGATCCTCTACATACACACTCATACACTCCACACACACATACTCACACAACTCCACACACACTCACACACACTGTATACAAGCTACATTCCACAGCCTCCTCACAGGTACTGTGTATGTTACACCCTACACATACACGCACATACACACTGACACACTTACCATTGGCCACCAGCACCGAGGAACCCCCATGGTGGTCTTGTGGGCCAGGACACCCTGCCAAGCAATTTGGCCACTGAGGCAGCCCCGTACGCCATTTCCTCTCACCAATTCCAACTCCAGAGCCTTCACTGGTATCATTATCCCCATCTGGATGCCTTAAGCCAGACCGGAGTTCAAATCCCAGTGGACTAGCTGTGTGGCCTTAGCAAAGTCACTGAACTGCTCTGGACCTCAATTTCTTCTATGTGTCCTGGAGAATGGCAGTAGCAAAATCCAGAGCTAATATGAAGTCAGTCCTCAACAGCTCAACCCGATCATGGACCCTAAGTCTATCAGCCCCCTGGGAACCCCCCTACCCTAACCCCTCCCTCCTTAGATTGCTGGATCTTCCACAACCTGATGATGAATAGGTTAAAGCCTGAACCCAGGGGGATCCTGTTACAGCCAGAAAAAAACCACCTCATGGGATTGGTCCATACCTGTGCGGGGCTGGCTGTCGAGACACTGAGTAAGCAGGATGCTAAGGGGAAGTGGTTAGCACAGGGCCTGGCATGGACTCCCTGATGAATACAAGTTACCCCCCCAAGCCCAGGCTGCTCCGACAGCAAGTCCCTCCTCCTGCTGAGCAGTAACCTGTCTCCCTTGTGCTCCTAGTCATGGTCCTGCACCTGCCCGTGGGGCTGAACAGATTCCAATACAGGCCAGTTGGTCCAGGAGGCCCCCTGGAAGAGGCTGGGGACTCCCAAGACTTACATGGTCCATGCAACAGTTCCCCCACCCTAGAAAGGAAGCAGATATTCCCCCCAAGGAAGCCCCTTCTCTTAACTCTCTCCCCTCTCCAGAGCCTGCTAGACCATTCTCTCATTGGCACTTCCCAGGTCCCAGGGGCAAGGGCATTTTAGAGATGGTCAATCACCCAAGTCAGACGTCCGAGATCACATGGTGATGGGGATGGAATCAAAACCTAGTTCATTTCCTGACCCCTTCCACTAAAACACCTGCAATTCTAATTTTACAGGTTAGGAAACAGACACCCAGGTGGGAAGTGAGTGGCCTAGGATTTCCCAGATAACAGAGCACAGCAGGGCAGCATAACCGAGGCTGGAGGCAGAACTGTATCCTCCCAAGGGCAGATCCGGGCGATACCTTCATGGATGGGACCTAGCTGTGACAGCATCCCTCACCCCAAATGTCCATGCTTACCCTACTCCTGTCCCCTACTATTTCTGGGGCCATCAGAGGAAGACAACCCAGGCCCTGGGGAGCCATGGGTTGGACTCTCAGCCATACTTCTCTGTTCTGAGCTCAGTCTGCGGGCCCATCACCCCCTGAACGTCACCCCCTCCCAGAGTATCTGCACCACATACCTCCAGGAATGCCACAGCCGCCGACAGAAAACAGAGAGTAGCTCACTGCCAGCCCAGCCCTGCTTAGTAATCTGCCCTTTGCATTGCCGGGGGAGCAGTGGGAATGCAGCTTCAGTACCTGATGGTACATCCAAAAAAAGCCAGCTGAGGGGGCCCACAGACTCCCACCTGTCCTCTCCCACCCACCATTCTGGGAGGGTGCCGAGGAGCTGCTGTTTCTTTTTTCTCCCATCCCAAGGAGATCAATATGTTGTGCAAAAACATCTCCACCCAGCCACGTTCTCCTTTACACCTACCTCCATCTGGATCATCCCCCACAGCATTCCACTAATTCACCAATAATTCCTCCTAGAATCGTCATGATTGATCTCACAGTGCCGGGCTGCCTCCTGCCTGGCGGTGCCCCAGCCAGGGGGAGCTGAGCAGGCACATTCATGCTCAACCCACTGGAGCTGTGGGTCAGGAGGCTGAAGCCACAGGGGTACCTACACCAAGAACTGGCTGTCAGGGAAATAAGGCAGGGTAACGCGTCAAGGCTGGCGTGTTTGAGAAGGTAAGTTCCACTTTGTATCCATATAAATGCCACTAATTATTGAACACCTACTCTGTGCTAACCGCTTTGCAAAACTTTTCTCATTGAATACTTAGCACAACATTTTACAAATAAGAAAAAAGTCACGTATAAAGATGCGGTCATGAGCCAAGGGACAAAATACACCAGGGTGCAATGCTATCTTCCCTAACAGGCAGACCCTCCTTTGGGAAAAACTGTCACTATTCAGACTAAAAATTTTTCTGCATAATCTTCATAATGTTCAGCTTCTTGATAGCATCCTCACAGGTAAAAATAATCCTTAGCAGCTCTTTGGGTAAAATGATGGTATTAATATTAATTGTAGTGTTGGCAGTTGTAAGAGCAGCACTAGTAACTGGAAATTATCATGCATTTTAATGACTATCAGGCACTATGCACGATCTGTACATATAGAATTTTATTAATAATCCTGTATCAGGGAGCCTGGGTGGCTCAGTCAGTTAAGCATCCGACTCTTAATTTCAGCTCATGTTGTGATCTCAGGGTCCTGGGATGGAGGGATGGAGCCCCACATCAGGCTCCAGCTCAGCAGGGAGTCTGCTTCTCTCTCCTCATCTCCCTTTGCCTCCCCCCACTCATGTTCTAAAATTAAAAAAAAAAAAAAAAAAACCTTAAAAAAAATAATAATAATCCTGTATCACTTTCAATGTTCTTAGAAACATTTTTGGCCAAGTAAAGTACAGGCATACCTTAGTGATATTAAGGGTTTGGGTCCAGACCACCACAATAAAGTAAATGCCACAATAAAGGAAGTCAGTGAGTTTTTTTGGTTTCTCAGTGCTTATAATCATTACACTCACAGTATAGTCTACTAAGTGTGTAACAGCATTATGTCTAAAAAACAATGTATATATCTTAATTTTAAAATATTCAATTATTAGGGTGCCTGAGTGGCTAGGTCAGTTAAGCATCTGCTTTTAGCTCAGGTCCTAAATCCCAGGGTCCGGGGATTGAGCCCCACATCAGGCTACCTGTTTAGCAGGGAGCCTGCTTCTCTCTCTCCCTCTGCCTGCCACTCCCCCTGCTTGTGCTCTCTCTGTGTCAAATAAATAAATGAAATCTAAAAAATAATAAAAAAAACAAAAATACTTGATTGCTAAAAAATGCTAACTATCATCTGAGCTTTTGGTAAATTGTAACCACTGATCGCAGATCAACATAACAAATATAACAATAATGGAAAAGTCTGAAATATTGTGAGGATTACCAAAATGTGACAATGGAAACCCAAAGCAACCAAATGATGTTGAGAAAATGAAGTCAACAGACCTGCTCTACCCAGGGCTCCCACAAACCTTCAATTTGTAAAAAACAAACAAACAAACAAACACAGTATCTGCAAAGCATAATAAAAGTTAAATAAGACAAGGTATGTCTATATGTTAAAAATATTAAAAGTAATCACTAAGAGAATAGAATATGAACTATATACTGTGAACCAGCAAAGGAATAAAGGAAGGGATATGGAAATATCCATCAATATAGAAAAAGAAAAAGAGGAGAAAAGAAAAGGATTGGTAAAAAGAGACCTAAAATAAAACAGTAGGGAAAAGAACTCAGAAATTATATCAGTGATTATAATAAACATAAATGGATTAAACCTACCCATTAAAAGACAGAGATTGTCAGACTGGTTTAAACAATTTGATTACAAGAGACATAGCTGAAACAAAACCTCATTAAAAGACTGAAAATAAAGGGACAGAAAAGAATAAATCAGGCAAACACTAACCAAAAGAGAACTGATATAACATGTAATTAATGTCATTCAAAACTACTACAGGTCCTCAAAACAACCTTCAAAATACTGTAAATTTGAAATCTGTGTTGTGCGTAAGAAAACTGAGGAACAGAGAAATTAGGTTACTTGCCCAAGGTCATACAGGCAGCAGGGGCAGAAAGAGAATCCACCTTCAGGTTTCTATCACTCCAAATCTCATGTTCTCAACCACCACACACTACTGTTCTAACATTACCTTGGGAAATATTTAACGTGCAGAAAATACCTATGTCATAAGCAAGCATATAAGTAAGGAAAATGGAGAAAGTATTCTGAGTCCTTTAAGAAAGAAGAACAATGTACTGGTTCTCAATGCTGAAAGTAGATTAGTTAGAACATCTAGGGAGTTCTTAAGAAAGGCTGGTGATTTGGGCCCCACCCCAGCCCAATCAATACAGCATCTGTAGAGCCCCATGGCCCAGGTGTTCAATAGTTTAAAAGCTCCCAAAGTGACAGTAACATGAAGACAGGATTGAGAATAACTGTACACAAACTCAAAGACAGCCTGTTAGAAGACAGAGGGTAGTTTTAGGTTGCTGTGGAAAGCAGAAATTAGATGACCCTACAACCTCCTTATCCCTCCAACCAATAGATTTAATAAATAAATAAATAAATAAATAAATAAATAAATAAATGGCAAAAACCTTCAAAACAAGGAGAGATAATGTGACCCCTTCTTCCATATGATGAGGGAAACCACATCTGGGACTATGTGGGAAAAGAGCTAACAGAATGCCTGTACCAAGACCCCCTCCCTGCTTCTTAAAGAGAACGGAATGAATCACAGAATCTGGAGGGTGGAAAGAATCTTATAGGAAACTTCAGATGGAGCCTAGAGACTTGGCTGACTGTAAGAACTGCCTTGTGAACCTCATAAAAATATATAGTTGGCATTTGAACAGCATGGGTTTGAATGTGTGGATTCACTTATATGCAGATATTTTACAGTAACATACTGTAAATGTATTTTCTCACCCTTGTGATTTTCTTAACATTTTCTCAACTTCACTTTATTGTAAGAATTCAGTATACTATATATAACCTAGAGAAAAATATGTGTTAATCAACTTTGTGTTATTGGTAAGGCTTCCAGTCAACAGTAGGTTATTTGTAGTTGAAGGTTTTGGGGAGTCAACGGTTATACCCAGATGTCTGACTGTACAGAAATGTTGGTGCCCCTTTCCTCTGCACTGTTCAAGGATTCATTATAGATCTCTGTGCCTACTGATAGGGGAGTGTGAGTCCATGTAACTGGCCCAAGATTGAGAAACAATAGTTTTAAAAAATATTCAGAGACTTTTGGAGAAAGATGGTAGAGTGAAGCCACATCACAATAACTCCGTGTACCAACACATAATTAAGCAAAACAAAACACACACCTCCCTCAAAGAAAAGGGGGGAGGGGTGGGAACCAGCATTTATCAAACAAGGAATGCTATCAACATCTAAGGGGAAGACCTGGGGGGAGGGTAGGGGAACAGGCTTTGGTGTGCCTTATGAAGTGGCTCTCCCCACACCACCCCCAAGAAGCATTCTTGGTGAGGCCATAATCCTGAGACCTTTTATGAATTGCTATCATTGTTACACAACAACACAACATTGTTATTTTTTTCCCCTTTGTCTGACTTGACCGGAAAGAGTTGAAAGGATAAACTGGAAACTGCTAGAAGACACTTGAAAGCTGTGTTTCAATTATTCAGGGTCCCTCCCTCCCTCTCAGATGAACATATGCTCCAAGGCTCAATGCGTTGAGGGATCATCTAAATGTCAAGGACATACCCTCACAGAAGACAGTACACCCACCATGAGCAGAATGAACTTGGAACAGGACACTGAACAAAATCTCGGGAGAGCAGCACACAGTCCTAACCGAAGGAACACACAGCTCTGAGCTCCCACCCTCCCTCATCCCCATGTTCCCTACAACACTCTCCGGCATCAGAAATCATCTCAAACCGCAGTTCAGATACCAAGGTAGAGGTTCTGAATAAGTTACAAAAGGAGTCATTAAAAAAAATTGAAAGTCATTTTAAATAAGCATTTGTCCAATATCAGAGCAAATAGAAGGTCTAGATAAAGCTACCTAAATTCAGCCTAAGCAAGATAGCTTCATGGTACTTGTATATATATACTAGCCAGGGTAAAAATAAGGAACCCAGCATACAGAAGGCAAAGAGCCCATCTTGAAGAAAAGAGAACCAAAGAAACAGAGGAAATTCCCTACACATGTTTAACGTATAGGAGAAATTAATCGGAATATATATTCACTAAAACAAGAAAAGTCAGATTACCAGGAAATTAGAGCAAAGAAAACAAACTGAAGACTAAAATGACCTCCTTTCAGATTGTGGCATAAACTGAACACAGAAAGACGACCAGTAAAAACTGAATTCCTCCGTAGGTGAAAGGCTCGAGACCAGAAGGCTCTGGGACTTACTAGATATTATCAACCTTGACAATGTAAAAACAATGGCAGTACTAAAATAGAGCAGAGGCAGGTGACAGGAGAAAGTATGGGAGTGCACCTTGCTCTATCTTTTATAGCATGCACTGAAAAGTCTAAAATTAAAATCAGTCCTTGACCAAAAGGAAGGACTTCAACCTTTCAATATTTTTCGCCATCTCAGTGAGATCTTTTAGAAAATAAGTTTCAGCGAAGAAATATTAATCCAGAGGACAGCATTTCATGTAGAGGCTTCCTCTTAGAAAATTAAGCAAAGTAAGTGAATACTCCTTGTTAAAATTAGAATGGGAGAGTGTGATCCTATTATTCTAAAATTATTCCCATCAGTCTATGGTCTATGTATCTTTCCAGCTATATATATCCATAGAAAGATTCTTCAGTGATTTCCTCCTACTGCTTAAGATGATTATACCGAGGTGGTGGGTTTTTTTAAATTATTTTTACAATCTCTCTGTGAATTTTTTTTTGTAGTGATTATTTTGAAAAGTAATTGTTATTTGTAAAGGAAGGAACCCTCAGGTGGTTGAGATGGTCATGGCCAAGTCTGAGGACCACTGAATTCAGCCCAGGAATCTGACCGCTCAATCTGGCCCAGAAATCTCCATGCAGCCCTCCTGGAAGGCAGCCAGCCACCCGGCCCACCAAAATCTCCAGGGAGGATGAGGCCCTCACTCACTTCCAGTCCCCTTCCACCCCAGGGCGACTCTCACTGCACAGTACAGTGAATTTTCCCACTGTTGCTACCCTTGCGATCAGGTCTTCTAGAATTAATACCTACTTTTTCTTGAATTGCCCTAACTGGGAGTTAATCACGATCTTCTACATTCTCCTTTAATCCTCACAGGGAACTGATGAAGTTACAAGTTTTCATGAGTTTTTCTCATTTCCTGCCAAACAGACTGGGCCCTGGAGAAGTGAATTCTCCCAAGGCCCCACGGCCAGAAGGTCGTAGGTCTGGGCTCCAAAACTCTCAAGTCCATGTTTTTAACCAAAATGTTTTGTTAGAAATTGCTCTCTGGAGGGGCCTGGGCAGCTCAGCCAGTTGAGCGTCCGACTCGTGATTTCGGCTCAGGTCATGATCTCATGTGTTGTGGGATCGAGCTCTGTGTCAGGCTCCCCAGTCAGTGGGCAGTCTGTTTGAGACTGTCCCCCTCTGACCCTCCCTCCAGTCACCCAGGCATGTGCGCTCTCTCCCTCTAATAAATCTTTAAAAGAAGAAAAGAAAGTGGTCCCTTGTATTGGTCCAAGATCCACCTTTCTATAACATCTAACCAATGATACTTACTCTGCTCCCTGGGGACACACCAAAAAAGGCTAACCCCTTTCCATATGGCACTGCCTTCTGATATAGGAAGACAAAAATCCCATGACCCTCCTCTGCCCAGCTTCTTTCTCCCCAAGTGATCCCACACCAGGTGCAAAAGATACAGGAAAAAAGAAACCTGCATTTTTCTTCTGACCTGTTATGAAGTCACTGAATGATGAATTTACATGGAATCATGAAGTTTCCAAGATGCTCTTATCTATATGCTATCATTTAAGTCCCACTTTTAAGGAGTTCCTAAGAGTTGAGTTCCCTGAGAAAATCTCTCAAGAGAGTTTCATGCCACAGACAACTCCCAACTCTGCGGGTTAATGGATGGGTGTATTGGTGTGGATAAAGTAATTTATATCTGGCACAGAAGTGTATTATATGCATTTTCCAATTTATCTTCCTAATTATATTTTTTCATAGATTCATATTTAAATGAGTTTCTACTCCCCTACGCCTGCTGACTGGCAGCGAGGGGAGGGAAAGCAGGATGAAAACATTAAGGAGATTTTTTCCACCAAGTGTGAATCTTCCCTACACCATCACTGAGAACTCTCTGGGCTGGGTGGGGGCCATAGGGTTGGGATGGAGGGAGGGCTGTCTTCGGTTTCTAATCGCCCAAGTCTGATTTCCACACACAGCCAGATACACCAGCCGTCCAGCTAGCAGCATATACTACCTGAAGTCTCCCAAGCCTGAAGGCACAGGGCACCCAGGCACAGGGGGCCCCCCAGGCCCTGCCTAGAACACATTATCCTAGGAGTGCTCAATTCCCAGCAGGGCCTTGCTCCAAGGAAAGACTCCACTGCTTTGGTCTTGCACAGAGGTCGGCAGGCCTCCACCAAAACGCACACCTGTGTTGGCAGTGGGGCCATGGAACAGGGCCTGGAAAACATGGCTTCATGCCTCGGTGTAGGAACAAAGACCCAATATAGCTCAGCCCAGACCGTGTCAAGCCGCTGACCCCACTACCCCGTCCCTAAGTCCTCTCCTGCGGTACCCTTGATCCTCTCCTGCATTGTCCTTGAGTTCATCTCCCTGTCCCCAGATCCAAGCCCCCATAGGCCCCTTGGGTATAGGCATGACTCTCTACTTCCTCCCATGGCTTTTCCCCAGGCAAAATCTGAACTCACTTATCACAGCCCATCTGTCCCTTGCAGGGGAGGGGAGACACCCAACACCACAGCCCAGAAGGAACCTCCACAGGGAATCAGTCAAAAGCCAGACACTAAAATTACATTTTCGCACTCCCTTCTCATTCGGAGGGAAGTCTGTGTAGTGCTGGCTGTGATCACACAGTCTCTGCCAATTAGAGAGCTATCTCAACAGTCTCCCTCTCCTCTTCCTCTTTCTTCACTCTGTCCTGTCCCCTCTCTGTGCCTTTGAGGGCTCCCTCCTCCGCTGAATTCCCAGCTTATGGCCTCCCTCTCACTCACAGTGTGTTAGGGACACACAGCTCCATGGGGAACATGCAGAAAGCTCCGCTCCCCCCATTAAGAAAGGGTGAGCATTGCCACTGCCCAGCACAGACATACAGGACACAGGAGACAGCAGAGGTACACTGTGCGGGGCAGGGCGGGGGTGGGGGGGCGCTCATATAAGAGAACAGTGCAAGAACATCTCAGCCTCAAATAATCTACAAAAACACCAGCACAAGGGGAGGGCAAGACAAGCTCTTCAAAGCATGTAGCCCAAAACATCCAGAGTCCCAGGCCATTCCTGTCCCCTTCTTCTGGAAAAGTTCCCACAAGAAGGTTACCTTCCAAGATTCACAGACATGCGGCCCTCCTCCTTAGTGCTGCCTGGCCCCACGGTGGCTGAATATTTCCAATGGGTAGAGGAAGGGATAGCCCAATTCTCAAAAATGTCTATTCACCAGGCAATCATCTGTCCTTTCAGGACCTCCTTCACATTTTAAAACATTACTGCTGGGTGGTTACTCAGGGAGATACACGGCCAACCTCAAAGATGTTGAACCAAACCAAGAGTTGAACTGAATTTTTGTTTGTCTTTCTTGACTGTCTGCTATGAGTCAGGCACCATGCTACGTGCGTTTGCACAGCGACCCTCGGTCTCCCAACAACAGTGAGTATAGTATCAGCACCCCCCTCCAGCAGGGGAGGCCTGAAGTTCAAATGGGTTAAGGAACTTGCCTAAGGCCATTCCAAGTCATGGCACACAGCCAAGACATAAATCTAGTCCCAGAAACCATGATCTTCCTACCACACCAAATGTTTCCCCTAAAGAGTGCCCATAACTCCACACAGGAACCCAGCCCAGCCTGAATAATCCATCAGGGCAGAAGAAGAAAACTCCTCTGTCAAAATGAAAGATGCTAATAGCAAGAGTATTTAGCTGGGAGGGTTCAGATTTCCATAAAAATCTCCTTGTGCGAAGATGAGCTGAAAAAAAAAAAAATCCTGCTGAATCTGCCTCTTAGAAGCCAGTACATTCTGGAATCCAGACATCAGTCCTCACCAGCTGAAGAGCCCCACTGCTTCCTCACCAACCTGCAATCCTCACTATGAATTATTGAGGAACCATACAGGGCTTAGCGAAAGGAAAAGAACGGGTCAATTATATTTCACTCTACACACTAAGCCTTAAATATGATGCCCAACTTCAAACGGCCCTTGCTTTTCATTTTTCTTGGCTTCAGGAATGCACTGGGGGGGTGGGGCAAGAACACAAGTGTCTGAGCATTTACAATGACCCAGCCTCACCCCAGAACGGCCCCCTCCAGGTCCACCCCCGTGTGGCTTTTCAGATCAACTGGAACCTGGGCGGAGAGCCAGTCTTTCCATGCACGGTCAGCCTCCTGCACAGAAGGCACATGTTCCCAGCACCTCTCCTCCACAGGTATTCTGAGAAGACGTCTGAAGCAGAGACCGAGAAGTGACCAAGAAGGTCAACAGGGCATTGCCTTCCCTTTGGATTATCCGACTCAGGCAGGACCCAGGACCGGCAAGATCCAAGGAAATGGGCTGACCTGAAAGGGGATCAATCAGAAAAAGGCTGGGAAAACCAACAGCCCTCGGGCCAAATCTGGCCTGACCTTTGTTTTTGTAAATAAAGCTTTATTGGAACTAAGCCACGCTCGTCTGTTAAGTATTGTCCGTCGCTGATTCCAAGCGACAAAGGCACAGTTGAGTAGTTGCAACAGCATGGCCCACAAAGCCTAAAATATTTACTATCTGGCCCTTTACAGGCCAAAAAAAAATATATATATATAACCCTCAATTTAGAAAAAACCTTCAGAAGTGGTTGGGCCTATTTCCTGAGTCTTTTTAAAAGCAAATAATATCTCTGGAATATATTTGGTACAGTCTTGTATGGAGGTAAAAGAATGGAAAAAAAACAGCCCCAGAGGGCCCTTGCAGCCCCACAGGGAGCAAAAAAGAGACAAGAAGCCTGGTACCCAGTGCCTCACATGACAGACGTCCTATTTACAGAAGGGCAATCCGTGCACCCCATTTGGGAGGCCAGATCAATGCACTGTACAACCATACAACCTCACCCTCCACCCACATCCAGAACCTGAAAGCATCAGGAAAGCAAGCAGTCATCTGCGCCACCCCACTCAGCTAGGGTCCAAGAAGCCCGCCTGATGTCGTCCCCCCAGCAGGATCCGTGCAGCAGACAGCACTGGTCTACCCGCTCCAGAGCCTCCCACGTGCAGGGTACACACACGTCAGTGCACGCAGGGAGGCCCCGGGCAGCGGGCTGGCTGAAAATCTGGGAAGCTGACCTACAAGCAAACCTACCTTTTATTTAGCCCTTGCTCAGGGCAACACATGGGCATGACTCTTAATCAAGGCCCTGGCACATGGGGACAGGAGCACTGGGATGGTACTCAGGAGATGGGGTGGGAGGGTGCCCACAGACTCTGCTGCTAACACCTCATACAACCTTGGAAGTCATGCTGGATGTCAGGGCCTCAGCCTTTCCCCCTGTCAAATGGGCTAATACCACCCACTATGCCTAACTCACAGAGCTCAGACATAAGGCAAGTTATAACTGAGCATCTGTGACTGGCCAGACATCGTTTCTGAAGCATTTGAGGTATCGTGGCAAACACCAACAGGTAAAAGCCCTTCCCCATGCAGTGCACTCTCTAGGGCTGGGATGGAAGCTTCTAAGAAATGCATGTAGAATACTCTGAAAAACCATGATGCGCTACAGCTGCATCATGGTCGGGAAACATTATCCTCCCACTCTGGACCAATTATGGACTGGACTCACACACACAGCAGACCTGTTGGGAACCCATCACCGACCATAGTCACTGACTAGGAACTGTTCTACATGTCTTGCCATGTAGTAACCCTACAATCACAAGCAGCTCCCAACACCACACAAGGGACTATAAACACACACCCCACAAACAAGCAAGCTGGGGCCCGGAGCAGGGAAGCCCCATCTTCCCAAGATAACAAACACAATTAGGAAAAGGCAGCGATAAGATTTATCATGCAGGCATTCTGCTACGAGGACACCCGTACTGACCACTGCATTGTCCTGCCTATACCGAGAAAGAAATGCACTGTCCTGCCCCTCTTGATAGCTCCCATGCTGGCTAGAGGAGCTGAACTTACTGTGCCAAGTTCTGCTATCATGAACTGGAGGAGTAAGGCCATTCCACCCCAGGCTGGCAGGAGTTCCCCCAGAAGGAAGAAAGGAAGCTCCATTCTAGGAGCTTCTAGAAGCTTCTAGCTTCTAGGAGCTTCCCCGTCTTCTAGGAGAGGACAGCTTCTAACAGGACAGCTGCGCCCAGGAGAGAGGCCTTAAACTGACCAGGAGGTAGTCCTTGCGTCTCCCTCCCAGGGCCCCTCTCCTGGCTGGGCATCTCCAAATGGCAGAGCTCTCGTTGTGGGCTGCCGTGAAAGCTGTGACCCCTGCCCACGGAGGCAGGCCAAGACTAGGACACAGGCAGGGATATGTTATGCCCCGTAAGGTAGTGATCTGGTTCTGTTCTTTCCCTAGTGCCAGCCCCCATTTTCAGTAAAGCCCTGTGTCAATGTCCCAGGCCAGATATCCAGCAACGCAAGGAATTAAGGAAAGGCTGAAAAGCCATGCCGCCCAGCTTGGGCCACAAGTGTTAGAGGGAAATGATACCCCCTTCGCTAGTACCTCGCTGGAAGTACTGATAGGTGAGACATTCCTCAAGGGAAAGGCACACTGGAGGGAGTTAGGGATATGCAGCCACCCTTGGCCCGCATGCAATATTTTTCTCCACCGCCCATGCTGAAGGACCAAAGTCCTGGCTTACTGAGGGAAAAAACAGCTTCCTTTTCAGAAGAGGAGGATGCTAAGAGGGGCAGAGAATGGAACATGGGGGAAGGGCTGAGATTCGGGGACTGTGCAGGGATCCCCCTCCCAGACATCCAAGGGACTCTCCTGAGCCGGGCAATGGTGCCCACGCCTCATGTAGCTCGCCACCAGCACCAGGGAAGCAAAGCAGAAAGGAAAAGAAGGCAGAGACAAAACCCTCCCTTTGGGCAGTCCTGGTGCTACCAGTTGGGAGGATGGCGCGTCAGACAGGACAGAAGACTGGCCCTGTTCCCAGGCCCAGACAGGATCCCATCTGATACTGGTTCTAGCTGGAACTGCCTCTCCCAAGTGCTGAGAGTGCTGGGCCCTGAGCAGTCTGCATTCTGCAGCTGGAAAAAGTGGGAAAGCCCCGGGGCCTCTGGCTGCCTCCGGCTGCCTCTGGGATTTCACACTCTTTCCTCCTGCCTCGCTTTCTCTTTTATCTCCTGGATTCACATACTGCTGGGCAGTCAACAGGGCTGTCAGCCTGCCCATCTTAGCTCAGTGACCTCATGCAGGCGCACAGAACATAGGAGCTGGATGGGGCCTTGGAAAACATTCCCGAGCAAGCATCTCAGACTCGGGCACGCCTCTCCGCCGGAAACCGGGTTGTGTCTTGTGTCTAGGCAGAAGCAAGGCTGGGGAGTGGTGAGGGCTGGGTGTGCTGGTCCTGAGCATGCTTTCAAAAGTGGAGCATTTTTAAGGTAATACGTGGACATCATTGCTAAGTCCATGAAGAAAAGAGGCTAGAAGCAGTGTGAGAATAAGACCCCGAGACAAGCAGGAAAGGTACCATGCACATGGGGTACTATTTTTATATGTCGACCCCCAAAGCGTGGCACAAGGCCCCAGGCTTTGCCTCCCAGACGGAAGGCCCCAACCAAGGTTTCGGTGTCAGGGTATATAAGACCACTCAGAATATATTCATGGAGTGCAAAATTTATTCAAGGATGTAGAGACAGTATTATTAACGTATTAAATAAAACACATCGTGGAGTGACAGGAAAAATTTGTACACCTTCGTGAAGTAAACGTGTGCATGGAGCAGACAACTTTGGATGATGATCCTATATTTTGTGGGGACAAATGGAGAAAGAGCCCATTTGCCTTTTATTCTTTTCTCCCCTTAAAGGATTTCAGTAGAAGATTCTCAAAAGCACCAAGCATTTTTTTTCCAGCTTTACTGAGATGTGACACGTAACATGGTGGGAGTTTAAGGTTATTACTTTGTAATAGTTTCTAATGTCCCCAATTCACAGATGAGAAAACTGAGACCCAGAGAAAGAAAAGAACAGAAGCAGACTAGAATCCAAAGCCCCTGAATCCTGTGATCAATGCTCTTCACAGCAAAGTATCACTCAACCTTACGGGGTCCCACTAAGAAACCAGGAACTGTTTGCAACTGAATTTACCCTGCCCTGTGACTGGGACAGCATGGCACAGAGATGCACCCTTAACTAAATAATTCTGCTAAGCACAGCAAAACTCTGAGATCCCAGCCAGTGTTCAGCAGATAGTACAGATTTGATCCTTTAGGAAAGACCCTCTGTCCCCCGAGCACGGCGTGTGTGGGGCAGAGACCCTACCCTCCAGCCTGGCCAACATGCCTATTCCAGCTATGCTAAGATGGCGGGTGGTACCTGGAAGTCACCCTCTCCTTCCAGCGACACCGGGAAGTTGATTCTGCAAAGGGACCCTCCATGGTTCAAACAGGACAGATACGTGCAGAGTCCACCAAAAGGCCAGGGTGGCAAGGAGGAGGTCAACTGTCAGCAACAGAGGCACCAACCTCCCTGAGCCTCAGTGAGAAAATAGTCCCTGGACAGATCTGCTATTTGCAGGCATTTCTGAAAGCTGGAAGAACAAGGAAAGGGCTCAGATAACAGAAGGCTGGAGAGATTGTATCCAGAGAGACAGGAAAGGCCTAGGAGCAGAGGGCCCTGCCGGGACACAGGGTGGCAGGAAAGCAGACAGCACTGTGTAGGATGGGACCCTAGTTCGCCTCCACTGTGGAAAGGCAGCACGTGCACTGGTTAAACCAGGGGCTTCTGCAGGTTCAAGCCCCTGATGAGGCTTGACTCCTAACTCCTCCATTCACCAGTTGTGCAACCCTACTATGGTTCTTTAATTCGCTGGGTCTGTTTCCTCATCTGAAGCCAGGGACAATAACTGTGGACAGACATTATGTGTGCAGGGAGGACGAGGAGGGTGAATGCAGGCTGAGCCCTTGGCTTCCTCCTGGTGGTGGCTATGACACGTACCCACAGGCTTCTGTCTACCTGACGGGCAGGCAGGATGCGGACACATGCGCTACAGCTCTCTGCTCCTCTTCTGTGTTTCAAACAGCAGGTAGTGGGGCACCCAAGTGACTCAGTCGGTTAAGCATCTGCCTTTGGCTTAGGTCATGGTCCCAGGGTCCTGGGATCAAGTCTTGCATCCAGTTCCCTATTCACTGGGGAGCCTGCTTCTCCCTCTCCCGCTGTCCTTCCCACTGCATGTGCTCTCCCTCTCAAATGAATAAATAAAAAAATCTTTTAAAAAAATGCAAAAGGTAGGAAGCAGGCTTTGCATTACTACCCCCTCCAACAGCACAGATATGCACATTTTAGTGACAAAAAGGCAAGGTCCATTTTCCCAATAGCGAATTACTGATGAGTGAAATACGAAATCTAAATTTTTTTTTCATTTTTTTGCCATTTGGGTCTCCATAAAATTACTTCTGTTTTGAATTTTTGAAAATGTGGCCCATCCCTCTTTTAAATGTTCCTGAACTGGCCCTCATGAGTAAATGGTTCTTGCCATTGCCCCAGCTCTTCCCCTCACCCCTGCACGGGAGAAAGGAGTCCTGGGGCAATGAGGCAGCAGAGGACAGGGACAGGGTGATACTCCCCACGAAGACAAAAGCTCCTCCCCCACTGGGTGCAAGGTGAGCCCTCGTCCAGAAGTGTGCCCACCTCCTGCTGGGCACTTACTTAGCCAGGCGCCCTGCACCGTGAACCAAGTTGTTCATCCATTGCACACGCCTAGCCAGAGCCTAAGTGCCTCTGTGGGCCCACAGGAGCCACTGAATTGCTCAACAATGAGCCCACCTCAAGGTCTCAGGTGCCTCCCACTCCCAGAAAGCGGCTTCTGTCTCAGGGCTGTCCCCAGGGTCACGCCCATACCAGGCCCAGAGCGTCCTGCTGACCCACCCTCACAGCTCAGTGTCGGCAGCAAGCAGGAAGGTGTGGTGGCCAGAGGTGAGGTCAAGGTAACTTCATAGACATAAGATCCTATCTGAAGGTCATCTGGCCCCTCCTCCTGCCTTGCCCCACTGCCTAGTTGATGAGTAGAGAGTTCCGTGGTTCTGACACACTGAAGCACATCAGAACCCCCCACGGAGCTGGTCTAAATAACAGATTTCATACTCCACTCCTGGACATTGCAACTTAGGAGCATTTGAGTGGGGTTTTATTTTTTTAGGTTCTAACAGGTGATTCTTATGGCCATGACTAGAAACCACTGGCCTAGGCCCCTCTCTACAAACAATGGGAAGAGAAGCCCAGAGGGGCCCCTCTGTGTGGCAATACAAGCCGTTAAAACAAGCTGAACAGCTTCAGAGCCGGATTTTCTGCCTCTGGGGGTGAGCCTACTGTTTCTTTAATCCTCTGAAAGCCCAACAGAGCAACTGTCATGGGCCCTGAAGACATTTCCTGAGAAAAAAGTCCTCTCTGATGAGGTGAGGAAGACTCCACAGAAACTACTTTCGCAATTTAGAAATGGAGAAGACCAAGAAAGAGTCCAAAAGAACTTTTGCCTCCATCTTACGAGCACACATACTTCACAAGGCCTTCCTGTTCCGGAAACATCACCATCGGCAAAGACTCCCAGCACTTGAAAGGCCCCGACTTCACCGTCATGGCACAAAGCCCATGGAGTCAACCGCCACGGTGAATCCTTGTGGACTAGGCAGCTCCTGAGGGACTTGGGGAAGGTGGGAAACAAGGAGGATGCGGGAGGAGTTGATCACAAAGGGGGTCGGGTGGGGTTGGCAATGACTTCTTACTAGCTCCCCCATCAAGGGAATGTGATTTTTCTGAGAAAAAACATACACTAACAAAAACTTTATCTAAAACACCTTTTCCCCTATCATGGCTTCACTCCGACACACACATTTGCACACATACACAAATACACACACACACAGAGGTGTGCACCACAGAAATAGGGAGCAAAGAGCTCTCCTGATCGGGAAGAGGAGGGCATTCCTTCCCAGGAAGGGTAGTGGGGAAACAGGGAGATGGAGTGACGTGTCTGATAGACGTCAGGGAAGGAAAGGATCAGCAGGGCCCTTCCTCACGGGCCAGAGTGATTATATGACAAAGTCACAAGGCCTTTGGTGCTTCTGGAGACTTGATTTGAACCCAAATAAAACTGAGGGTCATTTCTGATTATTATAAGAAGTGAGTCTCCATGCTGACAAGCCCGCAGATCAGGGGCAGGGGAGGGGGCGGAAACAGAATTATGTATCTTGAAGAAATAACCTGAAAACTAAAATCAGGGAACAGCCAACCTCCCTTCTAAGAGAAAATAAAAATCATTTACTCAAATGACACTTCATTGTCACCTGTTTTTTCAACCGTGGTGTTTTGAACCGAACATAAAAAACAGTATTAAAACTTTACTTCAGCCAACCTCACAAGAAAATCTAAGGGTTTGTTGTAGCTTTAAGCAGAGTCCTGTGCCGAGCGTCCTGAAGTGTTCCAAGATCCCAGCCCCCACGCTGAAGTAAGAATGATGTATGAAGCCATATAAAAACATCATTTTCCAGGCACCTGGGTGGCTCAGTCGGTTAAGCGACTGCCTTCAGCTCAGGTCATGATCCCGGAGTCCTGGGATCGAGTCCCGCATCGGGCTCCCAACTCCACGGGGAGTCTGCTTCTCCCCGCTCATGCTCTCACTGTCTCTCTCTCAAATAAATAAATAAAATCTTTAAAAAAAAAGAATCATTTTCCATTTGGCGCAGAGTGTGTGGAATAAGACTTTGGAGGTTAAACTAAACCGATGAGAAGGGAACAGTACAGGGATCCAAACTTAGCTCCCCCGTGCCCCTTGCACACACATAGGCCTCACAGGGGTGACATCTAGAAATGAAGTTAGTGCTAGAGAAGCCAGGAAGCTTGGTTGTGTTTGGGGGCCTCTGGTTCTGTGCTAGGGTCAACTAGGTAAGTCCCAATGAATAAGATTCTTGATCACCGCGACCTAAGAACTTAGGCAAACACTGACATCCTATAAATGAGCAATAGCAAAATGCAGGTTTTCCAAAGCATTCTCAGCTCCTCTCAAAAAGGGCTGGGCAAGAATGCAGAGGAGCTCCGTGGTGTGGCCAGAAAGAGCTTGGGCTTCAGATCGAGGTTCTAAGCCACTTGCTTCAACCTGCCGTCTGGGGGACTTTGGACAAGTGAGCGAGCCTCGC
This sequence comes from Lontra canadensis, assembly GCF_010015895.1. NCBI lineage: Eukaryota > Metazoa > Chordata > Mammalia > Carnivora > Mustelidae > Lontra > Lontra canadensis. The sequence goes on along the minus strand of NW_022630997.1, from coordinate 38,798,528 downwards.
TGAGTCTGTTTCTTCATCTTTAAAAAATGGAAATACAGCCACCTGGGTGGCTCAGTCAGTTGAGCATCGACTAGTGATTTCAACTCAGGTCATGGTCTCAGGGTCCTGAGATCAAGCCTCATACCAGTCTCCATGCTCCACAGAGCAGTGTCTGCTTGTCCCTCTTCCTCTGCTCCTCCCCACACTCGCCCTCTCTCTCTCACACACACAAATACATAAAATCTTTAAAAATGGAAATACCAGGGGCTCCTGGGTGGCTCAGTGGGTTAAGCCTCTGCCTTTGGCCCAGGTCATAATCTCAGGGTCCCGGGATCAAGTCCCACATCGGGCTCTCTGCTTGGCGGGAAGCCTGCTTCCCCCCTTCTCTCTGCCTGCCTCTCTGCCTACTTGTGATCTCTGTCTGTCAAATAAATAAAGTCTTTAAAAAAAAATAAAAATAAAAAAAATAAAAATGGGGGCGCCTGGGTGGCTCAGTGGGTTAAAGCCTCTGCCTTCGGCTCAGGTCATGATTCCAGGGTCCTGAGATCGAGCCCCGCATCAGGCTCTCTGCTCAGCAGGGAGCCTGCTTCCTCCTCTCTCTCTCTGCTTCTCTGCCTACTTGTGATCTCTGTCTGTCAAAATAAATAAATAAAATCTTTAAAAAAAAAAAAAAGAAATTTAAAAAAAAAAAAAAATAAAAATAAAAATGGAAATACAGTTTTTCAAAATGAACAAGAGAAATTGAATTGAAAGTTGTAATTCAGGTGACAGAGGTCTGTCTCCTAAAGAAGTATCAGTGTTGTCAATGACAACAAAGACTGATAGAACAAGGACACTCCTCACTCATCTGAAAGCCATGATCATGCTGTATCATGCTGAACACAGGACCCTGGGGATATGAACCAGATCCATCCAGAACCCAGGATCATGACGACCATGGGTCCCAGAGTCATGGACACACCCAACCAAGTGTCTCCTGCCCAACAACAGGGGACCATCTTTCATCAATATCCTGTGTTTATGTGGTGATGATGCACCTGTATGCCAAAACACACCAAAAAAATGCAATCACTGGGGCATTTCCCCAGCTCCAGCCTCTCACCCATCGATCACAGACATGATGAAACTCCAATGCCTCAAACTCATCTCCCACCGGCCTTCCCAGGGCCAAGACCGAAAATCACCAAGGCAAACAATCATGTGCTCTATTTGTTGGTCCTCTAGCTGTAATTGCTGGTTGGTTGGAGACTAATATAAATAACTCACTCAGATAATTCTGGCAATTAAGTCTAGCAAAAGAGCGGGAGATGGATGTGACATGCACTGAGCACAGAGGAGCAGAAGAGGCAGGTTTCTCAAAGGTAGGGAGAGCTATGCAAGGAAATTAACTCCAGAGTGGTTTGCAGGGAATCAGGGGCTCTGGGCTCATTAGTTCAATCTTGGTAGCTGACAATCACTGCCAAAAGGCAGTTTAATCTGGCCCCAAAGCTTAAGAACACTATGAATGAAGGCCCACGGTTAGCCCTTCAATGTGGAGTTCATGAGTTACGAGCATCCTCCGGCTGGGAGGGCACAGGCTTGTCCCACACAGCATGTGCCCTGGGCATAAAGGATGTGGGGATAAATAACAAATACACAGACAGCCAGAGGTGACAGAAACAGGCCTATAATACTAGCCCAACAGTGTTTATGAGAAACAAGTGTGCTGTTCAATCCGGTTTATATGGTTCATGGGAGACTCTGGAGCAGCGACAGAATGTAATTCTCATGCTCTTTAGGGCTTCCAGAGATGAAGAGGAGACCCAGAAAAGACAGTAATAATGTGCTATTAGGAGAGGGGCTGGGTGATTCTGAATCCCCCTCACCAATGTTTTCAAAAAAAACTTTAAACTGTCTGGCCAAGTTAAAAAATTCAGACTGCCAGGGCAAAGTGATTTTTTTTTTCTCTTTACACCATTTTATAAGCAAGTAAGCTAACATCCCAATCTGGAATTATAGGAAGACTGCCCCAAATAAGGCATTTGGGTGTGCAAATTATAAGAAATTCTAAAGAATAGCAATATTAATAAGAATTCTTTTCTGTCACCTTCAGCAGAATACTTTGTGAAGTTCTATCTCATATGATCTTCACAACAAACCTGTAAAGTGGGTATTCTTATCCCCCAGTATAGATTAAAAAAAAAGGGGGGGCTCAGAAAGTGGGTTCTTGCCTCTGCAGATTTCAGATGACGCCCGGAATGTTTGTAATTCTGGTCTTACAAAAATAAGAACACAGACGGCAGGACAGGCCTCTTGAGACAGATGACACGCGAGTGGCACCTCACTCAGCATGGTGACTGGAGGGGCAGAGCCTGAGTAGAGAGCTAGCTCATGAGATCTGACCAGACGGATGTGGCCTGGGCTATACTAGGAGAAGGTAGAACAGACAGGAACAATAGAGCCCCGGAAAGACAGGAAAGGAGAACTCCCGCCCGTGGTTCAGCAGCTCACCTGAGATGCCAGACGCCCTAAGGAAGAAGACACCAGTCTCCAGGCCAGTCCCAAGGAGAGAGGCTCCCCTGACAAAGTTACTATCAGCTGTGCACCTTTTGTCCACACCTGCCCCCCACGAGGCAGAAACCCTGCTGCATCTCAAAGGTGGCCCGCACGGCAGCCCTGGAGTTCCAACAAGGTCTCTGCTTGCCCACATGGGAGAGGCGAAGGCGCAAAATAAACCCGAGACGCAGAGGCTTGGAAGTAAGCATCAAGCCAGCCGTTTGGACACAGAGCTGCCGGCACAGTCTCCGTGCGCTGAGCCTCCCCAAGCCACGCCACTTTCTGATGAGGGACGCTGAAATGGTGCGGCCTATAAGCCCCCGGCGGAGCGCAGGTGATACAGCTCCATCTCCACGCAGCTGTGCGCGCTTAGGCTCCCGCGCTCCACGGGGGACGGGAGGGGCCGACTCCTGCCACGTGCTGGGAAAGGCCTGATGGGTTCTGTTGTTGCCTGGGGACTTCAGCCCTAAAGGCGCGCCCCTCTCTACGCCTTTGTGCAGCCCAGACCCCGTGGCCCCACAACATTCCGCGGGCATTCAGACCGGTTTCAGTGGTCCATATTAGGCGGGGACCTGCGGGGGACCGGGGGGGGGGGGGGGGGGTGGTGGAAATCTCTAGAGAAACCCCAACAGGGCTAAAGGTTGGAACGTTGGTACGGTGCAGATCCACCAACTTAAAATACTGAAACGCTCCGCCCACGTTAGTAGGTGCTTCTCTGAACCCCCGCGTGCCCGGCACCTTCACGCTGCCCACCCCCGTACCCCCCACTGCGCGACCCCAGATCTCGCCGCGATCCTGCAGCTGAAGCGCTGGCGCCGGGTGTGCAGCGGGTGGGCGCCTCCCGGGACCGCACGGGTGCACAGGCTGGGCGATTACAACGCAGCGTGAACCCTCCACGCGTGTGCGGCCAGCGGGGCCGCGGCCTGACCCACAGCACTGCCCTGGCGGAAGGGCTACTGGACCCAGCTGTGCCCAGGGCCATTTCCATCCTTCTCCACGTGGGGAGAGGCCTCCCTTCGTTTCTTCTGGGACTGGGGACTAGGGACGCAACTACAGCCACACATGTTACGTTCAGACCTTTGAGTTTACGGAAATATCCACTTGATTTCGAGGAAAGGGGGAGGAAAAAAAGGAGCAGCACCTGGCTACACCTCTGGGCTTGAACACCTGGCTACTTTGTCACACCGTTTCTGGCCCAACAGGGAGAAGCGACTGTCTCCCCTCACCACCACCAATGTCCCAATGGCACACCAGCCCTCAGGGGCTCACGTGTTTACACTGCACGTGACAACCCAACAGTGGCTCACAGGACCAACTTCACAGCTGGCAACCAACATTTTTCAACTGAAACAGATAACAGCCTGACAGGGGCGCCTGGGTGGCTCAGTCAGTTGAAGCGTCTGCCTTCAGCTCAGGTCATGATCCCAGGGTCCTGGGATCGCGTCCTACATTGGGCTCCTTGCCAAGCCAGGAGCCTGCTTCTCCCTGTACCTGCCACTTTCTCTGGTTTTGCGCGCACTCGCGCTCTCTCTCTCTCTGACAAAAAAATAAATATATTATTATTTTTTTTTAATGTAACAGCACAGAAAACAGAATGTCTACCTCATGGAAAGGCACCCTGGAACTCTGGCTTCATCATATTCACAGATACAGGTAGTGAGTTGGGAAAGAAAAAGTATCTCTTGTTGTGGGTTTCAAGGGGGAAAAGAGAATCCGAAAACCTCAATCCAGCTAATCCCACCCTGCCACTGATGAGGAAACTGACCCATGCAAGGCCACCGGAGGACGTGGCAGGGGGATGTGGCTGACAGCCCATGGGGTGCAGCCTTCACTCCTCTTGGAAGCAGCTCTGGCTCTGGACATGGATATCAGGTTTCCCGGATGCTAAGGAGCCGGCTCTTCAGCCCCCAAGAGCGGCACTCAAGTGGTCTCTAGTACGGCTCTGACTTTCATCAGCAAGCTAAACCTTAGCACCCGAACTCCTGGTCCCAGCCAGGAGGCCTTGACCAAGACGCAGCTGTCGGGGCCTCCCATTCCCCTAGCCAGGCTGAGGGCGGTGTGCTTCATGTCCGGCCTCCACCTCCAGAACCCTCCTCCACCACCTCCAAAGTTGCCTTCAGACCCATGTTCGTCATGAGAAATAGCATAAATCCTGGAGGAGAGACTCCTGAAACCACATAAAAAACATAACTTCGTTTTCCAAAAGAATCTGGTTCGATAAGAGCTAACATTCATTGAGGGGTGCCTGGGTGGCTCAGTGGGTTAAAGCCTCTGCCTTCAGCTCAGGTCATGATCTCAGGGTCCTGGGATCGAGCCCCGCATCGGGCTCTCTGCTCAGCGGGAAGCCTGCTTCCTCCTCTCTCTCTCTGTCTGCCTCTCTGTCTACTTGTGATTTCTGTCTGTCAAATAAATAAATAAAATCTTAAAAAAAAAAAAAAAAAGAGCTAACATTCATTGAAAATTAACCATTTGGGGGGCGCCTGGGTGGCTCAGTGGGTTAAGCCTCTGCCTTGGGCTCAGGTCATGATCTCAGGGTCCTAGGATCGAGCCCCACGTCGGGCTCTCTACTCAGCAGGGAGCCTGCTTCCCTCTCTCTCTGCCTGCCTCTCTGCCTACTTGTGATCGCTCTCTGTCAAATAAATAAATAAAATCTTTTTTTAAAAAAAAGGAAATTAACCATTTGGCAAGCATCGTGCCAGGGGCTTACACACATTATCTCCCCCAGTGTATAATTACATTATCTCATTTGACATAGAATAAAGCCCTAAATGTTAATATCACAAACACACACACAGAGCCATCATCTCTATCATGTGTGTTCTATTCTAAGCATCCCATATGCATTGTCCAATCTCGCCCTCAGCTCTAGACAACAGGTGCTATCATGCTGCCATTTTGCAGGCAATGAGTTGAGGTAAGAGAGGCGACATGACTTACCTGAGATCGCACAACTAATAGATGACAGAGCCAAGACTGGAACCCGGGTGGTCAGGTTTCAGAGCCCAACCTTGTATCTACCTCTACTGTTTATGATTAGCTCCATCTCCAGGTGCAGAAACAGAGACCCAGAGGAGTCCAGTCATCATGTTGACTCTACCCAGAGACTACATGTAAGCCGGGGAGATGGCTACCATATTTATCTGTGGGTAAGGCAGGGCCATGAGCATCAGGACCAACATCGATGGGCTTGAGCTGAAGAAGCTGTCAGGGCCAAACCTCAAGTCTTTAATAAATTCCCCCTGGGGGAGGTCCAGAGGCTTTCAGTGAAATAGCCAGAGTGATAGAGATACACAACTTGGGACAACAGCTATTTTATTTTGTTTCTTAATATTTTTTCTATTTGAGTGTAGTTGACACAAATGTTAACGATAGTTCCAGGAGGATAACACAGTGATCCAACGTCTCTGTATGTTAGGCTATGCTCACCACACAAGGGTAGCTACCATCTGTCACCATACGATACTACTACAATCCAGTTGACTATATTTGACAACGGCTCTTTCAACCAGAAGGGAAGTTTTTTAATTACATTATCATTTTTGACTACTACAAATGGCCCAGATAAGAGAGAGCTAAAGCTCTTACTTGACTCTTTGAATTTTGGTTTGTTAATTATAGGGTCGGGGATCTGGAAAAGACCCTAAAACAAAAATCATTTAATACCACCACATTACTGATGAGGAAACCAGGGAGTCTGGGTGAAGTGTCATGCCCAGGGCCACACAGCTAACAAGTGATGGAGTCAAGATGAAATCCTAGGGCTCAGGGACTGTCACTTTCTGGGTCTGTCCATGGTGGTTTGTCTCTTCTCCATCCATGCTGACTCTGCTCAGTAACTAGCTAATGCGCATGTCTAGAACCCAGCCCGCAGCTGATCTGGCACACCCGGACAATCCCGGGATCCTGAGACACAGGCTCAGCTGTCCAAATTTCCACCAGCAACTATGCCAGTCTCATGCGTATTTAGATGTTTTGTGTAAGCACCTGAATTCTGTGTGACCGATTTCAGCATACACTGGAGGCAGCTTCTACATTTAGAATTAACATCCCAGGCAGTCTGTTGCACAAATGTACACTTTGACTGTTGTCAGAAACAGTAAAACTGACACACATAAAACAGTTCCTTCATTCCTTAATAATACTGAGCTGTGAAAATGAGGCATCTCAAACAAACAAAGCTTTAGCCACGATGTCCTTTAAAAATAACCACAGCGGGGTGCCTGGGTGGCTCAGTGGGTTAAAGCCTCTGCCTTAGGCTCAGGTCATGATCCCAGGGTCCTGGGATCAAGCCCCACGTCGGGCTCTCTGCTTGGCAGTGAGCCTGCTTCCTTCTCTCTGCCTGCTTCTCTGCCTACTTGTGATCTGTCAAATAAATAAAATCTTTAAAAAAAAAAAATAACTACAGTAGTCAAGGACAGTCCAGATTTGTTTTTAATGAAAATTCCGAAGGGTGCCCATCCTTATTCTCACTTCTAGTACAGCTCCCTGGGCCTGGCACTTATCTCTAGACACTTGTCACTACCCAATCTAGAGCATTAGTAATTGAACATTTGGGGTGCCAACCTATACGCTATGTGAGAAAACCACCTTTGCAGAAGCTGAGTGTCTGTTCATTTTCATCAGCGCCTTCTTTGTCTATCCCAGCTAGTTGCTTATACTCCCTTACATTGTCTCCCCTGTCCTCTGCACATCCATTCAGTTTTGCCAGGAGAGGGAGAGGGCTTTCACTGAGGACCTCTCCACCCAGTAGACACAGCAAAGGCAACAATGCAGGGTACTCACAGTCCATGTTGACTTGCAACCTTCCATCAAAACACCTTATCATCCCTTAACAGAGCAGATGGAAAAAAAATTACTCTTATGCTCTGAAATTTTCCATTTTTGATCTCAGCCCAAAGGTGACTTTTTTATTTTTAAACATGAGCCAAAAGAAAAAAAAAAAAAAGTTCAACTATTTTTGATTCATACCCAGGCTAAAGAAACACACTTTGTTCTTGTTAAAGCAGGGTAAGATTTTTTTTTTTCTTTAACACATAGGTAACTCACACAACTGAGCTTCAAAAGCCCAAACATTGCAACTAGCTAGTGTTCACATTGGTAGCACCTTTGCTGTAATTGGAAAGTGAAAAATCAATAGCCAGGTTGAGAGGGAGCTGGGATTCCACTTTCTGGATACCATTTTCTGTCCCCAGTTCCACTAAATAGTTTGAGAACCACATAGAATTCTGAAATTTTTCAGCTGGGTGACTAAGCCTGAAGCTTTTCCTGGATGATGAGGGGTAGGGATAGGACTGCCTCTGTCCCCAGGCCCTGCCTTCTTCCCATCCATCCTATCCACTCCAGCCCCTTCCCACACTGTTCCTTGTACTCCCAATCCATCCAGTTACTCCCATTTCCATGGAAGAAGGGTGGGTGGGGGCAGGGCACCTGGAGGAGAAGCATCAGGAGTGCAAATCACCGTTTATCTAAACAACCCCATAAACCCGTGTGCTTCCCTGCTCCTTAATGAACCTCCTGGATTTCCCCTGCAAGATTCTCCTCTCCACTCTCTATCCTGCTTCACATACATACACTGCTGGCCCAGAGGGGAGCCCACAGTCATGGGGCTGCCTCCATCCACCCTTGGGGTGGGGGGAGGGGCTTGTGTGCCACACACTTGACAAAATCCAGGCCCAAGTCCTGCCTCTGCCACTCACGAACTATGTGCCTGTGAGCAAGTTGCACCCATTCTGCAAACGGGGCCTGATCACATCTGTCCTGGCTGCCCCACAGTGCTGTTCTGAGAGTCAGGGGAATCACAGAAGCGAGCCCACTTGGGACTCAGCCCTCAACATAAACGTGTATTCCTATTAATAGGCTATAGTGCAGTACAGTGCGGTATGTTCCTTTAGGATAAAGTCCAAGAGATACTGGCATTAAGTGGATAACGCCAGGCAGAAAACAAGGCACTAAAAGAGAAGAACAGATACTGGGATCTATAGGTCTCAGTGGCACAGCAATCAGCGAAGGCTCCCTGGAAGAGAAGCCTTTGTACCCCACCTAGAGGGGCTCTCACCACGCTGATCCAAGACCAAGAGCTCTTCAAGGGCATGGGGCCTGGATCATATGCCCTGGTTCTCCCAGGCTCTTCCTGGCACCCAGTCGCCTCGTCACGAGGAGCACTGAGTGAACAGAAGGATGAGTAGATCCCCGAACGAACAAGGGACTCGGGCACCTGGGGAGCAGGACAGAGTCCCAGGGAAGAACACACAGGTCAGGAGGGCTTGTTCAGGGCATGCTGTGGACCCACCGGGTAGAGGAAGGCTCGCGGAGGGCAGAGGAGGAAGGGGCACTCGGAAAGGCCAGCCGAGGTCTGAGAGCGGAGGCATGGACGGTGGGGTAGAGGAGACATTCAGGCTTCTGAGTACAAAGAGGAGCAAAGGGAGTTCAGAGTGATGTCACCAAATCAGCATTTGTGGAGATGGCTGTGGCAGCTGCGTGCAGGGTAGCCTGGATCGGGGAGCACAGTAACCCAGCAGAGCAGCCAGGAGGCAACTGCAATAATTCAAGCAGGTGGTGAGAAGGGCCGGCGTGCCGCATCCCACTGCTGGCAGCACCTGTCTCGGAGGCAGCGGGAGCTCCACAACGGCCACCCTCGGCCTCCGTCTTCATTAGAGGGGACCTCAAACGTCCACCCGTCCTCTCGCCTGACGCCCAGCCCTGGCTTCCCAAGAGTGGTCACCTTCCCCCGCCTGAGTCCCGCTAGAGCTGAGCCAGTCCATTTTTAGATGACAGCTCCCATCGTATGCGCTCCCTTAAAGGAGATAAACAGGGGTGAGGTGGGGGGTGGGGGGAGCCGGCAGAGAGCCTCCACAGCTGAGAGCCTTTTCCCAAAGTGGTATCTTCCCAATGATTTCAGAAGGTAACATGTGGATAGGACAGTTAAGGCTACGATTAGAAAAGAAGGTAGAGAAAATAGTAGGAAAGAAAGGGCCGGAAGGTTAACCCACGTTCTGTTTAAACAACGGGGAGACCTGGTGGGGAGAGAGCTCTGATGACAGGCCGCCTTGATTCCAATCCAGTGCCTGCCACTTCCTAGCCTATGACCTTGGGCACCTGGCCTCTTTGTGAGTCAGTTTCCCACGTGTAAAATGACGTTCATGATCGTTCCCAGCCCACAGGGCAGTCGTGAGAATTAGATGGCTGACCAGTGCAGGACTGGGCGCTCGGGCTGTGACTGCTAAGTGGGCGGGTGACCTGGATGCTGGAGGTACTCTGCTAGAGGCTGTCCCCCCAAGCCCAAACTGGCTCTGACTCCCAAGGCTCACCAGCAAGCCCCCTGCACTGTGGTGTCCCCCAGCAGGAGCGCCGCCAGGAGCCCCGGCTCTCCACTGGGATTCCAACCCTGATTCTCTCGCCAGGGGACACCCAGGACAGGCTGATGCCTCTTCCCCATCCCAGATCTTCAGACATGGGAAGGCCACTGCCGTGTCTCCACAAAATAGTCTCTTCTCTACAATGTTTCTTTGTGTTTCTCCCTCCCTTCATTTCTTTTACACTCACCTGCTGCACAGAGAAGATGAGGCATCAGAGATAGCTAAATAAGAAGGAAGTGTTCTTTAAACCAAATAGCAAAAAAAGAGAGAGAGAGCTTTGAAAATTATTGACTAGGGGGTGCCTGGGTGGCTCAGTCAGTTAAGCCTCTGCCTTCAGCTCAGGTCATGATCCCAGGGTCCCAGGATAGAGCCCCAAGTCAGGCTCCCTGCTCAGCGGGGACATGTTTCTCCCTCTGGCCCCGCCCACTGCCGCTCATATGTCCTCTCTATCAAATAAATAAAGAAAATCTTAAAAATAAAAGGAAATTATTGCCTAGGAATGCATCCCATGGGCTCTGGAGGCCTATATAAATGGAATCCCTTTGGCATGAAGCTGCAGCCCTCTGGGGAATGTCCCTGCATCCCACCCCCAGGAGCTCTGCTCCAGAGAAACTGGAGGTTGGCTTCAGCTCCCCCTGAGCTCCCAGGGCCCTGCTCAGGGCAGCCACCTGAAAAGCCCAGCAGCAGGAGCACTTCTCACCACACACATGAATGCTGTGGGAAGTATTTAAAAGTAAAGTTTCCAATTACTGCTGGCATTTCTGGAGTGTCCTGCTGCTGGCTGCAGCTGTCCCACGGAGGGCCAGTGACGTCATCTGCAGGCCTGTCTGTGCTGAGTTCCAAGGCTGGGCTGGGCCCATGTCACTGGGGAGGGGGAACCTGCCATTTCCTCCTGAAGCCAGCCGTGCTCAGTCTCACTGCTTCCCCTCCTGGGTAGAATCCCATTGTCATGACTTGGATTCACACCAGCAAAGGTCCAGAAACTCTTCCAAGGTCCAGGACAACCTTATTAGTTAATTTCTAAAATCTTAGTATATTCCAAGCCTTGGTGTGGATCCAGGCAAGTCCAGATGAGAACTACACCCCAAAATCTTACTGTATGCATTTCACAGGATGGAAAAGAAATGGTCTGCATTCCTCTGCTAGAGAGAAGGAGAAAAATACAAAGATAAGAAGGGAAAGAGAAAAAGGGAGCAAAAGCCAAAGCAGAAGAATGGGTGGGGAGAAAACGAAGGGGGTGAAAGGAAGAAAGGCGGGAGAGAGGGAGAAAGAAGATCTGCATGCGAGGCTCTTTTAGCCTCTGAGCTGCCCTACAGATACCTCCCTTCCAGGAGCTTTCCTTCCCTTCCTCCTTGCATTGTTCCAGGAGCTTAGGTCATATCCTCTGGTAGAGCAGACCAAGAGGACAGGGCACACCATGCCTGCAGGGCAACATAACAGATCAGGCCCGAGCCCAAAAATAGAGTCCAAGCTCAATGCAAAACTCAGATTTCCCATGGGTTGGGATTAGATGCATTGGGAATAGGGTTTGCTGGCTGTGCCTTACCAAAGATCCATATCTGTCACCATATTAACCAAATTTAGATCCCACTTAAAGTCAGATCCCCACCATCCATTCCCACATCCGGACAGGAAGTCTGACTAGGGCCTCGCTCTCTGAGACTGACCCCTCTGCCTTTCAGCCACTCTGGCTGAAATTAGAATTATTAAATTATAATTTAACAAATTCTAGGACACTTCCTGAATGACAAGGAAACAGGAGAGACTACTTATTCTTCGGAATCCAGAGAAATGAAGGGAAAAAGGAAATCAAGACCCTTTCAAAAACTATCAGATGGAGCCTTCAGAGCAAATCTTGTGGAGTCAGATTACATAAGCAGAAACTGCGTCTGAGAGGTTGAGAAGTAACCCAAGGTTCCATGGCCATTAAATGAAAGCCCGCCTGGGTCCCACATGCTTTTTCCAGTACATTATAAACACATTCAATTCTGCAAAACTGCAGATTTTTTTTAATGTTGTCTCTGATGTACCCTTTTCCAGAATTGCTCCCTTTATGTTCCTAATAACCTGTAAAAGTGCATGCCTAATGCTGAAGATCGTGTTTTCAATTTATTATATTGTTCATTTCTGGATGCTTTATTCCTTTCTTCTTCAAATATCCATACATTTTTCAAAATAGCATAATGTTTCTTGCTCATTTTTTTCAACAACTTATTTTTTTAACATTTAAAATACATTATATATCCAAGTGGTCTTATCCATGAAGCCCCTGGGGATCTGATGCTTCTATTTGCTATTTCTGCTGACCTTCACTCATGGTGACTTGTTTCCTTGTCTGTTTTCTAATTTGAGGGTAAAGGCCCATGGTTGAATGGCTGATTTTTACCTATAGGAATCTTTCAATGCTTGAGCTAGGAGTACGCCCCTCTAGAGAAAATTTTTCATTTGATTCTGAGAGACCCTATGGAATGCTATCAACCCAAAACTACATCAGGTTTGTTTCACAGCTTGGGGTCTCTTGTCTGCTCCTTTTACACTACCCCTCCCATCCCCGATCATCTCCCAAATGTTTGCTGGACTACCTGTTCCCTGAGGATATAGCCCCTCCCACCACCTCCCAAGGGCTGGCTTTATGAAGGAATCTCATTTCCAACTTCCCACCTGGCAAGGGCCCAAGTTCCGGTCTACTGGGCCTTCACAAAGACCACGTTTTCAATGCCGGCTTAAAGTCTGACACTCCCTCGGCCTGATTTCTTCCTAGACATATGAGAGAATCTCTGATGGTCTGGATCTGTGCCTTCTACTGTACTTCACTGAAAGCTGGATACGCTTCCTCTTGTCTCAGGAGCCTGGAGTTCCCAGGGCCCTCTAAAGCGAATCTTTGAGCTTAAGCGTCTGCCTTAAAAAGCTTTGAAAACTTTAAGATTTTGAAGCCTTTTGGGGTGGGGAAGAAGCAGCCACAGCAAGGTTTTAATGACCTACAAGGCTAACAGTAATGAAGAAAAGTGCAGTCCGCTGTGCAGTCCGCGGTTTCTATTAAAAAGCATCTGAACTGGGGCGCCTGGGTGGCTCAGTGGGTGAAGCCTCTGCCTTCGGCTCAGGTCATGATCTCAGGGTCCTGGGATCGAGTCCCACATCAGGCTCTCTGCTCAGCAGGGAGCCTGCTTCCCCCCCCACCTCTGCCTGCCTCTCTGCCTACTTGTGATCTAGGTCTGGCAAATAAATAAATAAAATCTTTTAAAAAAAAAAAAAGTATCTGAACTATTATAAAGAAGAGAGAACAAAGAGGAAGAAGAAGAAATATTAGAACAGAGCCAAGTAGATGTGAAAGGAATCTACAAAGAATGCAGAGACATTCCTGTCTTTTTATTTTGCCTGGTTATTCCTCATCTGTGGCACAGCAAAATAAAGATGACAACTTCTCAGCGTGTGTATGTATACATGCACACACACGTACGCACGCACACACACGACGTGGGCCTTTGATAAAGCCGGAAATAAGTGCATCATTTAGAGAACAATTCAGTTTTCTAAAGAAATCAGACCACACCAAACACCTGATATCAGTACAGGCCACTAGAGTTTTCATTGATTATTTCATAACCTTCAGTCACATCGTCCTCTCACTCACACACACACACACACACACACCCTCTGTTTTTCACAAGTTGTTGACAGTCAACGTTCTGATAACGGGTCCTCCCCACTTTCCTCTACCTACCACTCTTTCTTCTCAAAAGCATTCACTGATTACTCAATAACACGCTCACACACACTTCAACTGTGCCTGCAGGCCCAAAACTTCCTTCCTCAAAACCATGGAGCCGGATGTCTTTCAAAATTCCAACTGTTTCAGATTTTAGAAAATCAGGTGAATCTTCCGGGCTGGGACCACCAATCACGGCGACACACACTACAGTTTCTACAGGGACACACAATCCTCTGAACGAAGGTAGATGAATAAACACGATCAAGAACCTCAAATCAGGGGCGCCTGGGTGGTTCAGTGGGTTAAGCCTCTGCTTTCGGCTCAGGTCATGATCTCAGGGTCCTGGGATCGAGTCCCGCATCAGGCTCTCTGCTCAGCAGGGAGCCTGCTTCCTCCTCTCTCTCTCTGCCTACTTGTGACTTCTGTCTGTCAAATAAATAAATAAAATCTTAAAAAAAAAAAAAAAAGAACCTCAAATCAGTTTGGGACAGGTTTGCCCCCCCACACAAACACACACCAAGATTATGTGAAAACCTTTACTTTTCAGAGCTTTGGAGATTTGGAAGTTGTAAACAAGGTGTTGTGGAGCCAGATCAATGGCTTCTCTCTCCAAACCCCTCACACTTAAATCCCCAGCCCAAAACTGCTGGCGACTCAGTTGCAAAATTCATGCTCTGGTTCCCAGAAGAACAAAACAAGAACAGTGACCAGGAAAAGGAGAAAAACATTGAGATGGGGGATGGCCAAAGAGAGCCTGAGCCTGGCCAACCCCAGAAACCGCGGGTTTGCAGGCATAACACCACACAGCATGTCAGGAAATGGCCCCAACTTGTCCCTAGCAGAGTCTCAGGTGCCATGGTCAGGCTTGGGCAGGGTAAAAGACGGCCATCAGTACAGCTGGATTCTAGTCTCAGAGCTGGGACAGTGCTGCGCAAAGCGAAACAAAGCCACAGCTTCCTCCCGGACGGTGTGAGGAGCCAGATCCACCCGTAATTTAAAAAAGGCAGGAATTTTACTTAATGGAGTATGAGCGATATTTTTGAAATAAGATAGAGTAGAATAAATCCAATACATCAAGTTGGCCCATGTGGTAAGAACGGTTTCATAAATTCTTGTTCTGTGATATATAGGTATGTAGATAGATAGATGTAGAGATACATACACATATACTCATATATGTAATCTAGTATTTTATATACACATATGTATATAACATATGTGTATATGTATATATATATACACATATATGTATACATGTGGGCATGCATATATATACACACATACATACACAATGTCCAATGTGTTTCTTCCTGTGGGACGTGGTCTAAAACATTTCAAATTTACTTGCTAAAGAATTTCTTGTGAAAGGCAAAAATGAACTATAGGGATTTTAAGATAAACAGCTTTTGTACAGCAAAAGAAACAGTTGACAAAACCAAAACACAACCAGCAAAATGAGAGATGTTTTCACATGACATACCAGATAAAGGGCTAGTATCCAAAATCTATAAAGAACTTATCAAACTCAACACCCAAAGAACAAATAATCCAATCAAGAAATGGGAGCCCTGTACAGACATTTCTCCAAAAAAGACATCCAAATGGCCAACAGACACATGAAAAAATGTTCAACTTCCCTCAGCATCAGGGAAATACAAATCAAAACCCCAGTAAAATACCACCTCACACCAGTCATAATGGCTAAAATCAACATCAGGAAAGGACAGGTATTGGCAAGGATGCGGAGAAAGGGGAACCCTCCTACATTGTTGGTGGGAATGCAAGCTGGTGAAGCCACTCTGGAAAACAGCATGGAGTTTCCTCAAAAAGTTGAAAACAGAGCTACCCTATGACCCAGCAATTACACTACTGGGTATTTACCCCAAAGATACAAATGTAGTGATCCGAAGGGTCACATGCACCCGAATGTTTATAGCAACAATGTCCACAACAGCCAAACTATGGAAAGAACCTAGATGTCCATCAACAGATGATGAATGGATAAAGAAGATGTGGTATATATATACAATGGAATACTACGCAGCCATCAAAAGAAATGAAATCATGCCATTTGCAACAACATGGATGGAACTAGAGGGCATTATGCTAAGTGAAATAAGTCAATCAGAGAAAGAATTATCATATGTTCTCACTGATAGGTGGAATTTAAGAAACAAACAGAGGAACATAGGGGAAAAGAGGAAAAAATAAAATGAGATGAAATCAGAGAGGGAGACAATCCATAGGAGACCTTTTCTTTTTTTTTAAAGATTGTATTCATTTATTTGGCAGAGAGAGAGATCACAAGTAGGCAGAGAGGCAGGTGGGGGGTGGGGAGCAGTCTCCCTGCTGAGCAGAGAGCCCTATGCGGGGCTCGATCCCAGGACCCTGAGATCATGACCTGAGCCAAAGGCAGAGGCTTAACCCACTGAGTCACCCAGGTGCCCCTCATAAGAGTCTCTTAAGCACAGGAAACAAACTGAGGGCTGCTGGAGGGGAGGGAGGTGAGGGGACGGGATAACCAGGGGGATGGACATTAAGGAGGGCACATGATGTAATGAGCACTGGGTATTATATAAAACTGATGAATCACTAAACTCTACCTCTGAAAGCAATAATACATTATATGTTAATTAACTGAATTTAAATTTCTTTAAAAAAGAATTTCTTGTGAATCTTTCCGAACAAATACCCTGTGAATTATTTCTTCTAGTGTTACATAAACCAGGCCTGTCTATACTAAAGTCATCCCAGACTGAAAATCAAGAAGAGGTTTTGCTAAACCGTTTGTTTTTCAAGATGTGCTTTAATGACTAGGACCTGCCTTCTCACTTTGTCTCTGCTGCTTACTCACTATGATCCCTTGGGCACATACCTAATCTCTGGGCCTCAGTTTCCTCATTTCTGAAATGCGGAGGTTGACCATCGCAGACGCCCTCCTAAGAGCAAATGTTCATATAAAATGGAAGAAATACAGGGGCGCCTGGGTGGCTCAGTGGGTTAAGCCTCTGCCTTCGGCTCAGGTCATGATCTCAGGGTCCTGGGATCAAGCCCCGAATCGGGCTCTCTGCTTAGCGGGGAGCCTGCTTCCTCCTCTCTCTGCCTGCCTCTCTGCCTACTTGCGATCTCTCTCTGTCAAATAAATAAAATCTTTAAAAAAATAAAAAATAAAAATAAATAAAAATAAAATGGAAGAAATAATGGTCATGAGAATCCCATGAATTAATATTTAACACAGTCTCGGGCACTTAGTAAGCGCCATGTAATTTTGTTTGTAAAATTAAATTAGGATTACTTTCCACATCTGGTGTTTCATGATGCTTTTGAGTCCAGTATTTTATAACGCACACACAGCTTCACCCGCTTGTTGGAGCCAATGGCTACTTTCAGAAGCCCTCGACCCCATCACTGCAGAGCTTGGGTCTGGAGACCGTAACCATCCCCCTTTCTCCTGCCTCATCTTAGCCCTTGAAAAGCTCAGCTCATCCCCTCAATAAATTATGACCAGAACTCTGTGTTTGTTACCCAACCTCCTGGGAGACGGGCAGTGGCATAGCAGAGGGATTATTCCGGGTAAATATTTCTCTAAACTTCATTCTTGCCACCACCAGTGTTCAGAATGAGGGGGCCAGTCTCCCAACAACCCCCAATTCCAACCCAAGGGAGCCTGGGATGCGGCCGACTTCACTGTGTCTCAACACAAGTGAGAAGGGTCTCACCACAGGGGGGCTGTAGGTGGAAGCAGGTGGTGGCAGATGGTGGCAGGGGGGCAAGGAGAATTCCTGAACTGGGCTCTCAGGGAGCTAGTGAATGCCTTGTCCAGAACATCGCTATTACAGCAAGCAGGGTCTCGACTTTACAGCACTTAGTACTTGGATCCACAAACTGCCACATTCTAATTCCACCCCTCAGCCCGCTGCGGGTATCCAACCCCACTTCTGCCCGAGCAGGAATCTCAGCGGCACCTTTCCTGACAGATGGAGGCCCGCCTCCCTGGGTGCTTCTCCAGGCCTCAGGGAGCTCAGAGAAAGGCTCCCTGCGGCATACAAACTGGGGTTATTCTGCCCAATTCTCCCCAGTTGACAGCTGAGAAAACTGAGGCTTATTACTGCATGGGCCTAAAGCACCGGTCCTCAATGCTGTCTGCACGTTGGAATCACCCGGGGAGCCTGTGGCTTTCCCAGGGTCCCTGCCACATGCACTTGTTCTTCAGTGGCCCAAATATTTCCTTTATCTTCCCAAGGGATTCCACCGGGCAGCCGGGGCTGCGGGCCAATGCTCCCCCAGTTCTCAATCTCCCCAGTGCCCTAGAGCCACCTGGACAGCCCAACCCCCCGGGGCTTCTGATTTGCAACAAGCCTCCAGGCTGATGCTGCTCCAGAGAAAGAATCGGTGCTTCCCTGGTGGTCCAGTGAGAGCAACAGCACTTTGAGATCCAGGACTCAGAGCCTACATAAAAGCCCTCGTTTTCTCAGCTCTGGGTGGGGAAGAAGAACTCCTTGCTTAGGAAGCACTGCTCTAGAGCCGAGCTCCCCAGCTTCCACACGTACACCTGGGAACCTGGCTGAACTCCAGATCCGGGCTCAGCAGGTCTGGGATGGGACCCATGCTGCTGGTCCTCTAACCATGCTTGGGGCGGCAAGCCCAGACCACCATGCCTAACACCCAGAGCCACGTTCTTCCCATACTTCTCACGGCAGGCAGGGGTAAGGCCAGGGAACTCGCCCCTTCCCTAACAAAGATTTGCCTTCCCGACACTCCCACTCTGACGTCCTTGCTCTGTGGCACAGGAGAAGGAGAACGTGCCTCTGTCCCAGGAGATGTCCTAGGTATCTTTGTCCTTCCCTACACCCTTGGCTTCTCTCCATACAAATCCCATAGTTCCCGTCCCTTTATCTCTTCTTCCCCTGTCACAGCAAACACAGCTCTCCACAAGGGGTGTGCTTCCTGGATGCCTACCACGTGCTGTGTCTGCGGACCCAAGGGCCGAGGCAAGGGAAGAAACAGCATTCCTGTAGGAGGGGGTGTCATGAGAGCTCCAGAGAAGGGACACTAAGAGTTGGAACGAGCGGACTGCGAGGGAAGAAGCCCCGGCTGCCCATCTTCAGGCCAGGGCATCTCAGGACAGCCCTCTGCCCTCTGGGGTACAGGCCCAGGTAGGAGAGCAACATCGGCCTAGAAGTGCTGCCAATGGCAGACGAGAAAAGGGTTAACAATACTTACGTTGTCTCACACTACTGTGTGCTAGACATGGAGCTCTAAAGTGCTCTACAGGTGTGCTATCTCTTTAATCCTACCAAAATCCCAAGAAATGCTCATTCCTGTGGTGGCCCATTTTACAGATGAAGAACGGAGACAAGACGGGAAGTAACATGACTAACAGGGAGTAGGAGAGCTAAAATTGAACTCCAGGTTGAAAAGGCTATACTTTCAACTGCCACGCAGTCCTGTCCCATTGGAGGCTGGGAGGCACCTGGATCCAACGTTCTTCCAAGATCAAAGTTTCTGTGCAAGATGGTCGCTCAGGGGCAGGTTGCTTCTGGAGCTGTCCTCGTGTAGTAATAAATAACACACAATTTCAGTTGACTCAAGGTACTGGGCTATTCTAAATAATACATACATATATACATAAATTATTTATATATAATTATATAACAGAATATGTTATTATATAATTATAATACATAAATACATCTGTCAAATGAGTATACGTAGGTGCACGTATCTCTTTAATCTTACAACATCCTTATTAGGCAGATATTAATTCCTCCATTTCATAGATGAGAAACTGAAGGAAGAGAGTTCCAGCAACTTTCCCAGGGGCGCACAGCTGTGAAAAGTCGGGATTGGAGCTCTGACGGCCTTGTTCCCAAGCCATGCTCTTGATGCCCCACTCCACTGCACACAGTGGCTTCCTCTGACTAAACTACCAGTTCAGAGCCCAGTTCAAGGCTTCTAGGTGCTGTCTGTGCCCACGCCAGGCCCAGCGCCATCACTGAATCCTTTGTAGGTGCCTTGATAAATGCCTACTAATGACCAAACAGGTGCCTCCCACCCTATTTATAGCTCCCAGCATGGCCAACTGGCTATAATTAGCACAGCCTCCCCCAGGACCGCAGCTCAATTAAGCCAATGGGATTAGAGGCGAGAGCCTCGCACAGTGCCTCCCAACCTCCAGCAAAGAGCAGTCCTGGTTCACAGGAGTCCCAGCCAGTCGGCCTTTCTCTTGGATGGTACCTTGATCCAAGGGTTTCCCAATGGCCTCTAGTGGCCTTAGCTCAATTCTCAATATCCTGATATCCCCTAGTCAAGTCAAAAGAAGATGAGCGATCCCCTTCTTTGAGGGCCAAGGAAGCAGGAGTCTGGTCCTGGCTCTGCCTCTGATCAGCTCAGTGGCCAAGGGACTCTACTTCTTTGGCTTTTGGTTTTGCCCCTTGAAATAAAGTGGTCAGATGGGTCCATTGCTGAAGTCCCTCCCAGCCATTTTGCAGAACTCAACAGGGGGCTGCTGGGGTTGGGATAGATGCCAGCAAGCTCTAGACAAGGGCCTGGGGAAGGTACCACCCACCCACCAGGGAGGAATCTGACCTGAGAGCCTGCTGTGACTTCTCAGGCCGCTGCACTGTGGGCCTGGGGAGGAGAGATGCATGGCCTCTCACCATCTCCTCGAGGCTGAAGAGGGAAAGGAAGAGATGGTTTTAGAAGAGAGCGCATCCTTCCCTGTCAATCCAGGGCTTCTGGCTGCCAGTGCTCTGCTCATTCAGGACTTGGATGTCATCTCCTTGGTGGCCTTCCTGGCCTCCTGATCTAGACAACTCACCCCTCCATCATTCCTAACCCCCCTTCCAGAGCACCAATGAGGACTGGAAACTCTTTCTCACTTATGTGTTAATGGGTACATTGTCACCCCCACTGGAATGTTAGCCCCAAAGGGACAGAGCCCAAGTCTGTCTTCTCTATCTCTAGAGTACATGGCGTGGACCAGCTACACGGTCATGTCTCCAGACTGGATGAACCATTTCCACCCCAGGCCCTGCTTCTGCTGTGCTGAGCATCTGGCTCCCAAGTTCTCAGAACCTCTGGGCTCCTCCCTACTTTTTCTATCCAAACAGTGAATCCCCAGGCAGGGAACCACTAAACCAGAGAGGTGGCCCTGGAAGGCTTCCTGGAGGAGATGATTTCTGCAGAAATGAGTCAGTGACATCTAGCCCAGGAAGGGGAAAGGATAGAGAGAAGAGAAGGAACAGAGGTGAAAATGGTCCATGCAGGAGACAGAAGCAACCGCAAGTTCCTAAGAGCATAAAGGGTAAGAAAAGTGAGGTGGGGTGGGGAGGCAGGCAGGAGGCAGGGACTGAAGCCTTAAATGCCATGCCAAAAAGGCATGAATTTTATCTTACAGCTTGGGTGTCAGCAAACTTTTCTGTAACTGATCTGGGCAACTGCTCAACCGCCATTGTTATATGAAAGCAGCCACAGAAAATATGAAAATGAATGCACATGGCTGTGTTCCAATAAAACTTTATTTATAGACATTGAAATTTGAATCTGTCATGATTTTCATGTGTCAAAAAATAATACCCTTCTTTTTGTTTTTTTTCCAACCACTGAAAGATGTACAAACCATTCTCAGCTCATGGGCCATAGAGACTAAGGTAGCCAGCTGATCTCCACAGAAGGCACTGGGAAGGTTTTGAAAGGTTTTATAAAATGAATGACAAGTCTAGGGGACATTCTCATGGTCCAGGTGACATCATCAACCTCTTTCATGGTTTGTGGAGGATGGGC
Source organism: Lontra canadensis (assembly GCF_010015895.1). Classification (NCBI taxonomy): domain Eukaryota; kingdom Metazoa; phylum Chordata; class Mammalia; order Carnivora; family Mustelidae; genus Lontra; species Lontra canadensis. Next base: position 38,777,165 of record NW_022630997.1, on the reverse strand, counting down.
CGGGTGGGTGTTTTTCCAAAGGCCAGGAAACCCTTTAGAAGGTCCTTGGTATGGGTTACGTAAAAGAGAGATAAGGACCCAGGAGAGAAAATCAGACACAGAGTCTCCTCCTGGGAAGTGGTTTTCATTCTCACCCACTGGGGCAATGAGGCAAGTGTCCCCAGCTCTTTCTTACCAAAATTATGAGCCACTACCTCCTATGAATGGTAATGAAATATAAACAAACATGCAGAGTTTGAATCTGGATAACAGCCCTTCATCCCAGCAAAGCAAATCTATACTAATCACTTTACCTCCCCCAAATACTTAAACTTTCCATTAAATGCTGTTTGAAAAAAAAAAAAAGAAAAAGAAAAAAAAAAACCTGGGGCGCCTGGGTGGCTCAATGAATTAAGCCTCCGCCTTCAGCTCAGGTCATGATCTCAGGGTCCTGGGATCAAGCCCTGCATCGGGTTCACCACTTGGCGAGGAGCCTGCTTCCTCCTCTCTCTCTGCCTGTCTCTGCCTACTTGTGATCTCTGTCAAATAAATTTAAAAATTTTTTTTTACATCTTAAAAAAAATAAATAAAATAAAAATTTTTTTTAAAAAAACCTCAATGTCTATAATAATGTGACTGTGCATATATAAGAAATTGCCCTTGGGGCGTCTGGGAGGCTCAGTCAGTTGGGCGTCCAACTCTTGGTTTCGGCTTGGGTTGTGATCAGGGTCATAGGACTGAGCCCCACGTCAGGCTCTACCTCAGTGGGGAGTCTGCTTGGGATTCTCTCTCTCCCTTCTCCTCTCTCTCCCCCCACTTATACTCTCTCTTCCCTCCTTCTCTCTCTCTTTCTCAAATAAATAAATTAATCTTTAAAAAACACAAAGAAAATGCTCGTATTTTTTCAGAGAGGCATAGTAAAATCTTTAGAAATTCCATGATGTCAGGAATTGACTTTTTTCAGCAAATTAAAAATGAATACAGCAAAAAAACAGCATCCGTTTCTCCTGGCCTCCCTCCAGCCCATGGCTTGCGGAACACAGGGCACGGCCTGCACACGTGTGAGAAGCCTCCGCTCCCTCAAAGGAGGCTTCTGTTCTTGGCAAAAATGAAAGTTCCAACCACAAGCAGGTGAGAGCAGAGAACAAAGCCCAAAGTGTTCCTTCAGCTGAGCCATTACTTGAGGGTCCCACTGCCCTCCACAGTCCTCTGCCCATGACCCAAAATAAGGCTGTCAATTTCTGACACGGCACTTACAGACACTAACTTTATCAAGCCCTCACCACGTGGCCTAATGCTGAAACCTTGTGACAAGCCCCTGCAGGATATATGATTTATTATCTCCACATTGCAGATGAGGCACCTGAGGCTTGACAAACTAAGCAGGCCCATAGGTCCCCAGGCTTGGCCTAATGCTCTTCCATCACCATCTTAAAATCCTCAGTAATTTTTCTTCTTATTTAAATTCAATTAATTAACATATAGGGTATTATTAGTTCCAGAGGTAGGGGTCAATGATTCATCATTGCATATAACACCTAGCGCTCATTCCATCCTGTGCCCCCCTTACTGCCCATCTCTCAGTTACCCCATGCCCCCACCTCTCCTCCAGCAACCCTCAGTTTGTTTCCTAGGGTTAAGAGTCTCTTATGGTTTGTCTCCCTCTCTGTTTTTGTCTTATTTTTCCTTCTCTTCCCCTGTGTTCATCTGTTTTGTTTCTTAAATTCCACATATGACTAAGATCATACGGTATTTATCTTTCTCTGCCTTATTTCGCTTAGTGTAATACCCTCTAGTTCCACCCACATAGTTGCAAATGGCGAGATTTCATTCTTTTTGATGGCTGAGTAATATTCCATTGTCCCTCTAGGCCACATCTGCTTAGCAATTTTTCAACAAGGGACCTCGAATTTTCAGCACTGGCTCCCACAAGTTAGGTAGCCCATCCTGCTGAAAGTGGCCCCAGTCACATGGCTCACTAATGGGCCCAGGCCATTAGACTCTTGCACCGGCCCACCCAACCACAACACAGTTAGAAATTACATTTGTGAAAGGCCTCCTTGACTCGAGGCTCCTAAAAGCAAAGCTAGCCAAGACACCAGGATTTGTCTGACATCCAAGTTTGGACTGCTGTCCAGGCAGGATAAAGACTGGGTGGCCTGGGCCAATCAGCCACTGACCACAGTTCACCTTCTTCTACCGCCATCTCCCTCACTGGGGAACACATGACTGTCCCCACTCACTTCCCAGCAGCCTTGAGCTGGTGATGGGGCTGCACGGGGCTGGCCTTGGAAAAGCCACCCTGTGTTGCCTGGTCCAGCCCTGCCATCTGGCTCTGACTACAGATGCATGGCCCCCATGATAGTCAAAGGAAGACTTCAAGGAGCAGCTGAGTTTTCGGAGGGGTGGAAGACAGCCAAGACAGAGGCAGGCAATTATCGGTTTCCCATAACTGGGCAAGAAAGCCTGCTGTAAAAAAAGAAAGTTAAACGTCTCCTAAAAAATTCAGCAAATGGGGAGACATGCCCTTGCGATACAGCTTTGCAGTTCCACTTCTCAGACTTTCCAAAGGTTGAGAAGATTGGCAATTTCTCCAGCGAGATCAAATGTATGTCAGCCCAGCCCCACCCGGGCAAGAGCTGAGTCCATCCCCAAGGTCGCCGATGGCATCATTGACACTGAACTCAGCATGGAGCTAGTGAGCCTGGGCTGAATCCCTGGCCCTGCACTCACCGGCTAATTAGCCTTGGCAGGTCATTTAATCACCTTCACCTCAATGTCCTCTTCCGTAAAAGAAAAATAACAATGGGTTATTGCTACACAGTCAGCAGCGGAGGGTCTCCAACCTTCTTCTGGCTACAAATATTGCTCACAGGTCCAGGACTAATGGTCAGGGCTAAGGGGCACCTCTGTGCCAAACCGATAAGTGGGGCTACTCTTGCTGACCTCTGACTACTTGGAGCCTGGCCCTCAGTGGTCTTTGCCCACTCCTCCTTGGTCCTGACCCTTTGATAGTGCTCCCTGGACTCCCAAGTTGGGCTTCTTCCTGCTCAGCCCCATCCTGGCCTGACCATAGCTGATTCCACTGTGAGCAGCTGAAGACTGTCAGAAATCAGGTCAATGTATCACTGGCCCAGTTTCACAGAAAGATGGATGAGGACACACATGGCCCCTGGAATCCAGGTCCTGGCAAACACAGACCCTACAGAGCCTGGGTGGGTATCATTCCTCACACAGGGACACTAGTTCAGAAGGCAGTATCTCTGGGGACTGGTCCTGGAGAGTCCGATCCCAAGAAGAAATGGTTATAAAACGTTCAGCCTTTGGAATCCACGTTGCTCTAATTTTCTGAGATCTGAAGTCAGAGTAATATGATAGCCAGCTTCATAACAAAAAGTCCATCGATGACGGAAACTGGTCCATCTTTCTCTGATCAATGACCCAACCATCCACAGGGAGAGCAGGGTCCAAGTTTGTCCCGGGTTTGGTGTAACATCCTTGGTTTGGGGGCTGAAGGAAGGAGAAGTTGGGGTGTCGACTGCTTATGGCTCTGGGGCTCTCTTCCAAACAGGCCATTCATGTCACCCATCTTCCATGCTCAGTGCTGGCTGAGAAGGAAAGACCAACCTCACCTCCTAAAGGCCTGGTCTCCAACCTCCAGCCCTGACCACACCCAGGCAGAAGAAACTAAGGAGGGTATACCCCAATATTCATTGAAAAGGAATTTTACGTTTCTGAAAAGTAAAATCTCATTCATAAATGATACAATTTCAGGGGGCTAAGGTAGAGGTGGGATGATTAACTTGTTTCCTCCTTCATATGTCATGCTTCCTCATACCTTATCAAGGACCTGATCTGGTGATGATTTTGTTGATTTCTTCAGTTGCTTATCTCAGTTCCCAAAACCTAGCGAGCAGGACTTGTGTACCCTGCCAGGCAGCAATTTGGGGCCAGAGAAACTCCATCAGACCACCGTGCTGGCTCTTTGCTAAGCCCTGACTCCCTCGGGCCAGGCCTTTGTCCCCACCACCCACCCACGTTTCCCTGGCAGCAAGCACCAACAGCCCAACATACAGGTAAGAGCGTTAGCCAGTAAGCAACCTTTAGGTGTCTCTCTAGCCACAGAATGTGGTACCTTTAAGTTGCTCTATACATGTTTTTAACCAAGTAAAATCTCCCTGGAATCCAGGCCATGAGGCATTCAGTCCCACACTCTGTCTCTGACACAGACACCAAAGAGTGAGCTGGGGGGAACCCGGTCATCTGATATGCTCTTGGAGGCCAGAGGTCCAACCCAATCCCTCAGGTCCTGAGAAGTCCTGGAGAGGTGCCAGCACTCACCAAAACTCAAGGCCTGCACCCCGCTTCCCGGGTCACCTCCAGCTCCCTAGCTGCTCCCAGCTGAACCCAAAGAACACCAGAGCCTTCTTCGCGGGCACAGTCCTCCCACTTACCCACTCCAGCAATTTGCTCATGTTCTTCTCTCACCCTGAAATGCCCTCCCTCCCTTACCTTCTCTAAACTGTCCCTCAAAACCCAGATGTGATCGCTCCCTGCTTGGAGTCCGCAGAGCGAATCTTTGGTTCTCAGTATACCCTTCCCGAGCTCAGGTTACACACCAACAGTTGGCTCCACGACCGGGATGAAGGGGTAAAATGAGTCCCCATTGTCAAGCGGCTCCCGCTCTGGTGGGCAGAGAAGTGAGTCACTGCCGCTCGGGGTCAGAAGTGGCAGCGTGAGGTGCCCCAGCCAAGGGTACAAGCCCCACGGTCGGACGAGCAGGTGGAAATCTCCGCGTCGTGACGTACCAGCTGCGGGAACTTAAGCAAGTCACGTAACTACAAGCATCTCGGTTTCCTCTTCTCTAATTTGAGAACCGTTGTGGCTCTGGTTCATCGAGTTGCTGTCATGATTAAATGAATTACTACAATTAAAGTCACTTACTATCCTCAACAATTCCCGTAAGGAGTGAAGATGAGCCCAAGGGATACAGCATGGTTTTGTACCAAGCTCTTACCTGATGCCCCTCACCGGATGGGAACTCCATGCACAGAGAAGGCTCTCCAGAAAGATTCCTTAACCTGCCATGAACATGCTCTGTACCTTGTCACCTTTCTCTGTTCCTGTTACTTTCTCCATCCCTGTCTGTTTATAAAAACCTATGTTCTTCAGGGACAAGCCGAGGCACCCAGTCCATAACGAGGCTGACATGCTTCCTGAGTGTCCAGGAGAATGGCTTTCCTGCCCTGTGTTTGGGTTTTGTTGGCCATCGAGACGGCAGGTCCTTACCACCTCCAGTGACACCTTTTTGTGCAGGGGCACGATATGCCCCCCATCAGTCTGCAAGCTCCTAACGGATAAGACTGCGTTCACTCATGCTTTCTTTGGTTCTTCGGGGCCAAGCCTCTAGTGACAGAATGACTCCAGCAGTGCTCTTTCTTTGCGCGAGAACACCAACACTCCTCCCTGAAGCCTCTTTCTCAAACACACAGAAGCCCAAATGGCCTTCTGGAGCCTCATTTTTATCAAAAATAGAAGTCAATTTGGCCGCACTTTATATCACAATGAAATTGGCTGGCCAAATCAAACAATGTGTTTATCAGCCCACACTTTCTATCCGCTCTATAGAATAAAGGGCCCCAATTTTCATCTGAACATCGTATGTAACACTCTCCGCTTCTGAATCTGAAACCAGCTGGTTTCTCTCATCACTGGAGACACTATGCCAGACCTGTCTCCATTTGTAATACGGGCTCACACGGTCAGTCACTCTACTGAGCTGTTCCCATCCACGCTCTTGGCTCCAGGGACCATGGAGGGAAATGGCATCTAGCATTTAGACACGGACCCACTGTCTTGTGTTTGACAGCCTCTGCTCGTGCTCTGTATGAAACGTGCTCTGGATCCCATGCGGGCCATTCTCCGCTGTCCACATTCACGGCCAACAAGTCCCATCTGGGGTAGGTAACAGTTTTTGTTCCATTTCATGAACAAACAGGCAGGGAGTCATAAATTAAATGATTAGAGCCCTCCTCAGTAGATAGTAAATGTTATTGCTTATTAAAAAGCTAATAATCTATTCCATTTTTAAATTAAGCAATAAGCCTCTCCTATAAGAAACTGGAATAATTAAGCCTAATATTAATGGAGTGAAATTATGAAGAAGGAGGGGAGAAAGTTCTAGAACCAACAGTTTTTCCCCCACATACAGCATTTGGTAATGACATAACAGGAGAAAGGTTTTTTGCACAGGCCACCGGAGTGTGTATTTGCCAAAGCCAAGGTTCCCATATAGGCTCACGTGACTGCAAATTTCTAAGAAGTACCATCTTCCTAAAACAGCTCTCAATAGTGACTCCAACCTCCGTCTTTATGTTACCTTTTTAGTGTTTGTTTTATCTCTTTCCATTACAGACTAAGAATTTTCGACTCCAGTTAGAGCGCCTTGACCAGAACCCGGGCGTACAACCCCCGTGGGTGGTCTATGGACCACTCTCTTTCCTCTGCCCCATAAAATGACAGCATCCTCGTGTTCCAAATAACCTGTCACGATGGTTCAGAACAATGCACCCTTTGAAACGATTTCTTCAGAAGGAGAACGTTCCTGCCATGTTAATGGGATACCTGGGCACCGTGTCTGCTTGAACGCAACACCGAGGCAGCCTCATCACACCCTGAAGAAGGCAAGGAGCACGTTCTGAGGCCGCAGAGAACAGGCCTGTGCAAATAGGCAGTAGAACTGGCCAGGCAGAGATGAAACAGTTGCACTTCTCTCCGAGCATGCTAAATGGGAAAACAAAACTCTTTATACAAGCTAAACCTCTTCTACATTCTTAAGTGTCCACCCCCTCCCCAGCCCCCAGCCCCAGCAGCATGCGCTTCTATGGCCTGGCATGACTGGGATCCCCCAAAGGGGAAGGAAAAAAAGGAACCTTTTTGCATAAGCCTAGGGACAGGAGAGTAAAGAAAAGAGCTCCGGAGAAGCGCAGGAAATCTGTGTGGTGAGCATTCTAAGGGAGGTGACTTTCTGTGTCCACAGCCCTGAGGACATCTGTAGCAGAATTAGTCAAAGGCACACACTGGACTTGCTCTTGATAAAAACCCCCTGCTTCACAGATCATGGTTTGCTTTCCTGAGCACTTGTAAATCTTACAGCCATCCACGAGCAAACGTTTCCTGGGCACGTCCCAGATGCAGGCCTGATGCCGGAGATAATCTCACCCACAAAGCCTCTCACAGACTCAATCTTATATATGTTCGTGCCCCTCAGAAAAAATGGAGACCTAGATCTGCCTTCGAGGTGTTTCCAGTTTGTTTGAAGAGATAAGACTCTTGTGAAAAAATAAATACTGGGGCACCTAGGTGGCTCACTTGTTAAGCATCTGCCTTCGGGTCGGATCATGATCCCAGGGTCCTGGGATCAAGCCCCATATCGGGCTCTCTGCTCTGCAAGAAGCTTGCTGCTTCTCCCTCTCCATCTGCCCCATGGCTTGTGTTCCCTCTCTATCTCTCTCTGTCATAAATAAATAAAAAGTCTTTAAAAAAAGATAAATACTATCGCAAACCACACTGTTTCTACTTAATGTCCCTCAAACTGTGGTCAAAATCATAACCACATGAGGAGCTTGTTAAAACAATAAAGAGAGAGAGAGACCTGGCCCCACCTTTCAACATTCTACTTCCACACGTCTGGGGTCTAGGCTGCTGGGTTTTTTAACAAGTGTCCATGAGGATTAAAAAAGAACAACAATATAACTGTCCTGAGTGGCCAATCAGACAGTCACTCAAGTTGGCCAAGGCCCAAAGACTCTAGCAAGGTCAGACCCAAGGCGGATCTACAAGGGCAGACAGCAGAAAAGCAGGAAGAGTAAAGGTCGGGGTGGGGCACAGGATCCCAGCAAAGGGGCAATAAATATGTAGGGGACATCACGCAGAATTGTATGGATGCAACAACAGGTAGTGCTGGAGAAGTGAGAGACAGACAGATAGGTAGTGGCCAAAATAAAGAAGGTCATGAGTGACAGACCAAGTGTGTAGCCTGCAGGCAGAAGGGAGCCACAGAGAAAGGTGAGTGCCGGGTGAGCCGCAGAGATTCAGAAAGAGAAGTCAAGTTCTAAGCTGGTTTAGAATGGTCAGGAACACCAGAATCAAAGCTGTGGTTCTACTAAGATAATTCCAAATCCTATTCTATCCTCACCACAGATCAATGGACTCAGCAGGACAGGCAAGAGTATCATCTTTCTATAGAAAAACCTGGGGCGGAAAGCCTGGGTGGCTCAGTCATTAAGCATCTGCCTTCAGCTCAGGTCATGATCCCAGGGTGCTGGGATCGAGCCCTGCATCCATCTCCCGGCTCAGTGGGGAGCCTGCTTCTCCCTCTCCCTCAGCCTGATGCTCCCCCTGCTTGTGCTCTCGCTCTCTCAAATAAACAAATGAAATCTTAAAAGAAAAAAGAAAAAACTGGGGCACGGGGTGGTCCAACAGAGGAGTGAAAGCTAGGGAAGCCAGGCCGGCCCGGGGATGGCTCCAGCCCAGCGCACTTAATCTTGGACAAATCGGCCCACTGCGCTTTCGAGCCTAGTCAACATACATCTATTGAGCACCTACTATTAAGCAAGAAATGGAAGATGCAACGATAAACAACACTCCACTCCTGCCCTCAGGGGTTCACCTTCTACTTCAGGGCCTGGTAAACTTCTTCTGTAAAGGGCCAGAGAGTCAATACTTTAGACCACTCAAGCCATTCAGTCCTTATCGCAGCTGCTCCCCTCTGCCACGGTAGTGCAAAACCAGCCACAGCCAATAGATAAACAAAGGGCCTACCTGTGTTCCAATAAAACTTTAATGACAAAAACGGGCGGCGGGCCGGATTGCACCTACAGCCTGTAATTTGCCCATCCTTGATCTAGTGGTTAAAACAAATCCATACACGGCCACTTAAAACAAGAGAGGAGTTACAAATAAAACGCCTTTGGAACACAAGGGAAAGAGAGAGCAATTTGGCGTGGCCTGGGATAGTCAAGGAGGTGACATGTGAGCAGAGTAAGTACGTCACTTAGCCTTCGAAGGTCTCAGTTAAAACGTGAAAAAAAAACAAAACAAAACATGAAAGGGTTGAACCAGAAGCTCACCGATGTCCCTCCTGTTCCAACCTTGTGTGATGTGGATGACATACTGCCTTCCTGCCTGGAGTCTTCCAACCACACAAGCGATACGTGGCCTCTCCCAAGCTTCCTGATGCCTCCGCCTCCCCTCTGACACCCGTTTTTGAATGTCCACTTAAAAGAATAAAAATTTCTAAGTGAGTCTGGAAGTTTGAGCACACATGCATGTGTGTAAACATTCCTACCACCGTTTCGTGTCCAGTCCAAACGTAATTCAGTGATTTGTCTCCCAGCATTCTCCTACCATCCCAGAACGTCTCTCTCCTGAAAAGAACCCTTCTGCTCCAGGGCAGACGCTCCAGTGAGACTCAAAGGCTCTACTTGACCAAGCGCTGGCTTCAAGAAGAGCATGGAGCCAGGGCGAAAGCAAGAGTGGCTACAGCCCTCACCAGCCCCCGCTGAGCTGGTGCCAGACGGGAAAACAGAAATAGAGCCACGGAGCCCAACAGCAACACCTCAGCGGGTGCCAGCAGGCAGGGAGTGAGGCCCAGGTAAATAAACACATTCCGACAGCCTGTGCAATACAGATGCATCCAGGCCTCAGAGTGATCGCATCCAAGCCAGCCAAGGTCAACTCCCGTCAAAGGCTTAGTCAGCCTCCTCTTCCAGGGGCTCTGAGTCCCCTGGTCAGGACTGCTCACTGTACCAGGAGGACTACAAGACCACAGTGAGGCCAGAGGCCAACGTGGCAAAGGCAGGCAAAAGGCGCCCACAGACTGCGGGTGGCAGCCGCGAGACAGCTGGACACCCACCCCCACCTGGGTAAATCCTATCTCACTCGAGCCTGAACTTTTCCTCCAGGAAGTCTTCCTGGTTTTTGCTAATTGGAAGTGGCGTATTTCTCCTCTGAACATCTAGAGAAGTGGTTCTCAAAGCGGGATCACTGTACCAGCAGCTTCAGCGTCACCTGGGAACTTGTGACATGTGTGATTTCTTAGGCCCTACCGCAGACAAAGGGAGGCAGAAACTGTGCTGGTGAGACCCCACAATTCATGCTTTGACCAAGTGGTGACTGTGAAGTCGGCTAGAGCTTGGACACCACTGATCTAAGTCCAGATGCTAGACCACTTACTGACTGTGGTGTGGCCGCTAGCTCTTCCCAGGCACTTCCCTGGGCTCTCGGTCCACAAAGTAACCCCATTTCAGAGGCTGCATCCCGGGTGGCCAGCACAAGACTCCACAGCAAAAGCACATGTTCAGCTAACACATGTGTGATCTCACAAGTTTGGTCTCATATACTACCACCAGGGATGTTCTCAAGTCACAGATTGTGAATGCAAGAGGCTTCGGGGCCCACCCGGCCCAGCCAGCCACCAAGGCTCAGCCACCACACAGCTCCTCTGGGTCTCTCCCTCTTCAGGTCAGGCGCTCTGCTAACACTGGGCAGCGTTCCACCCCATCCATTCACTCGGCAAACGCCAAGCAGAAGCGTCGGGCACGCTAGTGGCCCCTGGGGCACGTCAGTGAACCCAATGGGCAAGAACACTTGCTCTGAAGGATCCGACCGTCCGGCCCTGGGACAGACCCAATCAACAGTAAATGAAATCAACACACGTTCACCCCAAGAAGATATCAGACAAACCCAAACTGGGGAATAGTCTACAGAAACAACTCAAGAGTGCACTTCACAAATGTCAAAGTCACAACAGATAAAGTTGTGTTGCCGCCTGGAGGGGACTAGGGAGACAGGACAGGTAAATGTGATGTGGGATCCAGGATGGGATCTTGCAAAAGAGAGAGAGGACATCAGTGGGAGCACTGGTGATATGTGCAGCTCTGTGTCTGGGGAGTCGCAGGAGACCGGATTCAGTTTCCCAGGCACTAGCTCTCCCATGCCATGGCTCCCTGGGGTGTGGACAGGACTCTGAAGCTGGGTGGAGGGCAGATGGGGACTCCTGCACTAAGATGACACTTTTCTCTATGTTTTGGGTGGTGAATCCAATCCAGAAGCAGGGATCAACATGTGGGCGGGGCCGGGGGGGGAGTTGCAAGTCTCATGTCCAAATAGAACGGTTCCCACAGGCCTATCTAAAGGTGTCATGTGAGCAAGACCCGGAAGCAGGAAAAGGGTTGACCGGGGGTGTGAATGGAAAGGAGGACAAAGTTAGTCTTTCCAAGGCCTCCAATCATAGGTCCCTCTGCTGTGTGGACCAAAACCCAACTACTGTTGGAATACTTCAAGCATCGCTGGGTGCCTCCTGGCCTTCTCTCCAGCGGGCCCTCAAGGCCCTGCAGCGGCGTGAGCCCTGGTGGCCAGCGCCCCCTGGAGAGGGCAGTCAGAGAGTGCACGGCGGGGAGAGGCCTGATGAGGACCACAGTCAGAAGCTGGGGCCCCTTTCACATTTCTTATTCGGGACCGGCCCTGGTCTCCTTTTCTTGATGGCAAACTACTTCAGTTCCTACCCTCTGTTTCCCTGGATGCTGTGCCCAAGCATCTGGGCTTCCCTGAGCACTGTCCAAATTTGCCCAGAACCTTGTGCAGTGGAGCTCTGAGTGGGGTCAGTGTGAGTGAGCAGACATGAGTCAGAGCTGCAACTCCACCTAATGACTAAGGTTAAACGTCCCACCCAAAGTTCCTGGTTTCTAGTGTTTTCAGAAGCATGGACCATCAGAGCGCAAAAAGCAAAACAACCCACTCTGTAAAACTCAAGAATGGGCAGGCCCAGGTTCCAGGGGCCTCCGGCAATCTCTTCCCTCCAGGTGTTATTTTCACCATCTATAAAGCAATATGGCTGGATGAGTTAATCCTCAAGATTATTTCCAGAACATTCCATGATCATTAAGTATCAAATTAAATTGCGCATGGTAATTGCAGCTCTGAAGTACCATGTGGGGTAGTCAAGGTAGCAGTGATGAGATCTCTGATTTCCTACCCCAAATGAATCACCAGGGCTGCAAATGACAGTTGTTACTATTAATAATATCTTATATTGCCAAGCGCTTTCGCATTTACAAAGCACTTTCATACAAATTATCTTGCATGATCCTCCTAAGAGCCCAGTGAGAGTGGTAAGGAAGATGCTAATTCTGTCACACAGATGAGAAAACTGAGCTCAGCAGCCATTCGAAGAGAAGCGACAGCACTAAGCCCCAACCATCGGCCCTTGGATGCCTCTTCTTTCTGTTGCTTGGTGCTGACTTTGTTACCACAACACACGCAACCACCTAGGGTTCTGTCTCTGTAGGCTCTGACTAGGTTGGTGAAGGCATTCTCACTGCAAGGAAACCCACGTGTCCGCCCTGGTGGGGAAATCTTCCAAAGTGTGCCAAGAACTATGTTGGCTTCGTCCCTCTAATGGGCTCTTGGAGGCACAGTGCTTACCCACAGGGCAGGTGAGAGCATCCCACATTTGTTTCCCTGCTGCTTGAAATAGAACAGATGAGATCTCACAGCTCACATGTTGAGCTCACCGCAACATCAGATGTTTTAAAATAATTAAATAAAAGGAAATGGGAGCGTGAAGAAGAAAGCCCCAATTTCAATCTAGCACCTCACACAAATGGTAAGAAAGGGATGATAGCCAAAGTCAAGGCAAAGAACAGCTCCCCTGGAGGGTCCAAGTTTATGGCAAGTCTATCCTACCTAAGACACCTCGGCCAACCTTCCTACCAGCCTTCCTTCCTTCCTGAGTATAACCACCCCTTGTCATTTGGGTGCTACTTACAAAGGGCAAGAGATACCCTCCCCACTGCCACAGCAGGGTAGAGGATGCTCTATGAGCAGCCTCTATGGTCCCCTAACCAAACAGCCCATTTGGGTGGTGCAAAGCCTTGGCTCAGGCATACCCAGAGTGGGTGACTGCCTCTGCATCATGTTAGAAAGGGCAGGCCAGGGGAGGGCGTTGTTCTCAAGCTTACCCTATATACACCTTATGTCCATACCTCAGTGCCACACCTCATGTGGGATAACTTACCTTCCGGGGCCTCAGCCTCCTTGGCTCCAAATAGGGTTAAAAGCATTCACCTTAACCTCTCTTTCTCAGAGCTGGCAAAGGACAGAGTTAGATCACACTTAAGAAGATACTTTGAAAGCTTACAAGTTCCATGCAGCACTAAGGGACCACAACACAACAAGCTCCTGGGGTTAAGACCGGCCTCCACTGCCCAGCCTCCCTCCAGTTAGATGGGACACAAGACCAAGTTCCAGCCAGAGGTACATGGGCACAGGGTCCGGCCCGTGAAACTCTCCCATGTAATCCTCTTCTCTCCTGTCCCCTCTGCTAGCTGAGGACCCAGAGGAAGCCTCTGGGTATCAAGAAAAGGCAGAGCCAGAAAGAGAATGAGTCTGGATCCTTCCCTGGACACCAGGGCACCTGCCCCATTAGGAACACCCATGTTGGTTGTAACCCTCGTTTGTGTTAAGTTACTGTTGAAGTTTGTCTGAAATAGCAGTTAGGCCACCTGGACAAGCACAAGGACCCAGTGGAGTCTTTGCTTTGAAAAGTCCCACAAGGAGGCTGTAATTCAAGCAAATGGAGAAAGGAGTTACAGCAGCAGGGAGTTAAGTTTCTTCCTTATTTCCTCAAACCAACGATGGGATAAAAACGAGACCATAAGAAAGATGTCCCCACTTAGTGTAATGTTTCAGAACCATTCTTCAAAGAATAAAACACTAACCATTCATGTGAAAAAAAAAAAAAAAAAAAAAAAGAAAGAAAGATGTCCCCAGGCTGAAGGACTACACAGTCCTACAGTTCTTTTCTTTCTTTTTTTTTTTTTTTTAAGATTTATTTATCTATTTAGAGAGAGAGAAAGAGAGAGCATGAGTGGGAGGGCCAGAGGGAGAGAGAGAGAGAACCTCGCGCAGACTCCATGCTGAGTGCAGAGCCAACGCAGGGTTCCATCCCACGACCCTGAGATCATGACCTGAGCCGAAACCGAGAGTCAGATGTTTGACCAACTGAGCCACCCAGGAGCCCCCCGCCCCAGTTCTCTTGCTATGTCTGAGTTTCAGCTGTGTGAGGAAAAGTCAGTAATACACACTTTTCAAAACAAATGATCTACTGTTTGTTGTGGAGACATACTTCTTTTCCTCCAACACCTAGATTTTCACTCCTGACAATAAAGACAGCAGGGATTGACCTCTAACTAGTCAGAGAGGTTAGAATATCTGATCACAGTGTCAAATATCTTCATAATGTGGACAGACCATACCAGAGGAGGCCAGATAAGGAACTAATAATCCAACAGGAAAATTAAAAAGTGCAAAGGATCTGAAAGTTCAAAAACATAAGACAGAGGCCAACCTTAAACATCTGGAGAAGGTTTTGTCCTTATTCATGAGAAATAAATACCAGATGAAATAAATACATGGTGGAAATGAGGTATGTCTCACCCACCAGACTGGCAAAAAAACCAACATTTGTGACAAGATCCTGTGTTGCAGAGGGTCTGGGGCAAAGGCACTCTCTTGCACTACCTGTGGATGGCAACATCAGTCCCTCTCCCAGGGGAGGTCAACTTGGCAATATCTATCACCACGCGAGCAGCAAATCCCTTCCAATTCAGCCGTTCTGCTTCTAGAAATCTACCCGACAGATATCCTCATACATGTGCAAAAAGACTCACGCACAAGATTATTCATTGTTTGAATTGCAACAGATGGAAAACAGCCTAAATGTCCAACGGTACAAATCACTTGGGTACATACGGGCTATTAAACAGATGAGAACCGGCTTCAAAGTTTACAACATCCCACTCTGGACGTCATGGGTGGGGAGGAAGGCCAAGAGAGCACACGCCCACCGCCATCCTACCAGCATTCGCAGAGCTCCCAAGACTCCGAGGCTAGGAGGAAGCCTCATCGTTCAGATGCTACAGGAACACCACTCAGTATCTGACAAGGTGTGAATCTCTGTCCGTGTGGCTTCTCGCTGGTGTGCTTATTTTAAGCATACGGAAAATCAGCCATAATGCAAACAACACAGCAACAGCTGTGTTTTCATCTTCTTGGCTGTCTTGACGTCACCAACATCAAATACAAGCTCCAAAAAAGAGCTAATGATATTGTTTCCAGCAGCACAACCCAAAAAGCCACACACCTTCCCACCAGCTGAAGGATTCCAAAGCTGTCCTTTTTTTGTAGGTGTGATTTCCCCTCTCCGCAGGATAGCTCTTTAGCAACTCAGGGACAAAACCAGCCATCTGAGACTTAGGAAAGGTTCTATCATAAAAAGCAAAAACCTTTCTGGAGAGAAATCTAACAATATCTATTAAAATTAAATAGATATACACCCCTTGGCCTAGAAATCCCACACTCCAACATACAAAATAAAAGCACCAGTATGGGGGATGCCTGGGTGGCTCAGTCAGTTAAGCCACTGCCTTCGGCTCAGGTCATGATCCCGGGGTCCTGGGATCGAGTCCCACATCAGGCTCCTTGCTCGGCAGGGAGCCTGCTTCTCTCTCCGCCTCTACCTGCTTGTGTGCTCTCTCTCTCTCTCTGACAAATAAATAAAATAAAATAAAATAAAATAAAATAAAAAAGCACCAGTATGGAAGGCAACATAATACAAGGATATCTATTATAGCACTGCTATAGTTGGGGCGGGGCGGGGGGGCGGTGCAGAGAACATGGAAGTCATCAAAAGAGAATGGCTCAATCTATTATGGTACATGAGTATTTCACAAATATTTTTGAAAATGAGATGACCATCTTTGGACCTGGAGGAGTGTCTATAATATATTATTAAACAAGAAAATCAAGTTCCAAGGATAAAGAATATAATGAGATCCCCTTTTCATTACACAACCATAAAGCCCTCTCTAATGCCCACAAGGCCCTACACAATCTCCCCTCCTCCAATTCCTTCCTCCTCTTTCCATGACTTCATTTCCTACCTCTCTTCCCATTCCACGCCCTGCTCCTGTTGACAGAGCATACTACCAGGCACAGCCCTGCCACAGGGCCTTTTTACTTACCCTCAGCCTCAAAGCGAATCCCAGAGATCTCATGGCTTTCTCTCATGTGCATTCTCACCCAAATAAAAATATTTTACAGACTACCTTTCCCACCAAGCTCTGCTGCTTGGGTATTAAAGGACAAGGCCAACTTCTAGAGACAGTAAGGTCTGAAAAAGCCAAGTGAAGAGGAGCAAACGGGAAGGAGACTTTGCTCTGCCTCCTACACACTTAGTGACCTTGGGCAAGGTCACTCAAATCTTTCTGAGCCACAGGTTCTTCCTGTGTAAAATCCAAAATAAAGTTCCTGTTTGGCCCCAGTGGGCTGGATGTATGTGACAGTGCTTTATCACACTGCATAAATATTCCTTGGGAGACAACAGTCCTGTGGCTGTCACATAGGATAATGTCAAAAGCCTGAGGAGAAGAGCCTAGGCTTCTTCAACTTTGTTCCCAGTGAGTTACCATTGGTCTATGAGAAAGCTATGTATTCTATACTTGACTTTGGCCCCCTGGCCAAATTCTGTTACTTCTAATGATTTATAGATTCAGAGTCTAAGATTTCCTCTAGCCAAATGATTAGATCCCCAGCAAATAATGACATTATTGTCTCTTCCTGTCTGATGCTATGTTTCTCTTGCCTTTCTCTTGTCTTACTGCCCTGACTTGGACCGATGGTTCAACAGCGAACGAGCAGAGCTAACGGTGGACATTCCCATCATGTTCTTTGCTTAAAGGGAATGCAGCTCGTGTTTATCTATTAAAATAACATTCGCTATAATTCTAGTTGCTATCCAACAGCAAATAAGAAAGTCCTCTTCTGTGCCCACTTTGGGATGTTTTCTCATGAAATGTCAACCAGATTATATTGAATGCTTTTTCCATAATCACAAAGATCATCATATCTGTGCCCACTTCGCCTGTCTTAATAGAGGACTGCTCAGCACTAGATACCCCACCCCAATGCTGACTTTCAAGGTCAAGTGCAACAAGGCCTGTGACCTTGGACATAATGATGTCATTCTACCTCAGCAGGCAGAGCTGTCCTGATAGTCACCTCCACTCTTCAACACTAGAACTCTTGTGGCTAAGCTCCAACTCACCGGTCCCCCTGACACACTGGCCTTCACCTGTATGGAGGAGACATCAACAGAAAGTTCACTGCCAACCCATCCCCATATCAAGGAAAATCATCCCAAGTCTGTACTGTGGGAAGTGGTCTGACTCTATCATTTTCTCAAGATGAACAGCTCATCATTTTGATGTAAATAGTTCACCATCCACCTCGGCATGTTCTATGATTCATGCGAAACTATTTCAAAATGGAACAAAATGTATGTATGCCTTAGAGGTAGTGAGCTCCCCACTCCCAGGGTATGTAAGCAGAGGTGGGAATGCCCCCATGATATTGTTACAGAGAGAATTTCCACACAAGATAGAAAGTGTCCTGGGTCTCCTCATCTGTAAAATGGGGGTGACAGACCAATCAAAAGGAAAAGGAGGAGGAGGAGAAGGCAGTGGTGGTCCTATGGGTCGAGCAGCAAGTAGGACATACTGAGCACTTCCAAGCACTTGACACACATTTCCTCACTTAGTCCTCAGTAGATCTTTTATGTAATGCGATACGTGGAGAAGTTACTACAAAATACATGCACACACACACCTTGTTCAAGGTAACAGAGTCTGCTGGTGACAGAGCCCAGGGCTGCACCAAGAGCCTCTGCTCCAGGCCTCAGGCTCCCTCTGCTATATCACTCCGCCTCTCTACAGGGCATGAATCTGATTGTTAAACTGTGTAACACAGTGAGAGCCAATAATGTGCACTTCATCATCCGCCTCCCCCCCGCCACCCGGTGGGAGATGACCAAAGGTCCCTGCCACGGAGCCAAGGCCATTTTCTCATTTGCAAAACAAAGGAGAGATTCATCCTGGCCCTTCATGTAAGGGAAGTTCTGACTGTGTAGCTCTTATGGCCAGCCCTTTCCACCTTTTCAAAATATATTCAGAAACATGATCTCATCTAAGCTTCACACCCCTGAGAGGCAGAGAGTTGACAGAGAAGGTCACTGAGGCTCACATCTGAAGGTCTCGTGGCTGGGCTAGCATGCTCATGTCCAAGGACACCAGGGGCCATCATTGTCTCCATCCCAACCAAAGCCTCTCAGATTAAAAAGAAAGGAAAATCTCACAAGTTACATTAAAAAGCAGAGCTACAATTAAACCTATGTTCAAATCCAAATTTGTGATGTTGACTAATGTGTGATATGCACGCCATAGCTCTTTGGTGACATGAATGAGGAACAGCAAGCCCGTGATCTGGCCAATCGAGCACAAACAATGCCACTGTATTTGGGCTTAAACCATATGACCTTTATAACCTTGGTATATATACCCATTCTCCTTTCATAATCTGGGAACCAAAATATCTCTTAGTGGCTCACTCCCACCAGCCTCAAGATGAAGAAGCTCCTGCATTTGGTCCCAACACAGATGGCAGCAAGCCTTTGGAGGCTACAGCCGAGTTCCGATGGTCTGTTTATCATCCGAGGTCATCACCACGGTGCCTCCCCATCCCCTGGGTCCTGGTAAGCATCAAGGCCAATTTATTTGCTAATGATTCAACCAGAAACCATGTGGGCCTCAAGAAAACCTCCTGGCCCTCAAGGACTTGGCCAAGGTCAACCTGGTCAAGGGATGTAGCAAATTAATTGGACCCAGAGCCAAAGCAGGTGGCACAGACCATGCTAACGTTCAGTTCCAAGAAGTGTTGCGTTCTGAGCAGTGGGTGGAATAGACGTCCAGTCCTTGCTTCTTTGCTTACAAGGAGATCCATGCCACCTAAGAAACTGACCTTGCTTCTCACCAAAGCCATACTCTACTAAAGGGCACTGAGAATGAGGCCATCCCTTATACATATCACCATCCCAGTTAATGGGAGGGGCCTTCTGAATTTACTCCAACTTGCAAGGCACAAGAAACTCACCAACGGTTGGCCACAAAATCTGATGGAGGCATCCAGCTCTCCCATTGCCAGCTGCCACTGAGGCTGAGAAAGATGTCCTAATGGCAGTAACTTTTCAGGTTCTGATGACACCCATGTCCATTGTAGACAAAAATACTCAGAGAAAAGGACAGAGACTCACTCATATAGCATGACATGGAGATCAAAGAAATCACATGTTGTATGATCCCGTTCATATGAAATTACCGAAACAGGCAAATCAAAGAGACCAAAAACAGGTCAGGGGGCTACCAGGGCTGGGGGGAGGAGGGAATGGGGAGTGGTTGTTCCACAGTAGGGAGTTTCTTTGGGGGTGAAAAACACGTTCTAGAGCCAGATGCTAGGAATGAATTCACCGTCAACTCTATGAATATACTAAAGACTATTTTAAAAGGGTAGGCTTTATGGTATGAGAGTGACATCTCAATAAAGCTATTATGAAGTTTTTAAATTGTGTTGGTAGACAGGGAGAATCCGAGCGAACCAAATTGGGAGGGGCTTCTCCGCCCCACATCTTCCCACTCGGAACCCCTACACTGATACGGGTCCTCATATCCTAAGCACTCCTGGCAGCCCTACAGCCGGTGGGACCAACACCCACACACCATCCTTCAACTGTCCAGCCCTCAGAAGTACCCCCCACCCCCACCCAGTGACCGCCCTCATTTCTACCATCAGCTCAAGGGTTCTAAGCCACCAAGACAGACATGGGAACATTCTCAGAACAGTCCCAGGAAACACCTCTGGGAATATTCCTTCATCGGGTAGGGAAGCTGGCTACTTTCAGAAAACCCCGCCCAGGACAAGGAAGGAGATAAAGCCAGAGAGACGGCCACCTTCCTTCTTGAGAAGCTGGAGTTGGTAGGAAGAAAGCGGCACACCCGACCGTTGAAACCATGGCTGTGTGACTCCAGACCGTGTCGAAGGAGAGGTACACTTTGGGGCTGCAAGCCTGACAGACTTCAGAGGAAAACAAATCAGACATAAAAACTGCTAGAGGTTCCATTAGCAAAACAGAGCAAAAAACAGGATTCCCACATCCCCCTGTTGCCCTCAGGGCCCCTTATGCTGCTAAAAAGAAAGCAACAGGCCCTGATATTTGGGGTGCCAGCGCTCTCAGGAGTCCCCGCAGGGCCAGCCTCCCTCTGGGCTTCCTTCAGTGTTCCTTGTCTCCCTCTCCCCTCCACCTCGACAGGGATTTCTATAGCATGCCAGGGGAGGGGTGGGGAGGGGTGAGTGTACAGGAGACAGCAGGGAGTTCAGGACCGAGAGAAAGGAGGCTGGGGCAGATTTCCTTCCGATGGCTGACTTCAAAGATGTGGGGTAGCGCATAAGAACCAAACACTGGGAGGACAGGGTCTGAGCACCTATGTTAACAGGGGAAGGGTACAGATCCATCCAATGATGGGCCTGTGCCCACACCCACCCCTGGGTCCTGATGGGCATTTAGGGGAAAGGGTCAACCGTGCTGCGGCCAGGGAGACAGCTGGGGCAGTCTGTCAGCCTGAGCTCACACCCACCCCCTCCCACTCCACGGCAGCCTCCTTGCACAGACCCATCTGTCCCAGGAGTGCCCGACACTCATGCCCAGCCATAGTTTCTGAGAGAGAGAACAGCCTCAGGAGCAAGACATCTTAGGGGGTCCTGAGCCGACACCGGGTGTCAGTTGCGTGCATCCCCATCCCGGCTCTACCACTCAGTGGTGTGATCTTAAGCAAGTTACTGACTTTGCTCTCCAATTCTAGAATGAGGATAATAATGCTTCCCACCTCAGAGGGGGGTCTGAAGCTCTTACAGTAGTGCCTGACACAAAAAGGTGTGCAGTGAGTGCGAGACATTAATGGGGACCCACGGACGACCTCTCCGGGGAAGCCACCGGCACGGGGTGGGAGCGGCAGGGCAACTCCTAACTTTCTGGGGTGGCCCCACACTCCGCAGCAAGTTGACTCTTCAGCCCCGGGGAAGCGGATGCTGGTGGTGCCTCTCCAGTCAGGTCACGGTCAGATTGGTCAAAATTCAAACCGAGATTTGCATGACACTAAGCCTGGACCTTTAGCTACCTACCCCAAACTGCATCCTGTGAAACCCACTCTACGCCCCCCAAAAAAAAGCCTTTCTCCTCAAGGACAGTGGGGAGCAAGGAAATAAGAACTGAAAAAAATAGAACAGAATAGAAAAGAATAGAACAGAGCAATCAGCAGACATTGCATTTATTAGGGGTTTTTTTGTTTTTTTTTTTTCCTTTCTTCTCCTAGTCTTTTATTTGTTAAACAGTAATCTTTAACAATAAATGCCAAAGGAAAGCAACAAACAAAAGCAGGGATTTGCATAATACATGGGAATGACGGTGAGCCGTGGCAGACCAGAAGTTTCTGTTTTCTTCTGTGGGGCCAGGAGTCCACAACGTGGTGTGCTCATCTTTCTTTTCCCCCACAAAGGTCACAAACAGCTTAGAAGGGAGGCTGAACGCGATGACTGGTCCTAATTTTTGCTAGTCAACCATTTTTCTTGATCTTGCTCTCTGACTCCGTACATTCCGGACTGTTCAATGGATTTGTAATAAACTTCCAAGATGAAGGGAAATTTCTTGCTCATCATTTGCCTGAAATCTTGGCTTGTGTTCATCTTATTAAATAAAAAATATGCTCCAAAAACGCCCAAGAGTTCAGCTACTAAAACTCCTTTAAAGATCTTCTTTGCCACTGGTTCCATAGTGCGGGCCATCATATAATCAACAGGCAGGTGAGTGGGTGGGGAGAACTGTTTTGCTGTTTACGATGCTGTACCTGAGGTGCTCGCATTTATTAGTTTTTAAGCTACTAAAGTGTCCTCTTGAGGTCCTTTGAGGTTAACTTACTCCAGAGCTTAAAAGCCAGGCGGCCTTTCCCTTCCTATAGATTAGCAGACGGCTCTCATCCAAAGTGGACAACCAGAACCCTGACACTTTTCTCTGAGGGCTTTGGGGTCACTGGAAACCTCAGGAAACCTCCCAGTCCACCCTGCCCCAACCCCACCTTTCACAGGCAGCACAGGGTGCCCACCGCACACCACTGCGGCCCACAGAGGCTCTGGGACATCTCAAGGCCTGGCCCTGAGGTGTGGCTCCAAGAACACTGGGCCCATAAAACAGCCTGCAGGCTGGGCACCCGACACGGCCATAAAAAGCCACAGTTGTGACAGCAGACACCCCTGCGGCTGGAGCAAAGAAGCCAGCTGCTGGGTTCCCGTGACCTGTGGAGGGCTGTTCCCTGACCAGCACTCCACCCAGCTGCGGCCCAGGGACACAGGATCGCGAGGTCCTCAGGGGCCACCTGGCTGAAGAGGTACTTCTCGGAGGGCTCCCTAGCTGCCAGGGCCCGCGCCAGACGCCCTCCCGGAAGAAGGTCAACTAGAGACTGCAGGAAAGAGCTGGCCCCCTGCCTGCAACCGCGAAGAACCCTGAATAGTCCCCCTCGTCTCTCCTAAGCCCAAAAGTGCCCAGCGGGCCAGGCGTGATTCCCACCTTCAGATGGGGAAACCGACAAGTTGCACAACTCGGAAGTGACTGCACTGGGCTTCGAGCCAGGTCCATCTCCAGACACGGGCTTTGCCCACCTCCCCGTCAGTAGCTCCTGAAGGGACTGGGTGCCAGGCTGCCCGGGATGCTAGCGGAGACCTGGCAGTTCTCTGAGAAGCAGCCTCCCGACGCAGGGCACGTCAGCTTCCGGGGCACCGTCCCCGACGTGCTGGGACAGCCTACAGCGGCGTCTTGGGGACAAGCCCAAGGCGCCATGGCTGGAGGGAGGCAGGGCGGCTGCCAATGCCTAGCCCCCTTCCTAGGAAGCTTTTCCACGCCGCAGGCAGTGGTGCCAGGAGCAGTCCACTCTTAGCCTGTGCTTTTCCTAAATGCCACGTACTTTACCCGCATCTGCTCACCACATGGACGCACACGCTCCGTGAGGGTGTGCTCAGTTTTCGCAGAAAATTCTGGATTATGGAGGATTCACAACCTGTCCAAGGTATACAACTACAGATGGCAGAGCTGGGACTGAGTCCTCGCTCCTCCCCACACCACCCGCCTCTCAGGGGTCACACCCATAGACGCGCCCGCTTGGCCACCATCTTCCCAGATGCACCATAATGGCTGGAGCCAGGGTGCCCCATCAGGCTCCACTTCCACCCTTTGCTCAAATCCCCTGGCCTCCCTTGGCCACCTATGCCTTAGGCCTTCGCAGGTAAGACTGATGAGAGGCCAGGTAGGTTCTAAGCTGAGGGTCACCCAGCCCTGCCCTGTACCCACTCTTGTCGAGAAGCAGGGGATGCAAGAGTCAAGGACAAGTACGTCCTCCAGAGAAACACCCAAACCCTGAGGAGCCTTAAAACTATACCCAGCCACGGGCACCTGTGTGGCTCAGTGAGTTAAAGCCTCTGCCTTCGGCTCAGGTCATGATCTCAGGGTCCTGGGATCGAGCCCCGCATCAGGTTCTCTGCTCAGCAGGGAGCCTGCTTCCTCCTCTCTCTGCCTGCCTCTCTGCCTACCTGTGATCTCTGTCAAATAAATAAATAAAATCTTTAAAAAAAAAAAAAAAACTACACCCAACCTGGAGTCAAGAAAGACGTGTTTGCACCTGGCACACCCTTCTTCTTATGCCCCTTCTGGGGGCCCCAAGCAGAGGGGTGTTGAGCAGGCAGTATTGCCCCATCACTCGCTCTCCCTTGGTGACGTAGAGCTCCCTTCCCAGAGCAGTCAGGGCCACTAGGGATTTACTGTGTTCAGCCAGCAAAGCCTTGCAAAGAGACATCTTGGTTGTCCAGGGTCGCCTTGGGCACCTTGACCATGGGGAAGAGCCTACAAGACCTATAGGGAAGCCGACCTTCCAGAGACCCTCGCCCCACCTTGGCAGTGGTCATGCTCCATCTCCTTCCCCATGACTGTGTGCCTGCCGTAAACCATCCTGCCCTGGCCGGGCGTTCTGACTCCGCTAACTGGATGGGGCAGGAGGGACATGTGCAATGCTGGATCTGGGATGAAGAAAAGAGCTGCAGGGTAGGGAAGGAACAGATGTCAGGAAAGGGTGTGAGAGGGATGTCTGAGGCTGAGGAAACCACCTCGTATCACTCAGCAGTGAGAAGAGGGAAATTAGGAGTGTCCATGGAGGACAGCGGGCAATACTGCAGAGTCAGGCCAGCCAAGTAAAGGACCAAGTGAAGGACTGGTCTTCCTTATTGGTTTTCAAGGTGCAGCAACCCTGCTGAACGTGCTGGGGACTCCCCTACCTTCAATCCCTTTACAAACACCATCTGTTGACAGTCTGTGGTTGGCAGAAGCACAGCCCCACAAGCTCCACGTCCTAATCCCCAGAACTCTCGAGAGGATCTTATCTAGCCAAGGGGGCCCTACAGGTGTAACTAAGTGAAGGATCTTGAGATGGGGCAAGTATCCTAGGTTATCCCTCGACATGAGCATGAGGGTCCAGAGAAGAGGGAAGCAGAGCATGATCAGACAGCAGACGAGAACGCAGGAGATGTGGTGGTGGGACCAGAGGCCACGGCGATGGGTTTTAAAGATGGGGACAGCCCACAGGGCCAGAACCACAGGCGGCAGCTGGATGCTGTGGAAGGTAAGGGAAGGAGCCCTCGTCAGAGCCTCCAGAAGGAACCAGACCGGCGGACACCTTGCTGTTAGCCCCATGAAACCAATTACATACAGACTTCTGGCCTCCAGAGCTGTGGGAGCATAATCGCTGGTGTCCTGAGCCACTAAGTTTGCAGGAATTTATCACAGTGGTGACAGGAAATGGAAACACACACTCGCTCCACCTGAGAAGTCAGGACTCGCTCTCCATGCTCAGCGCCGTGCTGGCCACTAGAGGTGAAGTGATGAACAAAAGAGACCCATCCCTGGCCTCCTAGAGCTTACAGGTACTCTCTCCTCCTCCTCCTCCATCTTCTCTCCTGGAGCCCCGGGGCCTGGAGCAAGCTGCCGTCTGCCCCTCCAAATCTCTGCATCCTTCCCACTTCCAGCCCATTGCCTCCAAGCAGCTTTGCTGGGGCCCTGGGAACACTCCTCACCCGCCCAGGCCTGGCTGGCAACAGCCCCTCCTTCAGACTCCGCTTCGGCAGAGTTGCCTTACATGAGCCCCACCCTTGCCCACGGCCATGCCCACACTGTGGACTTCCACATGTGTCCACACGTGTGTGCACATGTGTACAAGGGGGCAAAGATCTGTCTTCTTTCCCTCGGCACTCTCTCGCCAGGGCAGACTAAACAAACAGTTCCCATTAATGAGTGACATCAGGTGTCCATCTGCACTAGGCCTAGAGTCCCTGCAACTCAGCAGACACAACGTTTAAAGAGAAAGAACATGGAGGTCCTTAAATAATCAAATTTTTCTTTGGGGGGAAAAAAAAGTGATCAGCTGATCAGCACTCTCAGGCCTGAGTCAGAAACAGGAGGGAGTCTGGATTCAAGTTTCAGAAAAAGAGAAGGGGATTAAAACCCCAAACAGATTTCAAAGCCTTCAGGACCGAATGTCACCATGCCCTTTGGGCACTCGTCAAACCCTCCTAGGGCAGAGGCTGCAGGTCAAAGATCTGGAAGACGGAGGCACCATTCAGAGAAAGCAGAAATGAGGTGGTCAAAACCATCACGTCCAGTTAGCCCGACTCTCACACAGTTCCCAGACCTGGCTCCGGCCTCCTGGGCCTGGGGCACAGTGCCCCCAGTCCTGCATGGCTACCTCTCCTCGGGCAGAGCTCAGCTCAGCGAGCGCCCCCACAGAGAGGCCGTCCCTGGCCACCCACTGTAGCAGCCCCTCAAACACCCTCGACCCCATCACCCTCTTCCGTTTTGTCCACTGTCTTCTAGAAATGATCTCATTCATTCACTGATTGATTATTATCTGCCCAGCTCCCACCCCTGCTCCCCACCCACCCACAGCCCTTTCCCTTGCTGCTCTCACTGGGCTTCGAACAGAGCCTGGCTCATGGGGGTTCTCGAGAATGCACAGTGAACCCTCACTGGGATATAAAACTCCATGCCTGTCCTCACAAAGCCCAGCCTGGTGGCTCCCCAAAAACAGCCTGCCGGCCAGTGTGTCTTTCACTAGCATAGAGCCTCTTTCTTCCCCGGCCAGCAGCATCATCCTTTCACCATCAGTTTCAAGTTGGGAAAGATGGGAATGGAGAATTCCTAAGGTCAAGCACAGCACATCCCAGTCAAAAACAACTCCCTGGCTCCATGACAGAAGCCAGACACAAAAGGCCACGTATTATGGGATTCCGTGTACGTCATTCCAGACTGGGTACATCCACGGACCTAGAAAGTAGATTATCCAGAGGCAGGAGGAGGGGAAGGGGGAGTGACTGCTGAATGGGTGCAGGGCTTCCTTGCACAGTGCTGAAAATATTCTGGAATTAAACAGTGGCGATGGTTGCACACTTGATGAACATACTAAAAATTACTGAGTTGTGCATTCCAAAAGGATAAATCTCACCTCAATTAAAGGAAAGACTCACTGAATAATGCAATGGAGTGGTCAGAACAGCAGATTCTAGAATCAAGCTGTCCAGCCTCAGTTGTGGACTTGTGTGAATTCCAGCAAATGACTGGGACTCTCTGTACCCTGGTTCCCCTACCTGTGAACAGGAGTAATAACTATGCCAATGTCAAAATGGTATAGTGAAGATTAAATTCGACCATCACTTGCAGGGAAATTTGGTTGACTGCTTCCTAGATGTCCATCTTCTCCCTTCTTTGCAGACCCTTGTTTTCCACTCAGAGGTCTTCGAGGTTCTGAGGACACTGACCATACAGCCTGGCCTCAGGCTATCAGGTTAGAGTGACCCTCAGGACCTGTGCAAGGAACGCTGGAACAGAGGGTCTTTAACTCCTGCATGCATGAAGATAACAGCACTTGCCCTCCAGAGCTGTGGCAGCTACGTGGGAACCCAGAGGCAAAGAAGCCTCAGGATAAGACCACCAGTAAGGAAAGTAGATTAGAGAGACAGAAGCTGGGTCCTTGGAGACACTGAGCTACTGGATCAAGCCTCACCAGAAGTCACTCAGCCTTTCAATTATATGAGCTAATGAAGTCCCTTTAATGTTTAGAACAATTTAAGTCAGGATTCCTACTACTTACTATCAAAAGCATCACAACTGACTCAGCTACCTAAAAATCCTTCTCTCTGAGCCTGGCACAGAGTTCCCTAGAAGTGTAAGCTATTTTGAGTTTTTTCCAAATTCCTCCTATGCTATTCTCCAAGGTCAATATTCACCCCGATGTCTAGAGATGAACACTACTGGCTTACAACCAGATACTGGCTTAAAACCTTAAAATTCAATTCCACATCCCTCTGATGGCAAGCCACGGACAACTTTACCAAAGACCCTAAAATCAATGCAAACAAGTATTCATGAGGTGCTTTACTGTGTGCTCGCACAAGACCAAGTAGACCAAAGAAAAGTGTAAGAGGAGAATGAATAAGGTTTATAAAACGGACAGAGGAGTTTACAATCTGGTCTGGAAGGCAAGCTCCGGGACCACAAAACAGTAAACATATATCTATCTGCCTCCTCTGGTGATTTAAGCAATTCAACGTGAACACTAAAGGAGTTTGAGGAAGAAAGAGATGAAAGTCCTAGGAACCTCTGGTGTCTCCTTGCTCCCTCTGCTCCCACACAGGGGCCTATGAGGAGCCAAACACACTCCCTCTGAGAACCTATAGAGGAAACAGCACACCAGAGCCCAGCACCAGGCCTGGCCTCACTCCCACAAACCCCAAAGATCATGTACACCTGCCATGTACGTGGCCAGAGACGCAGACACGTGCCCGGTCATGCACACCAAGCTGCCTGAACTATTCAAGGATTCAGCCAATTTCTCGTCCCCCAGTTTCTCTTCTTCCCTTCCAACTAGGAAGGGGAGGCTTGAAACACTTATTCTGCAGAACCCAGGAGCAGGTGGGGAGCCTCAAAGCCAGAGAAGGTGAAATGTAATGATGCAAAAAGAGATCAAGATACATGAATATTCATCCTCCTTTCCCTTATGACAGAAACCCGATTTGTGAGAGTTCACTGAGCTCCATTTCCTCTGACTCCCTCAGAG
Source organism: Lontra canadensis (assembly GCF_010015895.1). NCBI lineage: Eukaryota > Metazoa > Chordata > Mammalia > Carnivora > Mustelidae > Lontra > Lontra canadensis. The sequence continues at coordinate 38,749,035 of NW_022630997.1, read as the reverse complement.
CATTCAGAGTCTGCATCTCATAACTCTGCCTGAACACAGTAGGCAACGTGGGGTGCTGGCCTCCAAGAGCGGCTGGTTCCACAGGTGCATCCAGAGGTAAAAATCCACCAACCTGTGCTCTGAAGATCTGTGCGTGCCTTCTAGATACATAGGCCTCAGTTTAGAAATTGAAAGTCAAAAGACTGGCAGATTCCTTCTCATCCTTCCAGACATGTTTCAAAGGTGATATTCTCAGGGGAGCCTTCCTCCCTTCACTGTCGAGAGTAAGTCCTCAGCTCGTCACCTCCCCCTACACACATCCCTGACACAGCTCCTGGCCCCAAAACAAGACAATGAAGCTAAAGAGTCCCCTTGAGACCTTCCCAGGAAGACAAAGCTGAGGCTGATTTATTTCTAGATCCCCTGCCTGTGCAGATGTACACAGTAGGTGCCTAATAACTGTTTGTTGCAGGAATAAACGACCATCTGGAGCTTTTGCCCAGACAATAGGACCGTTAAGTTCTCAAGGTCTGTGCCTTCCACCTCCCAGGATGCCTATGTCACCCTGGGCTAAATAACTTTACCTCTCTGAGCCTCTCCTCCTGAAGATCAACCTTTCAGAGTTGCTGTGAGAATTTTACCAACCAAAATGCAAAATGGCCAGCTCAGAATGGAACATGTTGTAAGCTCTCAGTAAATGGCAGCTCCCCTGCCCCCAACCTCCCCCTATCACAGCACAGGGTTTAAAGCTTCCAGAAACCTGATAAACTCTGGTTGTCTGGAATTGACCAGTCCCACCCTTGGGTGCTCTGTGCCTCTTTCCAATACACTCTGTGTCTGGGTAAAGAACTCGAAGCTACCTGGTTCCAAAACAATGCTTTTGTCTGAAGTCAGACCCGATGGGAGTAACAAGTAAAGCAAGAAGCCATGAAGACATCTAGGTCAACTGAATTTGGCCGCCAAGCAGCCATCCTTAGAGGAGGCCGCGCAGGCTACAAGCTGGCTCGCGCAACAACGCCGGCGTGCACCCAGGGGTTAATGAGCAGAAAACAGATGCCAAGATTCACCTCTGTGCTGTTCCTCCCCATGTGCGGCAAAAACTATCATCGTTGTGTTCCCTGACAGGTTGTTTGCATTTGAGCTAAAATTGCCTCCTCCGCCCAATTTGCTGCAATTCGGCTCTGCACGGTAAGACGAGGGACTTGGCTCCTCTCACGATGGCTGGTGGCCGGCCCGACAGAGGTCCCTTCACACGGGAAATGAAAGAAAGCGATGGGCGGGGGGAGAAGAAAAGCACAGATCTGTCATTTTATCAAACACAGGCAAAGACCGTCTGCAGGTGGGAAGCTGCTGTCCAACCCTTATACAAACAGAGCACACAAAATACCCTTTCTTCTGGGGACGCCGGCCAAGCCACTGGCAAACAGAGTGGGAAGAAGCTACCTTTGCAGGCATCCACACCCTGGCCGTGCCCGGGCTGGACGGGCGTCCCGTCTCCTCAGAGTCCGGTGAGGGAGGCCCGAAAGGCTTCCAGAAGTAAATACCCTCAGTGCTCAAGAAGCCACAGACAAGAAAGAGACTCAGTGCCCAAAATATAATTTTTTAAAAGATTTTATTTATTTGACAGAGAGAGAGAGAGATCACAAGTAGGCAGAGCATCAGGCAGAGAGAGAGGGGGAAGCAGGCTCCCCGCTAAGCAGAGAGCCTGATGCAGGGCTCAATCTCAGGACCCCGAGATCATGACCTGAGCCAAAGGCAGAGGCTTTACCCACTGAGCCACCCAGGCGCCCCCCAGAATGTAATTTTAACCAGTGTGGAATACTAGTCCATTCATCAGCAAGAATGTGTTCATGCCCATTTGTTCATTCATTCACGAATGTCTACCAAATAGCCACCCTGCGTCACATGTCATGCTTGGATCTGGGGACACAGAGGAAATACCCCGGAGCCCATAGGGTACCCACTCCTGAAGGATCCATTGTTAGGAGTTTAAATCTCGCCAGAGAGCTGGGCAAGAGAAGCCACGCAGAACCCTCCAGGGCAACTCCCTCCACCTAACGTAAGGCAAGGGCTCAATGGCAGGCTTGAATGGATCTACTCCTGCCAAACAGCATCGTTCCCATTAAATAGCATCGCTCCATTAAAACAGTGGCCACTGGGGGCACCTGGGTGGCATAGTGGCCTCTGCCTTCGCTCAGGTCATGATCCCAGGGGGTCCCGGGATCGAGCCCCACATCAGGCTCTCTGCTCAGCAGGGAGCCTACTTCCCCCTCTCTCTCTCTGCCTGCCTCTCTGCCTACTTGTGATCTCTGTCTGTCAAATAAATAAATAAAATCTTAAAAAAAAAAAAAAAAAAAAAAAAAACTGGTGGCCACTGTGTACTGAGCATCTCTCATGTGCTAGGTAGAACTTTCTCTGTGGTCTGCATCTTACAAGCAAAGGAAGCAGAGGCTTGGGGAGGGCAGACCACTTGCCCAAAACCACATAGCCCATCAGTGGGAAAGGTGAGAGCTAAGCCCAGATCCTTGTGCCCTAAATCCTACACCCCTCCATGTCACCCAGCAAGCAGGAAAGAGCACCCATGTCTGTCCCTCGCTTGGTCCCAACTCAACTGGGGGATCCCCAAGGAAGCACCGCCATGACTAATGTCCCTGGGATCCTCTTCCTAGCCTGGACTGGTATGGAACAACTTACTGATGGTGACAATATTTGCTTAACTGAGTGATTGTGGCAGAATAAACTTGAGCTGGGGGGAGGGGGCATGTGGAAGTTGGGAAAGAAAGATGATCCGGGAGTCTTCCTGGAGGAGTTCAGTGTACGAAAAGATGTTTTCGGTGCCTCCGAACACATAATCCCCACGAGAGGAAAAAGTTTTGAGGACAAATACCACATGTTATGTAAACCTTAAAACAGATACCTGGCCTGCTTCGGGGTATCAGAGTAGCACATACTCCTAAATGGGGGCACCTGTCAAATAAGAAATAGACCTACCCAGGCAAAGCGGCGGAGGCTCAAGAAGGCCCTCTTCTTGGCCCTTCCAGCCCAAGAGATCCCCTGGTCTGTTTGCAGCTCCCTAGGCTCCTGTAGCCATTCACAGGACAGGAAGGCCACCCAGGACCAAACACAGATGGGTCCACCCGACTCACAGTCCTCTTCACAGACCTCGGCCTTCTGGAGAAGCCCTTACCAGACCCTCCCTCACTTTCCATCCCTTTCATCCCCTCGGCTCTAGTCTCCATCTCTCTGAGGATGTGGAAGGTGCGTGGTACAGAGCAGAACATTTAGGAGCAAAATCAAAATCCTTACAAAAACACAGGGGACCCGATGGACAAGGGAGCCTCGAGAATCACCTCCTCCAACCTTCAATTTCCAGGTGAGCAAACAGAGTTGTCCCCAAAAGTGACCCTTTTAAAGTGAGGTCTCTCGTCCTCCAAAATTCTTCTTTTCCCTCCCCTCCCTCTCCTCCCTTTCCCCTCCTTCCTACAGTGGGTGGGGTGGGGGTGATGTGGCGGTAGAGGGAAAGCAGTATTTCTGAATACTCACACAGAAGCCCTCTAGGGAGCACCTCAGAGGTGCCGAGTGCTCCCAATGATCACCTCATTTTCCCCGCACGAAAACTATGTGGCAGATATTTTTAGGATTCATATTTTACCGATGAAGAAAGTGAGCTTGGCACGGTTAAGCAAATTATCCAAAGCCAAGGAACGAGTGCAAAGTGGAGCTGGGATTTAAGCCTGCCTTTGTCCCCACTCCAAGGCTAAGCTATGAAGTTCACAAGCCTGAACTTAAGAGACCGAAGTTAACATTCAAAATGAGTACTCTGCCCCTCTGTGGTGGGGAGCGGGGGAAGGGGGGCGGATTACACATCCGCTCTCATGTTGCCAGAACTCAAAAGCACTTGGGGAACTTTTCTTTGGAAATCACCTACAGAGGTCATTTACATGTCACCCAGAATTTTTAGATTCAATACATCGTAATTACACATGTGGGGGGACCAGAAGGAGTTTACCCACACTGGCTTCCACTCTTACTCGTTATGCTTGCCCACAAACTACCTCAGTTTCCTAACATCACAGTGACTTTCAAATGCTGAGAGATGTCACCCCAGCGACATTCAAAGGAATGCACAAATGCTGTCAACAAGTCTGTTCCCAAAGACGGACCCTCATTTTGCAAGTAAGAATGAAACCATTTATTCTTTCGTGCTTGCATTTATTCAAAGAGCATCTTGTGATGCTGGACGCTGTGCTAGGTTGCTAAGGAAACAGAGATAAACATAAAAAGTTCTCAGTCTTGGAGTTCTCAACGTGGGGACAAGATTTCAGGCAACTTCTGCAGAGGACCTGGAGTGCGCCAAGCACTACGGCCGCAAACACGGACGAACAGTCCCAGACTTCAGGAATGATACATTCCAGCAGGGGGACAGGCATGCCAGCCATCCCTCTGGAAACTGGGTAAACTAGAGAGTTGTGGAAGACAGAGTGACCGCCTTAGCTACTGTCAAGGTCCACTTTAGGAAAAGGGTCAGTCCCCAAAGGGCACCAAAGCAAAATAACAATCATGACCTACAATTAGACAACATTTGTTAGGTATCAGCTGCTACTCTAGGCAATTAACACATATTACACTCTCCCAACAAACTCATGAAGTGGTTGCTCTTATTAGTCCTACTTTCCAGGTGAGTAAACTGAGGCCCAGAGACGTTAAGCAACTTGCCGAAGGTCTAAACGTCACCAAGTGGCAGAACTATGATTTGAGGCTAAGCCGTCTGACTCCAGAGGCCCTGCTCTCGACGACAGCACTGAACTTAGAGGGACAAGAGATGCTCATTGGGGCACATAGGTTCTGGTCTGCTGGGTTTTAGGAAAGCAACCACGTTCTACTCACGTTATTGCTCATGTTTGGTCCCCCATTGTCTCAGCGATGAACTCTTGAACTCACTCCACTTAAACATGAAATCTGAAGGGCATGGGATGGGGTAAAGTGAGGTGACATTCCCAAGGGAGAAGCACTTCACTACGGGGAGGAAGATGAGGGACCCGGAAACCAGCCTCTGCCTCCAACTCTGCCATGCTCTTGAGGGTCCAGGCGAAGAGCCAACCAAAATAATATTCAACGTGGAAGACAGCTGAGCGGCAGTCACAAGGCAGGGCACAGCAACCGCTGTCAATGCCCCCCCTTACCATGGTGGAGAACGAGGGGCAACCCCATCTGGTAACAGCCAAGATGCCCTTGATCTCTCTGTTCTCTTTGGAATGTGGAGAGGTGGGCAATTTACCCCCATGCTCCCTTTGCTCTAGCGTTTAACAAGGAGAGTTGCTTACATGTTGAAAGCAGTAACAAGCAGGCTTTCTGGAGCCAGAAAACTCTGGGATGGAATGGAGACCTGCCACTTATGAATGGAGACCCCTTGGCCAAGTGCCATAACCACTCCAAGGCTCAGTGTTTGCTCATCTATAAAATGGGGATAAGGGTCATAATATCTCAACATAGGCTTACTGAGAGGATTAAGTGACATAAAGCACATGGAGTGCTTGACACCATTTGTGACATCTAGCAGGGCCCAGTAAACATCCAGTAGTATTAGCAGGACGTAGTAACAGTGGCAGAGGCAGCTATGGATGGCAGAAGCCCTTACCCCAGTTTTCCCCCAGCGTGGCCACTCTGGAGTCCCTTCTACAGTCTGGATTCTTCAAATCCATTTCCTACTCCTTCTGGGTGTCCTGCTCCATTTCCCAGGACCCCTTGCTGTTAAGATACCATGTCACTAAGTTCTAGTCAATGGACTGGCTGGGCAGAAGTGATGTGAATGGCTTCCAGGACTGCTCCCACAAAGCCACCCCTCACGGTCCTTATTTCTCACTCCCCTTCTGTCAGATGGATGCCAAGGATTCAGCAGAGACCATCGTGGCCCCCTAGAAGATGGCAGGTCCATCCACAAGTAGGAGGAGGCAAGGTTCCTAAATCACTGTGTGAAAAAAGTCCCATCCCCACCTCATCCCACCCCACACATACCACTAATGTCACTTTATATGAGCAACACATAAACTTCTACTGTGTTAAGTCACTGACATGTTGGGGTTGCTTGTTACAATAGCTAGCCTTGCCTGACTCATACATGTAATTAATCATGCCTTCAGATGGACTCACAGGTCCCTGTTGACTCACTGCTTCTGTGACCACTGCGTGCACCAGAGAGTCTACATACCATAATACAGTTGCAGAGAGAAGTCAGCAGCTGTGACTGGTTAGGCATGGTAAGCATGACGAAGAACAAGCAGCAGCAACTCAAGAGAAGCAGTGGAGGGACCACTGGTCTAGAAGAAACAAGACAGCCCAAAATGAAGATCACCTGTGCTCACGATCAACTACAAGTTCTTCATGACAATAGTGTAGTGTCCTGGAAAGAGCATGGTCTTTGAGGCCATGTAGACTAGAACCCAGGTCTATCCATGACTTCCTTAGGAAAGTAAAACTCTCTGAGCCTCAGTTTCCACATCTGCAAAACGTGGGTGACAGCCCCTGCCTCCATGTTCCAAGACACCATGTTGGTATCTTGAAACTAGCCATGGTGCGGATATTCAAACCATAGGAATTGGCAAATGCTACAAATAGGCACTTTCTTCCTAGAGATTAAACACTCACCAGCCCATCAATGGATAAACAGGAGCCAGCTAAGTAGAATGGGAGAGGAAACACAAGGAAAGAGAATTCCAGGCAGATAGAAGATCATCTGTGACAAGAAGAAAGTCCCATGTGGCTGGCTCCAGAGCATTGGGGAAGAGAGACTAAGAGGAACCCAGAGAAAGGGCCAGGAGCCAGATCTGGTAGAAGGACCATCCTACATGATAGCTATCTGTTCTAGTCATCTATTGCTGCATAACAAATCATCTCAAAATGTAGTGGTTTAAAACAATCATTTTATTTTGTTTACCAATTTTAAGTCGGGAATTCAGGAAGGGATGAGCTAGCTGGAACATCTTTGATTGTGTCAGTTGGGGTTGGAGGATCTGTTTCCAAGATGGATTCTTCCCACCATGTCTGGTGCCTTGATACTCCTTGGAGAGTATCTCTCCCTACCCCTCATCGTCATATGGCACCTCAGACTCCAAGCCTGTCCCTGTAGCTTGGACTTCACAGGATGGTGATCTCAGGACAATCAGACATCTTATACATGATGGCTGGCTTCCAGAGGGAACCTGGAAGGGTTTTTCTGACCTAGTCTCAGAAGTCCTCAAGACATCCCCACCTCATTCCACTGGTGACAAGCAAGTCACAGGCTAGATTCAAAGCAGGGGAATACCCAAGAGCATGAATACCAGGAGGCTTGGTTTGTCAAGGGCCTTCTTTGAGGACTAGCCACCCCACCATCACTGATTGGCAGACCCGCACCACCTGCTCTCCAGGAGCCCCCGAAAGCTACACAGGTCAGAAAAGGAGAACTACCAGCCCTGTCCACAAGGGGCAGCAGAGGCATTATGCTCCACCAGGATGGGCAGAACACACAGTGGGGAGGGTCAGAGGACAGAGGAAGGCCTGGCTCAGACCATGCAGTGCAGAAGGCTTCCCAGGAAAGGTGACACTCCCAGCAAGTGAGCCAAGCCTCAAAGAATGGGGGAGGTAAAAAGTTAAAAGGGAAGGTGTGAGCCATCCCTGAGGTCACACCGGGCCTTCTACCACACCTGGACTACCCATGGGCCAGGCCAGGCCATCTGCACACTTCCCAGTACATGCATGACACTCAGCCCTGGGCACTCTGCAGCAACGGTCAGGCAGCAACACAGCCAAAGCAGCTCCTGACTCTGCCAGCTCATCACCAGGCCCATGAGCCCCGTCCAGTGCACCAGAGCTCAGGGAGGGGCCATGGGGTGTAGACCTGTTTACTCTGGCCCGACCTCCTCACCCAGAACCAGCAGGCACCACGACCAGCAGAAAGGCCAGTTATGCAAGCACCCTGCAGCAGCCTGCCAGCCCGAGAGATCTGGCCTGGCCGACGGGCCCGGTAGTGATACCGCTGTGGCCTACCGGGCAGGCCTGGGCTCCCACTGCCATTTTCCATATAGGCACAGGGTGCTCTGCTGACAAACACCTGGGGACAGCAGAGGCCGTGGGAGGGAGCTAAAAATAGCACAGCTGGCAATGGAAAGGCCTTTTCCAAATCCTCTGGATCCTGTTATTCCTCGTGCACAGGCCCTAGGGACACACACAGGCCGGCCCCCAGCATTCACTCTTCTCCAGGGTGAGAACAAGTGTGGGCGCCAAGGAGCCCTTTTCCATCATGTCAGGACAGCACCATCGTCAGAAGTCATGGAGACAGCCTGTCCCAGAGCTGGGCCAGGGCTTGATCCACTTTCACACCCCTACATCCCCAGTGGTCTCCATCTGGCCACCCCCTCTCCGACCAATTCTCAGAGTTCTCCACCTCTTCCGGACCTCAAGTTCTTGATGTTTCTCTTACTTGTTTGGCCATTGAGAATTAAGGGCCTTGCACTTTTTAAAAATTTCTTACGTAAGTGTATACAACCCAGCTAGACACTTAGAAAAGCCACCAGGGTAGACGTGTGAGATGTACACTGCACAATTCCAGGGGCATCGGTCATGACTATGACTGGTGAATGGTGCCCCCAGGAAGCAGGTAGTGTGGGTATTGGCATTGCCCCGGAGGAAACAATGCCTTATACAAGTCTGTTTCCCTGGGAGAAGGACAGCCATGCTAATAAAGACTCACAGACTGACCACTTCATCTCCTGCTTCCAGATATTCCATGCATGGGCTCTGGCAGACGCAAGGCCACAATACCCAATGGTCTAGAAAGAAATCCATATTGTGATACAATAATGTATTTCCAGGCTGTGGAGGTGGAGAGTGGCAAGGAATTGATCTTTCGAAGGCAAGGGAAGATTCATAACCACTGAATGAGTTAGCACTACCTTCTTCCGAGTGCACAGATTAAATTCTCTGCCCTACTGACATCTGAAATGTGCTTTATTTATAACAGACTGGGGAATTCAGATATAGTTATATGCTTTTCATAGAACTCCCATTCTTTTAATAACACAGTTTCAGAGTTTCAAATATGAGCAAATAGCATGTGGGAATAATAATGCATCACGCCACATCAGGACGCTTACATTCACAGTTTAATGACAAGGCTTTGCCTGTGGGGGTCAAACTTTTCCACTCTTCATGCTCTCCTGCAGGGGCATGCACAAATACACACATACCATACACACCTCAAGATTTTAAAAATACACTTGAATTTGGCACCCTACTCCTAATATCTCCTGTGCATGTGTTAATATCAAAAACAGTGGTTGTGGGGTGCCTGGGTGGCTCAGTAGGTTAAGTGGCTGCCTTCAGCTCCTGTCATGATCCCAGGGTTCTGGGATTGGGCCCCACGTCAGGCTCCTTGCTCAGCGGGGAGCCTGCTTCACCCCTGCTTGCCATTCCCCTTGCTTGTGCTTGCTCTCTGCCTCTCTCTCTCACTCACTCTGTCAAATAAATAAATAAAATCTTTGGAAAAAAAAATAGTGGTTGTATTCAAAACTTCAAGGAAGACTGATACTTAGAAAAATGCCCCATATTTATTCTGCACCTCCAAATACCTCCCAAAAGAGAGATATGGTACATGTGCCATAGTTCCTAAAGTCTATGTATTATCTGATATGAATCTCAGAGAAGCCCTAGAGTTGTGCAGCAAGCAACCTATACAACTGCACACAGCATACCTGCCAGTCAGGTAGAGAAAAGGTGATGATCCCATGTTCTAGCAAGAAAGAACAAGACTTAGAGAGATTAAAAGGACTAGATAACCTGTAAGGTTCATTTCTATCCTCACAGTATAGAATTCTCTGAATTTGTCTAAGGGATCTTAGACCTCATTTAGGGACGAGGGAGCAATCTCCACACACCAGCTCTTCTTTTCAGTCCTATCTACACCCTCATGTTTTCTCTCACTCTGTGGCATGGATGAGCTTGAAGGTGTACAGGGCAAGGGGGAGACACGCAGGCTCCAGTGCCTGCCTGCCTGCCTGGACTCAAACCTGACTCCACCCCTCACCCCTGTGACCCTGGGCAAATTACTCAATCTCTCCATGCCTCAGTTTCCTAATCTGTAAAGTGATGGTAGCGCCATCACGTATTTTGTTGGATTTTGTGAAGATTAAATAAGATAATACATGCAAAGAGCCTAGAAATCACCAGACACATAGTAAGCACCCAAAGTCTGTTATCCAAAAATTCATCTAGATATATAGATATAGTCTATGTGCCTCAGTGTTCTGATCTATAAAATGGGGATTATAAACATGGTTACTCCATAGGACTGTTTGGAAGGTTAGCTAAAATAAACATAAGGAGCTTAAAACAGTGATGCATAGGGGCGCCTGGGTGGCTCAGTGGGTTAAAGCCTCTGCCTTCAGCTCCGGTCGTGATCTCGGAGTCCTGGGATCCAGCCCCATATCTGGCTCTCTGCCCAGCGGGGAGCCTGCTTCCCCCTCGCTCTCTGCCTGCCTCTCTGCCTACTTGTGATCTCTCTCTCTCTGTCAAATAAATAAATAAAATCTTTAAAAAACAAACAAACAAACAAACAAAAAAACAGTGATGCATAGTAAGTACTCGAAAAAAGAGTTTGTTATTAATTTTCTTCCCTAAAAAGTCAGTTACTTCAGTTCACATAGACTTACCAGAACAAAAGCACCAATAAGGGTAGGGAACCATGCCATGTCTGCGGAGGAGGAGCACATGGCCAAGAAAGGCTGTCTGAGAGCCGACTGCTGTTTGCTACAACAGGTGAAAGACAGGATGTATTAGAGATTAGAGGTCTTTGTTTTAAATTGGTTCTTCCTGAAGTCAGGAAGTACAGTACAGAGTGTAGGTGAAGAGGTGCCTAGAGGTGGGGAGGCGAGTGGGGAGGCAAGCAGGGAACTGCTCGCTTGCTGGTTTCTCTTTTCACCATTAGAATCCTTTGAAAGCCCTGCCTTGCATTTAAATAGCACCATCCCCTAGAGATGGCTGTTTCAGCTTCATTACAGTCTGTGTTCATAGAGTACAAATAGAAACCTTTGTGATTTTATTAGTTTCCATGCAACTCAGGAGAGATTTGCATGATAACATTTCAGCTCCTGACTTAAAGAAGGGACCAATTAAAAATATAGCGCTGGCACTGCCTGTCACCAGAAAATGAAAAGGTACCCAGAGTCGTAGAAATCTCTGTCATATCTGGTTCATGGCTATAAATCAACCATTCAGTACAGCAGATACAATAACTACCCTCTCAACTTTCAGTTTCGTTTTGTAAGAAATTCTCACAGGATATCCGCACCCCCTGATATGAGCGTAACGACACGACAGAAAAATCTAAAGAAGTTCTTTCATCTGGGCATCGTCAAGCCCTACACACATCGCCAGTTCACTCGGTAATACCCAAAAGCTACCTGGAACCTTGCAGATCTGTGAAGCGCTGGTGTCATGTGTCTGTGACAAGTTAAACTACAATCCGTGGCCCCCGGTAGCATGATCTTACTGATGTTTTATGTAACCCAAGACTACTCGCTCCATTGTCATGTACTAGCCGCTCACAGTTTGGGGGCGGGGCGATTTCATTTCCGAAGTTATTGAGCGTGTGGGGAACCTCCCTTCAGATACTAGCTCCTTTACCACAGAAGCTCTGATCATCCCATCCTGGCTTCTGGAGGCTGGAATGCTCCATGGAACAGAGCCAAGAGGAGCATTCTCATTCCAGGGTTGCCTTCGGGGGCAAGTCAAGGAAAAGCATCAAAGTAGGTTGATTTGCCCGACCTTCTCTTTAATGAGAGGTTTCTTTTTATGCCCAGCCTCCACAAAGCCAGCCTATCACAGTGCACCACTTACAGTCTGTAATCTAAGCCGTCTTCAGCCTTGCCTCCACACCAAAAAGTATAACTAAAACCCCAACAGTGATGTGGCTCTTTCCTTAGAAGTAATAGCAGAGTCCTAAAATCCTACTTCTGAGATTTTTTTTTTTTTAATGACAAGTTTGAAGGTATTTCCAAAAAGGTCTATATCCTTAGATCGTAATTCTTAAATATGCCACCTCATCAAAGCCAGTACTGATGTCTCGGGGACACATCAGTCCGATTTCACTCTCATGATTTATAATAGAACCAGAGCTGCCCGTCTGCCTTGAATGATTTGCTCTTGGGTTCTTCATCAGGTACAAATGATAATTTTATTTTTTATTTTTTTAAAGATTTTATTTATTTATTTGACAGAGAGAGAGAGATCACAAGTAGGTAGAAAGGCAGGCAGGGGAAGGGGTAAGCAGGCTCCATGCTGAGCAGAGAGCCCGACGCGGGGCTCGATCCCAGGACCCTGAGATCATGACCTGAGCCGAAGGCAGAGGCTTAACCCACTGAGCCATCCAGCCGTGCCACAAATGATAATTTTAGAATCTGATGGAAGAAGTGGTTATATATTGAAATCACTGAATCAGAGAACATGCTACATATAAGAAAACTGAGGCCCAGCGACAATGACTTGCCTAAGACACCAGAGCCACTCATGGGTCAAAAATCAAAACTCCCGCAGCTTTTAACTTCACTCTAAGAGTAGACACCATTGGGGCACCCGGGTGGCTCAGTGGGTTAAACCTCTGCCCTCGGCTCAGGTGATGATCTCAGGGTCCTGGGATCAAGCCCCACATCTGGTTCTCTGCTCAGCAGGGAGCCTGCTTCCCCTTCTCTCTCTGCCTGCCTCTCTGCCTACTTGTGATCTCTCTCCCCTCTGTCAAATAATAAATAAAATTTAAAAAAAAAAAAAAAAAAAGAATAGACACCATTAAACCAGGCTCCAGGGGCAGAAGGAGGGTTGTTCCATCTGTTCTCAGTGTGGACACCATCTAAATCAAAAGAGGTCAGGCTGGGTGCTTCTCATAGGGCTGCCATTTACCAACCCCTAGAGGAAAATTACTAGCTGCCCCAAGGACAAACATGAGCACCACAGTGAAGAATGTGTCTGGGAAGAAAATGTGCCCAAAGATAATGGGAGGTCATCTCCAGGAGGTAGAGTTTGAAGGAATTTTTTTTCCTTTTTTTTTTTTTTTTTTTAATTCTGGTAAAACAGGCATAGCATAGAACTTAACCAACCTAAATGTATATCTATGTGTACATTTCAGGAGTATTAAGTATATTCACATTGTTGGGCAGAATGTTTCCATCTTGCCAAACTGAAACTTTGTACCCATTACACAACTCCCCGTTCCCCGCCACCATAGTCCCTTGGAACCACCATTCTACTTCCATCTTTATGAATTTGACTATTCTAGGTACTTCATATAAATAGAACCATACGGTATTTGTCCTTTAGTGCCTGGCCCATTTCACTTAGCATAACATTGTCAAGGGTCATCCACATTGTATCATGTTTTAGAAATTCCTTTCTTTATACAGCTGAATAATATGCCGCTGTATGTATATAGTACATTTTGTTTTTTCATTCATCTGTCAGTGAACATTTGGGTGGCTTCCACCTTTTGGCTTTTATGAATAATGCTACTATGAACATGGGTGTGCAAATATCTTCTTTTGGATTTGTACCCAGAAGTGGAATTGCTGAATCATATGGTAATCCAATTTTTAATTTTTTTTTTTTTGAGGAACCACCATACTTTTTTCCACAGTGACTGTATCATTTTATAGTCCCATCAACAGTGCACAAGGATTCCAAATCCTCACAGCTTAGCCAACACTTGTTATTTTCTTGTTTTTTTTTTTTTAATAGTAGCCATCCCAGTGGGTATAAGGTGTCTTTTTTTCTTTCCTGATGCCTTGCTGTACATTGCTACAATGAATATATAGTCCACTTACAATTAAGGATAAAAGTGTAAAACGCTGCAGTTAAACAAGAAATCTTAAAGATGGATGGAAGACCTGAATGTAAGACTCGAAACCACAAAACTGCTAGAAGAAAACACAGGCAGTAGCTCATTGACATCAGTCTTGGCCATGATGTACTCGATTTGACACTAAAAACAAAGGCAACAAAGTGGAGATGCAACGTGGGGGGTTAAGGGGGTAGAAGAAGAATAAATGAAACAAGATGGGATCGGGAGGGAGACAAACCATAAGTGACTCTTAATCTCACAAAACAAACTGAGGGTTGCTGGGGGGAGGGGGGTTGGGGGAGGGGGGGTTATGGACATTGGGGAGTGTATGTGCTATGGTGAGTGCTGTGAAGTGTGTAAACCTGGCGATTCACAGACCTGTACCCCTGGGGATAAAAATATATTATATGTTTATAAAAAAATAAAAAATAAAAAAAAAGGCAACAAAAGCGAAAATAGACAAGTGGAACTACATCAAACTAAACAAACCTTTGTGCAACAAAGGAAACCATCAACAAAATGAAAACGCAACCTGCTGACTGGGAGAAAATACTTGCAAATCATATATCTGATAAGGGGTTAATAGCCAAAATATGTAAAGAACATACATAATTCAATAACAAAAGAGAAACAAAAGCAAACAACCTGATATTTAAAAATGGGCAGAAGATCTGAATGGATACTTCTCCAAAGAGGACATCCAGAAGGCCAACAGATGCTCAACATCACTCATCATCAGGGAGATGCGAACCAAAACTACAATGAGAGGCGCCTGGGGGGCTCAGTGGATTTAAGCATCTGCCTTCTGCTCAGGTCATGATCTCAGCATCCTGGGATGGAACCCCATACAGTGCTCCCCACTCAGCAGGGAGTCTGCTTCTCCCTCTCCCTCTGCCTGCCACTACCCCTGCTTGTGCTCTCTCTGCCTCTCTGTCAATTAGATAAATAAAATCTTTTTTAAAAAAACTACAATGAGCTATCACCTCACACCAGTTAGAATGGCTATTATCAGAAAGAGATAACGTGGCATGAATGTGGAGAAAAGGGAGCCCATGTACACTGTTGGTGAGAATGTAAACTGGTGCAGCCACTCTGGAAAACACTATGGAGATTCCTCAAAAAAATTAAAAATAGAATTACCATATGATACAGCAATTCCATTTAGGGGCATTTATCCAAAGAAACCAAAAACACTAATCAAAAAGATATATGCACCCCCATGTTCATTACAGCATTATTTACAATATGCAAGATACAGAAACAACCTAAGTGTCCATTGACAGAGGAATGGATAAAGAAAATGTGATAGATGACAGAAAGATAGACAGACAGACAATGGAGTATTATTCAGCCATAAAAAAGAAATCTTGCCATTTACATGGATGGTACTGAGGGCATTATGCTAAGTAAAGTAAAAAAAATAAGTCAGACAGAAAAAGAGAAATACCATACGATCTCACTTATATGTGAAATCTCCAAAAAAAAAAAAAAAAAGGTCAAAGATAACAGAACAGACTGGTAGTTGCCAAAGCTGGGAATGCAGGGTATAAGAAATAGGTAAAGAAAGATACAAACTTGCCGTTATAAAATCAGTAAGTCATGGGGATCTAATGCAGAGCAAAGCAACTATTATTAATAATACTATGTTGCATATTCAAAAATTGTTACAAGAATAGATCTTAAAAGACCTCATAGCAAGAAAAAAATTCTGTAACCATATATGGTGACAGATACTAGACTTACTGTCGTGATCATTTCACAAGATATAAATATCAAATTATTACATTTGCACCTGAAACTAATATAGTACTGTATTCCAACTATACCTCAATTAAAAAAAAAAGAAATCTTATGAGGAAAATAGGGTTGAACACGAGCTTAAGGAAAGGATGCCATTTTTAAGACTGAAACAAACCACTGACTTCTCTTGTGGGCTAAAGACACCATTCCTACACCCTTTAGAATCTCACACTGATCAGCTGTGGCTGACACAATCCACAGGAAAAATGGTCATAATTCATGGGTAGACAAAACAATTCCTGGGAGCCTTTTCCTAAAGCACTTTATGAAAACTATGCCCAGATGCACAAAGAAGAAAAAAAACAATGTATATAAAGCTGTTGTCAGATAATGTTGGTCATGAAAATCCCCAGCACTTGGATAAACCCGGCCATCTTCCAAACCTTCCTACAAGCCCGAGAGCCCTTTCTCTGAGTTCGCCACTTGATGATCACTGGATACACACTTTTTCCCCTTCCAGAGCCATAAAGGGTCTATACTCCAAAGTCACATAAAGGGAAAACAAGTCAGGGCAGAAGGTTCTCCCCAAGAAGGGCAGGGTTCTGCTCCTGTATAACAGGTACCAAAAAAAGATCCCCACGGGGCCTGGGACCCCAGTCTCTGAGCCACGGGCCACCCAGGCCCCATACTATCACTTAACTAGACAATACTTCTCACTGGAAGTGCTACCATCTTCCAAAAGTGAAAATGATCCTTCTACTGGTCTTTACATAATGTCTCACTCCTTGGGGGTAAGGTCACTTACTCACTCATTGTCCTGACTTACTCATTAAGACAAAGGTGCATGAACTAAAAACAAAATCCATCCGATTACATATTTAACTGACCTCTAACTCCCAGAAGAGAAATTCTATGTTTCGTTGTGTGAACATCTCCCTCTACCCCTACTCTCCCTCGCCTTCTCCTCTTCAATGTTCTCTTTTCTTTTCTGGTTTCTTTCTGTTCCACAGAATAGGAGAAATGGCGACGGTGGTATATGGAAGCCCAGAGAAGAGGTAAGAAGAGTGTTTGGGAGAAACAACCCTCAATCTTAAGGAGAAGCTCTACTTAAATGGTGCAAAAAGAGCAGAAAGTCTCCTTCAGGAACAGCCAACACCTAAAAAGCAGAGTTCAACGGACGTGTCTCCGCAAAGGATCCACACTCTACATCTGGATTCCAGGCACGGCCCCAGAATCATATCTGCTCCCAGCCAAGCCCCACACTGAACCGTGAAGGGAACTAAACGTTGGAACACAGTGCATGTGTCACCGACAAAGAGGTAACCTGAAGGCCGGGACACAGCCAAAACCTCCACCCACAGCTTCCAACAAGACCAGACACATTCTGGAGGGCAAACAATCAGAACCAACAGTGAAATAGGCCACTTTCCAAACTTTGGGGAATAGGACAAGGAGAAACGTCACAACCCCCGGTGAAGGACACCAGGAAGTCATTAAGAGAAAAAGAAAGTAGCCTGAGAGGAGGAGACACCCCCCCAGCAATATTGCCGATTTTAACCACCACCCAGCCCTGGGCCTTCTTGGGCTGGATTTAGAACCTGAAATCTATCAACCACCAAGATTTGTTCTGTGTGTCATGGAAACAGACCAGAAAAAAAGAGGCATTAGTGCCAAGAGAAAGATCTTTTCATTCATTCCAAAGTGGGTTGTCTTCCATGAAAGAGCGGCCTCAGAAGATTATGAACAACTCCAACCCCTCTGATGATGGCGCACAGGGCTCCTAGCACTGGCACTGGGGAGGAAGTGGAACCCAGGCCCTAAATCTCCCTTCCACCTCTATGACTTCGTAATGCCATGTGCTTCTAAGCTAGCGAGATCAAGTCCCTGTTTGCTGTCCACTGATCTGCCAACTTCAGTCTCTGCTCCCAGACTTGGCAGGAGTCACTATGGAAGAAAACAAGGAAGGAGGGAAGGAACGAAAGAAGGAAGGGAGGGAGGGAGGGAGGGCAGCAGGAAGGAGAGAAGAGAGGAATACAGGCATTTCAGCTAATTACCTTTGAAATGTCCAGAGTAAACCAGATCTGGGGCCCTCGGAAAACCAGGTATGGAGGCCAATGAAACAGCAAGGAGAATACAAAGTGAATGAGATGTCTTAAATAATTTCGCATTTGGCCATGTAAAGAAGCATTAGTCATACAGGTAATGAGATCTTACAGGGAGATGAGGATGTTAAGTATATCCATTCTGGACCTAGAGTGTCAACTACATTTCCAAATTGGCAATTAGACAAAGACAATCACCAAAGAATGACGAAAACAAAGCAAATTCCATCTTTCATTATTCTGAAGCTGCCTTTCCCTCCCCTGCCTGACTCATCCAGCTCACAAACACCTGTCCATCAGGAACTAAAGCCTTGCTGGCCACTGGCTGAGAGAGAGACCTGGGTGGTACAAGTAACTGAAACCCAGGAATGAATCAAACATCATCGTGTCACCAAATCAAGCCCCTCCCTTTCACTCAGACTTTTTTGGTAGCTTCTAATGAATTACCCAGAAAAAGCAGCAAAATGTATTTGCACAACACTACACTCCCACCCAGCCCCCAGCTCAGCACTGTGGAAAGGGCCTTCCCAACACAGGTGTGTGCTTGTGTTTATAGGACTCAGTTCCTGACCTCAAGGGGTTTGCAGAGACCAGACATGTGCACGCCCCAGGAGAACACAACTGGTTTCTTCCTCTCACCCTGTCACAGAAAATCACAACTGGGTCTTCTTTTTTCCCTTGCACCACTCAGTTTGGGGCTCATAAAAGCAAAATCAACAACCACAATCATAACCATAAGATTAATCTGAGGACCTATTCTGGACATTGTGCTAAGCCCTTCTTCATGATGATGTTTTTGGCTGAGAGTTTACTCCAGCTTCTCCTCTTTGACAATGGAACGACATAAACAGAACATCAAAAAGAAAAAGTCCCTGACAGTGAGAGCTGCAAAGGACTGTGCTAAGGTGACAAAAGGAGCACCTTTCATGTCACCTGCTAGAATCCTTCAGAAGAACAGCTGGAGGGAGGAAGGCACTGGGCTTCCCCCAACCCGTCCTGGTCTCCCCACACTCGGGATCTGTCTTGAGTCCAATCCTTTTAAGCTGAACCCTCCATTTGGGAAGTACCACCCAGGTCCCTGTGGAAAATCAAGCTTGCAGTTCCGCTGCCCGCTGACTTTAAACACCCCAGAGGGAGTGGCCAGCAGCCAGCTTCCTGGAGCATCACCACAGTGCAGCCCTGGTGACACCACGAGCCTTTAATTTAGCAAGAAGGTGGTTTGGCTGAACTGGCCTCCCAGACTTCAGGAAGCCTCACCCCTTGCTGTGTAACCGACTGGTGCGAGGGAGAGCCCACACATTGCTGGGCGGGCCACACACAGACCACACTCTGTACCTCCTCAGAACGTGGCCCTGGCAGCCACCCCCCACCCCCAGACCAGCAGCACTTGTGGGTTCCTCAGGAGCAGGCACCGGAACAGTAGCTCTTGCAGGAAGGGCCCAGACACAGCACATAGCGGCTCAGAGGGGTCTGAGGCCAACCCTCTCCACCTGCATAGCAGGGACACACTCGCCAGCGCCCCCCCCACCCCTGTCTACAATACCTCCGAATCACAAGTTGCATTTTAATGGCTCCCCAGGGGATTCCTATGCATAGTAAGGTGGGAGAAGCCCCAGGACTAGACCAACAAATGTTCTCTCTGGCCCTTGGAAGCAGAGATCTGATATCCAACTGAACGAACATTCCTTGAGACTTCTACCCAGAATCCTAGGACATCCCTGCTCTGAGGCTGAGATTCCTTCCCTGTGCGCCCAGGGCCAGGAGTCCCCCCACTCAAGAAGCATTTCAAAAAAGGAGGCACTTTCGGTCTGCTCCTTGCAGGGTCCAGAAAGGCTGTGGAATTTCAAAGGTCCTGCAGGAGGCCTGACCTTGTCTGACCCCTCGACATGTGTCCACGAAGGCCATGATTCCGCGCAGGGCCCGGGAGCTGCAACGTCACTGCATAAGGGCAGTCCTTTCCACCAGAGCCACACAGGCAGCCCTCCAGGGGCTCCATGGCTCTGAAGGCCCAAGAAGGTGGGGTGGGCTGCTGTGATACGCAGGTTGCCATGGCTAGGACACCCCGGCTGCCCACTTCAAGCAAGAGGTCCTGGCACTGCAGTCCAGGGCCGGCCTATTTCAATGGCACACTTCTCTTGCCCTAGTGAGATAGAGAGAGAGACCCAAAGCAAGCACTTATTCCCCACTACCAGGCACCCAATGAATGCCCCCATCCAGGAAGGAGAACAGTAGCAAGGCAAACAGAGGTCCACTTGGTCTTGGCCTTGGAATTCTTTCTGCCCCACGCTAAATGATAGGGCAGCTCTTCCTTTCCTCTGATGCATGCTGGTCTACCTCCCCAGTGCACCTGGATACAGAGTCAGCCCAAGGCTTCAGGGCACCAGTGTCCTCCTAGGAAAGTCTATAGAATAGGGCTAGATAGAGTACCTACCCCACAGGGCTGTGCTCTGCAACAACCCCCAATTTGCAGCTGAGGAAACGGAGGCACAAAGCAGCAAAGTCCTTGCCCAAGGTCACAGGCTGACTCTTGGGTACGCCACAGCGGGCTTGATGGCTGGGCAAGTCAGCTCAGAGGGAGCACAGTTAAGCTCAGCTTAACCAATTTCTCTACCACAGGATTTCTCCAAGCCTGTGGTGATGTGACTCTTCAAGGGGCTGCTCAGGTGTGCCGTAACTCCCAACGTTTCTCACAAGGTAAAGGCAAGTACTTCCCCTGAACACACTTTGGGAAACACTGTTCTGAGGAAAGCTGGTGCAGGTACAGAGAACCCTGGCCAGGGAACCGTGACATCATCAGACATCATCAGGGAATGGTGATATCATCAGGGGAACAGGTCTGCGAGCTCTGGACTGGGATAACAGGGATGGATGTGGTCCCTTAATGGTGTGACATTGGCCAGCCCTGCCCATCTACCAAACAGCTCACATGGTCTAGGTCTACCAGTCCTGGAGACCCATGGGGTCAACATAGTCGACACCAGGCCACCGAGGTCCCCACCATGCAAACAGCCGCCGTCAAAATACAGGAGCCCTCACTGGCTGCCCCGCCCCACCCCCCAGCCTGCAACAGCTGAGAGCCATGAGCTCAAATCTCCGTCTGACCCGAAGTGGTTGTTGGACCCAAGGACAGCGGACTTCAGAATCTAGAGGTTCCTTCTGGGCCAAAAAAAAAGTTCTATGTGCTGTAGTCTGGGCCCCCCTGGCGCCAAAATCGTTCAAGGAATCAAGGAGAAAACAAACTGACCGCTCCGTGGAGCTAGTTACAGGGAGCCTGCTCAGTGCCAGGCATGGGCTGGGCACTCTATATCCACGGTTGCTACTCGCCATAAGCATCCCACCAAGGACGCACCATTATGCTCCTTCTACACGTGAAGAAATCAAGGCTCCAGATGGCTGCCAGCCAAAGACACCCTGCTCATAAGTGTGAGATCCAGGATCAGCACTTGGGTCTGACTGCCGAGTCCCTCACAGAGTGTGCATTTCCACAGAGAGAGCCAGGAATGGGAAGCAAATGCCCTCTGCTCAAGGGAAGGTCAGCGGGAACTCCCTTGTGACTGGGACAGGAGAGCTTCTCCAAGTCCACCCTAAGTGATCTGATCAGAGAGAATTAGCTGAAGGTCATCCAGTTGCCGGCAATCTCCAAGACGAGGTGAGGCAGCAGGGCCAATCTGGACTCAAGAATTCTGAGGCACCAGAGCTCCAGCCCTGATTGGATACGTTGGACCAGACCCTGGGGAGTTACCAAGCCATAATGGGATCTGATATTTATATTAGTCATGAACCTGACAGAGAAAACGTGTTGTTTTCTCAGACACGTCCATGGAGACGACACTTCAATAATTCATTACATGCACACCGGGCTTGATTAAGCCCAAACTTCTGCAGGGAGGACAGCTCAGACTGAGAGCGGGCGTAAGCCTAGGCCTGGCCACATTCAAGTTCCCCAGAGGAAGCCATAGCTCCCTCAGAAAGCTGGCCTCGGTTTCCCCAGACTAATCTGAAGAGAAGCAGACCATGTGCTGGAAGAGGAGAAGGCGGGAATAAAGACGCAGAGGCACTCCAAGGCTGAATTCCTAAAGAATTTGCCAGAAAAACTGAAAAACACATTCTGGGCTAGAAACTTTCCCCATAGTTTCTCAACTCCTTCCAAGCACTGACACTGAATCACAGAGCAGAAGGGGCATCAGAAGCTGCAGAATTTAATCTCCACATTTTAAACACAAGGAAAGAGCCCAGCGATGTTAAATGACTTCTTCAAGGTCACGGTCCTCTCCAGGCTGCCTAGGCTGCTCACTGTTCACTATAGTCTGCAAATGGATTGGACCTCAAAACGTCACAGCCTCGTGAGCACAGACCTCTGATGAAACCCAACAGAGGAAAACAATAATGTGAAAAAGGACGGCAAAGAACACAGTTCTGGATGATTGTGCCCAAGTTCCCAACAGGGGGATATGTGATTAGTGCTCTCATTCCCCGCCCCCAAAAAAGTGCACATACCATTCTTTTCAAAACAGTAAAGTCACTCCCCACTTGAGATTCAGAGGCCAAAGGTGTGAATCAGATGAGAAGCCCCATGAGACACGCCCATAGTCCTGGCTTCCTTGATCAAAAAAGATGGTGCTCTCCCAGAGGCCAAACACGTGTGATGTCAGGGCACCCTGTGGAAACTGACCTCCCATGGAATTTCAGATGCTAGACACCTGCCCTCCATGGGACCCCACCTCCTGGTCAAACCATCTCGACTGAATGAGGGTGAGGACGAGCACAGCTGAGGGCCGACAGACGTCTGTGCATAAGCAGTCTCGGTTTGCTTGGGAAGCTTAGCACTAAAATCATTATTCCAAGTTTAGGCCAGACGCATTCTTCTGTACCACACTTCAACAACTATCAAATACTTGAAAAGTGAAAAGAATGAAGAACAAAAAACCATGATGGCAGTAAAAATACAGCCCTCAGGGGTAGAAAGAAAAGCTCAGAAAAGGCCTAAGTTACTATTAATGAGCTGGCTACGCATGGTTCAAGTGACCAAATCAACGGGAAGTCGTTATGAGATTCTGGGCGTGTTTTAAAGTGCACGCTAATGGTATTAAAAGTGACCTGACCTCGTCCTCCACTCGCCTCATAAGCTCCCAACCAACTGCAAGCATCTCTCGTCCCAGGCTGATTTTTTGTAGAAACTTCCAGTTATGTCAACTCAGCCAGTCTCAAAGCTACAAAGTATAGCCTAGTAGACAGGGATCGCTTTTCCTAACGATCATTGCCAAAAACCTCTTTTCTTGAGAAGATTGACACAAGTTGTGCTTGGTCATCATTTATGAAAGAGACTCTGTGTGTGAACAGTCCAATCAGCATTTCCTCCCAGGGACTGCTGTGATATCCATGGACCCCTAGGGTAAAAGGACGTGGAAGCTGTGTTTAAAACCCCACAATCACAAAAACACCACAACTTATTTTGACTCATTGAAAAAGTTTTCGTTATGATCAAGAATGCCCAATTCCTTAAGGATGAGGAGGTTGTTAAAAACTGCTCCCAAACCACTCCGTGGTTTTGAACATTTTAGATGCCCACGACCAGGAGCTATCCCTCCCCTAAGGCCAGACATGGACTCTCAGTAAAGGAAAAAAACAACTCCAGGACTGAAGACCGTGAGAGGAGGAGATGAGTGAACACATCTATGAACAAGGAGTTAAGAGGAAGGCTAAGGCAAGAAGCATGGTCTCGGGGGTCTCATGGTTCTAAGTCTGCTTAGCCTGTTTGCGTCTCTGGAACATGGGCGGTTTCCCACCTGGACAAGTAAGGAGAAACCTCTGTGTGGAGGAGGTAACTCCAAAGCTGCCTGGGCAACATCTGGAAGCCTCCGGAGAAGTGGGAGGAGGAGGAAGAGAGAGATGGCTTTTATTTTTCTCCCTTATTTCCAACACACCAGTATTTTCCAAAACACAAATGTGCTGCCACAAAACACAGCTGAGCTCCAGCACCCAGCTCGGTGTATAATTAATGATCAGGAGAGAGAGCCTGGGTTCCTCCTTGTCCTTCACCCACAGCCCCCGGCTTCCCTACTTCCCACAGCAACTAAGGAGGCTGCTACAAGTTGCGGAGCCCTGTGGAAGTTTGAGGGGTCCTGGCATTAACTTTACTAGAAGAAGGTGTGCGACCCAGACCTGCCTCTACCTTGAAAAGGTCCCCTATTCCCTTTGATCTCCCCTCCCTCTGAAACGTGAAGTCCCCTAGGATGGGAATTACTCAAACACAATGCAGCTCGGTCCCCTTTTTTTTTTTTTTTCCAGTTCTTTCTTTTCCATTCTGCAGTTTTCAATGAAAAACTGCCCCAGCCCCTCACCTTCAGCCAGTGCGCGGAGGGTGGTGGGAGGGGAGGACATCTCTAGGGACACGGCGACAGACCAGGCAGTCAGCCTAGCAACCATACTTAAGGTGTAGTGAGCCTCGGTGGTGGTGGGCGTCTCTGCGCCAGGAATAGCTTAAGCCGACATCCAGCCACCTCAAAAGCGCCGGGGAGGAGGCTCCGCGCGAAACCGCGGCCTCGGAGGCTCTCGCGCGGACCTCCTTGCTCCAGCTCCCCGCCGCCGGCGGCATTTCCGGGGACCTAGGGAAGGTGGCGTGGGGGCGAGAATACAGAGGCTGAAGAACTTGGGGCGGGGGTATGTTCCACGAGAATATCTAAGGGATGGGGAGGAAGGTGACATCAGATGTGCGACCTCGCCACATTCCTAAAGTGGCAGCCTCCGTGGGTTGCCTCCAAAACTGGGATGCAGCTCCCCAACTTTCCCTCGCTGTCCCCGAGGTCCCCACACTTCCTCTGGCCAGGTTCCTCCCCCGGGATTCCCCAGTCCAAAAAATTTTCTCCCCTGCCCGAAAGGTTTCCCCTGATGTCCGACTCCACGAACTCGTCTCCCCAACAGGTTTCTGGAGTGCGGGCCGACGTGCTCCCCCCTCTCCCACCACCAGGAGCCCGGCCGCGGCGGGCGAGGCGGGCGGCACACGCACCCGGAGGCCCCCCCGCGGCCTCGGGCCCCGCGTGCTCCGCTCTCCCTACCCCTCATCCCGGCCCCCGAGCGGCGCACGTTCCCCCCCCCCACCCCCGCCCGGCCCCAACCGCAGCCGCCCGCGACCCCGCCATAAACAAGGGGACGGGACTGGGCGTCCGCGTCCCGGAGCGCACCGGTCGGGGGCCACTCCTCAGCCCCGGCGCGCCGCCCGCCGCGCCAAGCGGGGCGCGGGGAGAGCGGAGGGAAGGGCAGGCGGCGCGGGGAAGGCAGGCAGGGATGGAGGGCGGCACGGCGCGGTGAGGAGCGAGGAGGTGGGCTGGCGCAGGGGGCGGGCGCCCGGGGCGCGCGTTACCTTCGTCTTGCCCCCGCAGTGGCAGCAAACGGTCCACAGGTACTTGAGCGTCCGCCAGAGCAAGATGATGAAGAGGCCCCCGAAGAAAGTCACCATGGAGGAGGCCAGGAAAGCCCACCACATGCGCTGGCCCCGGCTGTCGCACGGCACCTCCATGGTCACCGGGATGATGAGCGCATCCATCTTGGGCTCGTGGACCGAGGACGAGGAGGAAGAGGAGGAGGAGGAAGAAGAGGAGGAGGAAGAGGAGGAGGAGGAGGACGCGTCTAGGCTGAGATGGTTCGCGTGGATATTGCTACTCATTCTAAGACTGCTGCCTCCGCCGCCGCCGCCGCCGCCGCTGCTGCTGCCGCCGCCGCCGCCGCCACCATTTGCCATAGCTAGCAACGGGCAGCCGGCGCAGGGGCTCGGGGGAGCTCCTCCCGCCGCCAGCGCCACCCCGAACACCCATCAACAGCCATATTGCTGCTACTGCTGCCGCCGCCGCCGCCGCGGAGCGCGGGGAGGGGGCGGGGAGGCGCCTGGGCTCGGGGCGCTGTGCGCGACCTGGCGGGGTGCGCCGAGATATATACGGCGGGCCGCCGCCGCCCGCCCTCCCCCCGGCCGCCCGCCGGGGGGGGAGGGGATGGAGCGCGCGGGCAGCTCCCCGCCCCGGCCCGCGCCCCGCTCGCCCGGGGCTACGCCGGCCCCGAGCCCCGAGAGCCAGGGGGCGCCGCGGGCCGCCCGCGCCCGGGGTCTGCGCCGCCCCCGGGCCCGCCCCGGCTCCGCGCGCCGGCCAGCCGTGCGCCACGCGAGTGCGCTGCGCTCCCGACCGGGACCCTCCCCGAGCGCAGCCGGCGCCGCTCACCCGCCGTTCCTGGCTTATTAGGTGGCAACTAGTTAATAATGGGTGATCAGCCCCCTCCTCCGGGACGCCCCCGCGTCAGCCTGCCGTGCCCGGCTGCGCTCGGCTCCTTCTCGCCGCCCCTGCACGCGTCGGGCCACGGAAGGTCCGCCGCGTCTGGCTGCCGGGCCGCCCCGGCCGCTAGCTCATGCCTCCCGGGATCCTTGAGCCGCGTCTCCACGCCGCTGAGCCTCCTCGGCCTCCGCTCGTTCTTCCTCCTCGCCTCCTCCGGCTCCTCCTCGTCCCCGTCCTCGCCGCCCGAGCCTCTTCGGCGCGCTCCCCGCGCTCCCCGCAGCCGCCAGCAGCGGCAGCTGCAGCAACTGGAGCGGGCGCGGGCTCAGGCCGCCTGAGGCGGGAGGGGAGGAGGCTTGCACCGCCGGCTCGCCTCGGCTCGGAGCTGGACAGGGGGCAGGCTGACCCCTCGGCGGCCCCCTGGCACGAGCCCCTGAGCCCCAGAACGCAAGGTAGAGCGCCCCGAATCAAGACTCGGGATCGGGCGCCTCTCTCCAAGGTGCTGCGCCCCCAGCCGAGTAACCCGGGGGGACCCGAGGAGGATGGCGGGGCACCTATGGCGGGCCGTTTTTGCCAAAGGATCCCCCGGTGGGGAGGGAAGGAGTGACCAGCTATCGACACCACAGGCCGGACACCCCCCAAATTCTCGGGCTTTGGGAGTGAGGAGGACCCTTCTGGATACACACCCTAGTTCGACCCCCTCTGGCCTCTAGTTCTCTCTTCCCTATCCCCTTCCTAGGTGCCCCAGTGCCCCACGCATAGCTGGAGGCTGGCGGGTGGTCTTTGGCCCTTGACAGCAGCAGGTGGTTTTTCTGCATTTTCTTCATTAAGGGACAGAGCCTGCCTAAGAGAGTAAAAAGAAATGAGCAAGGGGGACCTGGCCTCAGGGATGGTGCAGGCTACAACAGACAATTGAGTTCCCCAAAGTCATTCCCCCTTTATCTAGCCCCAGACCCCACTGTGTGAGGAGGGCAGCTGGGAGAAGGGGCCATTCAAGCCTGCCTTTCCCCATTTAGGGTCTTCCCTCCTACCCCCACCTTTAAAGAGGAGGAGAAGCCTGGTTTTGTTCAGCAGCCTCTATCCCTACACCACAGGGGAAAACCTCTTGTGACGCTCTCAGAAATTTTGCTCCCTCTGTACACTGCTCTTCCTCTTTGCTACCAGCTGGACTACAAGTTTTTCCAGTGCTAATTAGGAAGAAGATGGTCACACTCTCCCCTCATTACCCACAGTGGTTTCCCCAAAGTTTCCAGCTCATTAGTTTAAGACTAATTGGAATTATCAAGTTCCTTTCAGTCCTTCCTGTGGTGAGGGCCAAGTTAGTTAGCATCCTTTACTGTATGGGCCCAGCCCTGCTTCTGCCTGAGCCAGAGCTCAGCCCCGCCCCTTGCCCCTGGAGGCCCTAGGATGCTGGGATGCTGGGGAGGACCCCAGAAGGGAGGCCTGGCAGGGCAGAGAAGCAGAAGGGAAAGTTTGCAGCTTCTCCAAACCTCATTCAGAATGTGTTCATTGGGTTCAGGACACATACCCATGAGAAAATAGTCAGGGCCAAAGTCAAAGGGGGAAATAGAAGGAGGTAAGAGTTCTTGAGAATTTGGTACTCAAAAACCAACACGTAAAAGGGAGCAGCACTGGCTGTAATACACTACTGAGGAACCGTTGAACACTGCACCAAAAACTAATGATGTACTATATGTCGGCTAACTGAACATAATAAAAAATAAACATAATCTTACTATTCAAAACAAACAAAGCAATGCATAAAAGGAAGTTACAGATGGTATTTTCCAGAAAGTGAAACTGTCACCCAGATAGCACATGTAGCCTCATCCTTTGTGTTCAGGAGCCTCTCTCAACACATCTGTGCTGCATTAGTCCTTGCAAAGACCCTGGGTTCTTCCCAGCACTGAGTTAAGGGTCGGCCCCAAAAGTGCTGTGGAGATGTTGCAAGAAGGTAACTGTGACCTTGAGACTCCTTTGATTCATTAGCCCTCTATAATGGCTGTACTTTGCTCCCTTTGGGCCTCCGCATATCCCAGGAATGTTAAGGACTTTCCTTTTTTTTTTCTTTTTAAGATTTTTATTTATTTATTTGACAGACAGATCACAGGTAGGCAGAGAGGCAGGCGGAGAGAGAGAGAAGGAAGCAGGCTCCCCACTGAGCAGAGAGCCCGATGCGGGGCTCGATCCCAGGATCCTGGGATCATGACCTGAGCCGAAGGCAGAGGCTTTAACCCACTGAGCCACCCAGGTGCCCCGTTAAGGACTTTCCTTAAATCAAGTACAAGATTTGAAATTTAAAAATAAAATACCCATAGCATAATAAGAACAGGAATGACAGGATTGTCTGCTCACAGGGATATGAAACCCCCAGAATGGATTCCCTTCCCCTTAAAACTGAGCTTCCACACACCAGACTCTTCTCCAGGCATTCCTGGACAGCCCCCATGACCCGAGTTCTCCTGCAGTACCAGTCTGGGGCTACTAGCGAGAAACCACTGGTTGCTGTGACTTCGTCACCCCAACGGCAGAATCCCCACCTGTGTTTCTCCCCCACTGTCACCTTCGCCATCCCATCGTCCTGTCTCCTGCTCTCTTCATCACCTCTGCCAGGGCTGGCTGAAGGTTTTAGCAACTTCTGTTAGACGAAACCTAGGCTGAGTCACAATTCATCAGAGTTCCTTGCCATCAAAGTCAATATCCTACCTTGCCTACAACTCCAGTCCCACACTACCTCCTGAGATGGCCTGACTGGTAGGCAGTGAATGAGAATGCCACCATCCACCAGAAAGAGCCCTCATCAGGCTGTTGCCTGCCTCTCTGGCCACCAGCTTCGGGAAACCCACACCTGGTCTAACCAATTGGGGAAAATGTTCTACAAGACGGAATAGAACCTCAAAGTTAAAAGGAACTTCAGTGCCTTGGGTTTATCGTGTTCCCTCACTTGTAAAATTGGAATAAAAACAGGAACTGCTCTGCCTACCTACCTACAAATAACAAAGGGTTATTTGTAAGGAAGAAAAAAAAAAAAAAAACATTATACAGGTCTGGGTTGTAACTACTGTGACCCAAGACACAGCCAAACGCCAACCATGGCTTCTGACCTCACACCAGAGCTCGTGTGTGTACAGGCACCGGATGATGGGGGAGACAAGTCCAGGCAAGACTATTGCTCCCTGCCCCCAATTTGCTGTTCTGCACCCAACGAGCCCCTCGGTTGGGATAAGGACTGGGGCTAAGTGTCCCTGCTCTCTGCTGAAGCCATTAGGCTGTGGCCTGGAGGGCCCCACCAGCAGATAGACTCCAAGGCGGAGGAAAGAGAGGTTCCTCCGAATGTCCCCAGGGCACTCCCCCTCCCCGAGGCGTGTTTGCAGGCTGGGGACCAGGGACCATCAGGCAAGCACTGACAGCCTAAGCGCAAAGACCATCTTCAGCCTTTTCCTTTCTGAAAATAATATAGGCCATATATTTATTTCTCAATACATTTATAAACTTCTCAGAGGGGAGGGTGACCTCTTTGTCATGTGAACATGTGCCTATGGCTGCTCTCAAAGCCAACCAGAGTTTCAGTTACTGAAGTATTCTCATCTGAATGGTCTCAACTGACATAAAATAAATAAATGAAAGTACCTTAGCATGCAAACTGAAAAAGCAGAACGGCTAAAGTAATAGCCAAGGAGAAAAAAAGAAGCCGATTTACTTAAGTGTTGGCCCAACATCATAACTAATGTACACTGGATTTCTTTTTTTTTTCCGGCCTGGACCCAGTTCCAATACTCTTGACGTAACTAATCATGGTGGTTTTGCCGGGGAGCCCGGCGGACACCGTAAGTGATCTAGCGCCCTCTGGTGACCATTTCTGGATACTTGCCATTATTTGGTGACTGAAAAGGGGGCCCATTAAAACCCTCAGAAATTTGGTGTGAAAATTTCAAAGATCATGCAACCACAAAAGTATTAACGACCCAGGAGGCACCTGGGTGGCTTAGTGGGTTAAGCATCTGCCTTCGGCTCAGGTCATGATCTCAGGGTCCTGGGATCGAGTCCCGCATGGTGTTCTCTGCTCAGCGGGGAGCCTGCTACCCTTTCTCTGCCTGCCTTTCTGCCTACTTGTGATCTCTCTCTCTCTGTCAAATAAATAAATAAAATCTTTAATAAAAAAAAAATTAACGACCCAGTTTTCAGTCCTACCATCACAGGAAGCATTGTGATGCAGACGGCTAACAGGGTGGATAGTGTTACCGTGTTTTAATGGCAGAGCTTCTAAGCTCAAACTACCCTTAGTAACTTACCACCCCATCCATTACCATTGTGTTCTATTCTAAATCGTTTAAATATTCTCCCCTTCCTTACCCTCTTCAGTCTCTATAATCTCTTTGTGGTGTAATAAAGGACAGTAGCCATTCTCCCATTTTACAGCTAGGAAACTGAGTCTTAGGTCTGTCAAGTTATTCAGCACGACAAGGGTGCCCATACCTTTGGAGCACTTTCTCTCTTTGTGACTTATACTGGACCAGGAAAAACACAGTGGACCACTGCTGAAACCATGCCCAAGAGCCTCCAAGTTCCAGAAGGGAGCACTGGTCCCCAGGATGAGGAGAGAGACTCAGAGAGTAAGCCTTTAAGTGTTTGTTTATAATAAGTATTTGTTTACTTCTACTTATAAGAATAACTCAGACTCAAAGAATTTGGAAAACAAACATTTCATAAAGGAATATAAAAATTACCTAGAACCCCACAGCCCACCAATAATCATAATTGATACTTTCATATATTTCACATTATCTTCTTAGTGGGGTATATTTTTGAAAAATGAGGGCTGGATTGAACATCTAACTTTTATCCTATTTTCCCTTAAAATTAAATTGTAAGTATTTTTCTCCATATCATGATATATCACCAAAAGAACGCTTTTTAATCGAATAATATTTCATTAGATGGCATACTGCTTACATTTATGCTATTCCCAAAAAAATTTTTTTAAGATTTTATTTATTTATTTGACAGAGAGAGACAATGAGAGAAAGGGAACACAAGCAGGGGAAGTGGCAGAGGAAGAAGCAGGCTTCCGGTGGAGCAAGGAGCCCAACGTGGGACTCGATCCCAGGGCCCTGGGATCATGACCTGAGCCCAAGTCAGATGCGTAACAAGTGAACCACCCAGGCACCCAGTTATTTCTAAATTTAACATTTTTTTACATAAGTCCTAAAACTCTGTGTAAATGATCCACAGTTGTCGAAAAGATAGGCTGAAGATCTCTGCCAATGTTCTTACATCCTGGACACAGTACCTGTCTTCCAGCGACGGTTCATGTGTTAGCCATTCTGTCTGTGGGATACCTCCCAGCCTTACCCCAAATCACTGGGCTCAGATCAGCCAATGCTGAATGAAGAATGTGAAGAACAGTGTCCTAGCATCCTCTGCCATCATCCCCAGGGCCAGCCAGGATACAAACTTGCAAAAATATAGTCTCCCTACACTACCTCGTTGGCTAGGTCAAGGTAGACCTAGCTCACAGACCGTGACCTGCTGTGAATTCAACACCCACTTGCATTCCACAGGACTTCCAAAATAACAATTCTGTAAATCCCCATCTCCCTTTCATTCTCTGAACTGTGCTCCTGCACCCCGAATGCCCGTTCTATAGACCTTGCTTCTAGGAGGTAGACAGGGAAAAATCTAGTCCACTCCTTTTTGCTGGTGGGAAAAGAAGGGTCCAAAGGTGGAGAGAGTCTCCTTGATACCACCCAACCTGTTCCTATTTCCAGACCAAGAGAATTTTTTTTTTACAGGTAGGTTCCATTCCCAATGAGAAACCTGAACTCAGGACCCTGAGGTCAGGAGTCACATGCTCTGCAGACTGAGCCATAGACTAGCCCCCCAAACCCAGACCAAGAGACTTTCTAATCCTTCTCTTAGAGAATCCCTAATTCGGTCCTTACAAGAGCAGTGGTTCAAGATCTGGGCAGTCTAGTACACAACTCATCCCTCAGGCCACAAGGTGCTCTAATGACTACACTATATAAGAGACTGCAGATGAACCCAGGGCTTCCATCCTGCCTCTGCCCAGAAGCTTGGGTCCCACTTGCATGTAAGGACAATGCTGAGACTATCTTTCCCACTTGTAAGCCTTTGAGCATAAGGAAAGATGAGTCAAAAACCAGGCATCCCGTGGGTTTCATTGACTTCTAATCCTGACTTGCTGTGTTGGTGTCTGCTTTGGGCACAACGGTATCTAGAGCAGGGTCCATCCTTTCCTTCCACATTGATGACTGGCCTCCCTGCAGGTCCCATCCCTCCTTCAGCTTTAGTACCTATCTCACAGATGTCAACCTTTCTACTTCCCAAAGATGAGATCATGATTTCACGGCTTCAAAAATTATAAGCTATGGTATTTTTAAGAGAGGTAAGGCCATCTGTGTGAGATCCAAGAAATCCTGCTTCTGCTGTGTTTTTGCAAAACTCAACAAGACAAAAACCCAAGCTATCAATATCCTGGGAGTTGCAGAAGAATCAAACATAAAGGAAATGGACCAATAAACCGGCTGCTGAGTTTAAAAAGGGAAGTTTATGAAAAGGTTTCATGGAAGGGGTTTGCCATGTTTGGGCAGAAGAAGACAGATTTCAAGAAGGTAGGAAACACAATTCTAAGAATGCTGCCTGAAGACAAGAAGAAGTAGATCCTCACCATTGGCCAGGATCTGAGTCCTGAAGTCTGCCACCAAGGGAATTCTTCTTTTGCATGGCTCTCCTAATTCAGAATTGCCTGGCCATTCTAGCAAATTCAAAGACACAGAGGTTTTTCCAGGTGCTAAGGCCACTGCTGTCGGGAGGCAACTACCGAGTGCTTTTTCAGCTCTTCCTTCCTTGGGACCTCTGGCATAGGCCAAAGCAGAAACTTTCTATACTTGAGATCCTTCTGGAAAGACACCTTGCGCCATGCAGCTGGAACAGAGCAGACTGTTAGAGGCAGACGCCGCCAGGTCTGTGGCTGAGTCTTTGCTTTCAGAAAACCTCCAGGAGCCAGCGTCAGGACCCTGTGCTAAACAAATTTTCTGCAAGGTGCTACACTGAATGGGAGGTTTACAAAACCATCCTTTTGGTTATCGATAAATCTCATTTTGCTCTTCCCCCCTTATAACAAAATCAAAAGCTGTAAGTTGAACAAAGTAACCCACAAGCTGCCCCAACAGTCCTGGGAACTCGCCAGGTGATGGATAGTCATGGACTTGAAGCTTTTTATTTGACTTGCTCTTGGCTCTTCTATCAAGATCTGTCTTGGTGACACTCTACTGAGACAGATTGGCTGGTATGCATAAGTGGCTTTCATTTCAGAAGGTAATACATATTCTGCTTAAAGCACAATGGCTCGGGTGGGAATTCCAACCCCTTTATCATTATTTTAACGGTTCCATGGTTCATAATCTGGTGGCCATTGAAATGGCTTCCCATTAAATTCAATGGGGGAGACAATTTAAGTCAGAGCCAGCCTGAAGCCTGAACAGGATTGATGCCCACATTGCACTGCCCAGACCGTTTGCTCTGTTCCACCCACGGCCCTTCCGGGGAGACTGGCGTCCCCAGCATCTGGGAGATGAGGTCACAAGCAGAGGAAGGGCGGGTAGGGAGTACCTGTCCTTCCTTGCCGGGCAGTTCCAGCCGTGATTACCCACAAGAATACCGCTCAATGTGGCCCCAGATTTAATGCCAGCATTTCCCCAACTCTCAGATCATCTTCACAACTTGACCATCATGTGCCTTTACTAGGATTTACTAGCCATCTCCAAGTGACTCCTCTTAGTTACTCAAATTTATTTCAAAAGGAAATTTTATAACACTAGCTTTGGGAAAACCAGCATTGCCATAAATCCAAGGTAAATCTATAGTAATAAAAATACAAGATAGAAATAGAAATATATAAATAATAAACAAGGAAAGCATAAAAACAGACATGATGAATAAAAATGATGTTATCAGATGAGAGTTTAGTGCTGTCAATGGAAGGCCCTCACCCTGAGGCCTGGGCTTCCTCTGCTAAATGGAGAAATTGGTGAGTGTCCCAAAGGTGGTGGGGGCAGGCTGGTTGTCTCCGTGGCAACTAGGTTTCATAAAAAACTGCGCAGGGTATGGCTCTCTCTCTCCCTGAATACCAGGATGGAATCTGAGATAAACTCGCCCTTTGCACTGCCTGGGGTCACTCAGCTCATCCTTTGAGAAACGCTGTTATTTCCCATTTGAGGTAGTTCCTAGAGGATCCTATCAAAACAAGCATTACCTTCACCATACAGGTGTGGAAACTGAGGCTCAG
The DNA here is from genome assembly GCF_010015895.1 of Lontra canadensis. NCBI lineage: Eukaryota > Metazoa > Chordata > Mammalia > Carnivora > Mustelidae > Lontra > Lontra canadensis. The sequence continues at coordinate 38,714,790 of NW_022630997.1, read as the reverse complement.
AGAGATCAGGTGCCTTCTGCAAAGTCCCACAAAGGGCTCGCATTTGTTCTGAGGCCTTTCTACAGATCAGTGGACAACAGCACCCTTGGGGATCATGCCCTTACCCCTTCACTGGACCATCAGAACTCTAGAGCTGGGAGGATCACTGAGGTCTTTCTGTCTGACTTGTTTTTTCTTTAAAGATTTTATTTATTTATTTGGCAGACAGAGATCACAAGTAGGCAGAGAGGCAGGCAGGCAGAGAGAGAGGGGGAAGCAGGCTCCCTGCTGAGCAGAGAGCCCAATGCGGGACTCGATCCCAGGACCCTGAGATCATGACCTGAGCTGAAGGCAGAGGCTTAACCCACTGAGCCACCCAGGTGCCCTGTCTGACTTTTTCCTTCAAGAAGGGAAGGCAGTAAGGCTTGGATGTATGAAGTAACCTGCCCAAACTCTTTGCTCACCAATAGCTGAGCTGAAGTTCGAATCCAACTCTCCCATCCCTTATCTGGTGCCTCCTCCGCCCTCTCAAGGGCCACCAGGTCAGCAGATGGGCCTGTTGAGGACTGGGGTAGGGGGGCCATGAACTTTCCTCACCAACCTCCCTTCTGCTCCCAGCAGGTCTCAGAAATTCCTTCTTGCTGACCTTTCTTTAAAATGCTAATTTAGGTCTCAGACCTCCATGGGGCCCTTTACCCCATGGGGATCCCTCTGCCCCAGTGGATCCCCCACTGTGGGTCAGCACAGAGGACTTCAGAAGTCTCCTAGGCTGGTTGGAGGCACCAGGAAGCTGGCCCCCACAGCATCTGGGTCTCTGTGCACCCTGCAGGGGCAGGGGTTTCCTAGTTAGCCCACCAAAAGTGCCCCAGTGGGGGGTGTTCAACACAGCAGGTGCCTCTAGCAGCCCAACTCCTGGGCCTCTCACTGGAAGCCAGTTACAGCTTGAGGCCAAGATGGGAGCTTTGAAGAACCTCTGTGGAATGAGCCCCGGGGTTGCAGGCAAGCCAGGGCCTTTCAAGACCGTAGGGAAGCTGGTGGGGGCGAGGGCATATAGCAGGAAAGGGTGTCCCTGTGGAGAGAAAGGAGGCATGGGGTGGAACTGTGCAGAAGTTCACAATGACAAAAGTGGGAGACCTGGGAGAGGAATTTGGAGAGGAGAAGGAGAAAGAAGAAATAAAGTGAAATGTTAAAGGAAGGAGAGACAGAGAGACAGAGACCAAATCAGAGAGAACTAGAAAGAGACATGAGACCGAGGACAAGAAGACATAGAGACACACGGCTGCCCCGAGCGGGTCGCCTCTCCCAAGGGCTCCACTTCCCAGGGAAAGGAAACCACAGCTGTGGCTCTCATACAAGCAGGTTCCAAAGCCCCAAAGCTTCAGCAGTAAGAAAAGTCATTTCCCCTGGAATGGAATGACGCCAATCCCAGGAGGTTAGCCTTCCCATCCCCTCCGACACCCTCCCCCTCCCCCAATCCGGGCTGTCTCATTGTCCAGGAGGACAGATACTTGAGATTCTGGGTCTGCCTACAGGACACACAGGTCCAGGGAGACCCTGCAGCTCTGTAAAGTCAGCCTGGGCTGTGTTAGTAGGAGGTGAGACGAGGAAGGAATCCCTTCGTTACATGTGCTCTGCCCCTGACAATCAGACTCAGCAGGATGGATAGCTAGAAATTGCCATGCGGCCAAGAGAACCTCCCATCAGCCAGACTGTGACTCCTCGTCACCATTATCAGCCTTCATCGTGACACGCTTCGAGAGAATCCCACCCAGTCCAGCCCACCTGTCAGGGAAAGTGATCAGGACACTGATCTCTCTGGCTGACTGTGTAATATTTTAAGGCCAAGGGTGGAGCCAGAGAGAAAGAGAGGGAAGAGTCACGACCTATCATGTCCTCATCCCCTTCTCCAGGGCTCAGCTCCCCAACTCTGCAAAGGAAAAAACATTATTTATTTATTGGGTAAATATTTATTAAGCACCCGCCATATGCCATGCACTGTGTGCTGTGACAGCTCCAATAAACAGTCTCCCCACCCAGAGCAGCTCTCCCAGCACCACACAAGGGTCCCTGGAGGATGAGCGTGAGTAGTAAAGTATTTCTACATCATAACCCTGTGGAAGTACAAGTTCAGCCCTGGAACAGCTATACACGCCTGCTCCGGAGTTGACAGAACTGGGTTCAAATTTCAGCTCTGCTCCTCTCCTGGGCTGTGGGGTCCGGGTTATGTTTCTTAGGTCCTCGAATTTCAATTTCCCCATCTGTAGGGTAGTGGGGAGAGTGCCTCCCTGACAAATTCTTATGAGGATCCCATGAAAGAATGCAGATCAACTCCTTAGCACAGAACCTGGCACGTGGTATCTCTGGACCCTCTACTGTCGTTTGCTACTATTAATAAAAGGAGGAAAGTGGTTATTTAAACCTCTTCCGGCTTTCTCAAAGGCTCCATCCTCTGAAGCATACAGTGAGATGCCTCCCTCTGCACTCTGGTCCATGGCCATGTCACCTCGTCTTCACACCCTTGTCTCAACCCAGGAACAAGGGTGTTCCTGCTGAGCCAGCTCTGTTTGCCGTCAAATGTTGCCTCCTCTCCTGTGACTAAAGAACTCTTCCATTCCCTTTTCCCTCCTTCCAGAACCTTTGTTCATGTCTCTTCCCCAAGGCTAGAGACATTCTCTGACCCCAAGAACACAGTCTCAACAACAATAAACATCTCACATTCTCAAAGCAGAAAAGCTTGGAGGGAACACAGGTAGAGAAGTAGGTCCCCTTCTGATGAGGGGGTAAAGAGATGTAGATATCTTTTTGTAGCTTATCCTTATCATTAGCAAAGATGAGTGGTTGCTGGGTACCTCCTATGCACATGAAAGTATATTAATTGCTGGGAAAAAAAGATACACATCTCACCTGGGGAGGCTGGGAAGGATTCCCAAGGAATAATTCATTGAATATGAACTCACAACCCACAATTTCAAAATCCATGAAAAAGCAATCACATCATGAGCAAAAGTCAATACATGGAAGGAAGCCAAACTCATATAACATTGCCAAGAACTTCAGGTAAGAGAATAATAGGATGGAGACCATAAAATTAATGACTTTAAATTATTAAAAATCTAAAAGAAGGAAATAGAATATGAAAAAAGAAAGAAAGAAAGAAAAACTAAAACTGGAACAACCACAATACAACAAAATCAATATTTGGAAAAGAACCAAAAAGAACTTAAAGGAAATTTCTCTTAACGACTACTGAACTATTAAAATTTACTGAGTAGGATGAATAATAGATTGGACTTGGTTGAACTTAAGAATTAGGCAAATAAAAACTTGTCTGAGAGACATACCAGAATGTAGTATAGGAAAAGAAAAAAGAAGAAAAAAAGAGCATTGACCTGGTAAACACAGCAGATAAAATAAGAATGCCTGTCATGTGATATGTCTAATGAGAGTTCCAGGGGCACCTATGCGGCTCAGTCAGTTAAGTGTCTGCTTTCTGCTCAGGTCATGATCCTAGGGTCCTGGGATTGAGTCCTGAGTCGGGCTCCCTGCTCAGCTCCCTGCTCAGTCTCCCCTTCCCCCTGCTTGTGATCTCTCTCTCTCACTCTCTCTCAAATAAATAGATAAAATCTTTTTAAAAAAAATAAGAGTTCCGAAAAAGACCACAGAGGAGGGGGAGAGATAATATTCAAAGAGATAATGGCTGAGAACTGATGAAAAAACAAGAAGTCACACATTCAGGAAACACAAGTTCTAAGCAGGATAAATAAAAACCCACCTACAGATGCCTTGAAGAGAAACTATAATTCACCAAATTCAAAGAGGAAAATATTCAAATCAACAAGAGAGAAAAGTGAAATTACACACCAAGGAATGACAATTAGCAGACGTCTCAACAGCAAAACTGAAACCAGGGACAGCAGAACAAAACCTTCAAAGGACTGAATGAAAATCACTGTCAACCCAGAGTTCTACAATGAATGACATTGGGACTCAACCATGAGGTTGAAATAAAAGGTTTTTAGACAAGTGAAAACTGAGAGAATCTGTCACCAACAGACTCGCCCTGTAAAAATTTCTAAAGGATAAACTTTAGAGGGTGAACAAGCAAACCCAGAAGAAAGTCACAAAGAAGCACTGATAAGCGAAGACACGGATTACCGTGTAGGGAATACTAAACAGGCTTGATTTATAAAATAACAACAACAATATTATTAAGGGTAAAATTTGGAACCCAAATACTAAACACAGTAACATGTGAGTACATCAGCCTTAAGCATATCAGTATTCATCAATAGTTTGTAAGGGGGCGGAGATAGACATTAACTTGAGACTGTGAGGTCAAGTGAACATGTTAACGTTTTAGGGGAACATTAACGAAAACGTTAATGAAAACCAAATGGACGGCTCCCAAGTCAAGAAGATGAAGAGGGAAACGAAGGTAGAAAAAAGGAGGAGGAGAAAGCAGCATGAAGTAGGGTAAACAGAAATAACAAGAGAAAATGATGGCTAAAATCCAAAAGACAAAAATAACAAGTGCTGGTGAGGATGTGGAGAAAAGGGAACCCTTGTGGACTGTTGGTAGGAATGCAAATTGGTACAGCCACTGTGGAAAACAGTATGGAGGTTCCTCAACTGTTTGAAAGTAGAGGGCGCCTGGGTGGCTCAGTGGATTAAGCCCCTGCCTTCGGCTCAGGTCATGGGTCTCAGGGTCCTGGGATCGAGCCCCACATTGGGCTCTCTGCTCAGCAGGGAGCCTGCTTCCCCCTCTCTCTCTGCCTGCCTCTCTGTCTACTTGTGATCTCTGTCAAATAAATAAATAAAATCTTCAAAAAAAATTTGAAAGTAGAAATACCATACAATTCAGCAACTCTACTTCTGGGTATTTATCCAAAGAAAACAAAAATACTAACTCAAAAAGATAGCAGCACTTCCATGCAACATTATTTTTTTTTTTAAGATTTTATTTATTTGTGGGAGAAAGAAAGCACAAGTAGGGAGTGAGGAGGGGTGGAGGAAGAGGGAGAAGCAGACTCTCCACTGAGTAGAGAGCCAGCCCATTGTGGGGCTTGATCTCAGGACCCTGGGATCACCTGAGCCACAGACAGATGCTTAACCAATGGAGCTACCCAGGCACCAACATTGCAACATTAATTACAATAGCCAAGATATAGAAACAACCAAAGTATCCAATGATGGATGAATGGATAAAGAAGACATGGAGATACACACACACACACACACACACACACACACACACACACACACACAATGTGATACTGTTAACCATAAAAAAAACAATGAAATCTTGCCATTTGCCACAACCTGGATGGACCTTGAAGGCATTATGCTAAGTGAGATAAGTCAGACAGAGAAAGACAAATACCATATGATCTCATTTATATGTGGAATCCAAAAACAAAAACAAAAACTAGAGAACAGATCGGTGATTCTCAAAGGCTGGAGGGAGGGGTATATGCGAAATGTAGTTAATAATATTATATTGTATATTTTATATAGGAAAGTTGTTAAGAGAGGAGGTCTTAAAAGTCCTCATCACAAGAAAAAAAAACCTCTGTAATTATGTGTGGTGATGAATGTTAACTAGACTCATCTTGGTGATCATCTCATAATACATACAAATATCAAATCAGTATGTTCTACACTGGAGACTAATATCATGTTATAGGTCAATGATATCTCAATTTAAAAAAAGAGAAAGTGGTAGAATGTATTCAAACATATCTAAAATTACAGAAATGTAAAGAGATTCACCTAACCAATTAAAAGAATTCCCTGATTGGATTTAAATTGTTTCAGAGCATGTGTGTCCCAAAAACACACCTGTAATTTAAGGACCCAGAAAAGTTGAAAGTAAAGGACTGAAGAGAGAGGCACCAGAGAAATTCTCATAGAAAGAAAACCACGTTGTTATCTTATTCTCAGAAACATAGGGTTTAAGATAAGAATGAGCAGAGTGGACACACCGGGAATGGTGGGGGAAGAGGAGCCAGTGACAGCAGACGGAACTGTGGAGTGAAGACACATAGGGAGGGTGTTTCTAGCACATTTCAATGGCCCACATTCAAATAGGAGTAAACAGAAATTTTTTTTTTTAAGACTTTATGTATTTATTTGACAGAGATCACAAGTCAGCAGAGAGGCAGGCAGAGAGAGAAGAGAGAGGAGGAAGCAGGCTCCTCACAGAGCAGAGAGCCTGATGCGCGGCTAGATCCCAGGACCCTGGGGTCATGACCTGAGCTGAAGGCAGAGGCTTTAACCCACTGAGCCACCCAGGCGCCCCCATCCCCAGAAATTCTTAATCGTATGATGATGTTCTGTTATTTTTTAAAAGGCACGTTTTATGCATCTCGGTGATGGGGCCCCATGCTAACTAGTCTGTCTACATTATTTCCACTCCCCCAATAAACCTCACCACGCAGCATCTTGTGGGTTGCTACAGGAAAGAGAACCACCCATAGCACAGACCAATGGGAACAACCACTACCAAAGGTCTCTGACCACCCACAGCCGGGGCTGCATCCCAGGCCTTCGTGGAACCCAGGGCTTCCCCTACTCCTGATGGAAACCCCCGCTGGGATGAGCAGACGGTCTGGTTTCCACGACTCGTGTGTCAGAGTTCTTTCTCCTCGCCACAGCATGGGCCACCTTGGACATCTCTGGAGAAAGCATCACTGTTTTCAACACATCTGTCACTGACGGAAAAAGGCAGCTTCCCATCAACACATCTTCCTAGAAACCCTGAGAGGCTTGAGTTAGCCAGGGAGACCTGACTGGTTGACCACCTGCTCAGATCCCCAGGACATAGCCTGAAGGGAGGTGATTTTTTGGGTTACCTTGGCTGCTGCTGAAGGCAATAAAACAACAAGGAAACAAAACAAAACACTATTTTTTTCTTTTTCCTCCTCACATGCTACACTCAAGCCAGGGAGGCTGTCTGTGGGAAATCAGCTGATAAGAGAAACCGAACACAATAAGGCCATTTATCCTGAAACAAACTGGCCCTTCAGTTTCCGAGGGACATCTCATAACTCACCCCTTTAGAGAAGCACCTGCAAGTCAGTTGCCTTGCTCTCTGGGCACGGAGCACCATTAACTTAAAAAATGGACAAAGTGTTGCAGGAGAGACAAGTCATCAAGCGTGGTGCTGGGAAAAGGGTGGTGTAGGTTTCATTTATGGAAACACACTGGCCACTTGCAGGCTGCGAACCTCCTCAGTGGAATCTTCTGGAAAAAGCTTTTCCTTCCGTCTGCCAATCCCACCAGTGGCAGAAATGAAGCCTCCAACTTCCATCTGTGAAATACCAGTGCTTTTGCTTCTCTGCTTCCTCTCAACTTGGGGTCCCTTCTCCGAAGTCAAATGAGGAAGGAGCCCACAGCCCCACATCTGGACCCTATTTTTAAATATCCTGTGATCTAATTGTTTTTACAACCAAATTTTCATTGGGTGGTTGGGCCTCCTCTGGGACCATGTAATTATCTGGCCCTATTTGCAGGTTTAAGCACATGGCCCTGAGGTTACCCGAACACAGGAAAGGGTTTTGTTCTGCATACGTTGTTGCCTCCGTTGCCAAGTCATTCGTAAATCATTAACCGGTTTTAAAGATATGTTCCATAAAAACCTTCTTTTGGGTTTCATCCAAGGTGGTGGAGCCAACATGGTCTTGGATGGATATTTCAGGAAAGCCAGGAGCAACCGCAAGGAAGTGTGGTGCCCAATCATGGCACTTGTCTGGATATTGTAGGAAAATTGCGACCAAAAATACCTCGTGAAGACAGAATGACCACACGGCCTGGGGCAGACTGGCGGTGTCAAGGTGTTTGTTTTTTTCCAAAAATGGCACGTAGACTACTGAAGGGTTGAGTTTTCCTTGGAGAATGCCTATGTCCATACCAGGGGACATTCTGGCAGTGTGGAAAATAAAGACCACCACCACTACCAAGAAAAGCTACCATAAGGCAATGGCACAGAGGGAAGGATGGCAGAGGCAAGAGCCATGTGTGATGGCAGACGGATCTGGGTTCAAATCCCAGCTCTGTGTCTTTCTAAAAGTGTGGCCTTGGACAATCGAACTAACCCCTCTGATTGCCAGTGTTCCCATCTATAAAAATATAAACCATTGTGTCAGGATTAGAGCAGATCATAGATACAAAGTCTCTAGTGCCATGTCTGGTAAACACTTCAGCAAGTGCAAGGAGTTGTTAGAATATTATTTTTTTTTATTTTTTTTAAGATTATTTATTTATTTATTTGACAGGCAGAGATTACAAGTAGGCAGAGAGAGAGAGAGGAGGAAGCAGGCTCCCTGCTGAGCAGAGAGCCCGATGTGGGGCTCGATCCCCGGACCTTGGGATCATGACCTGAGCCGAAGGCAGAGGCTTTAACCCACTGAGCCACCCAGGCGCCCCGTTAGAATATTATTATTATAATTGTTTTCTCATTAGTAAGTCCTTATAGCTGTAGAATGTTTTAGAGTTTGTAAAGGAACTTCCTCGCCTGCCTTTCTTCCCTCCCTTCCTCCCTTCCCTTCTTTTCTTCCTTCCTCCCTCCCTTCCTAGAAAATCTGACTAGGTAATTTACTCATACAATTAAAAAAATCAAAACAATATAGAAAATGCAGCCTTGTGTCTTTCCATTAGCTCCCTTCCTCACTGAGGACCCTTCAGGCAACAACTTGGGTTGGTTTACGTACCCTTCAGTATTTCTCTACGCACATACAATACATATATACTCAGATATTCCTCTTTTCTTACACAAAGGTAGCATTCTATATGCAATATTCTGTTCTTTGATGTTTTTAACTTTACAATAAATCTTTACTATGGACAAGTCCCACTGCAGACCTTTCCACATTAGTATAGGTAGCTCCAACCTTCTCCCTCCCTCCTTTCCCTCCCTCCCTCTCCCTACCCCCATCCCTCCCACAGCTGCACTGTATTCCATGGTGTTTGCCTAACCAGTCCCTCTAGATGTTTCCAATGCTAGTCTTCTGTTATTCCTGACACCACCACGGGAAAGAGGCCCAGATCCCATCATTTTGTACAAGGGCAGGCAGACTCTCTGAGTAGTGGTGAGATCATGGACTCAAGGGGCATGGGCAACTGTGATTCTGGTCAGCATGGCCAACTGCTCCCCATCAGTTTTGTGACATTCTCTGCCCCCCCACCCCAGTGAGGGGAAGCATTCCCTTTCCATTCTTTTCATTGCTTCTTCAGCCGGCTAATCCCTCTCCTCACCTCCCCCGCATGTCTCCAAACGTGCCTAGCCACTGTTTCTTTCTTTTCCCCAGTACCCACGTTTAAATGTACAATTCAATGGCACTAAGTACGCTCACAATGTCATGCAACCATCACTGTCCAGCTCCATGATGTTATCATCAGCCCAAACTGAAGCTCTGTTCCCATTAAACAAGAGACCCGATCCCCCTTCTCTCCGGGGAACCAAGCCTCCTGAGATACTCCTACTTGCTTTTAGAATCATAGCATTCCTTTAATGCTAAGGGGGAAAGCTTTCCATTGTATGGGGAGAGATCAGCCTGACAGCAATAATTGCCCTGGAAGAGGAAACCAAAATCTTTTTAAATTTCACATAAACTTGTGAATAATTCATTTCTATACGAAGCTTTCCACGCAGGGTGGGGTGGAGGGTGCCGGAAGAGGGCATGGTGATAGCAGAGCTCGTGGAGTGGGGAACGGGGCTCACAGGGGGAAAGCTGGGTCTCTGCTTACCCCCAACAACAATAAGACTACCTTGTCAGATACTAAAAGGCAAAGTCATTTCTGCATCAAGAAAGTGCTTGATTTTCTAAGCCTTGGACCATGTTTTCCCAGGCTCTCCGGGCTTGTCAGGATTCCTCATTCCAAGCTCTAAACCTCCCAGGGACCACAAACCAGAGGGCTTGGGTGCAAGGAGAATGAGCTTCTGCGAGAAAAGGAGGTGGCAGGAAATGGAGGAGACACTAACAGAGACTGTGCAGCCACAGCACTCAGTCAGGGGTGATGAGGACCCCGATGCTGGAGATAGGGATAATGTCGATCGTGGATAAACCTCCTCCAGGATCAGCTGCCTGTTCAGCTCCTAACTACTGCAGCTACTAACTTCCTTATTCTGACCTGGAATCTGTCCCCCTCCGGCTCCCCTTCGGGACTTGAATTCCACCTCCGGTATCACCCAAAATCTGACTGTTCTTCCAGATACACACACAGGTGCCAGTGAGTTACAGAGAGCGACCATGGTTCTTTCTGGCATCTCCTCTCCTGCCACCTGAGCGTCCCATCGTTCCTAGCCATCCTTCACAGAACCTGGTGTCCAGAGCCTGGGCCAGCATTCTGATAGCCAGAAACAAGGAAGGCAGGGAGGGAGCTGTTCTGCCCCGTGCAATGGAGATGGGGCCCAGCTGAGGAGTGGGTAAAATCAGCAGGACCGGGAGACTGAGAACAGGATGAAAAATGAGGATCACCCTGGGTCAGAGGACCAAACAAGGGGTTCCTCAGGTCTCACTGCAGACCCAAGATCCTTGAGGCACACACACTGGCCTGTCAGCTGTGTTAGCCCCGGGGCCGGGAGATGCCAGGACTCGACACAACTCCATTTAATTAGTATTTCTGAGGTTCGCCTCAGGGGAGCCCGTCCAAAGACGGTATTACGGGAGGCTCCCAGCATTCTCTCAAAGCCATCCTATCCTCTCTAACCCTGGGTGGAGAATTAGCTGTGATATGACAATTTTGAACTCCACGTCCCAGGAGTCAAATACCACCCTGGACCAGAAGCTCTCTCTCTCTCTCTCTCACTTGTCAGTGATCACCGGCTTGAAGCATGGGGCACGGCAGAGCAGCTCTGTGTGGAGTGGGAAGAACAACAGTGCAGCGTTACTCTCGTCTCCTGGAAACCCCTGCGGACTCCAGAGCCCAAGGACAGCGATGGCATCAGCATCAAGCCCTACTAATGGGCCACAGCTTGTAGGTTGGCAGACCCCAGTGGTTGAATCCCAGTTACACTGAATGTATTTGCACATCTTTTTCAGTCTGATGCGATTTTTCAGCTCAAATTATCCAAATACCTGCTCACTGCTGCAACTTAATAGCTTACCCCCCTACACATTCGTTCCTTCCTTTCCATTGAGCAAATATACTTTATCCATTTTCTTTCCTGCTCACACCCCTCTTTACCACCAAAAACCTCCCCCAGAGCAAATACCATGTCAACACGTGCTTCTCTATTGAGCCCTGCAACACTTCCACAAATGAAAGCAGAAGTGGCCTTTGATATACAGAGCACAACTCCAAGGAAGAAAGTTCATGGTCATTGGTGTCCCCTCTGAGGGTGTCACCACACAACCACGAACAGAATAGTGATCACGGGCTCCCTGCTTCTCCCAGTTCGCTGACCACAGGGCCATAAGCTAGTGGCAAGAGGCCTGGTCAGTGTGAAGAGTCCCCATTACAAAGAGTTCCCAGCCTTGTTATTCCTGCACTGCCCCCTCCAGTTGCCCTTGCCAGGACACACAGCGCCTGAGAGGGTTCACCTGCACCATATATGGATCTGGAGGTCAAGGGCTGGCTTTGTTTCTTGCCCCAGGTGGAGGCTATGTGTGGCTGCAGGTAGCCAGCCTTGTCCCCTCCCAGGCTGTGGCTGCAAGTTGTTCCCAGCGAAGTAGCATGCCCTCATCGATGCTGCCCGATCTCCCTCCCAGCCTCCTTCACTTTTCTTTTTTAGATGGTAGCAACTGCCTGAGTTAGCTCTTCTAAGTCAATTCCACCTACTTTTGGTTAAACTCCACTCCTGGCTTGGTCATCTTCCAAGACAAATTCAGAAGCCACGGGGTGCTGGAGAGTTGCCCTCGCGGACAGTTGCCCAAAAGAACTTCAATTAATTTCTCAGGTTGCCGGCAGGACCTCCAACATGGGAGGGGAGTTCAGCATCCAAGCCTGGCGGGGCTCTTGGCTGGCATCCTGGGTGGACATTTAGGATGCTGGGGCCTCTTCACGTCTGCCTTTTACTACGTGGACCCATTCCTGATTCTGATAGACACATACTCTCACTCACGCACAGACAAAGCTTGCGAATTCTACATTATTTCCTGAAGTCAAGAGTCAGGATGAACAAAAGGTGAGAGAGGTGGTGAGGTGGGCAGAGACAGAAACAGAGAGAATGACATTAAGAGTCTGGCTCTGGCCCAACTGTCACACTCAGGCCCCTGCCCAAGCTTACCCCACATCTCTGAACCCTTGCCCTACCTATTCCCCAGCACCTACAGTGCCTCTAGAATTTTCATATAGAAGACCTTCATGATCTGCTGGGAAGGGGGCTAAGAGCTTGTTTTGAGGCTACTGTTAGGTGTTAATCATGCTGTTTTGATTTTGAATAAGTACTATTTGAGGTCACTGATGGGCGTGAACAGGGCCTTCCTACTGCCTAGCCCTATCTCCACTCCAGTTGGTGGGTCATTCTCTAACTCCTCAACTCGTGATGTCCATGCCCATGTACCTAGCTTTGCTCCAATCCCTCCTTCTCCTTACCCAAACATCACAGACGTGCCCAGGCTTGGCTTTTCAATGAGACCCAATTAAATACCATTCAGTGACCATCACTTACTTCCTTGGCAGCTGGGGATGAGATCCGGATAGATGCCAGACACTGCCTAATAAAGCCCCAAATCTATTCAGGACTTTACAGTTTGCAAAGCTTTCATCTCCAGTATCTTACCAACATTCATGGCAACTACTTACAGCAGCCAGGAGCGGGTCATCATCCTGTCCGAAAGGGTCATCGTTCTGTCCGAAAGGCAAGGAAACAGCATGGACACACAGATTTTAGACACACAGACCCAAACTGAAATTCCACCTTTGACAGCTACTGCTTTGTGAGAGCTGGAACAGGTATGGGCCTCAGTTTCCCCATCTCTAAAACGGGACTATAGTTCCTCACCTTGCAAGATTTTTGTCAGATCTAGAGATAACCTATTTAAGGTGCCTACCAAAGTGTGCAGAACGGAGATATACTCCTAAATGGTGGCAAATTTGATGGTGAGGGTGCTGAGGACGATGGCAATGATGGTGGTGGTGGTGAGAGTGGTTTTGTGGTTTATATTTTCTGTTTTTTCTACAGATCGTCATGACTGGTATCATCTAAGAAGGGGGTTAGTGCTCCACGTCCTTTCAGGTACTGCTGGCGAGCACTTTATTCTCCTACTCTAGGACAACATGTTAGCTCTGTGGAAAGCCCGTCATGAAGCCAGCAGCCACGGGCAGGTGCCGTCTGAGCGCCTGGCCAGAGTTTCATTCCCCTCGCTTGGTCTCACTCTCCATGCATTCGAGTCCAGGTAATTGTGCCCAGCAGCCACTAGTTCCCATGTAATTGTCCTCAAATTGCTCCGGGTGGCCTTTCCAGGCAGGAGCTCTTCACAATTAGTCTACACATCGAGATGTTGAAAGACAAGTGATTATTTGGGGGAATTACTTGTCGCAAGAAGATGCAGCTCCAATAGGACATAATAGAGGCCGTGTGTTAATTACAATCAGCAAGATGCTATCACATCATTTCTTAATCCACAGCTCATTAGGCATTCCAGCCCTAGCTCCTGTCATTACCAAGGGCTTGTTACAATGTGCAAAGACAAAGGCATCGCAAATGAGCGCAATTGAAGGGCTATAGGCATGTACCCACATGCAGGTGGTCAGCAAGCATCTTCTTAATGAGCCTAATTTTGCCTTGGATCCAAACTACTACATATACACCTATGAGGGCAAGCACACCCGTGTACCACACACGTATGCATGTACACACACACACACACACATGCACACACAGAAGCAGGCACTCTCAGAACATCCTGTGAAAAATGTCCTAATGCCTCCTGATTACATTTCTTCTGCTTCACTTTCTTTTATTTTTTTTTTTAAGATTTTGTTTATTCATTTGACAGAGAGAGACACAGTGAGAGAGGGAACACAAGCAGGATGAAGTGGGAGAGGGAGAAGCAGGCCTCCCGCTGCGCAAGGAGCCCAATTCAGGGCTCGATCCCAAGACCCTGGGATCATGACCTGAACTGAAGGCAGACGCTTAACGACTGAGCCACCAGGCCTCCCTCTTTGATTTTTTTTTAAAGGAAATAAGAATTATTCCCTGATTCTTGGTGGGAATGCAGGCTGGTGCAGCCACTCTGGAAAACAGCATGGAGGTTCCTCAAAAAGTTGAAAACAGAGCTACCCTACAACCCAGCAATTGCACTACTGGGTATTTACCCCAAAGATACAAATGTAGTGATCCGAAGGGGCACGTGCACCCAAATGTTTATAGCATCAATATCCACAATAGCCAAACTATGGAAAGAACCTAGATGTTCATCAAGAGATGAATGGATAAAGAAGATGTGGTATATATATACAATGGAATACTACGCAGCCATCAAAAGAAACGAAATCTTGCCATTTGCAATGATGTGGATGGAACTAGAAGATATTACGCTGAGCAAGATAAGCCAATCAGAGAAAGGCAATTATCATATGATCTCCCTGATATGAGGAAGGTGAGAGGCCAAGGGGGAGGTTGGGGAGTAGGGAAGGAAAAAATGAAACAAGATGGGATCAGGAGGGAGACAATCCATAAGAGACTCTTAATCTCACAAAACAAACTGAGGGCTGCCTGGAGGAGAGGGGTAGTGGGAGGGTGGCTGGGTTATGGACATTGGGGAGGGTAAGCACTATGGTGAGTGCTGTGTATTGTGCAAGCCTGACGATTCACAGACCTGTATCCCTGGGGTAAATAATACATTATATGTTAATTAAAAAATAATTATTCCCTGAGATAGGAAACCAAAACTCTCAATTATTTAATATTCAATATTTCCTGAGGGCCTACTGCATGCCACACCTGCTACAGGCATGGGCGGGGGGGGGGGGGGTCAGAGACAAGAAGAACTTGTCCTCCTGAGGTTTTTTTTTTTTAATCTAGTTAGGGAGAAAGGCTCAGTGCCTGCAAAACAAGGAGCTAAAAAAGTGAGAGCAGGTGGAAAATGAGGGTATAATCACATTCTAAATGCTCCTGGGATTCTGAGAACCAAAAGTCGAACCTGGCCTTAGCCTAAAGGGATAAGCCAGACTGCACAGGCATGGGACAGAAGCAGGGAGGAAGGTGTTTGTGAGGAGAGAGAAAGAGAGAAAGTGTGTGTGTGTGTGTGTGTGTGTGTGTGTGTCTGTTTGGGTGTGTGGGCAAGCATTTAGCAGGGGGTGGGGGTGGATTACAAAGCAGCAAAGACCCAGAGAATGATCTCGAATATGAGATTAGATGTGGGGTGAGAGATGGGGACACTGTTTTAGCCTTTTAAGCCAAAGAGTATAAAGTGATGACAGGAGTTAAAGTATTTTTGAAGGTCAATCCAAGGGCTGTTTACAGATTCTTTAAAACCCTGTTCTTTGCAAGAAACTTCACTTAGTTTAGCCTCACAGGATCTTAATTTCCTTTAAGAAATAAAAGGGAGTAAAATGGGAAAGTGAGAGATAAGAGAGTGCATGCGTGTATGAATCTTGACCAGAAACCTGATAGGTCTTCATAGTGCTAATCTGATGTTCTCTGGGCTAAAGTGTTGGGGGTAAACAGACAGGGAAGGATGCCCTTGGCCTCTAGAAAGTTTATGGGAAACCAGTTCCCACAATCTTGTTTTAGAACCTCTAACCCTGGCAGGATGCCTCCAGGTCAATGTGATTTTTGATGAAGGGTTTTTCATGCTTGCGGAGAGGGTATTTGTGGATCACTTGTCCCCTACAGTTTAAGGGGGCCCAAATTCCTAAGGGCAGTGGCCTCAGAATTAGTCTCTCGCTGTCCATCCTGTGAGTACAAGCTGACGCTTTCCTTCTGCCCCGCCTCCCAAGCCAAGTCATTTTAGGAACGGGCCTCGGGGGGGCAGTGCTGGGTCAGCTTGGAGGGGTGAGCAGGAGGCTTGCAGGGATTAAGGCAAGGCAAGGGACACCAGGTTTGGTTTCAAAGTAATATTCACCAGGATATTGGATTCCGTTTGAAGGAGTCACTCATGGAGGTGGCCAGCCCTTTGAAAAATAATAACCCCTGAAGATTTTCCATCCTGATAGTGAAATCGAGTCGCCCAATGGCCGGCCGCCCCCCGGGATTGCTGCTCTACTTTGCTCGGGTTGAGGGGAGACAAGGACACCTGAAGGCCAGGGAAGAGAAAGCCAGCAGCAGCGCTCTCTCCAAGTCAGTGTGTAGGTGGGACAAGAGAGTGTTCGCTGAGCTCCCCAATTTCCTGAACCCACTGAGATACGTGTGGAGCAGGCAGTGAGGGGTGCCGGGAGACCCTCCTGCCAGCCCATACCCTGCTGAATAGCCAGTGGTGACCGTTACTTCTCTACAGACAGCCTGGAAGGCTTTTGGGGCTCTGGGAACACCTGTGTGGTATAAACACGGAGAGAGGCCCAGGAGGGGAGCTGGATGTGGGGTAGGGGCAGGAGGGGTGGGGTAGGGGCAGGAGGGGTGTGGTAGACAGCAGAGGGTTGATCTGTAGCTGATTGAAAGGTCCCTCGTGGGTCGCAAGCAGTCTGGGCCTGGGGAGGAGGTGGAAAAGTAGCTAAATTTATTGACCTCTCCATTTCACCAAGGTCGTGCCTTCAGGCGAACGAACGTGGCCTTCAGTCTGGCTGACTCAGAAATCACCCTTTAGTGCAGAGCCGAGCCTAATCCCTCTTGTCTCTCCTTACCCTCAGGCCAAACTCTCTGCCCATTCTTCTCAGAGCCTGCTGCTGCCTCCTTTCCGACTTCCCCTGAGGCCACTCCCACGCCTCCTGTGACTCACCCTCCAGGCAGCCTCCCTGATTCCACCCCACCAGGGGCCCTGGGGGAGGGTGACAAGGCTCCAGAGAAGGAGCAAGGGAGTTGGGGTCCCCCGGGGCTGGAATTCCAACTCTGACATTGCTGAGCTGGGACGCTCTCTGAGACTCCGTTTCTGGACGTCATTCTATCTCACTCTTGAGTTGTGTTGAGGACTCAGTGAAGTATGGGAAGTATGACACAGGTGAGGCGGCCAGCATCCAGCCCGGCACACACTAGATGCTGTATTATTTCTCTCCCTTCAGAACATGGGCCTCTGAGGGTAAGGACTGTGTACTCTTGTTCTCTCCTGGGGACCATCCCAAAGTGGCTAAAATAGGACTGTGTGTAGGAAGGTCCACCAAGTCCCCACAGTGGCCGGAGCCCAGAGATCTGCATTACCCTCCACAGGGCCACCAAGCAAGAGGATAGGACTCAGCCCCCAGGGGCCAGCACTGCATGACCGTTCCCGGGGGCTCCGAGACCCTGCAGCTGAGGCTGCAGACAACCATGCAGGCCGCCACCCCCTCCTGCTACCACCCCCAGCTCCCCCAGCCCTACCCGCTTGGCCAGACTCCCACCAAACCTACCCTTCGCCGACAGGGGCAAAATTAGGAGCAACTTCTATGGGGCACAACTTCCCTCACTCTCTCCCTTCTTCCTCCTCAGCCGACAGTTTTCAAAAAGTCCCATTTCATTATCAAGATGGAAAACCTTCAGAGCTGCTTTCTGAGGGATGGACAAAGGAACAGGAGCACAGCCCAATGGAAAGAACCAGGAGGCGAGGACGGAATCCTGCTCTGCCATTCATTAGCTGAGCCATCCTTAAGCCAATCACTTAACTTCTCTGAACCCCCTTTTCCATATCTGTGAACAGAGAATCAAGAAGGAAAATGTACAGGGTTTTCCATGTGAGGGTAAAGCAAGATAATGTATACAAAAGGGATTTGTTAACACAAAGGGCTACAAAAATGTGAGGGGCGGTTATCGGGAAGGGCATATTTTATAGGAGACAGTGAAAGGCTAACTGATTGTGTCATTTCATTGGCCACATAGTGATTGTAGGTTTCCTACGTGACAGGCAGGCCTTTAGGCTGGAGGGACACAGCAGTGATTCAGAGGACATGTTTCTGCCCCAGAGGAACTTCCATGCTAGCTGGGGAGACAGAGAGTGTGTGTCCTATGCCACGTAGCCAGTGCTAGGAGAGGCTGAGCAAGTGGGTTTGGGGAGCTAATGCAGTTGGGGTTACTACTAGACAGAGCCTGGTCAGGGAGCACCTTTTTAGCAAAGGCTACTGCTTGTCTTCTGAGGCCTCCTATAGCAAACTCACCCTGCTTCTTCTGAGACGTTGGATTTTAGCCAATGGATGGTGATGGACCCCCTCTAAGGGTCTTCGGGGAATAGGAATCTGCCACTTGTGGCATTGCTAAACATTGCTCTAGAAGTCCAAGCCAGGGCAATTAGGTAAGGAGAAAGATAAGATGCAAATATGGTGTATTTGAAAGGAGGGAGCGGATTTCATATGATTTGAAGATATGATTATATATCCAAATCAACTGAAAAGCTTTAGAAACATACAGAATTGATTTGGGCGGCTTCTTCTTATACAAACAACAGTCAGTTAAAGAATCTACTGAAAGAAGGATCCCATTTGTAATAAGAATAAAGATAAAAGACCTAAGAGTGAATTGCACAAGAACCGTGCAGCATCTGTATGAGAAAAGTTCTAACCCTCCTATGAGAAATTTTAACAATATTTAAATAAATTAAAAGCCATATATTCTTGAAAACGAAATTTTAGTGCTGTAAAAAAATTCAGTTTTCCTCATTCAGAGCAGTTCCAGTTAAAGTATCAACATAATTTCTCTTGACTACACAAACTTATTTTCAAGTTTCTCTGGAAAAGAAAATATGAGAATAGCCAAGAAAGTGACAGGGAAAAATGAAGATGGACTTCCTCACCAGGTATTTTAAAGTATGTATCATAGAGATGCCTGGGTGTCTCAGTTAGTTAAGCGTCTGACTCTTGGTTTGGCTCAGGTCCTGATCTCATGGGTCATAGGATAGAGCTCCTCACTCAGTGGGAGTCTGCCTGGATAGTCTCTCCCTCTACTCCTTCCCCTGCTTGCTCCTGCACACCCTCTCTCTCAAATAAATAAATAAATCATTTTTTAAAGTATTTATCATAAATCTGGAACAATGAAAAACACTTTGGCACAGTACATGAATAGACAAATCCACAAAACAGAAGAGAGTCCATATATAAACCCAAACGCATACGGGAATTTGCTAAGTGACAAAAGTGTGATTCAAATCAGTGATAAAAATTAGATTATTCAACATATGGAATGGGAACAAGTTCCAAACAATTTAAAGGGGGGAAAAAAAAACCTAAGCTGGAAACCCACATTATACCTACACTAAAATGACTTACAAATGAAGCAAAAAATTGTAAAGAACAGTATAAATCTTAAATGTTCTAAAAAGATATATAAATGACTTAAAAAATAATCTATGGGTAGCAAGCTTCTCTCCAGGCACAACACAAAAGGCAAACATCATTTTAAACAAAAACAAAAACAAAAAACCCAAGGGGCACATGGGTGGCTCAGTGGGTTAAGCCTCTGCCTTCGGCTCAGGTTATGATCTCAGGGTTCTGGGATCGAGCCCCGCATCGGGCTCTCTGCTCAGCCGGGAGCCTGCTTCCCCCTCTCTCTCTGCCTGCCTCTCTGCCTACTTGTGATCTCTCTGTCTGTCAAATAAATAAATAAAATCTTAAAAAAAAAAAAAAAAGACCAAGTTTAAAAAAATTATACATCTGTATGATTAAAAAGTAAATAGCATCAAAAAACAAACAAGACATATACGTTAGAATAGGCTACTTATTTGGTATTTCTTGTATTAGTTAGAGGGGGCTGGCTACTATTTGAAAAAAGATAAACCATAAAATTCATAATGGCTCAATTAACTAGTGGTTTCTATTAACAGCACAGAATAGAATGGGTCCCCACCTCTACATCATCCAGAGACTAGGCTGGCAGAGTGTTTGCCTGCTTTGACCCTTGGGATCATGGAGGAGGGTTGGTGAGAAATTCTGCCCAGCAGCCATTTTGTGTGTGTGTGTGTGTGTGTGTGTGTGTGTGTGTGAGAGAGAGAGAGAGAGAGAGAGAGAGAGAGATCCAGGATCACAGCTCATTGGCTGGAGCTCAATCACGTGGCTCCACCTCCCTCCTCACGGAGAACCACCTGCAAAGTGCAGTCCCTAGCTGGCGACCTCTTCCCAGGGGACAAGGCCACACAGCAGAGGGGAAAGCACACATTTCTAGTGAACAGTCACCCAAACCTCACTGTGAATTTATGTAACACAAAGACAAGCAAAGGGCAAGAACTGTTAAATTACAGTTTCAGAAATCTGCTTACAAAGACAAGCAGAGCAAAGGATATGAACTCACAGTTCATAGGAAAGTAAGTGCAAATATCGATTAAACACAGAAAAAAATGCTGAAGCTCACTCTAAACAAATAAATAAATAATAAACAACAGCAAGATACCACTTTCTCTCAATCAGACTAGTATGGATGAAAAAGGTTGGTAACAGTGAGCAGGTATGTGTGCAACATACTTTTACATAGTGTTGGTAGGAGTATAAATTGGTGAGACGATTTTGGAGAACATATGCAGTATCAATAAAAGATTTAAATATATATATGTATGTGTATATATACATAATCTTTTGTCTAACTCAACAATTCCACACTGAGAAACGTATCCTAGAGATACACTAGTTAAAGTGCAGTGAGGTACACGTGCAAGGAGGCTTACTCAAGCATTTTACTTACTAGCAAAGAAGCAAAATGAACAGACAAAAACTAGAAACAACTCCCATGTCTACCACCAAGAAACATGTAAGTTAAGGCATATGGTAACAATTAACTATGCCATGGTTACTATGCAGGTTATAAAAAGAATGATGTAGAGGCATTTGCACTAAAATAAAAAGATTTCTAAAAGAGCCAGAAGAGGCTACTTCATCGGTCTCCACCTGCCAGACTTACCAAACCATGTGATGTTCTCCTCCCCTGTGTGAGCCCACCGTGGCATGACCGCGGCCCTCTCCAGCTTTCCAAGGCCCTTCTCCCACAAGCTGAGTAGGATGCTTGGCCGGAATCAGCTGTGTTTGTTCTCAAACCTACTTACCCCTGTTGTACCTGTTGTTGTTAATTCAAACTAAATACTACAAAACACCAAGTAGGTCTGAATATAAGAATGAGAATCCCTTCTGTGAAAACTAAAGTGAATACTTTGGAAATGCCCAGTTTGTAGGTGTGGAAATGTTATTGCTCGAGCTGCTTGCTTTCAAGAATCTCTGTCTTTTAAAGATTCTCGGTTAGCATGAGCTGCCAAAACAAAATACCAGAGACCGGGTGGCTTGTACAACAGAGTTTCTTTCTCACTGTTCAGGAGACTGGAAGTCTAAGCTCAAGGTGCCAGCAAGGTCAGTGCCTGGGTTACAGATGGCCACCTTCTTCACGATGTCCTCACGTGGCCTTTCCCCGGCAGATGTGGGTGGAGAGAGAGAGAGTGAGCAACCCTTCTGTTCTGGTGTCTCTGCCCACAAGGGCACTGATCCCATCGTGAGGACCCCACCCTCATGACCTCATCTGACCCACATTACCTCCCGAAGGCCCCATCTCCAAAACCCATCACATCAGGGGCGGGGTCTTCAACATAAGAAGCTGGGAGGGACACAGTTCCGTTCATAGCAGATGCACACTGAAATACCAGGGATTAAGCAAATGACATCTGGGATCTGCTTCAAAGTAATAGTACGTTGGGAGGACAGATAGAGATAAAATGACCTTGGCCTTGATTCAATAATATTTGAAGCTGGATTATGGGCAGGAGAGGGTTCATTATACTCTTCTGCTTATTTTGTATATATTTAGAATTTTCCATTATAAGTTTTTTAAAAAGCCAGATTATTATATGTTCGTGTTTGTATATTAGAATAAAATATTTAAAGCAAGTGTATAAAATTTTTATAATGATTGTCTTAACCTGCTCTTTAACTAGGAGTGATAGCACCAGATAAGAGAGAGGGCTTCGGCTATATCGTTAGAGGAAAAATAAAAGGGTACAGATCCAGTATTATTACATTACACTTAAATATGCTAGTACTATGCATCTGCGGCATGTTTCAATTTTGCCCCAAAACTCAGAAGAAAGATGACTTTTTTGTAGTGCTTTTCTGAAACCAAACTTAATCTGTTCTAGTCCTTATTTGGCAAAGGTAATAAAAATGATAATCTCAGACTTTCTGGGACTTCTCATTCCATCTGGGGAAGTCAAGGATCTAGTTCTGATCCTCCTGGCTTCTTCAAGGTGGTAATGAGACACCCACAACCCAAAACTCTTAAAGCCACAGACCCCACATCTTTACCCTGGTGCCTGAGGTCCCAGTGTCCTTCCTCAGTTTCGGCTCCCAGATAGCAAGACCCGACTGCCCGTGCATCCCATCCCCCGCCTTCACGCAGGGCACATGCGGTGGGTGAACCAAGCCCCAAGGGCTTCCTGTCCAGCCACCACACAGGTATCCCCAGAGCTCGTGCTCCTTGCACAGAGAAAGGCAACCCAGGAAGGGGGTGGTCAAGCCCTTCAGGCACTACCTGAAGGAAACCTCTCTATCCCTTACCGTCTCTCTCAGTTACTTTTGCTTTTTAACCAAACTGTGTTTTATCATCGACAGTTCAGAAAAGTTCTTTTCAGCTTCACAGACTATTACTGGTAATTCTTCAGAACGGTTACCAAATGTGGGGAAACATCTATCAAGGTTCTTTCATATATATTAGCCGGAAAATGTCACGACATTTCAAGTCTTCTGAAGTGTACAAGTCAGTGCTTTTTATGATGCTCCCAATTACCTTTTGAAATGCTCCTGCTGGAGCTTCCGGACCCCGCCGTTTCTGAGTCATCCATTAAAATGCTGATTTCTTAGAAAAGGTTGCAAGGCCGTCATCTTTCTTGGAAGTAGACGTTGGTTTGCAGCTGGGGAGAGAAAAGAGAACTAACAATTCCCGAACGCCTACTGGGTGCGATACCATGGACTCGAGATAGATTTTATCCTCTCTATGCTGCTGGGAGGTAGGTATTCTTGTCCACTTACCTTTACGGTAGGAAAGGGCACCCCTAAGTTGCATGTGGTAGGGCTGGGATCAGAACCTAAGACCTTGTGGCTGCGGACCCAGGACCACAGACAGCCCACAGCTCATGAAGTGGGAGCTTTTGCCCTCAGCCGGGCTAAGCACAAGACCCCTGAGCACCCATCTGGGGTCCCTGGACCTGTGCATATTTTTTTCCCTTCTGTTAAGAAAGTTCTAGTCATTCGCTCTGCTTTAAGCAGCCGTCAGGACCATCTGACTGTGGGCAGTCATTTACTTTAGGAATGTTGAAGAATTAAAAATAATACACACAAAAAGACCTGTTCACAGTGCCTGGCCCATAGTAGGTCTTCTCTACGTTATGGCCAATACTGTGGTTATCATTATTCCTTCTTCCCACTCCCCTTCCTTTCCCTCCTGCCACGCAAGAAAGCAAAGCAAACAGCAAAGGTTAACTGGCTCCTCCCAGCCTCCTGGCCTTCCAATTTGGGCTCCTAATGAGCAGATGTTCCTGGAGATCAGAGGGAGTGTGGGGGAGAGGAGAGGCGGGGACTCCGGCACGGGCTCCCTCTCCCTCTAGGAGAGGCCTCTGCAGACGGAGGCCACCTGGAGCCACGGAAGGAACACCTCAGCTGACGTGCACAGCTGGAGGCCTGGCCTGGCTCTCTGGTTCTCGAATTTCATGGCTATAAATATTGGCTTCGCTGAGTCACCTTCCCTTGCTGGGCCTCAGTTTCCTGCCTATAAAAGGAGAGGGTTGAACCAGGATGGATTCACTATCCTCACCGGCACTCTCATGCAGCATTCCCTGAGTGCCTACTTTGTGCCCAGCGCTGGCCCAGGCAGAGGCGTGCAGCCTGCGAACAAGATTCACCCGGCCCTACCTGCCCGCCGCTCAACAGAAAGCTCTCGCAGCCCAAGCTCTTGGAGTCTCAGGGTTCTTGGCGTGTTTCTCCATCCCCTGACTCCTGTTCAGAGACACTTCTCACATCAGTTTTTAAGTGACAGAACCAAAGGTGTTGAGAACAGACTTTGATGGACCACCCACCCTTTGCAGGGAGAAACCCAGAAGACACTGACCCCATCAGGGAGAAAAAGTGAGCAAACCCCAGTTAGTGAGCAAACCCCAGTTAGTGAGTCCCCCAGCTCCCTGGCTCCTGCCCTTGGCAGTTTCCAGGAGGCTCTCTGCCCTGCCTGGGGGACTGAGCAGGCAAGGCACAGGAAGTCCCATTCCTGATGCTTAGCCGCTTTCCCCAGCCACAAGGTCACACAGCGGCTGCCAGGAATGAGTACGGGTTCCCACAAAGACACCTAGGAGAAGCACAGCAAGAGAGTTGGAAGGAGCGTTACTCTGGGAGGGGAGGGTCAGCTTTCGGGGCATGAGGTCATGGGCCACACAGGCTGAGGTGTTGCAGTGTGTCCTGAAGGACTTCCTTGCCTCCACTCTGGCATGCCACCAACCCAAACATTCCAGAGCCACACCAATGAAAAGAAACTGTGGCAGCCAGTCCTCAAAGCCCAGGAAGCCAGCTCATGCCAAATTTCTATCTGCTTCGGGCCCACTGCAAGGGGCCACAGCACAGTGGTCAAGCACACAGGTGCTGTGGCCATGTGTCCGGGTTCAAGTTCTGGCTTTCTCACCTACTCACGGTATGATCCTGGGCAAGTTATTTAACCTCTCTGTGTCTCAGTTTTTTCACCTGTAAAGTGAAATGGTAATAATAACTTCTACCCTGTAAGCTTGTAGTAAGGATTAATGGATTCTTAGCCTGTGTGTGTGTCTAACATTCCATTGAATCCTCATATACACAATCTTCATATACGTTATGGACATAACCCTTGTATATCTTATACGTGATCTTCATGTACATTATATACATAACCTTCATACACATTATGTAACCCTCATATATATTACATATGCAATCCTCATATATATAATACATAATATTCTTATACATATATATATGACCTTATCTGTATTATGTATATAATCCTCATCTATATTATACATAGTCTTCATAATATACTTTAGGACGGTGACTGGCATATAGTTAATGCATCCCATAATGGCTGTGTTGTCAGTATTGTTACTATTCCTTCATGAATGTAACCCTTCGTTGTGTATAGCAGGTAGAGCTTACAAATTCCCTTCATACTCATTGTCTCAAACACAAATCTGTACACTTTATTCTTTCAGCCACTAGAATGTAAGCCTCATGAGAGCAGAGAATTCTTCATTGCTTCATTCATTGCCATATCCTCGAAGCCTAGAATAGTACCCGGGAGAGAATGGATGCGGAATAACTATTTGTTAAATGGGCGGATGAATGGCTTCAACAAACGTTTCTGGAAAACCTATGTATATACCAGGCACTGAGGATTCAAAGGTTAGAAACTATGGTAAAACACTGAAAAACACTGAAATTGGGGTACGGGGGGTGTCTGAGAGGCTCAGTAAGTTCAGCCTCTGCCCTGCCCCCTCGCTCTGATCTCAGGGTCCTGGGATCGAGCCCCACATCGGGCTCTCTGCTTGGCGGGGAGCCTGCTTCCCCCTCGCTCCCTGCCTGCCTCTCTGCCTACTTGTGATCACCCTCTCTCTCTCTCTCTCAAGTAAATACATAAATAAATAAATAAATCTTTAAAAGAAGACTGAAATCGATTGGTAATTCACTTGTGAAGCGGTAAAATGCGTGACCCTGTGACAGACCAGCCACAAGAGCGGAGGGTCTCGGCAGCATTTTGCCCCAGCATCCCCAGGGGACCACTCTCAGCTCAAGTAGAGATGGTGGCTCTAGGGCTCAGGAAACCTCTGGGGGAGGGCTGGGGGTAGGGAGGGAGTGGAGGACAGATGCCCTGGAGGGTCACTGGGCTCCTTTACCCTAACAGCAGTAACAGTGTCTGATGTCCACTGGGTACCCTTAAGGGTTTGGTTTTAGCTTTTGCTGTTGCATCTTAAATCAACTGCTTCCGTGTTTCCATGGAGTCCTCTCTGCCCTCCCTTCTTAAGGCTATTTTGGTCTGGGCTTTTTGTATCATCTTAGACAGACTGCCCCACCCTTTTTTTATGCTCACTACAGTCTTCATACAGGGGCTTGAACAAAGCCATCTCCTTTAGACACAGTTGGAGGGAATGGTGGAAGAAGATACTTTCCTTCCGCCTCCCCCTCATCGTTGCTCCTCCTCTTCTTCCTTTGATGTGGTGGACGGAGCAGCGACTTGGGACTTGAGCGACACGGGTCCATGTCCCAGGTGTGCAGTAGGGAAAGGCAAATCAACGTCCACCGCGCGCCCGCTTGGGAGGCTCAATCCGAAAACGGCGATGTGTGGGTGAAGATGCCGCAGGAGCCCTCGCCCCCTGCTGGTGGGAATGTTAACAGGGCGCAGCTACTGCGGGAAACAGTGTGGCAGTCCCTCAAAGGGTTAAACGTAGACCTACCACATGATTTGGCAGATGCACCCTTAGGTGTTTACCCAAGAGAAATTAAAACATCTGTGCCCAGCTGTTCCCAGCAGCATTATCCACAGTGGCGAAAAAGTGGAAACCATCGAAGTGCCCATCAGCTGATGGACAGATGAATAAAACCCCGCGTATCCACACAATGGAATGTTCCTTTTCAGCCATTAAAAGGAATAGACGTTCTCATACACGCTACAGCATGGGTGGACCCTAGAAACATGCTAAGTGAAAGAAGCCAGACACCCAAGGCCACATACTGCGTGATCTCTGTGAAATGCCCAGAATAGGCAAACCCGTGGAGACAGAAAGCAGATTAGTGGTTTCCAGAAGGAAGTCCATCCCCTAAATACATCTGGTTGAAACATGGTCATCTTATTAAGTCCTTATCATACCCTCAGAAGAAACAGAATTTTATTTAAAAGTCACCAGGGATTGCCTGTTTAAAGGACTCCTTCTGGAAACCCATCCTGAGTAAAGTGCCTAATTACCCACTAATGCACATTTCCTTCCTCCGGCCTAATCTTCGCATGCTGAACTTGCTCCAAGTCAGGCTATGCTGTATTCTGGAATTGGTGCTGTGCTCACCAGAACATCACCCTGCCGGCTGCCTGCTGGTGAAAGTATTTCAAAGCACTTTTCCAAGTATAAACAAAGCTCCAAATGAAACCTTCTTCTCTCAATGTCTGACTCTCTGTGATAAATTGCACCCCCGCCCCCGGCCACTCCGTCTTTTGAAAGTGCCCCTGAACCAAATCAAATGAGGACAGGCTCCATCTCACAGGCCTGAGTAAGGAAGCAGACAATAATCTTTTAATGGAATCCTATTTTTCAAACCGACATTTAGCCTACGCGAAGCGGACGTGGAAACAGAGAGGATGGGAGGTGGGGGCACAGACAGGCTCTGAGTGTCTGGAGCTGGAGGCTAACAGCAAAGCAAGCTCGGCCTGCTGGGCTGGCAGGTGCTTATGGTGGAACCAGCCAGGAGCTGAGACAGCCGTGACCCCATCTCCCTCCCGGGACAATGGCTGATGAAA
Organism: Lontra canadensis; assembly: GCF_010015895.1. Taxonomy (NCBI): domain Eukaryota; kingdom Metazoa; phylum Chordata; class Mammalia; order Carnivora; family Mustelidae; genus Lontra; species Lontra canadensis. The sequence continues at coordinate 38,687,324 of NW_022630997.1, read as the reverse complement.
GCCCCCTCAAAAAAAAAAAAAAAATCATTTGGGGGTGGGAAATTCTTAAAAATGAAGTTGGAAAGAATATTAGAGCTGCAAAGACCCTAGCAATCGTTCTCTAATCCAACACCTCATGTTACACACGGTGGAATGGGGGTGAGCCCGCAGGGGGAAGGAAATGGCCAAGGGGTACTTGGTGTAGGTGATTGGGAGTGAGGTCAAGGGAGCAGGCGTTAGACAGAATCACCCAGGGAGGAAGCTGCTCACTTCTCAGTCCGTTCCCAACCATTCTAAGGATCTCAAGGACCAGGTCCATCTTACCATCTCCATCTGGATGGATCTAGACGACATGGTGGGCAACAGTATGCAGTATGCAGCTAGGGTTTGGTAATACTGCTTTAGTTTGTTGTGTTGGCAATGGTGAGTGTGTAAGCATTATTTTCTATTTATAACATGTAATTCTGGCTTCCCTTTATATACTCGTTTCAAGTTTTCTTTAAACATACATTCGTGTCCAAGAGCATGAATTATTTAAAGGAAAAAGTAGTGTATAAATGAACAGGACAGATATGTCAAAAATCTGGAAGACAGCACATGAATAGGAAGCATTCCTCTAAGCAAACTTAAATAATTGTGTTCACTGCCATTCTACCTTGAAACACGCACACACACAAGATCCCTGGCAAGTGTCCATCCAGTCTCAGCTTGACTATCACCAGTGACAGAGAGCTTACTACTTTTCTGCTGAGTTTCTACCAATCTATGGTCGAACATAGCTCCGTACGCAAAATAAGAAAGCATTTATTTAATATCTCCTAACATAGGGGCGCCTGGGTGGCTCAGTAGGTTAAAGCCTCTGCCTTTGGCTCAGGTCATGATCCCAGGGTCCTGGGATCGAGCCCCACATCGGGCTCTATGCTCAGCAGGGAGCCTGCTTCCTCCTCTCTGTCTGCCTACCTCTGCCTACTTGTGATCTCTCTCTGTCAAATAAATAAATAAAATATAAATATATATATATATATATATCTCCCAACATAACAATGTCCCGCCTGCATCCCTACTGCTGCCCCTTGTTGAATCTCTAGGATTTGATCCCCAAGCCTGGCAGATCTGGGACAGAGCTCTGTCGGTCACTGGCACCAAAATACAGATTTCAAACTCAAGTTTGGTGACAGTTACTTGATGATGTTGAGGTCTCAGCTGAAGGGAGGGAAAGACTTTTCTCTCTCTCTGACTCTGTGCTTGGGTGGAGGGAAGGGAAAGGACAAGGGAGGCCAGGTGACCCCCTGGATGGACAGGCCTTCCAGGCCGTGTTGTGAATCCTGAGGCTCCAGAGAGGGAAGGAAGGAGAGGCTGGGACCCCCCTGAACACAGGCCTCTAGGCCTTCCTAATTTTCTGTGGCAGCTTGTGATGCAGAGAGACCTTGAAGCCCACGGGTCAGCCTCTGAGGTTCTCACTGCTGCACACGCATACACACACACACACGCACACGCACGCACGCACTTGCACTTGCACACAGATACACAGTCACTTAGGGGGTCCTACCCAAGAAGCAAAAAAAGTCTCCCTTTCCACAGAGGACTCCTGGTGCATCACTTTGTGGCCTGGCCACCGTGTGTTTTCAGGGGTCCCTGTGGTCCTGTTGCCGGGAGAGTCCCCAGACACCTCACTGTTCCAGGCCTGCTTCCTCCCCATCAGCTCCAAGGATGTGCTGCCTCCAGCAACCCTCCAGGCAGCTCCCAGACACAACCTTCCTGACTTCCTTCCCAGCCCCTTCTCCTCAGCTGCCCTCCCTTGCCCTCTTGTGATCCAGGTCACAAAGCCCTTTTCCTTCATCCTGGCACTGCTGCCAATCAGCACACAGAAGGGAGAAGTGAGCAGACCCACAGACAGCTGGAGGTGATGTTTCCAGGCTTTGCAGAGGGGTCCCTCCTGCTGGGTGCTAGAACAAGTCCCCATCGCCTTTGATGGCTCAGGAAGTCTCCAGCACTGTGCTGTGACATTTATCTCTGCACCCTGCCCCCCCAAACTCCACCCCAGTGGGGGCCCTTCCCTCACCCAGGAAAAGTCAATTAAGGTCATTCTGTGCCAACTCAGAAGTCCCTGGAAACACGGTCCCTGTCCTTCCAGCTGGATCTCAGCTCACACATGCCTTCCTTGGCCACCCATCTGGGATGGCGGTGACTGGGAGAGGCTGGCCCAGGGGCTGGACCTGAACACCTGGGAATTTTCCAAGCCTTGGTGATAACATCTATGCAAAGAGTTGGATTTGGTTTTTCCCACGTTTTCAACTGTTCTGAAGCAAAGAGGTAACATGTGTTTCTTTACCCAGAATTTTAAGCAAAAAGTAATTTCCCACTTTCCAGCTCAGACTTGATACAAATCTCTTGTAATCCCCCACTCCAGGATCAGGACCGTAAGTGGTCAACCAGCCCAGGACGAGGTGTGGGGGTACCCTGGAGCAATGTCTTCTGGGCCAACCCCCTCTCTGGCAGTCCTTAGAAGATGACTGCCTCTGTTCTCCTTGCCCACTCCCATCTGCCTGGCAGTCCTGCACAGGCTGGTGGAAAGCTCACACCAGAAATGAGTCCATTACCTCTAGAACGGGACACAGCCCAGTCCCCACAGGTTAAAAATAAACAGAGGCAGGTGGAATGGCGTAGTTCCCTGAAGCGAGCGAAGGCAGACCGTCCTCACATTCCCAAAGACCAGCTCTATTCCATGTTGCTTGCTGGATGTGGGAGAAGCCAGGGAAACAAGGAAGAGAGAAGATGGGAATCATTAGTCTCAAGACTCTCTTGTTCTCCTGAGAGGAGTGAAGAACGGCACAAGCTTTCAGGGAACCCTTGCCATGCCAACCAAAATATTTCATAAACACGCAAGAATAATTCATGGTTTAAAAAAGTAATCACAACAGCAGTTATCTCTGTGGTTGGGGGGCAATGACTGACAGAGATGGGGCATGAAGGAAACTTCTGGGGTGATAGGATTTTACCTCAGAAGAAAAAAACTGTAAACAAATGTTAAACTCTTGAACAACACTGTCTAATAGAACACTTCAGCAGTGATGGAAATGTTCTGCGTTTGTGTCATCCAGGACAGACCCTGCCCATCCCTGTGGCTGTATGGAGTTTGAAATCAGCCTATGGAACCATGTACCATGGCACACAGGCTCTCACAGACCCTCACAGCCCTGCAGCCGGCCAGGGCGGGGCCATCTTCTCCTTAGAGACAAAGGTGGACTCACCCAAGGTCATGCACAGCAACAAACTCATCAAGGGCAGAGAGTTCAAGTCTCCCGATTCTGAGCTGCACTCTTTTCCTCGGGCACCGCAGATGGAGAAAGCAGCCTCAGAGTCGACGTCCTGAGGTGGAGGGGAGAGTCCCAGGAGTCCCAGCCAGAAGCCAGAGGTACCGCAGTCCCAGCCCTGGGAGCACAAGCTTCTTTCTTGGGGGGACAACCTCTGGTCTAACAGTGACAAACGTGAGTCCATGTTGACCCTTGACATTTCCTAACCCACTTTCACACACAGTCTCCCATGTCATCCTCAGGACCTGGAAGACATCCATTCTTCCTTCCCGCCCTTCCATCCGAGTGGTGGGCAGCAAATAAAGTAGAGGGGGAAAAGTTTAGACTCAGAGTCAGACTGCCAGGGTTGCAATCCTGACTTACCAGGCTCATGAATCTGTAAAATGGCACATCTTAACCTCTCTGTGCCTCAGTTTCCCAAGCTGTAAAATTGGAATGATGATCGTACCTGCCTTGCTGGGATGTCATGAGAATTAAGTGAAACAGTGCAATCACACAAAGCCCTCGTTATTAGTATTGTCATTATTGCTGCTCCTACTATTATTTGTCGAGCATCGTCAGTGACAGCGTGAGGACGGGAGGTGGTGCCGGGGGCCAGTTCAGAAGCCCCGAGGAGGGCAGAGCCCTGGACGTCAGAGTCGGCACCAAGCCATCCAGGCTCTGCAGGAGGGGGGATGGAATTACCAGCACCCTCTCTCCCCTCCCAGAGCAAACAGCGGAGCTGCACTTGGCTCTGAAGGTCTGCTCTTACAGAGAGATTACCTTTTGCTCTTGAATCTCCCACCTGGAAAATGTCCCTTCCTGAGCTGACTGGTGTGATGAATCACTAGGTCCGTCACCGCTATAGGTCACGGTCCATCTCCTGCTGCCCAGCAAGCAGCACGCTGGCCCTCCTCTCTGGAGGCTGCAGTCAAGAGGGGAGGCTGACAGGATCGAATTACTGTAGGCAAAAGGGACTTCTGGGGCCTCCCACCTTACCACCAGCCCACCCAGGTGGGAAGATGGGCAAAGCCATTGCCAGTAACCCGTGTGTGTGAGCATGTACGTGTGGGAGAGAGTCTTTCATTCACACAGCATCTTGCTCAGGAGCTAATTCGGTAGTTATAAAGGACTAAAAGCGCAGGCATTTTTATTCCTGGTTTTGAGATGAGAACTGAGTCAGTGATGGGCTGTAGGACCTACCCAGGATCAGCTGTGTTAAATCTTGCTGAGTGTTACCAACATCCCCTCAATGAGTACATGTCTGGAAAGTTCCCTGAAAGCACCACCTAGAAGCAGAATGAGCACTGCTGAAGTTAGAGCCAGAAGTCCATCCGACGGGGCTCCCTGGCTTCATTTTCCTTGGCCCCACACCCCAGGCATTGCCATTGGGCCATCCCCCCAGAATAACTACCCCCAGCAGATGGGTGCATACTCCGTTCTAGCAGGCAGACCAGTATAGACAACCTCTCCGTGCTAAGCACTGTGTCTGGGGCAGGCTGTGGGTGGGGTGGATGGTCACAGGGACACACAAGTCACAGAGGCTGGCTTTGCAATGGTAATAGGCATCCAGTTGCTTAGACACCAGGGCTCCAGACCAAGCTCTCATGCATGCCCACAAGTGGGGAGAAAAATCTGTTGATATTTGGCTGCAAAGATGTTTTGTAAGTTTAAGTGACATTGTATGTCTTAATAATGATAATAGGGACCATGATGGAGTACCACCTGTTTGCCCAGCCCTGTGCTAAGTGCCGTAGACAGCACAGCCTCAATCGGACCTCACCTTCACTGATAGACCCCTTGTGAAATAGACAGCCCTATCGTCAGAGTCTTACACATAAGGAAGCTGAGGTTTGCCAGAAAGTCACCCGCTCAGTTCCTCAGTGGTGGTGCCAGGATGTGAACCCAGGCCGTGTGATTCTAGAGCCTCCTGCTGAACTGTCATTGTAGGTCTCTCACTAAAAAACACAGCATACGCCGAGTGCAATGTCCCATTGAAAACCCATCTGATGAAGTTCCTCTCTATTCGATTTACTAATCCACTGTCCACCTCAACCAAACATAAAAAAAATAAACCAATCTTGGCCTACATGAGCATACAGGGTTCCTAGGCTGCAATCTGGGTCTTGAACGTCATTGTTCCATTTTGTGGCCAATTCAGAGGGCCCCAGGGCTGGACGTCATGCTATGTCCAGGACATGTCACCTAGGGTAGATGGCGCTGGGACTTGAAATAGGGCACTGCTTGAAATAGGGCTCTGTCCTCTATGTCCTGGGGTAGTCTCGTCACTTCCCTGAAGCCTAGCCTTATCTGTCCAGTTGGCTCTAGAACCCTGCCCTCCCCCGCACAGCAGAGATGACATCATAACACATAACTCTATCACTGATTGACCACTGGCTACGTGCCAGCCACAATTCCTACCTTATCTAACGTGACCCACACAATGACCCTGTAAGTTAGGCACTATTACAGCCCGCATTTACTGATGAGGCAGCTGAACCTCAGAGGGACAAACGTTTTGTGCGGGGTTGGACAAGGAATAAGTGGCATGCTCAGGTCCATTCTATACAAGGCCTTGCTCTTGCACTGATGGCTCTGTGGGTGCCCTTTATCCTGTAGAGCTCCAGGAGGTCAGGCCCGGCGGAAGAGTGGAAATGTGTCCCAGCTCCTAACACCTGGTCTCACTGGGTGGTCTGGTTTCTTGGCTAATCCCATTCTCTTGGTCTTAGGCTCACTGATTCAGAGGTATAGAAGAATCCATCTTGAAGTAGAGGGTATTAGGCTAAACAAAATAAGTCAATCAGAGAAAGACAATTATCATATGATGTCACTGATATGAGGAGTTTGAGAAACAAGACAGAGGATCACAGGGGAAGGGAGGGAAAAATGAAACAAGACAAAACCAGAGAGGGAGACAAACCATAAGAGACTCAATCTCAGGAAACAAACTGAGGGCTGCGGAGGTTGCGGGGGAGGGGTGGGGTGGCTGGAAGATGGACAGCGGGGAGGGCATGTGCTATGGAGAGTGCTATGAATTGTGTAAGACTGATGAATCATAGAGCTGTACCCCTAAAACAAATAATACATTATATGTCAATAAATTTAAAATAAGAAAAAGAAGAAGAAGAAGAATCCATCTCCTCCAGCCTTCAAAGCCCACTTCGACCTGATGGTGCCCTTTTCTGGAACATACTGATTCATCAGCCAGCTCTGTGCAGTTCTCAACATAGGGCAGGGTTTTGATGGATGTCGATATGGAAACCCATGAATGTTCCAACCCCCGCAGCAGTGGAATGCCGTCCTGGTGAAGCCTGGCGGGCCCAGATCAGACACTGCTTCCCTGACACCAAGGCAGGACGTTTGGCATTCCCTAGCTGGCTGGGGCAGATCTGTGCAACTGACTGAAATGAAGCAGGTCCTGAGACTCATCAGGCAGACCGATGCGGAGCTGCCTGGGGTAGGAGCTCATTAAGGGTTTTCTTCTTCCGGGACGGCTCGAGAGCCCCCTCTCCCTAGCACTCAGCACGGTCCCATCCGTCTTCAACCATCCCCACCCCTGATGCCCCCGTCAGCACACTGCTGTAGTGGGAGGTCCTGTTCTAAATGCTGACACGCACTAATTCGTTCATCCTCATGACAGCTCTTAACCACACACCTGTTTGCTGGGAGGAGCCCCGGTTTATATTGTTCTATCGTTTCGCCTCATATCACATCACACTGTCTGAACTGGTAATACAATTTCATGGTGAAAAATACAAAGGGGATACAAGGATAGAAGTGAGCCTGGACCCAGGATGAGCTCTCCTGCAACAGCTTTTAGACAGGAACCAGGTGGGGTCCCGCTTCCTCCTCCAGCGGCCAGAGCTCTCCACGGACCCTGGCTGTGGCCTGGAGCAGAGATGAAACCTCAGCAGCCTTGGGGCAGAGCCGTGGAGCCCAGGCTAAGCTGATGCTTCCCATACTTGGCTGTTCCAAGGACCTGGTCTCAATTTTTGCTCCATTCACATAGTACCTCTATTTTTTAATTCTTTACTGAAGAATTATCTTTAAATGAGCTCACTTTAATTTAAACAAATTTTCAAGGAAATATAGTCTCACTATCCTAAGAGAGACCGTGTGGAACAGCTCCTAAGAAGGTGGGCTTAGGATGGAAGCCAAGCTTCTGGCATAGCCCTAGCCATAAGGAGGAGAGCACTACCAAAACAAGCACAAAGGAAACCAAACAATTCATGAAACATTAACCAGAGATGACCTGCCTGAAACCCAGTTTTCTCTTTGTTAAAATTGAGATGAACGAAGGTTACAAGTGCTGAAACCCTATAAACCCCAAATAAGATGTAGTCACGAGTATTGAGGAGAACTGAAGGGAGAATCAGTGTCCTAGCCTGTGATGCAATGTTGTCATTGCCTCCCCTGTGTCCTACCTAGAGTCAGATTGCATATTATCTGTATCATGCAGGCCACACTCCGGGAGATGTTAGACGTGAGGTCTAGCAGGAATCTCCTGGGGGTTGAATCTCTCTGCTGCGTCTATCTTCCCCAGTAAGGATCATCACGTCCAATGAGAGCCGCTCTGCTCTTCGTGGGAGAGTGTTGCTCGTGTGGACAGTCTAGAGACAGGAAAGGGGTTGAGACCAGTGGGTGAAAAGGCACCGGCTGGAACCTCAGGTGTCCCTTGTACACACTGCAGCGTCTGAGGGAAATTTCATATTTGCTTTATTAAATTTTTGACCCACCCAGTGAAAAATGCAGACAAACAATGATAAAGCCAAAGAAAGCCACAATTAGCTTAAATTGCACAAGGTAGTAGATGACATTAAGGAATTAGTATTAATATTGCTGGGCAGGATGATTTTGTGGTTATGATTTCTTTTAAAAAGTCTGTATCTGTTACAGAAATATACCAATGTCTTGGATTTGCTTTAAATTATTCCAGTGAAGAAGGAGGGGGAGGAGTAGGAGGAAGAAGAGGAGGAAGAAGTGGGATGGGGGGGAGGAGAAGGAGGGAAGGAGGAGGGGAGGAGGGGAAGGGGAGAAAGGAAGAGGGGGAGGGGAAAGGGGAAGGGGAGGAGGAGAAGGAAGGATGAGGGAATGGGGGAGAGGGGGAGGGGAAGGAGGAAGGGGAAGAAAAGGTGGGGGGGGGAGAAGATAGAGGTCTGGAGGATGAGGGAGGCGGGCAGAGAGGGAGGGAAGCCAGAAGGGAGGTAAGGAAGGGGAGAGGAAGGAGGAGGGGAAGGTCAGGAACAACAGCAGAAGGGGAAGAATATATTTTTGAAAGGATGAAAGAATATTGATATTTAGTGAAACAGAGCAATGAACACATAGGAATTTATTATGTTTGATATGTATGTGATACATGTGTGTTATGATTTGTATGTATGTTTTGATACATAGATCCATACATACACGCATTTCCATAATAAAATTTTTCTTAAAAAGTTATGCTTACTATATTCAAAGAGATAAAAGAAAAAAAATAACAATGTTAGCAAAGAAAGAACTAGAAACTACAAAAAAGACATACTAGATTTGAAAAAGAAACAAATAAGAATTCTAGAACCGAAAGAATACAGCAACTAAAAGTAATAACTCAATGGATAGGTCAATATTCCTAGCAGAGAACTAATGAATTGGAAAATTAGTTAGGAAAAAAGTTCTTCAGAAATAAGCAGAGAAGGGAAGATATGTATGAAAAAATACAGAAGTATTTTTTTTTAAAGATTTTATTTATTTACCTGACAGACAGAGATCACAAGTAGGCAGAGAGGCAGGCAGAGAGAGAGGAGGAAGCAGGCTCCCTGCTGAGCAGAGAGCGTGATGCGATGCGGGGCTCAATCCCAGAACCCAGGGACCACGACCCGAGGCGAAGGCAGAGGCCCCAACCCACTGAGCCACCCAGGCGCCCCAGAAGTATTTTTATAAGTAGGATTTTTATAGTCAAAGACCAAGGTTCTGGGGTGTCTGGGGGGCTCATTCATTAAGCCTCTGCCTTCTGCTCAGGTCATGATCCCGGGGTCCTTGGATGGAGCCCTGCATCGGGCTCCCTGCTCTGTGGGAAGCCTACTTCTCCCTCTCCCATTCCCCCTGCTTGTGTTCTCTCTCTCACTCTCTCTGTCAAATAAATAAATAAAGTCTTTTTTAAAAATAAAATAAAGCAAAGAACTTTAAAAAAAAAAAAACAAAGATGAAGGTTCTAATTTCTAGGGTGAACACCAAAAGAATATTACAATTTGTATAACTTCCAAGGTAACAGAGAGAGTGAAAGGAATGATAAGATACTCAAGAAATTCAAAAGAGCAAGAAAAGAGGAAAGGGGGAATTAGACCATGCAGGAAAAATAGAAAGCTTGGTAAAATGGTAAATTTAGACTTAAATATATTAGGAACTATATTAAGTACTTAATTAACATGCCAGTCATTTATTACTGATATAAACTGTTAGTATTTAAATTTATACTATTATAACTATATACAAATAACATTAAAATATATGCATTTAAGGCTATATATTTCCCCATAAGCATACCTTTAGCTGTAACCTACATATTTTGATATATAGTATTTTCATTATCATTCAATTTCAAATAATTTTCATTGTGATCATTCCTTTGGTTTATGTTTATTTAAAAGCAAGGTCTAGATTTCCAAATTTATGGTAAACTTTTAAATTTTTTTTTTCTAGTTCATTTCTGACTTAATGACATTGTGAGGGGTTAAAAAAAAGAAAAGAAAAAACTCTATAATTTTAATCCTTTGACATTTTTTGGATGTTATGGCCCAGGATATGGTCAAGTTTTTATAAATATTCTATATAAGTTTGAAAACAAAGTGTGTTCTAAGGTTGTGGGTGCTATGTCCCATACATCCATTGGCTCTGGTTTGTTTAAATCCTTTTTACTTGTGTCTAATGACCTTATCAGTTATAGAGAGAAGTATGTTAAAATCTAATTATGATTGCCAATTTTTTCTTTTAGCTTGTCAATTTTTACTATGTATTTGAGACTAAATTGTTGAGCATATAAATTTGAATTGCCTCAATTTTCTGGTTCATTTGCCTTCTACATGGAATTTAAACATTTACAAAGAAATAATGCCAAATTTTTCCAGTTAGTAAAAGAAGAAGCTCTGTCGAACTCAGATTATAAAGCCTACAGAATTTTGATACCCAAACTGACAGAAACACTAAGGGAAAAGAAAACTATGGGCCAAATCTTGTTCTTGAGATTTAATGTTTTATTAATGCAAAATTCATTAATAAAATATTTGCAAGTTAATTTCAACTGTCTCTAAAAAGGATAATACACCCTGACCCCACTGAGTTTTATTCCAAGAACACAAAGATGGCTTAACACTGTGTCATATACCACGGTGACTAAATAAAGGATAGAAATCATGTTACCATCTCAATAGGTTTGTAAAAAGCATTTGAAAAAACTCAACACAGATTCACACTTTTTAAGAAAATTCAGAGAAATAGAAATAGCAGGGAACTTTGTTATCTGATAAGATGTACAATAGATTTCATTGTCAGCAGTACAATGAAGGCAGCAGAAGGCAGACGGCACCCTCAAATGGGATGACCTGAAGAGTTTAATACAGTAACTGCTTACAAAGGTGGGGGAGTGTTTAAAGAAACTAACAAGGAGCAAGGTAGTATCCTAGAGCTAGTAATGGGCAGGAGGAACTGAAGAGGCGAGAGAAAGAAGCGGCTACTATAAAATGGGAAGAGTGACTCTACGGAGGAGGCTACATGACATAAGCCGTGGTCTTTGGCAGGACACACCTCATCTATGTGACGTGGCGGTGAGGTAGTCCAGGGAATAAACACCTCAGCGCAATTCTCTCCCTACTCTATCTCACACTAGTGCCTATAACTGACTACAACCAATTTAAACCAAAGGGCAATGGAACCCATTGACTCAGTCCCTACAAGTTGCCTCTTCGGGTACAGTGCAGCTGGAAAAGTAGGGAGAATGGATCTGGGAAAGTAAACAAAAAGCATACAGCAGAATCTAATTTACTCACAAAATGTGGAAAATTTGCCTTTTTGAGATTTGGAACCGGACAAACATGTTCCCTTCAATTCAATCTGGTATAGAAAGTAGCCTGTGTAATAAGGCAAGAAGAAGATATAAAAGACACAGAATGAAAAAGGGAGAAATAAAAACAATCAGGAACAGATAATTTGATTGTGTACAGAGAAAATCCAAAATAAAGTGCAAATAAAAATGTCAGAATTAATGTTTAGTTTGTTCAATAAAAGCTCAATAGACAAGAATCAACTGCATTTGCAGATACTAGCAACAAATAGGAAAAAAAATCTGATATTTAGGAATTCATCTAAGTGTAAGACCTTGCAGAAAACAATGAAACACTAAGAAGACCAACACTAAGAAGATCAATACTTTACAAAGAAGTAAAATAAACAAAGCTGTGTATGAGTTTCGTGGATTGGAAGACCTATCCTTAAAAGAGAACAATGCTTCCCAAACTGACCTGTATATTTAATATAATCTTGATCAAATCCTAATAAGGGACTTTGCCAAACCTGTGTGGAGAAGTAAATCCACCCACCACAAGGGTAGACTGTGGCTGCCCCAAGTGTGTCTTGCATATCACCACCTATACAGAAAATAACCAGCCAAGGACCCCAGTGACTGCACGCATTAGGGCAACTACAGCAGACCTGTTCTTGGGAGACAGGGACCCTTCTGATTGCCAGGTTTGGCCCTCAGAATCTCCAATATTGTCAAACTTTTCTCTGACGATCCAGTTGCTTACAACAATTCCGCCCAATTTTCTCTTCTCCTATTTGGAACCAGATTTGCACTGCAGTCTGACAGCTCTCCCAGCCTTAGTCAGCTCCCTCCCTATTTTCTCTCACGTAAGCATTTTCTTTCATGACATTTATTTATTAATTTTTAGTGCCGTCTTGGTGTCTGCTTCTTGGAGGACCCAAACAAACACAATAGCCAAGATGTTCAAGAACAAGTTGGGGGAATGTGCTTGACTTCATATCAAGATTTGTTATAAAAGCACAGTACTTCAAACAGTGTTGCTTGGGGTGCCTGGGTGGCTCAGTCAGTTGAGCAGGATCTGGTCATGACTGGAGTCCTGGAATCAGGCCCCTGCTGAGCAGGGAGCCTGCTTCTCCCTCCCCTTCCAGCTTGTGTTCTCTGTCGCTATCTTCTCTCTCTTCTCTCAAATAAATATTCAAAATTTTAAAAAAGAAAAAAAAAAACAGTGTTGTTTCGACACAGGGTTAGACAAATCAAACCAAAGAATAGACTAGAAGACCCAGAAATCTTGCAATGCATGAGCACGCCCGCACGCGCGCGCACACACACACACACACACACACACACACTTTAACAAATGTGGCTCTCAAACAGTGGAAAAGGGGCTGTCTTTTAATAAATAATACTGGATATTGAGTTTCCATATGGCGAGAGATAAATGAAACATCTATTTCACACTTCACACAAAAATTAATTCTAGGTATATTGTAAACCTGAATGTAAAAGAAAACAATAAAGCTTCTAGAAGATAATATGGGAAACTATCTTCACGGCCCTGGTTTGGAAAAAAAAGCTTCCTAATCAACACACAAAAAGACTAACCAATAAGGCAAAGATTGTTATTTGGACCCCATGAAATTAAGAACTTCACGTTCATCCAAAGCAGCCATTTAAAGACTGAAAGACAAACCACAGAGTGGGAGAAGATCTTTGCAACACATATAACTGATGATGGGATCACATCCAAAATACAAAAAAAACTCCTACAAAACAGCAAGAAACAAACAGCTCAAGAGGAAAAAATGGCAAGAGTCTTGAACAAACAATTCACAAAAGGAACTCAGCCCCATTCATTATGGGAAAAATGCACATTAAAATCACAGTGAGATATAACTACATACCCACCAGAATGGGCAGGAAGTACAAAAGTACAGAGGCTGACAAATATAGAGGCGTTACCAAAACGTACCAATGTACACTGTTCGAACTGATGAATCCAAGTGTGGCCGAGGCTGGGAAGCAATGGGGACCCTCAGATTGAGAGTAGAAGTGTAATTTTGGTATGATCACTTTGGAAAACAGGTTAGTACTGTGTACTGTGACCGAAGACAGGTACACAGTAGAATTCAGCAACTCGACGTTTGCTGGAAAATGCACACCCATAGCAACGGGATTCTTAGTCCCAAACAGGAAATCACTCAAATGTCCATTAATAACAGAATGGGCAAATATATTGTGGTTAACTTCCTACAATGGTCAGCTATACCAAAACGAAATGGTAGCACACTCCTGCTACAGAGACGTATACACATGAATTTCTCAAACAATGTTAAAATGCACATTTCAAAACACACACACACAGAGTAAGGTTCTACTCATAAAAATTCAAAATGAGGCAAAATGGTATTGCTTACGAATGAGGACACATATGGCAAAGTGATAAAGAAGAGCATACTTATCACGAAAGTCAAGACAGTGGGGTCTTCTATGAGAAAACCATACATAGTCGTTTGGTTTGTTTTGTTTTTAGGTAATCTCTATGCCCCAACAGGGGCGTTATATGACCCGAGATCAAGAGTCACATGCTTTACCGACTGAGCCAGCCAGGTGCCCCGGTATCCTCTAGGAGAACCGGAGGGAGAGGTCGCAGGAAGGGGCATGAGGTGAGGCTTCCGAGATGCTGGCAGAGTGATAAGTACACGTGTTTGCTTTTTTTTATTATTATTATTTATTGGCCCATAAAGTTTTGCTTTATGATAGACTTTTCTGAATGTTTGTCATATTTCAAAATAAACTTGACTTGACTTGACTTGACTAATTGATTTGCCAATGCGAACTAGCTTTGCCAGCTCTGATATTTGGTGAGCATTTTCCAAGGTTTGGATGAATATATGTTGAAAGCTTGCACTGAGACAAAAGAATTTCATCAAAAATATTATGTTGATAAGGGAAAATTGAAATTTAAGTTTGGATTCTTCCCAACTCTTTTTGTGAATGTCAGTTTAAACAAATGTCGCCCTGAGAAGGAATGAGAGGGTAATTAATAATCATTTGATAGGTCTTGGTACATAGCCTTTGTGATGTATTTCCCAGAAATTGAGAATGTGAATTCCTCTCATGACTGAATTGCAAATCCTTTGCAAATCAATGATTCTTAATTCTTTGCTTTCAACAAAACTAAAGAAGGACTTAGTCAAAGGATTAGCGGATAGAGCATTAAAAATGTTTATTTTTTTAAGATTTTATTTATTTGACAGAGTGAGAGAGAGAGAGATCACAAGTAGGCAGAGAGGCAGGCAGAGAGAGGGGAAAGCAGGCTCCCTGCTGAGCAGAGAGCCCGATGTGGGGCTCGATCCCAGGACCCTAAGATCATGACCTGAGTCGAAGGCAGAGAGGCTCAACCCACTGAGCCACCCAGGCGTCCAAAAATGTTTTTCTTTTTTTTATGATATTTCATTGTGATCTTTAGCATGTATCTCATAAAAAGTCCAAAGAATTATATGACAATGCTATAATAAAACATGCTCTATTTCTATTTACCTGTTTATGTTAATGAGGGTTTCCTAGCGCTTACTTCTACAAAAACCATCAATAGTAAGAGAAATTAGCTGAACCCTGTCTTGTTCTAACAATAATACTCAACCATAGATAAATGATACTCACCCTTAGATAAATGAACCAATTAATTTTTAAGTGCCCAATTCATATTATTAAGAAATTAATTTCCAGGGTGCCTGGGTGGCTCAGTGGGTTAAAGCCTCTGCCTTCGGCTCAGGTCATGATCCCAGGGTCCTAGGATCGAGCCCCACATCGGGCTCTCTGCTCAGCAGGGAGCCTGCTTCCTCCTCTCTCTCTCTGCCTGCCTCTCTGCCTACTTATGATCTGCCTGTCAAATAAATTAATAAATAAATCTTTAAAAAAAAAAGAAAAATTAATTTCCAATTTTTAAAAAGATTTTATTTATTTATTTGATAGAGAGAGACACAGTGAGAGAGGGAATACAAGCAGGGGGAGTGGGAGAGAGAGAAGCAGGCCTCCCACCAAGCAGGGAGCCCCAAGCAGGGCTCCATCCCAGCACCCGGGGATCATGACCTGAGCCGAAGGCAGACGCTCAACAACTGAGGTACCCTAATTTCCAATTTTTAAGTTATATGTTTATTATTTATAAAAACCTTATATTGTTTTTGCTCAATTGTATATTTATTAAAATCGCAATATAGTTCAGTCCAGGTCAAAATTTTCAGTCTCTAAAGATACAAGATTTTAATATGTGTATTGTGTATGTGTATATAATCTTATTGCAGAGACACAAGGTAATCTATAAAAGACTTTTAAGCATAAAAAACATGTGAGGATGAAATTCTCTAAGATACATAGAATGGAAATAAGAGTTCAAGAAAAAAAATGAACGACCTAAAATTTGACTGGTAAAGATTTTGCTCATGGTATTTTTTTATTTGAGTACAGTTGACGTACAACGTTACACTAGTAATTTAACAAGTTTATATATTAAAGGGGCGCCTGGGTGGCTCAGTGGGTTGGGCCTCTGCCTTCAGCTCAGGTCATGATCTCAGGGTCTTGGGATGGAGCCCCGCATCGGGCTCTCTGCTCAGCAGGGAGCCTGCTTCCCCCTCTCTCTCTGCCTGCCTCTGTGCCTACTTATGATCTCTCTCTCTCTGTGTCAAATAAATAAATAAAATCTTTTTAAAAAAAGTTTATATATTATGTTCACCACAAGTGTAACTACAACCTGTCCGGTTACACTGCTATTACAATGTCATGGACTGCGTTCCTTATGCAGTCAGTGACTTTTATGCCCATGATTTATTCATGCCATAGCTGGAAGCCAGTATCTCCTATTCCCCTTCACCCGTTTTGTTCCAACCTTCACCCTTCTCCCCTCTCTCAACCATCAATTTGTTCTCTGAATTTGTAGGTCTGATTCTGCTCTTTGTTCATTTGTTGTCTAGATTCCACTTAGGAATGGAAGCATATGGCATCTGTCTTTCTCAGCCTGACTGACTTCCTTAGCATAATACCCTCTAGGTCCGTCCATGTTGTCTCAAATGGCACGATCTCATCAATATTACACAGTTTTATGACTGTGTAATATTCCATTGTATGTCTATGCCACATTTGCTCATGTAGTTTTTCATGTATTTTTTTAAATGATGGTATTAGACTACTATGAATTTTTTATTTCTTCAAATACATTGTAAAGTGATGTGACAGCGTTAGAATGTTAACAGTTTCAGTAAGTCAATTACATTCTTTGCAACAATTTAAACTTTTTTATAAAAGATTATAGATGTCAACTTGAAACCTCCACAGGGGTACATCGTTCTTTAAGCCCAACAACTTAAACAGACTCATGGTTCATTCTCGTAACATAAAAGAAGCTAGAGACAGACAAGCTGGGCTGGTCTGGCAGTTTCTTGAAATCACCAGAGGCTCCGGATCCTTCAGCGCTTCTGTTTGGCCATCCGTGGAGGACGGCTTCTACCCTCAAGGCCACAAGAGGACTCCTAGAGCTTCATCCCTATGATCTGGGAATCCCAGGGAGGGGCCACAGCAGCTTTGCCAGAAGCCCTACCGTGCCACATCACCTATCCACTCCTGTCAGTCAGGGAGCCCAGGAAAGGGCATTTTACAACTGGGCATAATGCCCGAAGCCCCTGTTACCAAGGGAGAAGATGAGAATATATGTTTGGCAGAAAATTAACAGTCTCAGTCACATGGAGTATGGGCCATGCCGGTTACATTGTATAAAGGTACATGTGTATTTGTGCATTGTTACCCCTATATGAATGATTTATCAGTGGGTGGTGGGATTTCAGGTTATTTTTACTTACTTCTTAGCATATATATTAATTTTTTTTTACAATCAACGTGGTAATTCTTACAAAAACTTTACTGATATTGTCATAAGTTAAAAGGGGGCAAAATGGGAAAAAGAAGGAAACAATCAGACTTCAGAATCAAAAGACCAGAGTTTAACTCCACTCTGCAGAATGACTTAGGCACATATCTTCCTCAATGTGAGCCACAATTTCCTTGCCTACCGAAGGGAAGTTGGTTAGATTTTTCCATTATCTCTGGCTTACACTGTTTCTGATGAGAAGCCACAGTCATCCTGATTTTCATTCCACTATATGTTAATTCTTTTCCTCTGGCTGCTTTTAAGATTTTTTCTCTTTGTCATTAGTTTTCAAGACATTCTCCGAAGTGTCTGGTGTGGTTTACTTTCCATTTATTCTGCTTGCCGTTGTTGAAATTCTCATACCTGTATACATTTTTATGCTATTTTCAAAACTTTCAGTCCTTATTTCTTCAAATGAAAGCTCTTTGCAAGTCTATGCCTGCTAATTCTACCATTTCTGCAATTTTCAGGTCTATCAATTGCATTTTTTTCTTTCTTTTTGATTTAAAGAATGTTTTATTAGATGCTGGACATTATGAATGATATTTTCTTGAGTACTAGAATTTAAAAATATTATTTTCGGGGCGCCTGGGTGGCTCAGTGGGTTAAAGCCTCTGCCTTCGGCTCAAGTCATGGTCCCAGGGTCCTGGGATCAAGCCCTGCATCGGGCTCTCTGCTCAGCGGGGAGCCCGCTTCCCTTACTGTCTCTGCCTGCCTCTCTGCCTGCTTATGATCTATCTGTCAAATAAATAAATAAAATCTTTAAAAAAATAAAATAAAATAAAATAAAAAATATTATTTTGTTCTGACAGTCATTTGTGGATCTGCTCGGTACTTTCAAAAAGAATTTTTGTAAAGTCTGTCAAAGCACATCTAGGATAGCCTTTGCTAACCCCTCATCTAAGATATCTTTGTGACATCCCTTGTAAGAGCTCCCAGTGTTCATAGAGGTTTTTCTGTTCTGGTTGGACAAACCATAAGTGACTCGTAGTCTCACAAAACAAACTGAGGGTTGCTGGGGGGAGGGGGGTTAGGAGAGGGGAGTGGGGTTATGGACACTGGGGAGGGTATGTGCTGGGGTGAGTGCTGTGAAGTGTGTAAACCTGGTGATTCACAGACCTGTACCCCTGGGGATAAAAATATATTATATGTTTATAAAAAATAAATTAAAAAAAAAGTCTTCTAACCTTGTACATGATCTAGTAGTTATTCAGCAACTTGTTTTGTTATTCAGCAACTTGTTTTGTTATTCCTCCATATTTGTTCTTTGTTCTTCTAGGGTCTTACCCTACACACAAACAGCTTAGTATTCAAAGATTCAGGGGATCCTCTTTGCCACCCCTCAATTGCTTTTTTTAATTGAGGTATAATTCATGTATCATAAAATCCATCCTCTTAAAGCGTCTAATGCATTGGTTTTTAATATATTCACAAAATTGGACAACCATCACCACCATCTAACTCCTGGACATTTTCATGACCTCATGAGGATCCTTCTGGGAGATTTCCAGAGTTCTGTGTCTGCTCTCCTCTTCAATACTCTACCCCACAAATTCCAGATGCCTCAGCCTCCTTGCACTCAAGACCTTGCTTGCCCAGCTCCATGACACTGCTGAGCAACCTTGGACCTTCCTCCCTGCTCTCGTTTCTGGTAAATGCCTCTAGGCAGAAAGCCAGGGTGATGGCAGGGCTCCGCTGGCTATTGTCCAATGCCTGAAAATACTTTTTTTTTTCCTAGTTTTGTAATTATTTATGGGAGAAGGGTTACTCTGGTATAATTCCTCCATCATGGCCGGAAGTGGAAATCTCAGTTTATTTGATTTTTGAGATTAAACCTGCTTGTCATTGTGCTTGGCTTTAATAAATGCTAATCATAGTTATTAAGTTACTATTTTATATATTACTGAAGTGAACGTTATCTTTTCAGTATTTCTTGTACCAAACTCCCATGGTCTAGTATGCACAGAGCGGGGGAAGGGAGAAGCTCCCTCAGCTACAGCTCCGTGCCAGCCCCACAGTGTTCCAATCTAATTGATGTGATTCCACGCCTCCTCCCACCCCCCGTCATCCTGATTAATTCAGTTAAACCAGGCCTAAGCTAATTAGTGCAAAATATTCTTCTGGCTACATGGATGGTTCTGGAATAGATTTGAGGGGAGAGGGGAAGAGGAATGTATCTTCCCCTTTCCTAATATTTCCTTCCCTTAGTAAGCCCATTAATGGGATTTCTGACCTCTTTCTACCCCCTTACTTAATAGTGTCCCAGGAGCAACAAAGTAATCTCTCTAAATGAAACCTAGTGAAGAATAAATTGGGCCCGCTCAGACCAGCTCAGCTCTTCTTCCTGTCAGAGCTGCCCATGGAGAGCACCAGTCACCTCCACTCCTCCAGACTGGGAGACTTACTCACCTGATAGGTTGCCCACATGGGGAGACCCCAACTGGGTGAGCAGGCTATCCTCACTAAGGGGTTCTAGAAGGTCTACTGTGTTCTCATCCTAGGTAATGGCCTCCAACACTATCCGGATTAAAAGTAATATTTTCCATATCACAATTCTTGTAACTCAAGATAGAGACAAGGAGGTCCCCTCAGAGACCATAACGGATATATGGCCCTGTTCAGACCTGTGAGATACAGCAGCACGTCTGGTGGGTAATGTGGGGACATTCTTCCCTCCATCTCAAGGATCTCTCTTTTACTGTGGGTGTGGCGAGAACCTGTGTATCCCGCGCAGCCACAACAGCCAGCCTCAGGACGGCTGCATGGGAAGGAGGACAGAGCAGAGAGAAGCCCAGGGAAGACCCGGTGCCAGTGTCTGCCCAGGCTTTGGATTTTCTGATTACAGGAATCAATACATCTCCTTTATTTTCTAAGCCAGTGGGTTTTGCTTTCTTTTACTTGTCCACTGGAAGCACCCAGCAGACACATCCCTCCCTATTCAGTGTAAAGTACTTTTACGCATACTTCATTTGATCCTCTCACTGTGGTCAAGAGTTACAGTAGATGAGGAAACAGAAAGCCACCACTGCAAACAACTTGCTCAAGATCCCATGGTACAAAGATGGCAGACAGGGATGGAACACACAGCCAGGTGTCCCTACTCTAAGCTCAGTGCGCTCTCTGCTGGGCCACACCACCTGTGCCAGCGGCCAAGCAGAAGGTGTCCTGAAGGGTCGGAGGGCTTGCCACACTGTAGGTGTCATGTTAGGGATGAAACCAGGCTTTGCAGCTGACCTCAAAGAGGGCAGTGGCCATGGTCTCCCCAAGTCACCTCTGTGCCCTCCTCTTTGCCCATCAGGCCTGGATCTCAGAGTGGATGACCCCCTAGAACTGATCCCCCAACCATGGGGTCTTGGATGGGGCTCTTGCTTGTTAATGGAGAGACTCCTGGAGGAGCCAAGGTGGTATTTCCAGAGTAGAGGGATGCCAGAGGACAGTGATTGAGGAAATTGGGAGTGAGTCTGATGGGGTTCCACTGAGTATGGGCCTGAAGGTAGGCATTTGTCAATTAAACTTAAGAGCTAAAAGAACAAACAAAACAAAACAACAACAACAAAACATTTTGAGAACAGCAGCGGTAATAGCATCCAGGGCTGGGTACCCCTCTGCCCAGCAACACATTGAAATGTGAAATTTTTACCAGTGGAGGACATTCCCTTAATGTGGCAGTCCAAATGCACCTCCCTCCTCGCCCCTCAGCCTCTGGGGAGCCGTGAGCTATTAAGCATTCTTGTTCTTTGTTGTGATTGCGTTACCACTCAGTTCCTAGAAGACCCGGAGAGGAAGAGCCTTGGGCAAGACAGGAAGAAGTCCCAAAAAGAGGGATTTTGTATCCATGACATGGGGAATACCTACTCTCTGAGCATTCTTGGACCTTCCTCCTGTCTGACCAGGAACAGGGCAATCACTGTGGGTCTGTAGAAGGGTCAAACAAGCCCACTCAACCGTCAGTGCTGTAAGGAATTACTCCTTCCCCTCTAACTCTCCTCCCCTACCACCTGGGGGGTGAAAAAAAAAGCCAGCAGGAAGAAACATTTTCATTTCCACCTGTTGTTCTCAGAGTCTTTCTCTTATCCCATGGTCTGCTTCCATGTCAGGAGCTGGAGCTGGGTGGGCTGAGTCCTGCTGTGGGTGGGCCAGCCCTGAGCTGAAGGCGGAGGACACAAGCATGTCACTTGCCCGGGGCTCTCTCCATGAGGATGTCTGGGTTTCCCAAGATTCATGGCGGCAGAAGGGCAGGAGTGGAAGGAACATAATGGGAGCTGCCAGTCTCCCAGGGAGGACATCACCATTAACTTGAAGTCGTCGAACAACACTGGTTGTGTCGGATCAATAAAGGAACAATTTAAAAAAAAAAAAAAACTAAACCCAAAATCTCTTCTTACTCAGGACGACAAATTTCCATGGAGTCCAACAGCCCTGGTTTTGTATCTGGGCTCTGCCACTCCCTGAGCTCGACCTCACACAAGCTACTCACGCTCCTTGTGCCCCGGCTTCCCCCATGTAGAGAGAAGGAATGCTGCCCACGCCACCTCACAGGGCTCTCCAAGGGGACTGCTCTCCAAGGGGACCATGCACAGAAAGCACTTCATATGTGCCCGGCATGGTGGGGTGGCAGCGTGGGGGGGGGGTAGGGGGAGGAGGCGTTGTTAAATGGTGGCTCTAGATGAACAGGAGATGGGAAATACCTCAGACAAGTAAAAGGTAGATTGTGGGTGGGGACGATTGCATGGGCATTTTGTGAGAACCAACAGTAATATGGCAAACCCTGAGGAAACAGTCAGCAGACCTAGGTTTGGGCAGGCGAGCCACTTACTAAGGCTTTCCAGTTGGATCTAAGGGTCCTTCCAGAGCTTTCATGGAGTTTCACAGAGTTTCATGGCTGCCAACATCTGTAGCTGAACTCCAGGAGCTGGAGCGCGCCCACCACCGAGTGGAGGAGAGTGTCTTCGTTTGCAAAAGCCCCTGGGTTCCACACGAAGGCCCACACTCTCCTTAGGGCTAAGAACCATTGACAAGGAGGATCCGAGGGATTTGGGTCCCTTAGGAAGTCAGATCCTGGTCCACCAGGTCCCATCTTTCCCCATCTCTAACGAGCTCCTTGTTCTCCTTTATCCTCTGCCCTCGCCATCCCGGCAGCCCGCTTCACTGGAGGGACCCTCAGGGTCACCTGGCCCCACCACCTCACTGACAAAGCACAGAGGACCAGAATTGGACAAAGGCTTGTCCAGGTCTGCACAGGAATATCGGGATGGCTGTGGGGCTCTCCCAGACCTGGGGAGCCCAGGACAGAGTCCGTCCCCCACTCCCAGTAACCACATGCTCTGCTGTGTGTAGACAGCTCAGAGAGCACACACTTATGTCCTGTGCCTGGTTCACGGACATGCCGCCCTGACCACCGAGCCGGCCTCACAGACAGGGATGAGGAGCCGCTATTGTTACCGCTCTTATTTCTCATCGCCTGTCCTCGTATCATCCCCAAGTCATGAGGGTATTAGCATCTTGTCTTACAAGAGCAAACTGGGTTCAGAGGGTCGTTTGAAGGACCCTTCCCATTCCCCACAGACAGTAACAGTGCTGCAAGGCCAGCCACCTGGACTCCAAGGTGCGACCCACCGCCTTCCTGCTGTCTGGGACACGGACGGACCCTGAGACAATGAGATTCTGGCCTGGCAGCAATGGCGGGGACCCTCTGTTATTCAGACCCACTGTCTTCCTAGCACTCTCCCAAGACCAGCTGCCAGGCTCTTGAAACAGCCCAGCAAAGAGAGAAAGACCAGTCCCTCGGTGGCCCCAAGATGGGAGGCCTGGGAGCCCATTCTGCTGCTTCCCCCTGCCAGAGAGATCATCGGAGTCCCCCCAGTGAGGAAGGCAGGGATGCTGCCCTAACCAGGCACAGCTCGTGCTGCCGTCCTGGGCAAGGAAACCAGTCGTGCCATGCCCCATGCGGGTCCCGTGCATTTTGCAAGTGGTGTTTCACTGCGGGTGCTCATTGTGGCTTGTCGGTCTCCACCAAAAACATAAGTGTATCGTGGAGAGGAGTGGGCCCACCCAGCAGAGCCACACAACAGGGGAGCAAAGGGAGAAGTCAAGGCAGAGCCCACCCTGCCAGGCTGTTCCACTGGCCTCCCCACCCTGTTCAGAGTTAGCAGTAAGAATGACAGGAGCTGCTGGTGGGCGGTGGCTCAGGAAGGGAGGCACTTCCCAAAAGGGCACGCCCTCTTCTGATTCTAGTCCACAGGCTCTCACCCCAGGCTCCTCTCCGAACCCCCATACCCGCGGAATCCCTGCAGTTGTGGGCCTAATGGGGGCGGACCCCTATGTATCTTTTTTCCTGTGGAGGTTAATAGCTTTCAACAGATTTTTAATCCTCTGAGCAGGACACTGTAGCGTGGAAAGATGGAAATAGACTTGCTGCCTCCCCAGGTCATGGGTCCCTGCAGTGGGAGTGATCAAGGAGGGAGGGAGGGGACAGAGCCAGGCCCTCCTCCTGAAACACAGAGTTTTTGAGGCCCAGTGTCCAACTCCAGCCCTCACCTTTAGGCCTCCGCTTAGGGGCCCCTTCTTCCAGGGAGCTCTCCTTGATCTTCATGTCCACTTCCCCACTGGGCCACTTCCCACGGGGTGGCAACTGCCTTCTCAGGCGTTTCCCTGCACTAAACCTCAGATCCCACTGAGGCCGTGGGCTGTGCCTGTTGGATTCTTGGCCCTGCCTGTGACAGCCTGCTAGGGGGCCTGGCACATGGCAGCACCTGGGCAATACCGAAAGAATGAATGAATGGATGAATGAATGGTAACCTAAATCAGGTAGGCCCACATCTCTGAGGCTGACAGCCTAAATCGGGTGCCTGTCAGGTGGCCCACATCTCTGAGGAGGGTTCTACGTTTTATTTTTTAAACAACTGAGCTAGAGAAGAACTTGGAGTCACTTCATTTATTCCTGTCCGTTTATAGGTGAGGAAGAAGCTGCGGTCCTGGACCAGTTGGACCCGGGCTGGTAGAATGGGGCTCTGAGACCCAGGGCTGGCGGGCAGGGTGCAGGCGGGCCTCTTCCATTATCTGAGGGCCCTGGGCATGTACACACATGAAGAAATGCAGTAACTGACTTGTGAAACGAAGGGCCATCCTAAACATCCAATTTAACAGCTGTTTTGGCCTCTTGCTGTGGGCCCTGTCAGGGGACCTCTCCCATCATACACGGACCCTAATGTGGAGGTCGTGTTCCTGGTCTCAGCTGGAGGCCCTTTGCGACTGGGGGCCTAGGCCCAAGGGCCCTTGCCCATCCCCACGCATCCCCAGCCCCAGGCTGTGATAGGCCTCAGCTATTATTTCTAACTGTCCACATTCAGGGTGCTGGCAGCACTCGGGCCATCTCAGGCTTGGAGAAGCCCAGATGCCCAGCCCAGGATGGCCCAGTTCTGGGAGTAGTGCAGGGCTGGGCCCACATGGCCATCCTGGCTGTCCCTGGGAAAGCAGGAGCCCTTGGGGGCACATCCGGGCAGGGTTCAGGAATAGCCACACCCCTGGGCCTCTCTCCTTCCCACTCAACCTACAGATAACACCACTAACTGGTGCTTCTCCAGGTGGGGGCCTTGAGGAGGCCTGAGGCTACATGGAGCCAGGAGCCTGGCCAGGAGACTGGCGCCACCGCCCGGTGGGGAGCGGGACTGGCACGCTCCCTTCCATCCCTCTCCACCCAGAGCCCATGTGCTGGCTGTGCACCCTGCCCTCCGGGAGGGATATTAAAGCACAGTGTCCACCACACAGAATTTATCATCTAGTTGGGGAGACATGTCAGGCCAGAGGAGCGCAAAGTGAACACGCTGAAACACCAGCCAGCAGAGGAGAAGCTTACTGGCAGTTAGGCCCGTCTGACTCAGGAGGAGGAAGAGGAGAGAGAAGGAAATGGAAAGGCCTGACCCAGGCCTCCAGGGCTTCTGAGATGCGCAAGGCCAGCCTCCTGTAGAAGATGCCTCGGAGACAGGGTCATGTGTGTGAGCTTTGGGGCTGGGCAAGATGGTTTAAATACCCACACCTCCAGGTGCCAGGTGCATGACCTCTAGCGAGCCACCATTCTTCTCAGAGGCACGCTTCCCTCATCTGCAGAAGAGGGCTGCGAACCCTTGCCTTGCTGTGTTGTTGGAACAATTACATTAAATACTGGATGTGGGGCACTTGACACAATGCTCAGAATAGAATCTATTCTTAAAAGCAATCCACTAATAATAGGGAACGAAGGCTTGAGAATGGTTATTTTTTAAAAAAACATAAATTAAAGGAGATTCAGGATCTTTCCTCTGAGAACATCCCTCTTGGTTCTTACTCGCATTCTGAAGTAGAAGAGAAAGGAGCAGCGTGGCCACCAGCTGAGGAGGGAATGGCCCACCGCTCCCCACCTATTTTAGCCACACCACTGCCATGCAGGGATCCTGCAGAAATGACATCAAGAGCCATGGCGATAACAGGGAAGAAATGCTCTCACTGATTGCTTGGGGGACGCAGTCACGGCTCTGCGTTCCTCTCCTTGGGGGCACAAACTCATTTACCCCTCACAGCACCCCTGCGAGCAGGTGCTAGATTACTCCCGTGTCTTAGAGATGTGGAAGACGGGACACCCAAGGTCACCCTGCTTCTATGTAGCAAAACTGAGACTGTAGAGGAGCAGCCTGGCCCCAGAAGCACTCCTCCCAGCCACCGGACAAAGGCTGCCTCTAAGGTGGGCGCTGCGTTCATCCCCATTTCTCAGGCGATTCATTTCTGCAAGGGTTCCCGGGAGTCAGGGGCAGAGCCAGGATAGTCATGGTCATGAGCTGTGATTTTTAGTCACTTGAGTGCTCTCTTCAACCCGGAACCCGGAAAGTAAAGGCCGGCCCCCTCCGGTAGTAGGAACAGTGCACAGTGAACCAAGGGCCCCGTCGGCAGCCAGGTTTCCCTTGTGCAGCAGAAGCTGCTCCATGGTGAGAGGCAGCGAGCCCGTCACACAAGGAGAAGCAAAGTAGGGGCTCTGCCCCAGATTCCAGCCTTCGTTTCTGGTCATTTCTTTCTTTCTTTCTTTTTTTAAGTATTTTTTTTTAAAGATTTTATTTATTTATTTGACAGACAGAGATCACAAGTAGGCAGAGAGGCAGGCAGAGAGAGAGAGAGAGGAGAAAGCAGGCTCTCTGCTGAGCAGAAAGCCCGATCAGGGCTCGATCCCAGGATCCTGGGGTCATGACCCAAGCCGAAGGCAGAGGCTTTAACCCACTGAGCCACCCAGGCGCCCCTTGTTCTGGTCATTTCTGAACCCCAGCAGCACCCTTCCCTTTCAAAGATCCGGTTGTTCAAATTCAGGGTTTTATTCCACAAGCCAATAAAGCTCCCCTGGGGCCCCCAAGTTGTGATGAGTTGGTACCATCCACTTACAACCCAAATGGGTTCTTGCCTGGAAGGTAACGTGCAGAAACAGCAGCGAAACCAGAAGACACGAGGACCGGGAAGACTCACAGAGAGGCAACGAGAAGCCAAGAGAGCTACAAGCAGCAGAAAGCTAGAGAGGGCTTATTCGCGCAGCCTCCCAAAGCCCCAGCACCGTGTGGATCCTAGATCACACCATGTGTGATCCAGCCCTCAGGCTGCCCCGAAACAATGTGCACTGGCACTTTTGAACATTTCCTGTTCCAAATGCATGTGAGTTTCACAGCCCTCTGAATTCTATATGTAGACACTCACCTATACCAGTTTCTCTTTAGAGAGGGTTCACTTCCAATCGATCTGCAGACCCACTAGAGAGAAGTCCCCGTCCTTCTGAACCCTAGCATACTCTCCCAAAATGCCTATCCACCCCGCCCCCCCAACTCCACAGCCCCATCCTAGCAGGGCGCTTCTGGGAAGGCAGATGGTATTAGCACAGAGCTGACCCCCAGCCCAGCCCTCAGGAAGGCAGGGCTGGTGGTGAGTCAGCAGGGTCTATGCAGAAAGCAGCTGGCCCAAGAAAGCAAGATGAATCCTTCTTCATCTAATTGCACACAACCCCATAGGCAGCACCACATGCCGGCCACCCCAAGGCTGCTGTCAGTCACGCGTGCATTTTAATTTAGTTGCCGAAGGGAGAATGAGCTAAGTGCACAGGATAATGCTTCCATTAGAGAGAGAAAAGTGGTTCCTGGGGGAGGTTCCATGGCTTCCTGAGGAATAAAACCCTGAATTTGAACAACCAGATCTTTGAAAGGGAAGGGTGCTGCTGGACTTCCTTAACCCAGCCCGTTAACCAAGAAGCTCTCTCTGGGGACCAGTTTCCTTGTGCTCGTTCTAATCCTGCTCCAACCAGAACTCCAGTCATCTTAGAATCAGGATCTGGTCACATTCCTCACCTCCCTTTTTCTTCCCTGCTCTAATTTTACTGCCTCTCAGAGCTCAAATTCAAGGAGATCTGATCTCATTCCAGCAGTCATGAACTGACCC
This sequence comes from Lontra canadensis, assembly GCF_010015895.1. Lineage (NCBI taxonomy): Eukaryota > Metazoa > Chordata > Mammalia > Carnivora > Mustelidae > Lontra > Lontra canadensis. The sequence goes on along the minus strand of NW_022630997.1, from coordinate 38,659,675 downwards.
CCGTTCAGAGTGTGCGACTGGAACAGACCTTACAGCTCATCTGACAAAATCCTTCCCCTCTAGTGTCAGTCGGGCGCTTTGATTCTAAGATACAGAAATTGACTCTAGCCAACTGATGAAAAAAAATTTTTTATTATTTTTTAATGAATTTAAGGCAGATGGGAAGCTCATAAAATTGAACAAAAGCTGAAGATTGGGCACCAGATAGGACAGGCTCAAGGGATCTTCAGAGCACGGGACCCTCAACAGTCTCTTGAGGGGCACCCCTGCAGCCTTCTTAACTGTCCCCCACTGCTTTAAGGAGGTGCCAGCTGTTTTCAGTGTTTTGGTGGAATCAAACCCTCAGATACTGCTGGGACCCACTCTGGCATCAGAATCACCTGGAGGGTTTCCTAAAACACAGATTGTTGGGTCCCACGCCCAGAGTTTCTGACTCCAAGGTAGGAGTCTGGAATTTTGCATTTGTAACAAGTTCCCAGGCAACGCTGGTGTTGCTGGTGTGGGACCACCCTTGGAAAGCAAACCTCTGTAGGCAAACCTCGCTTGGGTTGTGTGCCACTCTTAGCTAAGGGTCCTGGGTCATCTCGAGAAATGGTCCCACCAAGGCTGTATTCAATGGAATCAGCAAGTCCCACAGGACTGTGCTCAGTGGGATTTCCAAAACAAAATCAGAATGCTAGGACTAAAGGCAGAACGGGTGTTAGCTGAGCAGGAGAAAACACAGATGTATACTCTTAAATATAGAGGACTCTCAGGCTTCCCTGGGTTGGGTTAAATAACCCCCACTTACTTCTGGGGCTCTCCACTAGGTATGCTGATAACCCTCCTTGTAATCTGGAAAAACAAGCTCTGTCAGGCAGGCAACATGTTTATTGCAAGCCTGATATCTGATCAGCCCAGTACTTTTACTGGCAATATAGTAGCAAAAAAATGCAAACACAGTCCCAACTCTCACATAGATTTCCTGAGTAATCAAAATGAAACAGCTCTAAAGATAAGGTCTCTACAGCATGCAACAGTGAGGGTCTCAATATCACCTTCCTTATTCTAGTTAACATGCTTCTATTAATGCAGCCTGAGAGGACTTTAGGTTTCTCAGCGGCCACATCCAACTATTGACTTATTATCATTATCCAAAATTATTTAATGAGCATGTATAGTGCACCCAGCCCTATGCTGGATATCACAGGGGTGCAAGAGAAGCAAGAGGCCAGTCTCAGCCCCTTGGAAGCTGCCAGCAGTCTCACTGAAAGGTTCACTGGCAACTGGACAAGATCTCCAGATCTCATATTGGACACCCAAAAAGTCACCATTACCTACCCCATTAGGAACACCTAGATCCTCTGCATCAGTATAGCCCATATCGGGAGGTAGGAACACAGGCCAAACAATCCGGCATCATATTTCTATGGTGTGATATACAGCCTGGCACCCTCTTTGAGCCTATCCCCACTGAAGCATACACCCCTTAAAGGGGTTTATGAATGGTTAGCTCTAAATCAGGAGTGCGGAAAGAGCTGAAGCATCAAACGATCCTGAGCTGGAAGGGTCTTTACTGATCAGCTTAGTCCAACCATCTCATTTAAGAGAAGACCCTGGACCCCAAGAGGTAAAAGATCTGAGTTCACACAATTGGCGGAGGACAATCAGGATCCAGAACCCAGCCCCCCTCCTACCATAGAACCCAGTGCTGGGTCCACTACACCACCAGAAACAGAGGCGGGTGAGGCAAGGGATAGAGAGAGAAAAGAGGAGACATTTTGCTCTGGAGCTAGTGCACCCAGGAGACGCTAAGAGAGAGTGTCAGAAAACGCACTCCAGACATGTATCACTAAGCAAATGATGCAACGTGAGCAGCATATCAGGGCAAACCTGCAGTGCCAGGAGGGAAGAGCCTGACACCGCCCACTCTTCAGAATGGCAAGGTGGATATAACTCAAGAGCTCAGAAAGCTTTCCTTTTTAAACGTGCAATGCCAAGGAAAGGAGCCAAGCGAGCTAATCATCAAGAGACAGGGCACTGGGGCCAGATGCATTAAGGTGATCTATTGGTCAGATGGTCCATTCAATTACTTTGCGAGGAAAGGTGGCTTTGAACCAACTTTGCGGAGGAAAGGTGATGGGGACAGTCTCTTTCCAAAGCTAGGGCTACAGGGATGTGTGCCAAAGAACTATGGAGATGGTGTGGGGCGTGGGGGGCAGAGCATCTGGGTGGGTCATAGGAAGACACCCGTCCCCTGGAGTGCCTGATTGTATGGCACTGTTTTCAGAAGATTACGATGGAGTTTCCTGGGTCAGTGACAATAAGACACTGTTCTAAGCACTTTGTAGGTATTAGCTTCCCACAACAATACCGTAAGGGAGGCGCGCTTGCTTATCCCCATTGTAGTCACACAGAGGCTCAGGATGTTGTTCTGGGTCACACAGCTTGTGCAGCTCAGCGAGGATTGAACCCAGTATTCTGGTTGGCAATGCCTAAGCTCTCCTCTGTGCCACCTTCCATCAGGAGAATGGATGCGTGGCTGCAGACGCCCCCAACCGGCGCATATAAATACATCTTTCAGAGTACTGCAGGGCTCTGGCTTCTTTGGGGCCTGCCTCAACTTTCCAACTTTTTGGAACTATTTCTTGCCAATATCAACACAAAGTCCTTAATCTGGGCAATAATATTTTTTTCCTTTTGCTTGTTGATGAGAGAGCTCCTATGTATAGCCAAACTGTGGTATTTTAGGTTTCTTACAAGGCAGAGAATTGGCACAACAATATGGTGTATAATGGCCAAATGTTCCCTTCCCCTGTGTTTCTTACTACCCATGGTGCACTGTTTTTGACCCTCAATTCAGGGAGTGGCCACCTCCTTATCTTAAATAAGATGATCTGTCCCATGTCTCGACACTTCCTAGCCTGGTGCCATGTGAGTCACCAAGGGGATACCAGTGGGTCACATACTATCTCTGCCTTCAATGAATTCAGTCTTCTGGAGAGACTGAGTGCCAAGGACAGTTAAACACAGTGAGTGGCACAGCAGAAATGTCCAAATGCTTTGGGAACAGAAAGAGAGCCCAGCTCTTGGGAGAAGAAAAGAAAAAGATGTTCAGCCAGGGACAGAGATCATACACAGTGAGGCAGGCTGGACAGTCTCGCAGAAGGTGGGGGACACGGGCAGGCTCAACGTGATCTACGTTTTAGAAAGACCACCCTTCCAGCTGCATGGGATGGAGCCTGGAAGGGAGAAAGACCAGGAGGAGGCCAAGCAGTTAGGAGAGGACTATGGAGCTCAGGCAGGAGATGAGCGTTCAACCAAGGCAGAGACACTGAAATTGGAAAAGAGACGGTGGATTCAAGGAGAAACTCAGAAGGGATATGAATAGGGCTTTTTTTTTTCCTTCAATCCTGTGGGGTTCACTGAGATTGCAGATTCATATGCCATGCAGAGCGCTTTGGAGGGGACTCTGATCACGCCTGAGGAATCACGGAGACCAGGTTTGCAATTAGGTCATGTGGGGCTTCCAGGAAACGCAAGTCCAATCAGCAGACCAGGGTTCTGATCACGCCCGTGCACTCTCGTGCAAGTGGCCTGCGTTCCCTGAAAGTCGCCTGCGTCATCTGCAAAGTAAGAATCATCACATCGACCTCTGAGCTTGTTACGGCAGCAGCTCACCTGGGGGCAATCTTGCCTCATCCCTTTCTAGCTCTCCTTACAATGACGTCAGCCTCCACCATTCACGGGGCACGTACTATGTGCCAGGTGTGAGTCTAACGTGCAGTAACACACTGAGTCCTCACAACCACTTTAGGAGATAGGTACTATTATTAATGTCATTGTGCAGATAGAAAAGCTGAGGCAGAAGGAGATGTAGTAACTTGCCGACTTCACCCAGACCTTGGCAGAGCAAAGATGTGAAGTCAGGAGGGTCCCCTCTTGTAATTGCCTGAGCACGCCCCTATCCTTATGTACAGGAAGCCTAGGCTCTCCCTCCTGAGCGCGCCCCACCTCCCTTTACTCAAGAATCCCACTCCTTTGGCCCGACTTCCTCACACCAGCCAAAGAAAAACTCAACCCCCTGCTGCCATTGCAAGAAGCTACCACAAGGTGTCGCTCTTGAGAGGCAATCCTGGAAGGTTGGTTCAGGTGGTCTGTGGGTGGGGATGGGGAGCCCTTCCTGGTTCAGGTTCCCCGCTAAGCTACAGTGGGGTCCTACAGGGGGCTCAGAGGCTTCACTTCTGTAGTTCTCACCACGTGCTGAGATATTGTTCCTCAAATCATGCTGGGGGTGGGAGACTGAATCCAACAGGGCATCTAGTCCCTTAGCAGTTCAGTACCACCAACCTAGACCCCCCCCCTTTCCTATCTTGTGGGTCCCTTTTGGATCCTCTGGGATTCTTTCCTACCAGAATGCCATGGGCAGGGCCATGCCAACTGAGCTCATCAGGTCCCCTTAACTTCAAGTTTCAGGAGAGACTGAACTTGCAATCAAGTGCCTTTACACACATAAGCCCCCTCTGGGCCACTTGTGCAAACTGGCTCACCCGCTCTGAGACTGACTACTGAGAGAAGCAGCATTTCCTACACACACACACACACCCCAGGATGTCTGTTGTAACTTTTTTGCCCCTTACCTATGCATATAGCTAACAGGGGCTGAAGTGACCGCATTCTGAACAAAAGCCTACTCCAGAATATACAGTTCTGTTCACTGACATGTAGAAATGCTAGAAGCTTCTTTCCCTAACTATGTCTAAAGAGGCAAATTACATACTTAAAGGTCATTAGAATCCCTCTTGGATACCAAGTGAAAGCTTCTCACAACAGATATTAGAACAGGCCAGGGGACACCAAGACATTATGGAGTGCCATGAAAATTTCTTTGTGGATTTATCGCAGAGGGTCGATGAATGCAGTTTTCTGTCCCGGGCAGACAGAGTCAAAAGAGACACAAACCTCTTCATAAAACAGAGTGTCCAATACCAATCCTCAGCAAGAGGAGGAGAATGCTGAGGGAAATCACATGTATCCTGAAGTTTGTGATTAGTGCAGCCAGATTTAGCAAATAAAAGCACAGGATATCCAGTTAAGTTAAATTTGAATTTCAGATTGTAAAAGAGGTAATTTTTAGAATACGCGTGTCCTTTGCAGTATCTGGGACATACATTATTTTAAAAAAATTATCAGTTGTTTATCAGAAATACCAATTTAACTAAACATCTTGAATTTTATCCATCATACCTAGGTCTGAAGTATAACCATGATCAGAAGCAAGCCCATATCCTAAGCAAGCAAGGGTCAAAGGTATTTTAAGAGGTCAACAGTTAAAATTCATTTGTCTACTAGACACTGACTAGACCGTCTTTTACTTCCAGGCAGCGGTTCCTAAGCCTGACTATACATTGGAAGCAGCTAAGGAATTACAAACATAGATACATGGATGCTTGTGTTGTCCTTGGAAATTCATTTTAAACTGTGTGGAGGGTGTTCTAATATGCAACTGGGGTTAAGGACCCCCGTCTTAAAGAGTTGTCTGTACCTACCTATTCATCAGAACACTCTTCTCAAGTGGTCAAGGAAAGAAGACTGGTGCACTTTCTCTGCAGTGATGTTTCCTTAAGCTCATAACTCACGGTGAGTGTACACGGACAGCAGCTCTGGATGCGCTGAGAAGAACTGGCAGAGATGGATTGGCTACAGGTATTTCTTGCTGTTAGCAAAAATAACATTTCTACAGACACCTGGGTGGGTCACTCAGTTGAGCCCCTGCCTTTAGCTCAGGTCATGGTCCCAGGGTCCTGGGATTGAGTCCCGCATTGGGCTCCCCATTTGGCAAGGAGCCTGTTTCTCTCTCTGCCTGCTGCTCCCCCTGCTTGTGCTCCCTCTCTCAGTCTCCCTATCAAGTAAGTAAATAAAAATCTTTTAAAATAAATAAACAACATTTCTAGTCATACTCTTTGTCCTAGTAATTCCATGCTAGGAAAATATTCAGGAATCAAGGAAAATATTTCTTTTTTTTTTTTAAGATTTTATTTATTTATTTGACAGACAGATCACAAGTAGGCAGAGAGGCAGGCAGAGAGAGAGGGGGAAGCAGGCTCCCCACTAAGCAGAGAGCCCGATGCGGGGCTCGATCCCAGGACCCTGAGATCCCAGGACCCTGAGCCGAAGGCAGAGGTTAACCCACTGAGCCACCCAGGCGCCCCGAGGAAAATATTTCTATGAAAAGATGCTAATCACACTATAAAAATGAGGAAAATAATATTTTTTATAAAACTCCAACAGTAGGAAAATGACTAACCAAATTTTGATATATTAATGTTGGGATATGACAAAGCTAGCAAAACCATTGTTTTCACATTATATTATTAGTGACAATACTAGCAACATGATTTTAAAAAAACAGAAGCAGGATGTTAAAATGTATATCCATTAGAAATCATATACTAATTCTAATTAAAAGGGGAAAAAAAAGAGTGAAATGAAACACACTACAACATTAACCGATATTTATACCTGGTGGTATTCCAAGGGTATATATTTTCTCATTTTTATTTTTCTGAAATTTTCAAAATTCAGTACAATGAGCAGCTTTAACTTATAGCAAGGGAAGTCAGTGTTTCTTTAATTAAATAAAAATATCTATTATTTTAAAGATTTTATTTATTTAACACAGAGATAGACAGAGGGAGAGATCAAGCACAAGCAGGGGTAGTGGCAGGCAGGGGGGAAGCAGGCTGCCCGCTAAGGAAGGAGTCTGACTTGGGGCTTGATCCCAGGGCCTTGGGATGATGACCTGAGCTGAAGGCAAACACTTAGCCCCAGGCACCTCTAAAAATATTATTTTAAATGTCAGTGTTAAGACTTAATTCTCCTAATAGCAGACTTGGTGATTCAGACTAAACTCTTAAAAAATATAGCTAAAAAACAAAGTATTTTTTAAATTTTCTTAAAAGCATCACAGAGCTCAAAAGGTAGTTAAAAAAAAAAAAAGTGATCTGGCCAAAATCCCAGAAAAGTTCGGCAACTGGAGAGGCTAGTGAGATACTTTGGACTCTACTACCTGAAGCAAAGCTGCAATTTGGGGCTTTTGGTGGCCTTGAGAGACTATGGGGGGAAATGTCAGAGTCCAGAGCTCTCAAAGTATGGGACCCAATATATGACTTCTGGCTTTGGGCTGTGATCCCCCAAAAGCATACACCACAAGTAAGAGTAAGCAAAAATAAACCAGTCCTCACACAGATAAAAATCTGGCTTCAGATTATTTGGGTTTCTGAGAAAGTAAGAAAGTCTGAACTCAGGATGGAGGCAGCCTCGGGTTGGTAGCGCTCCCAGTCACCCAGCTAATGCAATAGCAAATCTACCCTCAGAAGAGAACACTTCCTATGCAGTAGTTTTCCCAGCACAATGACCAACACACAGTCAGAGATAACTGGGCATATGTGAGGATAACACAGTGAGGCCCACAGGGAATTCAAATAATGCAATTGTCAGCTGAGTCTATAAAATATATAGGCTTACTATTTAAAATAAGTCAATAAATAAAGTTTTACTAGTATTTTACCTCAAGGAGATAAATCCAACCTAAAACATTTGGGCAGAAAGATAGAAACTAGGGGCTCCTGGGTGGCTCAGTGGGTTAAGCCTCTGCCTTCAGCTCAGGACATGATCCCAGGGTCCTGGGATTGAGCCCCACATCGGGCTCTCTGTTCATCAGGGAACCTGCTTTCCCCTCTCTCTCTCTGCCTGCTTCTCTACCTACTTGTGATCTCTGTCAAATGAATAAATACAATCTTTAAAAAAAAAAAAAACCAAAAACTAGAAACTATAAAAAGTGACATAACAGTTATGTAAGGGAAAAAATAGAATCTTTTAAAACTTTTAAAATTAAGAATTTTCTGTCCTTTTTATCTTTTTTTAGAACTTTTATTTATTTATTTATTTTTTATTTATTTTAGAGAGAGACAGAGCACGAATGTGGGGAGAAACGGAGAGGGACAAGCAGACTAGACTGCTGAGCATGGAGTCTGATGTGGGGCTGCATCCCACAACCTGTGAGATCATGACCTGATTTGAATTCAGTTGCTCAAGCAACTTCCTTTTTATCTTTTAACAACTTTACTGAAGTGTAATTTACATACAATGAAATCTAATTATTCACAGTGCACACTTTGGTGACTTATACTTGTGCAACCACTACTGCAACAGAAAAACAAAATATTTCCATCACCCGAGACAATTCGATGACTGGCTCAATGGTAGATTTCAAAAGCTGAAGAGAATTCGCAAACGAAAATGTAGGTCAGAAGAATCCATGCAGAGAATAGTCAAGAGGATGGAAAATAAAGCAGAAAATCTAAACAGTAAGTTTTAAATACCTCTAGTTATGTCTGTGATCCTGACTAAAATTATAAAATTCTGGGGTAAGGCAGATTGTAAGTTACATCAGTAATTGTCTTGGTTCCCTACTCCTGTTTTCTTCTGCCTTCCGAGTCACAGAGTGAGAGCCAGATGTGAGACCTGCATGAGCATAGAGTTTTTTGCACTGCAGGAGAGACCCTGAAATTAGGAATCTGGCAGTTTATGTAGGCTACACCATGCCCAGCTAGCACTCCCTCTTTCTAAGAGAGAGTGGGGCAGGGGAGAAACATTTACTCTGTGGTCATTTCCTGTCTTCTGGAATGAAACAAAGGGCTCCAGGATTCCAGGTTTTATCCCCCTTTGAAATGTAAAGGAATTATCTAAGAAGTAAAATGGAGAAGCCCCATCCCACAATGCCAGCATCTGGCTCAGGGAGGGGAGCGGTTCAGAGAAGGTAAGTCATGTTAGCTTTTGAATGGGAGCAGATGGCTTCAGTTCTAACACCCTTCACCTCAGGTGTTGATAACATCTCCTTGGAAAGTCCTAGCTGCGCAGAAACATGGAGAGGCTCATTTGCTACGGATGTAGACATAGAGGATATAGGGAGAAGGTCTGACACCTGTGTGTTATTGGCATCCCCCCCAAAAAGAGAGAAGGGGAACAGACGAACATGTACAGAAATGGGGACTGAAGAGTGTCCAGAACCAATCAAAGAAGAGGCTAGGGTATGAATGTGTCCCTCCCCGCCAACTTCATATGCCGCAATCCTAACCCTCAAAAATGATGTCAGGATGTGAGGCCTTTGGGAGGTGCTTGGTCCAGGAAGACAGAACCCTCCTGAATGGGAGTAGCACCTTTTAAAGAGGTTCCAGAAAGAAAAACACAGCCAGAAGCTGCCGGCTATCAACCAGGGAGAGGCCCTTACCCCATCACGTTGGGCCACGATCCTTGGAGCATGAGAAATCCGCTCAGTATGTGGTATTTGGCCATAGCAGCCTAAGTAGCCTAAGACAGATGCCAAAACACATGTTCAAGAAAGCCAAATAAATCCCATGGAGAAAGTCTTTAATTAAAAAGAAATCCATGTCTACACACTTATGGTGAGACTGCAGAAAACCAAAGATAAGGAAAAAACCCTAAGAGAAATCTTTAGAGCGTGCCATTTAGGCTGACAGCTGAACTTTCAGAACCTCTAGACAAACCAACAAATTCAGTGGGATTGTAGGAGACAGCAGAATGACCGTCTCCATGGGCTGAAAGAAGATTTAACTCCCAACATAAAACTCCTCACCCAGAAAAAAACCATCCACATGAAAAGCAACCATTGGCATGAACTGAATGTATATTCAATGAACAACACCTGAGAGTTCACCACCACACACCGGTGTGCGTTCCCCTCCATGAGGCAGAACTCACCCCCATGTGGCTGAATTTAAACACCCGTTGGGTAAATAAAACAATAATGATTACACCAACCCCACACACACACCCACACACACCTTCATAGACATGCACACACATACCTTGGTATACACACACACACCTTCATACACACACACCTTCCCCCCACATATATACACACATATACACAAACACACACCTTCACAGATACACCCTTTCCCCCCACACACATAGACACAGGTATACACATATACACTCATACACACATATACACACACACACACACACACCTTCACACATACACCCCTTCCCCTCCCACACACAGACACAGGTATACACATATACACACATACACACATATACACACACACACACCTTCACACATACACCCCTTCCCCCCCACACACATAGACATAGGTATACACATATACACACATACACACATACACACATATACACACATACACGCACACATCCCTTCCCATTTATTTTCCCTTTTTAGTGTTCTTTCCTACTGATCCAGGCTTCCTCTGATATCATTTCCCTTTAGCCTGAAGAACTTATGATCTCTTACAATGAAAGTCTACTACAGTCAAGTTCTTTGAGCTTTTTTCTGTGGGAAAATGTTTTTTCTTTTTCTTTCATTCTTGAAGTAGGTATTTTTGAATGATTTTTCTTTAATTTCAGCGTTTTAAAGAAGCCGTTCCACGGTGTTCTGGATTCTACTGTTTTTGATCAGAAGTTAGCCATCATTCGGGGCGCCTGGGTGGTTCAGGGGTTGAAGCCTCTGCCTTCAGCTCGGGTCGTGATCCCAGGGTCCTGGGATCGAGCCCCGAATCGGGCTCTCTGCTGTGGGGAGCCTGCTTCCTCCTCTCTCTCTGTCTGTCTCCCTGCCTACTTGTGATCTCTGCCTGTCAAATAAATAAATGAGATCTTAAAAAAAAAAAAAGAAGTTAGCCATCATTCTTGTTATTGTATTGTTAAACTTGTGTGCCATTTTTCTCTAGCTGTGCTTAAGATATTCTCTTTAATTTTGATTTTCAGTATTTTGACTGTGATGTGCCTGGGTATGGTTTTCTTTGTATGTATCCTACTTGGATTTTCCTGAGTTTCTAAGATCTGTGATATTTTTTGATAATTTTTGAAAATTCTCAAGCATAATCCTTTCAAATATTCCCTATGCCCCATTTTCTCCCTTCTCTTTTGTAGGTACTCTAATATACATATGTTATAGTGTTTGATATTGTCCTACAGTTCTCTGAAAGTCTGTTGTAACTTAATTTTTTCTTTCCTTATGCATAAGTTTGGACAAAATTTTTTAACATATCTTCAAGTTCTGCTATTAAATCCTTCAAATGAAATTTTCATATCAGTTCTAGAATTTTCATTTTATTCTTTTATGGAATTTCAGATTCTCTTGCAGTTTTCCATATTTTTACTTATTTTGCCATCTTTTCCACTAACCACTTTAACAGAATTATACTTATCTTAAAATTTTTGTCTGCTGGATCCAACATCTGAGTCATTTCTGGTTCTGCTTTTATTTGTCATTTTTTCTTCTTGATTAAGGGTTACTTACATGTTCCTGCCTTTTTCAATGTCTTCTAGCTTTAACTAGAACAGACATAATTTGGAAAGGATTTATGGGCCTTGAAGGGGTCTTTAACCTTCTTCCCTGTCCCTGCTGCTGCTATATACTCAATGAAGACTCAGAAAAAAAGTGACAGGTGAGTGCTCCTAGGGAAATCTCTCTCCACCCTTACTCCCTGCCCTTTACCTTCCCCAGGCCAGAGCCATGCAGTTGGAGAAGTCTTATAAATGAGGATCTGCAGGTGGGTGTCATTTTGCAGTTAGGTCTTTTGGAATTTCAAATTCATCATGACAGCTCATGCAAATTTCAGCTAGTTCAGCTAGTTTCTCATTGCAACTCCCCAAATACCCTATCTATGATAGGTTTGCTCTTCCAAGATTCCTATAAGAAAGCAGCCTCATGTATCACTCTCCTAGGAAGGGCTCTTTACACTCCGAAACTAGGTCATTTTAAATTCTTTGCATCCTCCACTCTCTGATGAGTTTTTAACAACTATGATTTTGTAGCTTATTCAGCTTACATTGTTACAGTGAGAGTAATGGTCTCTTGCAAATTTCTATAGCCCAACTGGAAGTGGAAGTCCAGATGTTTTTCAGAAAGGCTTATTAATTGAAAATGTGGAAAGACAGGATGAGAAGACGCCTCTGACATCTGTAGATTATGAGATTATCCATCTCCTCTCCATATCTGGAACCAAAGAACACTAACTGGACTGAGGGAAAACACTCCCAGGTCACATGCTAGGTCCGTATCCCTGCTGAGAAAATCCAGGAACGCTAATGTAGCCAATGCCCACTGCAACAGAACATCAGCCTTTAAAAGGCCACCTGTTTTAAAATGGAATTTGAGGGAAATGAAGTAAAAAAGATTTTACTCCGATTTCACCAAATGGGATTTCTGATATCACTTAAAATGCCCTTTATCCTCATTTCAATTTATTTCCACCTCTTAATCCATGCTGGACTGGCACCAAATTCAAAGCGAGTTTCTCTAACAAACCTGCTGAGTCTGAAAAGATAGTTTATGCATGCAATTTCACATGAAGAAAAATAGAAAAGGGGGCTGACTTGAGAAGCCCCTTGCAGCAACAATTCCTCTGAAGCAGGAGCAAGGATACAAAATCTGAAACACAAACAACTTTCCCTGAACACTCAGTCAGCTGCTCTAGGTCTTATTATGTAGAAGGATACATTTAGATTAATAAGAAATTACTTAAAGATCCATGCTTAAACAGTTGTTAGTAGTCCAGAACATTGTGGTCACAAAACGCTTTTAAAAATCTGCTGAGGCGGCACAATGAAGGCGGCTGCATGGGCTTCGAAATTCCCCAGAGCCTCCCGGGAACAGACATAACAATTGGGACTGGGGGGAAAAAAGCCATTTAGAAGCAATGCTTAAAAGGAAAAATAAAGGTTTAAATACAATGATCTAAACTTCTTTATTAAGAAAGTAGAAAGAAAAGAGCAGCTTAAACCCTATATTGTATGTATATATATATATATATATATATATATATACATATATATGTATATATATATATATATTCTTGAAGGCAAGAATAGGAATAATGAAATAGAAAATAGACAAAGACAGAAACCAATTAAACCCGAAGCTCTATTTTTAAAAAATGTAATACATTTGATAAACCTCTAGAGTCATCAAGGAAAAATACAAATTACTAATATCGGGAATTAAAGAGGAGACATAACTACAGGTCCTATAAACACTAAAATGATAGAGTAATATTATATGCAAATGTATTCCAACATATTCATCAACATAATGAAATTATTCCTTAAAAGAGGCAAATTACAAACACTGAACATAAAAAGGGAAATCATTTAAATGATCCTATGTCTCTGAAAGAAATTGAATTCATAATAATTTTTTAAAAACCCTTTTCACAGCAAAACACCAGACCAGATAGCTTCATTGGTGAAGTCTATCAAACATTTAAGGAGAAAACAGAACCAGTCTTACACTAAAACTTTCAGAAGAGGTGAAGGGATATCATTTTATAATGTCAACAGTATCCTGATGAGAAAAAGTCATTATTATACAATTATAAATGACTATCTCTCATGAACACAAATCCTTAACAACAAAAACAAAAACAAAAAAATCAGTAAATTGAATCCAGCGATCTCAGAAAGGATAATACATGTGACTTGGTGGTGTATCCCGGGAAAGCATAGGTGACTTAACATTTGAAAACTCAGTGTAATCCCAAACATTAACAGAAAGAAAAGACAAATTATAATCATCACAAGAGACACAGGAAAAAAAAATAAACAACTGTTCATTAAAAATAACAAAAAACACTCTCAGCAAAACACTGAAACAGAAGAGAACTTTCTAAACCCAGTAAGAGGTATCTACAAAAAAACCTAGAGCTTCAGCCTCTGAACAGAAAAATAAGCTGAGGGAGGAGAGACTTGCCTAAAAAAGGAACAGGACATTTCCCAAAAAGTTCACATACCAGAAGAGGTTAAAAAAAAAAAAAAAAAGTCTCATGATCATAAAGCCACTTACAATACTAAATGCTCCAGGGAAGAGACAGTCTGCAGACAAAAGTCCTTGTAGAAATCATGAGAAGCACATATTAGAAGCAAGGAACAATAAAGAACCAAGTGGCAATAAATTAATTTATATTCTTTTTTTTTTTAAGATTTTATTTAGTTATTTATTTGACAGACAGAGATCACAAGTAGGCAGAGAGGCAGGCAGAGAGAGAGAGAGAGGAGGAAGCAGGCTCCCCGCTGAGCAGAGAGCCTGATGTGGGGCTCGATCCCAGAACCCTGGGATCATGACCTAAGCCGAAGGCAGAGGCTTTAACCCACTGAGCCACCCAGGCGCCCCAAATTAATTTATATTCTTAACCCACTAGACACACATAGATTGAAAAAAGAGCAAGTGAACGGGCAAAACGACAGGAATCTATCCAGCCTAAACCCCCTTTACCTACTCCTCTTGACCTTCCTTTGGCTTAACCAGAGAAAGCGATGAAGCTGCTTTTGAACCAGACTATAATGAAGGTGACAGCGAAAGTAACGCATCTGTAAAAGGAGAGAAAAATTCAGCAAAATGTCTAAAGACCCTTCTAAATGAAGGAAGCAGAAGAGCCAGACACAGCAGCAGCTGGCCTGAAGAGCTTAGCAGGAGCCAGAGCGCAGCACTCCCAGGGGAGTCCTAGTAACAGTCACAGACCTTCTAGAGGCCAAGCCCAAAACCACAGTGGCAGGGCCAGCCCAGCAGGAAGTCCGGACAGCGACAAGAAGAAACACAGGAGACGTTGTTTAAAAATAAATAAATGAGAAGCATACAGGCACAGACATAGGATTGGGGAAAAAAAGCCAGAGACACAAAAATAAGAAAAAGAAGTCCAAGAACAAAGATAAAGAAAAGGAAAAGAAAGATGACCAAAAAAAGAAATCTTTCAGTTTAAGAGGATAGATTTTTTAAATTGACTTAAGTCATCAGATTGAATTTAATGTTATAATATAAAGAGATTCAAGCCTTGTAAATAATGGAAAACCTGTCCATACTTAGATACCACTGCTTAATTATTAGATGTTTGCTTCAGAGTTTTGTAACACCAACTGTTGTATAGAATTGGGAGCTGTGACCGTGTAACATGAGGGACTTTGGTAGGGGTGGAGTTGACTGTGAAATTTCACATTTGAATCTTTCAGTTGTCTGGCAAAAGCTGGTATCAGTTCCAAAAATGTCAGAATAATTTGCTGAATTCATCACAAACCTGTTAGGTCATTTAAAAAATTACAATAATAGTTTTCAGTGAACTTAAACACACACATACAGAACACAGAGCTGTCATTACGCTTGTGATAAAAGGCTGAAGCCTTCCTAGCTCATATCAAGAAAATGTCTATCTCACCATTCTATTCAATATTGTACTAGAGTGCCATATGACAAAACAAAATAGAAAGAAATAAAAGTTACAGATTAGAAAAACTAAAACTCTTTACAGATGTCATAATAATGTATGTATGTAGAAAATCCTAAGAAATATACAATGAAATGACTAAAATAAGAAAAGTTACAAAAATTATAAAATATAAAGTCAGTAAATCAATTATATTTCTAAATATTGACAATAAATGATCAGAAAATTAAATATTAAAACATGCTAGTCATATAATAGCATCACAGGCCATATAATAATTAGGAAAGAATTTAACAAAATAGGTACACAAGACCTATATACAAAAAAAAAAGATTGTTAAAGAAAGTAAAGAAAAATAAATGGATGTGTCAGGTTCATAAGTTGGAAGACCCAGTGTGGTTCAGATGTCAGTTCTCTCCAAATTCATCTATAGATGCAACACAATCCCATTCAAACCCCATCAGGATTTTGCTAGAAATTGACAAGCTTATTCTACAAGTTTACATGAAAATGCCAAGAATCTAGAAGAGCCAGAACAATCATAAAAAGAGGAACAAAGTAGGACTTGCACTGCCCAATTTCAAGACTTCCTATAAAGCTACGGCAAACAAGACAAAATGGTAGATCACCGTGAGCTCATCGCTGTACTTCATCTGCTGTAAAATGAGTTCTTTGGTCAGAAGCAATGCAAAATGGAAAACCACCACGGTGAAAAAGATACTCTATAGCACATGGGTCATAGTTTTGGAAGAAGTAGTGCAGACAGGAAAAGCAAAGCCATATCCAGAGTGTCTCTGCCATGAGATCAAAATCCTATCCCTTACATGTTGAAGGTAGCTCACTGCTTTTCCTAAAGGATAATGCTACACTGCGGGCTTAGCATTGGTCTCTGTGTGCGGCAGATTAGGCTTTGGTGAGTGGACAGTCCATGTTGTTGAGCCTATGCCTAATCTCGGTCACTGCTGCCTGGGCCACTCTGATCTCTGAGGCCTTTGGGCAAGGACAGAGGTGCTGGGAAGAGGAGTTAACCGATGTCCAGAAAACAGATCATTTTATCTCCCTGATTATAGAAACCCTTCTCTGCTGTAACTACTCTTAAGTGACCACCGGGAAGCAGCTCTTCACATTCTGAGGCCATTTTAGAAAGGTCCGGCCACACACCTGTTCCCCAGGATGCCTTGTGATCAATTTTTAATTGTGCCCTTTCCAAGTCCCTGACTAGCCAGCCAACTGTCGTGAAGAGCACGTGGGGGTTCATTAAGCACTCTCTGCTATTGTATGTGCTTAAAACTTTGCATAATAAAAAGTCTAAAAAAATTCTAATGAAAGCTACAGACAACTTCCCCTTATAATGCACTCAAGAATATAATGTAAATGTCACCTGGCCACACCAGCCTTCAAAGTTCTGTGTAAAACCAACTTACAATGACTGTGAGCCCCACCCACCCATTCCCACAGCCTAGGAGAACTTTCTAGAATAACGCCACCATTATTCCACCAAGTCTTCTAAAGGGTTCCACATATTAAACCACAAACAAGGCTGAAGCTGACAGCCATTCCCTAGGGCCTCCAACCTCTGGCTCTCCTGTTCTAGCCCCCACCTGTCTGTATCTACTGCCTGAGCAGCCACTTAAAGAGGCTTTATCATTGCTGCTGTTGACAAAAAGACAAGGTGTAAGACCCATTCCAAGGTAAAGGAGGCTAAAATACATGATAGTGTGACATAGGATCCTGAATCTGGACCTTGGGGAAGGGGGCAGAAATGAAATTACAGTACAGGATGTGGATTAGATGATAGTATATTCACGTTAAATTGCCAGATTATGATCACTGCACGGTGGTAATGGAAGAGAGTACCCCCATACTTGGGAAACACACATTGAAGTATCTGGGGGAGAAAAAATAAAACCTGCACATTAAAAGTTTTCCCCCTTAACCCAGGCTCTCAGCCACATGATTTCCCTCCCAGATGTTATCTCATTTCTGGATATATCTGCCCAGAGGTAGTTCATGCTTTTGCAAGCCAACAGGTTTTAACATCTCCCTTGTGCCAAAAACCAAAATGAGAGCATTTTGTACATTCTGTCCTGCATTTGGCGTTCTTAACACTATGTCCTGGAGATCATTGCATAATAGGACACGAAGTGCCTCCTCATTATTTTTTTTACAACTGAGTAGTGTCCCATGGAGAGATGGGCTGTGATATATTTAAGCAGTTTCCATTTTACAGATCCCTGACTTGTTTCCAATCTTTTGCTGTCCTTTATTAAGACCAAGCAAAATAGCCACCCTGAAGGGACTCGGGATAATTTGGGAACATAAACATATAATAAAAGTATAATGTTAATTCATCAATAATTTTGCCAGGGATTATATGTTAAATGGCTACTAATGAATGCACATTTTTAGGTCATTAATCAGGAAAATAGATTGGCAAATGAATGATTTATGGTTAGGATAAAACACGGATGTGTACGGGAAGGTCAATGTCAGCAGCTTTCTGTCTTAACCATTAAATGGGTCTGAAAAAGCATTTTAACACAATGGGATCATTTTTTCAGAACTGCGTCAGACAGCGAACTCAATAAATAACAATCCGGAGTAGAAGTGGGACAACTGATGGTGGTGGTCTTATTGAGTCATTAACAAAAGTGTTGACCGGAAGAGTAGGTTTTGGGGTTCATTAATGAAAGACACAGAAAAATATAATGTCTTCAAGTTAAAACAACAAGTAAACTTGCCTTCCACGGCACTCTGCCAAGTAAGGCTATACTGGCAGGAGAGGAATTTAACTGTGAGCCAAGAGTCAAATGCAAAGTAAGTGTATCTCTCTATATGTGTATACGCACTGATATATATATATATATATATATATATATATGTATGTTTTGGGGTGGTGGGGTTTTTTTTGTCATTGTTAATAAATACAAATTCTGCATCCACCTTTATCGTCAACATTTTTTCCTTTGGTTCTTGAATTGCAAAAGATAGTAATTTACTTATTCTAGCCTTAGACAACATCCCCAGAGCTCCAGCACACTCAGGCAACTACTCCTGACCTAACAGCCTCTCTTCTTCCAGAAATCAGAGCCTAGGACCCATCCTTTCCTGGCATACTTTTCTCTGTCATGACAATAGCCTTTCATGGGTTTTCACTCCTCCAACTGGAATTAGGCCTTTGAGGGTAGGATCTATACCTTAATCTTTTGGGCTGTGCAGAGTTGCCCAGCTGAGGTGGCGCCCCCCGCCCCTCCAGAGGCAGCCCAGCAGAGACACGATGCGCAGTGTGGGCTGCCTGGTACCGAGGGATGGTCATGCAAACCACATCCCCTGCACCCCCAGATGCTGCACGGAGGTCCCCACGGGAGCAGCTCGGGCACAGGGTTCAAGGGCATTGCACCTGCGTTTGGAGCCACCAAGCCTAGTGTTCCAGCTTTATTGGTCAGAATAGGCCAGGCCATTCTGCCAAACACATGTGACATGGCGGCATCCAGCGGCAGCAAGGTTTCCCACCCAGTGACAGGCAGGTGCAGGCAGAGTGCACCGCTCTCCTGGGCAGCACTCCTCTGGGGTGGCTGGGGCTGGGCTGCTTCTCTAGTGTGTCTCCACCATCTCAGATTCCTCCTCTTTCACGGAGGGTAAAAGCCGAGGATCTGGCAAGAAACTATGTTAGACATCATTTCTTGCCAACTTCCATGGCCTGACTGGAATGGGAAATACCGGTTCACGTAGGCCAAGGAATGGGACGGCCAGCGTTGGGCCAAAATCCACCCTCCCTGAGATTTCTCAAGGGTCTTCTCCGGCCTTCAGAAATCCATTTTGGGATTCCCCCAGCCGGGGTCAGCTCACTGTCTGCACTTACTCTCCCTGACTGATCCACAAATTGGAGGCTCAAGGGAATGTCGAGGTCAAAGGGCACACACCTGAGCCCAAACTGCAGGCTCCTGCCCCACCGAACGGTGTGCCTTGACAAGTGATGAGGTCTCCCCTTCCGAAAACTCCAGGTACTAGAGTATCTCCCTCACGAAGCTGCTGTGAGTGTTCAGTAAGTTAACAAGGGGACGGTGCCTAGATCATGCCATCTAGGATTCCTCTTCCCCTAAGTATCCAACCCTCGGATGCTGCCCACCAGGAGGTGCTCACGAAGACCTGAATGGGGGAAAATGACTGATTCTAGAGCGCTGGGGCAAGGAAGTGGCCTTATAGGAAGAAGAGCTTCTCCAGACAGGAAGGCCGTGTTCTCCTTGAATGAATGAGAGCCGAGTCCCACAGCAAGAGCCCTCTGGGGACCTGGTTGTCCCTGTCACAGGCTCCCCGGAACCTCCTTGTCTGAGTCCAGCCACGCCTCTCCTTTTAAAGTCAGACCTTTGGGTGTTTGTGCCCAGGCTGCCCGCTCTGGGGTGCGGGTGGAGTGGGCAAACCTGTGGGAGCCATGCCTGTGCGCAGAGAGCATGTGCACAGGCAGGGTCTAGGCTTGAGCTTAGGATGTCCAGAGAGAGAACGGCCACTCTGACAACCCCCAGGTCATGTCGAAGATCTTCCTCTCATGTGTGAAGGCACCGGACTCGCGGAGAGGACGGGTAGAGGACATTTGTCGCCCAGCAGCAACAGACGGGCCTGCACTGACTCCCGTGTTTGCCACGTCGCTTGCTGACACTGTGAAAATCCAATCCCTAGTTTCTGCACCAACACCTCCTCTACTAAAGCAGAAACCGCACTGCAAAAGAGGCAGTCTCCTGTGCCAGAGCCCCCCAGGCCTGCCTCCCTACCACCCCCGTTTTAGTGTGCTCCCACAGATGAGGACACAGCAATGGCACAATGGTGGGGAAGAGTCTCTCCTCAAAGGTTCCATGACCAGTAAATGAGAAAATCAGATCCAGACTCGTGGCACTGGCCTGGTGCAGTTTTTGCACCCTCACATGGGTAGTGGGTGGGCTCTCCTGGCGCCCTTGGCCCTGCTCATTGAATGAATGCTTGATGCCGGGTCCAGAGGGTCCCTGTGTCCATAACCCCACGTCTTCCCCTGACCACCTGCACTGTTTTTCTGCTGTCTGCGAAACAAGAACCTTCATCCTTTCATATATGGAAAATCTTTCTCCAGAGCAAGAGGACTCTACTTGAAAACATGCTCATTTCTTGGAGCTGGTCTTGTCTGGAAAGGGCATATTCCAGGGTGAAGACTTGTCCTCCAGGAATTTCACAGCTCTCTCTGCCTACTTGTGATCTCTGTCAAATAAATAAAAATATAATCTTAAAAAAAAAAAAAAAGGAAGAAAGCTTTGTTATCATTGTAGTTATTAAGCTAAACGCCAGCTCTCCAGGAACCTACAATCCAGTTGTGGAAATAAATTAAAATACACGAAGCAGTTAAAGTAGCAAACCGTGACACTCTGCATTTGGCACAAAACAGTATTATCAAAATTACATACGCAAATGTCTTGAAGAAGAGACAGGTATAGAACAAATCAGATGGAACAAATTTCATGGAAATGGTCGGGGTAAGAACTACAGTGAGTCCTGGAAACAGAGAAGGTTGTGGAGAAATTGGCAGAAGAGGGAAGACTTTGATAGTGCGGGTGTGTGTTTAAGCACAAAAGTCTCATGCAAGGCTAGAGAAACACACTCGAGACTATGGAGGGTGGGAAATAGATCTCTACCGGGGGTTGGCAAGCTGTGAGAGTTCAGTAAGTCATTTTGTGTATGTGTGTGTGTGGCAAAAACTGTTTTTTAGCACGAAATCTAAGCAAGATTTTACATTTTTTTAAACACTTTTTTTTAAAGATTTTTTTTTAAATTTATTTATTTGACAGAGAGAGATCACAAGCAGACAGAGAGGCAGGCAGAGAGAGAGGAGGAAGCAGGCTCCCTGCCGAGCAGAGAGCCCGATGCGGGGCTCGATCCCAGGACCCTGAGATCATGACCTGAGCCAAAGGCAGCGGCTTAACCCATTGAGCCACCCAGTCGCCCCAAGATTTTACATTTTTTAAGATGTTATACACCTATTAGAATGGCTAAAATCAAGAATACTGACAATACCACGTGCTGGTGAGGTTGTGGAAGAATGGGAACTCTCACTCGTGGCTGGTAGGAATGCCGAACAGTACCTCCACTTTGGAAGATAGTTTGGTGGTTTCCAACAAAATTAAACCTACTCCTACTGTATGATTCAGCAGTGATACTCCTACCAAAGGAGCTAAAAACTTATGTTCACACAGAACCCTGCACACAGATATTTACAGTAGCTTTATTCGTAATTGCCAAAGCTTGGGAGACACCCAGGATGTCCTTGACCAGCTGGTACACACAGCAATGGAATATTGGAATATTATTTAGAGCCAAAGACAAAAGAGCTATTAAACCACACAGAGACATGGAGGAAACTTCAATGAATATTACTAAATGAAAGAAGCCAACCTGAAAATTACATATTTTATGAATCCAACTATGTGACCTTCTGGGAGAGGGAAAGGCAAAAGTATGGAGACAGCGAAGAGAGGGGTGGTTGGAAAGGATTAGAGGGGAGGGAAGGATGACATGGTTGAAGCACAGAGGATTTTTAGGGCAGTGCAACAACTCAGTATGGTACCATAATGGGACATACAGGTCACTATATACATTTGTCCAAACCTATAGAATGTGTGACAACAACAGTGAGCCCTAATGTAAACTATGGACTTTGGGTAATTATGTGTCAGTGTAGGTTCATCAATTGTAAACAAAGGTACCACTCTGGTGGGGGATGGCGATTATGGGGGAGGCTATACATGTGGGGATACATAGATGATATATGGAAAATCTTTTCTGCTCCATTTTGCTGTGAACCTAAAACACCCTAAAAATTAAAGTCTCTTGAGGGTTTTGGAGGGGCAGAGGGTGGGAGTTTGGGAGAGCATGGTGGTGGGTATTAAGGAGGGCACGTATTACATGGAGCACTGGGTGTGGTGCATAAACAATGAATGCTGGAACACTAGAAAGAAATTTTAGAAATAAATAAAAATTTTAAAAAATTAAATGTTATAAGGAAAAAAATGTTAGAAGAAGAAGAAAAAAAGAGGGGGAGCGCCTGGGTGGCTCAGTGGGTCAAGCCTCTGCCTTCGGCTCAGGTCATGATCCCAGAGTCCTGGGATCAAGCCCCACATCGGGCTCTTTGCTCAGCAGGGAGCCTGCTTCCTCCTCTCTCTCTGCCTGCTTCTCTGCCTACTTGTGATCTCTGTCAAATAAACAAATAAAAATCTGTCAAATAAATAAAATCTTAAAAAAAAAAAAGAGGAGGAGGAATGACATAGACCTTATATATTCCACAAACCTCAAGTATGCAAAGAAAGTTTATAGATCCCTGGTCCAAAGGACAAACATCTAGACTGAATGACAATGAAAATACAATATCACTAGGGCAGCTGTGTGGCTCAGTCGGTTAAGCATCCAACTCTTGGTTTTGGCTCAGGTCGTGAATGCAGGGTCGTGAGATCGAGCCCCGCATGAGGCTCAGTGCTCAGTGCACAGTTTGCTTGAGATCCTCTTGTCTTCTGCTCCTTCTGCCCCCTCCCTGCTCATGCTCTCTCTTTCTTTAAATAAAATCTTTCTTAAAAATACAACATCACTAAATTTCTGTTATGCAGCTAACACAGCGCTGATAGGGAAAAAGAGGAAAAGCCTCAGATCACTAAGTCTGATGTCCCATGATGGGAAACCAGGAGAAGAGCACACTAAATCAGAAGTCACCCAATACAGTGTAGATAACTTGAATAGCTCTATATCCACTAAGGGAATTGAAGTTATAATTTTAAAATTCCTCCAAAAGAAATCTCCAGGCACAGATGTCTTCACCGCTAAATTCTATCAGACAAGTAAGGAAGAATTAGCAACAGTTCTACATTGTCTCTTAGGAAAATAGGTGAGAGAAACCTTGCTAATTCACTTCTTTTTAGTTTTATTGAGATACAATTGACAAAAAAAATCATATATACTTGTGGCATACGATGTGATGATTTGGGAGATGCATACACTGTGGAATGCCTGCCACAATCAATTTAATTAATGCATTACCTCACAGTTACCAGTCCTCTGTGTGTGATGAGAACACTTAAGATTTACTCTTCTAGGGACGTCTGGGTGACTCAGTTGATTAAGCGTCTGCCTTCAGCTCAGGTCATGATCCCAGGGTTCTGGGATCGAGTCCCACCTCGGGCTCCCTGCTCAGTGGGGAACCTGCTTCTCCCTCTGCCTGCTGCTCCCTCTGCTTGTGCTCTCTTTCTGGCAAATAAATAAAAACTTTAAAAATATGTATTAAAAAAAAGATTTACTCTTCTAGCAAATTTCAAGTACAGTGTTACTATGGTGACCACGCTATACATTAGATCCCCAGAACTTTCTCATCTTTCTTTTTTTTTAAAGACCTAATTGGCTTTATTAAGTGATTTATGAATCGGGCAGCATTCTCCCTAGCAAGTAGAGGGGACCTCTGAGGAGTTGTACAAAATGGAAGGTTTGTATAGGAAGGAGGGTGGGGCAAAAAAATTATAAGCAAAAGAAAAAAAAGGGTTGTTCCAGGCAAGGTGACTTTCCCTTGGTGGGGGAAGAGCAAGGGGTCTTATCATGCAGATTACTTCTTTTGGGGAAAAGAGAGGGTCTAGGTGATAGATCACCTCATTGGTGCTTATCAGAAAATTCCTGACTGACCAGTTATGACCACTTTTCTGGGGGACATTGAAACTGCGGCCAGGTTAGGTGTCAACCCCCAGTTTGGCAACTTGGCCGAAGTGACATCATTTTGGGCCTGTGGCTTTCTTTTTAACAATTCCTCGGTTTTGATCAGACTCGGCTTAACGGAGAGAAGTGATCCAAATGGAAGGCATTGGTGCCACTCCCAATTCCTACTCTGAGGTTCTCAGAAGTTGTTGCTATTTGTGGAGTAGCCGTAAGTCATAAGGTTTTATCTGACCTCAGTGATATTCACAGGCCACAGCTTCAGGTTCACATTCTTTAAGCCAGTTGTTTTCTTTGCCAAAAACTATTCATTTAATAACTTCAAAGTTTGTATCTTTTATTTATTTATTTGTCAGAGAGAGAGAAAGTGCGCATAAGCAGGCAGAGTGGCAGGCAGAGGCAGAGAGAGAAGCAGGCTCCCTGCTGAGCAAGAAGACCAATGTGAGACTCGATCCCAGGACCCTGGGATCATGACCTGAGCCGAAGGCAGTGGCTTAACCCACTGAGCCACCCAGACGTCCCCAAAATTTGTATCCTTTGACCAACATTGCCCCGTTTCCCACAAGACCTGGCCCCTGGCAATCACCATTCTACTCACATGTCACGGATAGATCATGCAGTGTTTGTCTTTCTGTATCTGGATTATCTCACTTTTCATGTCCTTCAGATTCATCCATGTTGTCACAAACGGCAGAATTTCCCTTTCTTATGGCTGAATAATATTCCAGTGTGTGTGTGTGTGTGTGTGTGTGTGTGTGTGTGTGTGTGTGTTGACATCTTCTTTACCCATTTAGCTATTGCTGGACACAGGTTTCCATATCTCAGCTGTTGTCTGTTGTGAATAATGCTGCAGTGAGCAGGGAGGTACAGATATCTCTTTGAGATTCAATTCATTTTATAAAGCCAATATTACCCTGATGCCAAAATTACAAAAAACAAAACAAAACAAAAATGTCCAAACACTAAAGATGAATATCCCTCAAAAACCCATAACAAAATATTAGCAAAGACAATTCAATAATATATTAAAAGTATTATACAACATGATCAAGTAGAGCTTTATTCCAGGGATACGAACTTGGTTCAAATTTTGAAAATCAGTCAATATGTTCTATCGAATACTGACAGGCTAAAGAAGAAAAATCACATGATCCTATCAGTTGACACAGGAAAAGCATTTGAGAAAATGCAATACTCATTCACAAATAATCTCAGAATACTAAACATAGACAAGAACCACTTCAACTTAATAAAGGGCATTTCCAGGGAATACTTCAAAACCCATCTTATGAGGCAAGCATTACTCTTATACCAAACTACCAAAACCGGATGACACTCTAAGAAAATTCTAGGCTAGTATCCCCAATGAGTACAGATACAAAAACTCTCACAAAATACTAGCAAATAGAATTTACTAGCATGCTAAAAGTATGATACACCATGATCAAACTGGATTTATCCCTGAGATGCAAAGAAAATGCAACATAAGCACATCAATAAATGTGATACACCACATTAACAGAATGAATAAAAATCATATGATCTTCTCAATAAATGCACAGAAAGAATTAACAAAATTCAAGATCATTTCATGATAAAAACTCCCAACAAATTACGTGTAGAAGGAATGTATCTCAATGTAATAAAGGTCATATATGAGAAGCCCATAGCTAACATCATACTCAACTGTGAAAAGCTGAAAAGTTTTAAGATCAGAAACAAGACAAGGATGCTCATTCTCAGCACTGTATTCAACATAGTACTGGAAATCATAGCCAGAGCAATTAGGCAAGAAATAAAAGGCCTCTAAATTAGAAAAGAAGAATAACATGGTATTGGTTTCCCAATAATATAATCATATCCCTAAAGATTACACACACACACACACACACACACACACACACACATACACAAAAACCCAGTTAGAATAAATCCAGTAAAATTACAGGGTACAAAATCAATATAGAAACATCAGTTGCATTTCTTCACACTAAGAATAATTGGAGAAAGAAACTATAAAAACATTCCCATTATAACAGCATCAAAAATAACAAAATAGGAATAAATTTAACTAAGAGGGTAAAAGACTTATACTATTAGACCTACGAAAACTAAGACATTGATGGAAGAAATTGAGGAAGACACAAATAAGTGGAAAGATATACCACATTCATGTACTGGAAGGACATTGTTGAAATATGCCTACTACCCAAAGCAATCTACAGATTGAACACAATCCCTATCAAAATTTCACTGGAAGGGAATTTTACAGAAATAGAGAAAACAATCCTCAAATGTGTATGGAACCACAAAAGATCCCATATAGCCAAAGCAATTTTCAGAAAGAAAAAGTCAGAGACATCACACTTCCTGCCTTCAAACTCTATTACAAAGCTACAGTAATCAAAACAGTATGGTACACACAGACCAATTAAACAGAATAAAGAACCCAGATACAAACCCAATTGTATATTCGGTTAACTAATCTTTGAAAAGGGTACCAAAAATGCATGATAAGGAAAGAAGAATTTCATCAACAAGTGGTGTTAGGAGAATTGGTTATCCACATCAAAAGAATTAAACTGGACCCTTATCTTACACCACACCTAGAAATTAACTTGAAATGGATTAAAGACTTAAATGTTAAAATCTCAAACTGTAAAACTCCTGGAACATAGAGAAAAGCTCCCTGGCATTGCCTTGGTGATGTTTTTGGATATGAAATCAAAAGCAAAGATAACAAAAGCAAAAAATAAGCCAGTGGGACTACATCAAAATAAATCTTCTCCACAGCAAAGAAAACAATCAGCAAAATCAAAAGGCAACCCATGGATGAAAGAATTTACAGACAGTATATCTGATTAATATCCAAAATATATAAATAAGTCAATAATGACAACAAAAAAATCTCATTTTAAAATGGCAAAGGATCTGAATTTTTCCGAAGATATACAAATGGACAACAGATACACAAAAAGGTGCTCATGATCACCAGTCATCACAGAAACGCAAAGCAAAACCACCAGTGAGACATCACTTCACACTCATTAGGATGGCATTTATCAAAATGACAAGAGATAAGAGTTAGGGAGGATGGGGATAAAAGGGAAACTTGCATACTGCTGGTGGGAATTTAAATTCATACCATACAAAAAACAGTATGACAGTTCCTCAAAAAAAATCAAAACTACCATATGGTCCAGCAATCCCCCTTCTGGGTATGTAACTGAAGAAAACAAAATCGGTATCTCGAAGATATATATATATATATATATATTCCCATATTCATTGCAACATGACTCACAATAGCCAGGCTAGGGAAATTCTCTCAGTGTCCATCAATGGAAGAATGGACAAAAAAGATGTGAGATTATTATATGATGGGCTATTTGAAGCAACATAAATGAACATTTGCAACAACATAAATGAACCTAGAGAACATAGTGGATGATACAAAGAAAGACAAATACAGTATGATCTCACATGTATGTGGAATCCTTAAAAATAAATAAATAAAAGTCAAACTCATAGAAACAGACTATAAAATGGTGGTTACTAGAGCCTGGGAACTGGGGGAGATGGGGAAATATTGGTCAAAAGGTACAAGGCTTCAGTTATAAGATGAATGAACTCTTGGTATCTAATACACAGCATGGTGACTACAGTTAATACACTGTGTTAGGTACTTGAAATTTGCTGCGAGAGCGGCTCTTGGCACTCTTACTACTACTACACACACACTATGTGAGGCGATGGATATGCCAATCAACTTGATGTGTCAATCATGGCACAAAATTTACATATGTCAAATCATCACATTGCATATTTTAAATATATGCAATTTTAGTTGTTAATTATACTCAACAAAGCTAAAAAGTTAAAGAACATCTATAAAAAACCTATACTAACATCATACTTAATGGTGAAAGAGGGATTGTTTTTCCCTAAGTTCAAGTACAGGACAAAGATGTCTGCTCTCACCACTGCTAGTCAACATAATGCCAGAAGTTCTAGCCAATGCTAGAAAAGACATAAATTTGTCCCACTTGCAAATGACATAATAGACCTCATAGAAAACCCCCAAAGAATATACTAAAACAAGACAAAATAAAACAAAAGACAACACCCAGCTCTTAGAACTGATAGTAAAGCTGTAAGATAAAAGTTCAATATATTGTACTGCTCTAGATCCATGGGAACTGAAATGAAAAATATAATAGCACTTATAGATGGGAGAAGTCTTTTAAATACTTAGGTAAAAATATAACAAAATGGGTACAGGACTGAATGGAAAACATGACAAAATGTTGATGAGAAAAATTAAGGAAGTTCTAACTAAATGCAGAGAGATAACATATTCATGGATTAGTACATTCAACAGAGTGTCCTCAATACATACATATGCTTACTGCAATTCCTATCAAAATCTCAGGAAGATTTTTTTTTTCATATGTAGACATGAGTATTTTAAAATGTTGTGTTAGGAAGATAAAAAGGCAAGACAGATATTAGGAGACAATATTTGCAAATCACTTATTGGATAAAGGACTCATGTCCAGAATATATAAAGAATACTCAAAATTTAACACTAAAAAGGGGGAAAATCCCATTAGAAAATGGGCAAAAGACATGGAATACTGCAGCAAAGAAGAGATACAGATGACCAAAAACAGCACATGAAAAGACATTCTACTAGCCATCAGAGAAATGCAAAATAGGGTCATGGTGAGTGATCACCGTATGGGGAGACCGAGGCAGAATTTGGAAGGCAGAGGACTGTAGGAAGAGGAAGGAGCAATCAGGGAATGAGCCCTGGAAATCTGCAAAGGGATCCCCTCAACTTTTTGGCTGAATATGAATCTGTACACATACAGGGTAAAACCCAATAGAGCTGGGTAAGGACAACTAGAACATTTTCCAGGGAGCTTTAAGCCAAAGCATTCGCAGAGATCACACAGGGCTAGGTATCATTTTCATCCTACAAGCCAGAGTGGAGGGACTTCACTGAGTACGTGGGGGTACATGAGTACAAACCCCAGAAGAGTCACATCTAAATAGTATAACTAAAATTACCTGAGAGTACAAGATAATCTAGACTTGCCCTTAAAAATCTTAAAAGGCATGCTTCGAAAGGATTGAGATGAACCATCAGTATCTTAACCGCCTTCCAAAACAAACCTAACACTCTTAAAAGTAATGAGACAAAGTACAGCACGGTTAACACAAGACGGGAGGGCCCTGCTAAAACTACTAGGTATATGAAAACGGAAGAAAGTGTTACCCACAACTGGGTGGGAAGCTAATGAGGAAAAAAATCCAAATCACCTACATGATGGGAATGTATCGGAGAGACAGGAGCCAACTTGAAAATGAACCCAGTGAATAGGTCTGGGTCAATTTAAACAAGAAAAGATAATGATAGCAATGGATTACAACATAAAGAATAAAATAAATATCCACGAGTCCACATTAATATAACTGAATAAATAGAGGAGAGAAAGATTGGTTCTTTCTTTTCAGTAAAATTCAAATTTATAAATGTAGAAGAAATGATGGAAATTTAACAAATCACCATTTGGGAAATACCACGGTCGAAATTATTGCTAGCAAGAATTTTCAACAAATGTTAAAATTAGTGGGCAGAAATATGATGAAAAAGGAAATATTTGATTGGTCTAAAATATGTCCGCAGAAGATACTTAACTGATAATAAAAGAAAAATGATGACTTTACAAAGGGCAAACCTGGCAGACCCCACACTGAGCAAAAGTTAAAAGGTTAACACCATGAGTAGTAAGACACACTGATATCCTCTACCTCTGGATAAAATACCTGAAGCGGGTGCAACAAGTCTTTTGCGGTGTTTTTGCCAAACTTGCATAAACTCAACCTAATCATGAGAAAATATCAGACAAAGCCAAGTTGAGGAAATTATGCAAAATAACACTACAAAGGTGTCGAAGTCATGAACTGTCTTAAACTGTGGGAGACTAAGGACACATGATACTAAATGCAAAGTGGGATCCTGCATTGGATGCAGAGCAAAAACATGACATCGGAGGGACAGCTGGTGAAATCTGAAGACGGTTTATAGACTCATAAATAGCCCTGAATCGATCAAATTCTTTCTCCTCTAAGATCAGGAGAATGTCCTTAACCATTTTATTTGATATTTTACCAAATGCCCTAATTCATTACAATAAGGTAAGAAAAATAAAAAAGATATCCAGATTAGAGAAGAAAAATTAAAATTGTCTTTATTGATCATTGTCACACTCATATGCATAAAAAATCCCTAAGAATATATTACAAATCTACTGGAATTAATAAGAGAAAGGTTGCAGGATACAATCTCAACATACAAAAAATTATTGTATTTCCATTTATTATGCAGCAGCAACAAACAACTGGAAAATGAAACAAAAGCAACCAAAAAATGGAGTATTTAGGATTAAAATATAGGCAAGATCTAAACACTGAAAATCTATAAAACATTCCTAAAATTTAGAAAGACTTGAAGAGATACACCATATTTATGGGCTATGGGCTAAAAGACTAAATATTGGGGCGCCTGCGTAGTTCAGTCGTTAAGCGTCTGCCTTAGCATCTGCCTTCGGCTCAGGACATGTCCCAGGGTCCTGGGATCAAGCCCTGCATCAGGCTCCCTGCTCAGTGGGAGGCCAGCTTCTCCCTCTCCCAACTCCCCTGCTTGTGTTCCCTGTCTCCCTGTGTTTCTCTCTGTCAAACAAATAAATAACCTTAAAAACAAATAAATAAAAAACAAGACTAAATATTAAGATATCAATTTTCCCCAAATTGATCTACAAATCCAGTGTAATACCTGTCATTATCCTCAGCAGTCTTTTTGTAAAAATTGATAAGCTGACTCTAAAATTTATATGGAAATGCAAAGAACCTATAATAGAATCTGGAGGACTTAGAGGACCTTATTTTGTTTTATTATACGGCTGTAGTAATCAGCAGAATGGAGAGTTGGCTTAAAGTAGCCATGCAGGCCGATGGACTATGAAGTTCAGAAATGGGCTCCGTTCATATGCAGTCAGTTGACTTTCAACAAAGATGCCAAGATAATTCAGTGAAGGAGGGGTGCCTGGGTGGCTCAGTGGGTTAAAGACTCTGCCTTCCACTCGGGTCCTGATCCCAGGGTCCTGAGATCGAGCCCTGCATCGGGCTCTCTGCTCAGCAGGGAGCCTGCTTCCTGCCCTCCCTCTGCCTGCCTCTCTGCCTACTTGTGATCTCTATCTGTCAAATAAATAAATAAAATCTTAGAAAAAAAAAATTCAATGAAGGAAAGGGCAGTCTTTTCAATAAACAATGCTAGAACAACTAGATACCCTTAACTACTTGGGTTAAAAAAAAAATCTCAACCCTTACCTCACACTACATACAAAAGTTAACCTTGGCTAGATTACAGAATGTTTATAACAACTTTACTCATAATAGCCAAAATTTGGAAACAATGCAAACCCAAGCAAGTGAATAAATGAAGTCCAGTGTATTCAAACATGGACCGTCACTCAGCAATGAAAAGGAACTAGGGATAAATGGGACGACGGGAATCTCGAAACCATTACGCTGAGCAAAAGAAGTCAGACACAACAGAGAACATACCATATAATTCAATTTATAAGAAGCTCTAGTAAAGGTAAATCTCGTTGATTGCACCAGACAGCAGGGCAGTAGGGCTAGGGCTGGGTGGTGGGCATTAACGGCAAAGGGCCATAAGGAAAACTCCCTTTATCGGGATTGTAATGATTACAAAAGCATAAACATTCATCAAAGCTCTTCAGTCTACAGGTTTTATAGGAGTATATTTTACTGTATGTAAATTATACCTCATTAAAATTGACCTTTAAAAATTAACCATAAATATTACAATTTTCTGCTCATCCTTGCAACCTCATCCCCTGTATCTGTGGTCCTCAAAACCTTAGTGTGCATCAGTCACCTGGGAGGCTTCGTTAAAAATTCATCTTCCCAGGCCCAAGCCCAGGAATAGGTGGGCAGCCTGGTACTTGGCATCGGGAAGAAGCATCTTTACACGATTCTGATTCAGGTGACCTCAGACCACACTTCGGAAAAGTGGCCCTGAGTGGACTTTGGCATTACATTTGTTTCCTGGATCAGACTCAGGCCATGTTTGATCATCTGGTAGGATCAGGTAAGAGCCCTGAGCTGCCCTCAGGCCCAGCATTTCCAGTGGAGAGCTGGAGTTGTCACTGGAGCTCAGAATGGCAGATAGTGTGATATCCTTTCTTCAGAGAGAGGCTGCCTGGATTTTAATCCCAGCTTAAGTGACTGATCAAGCCATGGCCCTGGTCTCAGAAATGCTGTTAAGTATTTGCTGCCCTGTCACCTTTTCTAAGGTGGCAAGGAGGACCAACGGAAGGTTCTTGAATAACTGTCATCAGCTTTGGCAGTTGGTAGGCTTACCCCCCCACCCCCAGCTATGTTGCCAGGGCAACCAGGCCAACTCCCAGAAACCCTCAGGGGTGCTGCCCCCCTCCCTGAGGCAAGACAAGGTTTAGGTTGAGGAGAAAGTGAAGTGGGTAGTCCCTTCAAGGGTTTAGGGACCCAGGCCCTAACAGGGTCTCAGAAATGCAGGAGCCTCCTGAAGCTGTCTTTCAGAAGCTGAGTCACAAGGAAGCCTCAGAGCTGTTGCCAGTCTTGGGAGGAGCCGCCAACGGAGGCGACCGCTAAGAAAATCCTTCCACTCAGTCCTGAAGGGAAGAATACTTTGCCACCATGGGTCCCCAGGTGGGGTGAGCCCAGGTTTCTCACAGGGGGAGTAGGTGGAGGGGCATGGGGAGTAGTGAGGTGGGGATTCACCAGAAGCTTCCCACGGACCTAGATATATATGAAAATAGAAGAGGACCAAAGCTTTTAGCACAAAAGCAGGAAGAGGGTGGGGAGGGAATAGAGGTATAATGATCCCAAGGAATCAGCCTCAGGAGGCCACAGGAACCACACACAAATGGGGCTCTGAGCTTGTTGGCAGTGAAAGCAGAGAACAGAGCACAGAGATGACAGCAGACTAGACTCCTGGATATAGTAGAAGGCTTTTTCAGGAAGGGAAATTGATTTTGTGACTCCTGAGCAAGGCAGCAAGCCAGAGCCTCTCCTGTTTCCTTACACTTGAGACAGGGAACTCTTAGTTCAGGGAGAGGATAGTCAGGGGTTCCAAATCAAGGAAAATGAGAAATGGTTTAGCTCAAAAGGAAGTTGACCCGAGGCTATTGCCTTGAAGCTGATGAAGCCTACCCCTAACCTCAGGACCCTGCATTCGCAGGACCTGTCCTCCAGCTCACACCCTCCTGGCTGCCCATCCAGGGCACGTCCAAACTGGATTTTCTGCTTTCACTGATTTAACAAACTCAAATCAATTTGTGGACACAGACGGAAATTTAGAAACAAAAGCAAAAGCAGTGAGCGCCGCACGCTGGGAAGTGAGCGCGGGAAGCATCTGGACCTCTTCTCAGACCATGCATTGCTGGGGACGCCAGGAAGGAGCTGGCTGGCAGGACAAGGAGCACAAGAAATGCCTCATCAGTAACTGCAGAGGGGTCCCGGGTTAGAGGGTTAGACAAAGTTTACCCTCTCCTGCTTCCCGTCAGTCTTGAGGTCTAGCTGCGGTTCCCTCCCCTGCAGCCTACACCCAGGATAACCTGCTGGGATGTGGGGATAGTGGGGTCAAGGGCAGGCACAGGAGAATGATATAATTCTCTTACCTAACCTTTTTCATAGCCCTTTGGACGTGATCCTCCCAGCAATATGTACCTTGACCCAAGATCAAAAGCATATTTTACTTCCCTGCCTCTGCCCCATCCAGGAGCTCATAAGTTGTGCACAAAATAGCTGGCAACCTGTTCCTGGGGATCTGATCCGAATGCAAGTAAAGAAAATAGAAGCCAAGAGGGAACTCTGAGTGTGTTTCCAGCCTTATTATAATAAGACACTAGCAAGCACACACAGTCCCATGGGTCAGTGAAGCAGCACAGGAGGGTTACCAATGGTCAGGAGCAGAGACAGGTGCAGCTTGTAGGTGGGCTGGAAGTTTCAAAAAACAGGAGATCTTCTTTACGAGAAATAACGCAACATTACAAATACAAAATAAATACGGCCCAGAGCTTGGGAGGGGAGGCCCCTAAAAGTTAAGACCCAAGAACCTCAGGGTAAATAGCCAGTGGTCTTGAAAGTGGCTGGTGAAGGTGTTAGTGAGATGAGACTTGAGTTTGGTGAGCCCCAAAGGATGGGCAGGATTTGGAAAGACCTGTGTGGAGCGATGAACAAAGAGACTAAAGAATGCCAGAGAGCCGCCAGGGAGCCCCAGGGGCAGACCAGTCCAGCTGGACAGAAACTTGGCAAAGCACAGGTGGAGAGACGAAGGCAAGGAATGAGCTAGTCAGCCTGGGAGGCCTTGAGTACAGCCCATGGCATCTGAATGGGATTTCACTGGCGACAGGAGCCACGGACTTTTTTTTCCCCCCACATGTTGCTGAGTGACCTGAATAAAATGTTTTGGGAAGACTAGCCCAGCTGTGTTGTTTTAAGGCAATGGAACAGGGGGCTTTATTTTATTATTTTTTTTTACAAGAGTCTAGGGTTTGGGGACAAGGGCTGGCCCCTAGGTTGTGGCTGTGTGGAAGGGAGTAAAAGGAAATAACCACCTCGATGGGCTTTGGTGGTTTATGGCCCAAGAGGGGAAGGACTCCCAAGACGACTATAAAGTTTCTGCTGAGTGTTAGAGAAGAGCTATACCAGGAAGGGGGTGGGGGGAAGCCAAGGTCAAGGGCAAATTCGAAGGGAAAAATAGGATTCTAGACATTTGGACTTGAGGTGATGGAGGAACTATGGATTTTTAGATGGTCATCTGACATCTGGGAGGTGAGGAATGGAGAAGTCCCATTCGGTAATCAGAGCGTCCATCCAACCATTCATTCAACACGCATTTGTTGGTAACCTCCACCACAGTCGGCCCTGTGCTGGGTGTCAAATGGTGTAAGAGGCAATGTGTTCCCTCCCCTTGGATAATTAAATTTAGGCTCTCAAGAGAGAAGAGACAGAGGGGAAACTAGTTGAGTAAGTCAAGGTCTGTTGGGCATGGAATTAACACGAAGTGGGGGAGCTGGCTGTGACATGTCACCTTGCGTCTTCCAGAAAGTATTTGACTCCACTGACCTGTGGATCCATATGGATACCCCTTCCCTTCTCCCCCACCCTACTTGTGTTCGTCCCCAAAGGAAGGACTTGTGTGAAAAGAACGGTTCCCAGAGCCCACAACTGTACTCTGGTCAAGGGTCCTTGAATAAAATGGGTCATAAAGACAATGAGAGGGACTCACAGAATGGAGAAATCCCTAAGAAAGGAGGGATAAATAGGACCACCACACTCCTGGATTCCAGAGGAGGTGGGACTGAATCTGAATCCTAAATGGGGGGGGGGGTTTGCATACGTGAAGTGAAAGGGGAAGGCAGATCTGGCCCTGAGGATAAGCAAAAGTCAGCTTCATCTAATAGAAAGTACCTGATCTGATATTGGGCAAATCCTCGTTAACCGGTAAAACCTTGGCTATGAGGAGGAAGCAGCAGCCATCCCCACGGCCGCTGTGTTGAAGCAGAGACCCTGTCCCCCGTGAAGGTGGTGTGATTCCATATGGCATGCTTGCCTGACCCTTCTTGAGCTGGTCCCTCCCTCTGGAATGGCTGCACCAAGAAGCAAGCATCAGAAACTAAAGAAGGGGAAACAAGCCGAGGTGTGCAGACGGACGGACTGACAGGGGCCACAGAGGAATAGGCAGCAACTCCAAGATACCAAATGTAAACTCCCAAATCCTAACTCAAAGGTGTTTTGTTGGCAGCAAGCTTGTTCAGTGCTATTTTTGCAGGACCTTAAAATGAGTAGGTGATCTTGTGCGTGCTTTTTTTTTTTTTTAACTTCTAGCACTGAAGCGTATGTTTCCATTTCCTTGCTTCATTAATGCCCTTTCTTGAACATTCTCTGTGAACGTGTCTAATACATATTTTAATGTAACACAGGAATTTTAGGTATTTCAGATCCAAAGAGCCACGGTCGAGGGCTTGATTTCCTTAATTGCCCATCAAGTGGGACGTCTCGCACTTAAAGAAAAGGCCGTTCACTGCATCCCTTCCAACACACACCTCCGAGATGGTCGTGTCCCCAGAGACGCCGCATGTGAACTACCGTTACTCTCCGTCTCCTTGGCTGCCTTTTGCTCTGAAGTTTTCTTTGCCTCCCATGAATGAGGTGAAGGCAGGAAAGATCAGAAAAAGGAAGAAGTAGCAAACCAGTTAATTTTGCCACATGTCCCTACACAGCCGCCAGGGCATGTTATGACGCTGAGGCCACGAGTATGTGGCCCCTCCGTGAATGCCGGGCCCCACACCGACGGACCCGGGGTCCATGTGGCATGTCTTGGTTCGCGGGTCAAGTGCTGGATAAGCTCACACCCATGCAGCTTGAGCTAAGGGGAGGGGATGAAGCCCCAGGGGCTTTGCCTGTAACTTCTCTTGCCAGTAGGCACGGAGCAAAGCTTCTGGTCCTGACCCCTGAAGAGTTCTCACACCGAAGAACCCTCTTCCGGGGGAAGCTTGCTCACACTTAAAGCTGATCCTAATTGGAATTGGAAACAGGACCTTTGATAGGAAGTAGGACCTCTTCATTCACTGATTATGAAATATTTCAGCAAACTGAAAAATATTGAAGACGAATGCCCATATTGCCCCCCACCTAACTTGAGCAAATCCTACTATTTTCCTTTCCCTGGTTTAGGTTTGTTTTCCAAAAGTAAAATGCTACTGATGTCTAGGAGGCTTCTATTCTGGTATCGGGGGAGACAGATAACCTGAAGAGCTTCCTGCAGCAAAACACCTAGAAAATACTAGGTACAACTTATACAATTTAATTCTAATGCAGAGTGGAGCTTGCAAGGACAGGGAAATCGCCCTGGGTCAGAACACCAAGAGAACAGAACTCGATAAGCAACTGCTGTTGGCTGCCTACCATGGGAGAACATGGTAGCACGGCGCCATGTTTCAACAAGCTTGGTCTTCCACACACGGAGGGGAGACCGTGGACTTGCCAGGGGTTGTTAGAAGTAAGACACTCCTCACACAAAGTTGTGACTCTCTCAAAGCAATACTTACTCTCAGATAAACTGAAAATTAGAGAAGTTCCCAGAGGAAGACAAGGGAATCTGTCTTTTCTTAGTCTGGATTCTGCATAGAAAAGCCTCCCCCAGAGAATTGACTAATGTCTGGGAATTGTAGGTGTTGGAGTTTAAATACATACTCCGCTTGTACTTGGGGAACTAAAAAAATTGACATTGAGCTGGTGATATCCTTAGGTTACCAGGCGTAAGCAAATGAAATGTCTCTGTACAGGACCCCCTCACAAGTCAGGGCTCACAGGGGTCCCACAGATAAAACCCTTCTAAAAATGAGTTCATAATCCCAAGAGGTAATACACTTAAAAGTACAATTCACCCCTTGGATTTTATTATTTTTCTCCACTCTTTTCAGCTACAAGATACCCTGGCTGTATGATACCAATTGTTCCTCTTATGCAGCAGAATGAGGCCCTAAGAATTGTGTGCCCCTCTGCTATCTTGTTCCTTCCCTCCCTGAGAAGGACCACTAGCATCCCCAATAATTCCCATGCATCAGCTTAAAGTATACTGAGTCATTCCATAAATGATATATACATTTGTGTGCAACCTCAAGCTTACAGATGAGGAAAATGGTGCTCAGTTACAAAGGACTGACTCATGTCAGAATTGAGTTGAATACAGGCCCATTGATTCCTGGCCTCCTCCTCCTTTCCACTTCATTATTTTGCTTTTCTCTTTCTTACAGCCAATATGTGCAATATTAAAACTAGTCTCACTTCTCTGATAATACACCAACACTGAGAGAAAGCACCTGAGAAGTCAGTTTGTTTAAAAAAAAAAAAAAAAAGGATGACTAGTTCCCAAGGCAGATGATCTCTGATTGCATGACTGTCACTTGACTGTCCCTTAGATCATGGCTGATGTAGAGAATGGAGGAGAGGTGTGTCGGGATTACAATGTTATGTCCATTCAGAGGGGGAAAGCTACGTGTGATCAAAAATGACCACTGAAGGGGCGCCTGGGTGGCTCAGTGGGTTAAAGCCTCTGCTTTCGGCTCGGGTCATGATCCCAGGGTCCTGGGATGGAGCCCCGCATCGGGCTCTCTGCTAAGCAGGGAGCCTGCTTCCCCCTCTCTCTCTGCCTGCCTCTCTGCCTACTTGTGATCTCTGTCTGTCAAATAAATAAATAAAATCTTAAAAAAAAACCAAAAGACCACTGAAGGTCTCCGAAAACATGTGGAAGCTGAAAAACCCAGGGGTGGTGGGCGGTGGAAGGACTGGGGGGATGAGGATGGCATAAGTCAAGGACTCTGCTTTGCTAGGAGCTGGTGGCTAAATGAAGTGCACATTCCACAGTCCTGACAAAGGCTGAATGTCCCCCATGACTGGGGGGAGGACCCCTGGGAGGGACCCTCCAGGTGTCAGCACCACGGGATGCTTGTCAGCTTTTCAAGGGCAGGGCCCATATCTGATTCAATCCCCTCGTATCCCGAGCACTCGGGAAAGAAGAGGGCACACTGTCAGCCTCCGTGAAAAAGTCCCAGGGTGTGACGCATTATCTGGTTAACACAGCAGGGTCAGGCCAGAGGCCAGGGAGTGATGGCCACGCCCCTGCCCAGGATAACCAGCAAATCCCCAACTCCGTGAGAACCCTTTCAAGGCAGGCAGGTGGGAGAAGGCGGAGAGGGAGAGACATGAAGTGGCGAGGCTCTGAGCTCTCCGCCCACAGCGAATGGGGCTGGCAGTCCAGCTGGGGACCCCGGAACGGCTGTCCCTCTGATGGCAGTGCCGCCCTCACACATATCCCCACCCCTCAGCTCACACTTGCTCCGCATTCTTTGCAGCTCTGAGCTACCCTAGCTGGGCAAGAGCATGTGCTCCGCCCCCCAAGCCTTCTCCTTGCCCGATCCACTGTGGCCACTGGGAACATTCTGCCATTACTGAGATGCTGATGCTGTGTGCCTGGAGAGCAGAGCCCCAGGCCCAGGGCTGCCCAAGGGAGGAGGGGGCCTGCGGGCTAAGTGCAGGCAGGCATGTGGGCTCGGGTTCAGGGCCTGTCCCTATGGCAGACCTTGCTGGCAGAGTGACTGTCCTGGCTGGGGCCCCATGTCCCCTCACCTCCTCCTGAATCACCACCTGCCCTTGGAGTGGGCCCTCCCAGCCACACACTCTGGCCTCTTTCAAAATAGAATTTACTGATGGTGAGGCCAGAAAGATAGGGCAGGAAAGTGGGGAGGTAAGGGGTGAGCATTTCTGAGTTCTGGAATGGACAGACTGAAAAATCAGCTCTCACCTGGCATGAGCTTCTCTACAACACAAACCTGTGTAAGCCCCCTCGTCGCCACGCGATCCTTAGACCCACTTCTAGGAAAAAAACCGCATTTCTGTCAACCATGAATTACCATGCATTCTCCCTTCTACACCCTACAGTCCTGCTCTCCATACCTACCCTTCTCCTTCCTGGTCTTTCCATCGGCACCGACCTGTCTTCACTAACCCCTTCCCAGGGTCCCTGCCTACCCACACAGGTCCTCACCCAGGACGTGGCAGCTCCCCTGTGAAGAGGTCCCCGAATGGCTCAGACAGAGAGAACTTATTTTCTGTTCCCACATTCAGCATTTCCTTTTGTAGTCTTCGTCCTTTGGAGGTCCCTGAAGTCACTTTAAAACCTAAAAAAAAGGACACAAGCCCCTAAGACTTGTGAGCCCTTAGGAAACTCCTCCCCCAGGGCTTCAGGGCAGACAGACCTGTCTCAAAGGGTTGCATCTGACCAAGACTCAACCCAACTCACAAGGAATCCCTTTCGCCAACCAGGCCATCCACCATCTTACCCCACCTCCGCACTCTCCTCTGACCACCACAGTTCCCACCAGCTCAAATGGTGCCCACAAGGAAGGGCTCTGGCTGCAGAGATGGGCTCCAACACTTGCCCTCAGCCACACCGGCCCTTTGTTCCAGGAGTTCCCCATCCCCTTCTCCTGCTTGGCACAGACCCTCTCCCAGACGCACTGAGGGATCCTGACCAGACAAGCCACCTTGGCCCTTGGGTCCTTGCCCCATGGCCAGCGTGAACAGGACAGCAGGAAAATCCCAGAATTGGAACAACCCCCACCCCGCCCCGCCCCGCCCGACGCTCAGCAGAGGAAAGGGACAAAGCAGTCTACACCCAGTGGGGGGCACCACATGGAAAATGCTCATCCCAGGGAGAAGGCAAGAGGGCAGGGAGCGGTCTTGACAGAGCTCTACCACGGTGCTCAGGCACGGCTGGCACGCCTGTCTCCCCACAAGACTGTGAGCTCCTGGGGACAGGGACCATGTCTTATTCACCTTTGTTCCCCTGTGCCGGCCACAAGCAGTCATTCAATGAATAAAAGCAATGGATGCACCTGAAAGAAAGATCTACTTAGGAGCCAGGGAGGGTGGGACCTGACAAGGACAGACGTCTCTAATCACGTCTCTACCATCAACTAGGATTGGGCTGGATCTCTTCATTTAAGATGTGATGGGGACTTTGGGGGTAACCAACAACTGGGTCCACCCAGCCTATCTTGAAGACAGGCTATCTCAGACACTGACTGGAGGGAACCCAGTTTATGAGAGTCGCCAGGGACCGCCCCTCACTTCTGTGCTCTATCTGAACCCTTCCTATAAGGCAAGGCTTATTTCAAACACACTTTTTTGCTGGGAAGGCTACCCGAACTGCCCTGTACCACCTGCCTCTGCCTGACAAAAGGAGGTTGCCCTTGTCTGACCTCCTTGGAGCCTGGTGCCCGGATAGCCCACTCGGGTGTGGAGACAGGACAAACGACAGGAAACAAACCAAACAAAAGGAGTATCAAATAAATAACCAAGGATTCTGTCCTCCTTGTTTTGAGTCCTTTGTTTCCACAGCTGAACTAAAAGCTCCTGAGATTAAGACCACGTTCTCCCCTTCTCTCCCCACAGCTCCCCGCGATGGACTGGGCTACGAGGTCTGCGATTGTCACTACACTCACTGCCTGAGCGCAGGGTCGCTCAGGCCTCTGTCTCAGCTAGGTCCTAAATGGGAGCCTACCAGACACAAGGGAGACCACCACAAACCCCACAAACCCCCACTCCCTGTTTCAGGAAGGAGGCACCTTTGCGGTTTCTTCTTGCAAAGGACAGTGCTGGTACACATACCTGTCTATCCGTAAAGCAGGTGAGCCCCCCATAGCTTCAAATCCCAGCTTTAGCACTTCCTAGTTAGATCATCGAGGGCCAAGTTATTTCTATTTCCATCCTGGGCTTCCTCATTTATTGAATGTGAGTAAGACTTTTCCTAGGTCACTGCGAGGATACAAGTAATACACAGGGATCTGGCGCATCGTAAGCCCTGAATTATCACGAATTCACCGTTAGAACAAAGAGTGTCAGCCAAGCGTGCTCACTGACCAACAGGGCTCCAGAATGTCGCTGCCCCATTGTGCTTTCCCCACCAGCACACCCTCACACGAGAAATCAGTAAGGCAACCTTGCTTGGAGAAGTGACAGGAGCCCCCACCGGTCATGCTAGGCCAGGTCACCTGGACTGCTCTTTCTTCTTTAGTGATTTTTCTGTTCAATGTCCTCGTGTCGGGCTTAGTATATCTGCCCCAAACAATCCTCTCCAAACCGGAGCCTAATACCCTGGTAGTTGAAAAACACTAATAATAAAACGTATTTACACTAAGAACCAAAATATGCCCCAAGTGCCTGGAAGGGTTTGGTTTTTTTCATGCAGTGTCTTCAACATCAGTGCATGGGTTCTGGAACATCTGTTTTCATTGCTGTAATACATCCCCCTCCCCACTTTTTTTTTTTTTCTTTTTGCCATTTCGGATAACTTGAGGTTTCTAGGTTAAAGAATCTCTATACAAATGAGGTATTGTTCCTAAATTTTTTAACTCTGATATAGAGATCCTAGCCTTTAAAAAAATAACCATAACAATTCTATAGAAAAGTTCAAACAGAGCAGAACCTATCACAGAGATAAGAAAGGGTGAGGTGGTCCCAGAAGAGCATACAGGGCAAGGTGCTCCAAGCAGGGAGAGCGTACCTCCGGCTCCACGTCCCCGGAGGTGTGAGCTGGAGGCTGTGGCCTGGACTGGAACATTCATTCCAAGGAGGGAGCAGAGAGGGGAGTTGACAAGGTATGGTAAAAACACCAGACAGTGGTTTAGGACATGGAATGGGAATGTCACCAAGAAAATTAATCCATGAAATAATAATTCCTTCTTTTTTCTATACCAGAGGCATGTATCATTTTTTTTTAATCAGAGGTCTTTTATTGTTTGAACCCTTCACAACAACAAAAGGGGTTTTTGTTGTCGTCATATTTTACTAGTTTGAGAGATGAATAAAGTAAAAAAAAAAAAAAGTCAAGTCAGTTTTAATCACAACTTTAAACTGTGCACCATTCAGGGGCACCTGGGTGGCTCCATCGGTTAGGTGTCTGACTCTTGATTTCCGCTCAGGTCATGATCTCAGGGTCCTGGGATCGAGCCCAGCATCTGCTTCCTGCTCAGCGGGGGTCTGCTTGAGGATTCTTCCTCTCCCTCTTCCCTTCCCCTCCCCCCGCACTCTTTCTCTCTCCAAAATAAATATTTTTAAAAAAATCACTTAAAGACACTCTCCTCGCTGTTACCCATCCTAAGCTATAATACCATGAAACTTTTGCCAGGCTCGATCGGTTT
This sequence comes from Lontra canadensis, assembly GCF_010015895.1. NCBI lineage: Eukaryota > Metazoa > Chordata > Mammalia > Carnivora > Mustelidae > Lontra > Lontra canadensis. The sequence goes on along the minus strand of NW_022630997.1, from coordinate 38,616,888 downwards.
CCTGTCTGCCTTAAAACGCTTGAGCCTAGATCCAAAACTTCACAATCATCCAACTTCCTACTTTCCCTTTCTGGGACATTGCTAAGATGATCCAAGTGTTCTCTCTAACAGCTGTGAGTTCGCATAAACTTAGTAGTTGTTGTTTTTAAAGAGCGAGTGATACAATACATAGACTAAGACCTCACGTGTGAGTAAGGAGACGACATGCACGAGAGAGAGAGAATGAGAGAGAGAGAGAGAGACTGGGGCAGGTGCCCGTCAAACCCTTAGAGAAACGACACGGGGCGAGGAATGTTCTGAAAGCCTCTGGGAGCAAAGGGGGACTTTCCTTCCTCATGCTATATTCCTCTGTGCTATCTGAATGCCCACCATAAGCACCTATTTTTTCTGTGACTTAAAAATCCAGTGTTGAAAAGAATGAAAAATTGAAGCTATGAGTTCAAAGGAACATGTTTGACTCAAAACACGTCATGGGTCGGAACTAATTTTTTGCTGCTCAGTATAACCTAGGCAGGGAAGTGTTTTGTTTTTGGAAAACTTTGTCTAAATCATAAAGCATAAGATTCATAATCAGACTCTCATTCAGCCCACCCTTAGGAGAAAATGAGCCAGTGGGGTCAGAAAGCCTGGCCCCTACTGCAGAAAGGCCTTGAGGGGAAGGCAATGGGGTGCCAGCCCTGCTCTCCTGCTCAGGAGCCAAGTATAAGGGACACTAGAGGAAGGCTCTAGTGTCCCAGTCAGGCCCTCCTCTGCTTGGTCAGACCACACTCTGAGACCCAGTCAACCTCTGAGCAACTTTCCTTATAACCCCAGTTCAATGCATCCTAGTCCAGGCCAAGAGGCATGGCTACCATCTCATCGAGTCCAGCTGCCCTATCCAAAGGGTGGACGACCTGAGTCAGCTTGGCCATGGACTCCTCTCCAAACTCCACATGGCCAAGGACTCCTCAGGAGGCTGACTGCTCTCCTAGGGGGCTCTTCCATGATCCCTTTCCCCCAGTCCTATCTTTACAGATGGGAAAACTGAGACTCAAAGAACTTGGGTGGCTCTGGCCAAGGTCACGGTGATTCGGCAGAGGCAGTACTCTCTTAATGCTGACTCCCTTGGCTTGAAAAAAGAAAAATCTCGGCACTTTGAGGAGATTTTGTACTCAGAAAATACCTTAATGCTTCGTACAAGGAAGAAAACTCCAGTGGCTTACTCAATACACATGCCCTAAGCCAGGTTATGAGCAGTCTAGTCAGGCTTTCGAAGGAAGCCAGGACAGCGGTTGCCATTCTGAGTCTCTCAAGAAGACAGCCTTGGGTGGGATGGCCCCGACAGCCCCTTGTGCTGCTGTTTCTTCTAGTTCTGACGAGTGTCACTAAGACCTCATGAAGAAGTCGTGTTAGTTGTCATTTTGAACAAGTAGGTGTGAATCGGCAATCCTAGGCTATGTTCTCAACCTCCTCCCAAGACGGCTCCTCTTCAGGGACCCAAACATACATTACTAAGAGCCAGTTTGGAGAGAATGTGAACTCGGCCTCCTCCTAGGTCCTCTCTGATGGAAGCAGTCCTGTCCTGGGGGCTGAGCAGCTCAGACAGCAGTTGGGAAAGCTCCACGTGCAGGCTGAGGGGCTGCCCGGCCACAGAGAGTCATGCAGGGACATCTGGGGAGGGGTCCGCGGTCCTCTGGGATTCCCCCACACTAGTTGTGTGTGTAGGCCGGGACCTGCGACAAGCAATCCCAGCCAGGAATGGGACTGGGGTGAGGCAGGCAGGATCTGTGCCCAGACCGTCCACAAGACACTCCTCACCCTGCCTGGCATCTCAGTGCCTCATCACACATGAGACAGATGCAGCGGCCAGAAAGTTCTTCCCCAGACTGAGCCACAGCCTCCCTCCAGGAACATGTGTCGTCCTTGGGCCTGGTTCTGATAGTCCTTCAGCTATTCGAAGCCAGGCATCACGTCCCCCTTAAACGTCTTTGGATTCAACCCCGGGGTCTGCCGTAGGCTGAAGTGTGCAACGTCTTCAAAGGGCGGCGCAGGGACTCAGTGAATCTGCCTGCCTGTGTCTTACCTCTGTGCAAGCACTTGGCCTGCTCTAGGGGTCAAGGTGACAGCACATTGTGTGGCATTTTCATGTAGACTTCCTCCTGACTTTCTGCCTTCTAGATGAATAGGGCAACAGGCAGCCTAGGACCTGTCCTGGGGGCTCCTTATGCTGCCTGAGACTCCCTGGAGGCCATCCCGTCTATTTCCTGGGCCCCGTGGGGCAAGCATCAGGAACCCTCCGTACTATTTTGCTGCCATTGCTTCTGCTGCTCCTACACAGTGTTGGGGCTGGCCGCTGACCCCAGACAGTGAGACACACTCTTGCCCACGAATAGGATGGTGTTCTTGATGGTTCAGATCCCCCCACTGATGTCGCCAGCTGGTGCTGTGATTCTGCAGACGCTCAGCTGCTCTGTCCCACGGGGCCAACCCAGTTCTTCACCATGACAACACCTCCCCGGCGGTCGTTTCTTTGCAGTGGCCCACAGCTGTGCACAGTAGGGCTGGGCAGTATTCCAAGGGAAGCTGCCTCTCCAGAGGAATGCGCACTCAGTCACCGGTCCCCGGGAGCTGGGGGATTTGTTTTCAGAACTTTTATCCCCACAAGGCCAGGCTGTCCATTCAGCTCATGCAGACGCAGCTAAGGGGTGCTTCTCAGGAGATCTTCCCCAAGCAAAGATCCTGACTCAGGCTCCTGTCTACACAGAGGAGCAGGATGCTTGAAGATTGCAGATGGGTTCAGAAAACGTTTGAAAAACACTTCTTAGTCCACCAATAAAGACCTATAGGTCTTTATTTCTAGCAGGTCCCTTCTGTTAGGTCCATTATTAAACGAAACGAGACTGAGACAAAGTGAAAGTTATTTAAAGCTTTATTTTATGCCAAGTATTAGAAGTCAGACTGACCGGTCAGGGCCGTCTCTGAAGAGAGGGACCACCCCCAGCTTAGAGGCTCAAGAATTGACTGACTGATGGTCAGGGCGGCCTCCGAAGAGGGCGACCCCTCCCCATCTTACAGGCTACCTTTTATAGAGCAAAAGTCTGGCCACACATAGGTGGCCAATGAGATTGTAGTCATGTTAGGTCACACGCAGGTGGCCAATTGAATTACAATTTACCCTATAGTAGCTATTTGACCTAACCTATTACTCTGGTCAGAATTGGTGCTCAAGGTTGGCGCCCAAACGGCAGGGTTTACATTCTTTGGTGGTTAGGGAAAAAGTATGTGTGTTTCTTACTGATTGGATGTCTCCACCTGGCCCGACTCGTCCTTGTATTCTGGGCTCTGTTATCAAGAACTGGCTGACCTGGCCTTGTATTCTGGGCTCTGTTATTAGGAACTAGCTGACCATATTTTACTGGTTTCCCAGACTTGCTTCTAAGTAAGTTTCTCTGGGGGGAGGGAGACACGGTCAGTTTAAGTTTTACTGCACAAACAGTAAAATGGCTTTTAACCAAGATGGAGTTGCTCTGGCTAAACAGGTCCTTACACGTTCAAGTTAAAGTCTAGAAAACATTTTCTTGAAAATGATGCCTTTAAAAGGAACCTCTTCCAGTCAACAGGGTCTACTCTGGAAATAGATGGCCTCCCATTCCTACCTCAACGGCATGGGGAATGGAGAGGTAGGAGGGAAGAAGGCACCACGTTTGGGGAGTTCCCAGAACTGAGGAACCTCCTGTGAGGTGACATTTTAAGTACTGGTGTCCTTGTCCTAAGTGACCAGCTGTCTCCCTCTGTCTGCAGATGAAGCCACAATTACCAGGCCATAGGGTCATGGTGTGGTCAACAGCCCCATACCCGTCACTGGTCCTGCGTTTACATTCAAGTGGACATTGGCAAGCCTGGCTGTCTCAAGCCTCCAGCCATGGCCTAAACCAGCCAGCACAGACACTGCCTCAAGGGCTCACATGCCCTCTAGGTAGGGCATAAGGAGGATAGAAAGGCAGCTGTCCTTGCCCTAAGGATGTCCTACAGCTAAGTATAACTTCAGAGCCCATGGTGCTCCTCAGGTCTGGCTGAGTTGGAGGACAGGCTCCACATCCTGTGTGGGTTCCTCTTTCCTCTGGCTCCCCTTTCCCTTAGCAAAACTCTGTGCCTTATTGGATCAGTGCACCCACCGTCTTCTGTGGACACGGGTCCCGCTCCCGCTCCCAGGCCTGGGCCAGTCACCCAAGTCTGGGATGGGGATGGACACCTTCTCAATTGCCTGGCAGGCATTCTAGGAAAGGCATTAAGGGCACAGACTCTGATTAGCTGTACGACCTGTGAGTTTCTCAACTTCTCTGTGCCTCAGTTTCCCCATCTGTAAATGGGAATAATAGTACCCACCAAATAATGCTGCAAGTTAATATACAGGAAGCACTTAGGGAAGGATGGCACATAATAAGGCCCATGAAGCTGTTACTGCTACTGTTAACTATTCCAGCTTTCTCAGGACACCATAGCTCCTCCCTCCTCCCGCTGCCCTCAGCTGAGCTGTACAACTAGTTGAGAATCTCTCATTCGATGCCTGGAGACGAGAGAGACTCACCCACCCTTACCAAGGATCCTCCCTCTCTCACACTTCTTTCTGTCCTGGGGTACAAGTGTTGACAAGGGATGGGATGTGGCACCTAGCCTCCAGAGGCTCCTAACCCTGCAGTGACACTTATGTCGGGAAGCAGGGAGTCCACGCCTTTAAAGCAGAAGGAGCACCTGAAGGGCTCTGAGAGCTTGGCCAAGTCTCCGTGTCCTTATTCCTAACTGATGAGGCTGGGGCCAGATTGTCTCCAGTTTTAAGTACTGATGGTTAGGATCTGGCTTTTTCTAAAGGGTCCCTGACTTACCTAGGGATCTTCATAATCCACAGAACCTAAATGTAGGGACTGTGGAAAACACCCGACAGGACGAAACCCTCAGCATGTATGAGGGTTTAAAATCTGAGCTAATTACAATCAGAGTCATAAAAATGAAGTTCTCCACATAAATGGGCTGGGTTTCCAGAGGACCAACCCTCACTTTTCTAAAGCACCCAAACTTGGAACTCAAAACCATAGGATGGTAGGGAAGAAAATAGCCCCAGTGTTTTCGGCGACCTCCTCATCCTCTTTGAAGGCAAAATTTCAGGGAAACCCAGTTACAAGCTGAATTTGAACAAGTGGCAAATGGAGGAGCAGAGCCCATTGGGTGGTAAAGCTGTGATGGGAAGCAGAGAAGCTGCTGCTCTACAGGGGGGCCTAGAGGGTCCCTTCTCGGGGGCTTCCTCGGCTGGTGCAAGGGGGCCACGTGGGTTCTGGCCCCACGGCTGGCAGCGCTGGCCTTGCCACCCAAATCCTGGCTACATGGGGACTTGTAGTCTACATATTTGTACTCGATGTATGTTGTGCACCTGCGTGGCACTTCCCAGTAACGAGGGATTCCAAGGAGCAGCAAACAAGTCACTGGGGGCAGTTTTCATAACCATTTTGCCTACATTCTTGTGTGCAAAGAACCCAGCTCAGAAGCCACCTCTCATCTCATCAATGAAGACGTTATCACCCAGTCTCCTTCAGGAGAACCCTCTGGGAGCAGAGCTCTCCCCAGACTGATTGCTTTGGGGGGCCACCCCCCCCCCCCCCGCCGCCAAGGCTACTTTGCCGCTGGCCTGTGACCTGGCAGTGACTGAGCACAGCAGAGGTAGTCGTGCCGGCAGGGCCACTTCTGCCAAATAAATGCAACGCTCTTCTAGCACCTTCCAAATGCGGCATGTGCTCACCGCCTTTGGTCCGGTCGAGATTTTCTCAGAATTGCACTGCAGTTTGAGGCGCTTCCTCTGTCCTTCCTTCCCTCTCTCCCTTCACAGGTGTCAGCTCTACCTGCCTCCAGCTAAAGGCTTCTCTGCACGCCGAACTCCCTCCCCGTTTATCCTTCACAGGCGTTTGCCCCAATAAACCTCTTGTATGTCTAATCCCATGTTGGCACCTGCTTCTTGGAGGACCCCAACAGGCACCCACTTCACAAGGCTTTTGCCTATTCTTTCAAAAATAATGATACCATCCTTGATGTATGGTATTGCTTATTTTTTCATAAAACATATTCTGAGCATTTTTCCTGGCTATCAAATGTTCTGCAAAATAGGCTCCTGAAATGGCTACACGATATTATATGTTATGAAGGCACCACGTTTATCCTAAGATACTTAGGTTCACAGAGTACTTTTGTTGCTTGAAGCTGCCCAGCACCTTTTGAATAGCCTCCCTCCATTTGGGAAACCCCTCGCATTAGGGGGTCCCGCCTCCCTAGGCTAAAAACCCACATTTGCTTTCTTGGGCTCCCTTGCAGCTAGGGTACGTACGGACAGATGACTCTACCAGACATGCTCACAGGAAACTTGAGTTAGTCGCGCACTGTGTGGGAAACATTTTCTATTGATGGCAGTGACAGAGGTGTGTGGCTTTCCAAGGCAGTGGTCCCTGCTGGTTCCTCATCCTTTGAAGACATTACCGTATTGGTTGTGAGGAAGGAGCAGCCCCACTTATAAAAAAGGATACTAAAGGGGCGCCTGGGTGGCTCGGTGGGTTAAAGCATCTGCCTTCTGCTTGGGTCATGATCCCAGGGTCCTGGGATCAAGCCCCACATCGGGCTCTCTGCTCGGCAGGGAGCCTGCTTCCTCCTCTCTCTCTCTGCCTGATCTCTGCCTGCTTGTGATCTGTCAAATAAATAAATAAAATCTTAAATTAAAAAAAAAGGATACTAAAAATCAAAGACAAGTGTTTAAAGTGGCCCATCCATTGTTAGATACAAATCAGCTGAGGAATTTTGACCCTTAAGCAAATGTCCCGAAATTACATACCATGTGACAGATCAGTCTCTGAGAGGCCAAGGACCAATGAGTCCCAAAAGGAGGATGCTAGAAGCAGCACTGGTTTTATGAGCTGTATGCAGGGCTCTAGAAACATGAACTCGGCTTCAGCAGTTGGTTTTCTCTCTCTCTCTTGGCTATGTGTCTTCGGGCAGGCAACAAGTCTTGTTTCCTTTCATGCCTCCTTAGCTCTTTAACAGTAGAATTAGATACTGCTTTTAACAACAGAAAAACTATTTTTGTAAAAAGGATCTATATTAAATAAATAATGGTCCATTCATCCCATAAATCCTCTGCACACAGTCATAAGAACAAGGCAGAGCCCCACGGTTTGATGTGGAAGAGTCTCCATGGTATTGGTGGGGAGAATCAAGCCACCAGGTTGTGATTTTATTTAGGTGGAAATGTAAGGGAGAATTCACGAGTCTGTCTTCTGCTAGTGTGGGCAGAGGAAGAGGGGCTAAGGGTGGATCAAAATAACTCTTTCCCAAGCATTAGGGTAAGAAGTCCGAACAGAGAAGTCTGCTTTTCGGTGATGAAAACCCGCGACTCACCCTCTAAGTCTAACACTCCAACCTGTGGTCGTGCTGCATCACCTTGACCCTGCCGCACCCCTTCGAAGGAAAGGACACTGCACACCTGTGCCTCTGAAGAGTCGAGATTGCGTTGCCGCCCCCAGCACACTCACATCTCGCCCTGTTCCCTCACGGAATTTCATTCTGAATCCATATTCAAATCCCAAGTGTTTCTCAAATGTCTCTTGCAACTTTTTTCCTTAGAGTTGGTTATATGTCTCTTAAGACACCTTTAATTTAAATCGGTCCCGTCCATCCATCTACTGCCCCCACCACACACTTTAGACCTGGCCATTGAAGAGACCAGGTGATTGCCTTGTAGAAGCCTCCTCCTCAGAGATTTGCCTGATTATTTCTCCATTCCCTAAACTTCCTATAACCTAGCAGCTGAATTTAATGACTTGATGAGGTCCAGGTGAAACATTTTGGGTACGAACGCATCCCAGGTGCCGATGCTGCCTCCTCCGGTCACCCCATCTCATCAGAATAGCTGGTGATTTCATTATGAGATTGAATACACCCACGGACAACAGGCCATTTATAAAGGCAGGGCTTGGACACATAATCTGTAGCCACCAGCCCAGGAAGCCAAAAAACCCCTATAACAGTTGGCCCCAGATGACTAAGACTTGATCGATACCTGCCAGCCAGTGTCTATAATTTTTGCTCCAGCGTCTAGCTTAGTGAAACCAATTACAGAAGGCGCAATATGCACCCCGAACCAATCGTGCAGGATGCCCCACTGCTAGTTAGCCTGCCTCCAGCTTCCCGGGGCCAACAGACTGATCAGCGCATACCTGAAGCCCTTCCTCCTCCACTGCACAGCCTTCCCACGCTCCTGCCTGCCTCTGGGTCTCTGCCAAAGGCAAGCGATGGGGGCTGACTCCCTTGCTATGGCTAGCTGGGAGTAGCCCTTGCTTGTTCTCATCTGAGTGGCCTGTATTTATTTCCACAATTGTTCCTGATGCTAAGTGCGATCACAGTTAAGCTGATACCAGCCAGACCTCTCCCAATGTCAAAGACTGTGGAATCGAACTTTTCCATTCGTGCCCTGCTAAACACTATTTGCGTTTTTTTGCTGTGTGTCTACGTTAATACTTGCAAGAAAAAGATGGCTTAATTTGTCAACTAGAATTTAATATTCGAAACTAAGAAAAATTAAACTACATGCTTCCAAGTACGCAATGCTAAGTTTTGCGTGTCTGGCTCAATAGAGCAAAATATGTCCTGTTGTATTAAAATGACGGGATAGCACCCTCTTCTCATTAGACATGTGGTAAATTAAGCCAACCTCCTAAAAATGAGTTTAGTTTTAATTTGAATAAAAGGATGCTGCAATCAAATCCTGACCGTTAAAAAAGAATTTTAACCCTGAAAAAAAACGTCGAGTCCAGAGCCTAGGAAAAGCAGCTGATAGGATGCCTGCCACAGAGTAGGTGTTCCCGTGGAGGCACACACGGCACGTGACCCGCCTTTTCTTCTTTCAGGTCAGGTCACGATCCACAGCACACCCTAAAAGCCGCACCCCACCCTTGCTAGAGGGCCACCAACCTCCACGCTCGTGCCCAGTGCAAGAGCACCACCCTTTTCCTCCCTGGACAGCATCACACGCTCTCTCACTTCCTGGGACCGAAGAACAACAGTTGGTGTCCCTTTGTCCAAGTTCCTCCGTTGATGTTTCAAGGTCCGAGCCGACACCCCGGACGCAGGACATTCTGCAAGGATGGAGGGGTGAGGCAAGACGGCTACTCTCACTTGTTGAATTCCAGCAGAAAACCTCCAGCCCCGAGGACCCCGGGGTACGCAGGGCTCTTTCAAGCACAGAAACAGCTACCCATAAACCCCAAAGCAGGGGCTGAGCCTTCTCCTAGCACCCCCATCCCAAAGTGTGGGCCCAAAGCAGAGCCTCCAGTCTGGCTTGACACAGAACACTGTAAACGTTTTTCTTTCTTTTTAAACCATCCCTGTTCTCAACTGCCTAAGAGAAACAGGACATGGTGGTAGCTAATACAACCTCAGGGCTCGCCCCCTTTGCACACTTCTCCGTCACCCCAAACCTCTATGGCCACCTCTGGCCTTTCCCCAGGGGCTGTGTGGCATCTTAGCAGAGCCTTCTCTGTCAGGGAAACAGGCTGTGTGTGGCGGGATGTGAACCTTGTGCGCACTTCCCATCGGCTTCTCCTTGCCTGCCCCAAGGCTACCTGTCTGAGGGCAGTCTGCACTTCCAGTCCCAAGTGGAACAGCCCCATTTGCTACCACACCGGGGTGTGCATTAGAGAGCGACAGGCCACACCAGCACTTTGGGTTCTGTGGGGAAAAGTAGGATACGGAGCACTCTGTGCGTGCTCCTTCGGGACGGTGCTTGGGGGGGGGGGGGGAGACGTCACATTTGTTTAGCTGGTATCTGCCTCTCGAAGCCACAAACTGATGAAAATATGTCCTCTTTCTGGGGTGAGGAGTGGAATGACCCTCAAATGAGACCTCTCATGTATAAAAATATACATTTTTAGATCTTTTCTACGTTTAAAGCAAACAAAACAAAAACCTCCAGGAAGCTCTGATCATCAAATCCTTCCAGAGAGAGGTCTTCTAAATCAAGGGGGCCCTTTCCGTCCCACCCGCTGAAATTCTGGAATCCTTTACCGGTCCCTGCCCACCTCAGCACCGATATGTTGTTTCCTGCCACGGACCGTCCTGTGTCCTAGGGGGTCATGAGGCCTGCAGTGGGGAAACCCATAGCAAGGAGTCCAAGAAGCCCTTTCGGGCCCTCAGACGGGCCAGCTTACAACAAGGGGACACACCCCTCCCTAGCTGCGGGCCTCCTGCTTTTCATCCCTGCGTTTCCCCCTCATAGCCTGGTTGTCCTGACTATCTGAACGCGCTTGAGGCGCTGAGTGTCCCTGGAGGATGTCTTCAGCGTCGGAGCCCACATGTTGGATGATCCTGGCGGCTAACGTAGTAACAAGCCTGAGCACTGTGACCGGTGCCCTTTCTAGGAAAGTTCCTGGCGTCCTTTCGAGAGCTTTGAACCCAACACATGAGGGTGTGTGCTCTATCACCAACTAGCTGCTATGGGGACATCAGAAAATCTTTCGGTTGAGAGTTTAACCCCTGTGGGGTACCTGACGTAACCAACTGTGGGCCTTCTTACCCTCTGCTACTGCAGCAGGGAAGGCTGGGTGTCCACTGCCCCTCGGGGGCTGCATTCCCAACGCTGGTCTTGATACCCACCGACAGTGCTGGCTGCCGTTGTCTGGGCACGTTCAGACATGTCTTGACTTGCTCAGCTAGCTCCTTTCCTGAGGCCTTGAACGACCTCATGATGACAGCCAACACAAGGATCCAACCCAGGGCTGCACGCCGACCCAGTCAGGGTGTGGGGCAGAGCCGTAAATGACCAGATCGATGACCTGGTCAGTTCCTTCTTACGGACAGACACCACGAAGGCCTGCGACCTCTTCGAACGTGATCGGCGCTGGCAAGTATCCGCAGATCCAAGCACGCCACAGTGTACCAGGGACACACATGCGTATGGACACCACTTGGACTGCAGTCATCTGTCCTCCTGAGCTCTCCTCCTGGGGCAGAGTGGTTGCTGCTCCCACTTCTGCTGGTCAAGTAGCTGGATGGTGAGCGGTTAACCCCTGACCTTCTGTGAATACCACCATTGTCAAGAGCATCACAGGAGCCCTCTATGCCGCAGCATGGGAACTCGAGCCCGCCGTCACAGAATAAAGCACCACTATGGCAGGGAGGCCAACATGTTCCTGTCCCCCCTGCACCTGTGCCCTCCTCCTTGGACTGTTGGGGAAACAAGTGAGCAGCCCACACAAGACCCAGAGAAGTTCTGATGGGTCCCTCCATGCTCTTTTGCATCTGTAGGCATTTTGATTGGTTCCTTCCCTGCGTTCTTAAAGGGAAATTACCTGGGCTTTGACCTAAAATAAGGAACCTGCTTTCTTGGACACACACCTTTCAGATTCAACTCTGAGATTTTTGGTTTTAAATAACTGTATTCCCTGCAAATGAAGATGACCTCAAGCAGCAGCCTCTTGGAGAATGACTGGCTTAGCCTAGCCTCTGTAACATGTACAGATTGTTTAGAATGCCATTAAAAATGTAATTTAAAAAAAATGTAATTTAAAAAAATACACTGATTTCTTAGAAAGGGACTTATTTAGAAATTATAAAATGTTATCAAAAATAGTATGTTTCAAACACGGAAATATAAAAACAAGTTACTGTACTTCAACAGAAAGGTCAACTTGTCAAATGCCAAAGTGAAACGTACATTACCTTCATTCTAAGTATTAGCAGATAATCTTAAAATATAAGCCGTTTGTCAAAAAAGAGACAGACATTTCCAGCAATACTGTGCAATTTTAGAGTAATCGTTCTTATTATTTTCATAGAGAACGAACACTAGCATGCACCGTTGCTGAACTCGGAGGACCTTCTGATTCTCTTCTTTTTTATCATTACATGTTCTTGGATGTACGCCAGACGCCAGACGCCAGCCACGTGCCACCACATGCTACAGAGCCCTCCCATCTGCAGGTGGGCCCTGGGGGGCCTGCCAGGCCCTTTACATCCTCACACTTAGTTCTCAGAATCTCTGTCCATTTTCCATGGACTCAGGCACGCATTAAGTACCTTGGATGGTTCACGTCCCCAGCGTGGGTGGCATCTGTGCGGAGATGAAGAGAGCAACTCCAAAATAAGCAAAAGTCTGCTTTTATCCCAAGGTAACACAGTGCAAGAAAAGGTCATAGGGAATTGCCTGCAACTGCCTAAAGCCTGAGTGCATTTATCTGGGAAGTACAAACTCCACTTAGAAGATAAATTAAGTTTATTTTTAAAAAGTCTATAAACAACAACAAACTTAATCCGAATGCCCATTTGTGGGGAACTGGTTAAGTAAATGATTGGCAAATGCCCCAGTGAGGGGTGCCTGGGTGGCTCAGTGGGTTAAAGCCTCTGCCTTCGGCTCAGGTCATGATCCCAGGGTCCTGGAATCGAGCCCCTCATCAGGCTCTCTGCTTAGCAGGGAGCCTGCTTCTTTCTCTCTCTCTGCCTGCCTCTCTGCCTACTTGTGATCTCTGTCTGTCAAATAAGTAAATATTTTGTTTAAAAAAGTTAAAAAAAAAAAGAACATACCCTGTGTATGTGTTGAATACCCAGTGGTACTTCTGGAATTCTTCTTTAAAAAAAAAAAATGCCCCAGTGATTTTTTTTTTTTTTGATGTCACAACTTGCCCAGTTACTCAAACACAAGGCATTGCTGTGAAGGTATTCCCCATTTCCATGAAAGCCCCTAATCAGCTGACATTAAGAGCAGGGGAGTATCCTGGATAATGTGGGTGAGCCTGATTCAATCAGTCGAAAGACCTTAGAAGCAGAAGCCTGGAAAGGCCTGGACAGGTGAAACCTCACTGGAAAAAAAGGGAAGAAACTGCACGTGTGGACACAGCTTCGGCTCTCCTGTGGAGTTCCACCTGACCACTCTTCCCTCTGTTGGTCCATGCCAGGAAGCCCTACCTCCCCGGGGACCTTTGGGCAGAACTCCCAGCCCTGTGGACCTTATTATGCCCAGTAGCCAGTACTCCCACTCACAGAAGCCCATTGCTTGAAACAGATTTCTGAAGTTAAACACGTATCATACTGGTTCCTACTGGCCCTGCCTCTCTGGTGGAGGTCTGATGAACATACCAACTGGCAGAGGGCACGGCCACTGAAGGAATGAGTATGCGTTTTAGGTCCTTCCAAGCCCCCGGTGAGAGTAAAAACGAAAGTAAAGGACATGAAAAGGTGTGAGCTTTACTTCTGGGATAAAAAAACAAACAACAAAAAAACCAAAAAACCACAACAGAATGATACATAAGCTTAATTTTGTTCCTCTATCAAACCCCCATTAAAGCAAAATAAATATTGGAAAAGGATTTCTTTTAAAAAGAGAAAAATCTGGAAACCTGGGGAGGGCAGAGGAACAGCCACCACAAAATCACTTCAGAACATGAACAGGAGACGGACCAGTGGCAAGTTATGTAGCTGAGCTGAGCATGCCGAATCCTAAAACAACTTGAGAAAGCAAGGAATCTTTGAATGGAAGGAAGTGAGGCATTGTTCCTTCTAGAACTCGGGGTGGAGAGGATGGCTTAAATGAATTCAGGAAGACCAAAAGAGACCCAAGTTTCGGGGCTCCTGCATTTCCCTCAACTCGTCAGATGTCAGGGAAGTTTTCACCTTGGAGAGTGTAAGAGAACTTTCTGGACAGACCAGAGGATTGGTGCCACACTGAAAACAAACAAAGTGGCTGAGTGCTGCCGCCATATTGAATGCTGACTGTAGAGTGCCAGCCTTTCCCCCACGATGGCTGTGCACATGCTGCCAGGCCAACCCTTCTACTAGTCAGGGCCCGAAGGACTGCTCCGGGGAACCTGAGACACCAGAGGTCCAACCCTCTGAGACCAAGACAAATGGTGGGGGCGGGGAATGAAGAAATTAGATTCATGAGAAAAGGATAAAGGAAAAAACTATCTTCAGATAAAACATCATACCCATGAGACAAATATAGAATGACAGAAAGATGGTCATTCAGAAAATAAAGAGTTCTTGGAAATTAAAGATATGATAGAGTTCTCAAAGGTTAGAACTCCCTAGAAGGGACTGAAAGGAGATGTTGAGGGGATCTCCATGAAAGAATGGCGAAATGACAAAATGATGCTGACAGAGCAGAAATGGAGGGACCCAGGCCAGCATGTCCGACACATGAACAACCAAAGCTCCAAGAAGAGGGACGAAGCCCCCACGGCAGCTGTTGGCAGACGCAGGCCTTATTATCTGGGCTCTTGGCATCAACGCACTCCCTCCCCAGCCTCCCGACCTGAGGGTAGCAATCTGTAGACAGTGGTGCATACAGATTGCTACTTCTTTTTAATCCAGAACTTTTCTAGAAGACAGTGTCAGAAGAAGGTAAACCGAGTCACCCTCCCAGGGAGAAAGAATTCCCATCATGAATTGACCCTTCCCCCTCACAAGCGGCAAAAGGGGCAGTGGTCCATCAACAGAGAGGAAAGCCAAAGAAATGGTGAAAATCCCTAGGAAATGCTCAGGAGAGCAGAGGAGAGGTGTGAGCACGAGAGCTGCGACCAGACTTCATGGACAAGGAGTCTGCTTGGGGCAGGACCTCAAGACGGAGACGTGAAGAGCTATTCACACAGTGCCTGTCTTCGCTGGCTGAGCTAAGGGAAGAACATCCAGCGGTCCTGGTGCACATTCTCATTTCCGCTCAGCTTCTCTTGACGTGAGCTGCCAAGCGTCCTGCCCTCCAGACCAGCATTCCATCCCACAGATGGTGTCTCTGACTTCCCAGCAGAGTCCAGTGGACGGCGGTGGTCGGCCTGCCAACGGACAACAGCAGCCCTAGCCCTCCGGCCACGTTTCCACCAGACAGTGAGGACGTGGTGTGTGGAGGCCCCGCTACCCCCCAGGACCCATTCCAGTCCTCGCTCGCAGACTTCCCCAGAAGGGGCTCCGGTAAATCCCCCAGGACGCCGAGGTTCACCTGGACCCAGAGATTGCGCAGCTGTTTCTGGCCAACTTCCCCTAATAGTGGCCATACTGCTCTCCCCCCACACAGCTCAGTTTGTGCTTGATGCCAGGTGTTGCCAAAACTCAATGCTCTACTGTTTCACAGTATCTCCACTGGGATTAAAAACAAGAAAGCGAGGCAATTATTGAACCACAAATCAGTGCAGTACTCACTTTGGTAGAAAGGTAGAGAATTTGACCACATTGGGCATAAGAGGTCCTCTAAGGGACGGATATGCTGCCCGTTTATGATTGTTTAGAATGTACAGTCACACTGTACATGCTTTTCTGTACGTAGGACACATTTCACAGTTAAAAAATTACACATATGATTGACACATATTACATATTATATAATAACATAGATATGATCATATATGATATATGATGAATATATATATTCATATACTGGCAAAGAGAACTTAAGGGGGAGCCATCAGAGGCCAGAAACCATACTCAGAAAGGTACGAGCCGAGGCAGATACGAACAGATGAGGTAAGGTCGCTGGAACCTGCACGTGAGCATGCCAGCAGCAGGGGGAGGCAAAGGCCCAGCTGTCCAGGATCCAGCCTCACGGCCCTGCTCCCTGTGAGCGTATGCCCGCTCGGGGGCAGCCCTGCAGTTGCTTGCATTTCTGTCCGGCCTGGGTATCTGACCCAGGAAGGGCACTGCCCCGTCCATCCAGGGCGGGCAGCAGTGCAGCTCTCTTGCCCCAGCGCCTTTGTTCTGGCCAAGGACAGGCCGGAGACTCTGGGCCAGTGCTTGGCTCCTAGTCCCGGCCCCTTTGGTTTCCACTCCTGCGCATGAGGTGTCCAGGGGCTCCTCCAGCCTCCGGAAAGGCTTCCCAGAGCAGGGGTTCTGCTAAAGTCCCATTCGCACCCCATCCCAGATGTCAGTATGGGAAAGGGCCTTAGAGATTATCTAGTCTGCACCGCCTTCAAAGGCCAGGTGCTGAGGCCCCCAGGACGATCTGTCCAAGGCCTCGTGGCTGGAACCAAAAGTTCCCTCTGCCTTTCAAGAAGGATCTGAGCCTGCACAAGACAGACACCAACTTGGGGCCGAGACCTATCTGCCTGTGCCCCCCACCCCCTTCCCCAGTCTCGGCAAGCCTTGAAGACGAGCATGAATTCCCTCAGTGGAGCATTTGTGATCTCAGCAACTTAGCTGGCTTCCATTTTTAAGAGACAGTGTTTTTTCCCCCTCGTAATTATAATCGAAAACCACATTCCCTATAGACAATTTGGAAACTACAGAAAAATCTCCAAGAAGAAATGGTCACTCAAAAAGCCTCATGTGCAAATTGTTAAGGGTTTGGCCTCACTGGGCTCTTGAAAAGAACCATTCCTTACACAAGTAGCCGCCTACCCCCGTTTGCCGGTGGGTGACAAAGTCCATGCAGCAGCTGCCCCCCTTGGGTCAGCACTGCCCTTGGGCCGTCGAGGTGTGGGCAGCCCCATGGCCAGGCACACGTGGGCAAGAGGGATGTGCCCTGGGCCCCAGCCAGCTGCACCAGCCCACACCACCACAGTCCCACACAGCACTGTGACTCCCATGGCCACAGGTGACGCCAAGACCACAGGTGCACAATGCACCCTTACTCAGCCAGAAAGGACTAAGGAGGCACCAACCCCAAGTCTGCCCGCATTGGCCAGGTCACCGCAGCAGCTTGGGGCTTTTCCAGAACACCATGCCCCCCCACCTCCTCCAGGCAAAAAGAGCAGAGGAAGCGGGCTCTTCCCAGCCCAGGCTTCCTTCCACCCTGGAATTGTAGAGAGTGACACCTGGTATCACAATGTAGCCGCCGTGCCAGGCAAGGCCTTCTTCACTCTGGGGGCCCAACCTGGGACCCACCCCCTTGCAGACAAGTCTCTGGTTGAGAACATCAGGGGATCCCTGTGTCCTTCAAATCCCTTTCGCTCTTTGCAACCCTGAATATAAGCACCCGTGGGCAGGATCTGAACCTTATATAAATCAGCTGCCTGGCTGCCACCACCATCCACACTATGCTGGACGGATGGAGGGGACAGACAGACACAGGGGAGGTTAGGAGGGGAGGGTAGAGTCAGAGGTGCTGATGCAGCAGGGAAAAGGGGCTCCTGGGGATCATGAGGGCTGGAAAGGACATCTCACGTCAGCCAGTTGCAGCTACCTGCTACAGAGGGGAGGAAAGCCATCTCACACATTTAGGAATATAAGAGAGCCGAGGGGTCGGGAACTGATGGAAAACCAAAAGACCGCTATCTCCATGACAACCAGTTACAGAAATTGACCTTTATTTATTGTACTAAAGTCTGTTTAACTTTTGATACAAAGTAAGGTTTTAGTACAGAAAATCCCAGTCTGTCAGAACAGTACCTGTGCACACTGTACCGTCACAGTCCCGCTCGGGCTGCCGCTTGCAGGAACAGCCCTCGGGCACTGAGGAGGGCCTCAGCCCACCATCCGTCCCGCTTGTCTGAGCTAGAAGAAGGCGCGTACCTGTGAGACCAAGGGCAGCACTGAGGACTGACACGTGTCTCTTTGAACAACTGTGCAAGAAAATAGATCCCTTTTTTAAAAATGTCAGTTTGGCTAAACTACAATCTACTGTCTAGAATTACAAAGAATAAAATGAAATCAAAGATTTCTTGCTAGCAAAATGAAATGTTAAGAACAGTATTAAAATATAGGTCCTACCCCAGTGACGCTTACACGGAGCCCAGTACAGTACCTATTATTAATAGGACGCACAGTTTAAGGAGGAACCACATCAAATCTTCAGCCAGAGACATCCAGCATCAGAAGTGCAAAAAAACAAAACAAAACAAGAACCCAAAAACAAAAACCCCAAAGACGCCCTCGTGGGGTCCTATTTCTGCCAGGAGTGCTGTCACCGGGTCTAAGAGGATCCCCAGCTTCTCTCTACATGTCTGACAGCGAGGACACTCCTCGTTATGCTTCATCTAAGAGCTCTCGGTTCCAAGTCTGAGACATGAGTGTCTTCCTATCAAGAGAGCTGATGTACCTGCCTCAGCCTATGGAGTTTAAGAATTACCCTGCAAAAATTGCACTGATAAAGCGGTCATTATTTACAGAACCTAAAGAGGACCCAGTGGCACGTGCCAGCCCTTGGTTTACACCCCGCCCGGAACCACAGCGTGGCGGCGAGCCCAGGGAGCCCAGATGGCCCAGGGAGAAGGCAGACGTAACAATCGCAGACAGAGAAGAAATGAGAAGACACGGAAGGGGGGACAGAAAGCCTGAGCGACAAGCTCGCGAGACGCTAAAATGGCCTTCCTGGTGCAGGAAGGGAGAACACAGCCGCTGGTGCCTCAGCCCCACAAAGGCACTGGTCCTGTGGCCACCACGTCTGAGCCCCTGCAGTCGCCATGTCCTGCCAGGAGAGGTGCCGCTGAAGAGCAGGTAGTTTGTCGAAGCTCTGGTCCCACCGACGAGAACATTCCAGAGCAACGTGGCCACCGCCGAGGTTCCAGAGTCATTTTGCTGAAAGCAGGAACAAAATGCAACACCAAAACAACACGGGAGGGTGACAGGGTAGGGGGCAGGGCTGGGCACCGACAGCACGGGGCCGTTCAAGTAAACATAAACAACCAATACTTAGAAAAGGCTTGTAAACTTGTGATCTGAAAGGTTCTCTGCAGCATCTCTGATCGGCTGGCTAAGGAAAGGGTGGTGTTGAACCCCTCTATCAAAAGTCTTTTGTGTTTTTTACTTTGTCTTAAAGCACATGTGTGAGAGGAACACAGTCTTCGGGCTAGGGCCCGGATCCCGGTCCCCTGCGGCCCTCGGTCTACAGAGGAGGTGTTTCTGGAGTCCGTGTGCGTGGATCCTTCCCTTGCGTGCTTATATACAGATAGACGTGTACTTTGCAACTACCGAGCAGGAGCTGGGCCAGGCGTGCACGCGGGCAGCCAAGCCACAGCCACCCCCAGCATGGCCTTCTTCTACAGTGGACAGGCTGGAATCCACAGGACTTTACTTTGTTCCTGATTGACCATTGCCAAGATCTGAGTGCAAATGCTCGACAGGGCTCCTCCCTGGACGACCCCTGCAAAAGAGCCCCCAAACACACACATCATTGAGCTCAGAGCCAGACCCCGGGTTCGAGGCAAAACAATACATCTGTTACTCTTTCTGGTTTTCTGCCTGTTCGGAGCTACTTGGCCTAGCTTCCTCATGCTCTTCCATCAGCAAGAAATTGGGGAAGAAAAAGAAGTAAGAGTTGAGTACAAATAACTCTGGCTTTTTAATCTGTCCCTCTGCTCAGCTGTTCAGTAAGATACTGACAACGTGGGCTCAAATGAAGGCTGGTGTCAAATTTTGCCAGGCTTCGCGGGTGCTTATAACAGGGACGACCAGGATTCAACTGCTGGCATGAGCTGCACGGCCCCTGCCCCCAGCCCCGCACGCCCTGGGATGGGTCTGCCCCATCCTGCAAGGGGGAGTCCGGCACCCTGGAAGGCAGTCTGGGGTTGTGTTGTGATGGTCCAAACAGCAGCTGGAGTTTCCAGGAAACAAGAGTGCGTGAAAGGTGCGGGGGCATCTCAGAGCCCAGTGAAGAGTCCCAGGCAAGATGACACATCCCCAGCAATGGCCCAGCCCTGCTCTGCAGGCTTTCACCACCACGGGTCTTGGAGACACTAGCCCGGGCTCTCCGTGTGCCCCACGGAACAGTGCCAGTAGACAAAACATGCCTGGCCGCTTGCCACAAGGTAGGGACAGGAACAGGCAGGGAGCCCTTAGAAACTGCTGCGGAAATGTGCCGAGAGGGGAGCCTGGATGGCTCAGTCGGTTACGTGGCTGCCTTCAGCTCAGAGGGTCCAAGTCCCACAGCATGCTCCCTGCTCAGCAGGGGGTCTGCTTCTCCCTCTGCCCCTCACCCCGCTCATGTGCACTCTCACTCTCTCTCTCTAACTCTTTAAAAATAAATTTTTAAAAAAGTGCTAAGAATAATTTTATGTTTGTTGAAATAAAAAGTCAAAAGTTTATAAGTTTTAGAGTTTTGAATTTTTCATTTCTCTAGTAAGTGTTAATACATTTGAGTAAATACTGGTTTATGACAGATTAGAAATGAAAACCCACACACGCATACGTAGAAGCTCCAAGCTGGCGTTCTGAGGACAACTGTTTTTGCATGAGAAGCATGAAACGAGATCCTAACAGTCTGCACAAGTGAATTAAAATCACTGCTCCTGCCTCGGTGACCCCAGTGTGATTAAGCCCCTACCGATGACTGAGTTTAGCAGAGGGAGGAAGCCACAAGGCATGATTGCAGCCAATAGGCCGGAGCCGTGCTGCCTTCGGTTTGCTATGCCTCAAACACCAAAGCTTTCGAGAGTGCAGCTTTTCTTGGCCAAACCTCAGGGCTACACTGGACTGCACTTCACAACCCTTCACAGAAAGTGTGAAGGCCAGCCAGCCACAGCCACGACCACCGGGCCGCCTGCGCGGGACCGCCGGAGCCCTCCCGCACAGCACTGTTGCTGGGAGACAGACCTGCCACTGCGTGGGGAAAAACCTGGGGGACGAGGCCGAAGGACCTCCCTTGTCAGCCTGTAACACTCCACTCACTGCCCCGCCCCGGCCAGCAGGACGGCTTCGATGCCGGGGACCGTGGCGGCACCGATGGGGCATCCATCCGCGCTACCTGCTCTTCCTCTCCGGCCCGGAGGCGCACCTACCTGTGAAGTACCGACTGTACTCCTGCTCGATCTTCTGAGCCGTCTCAAACTGCTCTTTGGAATGCCTCTGAGTCACCTTGTCCTTCAGGTAGATGGGGTCTCTCTGCTCCCTGTCGGACATCCAGAGAAGCAGGCTGAGTGTCTCACCTCTCCAGGCCCTCCTCTTTGCTTTGTCCAGAGTAATAGGGCCTCGATCAACAGGGACCCCCGTAAAGCACAGCGACAGCCTGCAGGCCCCAGGGAGTGCTCTGCATGGTAGGAGGGATGGTGAGTACTCCAGTGCGTGTGTGTGGAAAGCAGCTGGCCCCCAGGTGAGGGCACCAGAAGCTTGGAAGCACAGAAAGGCAAAACGGATGGAGGTCCTGTTTGGTGGTCAGCCCAACCAGCACAGAAACTGGGGCTCAGGGAAAGCCAAGGCTCATCCACGTCCCAAGCCAGCTCCTGGCCGACTGGACCCAGCCAAGGCCACCTAGCTGCTTGTGTCCGTGTGAGCCCTAAGCTGAGAGGCAGGAGAAGGAGAGAGAAGGCTGGGATGCCCAGGTAATGATGGAGGGAACCGTGGCAGCAACCGCATAGGGCCAAGGGCCAGTGGGGACGAGATCTGTGCCTGGTTAGCACTGCCTGAGTGAACATGAGACCTTCTGCCCGTCTCCTTCTTCCATGCCCACCCCACTGCCCTGGTGTCTGAGCCAGCAGCCTCACCCCCAGCAAGCCCCCCGACCCCACCAAGCCCCCGAGGACCTAGTCACCTACTTGATGTGTTTGGCGCTCTTGTAGTGGATGAAGATGACGATGGGGTAGATATGCATGTGGTGCAGCCGCTCGATGGCATGGGGGGCGATGTCCAGGAGACAGTGCCGGTTCTAAAGGGGGTGCGTGGCCAGTCAGGGCCTGGGGATGGCCCTAAGGACACTGGAGCCCTGCCATAGATGGGACCCCCTCCCGCAAACACTGCTCTACCTCCCTGTATCAATGAGCACATGAGAACCAGTTTAGCATGAAGACCACGTAGGGAATACGGGGAGAGTGTCACCCCAGAAAAGCTCTCCCTGCAAGCTGTCAACTCTGATGGTGGGAGCCAGGGCACAGTAGGGTCTGGACGGCCTGCCTTGCGACTACATTTCCTGCCTCTGACAAGACACAGGGAGCTTCTTAAAGCCCGACCCCAGCCCGGCCTCAGAAACCTCACTGCTGCCAGACTGAGCAAATGAAGATGGGGAGACCCAGTAGGACCTGCCTTGGGGAAGGGGCGTGTGTGTCTGCCTGGCTGTGACTAAAATGTGTCTTGGGGCCCCCTGAGCCTCCAGGTGGAGTGTGAGCCAAAGAAAGACCACGGGCGCTCTGCACAGGTCTCTCCTGAAGAGCTCCACTGAGGGAGCCCAGGCACCAGCCGGCTTTCTAACCCCTGGGGCGCATCCACACTCCCTGCTGCCAGAAGCCACCTCCCTCATTCGGTGAGGAGCAAAGCCAAGCCTTATGAGGTGAAGTGAGAAGCCCGAGAAGGACAGGGCCTGAGGCGTCCGCCCTTGACGGCCGCTTTTCCAATACCCCTTACAGGTTTCCCCACTTTTCCTCACACTCCCCGGCAAACAGACCCCAGTACATTCAAGAGCCTAAAGACGCAAGGAAACGGTTTTTAACCCTTTCAGGGGCAGGGCCCTGATGGAAGCTGGGCACCCTGTCTCCAGAAAAGAGCACACATACAGTTCTGCACACACGCTGAGCAGGGCAAGACCCTGTCATAGAATCCGCCACACGGGGCTTTCCGAGAGCTCAGAGCTCTCACCAGATCCCGAATCCTCAGAGGGAGAGGGGTGACATGGGCACAGGATTAGTGCCCTGTTTATGATGGTGGAAACACACCGAAGCAATGGGGCAAACGCTGACAGAGGGTAACTTGGACTAAAAGGACACGGGTGAACGCACGGCAGTCCCAAGAGATGCACAGGGCAGAGGTCCAGAGCCGCGGGGGGTCCAAACCCAAATGCTCAGACCCTACCCCTGGTCTAAGCAACGGGTACCTTTTCTGTGATCTCCTTTATGGAAGCCACTGTGGTCACATCGAAATGGCCACTCCTCCGCTTGTAGTCGACAAACAGGCAGTCTTTGACACCCCGCTCGATGGCCTGCTGAGAGGCCTTCATCACCTCTGCAAAGCACAGACACAGGAATGAGATGCCCCTGGCCCGGGGAGCCGTCACAGCACATTCTGAGCAAGAACACTGTGCAGAAAACCTGTCCTCCTGTCCCTCCTTCTGGAGAAACACACTGATGTGAGCCACTCAGAAGGGCGCTGAAACACCATGGGACCCAGCCCCAGGAGACGGGTGGACAAAGCCCGGCAGGCAGCGAGAGTGCCCCTTACCGAGGGGGCATCTGCAGAACTTGCTGGGCGCCTCATTCACCAACATTTCCTTCACCACGTCCAGTAATGGCCCCAGGATCAGGACAGGCCTCAGGGAGGTGCAGTCTACTTTCTGGACCCGCTGATAGGCGAGGCTCATGGAATCTGAGGGAGAGAGGGGCAGTGTCGTGGGCATGCACCCGGAGTAGAGGCCCGTGGCCCACGGCTGCCCTGACCTTGCTCGCTCCAGGCAGGTCCACCCCCTCGGTCCATAAATCCCAAGCCAGGCCAGGTGAGGGGCTCAGCAGGGCTCGCCTGGGACTTGGCTGGTATAGCGGGAAGAGGCCCCATGTCCTGGGCAGACCAGCGCACAGTCACTCCTGCAGCCCGCACTAGTGTCCCTGCTCTGTGAACACCCAAGACAGCTGGTCTAGAGCAGTCATTCTGGCACTTCCTTCCCCTCAAATTCTTCCTCATGTGTCTCAGGCCTGCTCCCCTTGACCCCACTCTCCATTGTCTGCTCTCTAGGCGTGCAACCTGCCCTGCACGCAGGTGTGCTCATATGACCCCATGAGCAGAGGAGAAGTTCCCAACTCCTTGCCCTCCTCCCAGGGACTAAAAAGGACAAGACCAGGGCTGCCCAGCCAGCCCTCACCCTGAGGAGGAGGACAACCTTTAGAAGCATGGCAGAGCTACAGGACCGACGGGACTGGGGTCCCTGGTTGATCCCCAGGATAGAGCTGCCTTCCTGGGGCCACCGACCAGCTGGGATGTGACGGGACAGAGAAATCGCACTTTGGCTACTATTATCTGGTCTGGGTTACAGGAGTCAAATCAATCTTGTGTGTGTAGAACACACCCCTGCCCCCCGCACCACCACAGCCCCTGAATGAATAAACAAATCCTTGCTGAATGAAAGAGGCGGCCCAACACCAGCACCTCCCCATGTCAGTCACTGTGCTGGCATCTCAGAAACACTTTGGAAAGAATACGAAACACAGTCTCACCAGTGTCACAAGTCAGCAACTTGTGAAAAGCCCCAACGACCACACAAGTGCTCTTGACGCTTGTCCAGGTGACAGAGCCAGAGGTCCCAGGGAGCAGCAGGGATTACAGGCATGCGTGCTGGCCCCAAGGATGAAGAGACCAGCAGGAGGCCCAGGAGGGGAGCAACAGGAGCTGTCGCTCTGGCCGAGCCTGGCAGACCGGCGGACTGAGGGCAGGGAGGGCTGGGGTGGCCTCTGGGGAAGGGTCAAGGGGAGGCTCGGCCCAGACGGCCTGCAAAGCAGCTGAACACCAAGGCCTGACTGGGGACAGGGCTGTGGGTGCACATGCGGCGGGGGGGCCAGGTGCCGCTGGAGCTCCACTCGGACCAAGTTCATGGGCAGAACTGAAGAGGAAGTGAATGCAATCTCTCCCCTCCCTCACCCACACCTACACGTGTTCTTTTTTTTAAAGGCCTGATGATTATCCAGGTACACCTCTGTGGCTTTCCACACGGCACCTCGCAGCAGGCTGGCCAGGTGATCTGTTCCAGTTGGCAGGGGAGGCTCTGGGAGCCCCACCTACCATCCAGAAGGTCTGTGCATTTCTGACCAAAGCCTCTGAGGAGTCTCAGGGCAAAGGACTTTCCAGAAGACGAACACATCCCCTCTTTTGAAAACCAGAACATTACAGGTAAAGCCAAACAGCTTCTCTGACACCTCTTCTCCCGCCCGTCCTGGTCCCCAGCAGCCTCCTCATCACCACTATTAGAAGCTGGAAGGATGTCCTTCCAGACGTTTGTTATTCTCACATGTTGATTTTTACATTCTCAGAAAAGACTACAAAATCTGCTATATATGTGTTCATCGAAAATGACATAACAACGTCAACATTCTGCACCTCCCTCTTCCGCTCCTGTTACGTTTCTAGAATGCACCCTACTGATTCATCCTGCTCTCCTGTATTCCTCCTGAACCTCCCACACACAAGTGCAAAGTCTTCATCCCTTTCCCTCTGTATGGACACTAAGTCACGATGCCTCCAACTTATTTGAGGAAGAATCATATTCTCCCCTAAAGACTATTAACACTCCACTCAGTGGGAGACCAATTTAGAAGATTCCTGTTCCTCCCTGAACAATCTGCTTTGTTGGAAATCCTCATAATTACAGAATTAGAGAGCTACTGAGCATCTCACAAGTCATTAAATCCAACCAGCAAAAATATAAAACTCCCTGGGAAGGATAAATGTACATATAAATAGAGAATCTGGAAGTAACGTAATGGAGGTATGCAAATCACTTTAAATCTGGTGTAGGTATTTAAAAGGAACAGCATAAAAGTAATTATAAATCTATGCTAAAATATACATTGATATAAAAGAAGGTAATAGATGTCATCAACAACATCAAGGGGAGGAGGACTCAGAGGTATAACATGGAATTTTTATAGGAGACTGAAATTAAGCTGTCATCAGTTTCAAATGGATTGTTATAGGACTGCCTGGATGGTTCGGTTGGTTAGGTGTCTGACTCTTGATCTCAGCTCAGGTCCTGACTTCGGAGTCATGAGTTCAAGCCCCGTGCTGGGCTCCAGCGTGGGGCAATGCAGAGCATGGAGCTTACTTAAAAAAAATAATAATAAAATAAAATGGACTGTTGTCACTTTAAGATGCTTTATGTAATTGCACAGTAAACAAAAAGAAAATATCTATGAAATATACACAAAGGGACATGAGAGGAGAATTAAAACCTGTCACTACAAAAAACAAACAAACAAACAAAAAAAAAAGGGAGCCTGGGTGGCTCAGTGGGTTAAAACCTCTGCCTTCAGCTCAGGTCATGATCCCAGGGTCCTGGGATCGAGACCCGCATAGGGCTCTCTGCTCAGTGGGGAGCCTGCTTCCCTTCCTCTCTCTCTGCCTGCCTCTTCGCCTACTTGTGATCTCTGTCTATCAAATAAATAAATAAAATTAAAAAATAGCACAGCACAACAAGCAGCAAGGGAAGCAAGATGGACAAGAAAGCTACAAGACATATAGAAAACAATTCCAGTGGCAGCAGTAAGTCCTCCCATATCAGTAATTACTTTAAATGTGAATGGGTCAGCTCAACAGACGAATAAACAAAATCCAGCTACATGCGTCCAGGAGACTCACTTTGGATCTAAGGACACACACAGCCTAGTAGAAGTGAAAGAACAAGGACAGTTCATGCGATGAGGAATCTGATGAGAGCAGGGTGGCCACAGTTACAGCAGGCCAACTAGACCTTAAGGCAGAAGCTGTTGCAAGAGACAAAGAAGGGCATAACGTAAGGATAAAAGGGTCAATTCTCCAGACAGATCCAACAATTACAAACACACATGCACCTCACACTAGAGCTCCCAACTGCGGGAGGCAAACGTTGAGAGAACTGAAGGGAGAAACAGAGAATTCGCAATACTCAGAGGGACTTCGACGCCCCCACTTTTGTTACTGATAAAACAGCCAGAAAATAAGGAAATACTATGGACCCAATGGCCTCACAGATGTGCACCCAGCACCCCGGCCAGCAACATATTCTTCTCAAGCACACACGGAGCATTCTCCAGGACAGACCACCTGGTAAGCCACAAAACAAACTTAACATTGAAGCTATACAAAGCATCTTTTCTGACCACAGTGGAAGGAAACTAGAATACAACAACAAAAGGGAAACAAGAAAATAAACCTATGTGGAAATTAAACAACTCAGTCTCCAACAACCAAGGGCTCAAAGAAAAAAAGCAGAGCGTATTTCAGAAAAGTTCTGGAGACAAATGAAGACAAAAGCACAGGATATGGACACTTACGGGATGCAGCAAAAGCTGCATCCAGCTGCATCCACATCCAGGATGAAAGTGTGTAGTGGTAAATGTGGATATTGAGAAAGAAGAAATCAACAACCCAACTTTACACCTGGAGGAATTGGGGGTGGGGGAGAGAACAAACTAAACCCAAAATTAGCAGAAGGAAGTAATGAAGAGCAGAGATAAACAGAGAATAGAAAAACAATTAGAAAAGATCAATGAAAAATCAATGAAACCAAGAATTGGTTTTTTGAAAAGATCAAAATTAGCAAACTCTTAGCTAGACTAATGAAGAAAAATGGAGAGAAGACTTAAATCACTGAAATAAGGGCCATCCATGATAACCGATTCCACAGAAATGAAAACAAATTCCACAGAAATCTTTTTTCTATGAAAAAAATTCCACAGAAAATTTATAGCAAATTACCTCGAACAATTACATGTAAACAAATCAGACAACCTGATTAATAATAATAAATAATAAATTCCTAGAAACACAGAATGTATCATGACTACATCATGAAGAAATTAAAAAAAAAAAAAATCTGAACAGAGCTACACCAAGTAAGGAGACAGAAAGTAACGGAAAAACTTCTTCACAAGGAAAAGCTCAGGACAAGATGGCTTCTTCACCAGAGAATTCTACCTAACACTTAAAAAAAAATTAGTGCTGGTCCTCTTAAAGCTCTTCCAAAAATTGAAGAGGAGGGGACACTTCCAAACTCATCCTAAGACATAATAAAACAGACGAATATCCCTGATGAACAAAGATGCAAAAATCCTCAACAAAATACCAGCAAACTGAATTCAGCAACAAATGAAAAGGATCATAGGCCACAGCCAAGTGGGATTTATACCTGGAATGCAAGGATGGTTCTTAACATACAAAAATCAACCTATGTCTTACACCACGTTAAAATGAAGGACAAAAACCACATGATCATCTCATCTGACACAGAAAAAGCATTGACAAAATTAAATACCCTTTCATGATTAAAAACATTCAACCAAGTAAGAACAGAAGGAAACCACTTGAACATAACAAAAGCCATATATGAAAAGCCTGTAGCTAACATCCCACTCAAAGGCAGGAGACGGGAAGCTCTCCCTCTAAGATCAGAAACAAGGGCAAGGATGTCCCACACTTGCCATGACTATCCAACACAGTACTGGAAATCCCAGCCAGGGCAATTAGACAAGAGAAAGAAAGCAGGCATCCACATTGGAAAACAAGCAGTAAAATTATCTATTCTCAGATGACATCATCTCAATGTAGAAAACGCTAGAGAATACACACACACACACACACACACCCTGTTAGAACTAACAATTTCTGTAAAGTTTCAGAATACAAAAGCAACATACAAAAATCAATTGCACTCCTATACACCAACAATGTCCACTCTGAAAAAGAAATGAAGAAAACAAACCCACTTACTATAACCTCACAAAGGATAAAATACTTAGGAATATGCCTAAACAAGGTGAAAGACTTGCAAACCGAAAACTACAAAATACTGCAAAAAGAAATCAAAGAAGATACAGATAGATGGAAAGACAGCTGTTTCTGTGGACTGGAAGACTTGGTCCTGTAAACATGCCCATACTACCCTAATCAATCTTTAGATCCAATGCAATCCCTCTGAAAATCCCAACAGCATTTTTTTTTTTTTGCAGAAAGAAGAAACAGCAAAATCAAGCGACCGTTATTGCCACTAGGTGTTCGTGCCTATAGACAGTCTTTGTTACTACATTGAAACATGGGAACGCCCATTCCTAGCTCCTGGCCATATAAACAGATGTGGCCCACCTGCTGAGGTTTGCCATCCCATCCTGAGAGAGTGACAAAGGGCCACAAACAAGGATGGGATTCACTCAACTCCTAGTACCCAGGCCTTCATTTAAAAAATAAAAATGGGGGGCACGTGGGTGGCTCAGTGGGTTAAAGCCTCTGCCTTTGGCTCAGGTCATGATCCCAGGGTCCTGGGATCGAGACCCACATCGGGCTCTCTGCTCAGTGGGGAGCCTGCTTCCTCCTCTCTCTCTCTCTCTGCCTGTCTCTCTGCCTACTTGTGATCTCTGTCAAATAAATAAATAAAAATCTTAAAAAAATAATAATAATAAATAAAAATGGGAGCAGGCAAGGAAGAAAGAAGCTGTCCTACTGTCTGCTGCTCGTGGCCAGCTTTGTAGCCTGCCTGCCCGGAAGGGCAACATTCTAGGACACTGGACACATACCAGGCTCCCACGAGTGGCGGTCACAAGAACTTGCGGCTTTCCAGGACAAAAGCTCCCTTTACGTAAGGACAATCTGCCAGGGGATGTCACACTCCCTAATCTGCAACTCTGGCCCTGGTGCAGTGCCTGGCCAGGGAAGATCTTGTAAGAATCGTTCATGGACACAGGAAGAAACCCAGAAAAGCCCAAAGAGCTTCGGAGGCTGGTGGCTCCTGGCTACCACCAGCCTATGGTGACCCCTAAAGAAACCAGAAGCAACGCACTGACCGCAGACTGCCTCTGCCCCTCCCATACCCATCCTTCCGACAGAACCTACATTACGTGGCTGGAAGGGCTGCAGCTGAAACCCCGCCCTTCCAGGCTCTCTTTCTGATACAAGCGGCCAGTGAGGTGTGCGTCGGGAGTCGCGCACTGGGACTCCCAGGGAAGCAGTGTAAGGAGGCGCGCTCAGCTGCGGCACCCTGCGGCCCCGCCCTCCCTCCTGCTCTCTGAATCTGGCCACCATGCTGGCGCTACCACGTCGCGTGCCGCCAGAGCAAGCCACGCCCTACAGAAGCCAGACCCTGACAACAGTGCCCCCACCCCCAACTACTGGGACTTCTCTGCAAAAGCGGGGTAAACCTCTATCTCGTCTAGGTCATTGCTGCGCGGTTCCTGTGGTCAACCGTAAGCCTAATTCTGAGAGCCTGCTGGAAGAGTGAGCTCAGCCACTTGCCTTCAAAGAGTGGAATGGTGTCGTTGGAAAAGGTGTCCAGGGCAAGGAGGTCTTTCCCATCTTTGGACCCGCTGCGTTTGTGCTTATGTTTCCTTCGAAAGAAGGATCTGCGTGCGGCCGCTGACAGCGTCTTTGCGGCGTTGTTGTCATCTTTCACCTCAGACATGCTGAGTCTCCTGGAGAATTCTTGATCCATCCTGCGGGCACAGGGAACGGTGGTGCTGGGAAGGGCCTAGCAAATGCTCCCGCCCACCCCACCCCTGCCTGTGCAGAGGAAAACGCTATGCAAAGTGCAAGAAAGCAGGCACAGAAGGCCACGTTCACGTGAAAGTCCAGAAGGGCACACTCTACAGGGACGGAGGTAGAGTCCCAGCTGCCTCAGGTCGGGGAGGGGGCAGGAAAGACAGGTGAGGTGGCTGACGCATGCAGGGCTGCTGCTGAGCTCAGAAAGCTCTGAGATGACAGTGGGACCACGGCACACAGTTGTAAGTACACTAAAAGCCACCGAATCAGACACTTCGAGTGAACTGTGTGGCACAGGAATGTATCTCAATAAATCTGTTAAAAATAAAGTTATGTTTCCTAAGTTGCCCTTGTATAGCACTGACTTACAGACACCATCAGATTTCGCTAGAAGCACCTTTCCAGACAAGTGGTTTGAGCAAAACATACAGACCAGAAGCCAGGGTGCAAGGCAAATGAGCCCTGATCCCTGGGACAGCTCCAGGGGTGGGCGCCTCCCCCTCCAAGCCCAGACATGAACACTTACACGTATTTGCTGGGGATCTGGCCGCGCTGCATCTTCTGGGCATTCTCATCCAGCTGCCAGGCCATCCAGGACCCAAATGTGCCCTGTGGCAAGGTGTCATCCACATAGAGAATGTCATCTTTTTTAAAGCTCAGCTCGTGCTCCACCTCTGCCAGCCGGTCATACAGGGCCCTGGCCAGGCGACAGAGAGAACGGGATCAGGAGGAGGCTACTGGCTGCTGGAGGGCCCCCCAGCCACACACTTCGGCAGCCGCTCTCCTGGGACAGCTCTCCTGCTCTGAGCTTTCCCCAGACCACGATCAGGACCCTCCTCTCCCGATGCTGAGGGCAATTCCCAGAGAAGGGATCCCCGACTTCATGTCTTGCCCTCCCCTAAGACTGGGGGCTCCCTCACATCCATCAGATAAAGAACGTCTTGCCAAGGACCAAAAACCATATCCCATCTTCCAAGCGGGGCCTTCACTCCCTGCTGCCAAGTCAAGGTCACTGGTTCCTATAAAAGCGCAACTCCCCAGGATGGACATATGTCGTCTCCCACCAAGGAGGGTGTCCTAGAGACAGAGACCATATCTCACGGTACACAGCTGATCAGTACTCTTTCCTCTCCATGGCCTCAGAGCTTAGGGAATGTGAAGGAAGCTAGAGCCTCTTCTAGAAAACACATGCTGCCTGTGCCCGGCTGCACACCAGTCACACCATACTTCGGGCACGTGCATACCTTGACACTCACACACTGCAGACAGATGTGCCGACGTGGGGCAGGGGAGACCAGGAGAGGAGTGCAGCACGTCGGAAAATGGGGCTCTATACCCCCAAAATTTCCCAGGCCCCAAACCCTACACAGGGAGCCCTGGAAGGCCTCAAGCAAAGTTTCCCTAAGTCACAGGCATCTAAGTCACAAGCCGTGAGCACGTGGTTTGGGGCCCAAGCAGCACGGACCGCGGTACCATCCTCTGCATTGCAGAAACACTCACCAGGACCAGTCTCCTCAGGAGGGCCCTCCCCCAGCCCCCGGTACCTGATGTAGAAGCTGTCGCCAGGCAGGCTCTTGACCTTGGTGAACTCCTCAGGGCGGTACTGCACCTTGAGACGGACACCGTCCTTGGGCTTGAGCATCTCCACGTAGACCTCCTCCACCGTCTTGTTGCGCACATCCAGACTGCCATACTGCCCGAGGACAGGAGACTGTGCTCAAAGGCCAGAAGCCAGGGGCGGCTTGGGCCCCCATGAGCAGGTGGTGGGAGGATGAGGCAGATTTAAGATCCCCGTCACTGGGACTCTGCCTGCCTCGCCTCTGCAGGTAAGACTGAGTCTTCTGCCAGGGTCCGCTCTGACCTCAACAGCTTCTCCCAGGAGAAACCCTGTGCTCGTCCCCCCAAAGTGAGGGCTGCACAAACACAGCACTTCATCTTGCTTCTGCTATCTGTGTCTTTGAATACCGACGAACCATCCCTCCCGTCAAACGGGAAACCCAGCAAGAGAGAGAGGACACGCCATCAGACCCCAGTCCCGTTGCTGACACAGCAGAGCACCCTCCCTTCTGATTCCCTCCCCGATACCACTGCCCAAGCCAGGGTGCCACCCGGGACCCTATGATGTGCCCCGAGGGTCCTGGCAGCATTCAGCACCAACAGGGGGCGCCAGGCAAGAGGCCGTGCTCTGCTCCCCCACGCCGCAGAATGGAGGAAGCCAGAGGGGCTGGCAGAGAGGAGCGTGGCCAGCTCAGAACTCACCTCAAGGATGAGGTCCCCTGGCACAAGGCCCTCAGGGCCCTTGGCAGGACTGTCGTCCTCAACCTCTGCCACGAACACCCCATGCAGGTTCCCTCCACATAAATGGACCCCAAGCTCCAGCTGGGACTTTCTGATGAAGACAACTCGCGGCTCAGGGGTCTTCTTGTTGGCATCTCCCACCATCCTTTG
This sequence comes from Lontra canadensis, assembly GCF_010015895.1. Lineage (NCBI taxonomy): Eukaryota > Metazoa > Chordata > Mammalia > Carnivora > Mustelidae > Lontra > Lontra canadensis. Next base: position 38,584,386 of record NW_022630997.1, on the reverse strand, counting down.
GGAAAGGAAAAGAAAGTCCCTCGGTCACACACAGGGGGAACAGGGTGTGCAAGACTACACGGAGGCTAATGCCCCAACAGCTGGCCGCTTACTCCATGAGATCCCCCAGTGGTCCATCCAGGTCTGGTTCTAGCGACTTAGTCTACAGCCTGGAAGCTGAGGTTTGTAGAGGTGAAAACATGGCCCCAGGTGAGACAGCCCGCTAGGGACTGAATGGAAATCCATGTCACTTTCTGGCCCAGCTGTCCATCCAGTGCCACAGGCTGCCTCTCTCCCCACCTGGACTACACCTGTTCTCCTAACCTAGTTCTGCCTAAGAAAAGTCAGAGCCGGTCGCAGAGCCCAGGGCACAACAGACAACTCGGCAGTGTGTACGGAGCAGCTTCTCTGGCCCAGGGACTGTGCAACGCCACCAAGAGGGGGCCCCTAGCCATCAAGGAACCCACAGCACAGTGAGGGAGACACTGGAGAGCACAGGGAGGGGAAGAAATGGGACAGCAACGGGCACCTGGGGACAGGACAGCTGTGGCGACCACAGCCAAAGCCCAATGTGATGGATCCAGGCAGGAAACGCAGAACAGGCCACGTTCTGAGGGAGGTGGGGACTTGGTCGAGGAAACAGCTTTGTCCAGAACTACGGAACCACGGCTGCATGGCCTGGCCTGTGCAGCCCTCTCCCCATGTTCCCACAGGCTCCTCTGCATTCCCTGCCTCCTCTGACCTCTGTCCACAACCCCCGTGTGGATGGCTAACCCCTGCTCACCCTGAACATGTTGACTTAACTGGCTCTGCTCCCTGCCACACTCTCGCTCACTGCCCCGGTGTGGCTTGCACCGGCCCTCCCAGCACGTGCTGCACAGGCCTGCACACTGGCCTGTCCCTCTCTAACCCCGGAGCTCCCTGGGGCCAACCGTGGGTGGTGGCCATGGCCCAGGGCCTGGCTAGGTGGTGACTGTGGCGTTCTGTCTAAAGACAGAGTCAGACAACGAGTGACTGAGAAAAGGAGGAAAGGAAGGGAGGCAGAGCTAAGAACAAGTCAATGAGGGGAAAAAAAGAGAAAAAGCAAGAAAGTGAGAAAGGGCAGGAGGAAAGGAAATGAATGGCATGCTTCCCACCCCCTGCGATATGGTCTGCGGCACCGGGGGATGCTGGCAGGGTGTGCTCAGGCCACGACCACGACCGCTCGCCCCCCACCCCCAGGCCGGGTCGCACCGACAGAAGGCTCACAGCACACGTTTGCTGACCTGGAACTGGGGGTGCTCTGCTTGGCCGGGGGGGTGCCAGGGCCCTCATCCTGCTCCATCAGCGGGTCAATGACAGAGGGGTGCTCCGGGGGGGCGGCACTGCTCCCCTGGAGCGTGCAGTGGGTGCTGGCAGGGTCCAGGTGGGAGCTGGGGATGGAGGGCAGGAGCAGTAAGGAGCAGCACATGGTCCCCAGCCGTCCACAGCCACCCCCTCTCCGGCATGGACCAGAGCTGGGCTGGGAGCAGAGACTAGGTCACAGGGCTCAGAGCCCTGAGAAGAGCAGATGTCTTGGGAGCTGGGACTCAGGTCGTCCACCCTATAGGATCTGCCTGTCCTCAACCTGGGGCTCCTCTCTGCAGGTGTGGGCTGGGGACCCCCAAATGCCCTGCCTCTTTTCCTCCGTTTGTGCATCCCATCCCCCCTTTGCTGAGCTGTGCAGTACTGCAAGTTAGGGGCAGGCCTTCCCCTTCTCTCGCATGCCCGGCAACCCATGGCTCAGAGGCAGACACGGACAGGGGGCCAGAACACTGTGTGAGAATCCCACCCCCAGGGCTTCTGCTCCTGACTACCACACACCTGCAGGCAGGCTGCCTGGTGGGCAGGGGTGGGGGAACCAGCCATGTGCTTCCACACCCTACCCCTCAGGTATCCTGCTTTACCTCCTCCTCCTCCTCCCCCTCTATGTTCTTTTTCCAAAATGCGGGGCTGGCCGACTCTTCTCTTACAGAAGCTGAATGGCTGGAGCAGACGGTCGGCACCCGGGCTGCACCCTCTCTCCTCCCCCCCAAGCCTGGACGGGCCTTGTGGGAGGCCCAGGCCCTCACCTGGACCGAGAGTGGCTGCTGAGCTGGTGCATGAGTGGGTTGTACTGGGCCAGGATGGTGACGGTGTCACACTGCTGCCCAATGACGAGCCGGGCCTGCTGCTCTGTGGCGCTGCGCAGGTTTATGCCATTGAACTAGGAGACACCCGGAGCATGCTCAGTGACGTGGCAGGGGCTGGGCCCCGGGGGAGCACAGCTCTTCCCAGGGAGGCAGGAGAGGACGGAGAGAAGGATACAGCGCCCGCTTACCTCAAGTAACTGATCCCCATACTCCAGGCCAGCCTGGTGAGCGATGCTCCCCCCTGTCACCTTGGAGACGTAGACCCCGCCCTTCTCTCCACTCACGATGGAGATGCCCAGCGGCTCCGAGCCCTTCTGCAGCTTCACGTGGCGTGGCTCCTCTGCATAGGGCCTTGGAAGAGAGCCAACAGTTTCGGGGACTCGGACACAATGGAAAGGTCTGGGGCAAATCTGCAGTCAGGCATGCAATCAGCTATGCAGGAAAGGTCAGGGACCACTGGATGCTCCTACAATGACGCAGCTGGATGGGAACGCAATGGCCCCACCTCTGTATGGCAGTGAAACACTTTCCCACAACCTCATGCGACACAAACACGGCACCCCCCGATGGCCACAGAAGCACACAGTCCCAAAGACACAGAGAATGAGCCACGTGAACTATAAACACTGACACAGGCAGAGAAGAAGCACAAAGAGTTTCCTAATGTGAGCAAAGTTGCTGCAACAAAATGTGCAATGAACAAACCCCGTGGGCTCTCCAGATGCCCCAGGAGAAAAAGAAGGGGGTCCTGGGGTGACAGTCACCCAGGAGCAACCATATGAAGTATCAGTTTTTATATTTACCAGTGTACAGAGTGGTGTACGATGACCATGGAAATGAAGCTGCCGCAAACCCAAGCCATTAGAAAGGGAGTGGGGAGGCTGGGAGCAAGGTGGGGACCATGCACTTGCTGGCCCGGGGTGGGGGTGGGGCGGGGAAGCCATCCGCCGTGCCAAGGGCACAAGGGGGCTCAGACAGAGGCCTCATGGCAGGCCAACCTCAGACTCCTCAGGGAGGAGAACCTGGGCCTGGTGGCCACGGGCAGTCTCAGGAGGGATCTGTGGTGGTGGAGACATCTGGAATGTGCAAAAAGTTAAAAGAGAGGGATGCTCAGAAAAGGATGATAGACGCCTGGAACCTGACAGACAGAACCTGACAGACATGCAGCCAGGTGACACAGAGCCGTCCTGTGAGGACAGTGCTGTGTGCTGCCCTGAGCTCTTCCTCTCAGAACAAAATCACAGCCAAAGGTGAAGGGAGGAGCTGGCTGGAGAGCCATGTCCTTGGGCTCCCCTCTAGGGCATGTGGCTGGGGACAGACTCACGTGCCAATGGAAAGCCAGGCCCTGAAACCAGCCCTCCCCTGCCAACCAGAGGCACAGCCGTCTCTCAAGCTCAGCGGGCCTCGGGCTGGGACTACTACCACCCAGGGCCCGGTCCTCTGGCAGTCTGAGAACAAACTCCTTCTTGACCTATCCCTTCATCTTGTCCCTTCCCAAATTCGCCCTTGCCTCAATGCCCTCCCTTGACCCTGCGGCTCAGACACCTCAGTCCCTGGCCTACGACTTCCCGTGGACACTGTGCATCACAGGTCACAGTGCCAGGCAGTCTGGAGTTGCAGGAGCCCTTACTCAGCAGCCCGCAGCCCCATCCTCATAGCCCCAGCCCGCGTCGGAGGACGGCACAGCGGGTGCGCACAGCCCTTGTTCCAGTCTGGGGCTCCTCACCCCCCACTGAAGACCCTTTCCTGTCTACCACCTCCAAAACACACGTCTATCTCAATAAAGCAGGTACCTGACTCACATAAGAGTCCGACAAAGCCGTTGTGAATGACACAAATCAGGATTTACCAACACGGAGAGATGCAGGGGACACACACTGCGGGAGCAGACAGGTGGGCATAATCCCATCTATATAAATCTGTACAAATACGTGTGGCCAGTCACATGCGGAGAGGTTTCTAGGAAGGACCCTACCAAAATGTGAACGACGGCACCTCCAGGTGAGGGGACTTGAGGTAATCCTTACTTTCCAGTTCCCTGAGGGATCTAAATTTCTTATAATATGCACAAACTTTTCTCAGAATAAAGCTGCGTTATGAACGAGGTTTATAAAGCATATTTCGCAATATTACAAACCCCTTGAAATGAGAAAGTATTCATGTACAGAAAATGTAAATAATGAAACATGCCTTTAAACTATACACACACACGCGCGTGCCCGCGCACTTCACAAAAAGGGAAAAGCAATTGAGATTATGTGTGACTTTTCTTCTTTCTACTTTCCTCGATCTTCCCAGTTTCCTCTAATTAGAAGCTACACGATAATGTACATTGGAATCGGGGAGGGGGGAAGGAGCTGTTTTGCCTCCAGTTGGGTCACACAAGTTAAACCGTTTGCCTCTGATGAGATTCGGACCACGAACATCCTCCTCCCCACAGAGCAGCTCCCGGTTCCCTGCACACTCTAGGAAGCTAACTACGGGACACCCGATGGCAGGTGACAGGCCCTCTCTGCTTCTAAGGAGCCCACTTGAGTTGGCGGAGGATCCTGGGGCTCAGTGACCTGAGCTGACCCACCCAACCCCGGACGTGGCACAGGTTTGGCCCCCGTGTGTGTCACAGGGGTGAGACGTTTTCACACGAACTGCACCCGCTTCCCCTACGGGCCCAGGTGCACTTCTGGGCTCCCGTGAACAGTCAGTCACTGGTTGTGAAGGTACTTGTTAGGTTGTCTTACAAATTCAGATTTTACAAGTCAGATGGTTTTCTTAAGGCAGAGACCACCCTGCAGGGTTCCTCCTGTGGCTCATTGAGATGAGGACCTTCAGCATTTTGGATTTGAGTAGACACGAATGGTTCTGTTCCTTTTAAGTGATTAAATAAAAGCAAGTTTCAGTTTAACTGGATTGCCTGAAGACTTACCATCTAGACGGGACCTCTTAACCATAAATTCGATCTGGTAAATTCTACTCTGAAAGAACAGAGGTGGGTGAGGGGCACAGAGCTTGTGGGGAGAGGGAGGGACCCCTTAGATGTGGGGTCCAACCGTCTGGACTGACGTCAGCCTCAAGTTACCCTGAAATCTCAGCAGACTGGCCAGCATTTCAAAATGAACCAATAAATGGCTAAGCTATACTTTTACACTTTATATACATTTTTTTCTGGTATGTTTTATTTCACACACAAAAAAAGCTTGGGAATGAAGGGAACAAGTGAGGCAGCTGTGTTCTGGAGCCAAAAAGCAAAGAATAAGAATGAGCCCTGATTCTAAGGAAGGTAGGCCAGTCACCAACCACATGACCACAGACAGGTCACTCCCACTTTCTGGCCTCCGTTTCCTTATCTGTAAAAGAGAACCAGTGATGATGATGACGAGGACGAGGATGATGCATGAAGCTCACGGGGTCACTGTGAGGATTTCATGACTTATTACACGGAAAGTGCTTAATCAGGGGCCAGGGAAGCCGGGAACAGTGCCATGACATTGTCACGGCCAGGTGGCTCCTAGTGTCATCTGCCGCAGCTCAGCCCCTCCCGTGGACACTCTGTGGAAGGAGCCCACCCTCTCCTCACCTTGCCATCTATGCACACCCCACCTCCTGGCACCATGCGCCCGCAGGACTTCCTTGTGAAGGGCTGAGGCAGCACGCCAGAGTACGCTAGGTGACCCGAAGCAGAGAGGTCTTGCCCTGGGATCGACTCAGCTGGCACCCTCCAATGCACCCACTGCTTCTACCAATAAGTCCCCTCCCTCAACCAAGCCCCAGCCCGCTGTGGGGATGCGCCACCCACTGCCGTGCCCATGGGACACATGCCCGGTCGGGCTCACCTGTCCTTCCTCCGTTCCCCGAGGGCCGTAGGGTTGACGGCAATTCTGGGCAACGTGGAAGCTGAGGTCTGGGACTGGCTACACGAGGACAGGGTGTCGATGTTCAGAGGGGACTGTGGAGGCGTGCTGCATTCTGAATGTGACAGCGAACCTGCCAGGAGAGATGCGAAGGAACTCGGGCTCTGTGACCCACGTCTCTGCCCCCAGGGCCCAGACCAAGATGGAGACACGCCGCAGGCACAAGGCTCCACGCTGCAGCCACAGCACATGGCCTTGAATTCAGGGGCTGGGCTCCACACCACCTTTCTATCTAGCCCCCCGTCACCGGGCCTGAGGCCGGGCTCAGCCAGCCTGCACGGACCGGCTGAGGTGAGGAGGTTACACACTGTGCCCAGACGCTGCACTGTGAGGCCAGCAAGCCGGCAGGCGAGGACGGCAGTGCGCGTTCTCACCTCTGTCAGAACCCACGATGGACCGGGGGTATCTTGGCGTTGACGGGATTTTAATGCGTTCTGCCTTGAACTGCAAGTTGCTCGAAGACCCTGTGTTTCCACGAGGAGACAAAACTTCAGGCCTGTGATTAAACCCGCCCTCGCTCCCTTGCCACCACGTCAGTAGTTAGGGAAGAAGCAGCGGCCAAGACAAATGCAAAGCAGGGCCGGCCACTAACCCCAAGGGGGCCAGCGCGCGAACCGGTCCCGAAAGGCAGATACTCCGTGCCCAGTGATCTGAGTGAACTGCGCGGGCCTGGACTGCCCCGGAACAGGTCACAGCAATCTCTCGCCTAGCCCCAGCTGACAGACGGGACGGTCTGCCAACACGCCCCGTGGCTAGAAGCAGCACCACCTGAGTCCCTCTGTGAGGGACCTGCTGGTCTCCCACATGCAAACAGCATGACAAACCCCAGAATCTCCAACAGGCTCAGGGACAGGGAGCGAGGCTCGTGGCCCTAGCGGTTCCCTGGACCAGCCGAATGGCTACCAGGGAAAGACCCAGAGACTCAGAAGGCTGAAGGGTGGGGCTCCCAGTGCAGCGTGGGGCCAACCTCGGCCCTGGGAGCAGAGAAGGGCTGGTGTGGCCAGGCCACCTGGAGGTCTGGCCACAAGGATGCAGGCAGAGAGGGAAACAAGGCTAGTGCCCCGCTACGGTGAGAAGGTTCTAGTGGCACCATTACCAAGGCGAGCGCTGGAGGGCAGAGAGTTGGACCCGTGGGAGGTTCTCATATCTGAGTAGTCGCTGCCAACCCTGTGGCTCAGGTCTAGGCTCAGGCGTCCCTGGTGCTGCACGCTGCAAGAAAACCAGACAGCTAAGGCGCTCGGAAGGAATACCAGGACTGGACTGGACACAGCCACTGGGGAGAAACAAGCAGCAGGCCCCAGCCAAGGCCTCCTTGAGCCCACAGAAGCCACCTGTCGCTAGGTGGGAATAGTGGACTGCCATGCTCAGAGGCAGCATCCAAAATGGCCCTGCCCACAGAGAAAGGTCCTGCTGTGCCCGTAGAGGACTGGCATACAGACCTGCACCGGGACTGGGCTCATCGGGAGCAAGGGCTTCCACTGGGAAAAATAGGCTCTGAACCCTGTCTGGGCCCAGAGAAGTGGAACCTCTCCTCCAGGATGAGCGGGAGAGGCTGGATAAGCATCAAGGATCTTGGACGGGCACCTGCACACTTCATTCAGGACAGCTGCCTAGGACACTGGAAGGCAGAGAGTCAGGCCTCGCCCACCTCAGGAGGGCCTACAATCAGACCCAATGATGTCCTCTTCTAGCTGTGTAACAAGAATGTCTCTTCCCCGCCTAAAGCCTAGAGTGGAAAAAAATCTGAACTCTGCATCATGGCCGTAGGCCATGGACCTGTGCCCTATAGCCTATGCTCTCCTCCTGACTCATTGTGCCAGTTCAAGGTTCCTCATTCTGTGCCAGGAGCCCAGCACACGGTTCCAGGGCACTGTTCCCTCCTTCCTGGGGACTCCACCCAGGTCTTGAGCAACTGGCTTCTTTACCTCCCTATCTCCGTAGCAACTCCCTCCCCTCCCCCAAGGGGCCCTTCCCTCCACCCAGTCTACTCCCCACCCTCTTCCAAGTCAGAGCCCAGCTGGCCGCCCTGCTCTGCAGTCTTCAGGGTGACTCAGCACCACCTGGTACCACTCTGGAACAAGAACAGTCCATGCCATGTAGTAGGTGCTCAATTAAAACTTGCCAAACAACTGAATGAATGAATTAATGAATAGGGGACCTTGAGCCAGTCCGTTCACCTTTTAAGGCTCACTCAGTCTCCTCATCCATAAAACAGAGACAACAACAGTCCTTAGCTCAGGAGGCTGCTGTGGCCCTTAAATGAAGTTTACAAAGGTCCCAGCATAGCGCTGGCATGTGAGCTCTTAAGCACCAGCTACCACCACTCTCTCTCTCTTTAAATACCTCTTTGAGCTCCATGCTGGTGAATGAAGAGAGGATCCTTAGCGTTCACTCTTCCTGGGGCCCCAGCGCTGCTCTAACCAGCCAGCCCCTCCCGGCTAGGCAAGGACACTTCTCAGCTCGTGGGTCACTCACTGCACCAGTGGCTTTATGTGCCTGTGACCATGGCCAGCTGGGGAGCAGGGAGGTGTGGGGTGATTTCACATACCTGGGATGCAAACCCTGGGGGCCGACCTCTCTGGGCACAGGCGGAGAGCTGCAAGGACCGACCCTGTGGCTACGCACGGTGTAGACAGGGTTCCTCAGCATGGAGCTCACAGTGGTGCTCGGGGTCATGCTCCGGGGCACAGTGCCTAGAAATGGACTGGGTGAGAACAATCACCCCAAAGCACCCAGCCAGCCCCAGACCTGTGCAAGCTCTTGGCTTTCTCCACCTGTAGGATGGGAGAACTCACTCTATCACTTCCTATTTCTCAGGCTGCTATGGGAAAAAATTTCTTAGCCATGACAAGCTAAGGAATGTCCCTGATATAAGACTGAATATTCCAGACAGGGCAGCCGTTGCTAGTTTCCTGGACCTCTGGGCTGAGGACACAGTGGCACCTTGAAATGACCGCCTCCCCTCTCTCTAGGGGCAGGCAGCCCTGCGAGCCCACCGTGGACCCTCCTCCCCACCCCAATGACTCACCCGCAGATGCCCTGCCGGGGTAGAATGGGGGGTTGCTGTGCCGGCTGGAGTGCCCCGGCGAGTACAGGGACCATTCCTGGAGCTCTGGGCAGAGCTCTCCACTGGCCGGGATGCACTTCTGCTCCTGCAGGACCCAAGACAAGAGACAGTGGCTGGAAATGGACATGCACAGGTGTCTGCAGGTCTGTCCCCTAAGCACTAGCTCTCCCACTCAGACACACAACAGGACAGCCAGGACAGGTCACTGCTCATTCATGTTGCCTTAAGACACCTGGACAGGAAACACTTCCTTGGAAACTACTCTGGAAGAAAACCACAGAGAAAGAATCTGTTCTCCAGAGGAGACAAATTGGGTGCAGGAGGTGGAATGCGTGAGAGCATCAGGCACTGTGTACAGCTGCTCCTGGAAACTCGCATTGCTGGCTCAGGGTGCTCGTCTGCAGAGTCACATGGGTTGTCCCCCAGCTCCCAGCAATTTCTCCCATCTGCAAACGACTACAGCTCCCACAACACAAGCCAGCTGCCTCCTGCTACCGGCCAGCAGATTCACAGGTGCTCTCGTGGCTCTTCAGACCCTTCCAGGCAGGTCTGGGTCACAGGTGCAAAAGCTTCTCAATGAACAAGCAAATCAGACACCACACCCAAGAAAATGCTCCTGTCTTGGCATCACATACCATTAACACACACACTCCCCACATCACTTTCCAGCCTCCTATGGAGGGTTCCATCCCACTGGCACCCACCAGCCACCCCACTCCCCTTTTTCTCGGGTGGGTGCTTAGAACGAAGGCAAAGGAGCCAGGGCTAAGCAAGAGGCTGGGGACACCAGCTCGGGCCCCTCCCTGCACCCTTCCCCATCCCCACCCCGAGGCTGGGCCCTACCTCCAGGAACTGAGCAGGAATCACTACAGGAGCCAGCTTGGGCCGGAAACTAGGAGCGGACTTAGGGCGACGGCGCTTCTGCCCCAGCTCGTCCATCTTCTGGGAGGTGGTGAGGTCTCCATCACAGGACTTCTTGGCAGGTAGGTAGGAAGAGTCCCCATCCCCTTCGGGGTAGTAGCTGGAAGCAATGCGGACCCTGCCCTTGCGAGGGGGCGAAGTGTGCGTGGGTTCCCTGGGGTCCATGTCAGGGGGCAGGGCGCTTGGGGGGCTGGTGGATGGGGAGCTGCCCACCAGAGTGGCCTCGGACTCAGAACTGGTTTCCAGTCTGTGCTGGAACTTGATGGAGTCACTCCTCCTGGGAGGTTTTGGGGGTGTCAGAGGCCCCATCCTCTTGGAGGGCTGGGGGGAGTGAGCAGACCCAGGGCCAGGGAGCAGGTAGTCTATTTTGGAGGGAGTCTGGGGGCGCTTGAAAGTGTTAGGGTCGAAGATAGACTTTCTTTGCTTTGGCTTCTTATAAACAGAGAGCTTCTCCGGCCCTGCTGTGGAGCTGAGCACGGCCTTGGGCCAGGTCCCGCCACTGCTGGAGCCCTCAGGGTCTGCCTTGTCCAGGGGGGCCTCTGCCGCCCCGCAGGGGCCCGCCTCAGTCTCGAAGGGCAGCAGGGGTCGCCGGCTGCGCACGTCCACCAGCCCATAGCCACGCTCCCCAGAGGTGTCTGAGCGGAAGGAGCTCAGGCTGCGCTCGGAGGCACTGGGACAGGCCTGGGGGGAGACTGGGAAGGGCCCCCCAGGGAACGGCTTGTGCAGGAAGGAGCTGCTGCCTCCCGGGGGACCCAGCTCCCTCCTGTCCTCCAGCCTGTCTGTGTAGAAGATGTCCGTCTGCGTGGAGTTGTTGTGCTGCAGCAAGCTCCGTTTATTCTGAGCCTGGACCTCGGCGCCGTGGGCTCGGACGCTCAGCATCCTATCAGAGTCCTTGATGTTCTCAAAGATGTTCTGGCCACTCCACGAGGAGCTCTGAGGGAACACCTGTGTGGGGATTGCAGCGCGAGAAAGAGCGGGTAAGACCGCAGAACCAGGCGCTGCCTGCGTCCCTGCGCGGGGAGTGAGGCTCAGCAACGGGCCACACACACCCCAAAGTGTGCCCGAAGAGTCTCTACGATCACCTCTTTACTCCGTTCGGACGCAGGTGTATACCACTGTCCCCAAAACATCCTTCATGTCTTGTTTTGGTTTTTAAGCCAGGATCGGGTCAGGGTTCACGCACACCCTGCACTTCGTAAACCGATACCTTTGTTTCAAGGACTCCCTGCGACAGACAGAGCGTAGCCGCCGAGGCACACGGAGCTGAGGCTTTGCTGCCGCACAGCCGATGAGAGCGGAGCCGGCACGGGGCGCGGGTCCTTACCTTCAGGAGGGAGAGGGTCAGGGAGTCCTGGCAGCTACGGAGCAGAGATTCACACTCATTCAGGGACTTGTTGTCCAGGGCAATGCCATTGATCTAGGGCCAGAAAGAGAACCCATCAGGCCCACCGCCAGGTCAAGGTCTCCGCCAGCCCGTCCGGGACGGTGGGCCTGGTTCTCCTAGAAGGGGCCCAAGTCTGGAGTTGGCAAAGGAGAGAAAGCCCCTCCCCAGTAAGGCCTGAGAAATCCAGTGAGGCAGCTTGTGAGGCAGAGAGAACACACAGCCTTAAACCATGCGAGAAGCAGGTGCTCGTCCGACGGGGACCGGAAGAGCAAGCACCCCTCGGGGCACGACCGGGCCCTGCTGCTGTCTGCTGCATGAGGTATGACCGCAGCGCAGAACTCCTTCACGCACGGAACGGAAGATACACACGGCTGCCCCCCAGATCGGGAGACAAGAAACGACATCATGCTGTGGAGGGTCTTTGTAGACTGTGAAGTGCTGGGTGAGATGCTATGGTAGCATCTCTGTTCACAAAGATTCTCCTAACCCCGTAGGCCCGAACCCCTGTCCAGATCTCATTAGATAAGCTCCAATCTTCTGAACAAGCGTATGCGCCACAGTGAATGGTCAGCCCAGGAGGCACCCAGACCACGGAGTGCTGCCCAGCAACACAAAGAACACGCCGTGGTAGCCCCACCACCTGACGGCTCACATGGCTTCACGCTGAACAGCCAGTCTCAAAGGTCACGTACTGTACAATTCGACTTAGGTAGTATGTTCTCGAGGTGACAGAACTACATGGATGGAGAGCAAATTAGGTGCCAAGGGTCATGGAGGGGGAATGGAGAGCCAGGCTGTGGATGCTCCCATTGAGGGCTAACACGGGAGAGATCTTTGTGCTCGTGGAACAGTTGTGAATCTTAATTTTTTGTTGTTGTTACTTAAAACATGATAATAAAATGACACAGAGGGACACACACATGACTTCATTGTCAAACCCCTGGTACGGATATTATTTAGTCACATAAATGTAACCAACCGTCCGAGGAAACTGCATGAAGAGTACATTAGGACCTCCCCGTACTACCATCGCCACGTTATTTATTTTTCAGTATGATTTATTCAATGTCATAACCGAATTATATCTCTATTTTAAAATCAAAAGTTTAAAAAAATAGGCAGAGTGATTATTTGGGGGCAATGGACTCATTTGGTTTTTTTTCCTTTACAATTTTTCCCCATCTTAAAATTTCTTCACAATGGCCGCACTGCTTTCAAATTCTGGCATCCTCCGAAGTCTTTAATACAGCAAAGATGAGAATCAATGAGCTCCTACACCCTCTGCAGGTAGGACCAAAAAGGCCACAATCTCTTTAACCACACGGGGAAAGATCATGTCAACTGTTAATGCTGATACCCACGGATCCCACAATCCACGCCCCCGGGGAATGCACCCTGCGGCACACTCCCATGGGTCCCCGTGGAGGGATGCAGCAGTGGACTTGCGGCCCTACTCGTAAAAGCAATGATGTCCTGACTGTCCATCCGGGGAACCGGTGAATGGCTTGAGATGCTGCCACTATGGAATAAGCAACTAGTAAGTTACTGACACGCCCTAGGCAGATCTAACAATGTGAATGCAAATGAACCTGCAGGTGAGGCTGTGGGAAACGAGAAAGGAGGTTAGCAGCTCAGGATATTATGATCCCATCTGGGTGTTAGGAAAGGAAATGGGAAAAATAAAAGGAGGAGGAGAAGGGAAGGGAAGGCAAGGAAAAAGAAAAGAGAAGAAAAGAAAAGGAGATACAAATGTTTTGAATATTTCGGGGTGCGGGGAAACCAGAATAAACTGTTAACTGCCATTAGGGTAGGAACTGTGTGTGTGTGCGTATGTGTGTGTGTGTGCTGGTGGAAGTATGTGACTTACATTTTAATGAGTCAGTTAGAAATACTAAATTAGGGAACCTGGGTGGCTCAGAGAGTTAAGCCTCTGCCTTTGGCTCAGATCATGACCTCAGGGTCATCGAGCCCCGCAACAGGCTCTCTGCTCAGCCCTTCTCTCTCTCCTCTCTCCACCTGCCTCTCTCTCTGCGTACTTGTGATCTCTGTCAAATAAATAAATAAAACCTTTAAAAAAAAAAAAAAGGAGGGGCACCTGGGGGGCTCAGTGGGTTAAAGCCTCTGCCTTTGGCTCGGGTCAGGATCCCAGGGTCCTGGGATCAAGCCCTGCATCAGGCTCTCTGCTCAGCGGGGAGCCGCCTGCTTCCCCCCCCCTACGCACCCGGCCACCCGCCTGCCTCTCTGCCAACTTGCGATCTCTGCCTGTCAAATAAATAAATAAAAATCTTAAAAAAAAAAAAAAAGAAAGAAATATTAAATTAGGCTCCATAATCTCACAGCATTTGGGAGGTCTGATCACCAGGGACGCCATTCAGTGTCTGCAAAAGGGCGGTACACACAGGTGATGTCCAAGGCAGGGCTGTATGCAGTGGCAGAAACGGAAAACAATATGTATGTCCACAAGGGGGCGCGCTTCCAACTACCGATCATCAAACCTCAGAACACCATGAAGTGGATAAAAACACCAAGGGTGAATTTGGAAAGCTATCCATGGTGTGGAATAGCAGGATGATCACACTATTATGTCCTAAAAAGCAAACAAAGCCCAGAATACTTTATCTGTGTATAGAGATTTGTATGAACACTCACAGCCTGCCTGGGAGCTCATCTTGCAACGGGGAGCAGAGATTTTTCTCCAGCGGCAGGATTAAAGGGAAAAGAGGGGACTAATGTCTTATATATTTGTGTACTGCTTGACTACTTTGACACATACGTCTTACTCTGGTGATTAAAAAAGAAATTTAAAAAATATGGATATAATGTTTAATAAAAGTTTTTTTTTTTTTAAATCGCATACAAAAAATAACAATCAATCACATATAGACACCTTCTTTTTTAAAGCTCGTGTAAATAGGGGCACTTGGGTGGCTCAATCGGTTAAGCAACCGACTCTTGGTTTCAGCTCAGGTCGTGAACTCAGGGTCATGAGATTAAGACCACGCTCAGTGGGGAGTCTCCTTGAGATTCTCTCCTTCTGCCTCTCCTACCTCATGCGCACTCTCTTGGGCTCTCTCTCAAATAAATAAATATTTTTTTAAAAAACTGATGTAAATATACATTCATGTGTAGAATAAAGGCTGTAGAAAAATACATTTCAAATGCTCATTAAGGTTATCTGTAAGGTGGTACTGTAAGAGGGAGTCTTAGTTCCTTCCTAAACCACCTCTGTATTTCCTGATTTTCTACTATAAATAGAAACACATTATCAGAAAAAAAAAAAAAAAAAGTTTGTTAACATTAGAGAACAAAGCAAACGTGAACACTCTGGTCATTACTTTGTGTTCAACCTTCCAGATGTCATCTAACTGTCCATGTGGGGCAGACAGCCCTAGCCCTGAGGCTTACCGCCACAATCCTGTCTCCCACGGCGAGGGACCCTTCCTTGGCGGCCGGGCTTCCAGGCACCACAGCGGCAGCATACACGCCATTCTCCAGACTGATACCGCTGTCTGCAAAACCCACCAAGGGCAGACACAGGCGGACCCAGTTAGCCCCGGCCCTGATCCGCCTAGCCCTGGTTGTCCCCCTCATCTTTGTGAGATAAATTATGAAGGGAACGTTGGTAGACTGCGACCTGTCCATCCCAGCACCCAGGCCAGATCGCACCCCCGCAGGGGCTCAGTGATGTCTGCTCTGGTCAAGCAAATACTTGGGAGACCAGCAAGACCCGGGACGCAAGTGGCCCCCTGCCGGGGAAACACATGCTGCGTTCAAGCGGCATCCACGCCCCAGGAACAACACCCCTGAAAATGCACACCTCCCCTCTGCACAAGGAAGGCGGGCCCTGCCATCTGGGGTGCCCCGCCCACCTCTGCAGGCCCACTACCTTTCTGTCCACTCAGGTTGATGTACAGTGGTGTGATCACCTTCCCGCCCAGGGACTTCCGCCGCCGCACGACCATGTTGATGGCGCCCTCCCCGTGCAGGAGGGCCTTGAGGGCCTGCTTCTTGTCCTTGTTGATGAGGTCCACGTCATTGATTCTCAGCAGCCAGTCGTTGACCCTGAGGAGGGGCACAGCCAGGTCAGTGCCCTCGTGGGCCTTGGGACCAGTAGGTAGGCCGCACTGCTCCAGTCTGGGAAGACGAGGGTGGGAAGCGGGTGCCCCACCTACACGCTTAGACAGACTTCCTCTTCAGGATGTCAAATGGCTACACTCACAGAGGCTGGAGCCAGACTGCCAGGGGGCGATCCTGGCTCCACCCTTACTAGTTGTGTGACCCCCTCCTTCCTTCGGACCTCAGTGTCCTCATCTGTAAAATGGGGGCAAGAGCAGTAGAGAACCTACCTCATAGGATTTTAAAAATGAATGAGTTGGTTGATTATACAAAGTGCATAACTCCGTATTTAGCAATTCATTATCACTCCTCTTTCAAGGAATGGGCATGTGATACACACCCTACACTCTTGCACATGCCACACCGGAACACTTTCCTAACTAGACAAGTGAAGGGCAGCACCTGGGGCCTGAGGAATGCTCAGACTCACGGGCGCCAGTGAGTCACAGTCTCCATTAACAACGACATTAGCAGTGGAGCCTGCCGGCCTGACCCTGCTAGGCCCTCCAACGCCAGGGTGCGCTCATTTACTTGCCACCCGGCTCTCTGGGTCCTTCGCAAGGGGTAGGAGGGGTCCCCTTCCCTCCAGAGCCTGGGTCTCCTCAACTCTTACCGTAAGCGGCCATCAGCAATGCTTCCTTTGTCCACTTTAGTGACAAATATCCCACAGTCCCCAGGCAAACAAGGCTCATTCACACCTTCTGCCATATCGAACCCAAGTGCTTTCAAGTCAATATCCTCCTGTCAAAAGAGCAGCAGCCACACACTTTACACAACAGTGAACAGAGACAGGTCGCTCTTAAACCTCAAGCCACTCGCCCCACGGTGAGCACTGCCCCTCCACGCCAGACGGGGCACTCGGTCCCCAGGATGAAGCCCAGAAGCAGCTGCCAATGGCCTCTTCAGCCACTGCAGATACACGTCCCTGCAGAAGGGCTCTGCTCTGCCCTCCTCCTGCCATGCCCCGTGCCAGCATCTGCCACTGGAGAGGCCACGGGGACCAACCTGCCAGAAGCTGGCGTGGACAAGTACAGGGAAAAGATGCATGCACCCCAGGAAGAAAACCGCAGCCCTAAAACTGACAGCCATGAACCTGGGAACCTCACAAGTGGGCTATCCTCTCCTGTCCCCCTCCAAAGTATCCCAGTCGGGAGAACAGGGGAGAAAAGACATTAAGGCTGCTCACCGTCTCCCTTTCGAACTCCACAACTTCCGTTTCCCATTCCATGGAATCTGTGTCAATGGCCGAGTCGTGGGAGCTGTGGGCCATCAGCTGGCGGAATCGGGCCTCCTTCTCCAACTGGGACTCCATCTGCTCCCTAGGAACAGAGAGAGCCATGGCGATGGTCCCCTGGGAGGCGAAGGTCACCATGAAAGCTAAATGGGGCTCTTTTTGCTCTTGGATTAGATGCCAGTTTCCCAATAAATCTGGAGCAGCATGCCAGGCAGGGCTTCCTGGATATCAGTGGGTTTTCAAAGGGGTTTTTCAAAAAAGACCCAAATTCGTCCCAAATTTATCCAAAGGTTCAATGCAATTCCTCAGGAAACGGCAGCAAGACTTTTTGTGGATACAGACCAGACTATTAAAAAATGCAGAGGGAAAGAAAGGTAAGGATCTAGAAGAGCTAAAACAATTTGGAAAATGAAAAACTAAGTGGGAGGAATCACTGTCCTCAATTTTAAGACTTTTTCTACAGATTCCTCCAGTAATCAAGACTGTGTGGCACTGCCAGGAAGACAAACACAGAGACCACTGGGATAGAACAAAGAGTCCAGAAATACCCCACAAAGCACAAGAGATACAGAAGTACTTCAGCAGAGGAAGGACAGCATTCCACGAGGGAGGCAGGAGCCCCTCCATGCCCACAGCAGGAAAACTAAACCCCAACCTAGACACTGGGACTCCCATAAAAACCAACTCAAAATGTATCACAGACTGAAATGCAAAAGGTCAAGCTGCAACACATTTAAAAGTAAACACAGGGGAAAAAATCGTTGAGGTGTATGGCTAAGGTTAAAGACTCTTAGACACCATACAATCCATTAAAAATTAAAAATCAGTAAGTTCGACCTGACCAAAATAATGAACTTAAGCTCTCGGAAAGACCCAGTTAAGAGATGAAAAAAGACCAAAACCTGTGCCATCCCCCAGCACCTGACACTCTTGGTTCTAAAACCTGTGCCCAGATGACCTTGCCAATTCATCAGCGCTACCAGCTGGGCTCCGGGCACACTCGTGACCTCCTCCTGGTTCCTGCTCAAGTGCACACGCTCGCACGTCCACACCTTTGTCTGGACTGTGCTCTCGCTAGCCAGCTCCAGAATGCTACTGAGCCTCAGGGCACAGCCCCAAAGTCGCCTTTGCGGGACCTGGCTCCCACCAGCCCTGGGCAGCCCGAAGCTCTGGGTTTCCTGCTCGCTGCCCCTGCTCATCTCACACCCACTGGGGCGTGTCAGCTGCCTCTGCAGATGGGGGGGCTTCCTCACCAGCACCAGCTAGAGAGCCCAACAAAGAGGAGGGGCAAATTCAGGGATGCGTGACAAACAAGTGGAATTCGACTTTCTTAGATGTCCCAGGCAATTCCAGCTCTGTCAAAATGCACAGCTGCCTCCCGCGCTCAAGCCCCCAGGATCCAGGCTTTACCTTAATGTGCTTCCGTCACTTGTTAGACCCAAAGTGGGTCCCTGGAGAGAGTGTGTCACTTTGCCTCTTAGCCTGAGATTTTCTTTAGAGTCCCCAAGCCCAGGAGGTTCTGGGTTTTTATCTGGTAAATGAAGCTGGCTGGCTCATGTCAGAGTTACTGAATGAGGAGGGAGGGAGGCTGTCACTCTGTCTGAATGGCGCTGCTCCGGCAAGGGAGGCTTGCACGCTCACACTCACACTCCTCACCGCCCTGCACCACCCTATCAGAACGGGGAGCCGTGGCTTCTGCCCTGCAGGGACAGCTACTAGGTTCTGCCAATCTCTCTCTGCAGCTCTGATCTTTGTATCTTCAGTCCACTGCCCAGGGTCACCGAGTCTCACATCACAATCCTGGGTGCAGTGCCATAACCGAGGGGAGGCTGTCTGACACCCCAAACAGTCTCTTCTGAATGGGCAGCCTGACACCACAGGCAGAACGGACCGCTAAGTGGTGATGGTTTTCCAAATACCGCACCACGATGTCAGCGCCTGGTTCACACAGCTGTCGCTGTCCAACCCGCCTGTGGTCTGGCCTCCTGTGTGCAGTGAGCCCCACAGGGGAGAGACCTGGTCCACTGTTCGGTGGCTTCCCCAGTGCCTCCCATAGGCCTGGCCCATCCAGAGCAGGCACGTGGTAAATCCCTGTAGTGTTAGTGAATGAATGAGGTAGAAAGGGAATGAATGAATGAATAAATAGGTACACACTTGCCTGTCTCCAAATGGACTGCCTAGGCACAGAGACCTTCCTTTCTATGTGCCTTTGCACATGGTGCCTGCCCACCTCCGCGTGCTCACCAAAGGGCCACCATCTTCTGTGATGGTCTAAGAATTTCTCATTAACTCTCAACATGCAGGTGGCATTCAGACCCATTCTACAGATTGACAGAGTAAGGCAGAGTGAAGGGACAGACAGCTGGCCAGCACGCAGGACGGCCATGCCCTGACAGGAGAGGGGCCACCACGAGCCCCACCAGCAGGCACCCACCCCCACGTACTTGAGCTCCTTGAGCTCCCGGCTGACGTCGTTCTTCTGCTTGCGCGTGTCATCCAGGCCACGCAGAGCTTCAGCCAGCTCGCTCACTGCCCGGTCCCGCTCCCGCCTGAGGTTGTCACAGAGAGTCCTGGCAGAGAAGGCAGAGGCCGAGGTCACTGTGAGGGGCAGGGGGCAGCCTACGGTGCACTGTCACCCCAGCCCCCACAGCCCCCAGTGCCCACCTCGCCCTCAAACGCACTGAGGGGCCGCTGGAGAGTCTCCAGGTAAGGCCGCCCAGGCCGACTCCATCAAGGGGCAGAGAAGATACAAGGGCCAGGAAAGGAGACATCTCCGCAGTTACAGGGCAACAGGTCCTGAATGTCCAGTGCTCACCCCACTGCTTCGCCCTCGATGAGCCTAGGTGAACAGCCACCTGAGCCCCAGCCCACCTGGCAGGCCCCTGGATGCCAAGACCTACCACAAGCCTCCCATCTACCCATAAGCAGGCCTTTCTAGAGCTGGCCCTGACCCCACATCTAGACTGAGACCCCCACTCGGATAGGACCCATGCCTCATGCACCTCTGCAGCCCTGAGCTCTGTCCAGGTGCAACATGCAGGCACCTCCCCACCAAAGGACAGGTGGCTCCTGGCACCGCAGGACCACCTCAGCCATTCGCAGAGCAGGTGGGGACAAATGGCCAGGCAGCGGGGGAGTGCTTGCTCTGTGCCACCTCCAGAATGGCACCCTGTCATCAGATGGCCCTACGGGCTAGTCCCCACCTCTCCATGGCCCCCAATCCCCTCCTCCCTGAACCCTCACCTGCCTTGCTAGATAGTGGTTTCTCCTCCCGACAACCACAAGTGATCTTTCTGAAACTCTCAATGACCAAGTCACCACAAATACCACTACAGTCCCTTGTGGCTCTCCACCAGCCAATAATCAAGACTACACTCAGGGCTTCCCTTTCGTGGCCCCAGAGCCCACCCTCAGGAACCCTGTCAGCCACCTCTCCTGTGACTCCCAAATCCATGAGCAGGTCCCTGCCCTGAGCACACCACACGCCTTTGTTCATGGCCATGACCATCCCCCCCACTCCACCTGGAAAAGCTCCACTCAGGCCCAAGTTCTAACTTGAAGGTCATGTTTTCCAGGGAGAATTCCCCGCCTAGCCCCCCATGTCCTGCATGGCCCCATCACAGCTCTGACCATGGCCCTGGAATTCACCATCCATATTTTCTCCCTCCCCTGTTGCCCGGTCTGACAAAGCTGCCCATGGCCCCCAGAGCACTAGCCCGGGGTGGGGGTGGACAATACCCGCCTGGGAGCCCTGGAGGCAGTTTCTCTCTCAGGGTCTCCTTGTACAGGGGACCTAAGATCCTGGCACACAGCAGGTGCCCACAGAATACCAACTGAAGGAATGCACTCTTGATACGTCCGTGTCATCAGAAGTCCCTTACGAAAGAAAACGGTCTTTGTGCCCTTTCATGGCTGAGGGAGGGTCTCATCTAGACAAAGCATACACGCAGACGTCTAGGTTGAAATGAGATGAGAAGTAGAGACGTAATGAGCACGTCTAACGTGATGTCTCAAGGCTCAGGTGAGACGGGAGGAGCCGAGGTCACGCCCACCTTACTCGGACATGCGGCAAGTGATTCTGACCCTCCCCAGCGACGCAGTGCTTCCCGGGGAGACTGGGGCCCGCGCCAGCCCGGAGCTTCCCCGTACCGGATGCTGTCCCGCTCCGCCACGATCTTGTCCCGCTCCTGGAAGGCCCAGTCTCGCCGGCACTTGGCCACATCTGCCTCCTGGAGGGCTTCCTTCAGCTCCTGGCACAGAGCCTTGCACTGCTTTCGAAGGAGTTCAGCCTCCTTGTTGGCTCTCCCAGCGTCCATTGTCACCGTGTCTTTGATCTGGTGGGGTCAAGGGGTAAGCAGAGGGATGGTTACTGAGCCTTCTGGTGCAGAAGTGCCCTCTAGCTGGTGCGGGAGCTGGGCCTGAACCCTCAGGAGCAGGAGGGAGGATGCCGGCCCAAGCCCGTCCCAACACACCCCTGCTGCACCTGCACCCCCAGGGACCACCTGTCCCGTAGTCACACTTGAGTCACCTAATGACACTACGCAGGGTCCTGTCCAAACTCTCCCAGCCCCGCAAAGAGCCTGTCCCAGCACCCCAGCCCCTCCTGAGCCACGGTCTCCATGGCCCCAGTGAACGCCTCCCCTGGTGTGTGGGTCCCACACTCCTCCCAGGCACTCGCACGCTCCTATCTTGGATGGCCCACGCCATCTCTCTAAAGAGGTCTCCTGTCAAAACACAATGACGCAAGGCCCGAATGCAGTGAAAGCTGCAGATATCGATCACGGTGGTCCCCAACCCCTTGGTCTGCAGTACTCATTTTTATGGTCTGGCATAGAGTTATTTTGAAATCTGAAAATACACCATTTTTTCTGCTGGTGAAGTCCTGTGTGTCTCAGTTTGTTTAAAAAGCTGAAATCGGAAGCATTTGCATCTGGACACCGCCCAAGACTTTACATGCTCGGCTACTGTTCCAAATCAAACTCTTGGAAGCACCCGTAGAAGCAGCTCCCTCTGTGCCCCGGGAACCCTTAGATGATGCTGGGAAAGTGACAAAGGGAGCATCTTTGCTCCCACCTCAGCTCACAGGCTTTCAGAAGCAAAATACCAACAGGATACGAGAGGAACAGGGTCTGCAGTGTGTGCACCGGGAACCCCCCACCTCCAGCGGTAGGAAGCCGGAAGACAAACACAGCAAGAAGGCCTCTGCTGGCACCGAGGCCCAGCTTCCACAGCAAGCCCGGCATGCCGCCTCTGCTCACACGCGCTCAGAGAAATCCCAGAGGTGCATCCGAGACACGAGGACGGGGGGGACAGAAGGAAACAGAGAGTCAGTTTACAGCCATCCTGCTTCTATCAAGTAGAGTCAAGAGTCAGTAGGAGCTGGAGAAAAGCCTGCTCAGAAAGTACACCTTAACTCCAGGAGGACACAGTAGCGGGTGCGCTCTGCTCACACCTTACACTTCCCAAGATCAATTCAAATTATTTCCGTTCTGACTTTTTCCCACTCTCATGCAGTGCTGGGGGTCTGTTCAGTTTGCTATTTTTTGGAAACTGGTCATTACTATTACAGGTGTCAAGAATTTATTATAATAAGGAATAGGTTTAATGATCACATGTATTTAAATTTACATTTCACTCAATGTTCTATAATATATGAATACAGTTTCATATTTGAAACATGTTGCATGGGGTTCCACTGAAAGGTCTCTGCACTTGGCCCTGTAGAAGCATCCCCAGGTGAGGGCCAGAGGTGGGAACACGAGAGGCCACCCCAGGTGTTAGGCAGCTCCCATCCTCTCTCCCCATGGTTGGTCTCCAAAATGAATTCACTCCCAAAGCGCCGTTTCCAGGTGAGAAACACAAGAAGTACAAGACTTCATTTTACAGAGAGGGGAGAATAATGAGGCATCGTAAAGGCACCGTAGCACAGAGAGCTAAGATCCTGGTAACACTGATGAGGGCCCAGGAAGTGACTGGCCCAGGTCCTGCCCGTTAGTGGGAGGCTGACCTCCATGCCAGGCCCCCGATGCCTGCTCCGGGGCTTCCTCCTCTAACTGTGCTGCCTCCAGATGGCAGCCCTTTGTCTGGAGCGGCACCACCCGAGACCTCTGTCTGTCCGCCGTGGGTGATCCAGGGGCCGCAGGCAGGGACTGGGCTTCATGAGACACTCCCCTGGCCCAGGCACAAAACCAACAAGAACCACCCCAAAGAGGCACACACGGGTCCCAGGGAGAGGGCAGTGCTCCCTGAGCAGACAGCTCTCCCTGAGCATGTCCGTCTCTTCCATCCGGGCAGTATCTCACAGCCGTCCCCAGATGTGGGAATGTTCTTGAAATGCCCTCCTGCTCGTCCTCCACCTCCAGCAGTCCTCCCTCCCTCACACATGGCTCCCGCTCTCCCCCAGCCCCAAGCTAAGTGTCACCAACAGCTCTGGAAGTCAGAGACGCAGCTGCATTCAGGGGCAGCAGGAAGGTGAGGACATGGGAAGCCACTGCGGCTTAAGGGACCTTGCTGGCCTTTCCATGGGACAGGAGCTCTGGCAGAGAGGCCAGTCCTGGGACATAACCTGTTATCTGGAGGAACCTCCGTGTCAGGCAGCGGTGCCCCACAACTTCCGGGAGGTAGAAACCAGCTGCCCCATGCAGGTCCTCCGCCCTCCTGAAGGCAGGGACCCCTCACTGCACCTGGTCGCCAGAGGCTGGGACAAGGGCCGTAGACAGGGAAGCTCCCGTGGCCATGCCCATTCAGGGAAGGGGGAAACAGGAGAGTGGGTAGCATCCAGAGCCAGACGAAGACCCAGACAGGCCCCCGAAGCCCTCCTTTCGCCTCATACTCCAGAGAAGAGGGTAGAGAGGGGGGAGGGCAGCGAAAGAGGGAGGAGCAAAGAGAAGGGAAGAGTATAGAGAATGCATGGTCTGTCAGAAAGAAAAGAACCACCTCCTCAGCTGAGCAGAATGAAGGCAGCTGTGTGATCGGGGAGGTAGGCTGGCTGGAAGTCTGACCCCACCATGAGACGGCTGCTGGAGAGAGATGGGGTCAATCCCAAGGGCCCGCGTCAGGCCCTGGGAAGAGAAGACCCTCCCGACCCCACCTCGGGGCCGGCACAGCCAAGGCCGCAGACCTGGCCTCCTCTGGCCAGGTGGGCTGTGGTCTTCTCTGAAAAGCCAGACAAACTCTAGAAGGAGCCAAGGGTTTCAGCTCTGGAAGCTGCCGGGGTGGGAGCAGGGCTCCTCCGCTCCGACCTGCTGACTCGGAGCAGTGCCTAGAAGAGATTCCTGCCTCAGCTGACAGGCACACTTGACATGCAGCCAATGCCCCCTGCGAAGGCCCGGAAACCGGGCTCCAGACTGAAGGGCACGCGGAGTGCTGGGAGAAGCGGGGGTGGGGGGAGGATGACAGACCGCCCCCAGCTGCCTGCACCGCGGGAGGCCCGGAGCCCTTCTCGCTGCGACAAGAGCACAGTTAACCTCTGTAACTGTGGGGTGGGGGGTGGGGGGAGGCTGATGGCCTAGCACCTTCTCGGTGGGTCACACATTCTCCGCGACCGTGTCATTTAGTGATTGACTCATAGTTTTCTTCTCACCGTTTTGTTTTCCTTATTTAATATCAACATTTCCCCCCAACGATTCAGCTCTCAGATACCAAAACGTAAAAAGTGAGAGGATGCTTTCTCTAGAACAATGACCAAGTACCAACACATTGTCTATGCCCATTAAAAATGCCCTCATCACGCTCGTATTCCCTTTCACGAAGCTTTCACCTCTGGGGTCTGGAGAAGTCTCCCTCCCCTTGTATGAAGTTGCTCTTATTTGGCCCTTTTGCCAATAGAAACAATTTCGTGGGGTTCACTCTGGTGCTAACAGGGCAGTGAGACTTGGAGGATCACAACCATCATCTTAATGATAAAGGGAACCTGTACTGCCACAGCCACCCTGTAAGGCGCTCTCACGTCCATTTTGTAGATGAGGAAACTGAGGCCCAAAGAGGCAAGAGGTCCCATAACCGAGGATCGCCACTCTCCAAGCACTGCCCTTGTCCCTTGCGTTTCCATGGCCCCAAGCACTGCCTGGGCATAAGGAGGCATCATAGTCTGCAGAGAGACTCACAGGTCCCAGTCACCCCTCAGGCATCAGCCCTGCCTCATGCTCAGTCCAGAGGGCTCTGGCCGCGACAGTCTAATGCACACTGCCTCCCGCCCAAGCTTTAACACCTTGCTTTTCGCGTCTCACAGACCAGTCTTCAAGGCTGCGTTGTAACTGACCTAGAATGAAGAGGCAGGAGTAGAGGACTGCTCCAGTGGGGAAAAGTCTGCTGTGATCAGTTGCAGCAGCTCTAAGCACAGCCACAGCACCACCCAACAGGACAGGAGGGGACTCTCAAACAGAAATCCATGAGCCCATACAGGACCCCGCGGCGCACACCTGGACTTGGGGGTACATCGTGTCAGTAATGAGGCCACGTGGCTCAGGCAGGAAAGAGACTCCTTTGCTGATCACTCAGGAGTCAAGCTCAGTGGCCCAACTCTGAGACCACTCGACCCCAGCCCCTGACCCTGAGGCATGTCCCCCAGGGAGCAAGGCTCTAGAAGGGTCTCCGGCTCAGCATAGCACATCTTCCCAGTAGGAGCCCAGACCTTTAAAGAGCAGATTCCTCAGATCTACGGGACTGGCTGGGAGGGGAGGGGCATCTCTGAGGGCGCTCTTCTGCGTTCACAAGGCCAAAGGTACCGATGGCTTTGGGCACTTGACCTTGGGCTCTTGCTTCCCAGTGAGCAAG
This sequence comes from Lontra canadensis, assembly GCF_010015895.1. Classification (NCBI taxonomy): domain Eukaryota; kingdom Metazoa; phylum Chordata; class Mammalia; order Carnivora; family Mustelidae; genus Lontra; species Lontra canadensis. The sequence goes on along the minus strand of NW_022630997.1, from coordinate 38,558,852 downwards.
TCTTTGAGATGTGCACTGACCGTCAGCACAAGGCTGGTCTACGACCTCTTAACCAAGGGCTGGGTATGGGAGCGTCTATGCTCAGAGCCCACGCATGTCTGTGTGTGTCACCGGACTGTCTACATCACTGTAAGCTCCAAGGCCCGGCCCACAGCTGGACTTCCCTTTGCATGCCCTGTGGCCCACACTGGAGCTGGGCCCCAGGTATGAGCTAGGCAGCTACCCAGGTGGCACTGCCCAGCACACAGGCCTAACAGGAGAAGCCCTCCGCTCTGCCAGGGCAGACAGCGTGGCCACAACAGCCCTGCTCTCACACCACTCTCCCAGAGGCCGGGAGGCCAGCCACACACACTACCCCCCGCCCCGCCCACCTGCCGCAGGGCCTCCATCTCTTCGCTGGCCGCCTTCTTCTCAGATGTGCTGCTCTTGAGCTTGGACTCGGCCAGCTCCACCTCGGTCTGCAGCTTGTCCAGCTCGGAGATGACCTGGTCGCGCTCACTCATGATAAGCTTGTACTCGCTGTACACCGCATCCCGCTCCTCCTTGTACTTCTCCGACTCCTCTGCCATCTTTGCCTGCGCGGTCCTCAGCTCAGTCATCTCCGAGTGCAGCAGCTCCATCTCCCACTGCAGGTCCTTGTTCTGGGCCGTGGCCTTGTTCAGCTCGTGGTGGATCGCCTCGAACCTGGGGGAGAGAGGCAGCTGTGACACAGGGGCGGGGGCCCACCAGGCAGCACTGCTGTCCTGGACACTGAAGCGTGAAGGAGGGAGCGAGGTCATCCGCACCTCTGAGAGGGGGAAGCCACGGGCACCAGTGCCCCCGGACCTGGAATTTTTCTCAGCCTTCTACAAATACCAGAAGTTGATCCAAGGACTTCATGCCCTCTGCTCTACCAGAAATACCAGTGTATTTCTTCCACAGTCAAAGTATATTATCTTTTAAGAATAAAACAAAACTATGCTAGAAATACAGCATATGAGAGATAAACATGGCCTTTATGAGCATTTAATCTGACCACCTCATTTCCCAGATACAGACAATAAGGCTTGGGTGTGGGGTGACTGGTGCAAGAGGACGGCTCACCCGTTCCAGCCCAGGAGGCACCTTCCACACAGGCAAGCCTGCAAGTCAGAACCCGCAGCTCTCCAGCAGCATTTCTGAACACATGTTTTTTAGAATAGCAATTCTTCACGGAATTCAACTGAGAAAAAAGTATGTTCTCTGATCGACTACGTTGGGAAATACTGTGTCCCCTCCTGGAGCAGCTGGCTAATGCAGAATCCCAGAAGGAAGACTGAGAAGTCCTGCAGTGCAGACACCTGTCTGAGTGGAACTCAGCAATTCTTAACCCTTTTCTCACCTAGAGAACACCTTGCACAGGACACCAGCGTGCGCTCCAGGGGACTGGTGTTCGGTAGGACTACACCTTATGAAACACTGTTAGAGGGCAGGGGTCACTTCCCTACAGATCATATATACCATTTTAAAAAAAAGAAATTTGGGGGGCACCTGGGTGGCTCAGTCAGTTGAATGGCTGCCTTCAACTCAGGTCATGATCCTGGAGTTCTGGGATCAAGCCCCACATCCGGCTCCCTGCTTGGCAGGGAGTCTGCTTCTCCCTCTGCCTGCTGCCCCCTGTGCTTGTGCGTGTGCTCTCTCTCAATCTATCTCAAATAAATAAATAAGTAAATAAAAATATTTAAAAAAAAAAAGAAGAAATTTTAGAAGAAACAGTGCCTAAGACAGTTAACTTTCCTGTTTGCTGGGTGGGTACGTGACACAGAGGGAAGAGGCTTGTGGGGAGACCTAAGAAACAGGGTGGTCAGAACACATCAGAACTGCTGGGATAGGGGGAAGGAGCACAATTCCCAAGCCACACGGAGAGCCAACAAAACGTTTCCCAAATGTTCCAAAAATATTTTTCAAATGAAAAGGCACACTTCCCTTGCCACCTCCCCCACCACCCCAACCCCCTGGAAGTGGCTGGAAGCCTTGCAGATAACAATAAGCCCATGAAGGGGAGTGGTCCTAAGGCCAAGTCAGCATACCTGGCCCTCCAGCTGTTCTCGGAGCACAGGTTGCCGGTATCAGGGAGGCCCTTACCTCCTTAGGGAGAGGGCACACTGGTGCTGCAGCTGGATGGCCGTGTCCCTCTGCTGCGTCAGCGTCTCCGCCTGCTTCAGCAGACGCTGGTTCTCCTCCTCCAGCTGCTCCAGGCGGCTCAGGTCCGAGTTGTGGATGGCCACCTTCTCGCTGTACCTCTTCCGTAGGGCATCGTAGTCTTTCTTGACCACCTCCAACTTGTCCATGGCCGTGTCATACAGCTTATTGAGAATCTCTGACGACCCGTTGAGCTTCAACACCTGGGGGCCAGAGCGTCACACTTACCAAGGGCCTAAGGACAGGAGGAAGGACAGACTCACCACTCTCGTCTGCCCGATTAGGGGTAGTATTGCTGACAAAGGAAGGGAGGCCACACCCTCTGGCCCTGAGGAGTCTTGAGGTCTGATTCCACCGGCCCTGCCGTCATACTGTCAATTTACTCATTCACAAATATTTCTTAAGTGTGCAGAAAGGAGTTCTGAAGCAGGCCCAAGACTTCTATCCTAAAAAAGGCCTGCTTACGGGGTGCCTGGGTGGCTCAGTTGGTTAAAGGCTCTGCCGTCGGCTCAGGTCATGATCCCGGGGTCCTGGGATCGAGCCCCGCATCGGGCTCTCTGCTTGGCGGGGAGTCTGCTTCCCCCTCTGTCTCTGCCTGCCTCTCTGCCTACTTGTGATCTCTCTCTCTCTGTCAAATTAAAAAAAAAAAAAAAAAAAAGCCTGCTTACAAGTCGATCCTTGGCTGGCATTCGGGAACCTGAATGACTAACAGTTCCCTACACTCAGGTAAAATGCTCCTCAAGTGGAAAGCAGGGTTCCTGGGCTCTGGATGGGACGAACAGTGTGGCTTAGGCTAAGCACACGCCTTCTTCTGGGAGTCCAGAATTTCAGTACTTGCTAGGCAGAGTGTGCCTGGGAGGCAGGAGCCCAGGAAAATCCCTGGGCTGGGAGTAGGTCCCAATTCAATGAGAGAAGAATTAAGTGTGTCCCATGTGACTCCTCAGGGGAGAACTCCTGGAAACTTGCACCTGCCTTCCTCTGGACTTCGCCCCATGCACCTCTTCCCTTCGTTGATGTTGCTTTGGGTGCTTTCACTGAAATAAATTTTGGCCCTGATTATGATTATATGTTGAGTCTTATGACTCCTCCTAGCAAATCACCAAATGTGGGGGGAGGTGTGGAGGATCCTTAATACAAGTATCTATGCTGGACAGGACACATAAGGACTGTGGCTTGTGGACCTTTTATCCTCATGCGAAGATACAAACACACAGAGACACGTAGAGATAAAAATAACTTCAGAGCATTAGAAGGGCTATTAAGAAAAGATAGAAGGCCTAAGGCTTAAAGAGGCCTCTCTAAGAAGGTGACTTCTGAGTCTGGATACAAACGAAGAGTAACAGTTTGAGCACAGGGGGGTGAGCAAGTGCAAAGGCCCTGAGGCAGGAACCACCACACATGTCCTAGGCACAAAGTAGGACAGGGCCCCAGGCAGAGCCCAGTGAACAAGGAGTTGCACAAGTGGGCACACAACTTCAAGGCTCAGGGCAAACAAAGACTGTATCCTGAATGAGATGGGAACCATGAGAGGATTTTAAGCAAGACAGTACTCTACTCCAAATCAGACACTGAAGTTCACTCAAGGTGCTGCTCTAAAGAATAAGAAATAAAATGACTGCATTGGTTGCCAGGGTCCTGCTAACTTCTGCTAAGCACCCTGGGGGATCTGAGCCCTTGGGTGGGTCACTCCACATCTCTGGGTTTCGGTTTCCTTATTCCTCAAATGATAGGACTCAACCAGAAAAGCCTGCTTAACCGTTCCAACTGCAAAGGACCAGGAATCATCTGCTTATTCAGCACAGACCCTGAGTTACCAGATTTCTGCAGCCCCAAGAACCAGGACATGTGATGAATGAACACTCCATTTGAAGGGAGGGTTCGCCCTCAGTAAAGACTATGAACAAGAAGGAGCTAAAAGTCTAAAGCACAGAGACAAGGAAAGCGAGTCTATTCCTCTGAGACCTAAACACTGGCTCCCAGGACTAGTGACTGCTGGAAAGGAAGGGTACCCCAGAAATCAGCTCAGTCAGGGTGGGCAGTATTTTTCCCTATTTCTTCCCTTTTTTTTTTTTTAAGCAAAACTCTTCCTTCAAAGAAAATCTTACAAGGCAAGGATACAGAAATACAAACCCATTTTAAAAACAGTACATACACATCAAAAACTAATGATGTACTACATGTTGACTAATCAAACAATAAAAAATTAATTAATTAGTTATTAAGAAAAAAAGCAGTATATAAGTTCCTCAGGCAATTAAAACAGTCATTGTTTTGTAAAAAAACTTCACTATGAGGATGCCTGGGTGGCTCAGTGGGTTAAAGCCTCTGCCTTCGGCTCAGGTCATGATCCCAGGGTCCTTGGATCGAATCCCACATCGAGTCCCACATCGGGCTCCTTGCTCAGCAGGGAGCCTGCTTCTCTCTCTACCTATGCCTGCCACTCTGCCTGCTTGTGCTGTCTCTCTCACGCTCTCTGACAAATAAATAAATAAATTTTTTTTAATGCTTTACTGTGGCAGATCAGAACTGTGTACTAGCTAAATAAAGTCTTTTTCTGAAAAAAAAAAAAAATACAGTATCTTCCAAACACACAGATAAGCAGCATACACAATGTGACAAGATTTTAAGTACGGGCCACCTAACTCTAACCCTGATTTTCTTGTCACGTCTTGAGTTGCTCTCAAGTTGCTCTCCAAAGAAACAAAGCACTACAGGTGTCACTTTTTCCACCGCATCCTCCTTTTATCTGATACCCCGCCCCCCTCCAGAATGGATTGCTCCCCTCAATCTGCTGCCACATATTTCCACACACAGCCTTCTATTTATCCCACCCACGTACTCATAAATGTTTCTAATGCTCCTTTAATTCCATGCTGGTCTGGAGATGCAGGGAAGTGATGCCCAGCAGGATTTCACTACACGAACACGTCGCACATTCTTTTCCTGTCTGGTGGATAAGTCCATGGTCTCCAACATGCTCTTCACCATTTCTCATGTTTTTTACGTGTCCATTTCAGGAATGTTTCATACTTTCATACTGTCGTGCCCGCTGCCAGAACTCTTCCATCTTGCATCCCACTCTTCCATCTCGGTCCCCGTCAAACTACAGCTCTCCACGCCCCCTCCCCCAGCCCTGGCAACCCCCGCTCTGTACCTTCTGTCTCCCTGAATCTGATGACTCCAAGTACCTCAGACAAATGCAATCATACAGTGTCTCTCTTTCTGTGACTTATTTCCTTTAGCATAATGTCCTCAAGGTACATCCATGTTGCAGTAGGAGACAGAATTTAATTCCTTTTTTAAGATGAACATTCCAGTGTATGTATGTATGTATGTGTGTGTGTATATATATATACTGAGTTTTGTTCATCCATTTATTTGTCAAAGAAAATGGGTTGTTTCTATCTCTTGGCTATTATAAAAATCAGATTTTTAAAAATAGTATTACCAATCTCATAGACAAATCGGGGCTCTTTTAACTTGCACTCCCAATTACCAGAGGGACCAACTCTCCTTATGACTCCTATTTACTGACTGTATACAGTTTCTCTTCTATGAATTGCCTGGCCGTATCCTTTGACTTTCCTTCCTCCCTCCTTCCCCACCTGCTCCTTTCTCTCTTCTTTCTTCCTATAGGTCCTATTTTTAAATTCCAGGTACTAATCCTTTCCCAGTTCTATTTATTAAAAACTCTTCTCCCAATATGTGTCTTATGTTATACTAAAGTTTCCCATTTTGATAGAGTAAAATCTATCAATCATTTCTTTATGGTTTGGGTTTGGTTGTTTATTTAGGAAGCTCCTTCCTACCCTGAGATCATGAAGATACTCTATTATTTTTTTCTAAAAAGTTTCAGCATTACTTTTCACATTTAAACCTTTAAACTACTTGGAATATCTTTTCTGTACGTTGTGAGATGGGGATATAACATTATTCTTTTCTGTGAATCCCAGAATAAGAACTGAGCCCGAATCCAGGACAAAGTGAGGACAACTGGACATCTCCAGCTGTGGACAGTGAGGGCAGAAGGATACCAAGTACATCACCCAGTACAAGCTCACAACACACAGAGGCGTCCCACAAGGATTCACGCCCACGTGCACCCAGGACACAAACAGTGAATGGAGAGTTCTCCTGAACTCTCCTGGTCAATCAGTGTCCCTACCCGTGCTAGAAAAGGTCCAGCTCCTACACTGGATTGTCCCGACCTGTGGACAGTACCTCAAACATTCCAATTATAAAATCACTTCAAGGGACCCCTGGATGGCTCAGTTGGTTGGGCGCCTACCTTCAGCTCAGGTCATGATCTCAGGGTCCTGGGATCCAGCCCCATGGTGGTGCTCTGCTCTCAGCAGGGAGTCGGCTTCTCCCCTTTCCTCATAACCCCCACCCCCGCTGTTGCTTGCTCTCTCTCAAATAAATAAATAAAATATTTTTAAAAATAAATGAATAACTTCAAATGTTTTACACTCTGAACATCCCCTAAGCCAAGTGAGAACCCCACTGGCTCCGAAGGATGGACTGGTTTCTGCAGAGCAAAGGACCTGCTGCCATTCTGGGGCTTGCCCGCTAGGTGGCAGCCCTGGGTAGGCTGACTGAATGCTCTCCTCCCGCAGTTGCCACATGTTCTGAACTTCATCAAGAAACAAACTAGTTCTAAACGCAGCCTTGACCTGGCACAAAGAGGTCATCTTGGGCCTTGCTACTTCACGGGGCCACAACAGAATCTGGAATCTACACCTTTCTTCCTTGGGAAACAGTCCCCCAAATGCCCCAGTGGTGAGGAGCTGGGACAGGAGACTGCAGGACAATCCAGGGCAGTGAACCGGCTCCCAGGCAGGGTCATGAGTTCCCGGGGAGATAGTGTCAATCAGGGGAAACTCCAGAGCAGACCAGAAATCCCTTCTGATGCTCAACCCAGCTCTGACCTTATGGTGGGATCTGGGATCAGAAGGGACCCAGGACCATCGGGCTAACAGCCTGCGTTGTTTTGGCCATGGCCCTGCCCAGGTGAACACTCCACAGGACCAGGGCTTGCCTATTATGAGCTGAAGTCCTCCTTCCTCAGCTTTTACTGTCTTGTTCTCATTCTAGCCCTAGTCACACAGAAAGATCCCTTTCCCACAGGACAGCATCCAGACATTCAAAGAGGCTCATGGCCCCTGAATACTTCTCAAATTTCTACAAGCGGGGCTCAGAATGTGGGCAAATGTGATCAAAGCCTCTGAAGAAGTTTGGAAAAATCATGGCCACAGTTAACTCCAGAGAACTGAAAAGCTATCCCATCTGTTAGTGTAGAATTCTTCCTTTTTATAACCAGATGATCATGGTCTTATTAGATAGTTCAACCTTCTCTCTCTCTCTCTCTCTCTCTCTCTCTCTCACACACACACAGACACACACACACACACTTTTAGCTTCCCAGCAAGGCTAATGAAATTCTAAGTGAGAAAGAATATCTAATTTGGCACAGAATTCTAAAATGAGACAGGCAGTAAACTTCTCATCTCAGGCAGGCGTGTTAAGTCTTTAGAGATGACTCTCCCCACCCCTGGCCAAAACAAGGGTCTGGTTCCATCCACACAGCAGAATGGAGGAGCTGGGCTGTGCCCCACAAGGAAGCCAACAAGAAAATGGCCTTCATCTTTATACTGGTCAGAGACACTCGCCCCTCTGGGCTTCTCTGAGGCATGCCCTTCAGAAACTCAGAAACTCCTTTCCTGGGATACCTGAAAAGAGTCAATTTTCACGAATCACCAAAAACTGAGGTGGGGGTGGGTGACTTCACTGTTGTTTGTAATTTTTTTCTTTTTTAACCAAAGAACAAGTATCACAGTAGTAAAGAAAAAAGATCCTCCATGTTGCTCCCCCAACCAAGGCCTGGCAATCTCTGCCCAGCTCTCTTGGGCATTTCAGAAGCACCAAGAAGAATCCAGATGGCTCATTCTGACTGAGGGACCTGAAGATGGAGCCCCCAGGCCGCGAGCCGCCCCCCACACTTACACATGCAAACACGCCCATGCACACAGGCAAAGTAGGAGAGGGCCCGGGCCCCAAGCCCCAGACCCGTTCCCCCCCTACCCCCCGGCCAGGTCTGCCTCATTTCCTCAGAGATAAATCATGCAGAGGGCTGGGAGCCCCACAAATCCCTCAAGCAAACATGAAAGTCAAACAGCACCATTTACCCTGCAAGGGCCTCTTCAAGTGTACAAGGCATGGGAGGAGCCAGGCAACAAAACCGGCCTTGTCCGATGGGGTCAACCTTTGCCCTCGGGCCCTGTGGGGAGGAAACCTGTGGCCACCTCTGTATCCCCTGCTTCCTCTGCTGCTGGCCTATCCAGGAATGAGCTTTCCACAGCCTGGCATCCAGCCCAGGCCCAGTGAAGGTGAAGTGGCCTAGGCTGGTGAGAGCAGGTGGTCCTGGCACTCAAAGATGTCCCCTCACCCCTACCCCCACCCCTGTGGCAGCCGGTCTCCTGTCCTGGTGCCATAATAAAGTAGCACTTGCCAAGGGACACCGGTCCAGCTGAACAGAAGTGGGGAAACTCACTGACCACCATAACAAATTAGACCCAAAAGGGTCATAGCTATAGGAAAGGACAGGAGAAGGAGACATGGGCTGGAGGGGACAGGGGGTCACCTTCCCATGTCATTCATGGGGAGAACAGGAAAGGGGCGGAAGCGAGAAAGCGCTTTCAGTCTGGATATTTGTTCAAGCTGTGAAAGTCCTTGGGATAGTCAGAGAACAGGAGACCATGAAACTTTATGCCTCATGAGGGCAGACTTTTTTTAATAACAAGGTGATCACTGGGTCCTTTTTCTAAGCTATAATCCACACACTGTACGATTCACCACCTCAAGCGCCCCAGTCAGCAGAGCTGGTATATTTACAAGGTTGTGAATCCACGAGGTTGTGCAGTAACTATCCCTACATAACCCTAGAATACCGGCATCTCCCCAAAAGGAAGCCTGTGCCCATTAGCACCCACCCTCCCTCCTCTCATTCCCCTGCCCCACAATGGCCCTCGGCTACCTTCTGTCTCTAGAGAATCAGATACTGTGTGGTCCTCCGTGACTGGCTTCTTTCATTTAGCACAAAGTTTTCAAGGTCATCTGTGTCGGAGCAGGTGTCACTGCTTCATGTGATTTTATGCTGAATGTTAGTATTCCGCCGTACAGCACAGACCACACCTTCGGTACCCACTCAACCACTGACGGACATCTGGACTGCTTCCCTTTTCTGGCTGCTGCGAGAAATGCCGCTACAAGCATCTACACTCTGGGTTTTTGTGTCAACAGCTGTCTGCAGTTCTCTCGGTACACAAATTGAAGTGGAATTGCTGGGCCATATGGGAACTGCACGTTTCATGACGGCAGGAACCGCCCCACCGACTGCAGGGGGCCCACCCCATTTGACACCCCGCAGCAGGTGGGGACTCTGGCCCCAGGAACAGAGTCGACCCCAGCCTTGATGGGACCCAAACAAGAGCAGCAATGACAACAAACATCTCGGCAGGCACACAGCACCACTGCTCTGTGGGTGACATCGTCTAACCTCTGGGACGACTGTCTGAAGCCAGGTCTGCAGCCCTGAAAAGTCCCATTCCGCCACTTTCTGGCAAGGCTAGGGGCCCTCCCTGAGGCTAAGACGGAGCCAGAAACACATCTGAAATGAGAAATCACTCAAAGAAAAGTAAAATCCAAACTAAACCCAAGACAAAAGGCTGAGCCAAATCTAGAGAGGATGGAAAAAGGCCCACAAATAAGTGAGCACAGAAATGGCAGGGTGAAGGTAAAGACCGGAGGCAAAGCCAGCACTCCCGGCCCTGGGCAGAGAAGGCACACAAACTGTCCGCTGGGGCTATCTCTGCCTCTCGCTGTGATCTCCCACTGCTGGAAAAGGGAGTTAACAGAAACAGAAAGGGAGGCAGCTAGAATGAAGCCATGGTATTGTGGTGCTGGACTGGAACTGGGAATGTTAGTGCAAACTCACCATTTTCAATATATAGGCTACATACTGAATACCCAGATACGTGAGGGGGAGACAAGAGACCCGGAAACTCAGATACCCCGTTCCGGCTACTGGCACAACGTGGGAGCCGCGATAGATACCCCAGCAGCTATGTGCACACCTGGCTTTCGGATCTTGCTTCTAAGCAAGGAATGAGGACTTTCACTACAAGGAATGAGGACTCCTTGGAGAAATGGCTGATTCCCAAGGCAAGCGTAAGAAATGAAACAAGCCTGGGATGACATCTTGTACCAGAGAGCAAGAAAGTATTCAAAGAGTGAGAAGGGCCTGTCAAAAAGTCAGAGAAACCTCTTCAAGAGGCTCCCGCCGGCCACAGTAAATCACAACCCACTGAATAAAGCAGGAAACCATGAGTCCACATAGAGTCCGTCACACAGACGGCCACAGGGAAAGCAAGCAACGCTGCAGTGGAGAAGCCTGGAGACATCACCAGCATCGAGTGACCAAGGGAACGTCACCGGTAACGAGTCCTCACCAACCAAGTCCCAACCTCTAAGACGCAGTGAGAAGGTGGCAACCTCACTTCTGGGACACCAAGACACACACACGGAAACAAACCAGGAAGATCAGACAAATCCAGGTGGAGGGACATGTGGGCAAACAGCCAGCCTGTCATCTTCTGTAGCATCAGGTCAGGTAGGCCGAAGCCTGAGGAACTCTTCCAGACTGACGGAGACCCAACAGACCTGATAGCCACACGCCACACCGTACTCTGGCCTGGACCCTCCTCCTGCTAAAGACACTATGCATACAACCAGCAAAACTCAAATTGGGGTCTGATGACTAGAGGGCGTTATGTACCAGCGTTACCTTCCTGATGTCGATGCTCGTGCTACTGCCAGATGAGAGAATAGCCTTGTTTATTAGAAGCATGCAGATTGGCAGCTTGTTCTGGAATGATGAGGGGTAAAAATTCTTGGGGCTGTACTTGCAACTCTTCTGTAAGCTTGTGACAGTTTCCCAATTTACAGAAGTTTAATTGTAAATGAAAATAGAGCAAGAGAGATAACGTCATGCTACGCGATCAGATGAGCGCGGATGGTCCCAGAGGCGCTCTGTGCCGAGCGAGCCCCGGCAGTCCTGCTTTAACTCGGGGGCCACGGATGATGCCGACGGGGATGGGGACGCTCTGCTCCTCGCTGGGACTGCGTCCGACCCCAAACACGCGACCATCTCCACGCAGAACGTGGCCTCGGCCCCTGCCGTCATCCCAGGCAGCTCCGTCTGCGAGCTACGGGAGAACTGGCCAATAGCACTCACAGCGAGCTGGTTTTCTCACTGGCTGACTCCTCATGCTTCTGTCTATGTGAAACAACAGCTGAGCAAAGTGAAGAAACTAACCTGGAATGCAAGCCAGGAGCAAAGAGGCCAGGCCCCCACCAAAAGCTAATGACAATAACTCCTCCATCTCGTATCTGCACAGGGCTTCAACACTTCCAAGTTTCTCTCCACCTGTAAGCTCACACCATCCATACAAAGGGAGAAGGCGACAGATCCATGTCTCTTTACTCGGTCAAATTCCTATTCCACACTGAACTGCAAGCACCTCCTCCCTGGCAGCCCTCATACATTCGTGGTGATACACAGATCTGTGTGATCGTCTGACTAGCATTAGTCTCCCCCTCTGGACTGCAGAGTCCAAGAGTGTCTGTTCACAGATATCCCAGTGCCTCACATTAGGCAGACACTCCAAAAATACCTGCTAAATGATCACAAGGCTATGTGAGCGAGTGGACGGATGGATGGTAGGTGGGTTGCTGAATGGGCGGAAGAATGGAGAAAGAGGATGGATGATGGGTGGGTGGATGACAGGCTGGGAGGGTGAGGGTTGCATCGAAGGATGGATGATGGGTGAGAGGATGGAGGACGGGTGCAAAGATGGACTGGAGGTGGGAGTATGGGTGGGAGGATGGATTACGGGTAGAAGGAGAGATGATGGATGGAAGGACGGAGGATGGGTGGAAGGATGGACGATGGGTGGATGATGGGTAGAGGATGGACAGGAGGTAGAAGAATGGATGATGGGTGGGTGGAAGGACGGAAAGGAGGTGGGAGAACGGATGATGGATGGGAGGACAGATGATGGATGTAAGGATGAATGATAGGTGGAAGGATGGCTATTGGGTAGAAGGATGGATGATGGGTGGAAGGAAAGATGGAAGGCAGGAGAGATGAGGGGTGGGAGGATGGATGGGAGGTGGGAAGATAGATGGGAGAGGGAGGATGGATGGAAGTGGGAAGATGGATGGAAGTCAGGAAGATGGATGATAGATGATGGGTGGAAGGACAGATGATGGGTGGGAGGATGGATGGGAGGTGAAAGGAAGGATGGAAGGTGGAAGGATGGATGGGAGGTGGGAGGATGGACGATAGATGATGGGTGGAAGGACAGATGATGAGTAGACGGATGAGGGGGTAGGAGGATGCCCGACCTTGGTCTGCCCCCTGCCACCCTGCCCGGCTCTACCTGCTGCTGTTGTGCCCGGAGGTCACCGATCTCCTTCTGATCCTCCTCATGGAGCCGCTTCATGTCCTCCCACGACTGCTGCAGCAGGTTACGTTCCCGCAGCAGCTGTCCGTTCTCCCGCCTCAGCATGTCCACATCATCCTTCAGCTGGGTCTGGTCGCTCAAGAGCCGGCTGTGGAGTGTGCTACAACCCCATACGCACAGTGAAACGTAGCCAGCCTCCAACCCCTGCCAGCGCCGCTGCTCTCGCCCCTCCACCTCCCAGTACTCCCAATACCCACGATGGGAGACCATAGCAACCAGGGCAGCAGCACTCAGAGGCAGGCCAAAGCCTGGTATCAGCCAAATGCCAGAAAGAACCACACTGTTTGTAAAAACCTAATACCAAAAAGGGCACATGGATGAAGACCAAGGCAATGAGATGAGCCCTTACCTGGCACAGGCCTAGCGCCTCTAAGTACTGAGGCCTGGGCAAAGTCAGCAGGTGGGCAGGTAAGGCGGGTCAGTACCCTCAGAGCGACCCCAGGAGACCAAAGGGGAACAGGCCCATCTGCCTCTCCTGTAGCAGGAGCTGCAGCAAAGCTCTGGACAGCAACCCAGGAGCCCAGCCATCTGTCTGGCTTCCTGCCTCATTTTCAATCCCTTTCCTGCCAGTTGTGCTTCCGAGGCTGTCACTAGCTGGTATGAAGAGTTCGCATCTCAGTCTGTACTTAGAAAAACCGAGACCCAAAGACCCCAACCCGCTTGCTGAAGGCCCACTAAGTGCCATGAGGCAGTCCCACTCACTGATAGAAGTCGGTCTCCTTGGCCACCTCCTCGCACCTCTTCAAGGCATTGGTGTGCTGCTTCTGCAGGCTCTGCAGGTCCGACATGGCCCGGACGCACTGGATCTTCAGCCTCTCGTAGTCGGGATTCAGCCTGTGGTAGGGCCTGACCCAGATAGCAGTAGTGAATGCAGGCCCTGGGATCACTCGGACAAGGATGTCTCTCCCTGGGGAGCCTCCGGCCCAGTGTCCCTGGATACCGGTCTCCTATGCACCCCAACCACCTGGCGCGTGATCAACTCAAGACATCCTGGCCTCCCCGGACCCACAGGAGGAGAACAATGATACATGGTCTTGGTTGCCTGGGCTCCTTGCTCGAGCTTGGAGAAGGTACCGTCTTCTCTAGCAGCTCCCGGGGAGACCGCACAACTGGCCTTCACCCACAGTGGGCACCCCAGAAACCCGTGAGGAAGCTTTTCCTCTTTTTAGGAAAGTGTCAATCTTGGGAACTTATCAAAACAGCAAGACCCAGACCAATTACATTGGCATCCTTGGGGTGTCACACCTTGGGGGTGTGACCCAGACACCAGAACGGGGTCTCCAGTGTGCAGCTACTGTTGAGGACACTGGCCGGGAGCACTGCTTCTCAGATGTGTTAGAAGTCCAAATCCTCAGGTCAGTTCCAGAACTCCTGAATCAGATGCTTGAGGGGCGGGACGGAGGGAGACCTAACCAGGAACCTGAGCTTTAACAAGCCCTCTGGGGATGCCAGTGCACGCGTCAGAGTGAGAGCCAGCCCTACAGCCAGCGTCAGTAACCCTGCTCTGCGGAGGGCCAGAGAGCAAACACGGCAGGCTCTGCCAGCCATCCAGGCTCTGGGGAACCCCGTGCTCTGCCTTGGTGACACGAAGGTAGGCACTGGACAATATGCACTCTAGCACGTGGTGTCTCTGCAGGCCTTGCCTCTGGGCTGAGGACCGTATCGTCGTCAAGGTAAGCTCAGCTGGCTGGCTTTGCCACCCCGATATCACCCCAGAGGAACTTCCTCAGGACAAGGCACACACATGCCTGATGTTCCTAAAGGCAATCCCCCTCCCCTCAGAATCCCTAGCAGAATCTCCTAGAAGGATGAATCAGACTGCTTCCCTCCTCCTCCATGAAGCCCTCCTGGTGGGGGAGGTGGGGAAAGACACTCCCTTTGCCTCACCCTATGGACCTGGTACCCACATCTAAATCCCAAAAAAGGAAGTAATCAAAGATTTTCTCCAAAACCACAAAGGAGCGGAATATACCCTCCTGAAACACACGTGGCAGGAACAATGAACATTGGCACATGCAACGACCCATGCAGCAGTAAGAGGAGAGGCGCGTGCAGACACACAGATGTACAGACAGACTGCTCGAGGGCTCAGCACGGGGACAACTGCCCTCATGAGGGCAGGACCATACACAAGCAACAGAAAAGGATACTGAGGCAGTATACTGCTCTGGTGCTGGAAGGCGGAGGCCTCAAGAGGGACAGTGACAAGCCCAAGGCCACGCAACCAGCCCGTGAGGAGGCACCAGAGTGGGACCAGGCCCCACCAGCTGCTGCCAAAGCTACCCACCGAATCGTCACCTGCAGAGGACGAGTGCATGACAGACACCCACACTTCACAAGCTCTGCGTCATGTGACTCAGGCCTGGACAGGGCTGATCTGCCTTGGGACGGGGCTCCAGTTTGGCTTGGAGGAAGCTTAACCTCCCCCGACCCAGGGCTGCAAGGACAGCGTTTCCAAGGGATGGGGGAGTAAGGCAAAGGGACACTCTGGCCGAGCAGCACGGACCCCGGGGAGCTAAGGACGAGTGCCTGGCGGGGAGGGGCAGCTGGCGTGATGGCCTCGGTGGAGTAGCCCTGGCCCATCGGGCCTGGGCAGGGGAGCAGGTGCGATCACTACCTCTTATCAAAGGTCGTCCCGTGGGTCGCGAAAGCCAGGCGCTTCCGCAGTTCATTCCTCTCTCGGGTCATCAGCCGCAGCTGAATGGAGAGGTTCTCCACCTTCTCGTTCACCTGACGGTCTGTGAGGAGGGGTGGCGGGGATGGCGCCTTCCCGGTGGTACCTGGGGGAGGGGAATAAATAACACAATGACCTGGCATTTAGATAGCACTCGCTAGGTCTGCCAGGCACTGTTCCGAGCCCTTGGCCTGCATCAGCTGTGCCCAACAACCCTACCAGGGGGTCCTGCTGGCATCTGCCTTTCAGATGACACCAAGTCCGGAATAAGAGGGGGACCAGAGACCTAAGCCCAGGCCGCCTGCTCCAGCACCCCAGGATCACCCACCCATTTTGCTGGCCCTGACTGGGGACCCCCACTCTCTTCCCAGCATGACACTGACACCTCCAAAATGGAACCCCTTGGCCCTGATCTGCGTGTTTTTGCCTGGTCTGGAAACAGCAGCTATCCCCAACCCCTGGGCATGGAGAGGCCAGCCTAAGCCTGAGCAGAATAGAATGCACGGCTTGAGGAAGAAGGGCCAGGTGGGACCCACAGAAGCTTCTGGGGCCAAAGGCAGCTGGCCCTGAAGCTGGGGCCCAAGGTCTGTGTTCCCACCCCCACCCCAACCAGGGCTGAATACGATACACAGCTCCCTTCTCCCACCTCTCCAAATGCCCAGAGGACCTGCCCCAGGCAGCCCAGGGCTGGGAGCTCAGAGAAGGCTCTCTGGCTAAGTCAGTGTGACGTGATGCAGGTAAGTCCTGGGGCCTCTGGCTGCCCAGCCCATCTCAGGCCCTCATCACCTGCACCCAGGACTGTCAAAGGAAACCCCAGGCCTTATGGTATTACTAAGGACCAGCAGCAACAGTGACCACCAGTAGTAGCACCTCTGAAAAGATCCAAATCCTTTTCTAAGAAGGAAGCATCTCACTCAAATGTCCCAAAAAACAGAGACAAAATCCATGGTGCTTTTATCTTTAACTCTGTCTACACATTCACCCAGGATATCAGTTAACCCTCAGGGATCCAAGGCAGGGTCACAGGAACTCACAGCAGCCATCGCATTTTATGGATGTGACCTGGGAGGCCAATCACCCCAAGGAAAACAGTGTTTGTCTCCCCAGCAGCCCTAGAATGTATGAAGGGCAAGATGCGGTTTTCTGAACCTGGGCCATCTTGACCACAAGCCCCCCAGCTGATCCTTTTGGCCAAGTGCTCATGTAAACCAAGCGTCCCCCAGAATAAAAGATGGGCACTCAGTTGTGGCCTCATGTCTTCCAGGAGTGCCAGGGAAGATGGGGACTTGGACACTTTGGGGGGGGGGGGGGGGGGGGGCAGACCAGATCATGGTATGAGACAGGAGCTCCCACCTCTCAGCTCAGCATTATCCCAGATGGGAACCCCAACCACCTGATCTGGTACCCCCAAAAGTGCATTTATTACAGACCCACCACCACTGTAGTGGTTGGGGCTGCTTGGGCTCCAGGCCTGGCCCAGATGGGTCAGAATGCCATCTGAGGTGTGGCCCACGACCAGCACTGCCCACGAGCATCTCCCCTGAACCCTACACAGTTCTACTCCACAACCTAAGAAGCCTCCCCTCACCTTTTTGCAAAAGACCCTGACCCTCACCCCTGTCCCCAGAGTTCTGGAAAGCAACTCATTACAGCTGTACAGGTTTCCTCCTCTGGCAAACGAAGTCACTTGTATGAGCTTTAACCCAGAGCCAGGTCTACACTGTCAACTGACCTGCAACAGCATAGCCTGCACTCGGACAGATGAGGCTTCCTCTGGACATACGTCCAGTACCCCTTCTGCTGATGCCTGTGAGTCACGCTCTAACCAACTTCAGGGAGCAACGATCCACGTGCGACAGAAAAACCCAAGAGAGTGGGATGAAAAGACAAAGAGCTCCTGGAAATGGGGTATTACCATGTTCACGGTCAGATGCCAACCCACACAGCAGCAGCCTACACAGATGTCCTGGGCATTAACATCGATGCCAAACCCAGGTGGGCACTCACATTGTCATCCCTGTCTACAGCTGAGAAAACGGAAGCCCAGCAAGATCAGGGAACTGACTCAAATTTGCACAGAAAGAGCCAGCAATGCCCAGGGATGGGAGCCCAGGCACCTAGGTCCAGAGCACACGCTCTCTGCCTCAGTGCCTCACTATCCCCCGAACAACAGCCACGACTAGTACTTACTTCCTGCCTGGCATTTTCTAAAATGCATCCAAAACCCTTAAGAAAGCTACTGCTGTTAGTCCCATTTGCAAATCACAAAACAAAAACTTATCAAGATCAAATGAACTATCCAGGTCACAGAGCCAGTAAATGACAGCACTGAGTTTTGGACCTCCCTCTACCTACCTGACACCAGAGCCAAGGTCTTCACCTAAAGGTTCACAAACTTTTTGATCTTAGGACTGCTTTACATACAATCTTAAAAATGACTGAGGACTCCTAAGGGCTTTTGTTTACATGAGTAATGTAGTTCTCTAATGAGAGCTACCAGATTAAAAATTAAAACTAAGAATTTTAAAAATCTATTAATTTTAAAATAACCGAAAATCCATTCCATGTTGACATAAAATTTTTTCCTATGAAAAATTAACCACCCTTTCCATTACAAAACAAAAAATGTAGCAAGAAGAGGGACATTGGGGCGCCTGAGGGGCTCAGTCAATTAATCATCCGACTCCTGATCTCAGTTCAGGTCTTGATCTTGGGGTCGTGAGTTCAAGCCTCGTCTTGGGCTCCACACTGGGTGTAGAGCCTACTTTAAAAAAAAAAAGAGTGGCATCACTTTGCAACTTTCTAACGCTGTTGGTATCTGGCCTCATAGAGATAGCTGGAGTCTCTCAGCCGTGCAGTACCGCACGCAGGACAGATGCACCTGTAGAAAAGTCTGCTTGACAGCAAAGTCTGCGTGAGGATGAGTGTCAAAAAGGCAAGTGGTATCTTGTATCATTAAGAAAACAGTTTTGCGGGCCCTGGGTGGCTCAGTGGGTTAAGCCGCTGCCTTCGGCTCAGGTCATGATCTCAGGTTCCTGGGATCGAGTCCCGCATCGGGCTCTCTGCTCAACAGGGAGCCTGCTTCCCTCTCTCTCTCTCTCTGCCTGCCTCTCTGTCTACTTGTGATCTCTCTCTGTCAAATAAATAAATAAAATCTTAAAAAAAAAAAAACAAAAAAACAGTTTTGCCCTCACAGGCCTCCTGAAAGGACCTCAGGGACACCACGCCATGCTTTGAGAACAGGTGCTCTGTGCCATAATCAAGTCCAAGAAGTATCACAGAAACATCAACTCGAGAGTTTCAGACATGAAAAGCACAGCAGGCTCAGCAACTTGCCTCCAGGGAGATGAAGAATTTTCACCCCACTGGGGGAAGAAGGCAAAAGAAAGACGCAGCCCTTCCTTGGCTTTTGAGAAAGCTGGAGAGAGAAGCAGCAGGACAGAGATCGGGGTCATCAGGTCTGTCCCCACACATAGCCACGGTCTCCTGCACAGGTGAGGACCCGAGGGGAGCCAATCATTCAGACAACGCAGCGCTCGGACACTGCCCGCATAACCTAGGTGCTGGGTTATGTGCTGAGTGCACTCTGCCCTTAGCTGATTCAGGCCCACGGCACCCTCCCAGGGACGTGCTACGACCATCCCTTGAGAACCTGACACCCATAAAGACTGCACAGCCAGGAAAGCGGTGCACGCCCAGACAAACGTGGCGCAGGCTCAAGACCCAGGGCCCCAACCCTGACACTACACTGCCTCCCGACAGGTAGCGCTCCAAAGGGTTGAGCACACCCGAAATACATACAGGTCTGAGAAGCCATCAAACTCAGGGGGCCCCTGACTCAGGGAGCCATGCTGCCTGGATGCCTACCATTCCACAGTCAGGAGGGTGGAGGGCCACAGGGCACCTCAGGAAGAATCCCAAGATGGGCTAAGCCTGGATATGCCAAATTAATGGCAAGTGGTCTAGAAAATCCTCTCCATTCAGTCAATTAAAAATAAAGTTTTTCTAGGGACCTGAGTGGCTCAGTCCACTAAGCATCTGATGTCAACTCAGGTCACGTTCTCAGGGTCCTGCGAACGAGCCCCATGTTGGGCTCAAGCTCAGCAGGGAGCCTGCTTCTCCCTCTGTCCCTTCCTCTTCCGGTGCAATTTATACCTCGATGACGAGACTTCTTAAAAACCCACACTAACAACAAAACCTGCAGTGTCCCAAACAGAAGCCACCCTCCCAGGAGTGGTGTGGTCACTGGAGTTGTGGACCGTCAGCCCTCCCCACCCCCTCAGTACCTTACCACAGGTACAGCAGACAGCTTAAAGAACAAGCAAATACGAACTCACATCAGGGGAGTTGTCCACAGAAACTGCAAACGGCTTTCCCTCAGCACTCCTATCCCTGAATAGTTGTTCTTTTGGATTCAAATGCAAAAGTGTCCACTCTCCCCAACTTCATTCCTTCCTCTTTCCAATCTGGAAGCCACTCAAAAAAGTAGATTTTTTTTCTTTTTCTTTCAGGATTTTATTTGTCAGAGAGAGAGAGCACAAGCAAGGGGAGCAGCAGGCATCAGGAGAATCAGCCTCCTCACTGAGCAAGGAGCCCAACACGGGACTTGATCCCAGGACCCTGGGATCATGACCTGAGCCAAAGGCAGACGCTTAATCAACTGAGCCACCCAGGCACCAGAGAAGGTAGAGGTCTTTCTTCCTTTCTGTATCCAGGATGGGGTCCAAGGGGTAAGGGACTTAGACCACATTAAAATGGGGGTGCTACAGAGATCCCAAGAGAGCAGGCACAGGCCCTGGATTTTGGAGGCATCACACCAGGCCTTGGCATGAAAGGGAGAGCGGGAGCAGAATCCGGCAGGGAGACAGAACAGGCCCTTTTTACCACATGAGTCCTAGCTCTGCCTCCCAGTTGCCATGGCTGGTGCGGCCACCTCCACAGACCACTGAGGCTCAGCAAGGTACTTGGCAGCTGGGTAGTCTCCGCCAGAAGCCCCTTTGTCCTTAGCTCCCTCACCACCACATGTCAGCTGAAGGCCTCTCCCTCTGTCTTATTTACAGCTAGACAAATCACAACTCTGCTCCAGAGCCCTATGGGCCCATGGTGCCAGAGCCGAGGAGAACACTGGTCATGGCCGAAAGCAGTTAGGTGGAGTGACCATGCCCAGCTAAGCTTCCTGGCTATGTCCAGGCCCCGGCTCTCAGAGAAGCGAAGCAGGGGCAGAACATGGTCATCAGGGGCAGCAGCAAGCAAAACCAAGCCACCGTCCTCTCCAGCCCAGGAGAGCCAGAACCATCAGGAGAGACACAGTCTCTCATCATGAACCAGGGCTTCTGAAAGCACCTAATGTCACAAACATGTGAGAAGGTATCTCGGGCCTAGCCAGACCTCCTAACTCAGAAACCCAGGATGTGCAGTCAGCACTCCCATCCAGGCGATTCTGATGCCTGCTCAAGTTCGAGAACCTCTGGCCTGGACCAAAGTGGCATCTGCTGGACAGCGGCTTTCTTCCCCCTCGTTTTACTGGCTGTCCCGTAGCTACTGCCCATTGATAACACGCAGGGAGGGCCCCTTCCCCAGGGAGCCCAGGGAGATGCCCCCCCAAGTCAGTCAGGACAGGACAGAGGCCCAGCAGCTGCAGCCACGCCCACCTCTCACAGAAAACACTTGTTCTCCAAGCAGATGCTCGACTCAGGGTCTGCTCTGCAAAAACCCGAACCAAGAGAAGCAAGCACTGGCCTCTTGCCCTCTTGCTTCCTCACTGCTCCTACTTCTGAGGCACCATTCCTAAAAGGCCCAACATAAGGCCCACCTCCTCCGCGATGGACTCCAACGCCTCTCGTCAGACATAGCTGCTCCCACCCCTGAGCTGTTCGTTTCCTTCGATTTTCACTCAGAGGGCAGTGGCGGCTGGCTTCCCTCTCTGGTCCTATGGCCTGAATGCCAGTGTCTCCCCACCAAAATCCCAACAATCCCCCAGGTGTGGGATTAGGAGGTGGGGCCTTCAGGAAGTGATTAGGTCATGAGAGAGGATCCCACATGAGCGGAACTAGTGCCCTCCTAAAAGGACCCAGAGAGCTCTCTCCCCCTTCTCCCCGTGACGACACAGGAGGAAGACGCCATCCGTGGAGCTGAAGCAGGCCCTCACCAGACGCGGCATTTGCCTCGACCTTGAACTGCCAGCCTCCAGAACCGTGACCAACAGATGTCTGTGGTTCCCCAGCAGCCCAGTCTATGGTGGTCTGTTTTGGCAGCCTGGATGGACTGAGACACCCAGAGGACTGTGAGGTCAGGGGCCAGAGCTCTCTATGACCGCTCTAAGCACTAAGCATGTGCTCCAAAAGAAGTGCTCCCATTCTTTGGAGGAACTGAGAAAACAGGCCTCCGACCCAAAGGCCCAGGAAAGGAAGGGTCAGAAGGCCCAAGGAGTCGAGGTGAGAACCTGCCTGCGTGATGACTCACGGCACTTCCCATGCCAACCAGCACTGCACTTTCAAGGAATCTCCCCTAGGACACAGAGGAAGGCCTCCAGCTGCTTCTCTTGCCAACAAGCCAAGAGACCTCTTTGTTTAATAAGAAACCTTTCCTGTTGCCTCAATCTGTATAAAATTTAAAACTCAATTTATAAATGCTACCCAAGAATGTCTTTTCTCCTTAAAACTTCCCCAGTTGTTCCAGATCAGAAATAGAAGGCACCTGAGAAATCAGGTCAGGATGAACGGAGAAAAAAAAATATCAACTGCCTTAAACGAATGTGTGCTCCCAGGGCAGATCCCTGAGGCCTACCCACGGGACGGGTTACCTACAGACGGGCTGCATGGGCTGGGGGAGGCCTCCAAGAAGCCACACGCGCTCAGCTGATGAAAACTGCTGAAAAAGGTGTCCGCAGAAAGAATCTGGGTTAGCACAGGCATGGTGAGCTGTTAGCCGTGTCCCGCTGAGAGCCGAAAGGGGACAGGCCACCTGCAGACCTAATGCTAGCCAGGCAGCCGACCGGGCAGCAACTATCGCAGAGAAGACGCAACACCCAAGGCTTCCTCTACCAATTTTCTCTTATGTGGACTGTAACTTGTCATTCTTTTTCCACGTGGGGTTTGTTAAGGAGACATAAGTGGGAAAGGGGAGGAGATTTTGATTAATTGTTGGTGTTTTTGTTTTTTTTTAAATTTTATTTATTTATTTGCAGAGAGAGAGTATACACAAGCAGGGGGAGCAGTAGGCAGAGGGAGAAGCAGGCTCCCTGCTGAGCAAGAAGCCCCATGCAGGACTCGATCCCAGGACCCTGGGATCATGACCCGAGCCGAAGGCAGACGCTTAACTGAATGAGCCACCCAGGCGTCCCACGGAGGTGATGCTTTTATCGTAAGACAGTGCTCCTGCCTTGCCTTAGCTTTGTGGAGAGACCGTGAACAAACAAGAACAGCCAGTCTCTATCTGCCTAGGGGAAGAGCATCGCCTGTCATCAGGTGAGGCTGAGCCAGGAGGAATCCTCCAGGAGGCAGAGAAGCAGTCCCCATGGCTAACCCCATAGCTCATTCCACTCCAAGGGACAGGTCCAAGCCAGCCACAGACATTCCAGTGCCCTGGCCAGGGAAGAAGTCAGGCCAGCCCACCTCAGACCGGGAAACCTGTTAAATGTAGATGCCGGGCGCCATGCTCAGAGCTCCTGATGCAGCAGGTATGGAGCGGAGCTCAGAACTGGCATCTCAAACAAGGGCCTAAATGCTGCTGGTCCAGGGACCACATCGCACGAGCCACTGCTTAGGGCACAGACGAGTGATCCAGCGCAGTCAGTGTGAGGAGAGCCTGCCGGGAAATTTCTGGGAAGGCTGCTTTGCTGATAAGGAGACACGAGAGGACCCTCTTCATCCTCCGGACCCTTGTGATGACATATGTTCTTTTATCTGCTCTGTCCAGTATGGCAGCCACTAGTCACAGGTGACCAGAGAGCACTTGAAATGTAGCAAGTGTTACTGTGGAAACTAGAAACATTAATTTTAGTTCATTTTCGTTCAATTTAAATAGCCACCTGTGGCCAGTGGCTCCTACAAGGGACCCTGCAGCCCCAGACACTGTCACGTCTAGACGTGACAGCTGGAGCTGCGGCTACAGGCACCATGCCATCAGCCCGAGCCAGACACACACAGGGGCTCCCAGAGCCCCATCCCGGGGTGCTCAGCCCAACTTCAGTGGCTTCTTATTATGTGAGAACACACGTTTCTTTGTTGTTTAAGGCAGGGTGAGCAAGTATTCCCTATTGCTACAGCCAAAGGTCTCCTGGCTGATACAGCCACAAGGACATTAAAGTCAGCCTGCAGAACCGTGGGGCTACTCATCCCAAGGATGATGTCAACTGCTAGCATAGGAATGACAGAAGCTGGGCGCCTGGGTGGCTCAGTCAGTTAAGCATCTGCCTTTGGCTCAGGTCATTATCCCAGGGTCCTGGGATAGAGCCCCGCATCAGGCTCCCTGCTCAGCGGGAAGCCTGCTTCTCCCTCTCCCACTCCCCCTGCTTATGTTCCCTCTCTCGCTGTGTCTCTCTCTGTCAAATAAATAAATATAATCTTAAAAAAAAAAAAAAGATTGGAATGGACCTTTATGGGGAAAAAGAAAAAAAGAACAAAAGAAGCAAGACTTGGGTTCTGGTGATCTGAAGAGGGTCTGACCCAAAGGGATGCAACCAGACCGTTCAGCATTAAAGATCTGGGCACCAACACCCAAGGCTCAGCCTCCAACAGGAAGTCCACAGCACTGCCTTCTACCTGCTTGCCAACCAGCATCTGGGGACACTGCTGACCCCTCCTTCCCAAGGACTGAACCAGCTTCAGGTATGTGTGGAACCAACCAGCAGGTGGTTGACATGAAGCTTCTTCCAGAAGCTGCGAAGCTCTAACCGCATAAAAAATATCTTCACACTCCTGCTTGAAATTCCACAATTAATTGGTGTGGTTTAAGTAACACCTCTCTCTTTGGAGAGACTAATGCAAACGTTCCTAAGAAAGGTACCATGTTAAGCCCTAAAGTGTTGACGAGATGAGTTTGTCAGCTCTCTGTCAGATCACTGCCCCTTGTTCCCAAGAGTGAGCATGAGGGAGGCAAGAGAGGTGCACTCGGGGTTGAACAGCTTCGATTTTCCAAAAGTCCACATCGCCGTTCCAACCATCCAGACTGCCCCACCCCAGGGGCTTCCTGGGGGCTGGTCCCATGTTAGAAATTCCAACAACCCCACCATTTGGCTGGCGGACCCACAGCAGGCGGCACAAAGGATAAAGACTGAAGCTCTGGGGGCGCCTGGGTGGCTCAGTGGGTTAAGCCGCTGCCTTCGGCTCAGGTCATGATCTCGGAGTCCTGGGATCGAGCCCCGCATCGGGCTCTCTGCTCAGCAGGGAACCTGCTTCCTCCTCTCTCTCTGCCTGCCTCTCTGCCTGCTTGTGATCTCTCTGTCAAATAAATAAATAAAATCTTTAAAAAAAAAAAAAAAAAAAAAAAGACTGAAGCTCTGACCTATGGTCCCAGAAGAGTCCTCCCTGAACCCTGCACAGGGATGAGGGACCTGTGCCTGGCCTCACTGTTGAAATCCTGACCCCCTAGTAAATGTGAATGTGACCTTATTGGAGATACAGTCTCTGCCGATGGTCAGGTGAAGATGAGGTCAGCCTGGAGTAGGACTGGTGTCCAGCTGAAAAGAGGAGATCTGCAGACAGACACGCACAAGGGGAGAACACCACGTGAAGACAAGGGCAGAGACTGGGATGACACACCGGCCGGCAGGAGGAAGGACTGAGGCCAGGGGCAGACTCTGCCCCGATGCCCTGTGAGCCGTGAGAGGCCGAACTTCCGCCTTGTCAGCACTTGGCTACAGCATCCCAGAGGGTACCACGCTCCCTCCCTCCCGGCACCAGCCTCACCGGGCTGAGCTCGCTCACTGCCTTTACTCACAAAACCACCTCCCCCGTGGACCCCAAGATCCACAGGCACGGGGACCACGTGTGCCCTAGTCCCCACGCATTCTAAGCCCACTTGTAGCTCAGCAGAGGTACTAAGTGCCCGTCGAATTAACACATTAAAGGTCTGCCCCTGACGGGGTCTGGAGTCCTTCGCAAGAGCATCCACTTTTCCATCTGTCTATGCGCAAGAGATAATAATTGGACTGGATGACCTCCGGGGGCCCTTCCCACTACAGACACTCCAAGACTCTCCACCGAAGGTGTATCCATCCATCAGGGTCCGATCCGGACATGAGAAGACACATGAGGGTGTTAAACAGAGGGCACATGATGCAGGAATGGGTCCCAGAGGTGCGGGAAGGCTGGGAGACTGGGACAACCTTCCTGCTGGGACGTTTTCAGTGAAGGGAAAGCAGGACCAGCTGTGGGCTTCTGGAAACACACGGATGGGCTACTCCTGTCCCCAAGGCAACACATGGCCCAGGGGACTGTTCCTGCTTATAAAAGACAGTCCCAAAAGGGGCCATTCTCATGGACAGTGGTAATAAGGCACTAGGTTGGGGGCAGGGGGACAACAAACTCACTGAAAAATCCCAAACCCTGACAAAGTGAAGGAATGGTAGGACACAGCTTCCCCCCTGCACCTGCCAGCACCAGATCCCTGCCCTCCTCCGTTAGAAGGATGTGCTGCTGACTGGAGAAGGTGTGAATGGAATCAACAGAAGATGGCCCTATGAATGATCCAACAGGTGAGGCCAACTTCCCACTCCGGAGACTCAGGGCTACCTCAGCTCTCACCCAGACTCTCGCCCCGGACCCACCCAGTGCCCTCCAGGAAGGAGGGGTGCCCAGGGGTACTCACCCACACTGCTGAGAGAGCTGCTGCTTTCTGAGTCTGAGGGCATGATGGACAAGACGCTGTAGGTGGAGCCTGGGGACAGAAGGACAGACCATTTGTTACTAATTCCAAACTATTGTCAGACCAACTGATTTTTCAGTCAGTGCCAGACTGAGAACCAACACCAAGTCAGGGACTAGAAATCAGATCTAAGGGGCCAGGTAGGTGTGGTCAGCAGGGTTTAGTCCATGGTACTTCTGCCTGGCCTCGCACCTCACCTTTCCACCACCCTCCTGCCCTGGAAACTTATCCACGCACAGAGGGAACTCGAAGCCAGTCCGTTGCCTCTCCTTAAGACTTCTGGGAAAAAGCTTAGCAAGGGAGCAACATGCCCCAGGTTAAAAAAGGGTCTGGGGATTTCCTGCAGATCTTTATCAGTACGATGCTGGCTTCCGTGCAGGGAGGAACAGGGTAGAAGTTAAACATCTACGAACTATTTGTTCTTTCTGTCCCAGTGTTCTGCTCTCGGGTTCTGGCTATATTTAAGCTCAGTCTTTCCTAATTTAGTGAGCGACTGCCCCCTTATTAAAAATTACTCATAAAATTATGAGCAATTACACTGTCACCAAAGCCAAGGAACCTCTTTTTTGGCCAACACTTAATGTAGTTACCTCGGTGTTGGACACACAACTGCACCACAGTTCAGTTTGAATTCAAGGGTTTTCTAAGCTAGGATGTTACCCACCTCACATCAGTATAGCCTCTGGGTGAAGAAACCCATTTCCGAACCAGCTCTCATCCACACATGAGTAACTGGGTCACACTGAGCAAGTTGCTTGTTTTCTGGAATTCTGCTCCCTGGCCTATACAAGGAAGGGGTTCAACCCTTATAAGACGGCTTATAAGACACCTCAGGATTACACTTTCCCCGGATGGTGTGCTTTGTCTGTGACTATAGGTGACACCAAGTTAAAAGGGAGAACCCACCCAAGACTATCTTGGGAACTGAGATGGTGGGTCAAAGAAAACAAGATAATGGCAGGAATGCAATGTTTTGTCCTTGGATCCAAAAGAACTACGGAGGGAAGAGGTGTGTGCACCACGCAGAGCAGAGCGTAGAGCGGGTGAGCTAGAGATGGGATTTTTGCAGTAAAGCCTTTGAACAAGCCTCTGGGCTCTGAGAAGGAAAAGCAGCCAAGAACTAATGAGATCCAGGGCTCCAGAACCAGAAAGGTGGGGGCTAGATTTGAGGCTTCTCTCCCAGCTCAACTATTGACTAGCTAACCTAATACTTGCATACCCTCCAAAAGGACGGTAAAGGGATGAAGTGGGGGAGAGGAAGAAGGAGACTCATGGGGACAGGGAGGGAGGAAACCATCAGGGTGACAAGAGACCCAGAGCAGAGGGGGAGGAGGAGATGTAGGGCAGACAGAAGGGTAGCCCTGGTATACTGGCATGCAGGGGAGCTGGCAGGTGTGCCCCCCACCCACCCAGAAAAAAGAGATGAAAGCCCAGAGCAAAAAGAAAAAAACAAGGAAAAGGGACTTTGGTAACGGTGAGAACTAGGACAGTGGCCGGCATGACTGGTGGACTCATTATCAAATTTTCTGAGACTCTCTTAAAAACCTGTGGGTGTTATGCTGTTCTATATTTGTCCAAACCCCGGGAATGTGCAACACCACAAGTGAAACCTAATGTAAACTACAGAGTCTGGGCAACAACGGTGTGTCAGTGCGGGTTCATCAACGATAACAAACGTACCACTCCGGGGAATGGTGCTGACAGTGGGCAAGGCTGTACACAGGTAGAGGCAGGGGGTCGGGGGGAAGGAATTCTTTCTGCGTTCCCCTCAATTTTGCTGTGAATCTAAAAGGCTCTAAAAAAATTTTTTTTATTAAAAAAAAAAAGAAGAAGAAGAACCTGTGGATGTTTTGCATGGACTGAAGAGGAAGACGTAGGGAGTAGACAGATGTTCTGTCTTCAGACAGGACTGTCAAAGGGCTCCATCTGTGCCGAATGGCATCTGGCAGCAAGACAGAACATGGCAGGGGGTGCTGGAGAAGGCTGCGGCTGGGGGCGCCCAACTGTCAGGCCTGGCTCGGTCCCAAGAGACCTGGGAAGCGCGGGACCTCCTCCACACACACCTCACTTCACCGAGGCCCCCTGCCCGGCCTGGCCTGGTCCGGAAGCCACAGGAGGGTTCTGCCCATCACTCGAAGGGAGAAGGAACCAGAAAACTCCATTCAGCCCTGAAATTCCTTGATCCCACCAGAAAATGAATAGCAACGTTCAATGAAATACCTCTTGTATTTCAGGTTCCACCCACATGATTCATGTTGCTGTCCATTCAACATCTCTGCGTTTTTGTCTCAACAAAACAATGAGCACCACCAGTTTCCCCAATCATCTCTCTTCTCATACCATGAAGGGCAGTAAGTATTGCATAAGGATTGGTGAAGGATACCACTCCGTTGGTATCTTCAAAGGACAGAAACGTCAACACAATGCCAATTTTCTCAACTCAATCGACAGTCTCTTATTTTTTTTCTTTATGTGGACAAGGAAGGCTAGCCAGTTGGTATGTTGGTGGACTGTTTTCGAAAGATGCCTACTCAGAAAAGGAGGCACAAATAAACTCTCCCACTCAAACCTCCCAGATCTCTGAGCTGGGTGCGATCGTGCTTGCGACACCACGCTCCCTGCAGAAAGCCTCGCTCTTCCTGACTACGGGCATCAGAAGAGCCCAATCTTCCAGTAAAGCACCCCTTCTCATCAAGACGTCTCTTTCCTCCCCCATGGCCAGTTTCCACTGTTAATTACACTTGGCAGACATCCTTGTCTCTCTCCGCCCATCTCCCTTCCTGGCTGGGGGAGTCAACGGGCCAACCAACACATTCTGTTCTTCTTCCCTGTCCCTGAAGTCCTCCTGCAGAGGTTCTGGGGCATGACCTGGGGTGACGTGACATCTCTATCTGCATCTCTGGGCATCTCCGCCCCCGAGTTGGCTGGCAGGGCTCCTAGGAGCTGGGGGCTGGCAGGGAGTGATGCAAATTGGACAGGGCCCAGTTTTTACAATGTTCCCAGGGCCTTAGACGTCATTCAGAGGGGAAAAAAAGGCCCAAAGACGACGTTGTCTTGGTCATGCTTTGTCTCTGCTGCTATTGTTGTCTTAAAAAGCCTATGTGGTCAGGATGTCGGGAAAAGGCAAGAGGAGAGACGCTCCTCCAAAGTCACGTGGTGTCCTTTCAAAGCCAGTGGCTTTTGAAGGGCGGGTGTCAGGCATCATCTACCTCTGAGGTTTCACAATTGAATCTGGAGGCCAGCAGGAGTCTCATCTCACAGATGCACACTTCCCAGCCCCCCAAAATTTCCTCAGGAGTTCCACAAAGACACCCACGTCCCACATGCTCTGAAACCTAAGGCATACGCTCCACCTGGCAGAAAGGCCCAGACTAATGAGGGCTATGAAATTGGCCTGGCTCCCCCCTGGCACTGACCCCACTCCCTCCCCATGCTCCCCCAAGCTCCCACAGGACAGCCAGGCACTGCCACTCGGGATGCTCCCACAAACCCAGACAAGCCTGTGCACAGATCCTCAGAAGACTCATGAAGAAGTCAGATGACCTGGAAACATTTCCAGGAAAGAAGAGCAGAGCATGAGCCTAGATTTTTCATGGACGGGTAAACAGAGAGAGACACAGGGAAGGCCTCTACTGCCATTGGGACTACCGGGGGACCCAAGCAAAGGGCAGATTCTGATGTGGGCAGATGGGGGGCCCTGAGACTCTGCATTTCTAACAAGCCCCCAGGGCATGGGGTCCACAGACAGAATAAATGCAGGGCAGCAGGGCGCCAAGGCTCCCCAGAGTCATCAGGTGGGAAGCCAGTGCGAGCTATGGCAGAGGCCCTGAAACAGAGCCGGCAAACCCTGGGACCCACGCATTGTCTGCATCCTTCCCAAGAGCCCAGCCCCTGCTGTGTTTACTCTGTGACTCAGCCCCACGGGGTCATGGAGACCACTTCAAAAGAACTTTCAGTAAAATCACCAGAGCGATAACGGAATGGCCCAGTCCGCAGCCCATGGGGCCCAAGAGAGACAAACTTAGCTTGTCACCTAATACACCCCTCCGTTCACCTGGAGCTTATACAGGCCCCGTGACTCATACTTCCTCCCCATGAAAACCAGAAGCATCGAAGGGACTTGATCCAGCCTGGAGCCAGCAGGCAGAGTCCTCCCTGTGCTCCGGGAGGGTGAGGAGAGGCTGGCCTGCCGAACGGACCCGAGACAGTGCCAGATCGCTGGGAGCACCTGCATCCCCCCAACAAGCATCTACGAAGAGGAGGATGAAAGCAGGCTGCGAGTGCACTGGGAAGGCAGGCAGCCTGGCCCTGGCACCCTGTCCTCGTTCACACCTGAGGATCCCACAGATGACCGAGGGCTTCTGAGTTCTCGTACTCGAATGTGCCCATCAGGTTCCTGCCATGAGCCTGAGCCCTGCAAGGCCCTCGGACCAGGCCTGGGAAAGAAGACAAGCCAGGAGCTCAACAGGCTACCCAGTTGCTGTGAAACTCTGCGTAAGTCTCTTCTCCTCTCTGAGCCTGGGTCACTCGGCTGTCAAGGAAGGCAATAATGACTAGAAGTCCCACATGGGTACCAGCCTGCCTGGGCTAAACTCCCAACTCTGCCACATGGCTGTGTGCCTTTGGGTTAGTCACTCGGCTCCCCCTTGCCACCATGTGCCCATCTGTCAAATGGGTTAGTAAGAGTACTTACCTAATAGAGGAATCTACAGAGTTCATGTGGAAAGGGCCAGAAACAGCACCTGGCACGAGTGCTCTACGTGCTAGCTGCCACCACTGTAGTCAAACCAGACCTTCCCACCCTGCCATTCTCAATCCTCTGGTTACTGAAATTGATAGCTGTACTAGAGTGACAAGGTCAAACAGGTTAGGATAACACACTGCCAGACTATACAGTACTCAACTAATAATAATAATAATAGTAATAGTAATAGTAACAGCAGCTAATAGACATTGAGCACTATTAAGTATCAAGTTGTGCTAAGCACTTGGCATGCACTGTCCCAGTGAATTCCTAAAACAACCCTGAGGCTGTCATTAGGTCCATTTTACGGAGGGGAAAACTAAGGGTTAGGATAATTAAGAAACTTGCGTAAGGTCTTGATAGAGCCGATAGGAGTATGGACAAGATAGAAGCCCAGTTTAGCCCAAAGTCTTCAATCTTTTTTTTTTTTTTAAAGATTTTATTTTATTTATTTGACAGAGAGAGATCACAAGCAGGCAGAGAGGCAGGCAGAGAGAGAGGAGGAAGCAGGCTCCCTGCTGAGCAGAGAGCCCGATTCGGGGCTTGATCCCAGGACTCCGAGATCATGACCTGAGCCGAAGGCAGCGGCTCAACCCACTGAGCCACCCAGGTGCCCCTAAAGTCTTCAATCTTGATCCCTACACCCAACGCTGCTGCCAGGCTCTGAAGGTGGAAGGGCAGTCACGGGAGGCTTCATGGAGGAAGCAGCCTGGAGCTGGCCCTGGAGGATGGTGAACTTGGACAAGCACCTGAGAAGCCAACTCAGCTTGGAGGAAACACAGGCAGAGCCTGTCCCCCTGTGCAAGCAGAAAGTCTCCGAACAGAGCCAGCCCCCCTGGGCCCCCACCCCACCCCACCCCACCCCCAGAGCCACTCCCCGCCCTCCTTCCCCCACCAAGAGGACACCCAATAGGCACTGCTGAGGCGGCATTGCTGAGCCAGAGATGGGGCTACAGAGATGGGACTACAGCTGAGCAGACGGTGAGAGGAGCCATGGCTCCATGGCCCTGACATGTGCTGTTGCTTCCTGCCCGCCCCAACATCCAGGGCCATGATGGGGGCAGAGGCCAGTCCCAGAGCATGGACACGCACATCCAACAAGCACCAACTCCGTGAGCTGCAGAGACGAGGAAGGAGGCAAGAGCATGAGGAATGCTGTGTGCTGTGCAGAGAACACCTCCCTGCTTCTGAGGGCCACGGAAGGTAGTGGGAGGGTGCTCCCCCCATCTGCCAACGAGAAGCCCTCCTGCAGAATCACAGGCTCAGTGCAGCCACACATCTCCCCAAGGCCTCAGCTTCCTTCCCTTTAAATATATGGCCCAAGGCTGTGGACACAGACCAAACTAGGAGGCTGACAAGCCCCAACATGTCAGAGAGGTATGGGGTGACCACGGCCCCGGAACTGAGCAGCCAGAACATGGCACAGCCATTAAGGAAGTCCTGCTTCCTGCACCCTCTGTGCCTGCCTCAGGACGGGAAAATCACCTTCTCCCCAGCATGCACAGGAAGGCCGGCAACAAACAGGAGGCCTGCTGTTCCAGGTCCGGTGAAGATGCACCCCCCCCCCCTAGTGTGCATAATCCACCCCCCAAAGTGTCAGGTTTGTAAGTAAAGACCCCATTAGTCTTCCCCAACTGAGAAAGAGCTGCAGTATTCTCTGCAAAGTTTAGAACAAGAATAATGAGTTTGCTAAGATATCACAGTAAGGATGCTTACTTCTCCCTTCTTGAGGTCATGACAAGAACCAGCAGCCCATCTTTCAAAGGTGAAAGGGGGTGTTCGTTTCCTAGCTAAGTCGAGTGTTAACCTCCAAGTGTGCAATTGAGACGTGTGCAGGGGTAGTGTGAAGGACGCCTGCGGGGCTCTAGGCTCACTCCTTCACCCCCTCTCACTGGACTCTGGAAACTACCAGGAGATAAGGCACTGACTACCTGACCCTGACTGAGGAAACTCCACAGTGCTGTCGCCTGTGACCCAACCCCATCTCCCACCAAAACTGGCCCCCAAAGCGGAAGTCTGAAAAGGTAGGGAAAACAAGACATGCGCACCCAGAACTGATCACTCAGTGAGATTAAAATAAAGACCCTTCTCTTACTACTGTCAGGCCCTTTGAGTCCTCCCCTCCCCCAAGGCACAAGATGATGGAAGTTTGTTGAATTTCCAGAGATTAAAAACAGCAGTCAGAAAGCTTCCTTCCGGGGCGCCTGGGTGGCTCACTGGGTTAAGCCACTGCCTTCGGCTCGGGTCATGATCTCGGGATCCTGGGATCAAGCCCCGCATCGGGCTCTCTGCTCAGCGGGGAGCCTGCTTCCTCCTCTCTCTCTCTCTGCCTCTGCCTGCTTGTGATCTCTCTCTGTCAGATAAATAAATAAAATCTTTAAAAAAAAAAAAAAAAGAAAGCTTCCTTCCCCTCATCAGCTGGGAAAAGCTGGACGCTTTCTTTGTTGTCTCCCTGTCAGAGCAGCTAAGCTCCAGGATGGGAGTAGCGGGAGAAACTGGGACCATCAACTTGGTGCTAAGTGGGAACACCTCCCAGTTCTGGATTTCTGTCACCCAAAACAAGCCCTGTTTTCTATCATTTCCCAGCTGGGCTGGGTTATAATTCTGCACCTAGGACGTGGCCCAAGCAGGGTTTGGTGGGCTCCCTGGGAGGGAAGCTAGGTCAGCATTTATAGCTGGAGGTGGGGGTTAGGGGGATGCTTGGGACAGGTGTTAAAGAGTCTCCTACTAAATGCAATCATCTAGGTGCCTGGTGGCTCAGTTGGTTAAGGATCTGCCTTCAGCTCAGGTCATGATCCCAGGACCCTGGGATCAAATCCCATGTCAGTATCCTCCGTTTCCCTCTGCCTGCCACTCCCCCTGCTTGTGCTCATTCTCTCTCTCTATTTCTCTCTGTCAAACAAATAAATAAAATCTTTAAAAATAAAATAAAATACAATTATTTAGAGGCATGTTCCCCACCAATGAGTGTGACCAAGCCTGACCAGCATCCCCCAAACCAAAGCTCATGACCGCTGCCCTTGTGACACCTCATGCCCCTGGTGTAGCAACAAGGATACAGCAAGAGGGAACACGGAACCAGAGCAACACAAACACCCAGGGGGCCACCAAGCCGCCACGATGCCGCTGATGGACAAGTCGCTACAGCACATCTGCCCGAGAATAAACTTCTAACCAACACCGTACGTCACCATGGGCAGGAAGCAGCTTCCTGCACGGCACTTGGCACTGCCAGCTCCCTCCGGCTCTCAACTGGGACTCCCTCTCCGCTACTCAGTAAGGGGAGAAGAGGCTACCTCCTCCCCACAGACTACCACCAGGAGTGTGCAGCCCTGCACCATCACGGGGCATCAACACGAGCGCCGGCTCTAGCCAGGCCCCCACGCTGTGTGGACTGGGGCAAGTGCTTTCCACTTTCTGGGCCTAATGTCCTTGTTTATAAAGCAGGAAGAATGATGAGTATGAGGGCCAAAGGAGTAAAAAGAGGTCAATGTCCAAGGACAAAGCCAGACACAGGGCAAACACCCTAGGATCAAGTCCTGCCTCAGGCTCCTTGCTGGGCAGAGTCTGCTCCTCCTTCCCCTGCTTATTCTCTCTCTCTCTTTCTCTCTCTCTCAGACAAAAAAAAAAAAAAAAAAAAAAAAAAAAAAAAAAAAAAAAACTTAAGGGAAAAAAAAAAAAAAGATCCCAGGGTTCCTGGGATCAAGGCCAGCAGTCGGGCTCCCTGCTCAGTGGGAGGACCACTTCTCCCTCCGCCCCTCCCCCTTATGCTCTCCCTCTCTCTAATAAATAAATAAAATCTTAAAAAAAAAAAAAAGTTGGAGGAGGGGGCGCCTGGGTGGCTCAGTGGGTTAAAGCCTCTGCCTTTGGCTCAGGTCATGATCTCGGGGTCCTGGGATCAAGCCCCACATCGGGCTCTCTGCTCAGCGGGGAGCCTGCTTCCCCCTCTCTCTCTGCCTGCCTCTCTGCCTACTTGTGATCTCTGTCAAATAAATAAATAAAAATCTTTTTAAAAAAATCAGAGGCCCCCTTTGTCCTCTTCCACCATTCTGCCTGGACTCAGCCAACTCCAATCCAACCCTGGCCTTCCCTGTAGGTGTCTCATTCTGAGTCACAAAGAACAAGCCGGAGCACTCGGTATGTGCCTGGTATCCCTCCAGCCCGCCCAGACCTTCTCAGAGTCCTCACTACCAGCTACCTGCACATGAGCAGCACATTGTCAGCACACCTCAGGAGAGATGGAGAGAGGGCACTCTGTGCAAGGCGCCAACCCTCGGTAGGCATGTCCGCCCCGGGGAACACAGAGCCCATTCATTCACCAAATGCTCAACGAGCACTGTGCTAGGAGGTCCTGTGAGTGCAGCAGAGAAGGAGAGACGGACTCCCTGCTCTCATGAAGCTCACAGGAATAGCGGGGAGAAGAACAGAGCTAAACTAATAAATGTGAACTGCATCAGGTCATAAGCACACTACGGAGGGTGACTGGGGTGGGGTGGACAGGTGGCTGTTGTGGTACAATGCGGGGCGGGGGGGGGGTAGTCTCTCTGAGGTCACATTTGAAGAGAGACCTAAAGGAAGTACAGAGCGTCTCAGGTAGAGGAATGCAAACCATACCTGCAATCCACCCCCTCCCTAAACTTCCCTGGATATCAAAGGGACTGATGGAAATGAGTCAGTCGGATAGGGAGAGCCATCAACGAGCACTAGGCATCTTACATGTCTGAGCTCAAGCTTTTCTTGAATGCACTAATTACCACATTCTGACTACTCATAGCAGCTGATATTTATTGAGCACTTGTCACAGCGAAGGTACTATTTATATGGATTATTTCATTTACTCATCCCAACAACACTATTAGAAATGGACTAATAACTCATTTTCTAAATGGTGAAATACAGGCTCAGAGAGACTAAGTAACTCACCCACATCCCCAAAGCTACTAAGTGATGAATCCAGGTTCAAATTAAGACTCTAGCCCCGTATTACTTCCTTTCTACCAGGGTCAGAAAAAACGAAAGTCACAAGTACCTTGTCCCAACAGAGGGTGGGAGCAGCCATCCCCCTGCTCAGGTGAGGAGAAGCACTTAAGAGTCACAACTGATGGGTTAGAAACTCTGATGGGGCTGTGCCAGAAAGCGGCTTATGGGCCAGCTTTTTGCACTGTGGCCAAAATTAGCTTTCCAAGAGTGGGAGGGAAGAAGAGAAGCAAGAGAAAGACAGGTTCCAGTCATCTCTGCCATACCTCAGCTGCCAGCCTTGTCCTCCTGTCCTGGCTTCAACCCCTCCAACCCTGTCACTCTTCCGACCACCAGCTCATCCTGGTCCACTCAAGGGAGACCAGCACAATCTCTGGATACAGAGCCAGATAAATATTTCCATCCTGGCTTAGAAGGCAGCAAATAGAATGAACCAGTGGGGTTTGGGGAACCTGCTCATGACTCCAATGCTCAGACTGAAGGCAAAAGAACTCCAGAATGTCTCCCCCCTCTGTCCCCTTAATGCCACGTCATCCCCCAAATGGCCATTTTCCATTCATCACACTTCAGGGTAGACAGAGGAGTCACCCAGAGGAAACGATGGCTCTGGGAACAGCCCAAGTCTCAGGGCGTAAGGGGTGAAGTAGGCAAGGAAGTGATACCAGCCTGCACAGATCAGGGACACTCAGCCCACAAAGGCCAGAGAGGAAAGCTCTTGCTCTCACCAGCAATGAGCTGCTGCCTCTGCCCCTTTTCCTTCAGCAGCAACAACAGCACCCTCCCCATTGCTTTGCGTGGTGCCCCCAAAAATACTGACCACCAGGGTGCCTGGGTGGCTCAGCCAATTAAGCATCTGTCTTCAGCTCAGGTCATGATCCCGGGGTCCTGGGATTGAGCCCCACATTGGTCTCCATGCTCAGCAGGGAGTCTGCTTCTCCCTCTCCCAGGTCATGAGCGCTCTCTCAAATAAATCAATAAAATCTGGAAGGAAGGAAGGAAGGAAGGAAGAAAGGAAGGAAGGAAGGAAGGAAGGGAGGGAGGGAGGGAGAGGAAGGGAGGAAGAAAGAAAGAAGAAAACTACTGACCACCACGCTGGGAAGGAGAAAACTACTAACCACCACGCTGGGTCCCCATGAGTCTGAGACCATGGAGAACTGCTTATCTCCCCTCCACACAACCTTCCTGCTGAATTTGAACCCACCAGGAACCTGGCCACAGGGAGGGGAGGTACAAAGTGCACAGGGCACAGGACAAACGGCACAGGATCAGAAGCTGGATGGACCGGGGTTCTCCCTGGTTTGGTCACCTACTAAGAGATGGCTGAGGCGAATTATTTTCCTGAGCCTCAGCTTCTTCATCTACACACCAGAGCTATAAAAAGTCTTTATCTGTATCTCACAGACTGTCGTGCTGGTGAATAAATTTACAGGTGCCGAAAGTGCTTTGCTGCTCACAAACACAAACCTGCCCGAGACCCATGTGCCCCTGCTCCCTGAAGCCCCTGTGCACTATTCCCAGCTGCCTTCACCCCCTCCTCACTGCTGGCCTCTTCTCTTCTAGAAACTCCTCCTTTTCCAGTACTCTTATTCAAAACACAATGCTGCAACAAAACACAAGGAAATGAGTAAAAAGCAAGGACTATGTTAGATGCCAACAACTCAGTGCATTCCCTCTCAGAAGTCCCATGACCTATTTTGCAGAAATAGCAAGACCCACTTGAAAATTAAAATGGAGTCTCAAGGAACCCCAAATAGCTAAAACAATTGTAAAAAAGAATGAAGGCAGGGGACTCACACTTCCTAATTTCAAACCTTGCTATGAAGCTACAATAATCAAAACAGTGTGATACCAGCACAAAGACAGGCAAATGTACCAGCAGAAGAGAAATAAACCTTCCCACAAATGCTCAAATCACCCTGACAGGGGCCAGCGCTAGTCAATGAGAAAAGAACAGACTTTCCAAGAAATGATGCTGGGAAAACTGGATATCCACATGCAAAAAAGTGAATTTGGACCCTTATCTAAAACCACAGACAAAAATTAACTCAAAATTAATCCACATCCTGAAGATCAGAGCTAAACTTATAAAACATGATTAAATATAGGGCTTCAAGACATTGAATTTGGCAATGATTTCTTAGATATGACACCAAAGTCATGGGCAACGAGAGAGAAAGACATAATGGGCTTTATGAAAACGTTAGAATTTTATACACTGAAAGGCACTACCATCAGAGTGAAAAGGCAGCCCACAGAATGGGAGAAAATATTTGCAAGTTACATATATGATATATGATCAAGGATTAATATCAGACTATATAGAGAACTCCTAAAGCAATTTTTAAAAAAAACCTGATTCAAAAAGAGGCAAACGAGGGGTGTCTGGGTGGCTCAGTCAGTGAAACGTGCAACTCCTGGTTTTGGCTCAGGTCATGATCTCATGAGGTCATGGGACTGAGACCCAAATTGGGCTCCTTGCTGGGCACAGAGCCTGCTAGAAAGTCTCTCTCCCTCTGCCCTCCCCACCCCCCAACACATGCGCACGTGTGCTCTCTCACTCTCTTTCTTTTCAAAGGTTTTATTTATTTCAGAGAAAGAGAGTGTATGCATATGAACGTGGAAGGGAGTGAAGAGGGAGAGGGAGAAGCACTGAGCTTCCCTTCCACTGAGCAGGGAGCCCAAAGTGGGTGTCGATCCCAGAATCCTGAGATCATGACCTAAGCTAAAGACAGACGCTTAACGAACTGGGCCACTCAGGCGCCCCTCTCTCTTAAGGAAAAAAAAAAGGCAAATGACGAATACTTGGGACAGACATTTCTCCGAAGAAGATATACAGCCAACAAGCACATGCAAAGATGCTCAACATTACTCATCCTTAAAGAAATGCAAATCAAAGCCACAAGGAGCTACTCCCTCTGCCAGCTTGGGGTGACTACCATCAACAAAGCAGAAAGTAACAAGTGTGGGTGACACATGTGGAGAGACAAGAACCCTCCTGTGCTGCTGGTGGGAAGGTAAGACGGTATAGCCACTGCGGAAACTAGTATGGCAGTTTCTCAAAAAATCAAAAATAG
This sequence comes from Lontra canadensis, assembly GCF_010015895.1. NCBI lineage: Eukaryota > Metazoa > Chordata > Mammalia > Carnivora > Mustelidae > Lontra > Lontra canadensis. The sequence continues at coordinate 38,519,774 of NW_022630997.1, read as the reverse complement.
TATTATCACAGGATTCAACAAATCCACTTTTGGGCATATACCCAAATAAACTGAAAGCAGGGTCTCAAGGAGATATTCCTATACCCATGTCAACAGCATTACTCACAATATCTAAAACATGTGAGCAACATGAGTGTCCATTGCCAGATGAACAGATAAGCAAAATGTGGGACATGTGTATGCTGTCGTGTTAGCCAGCCTTAAAATGCTAGGTAAGTCAGGGGCACCTGGGTGGTACCTTCAGTTGAGCATCCAACTCAGTTTCGGCTCAGGTAATGACCTCAGGGTCATGAGATCGAGCCCTGCGTTGGCTTCCACACTCAACACAGAGACTGCTTAAGATTCTCTCTCTTGGGACACCTGGGTGGCTCAGTCAGTTAAGCGACTGACTTCGGCTCAGGTCAAGACCCAGAAGTCCTGGGATCGAGCCCCAAACCGGGCTCCCTGCTTGGCGAGAAGCCTGCTTGCTTCTCTCTCTCTCCCTCTGCCCACAGCTCCCCTTGTTTGTGTTTTCCCTCTATCTGTCCAAAAAAAAAAAAAAAAAAAATTCTCTCTCCCTCTCCCTCAACTGCTTGTGTTCCCTAAAGTAAATAAACAAAATGTTGGGGGGAAAAAAAGCTAGGAAATTGGGACATGTTATACAACACGGGTGAGTATTGAGGACATTATGGTAAATGAAATAAGCCAGTCACAAGAAGACAAATCCTGTAATTCCACTTATATGAAGTACTTGAAGGAATCAAAATCATAAGAGACAAAGTAGAATGGTGATTATCGGGGGCTGGGGTGAAGGGAAAAATGGGGAATTACTGCTTAATGGATATAGTTTTATTTTTGTAATTTTTCTAAAGATTTTATTTATTTATTTGACAGAGAGAGAGATCACAAGCAGGCAGAGAGGCAGGCAGAGAGAGGGGGAAGCAGGCTCCCCACTGAGCAGAGAGCCCGATGCGGGACTCAATCTGAGGACCCTGAGATCATGACCTGAGCCGAAGGCAGAGGCTTAACCCACTAAGCCACCCAGGCACCCCATAGCTTCATTTTTGCAAGATGAAGAGTTCTGGAGGTAAATGGTAGGGATGGTACAACATTATGAATGTGTTAATACCACTGAACTCTATATTTAAAAATGGTTAAGATGGTAAATATTGTTCTACGTATTTAGCCATCAAAAAAAAAAAAAAAAAAAGACAAGGGCTTTATTTCCCTCTCTATTATAGTTACCCAAAATCCTTGGGGACAGTTTGGGACTAACACAGTCTCCGTGGGAGACATCCCACAGCGCCTGGAAGACATCAGTGGTAAGCCCACAGCCACTACCCTGGCAATGTGAAGCCCTCGGGTCAGAAAGAAGCGAGGGAAAGGGGCGGGCCAGATCTAGGACTTCCTAACAGGCAACCACACGGTAAGTATTGTTCTAGGCACATACAAAATCCTGGGACAGACACTCTGCAAGGATAGGGAAAGGAATAAAAATTTCTGGAGGAGACACGGAGACCACTCAGGGGTACAGGACAAGCAAGAAAATGAGATCTTCTAGACAGCAATGGGGTAGAGAGTGGTCAGAGTACTGGTCTGCAGCACCAAATGCTGGGGTAGGACACAGAAGGCAAAGAAATGTCTGATGTGGCCTTCTGGAGGTCAACAGGGCTCTGCCAGTTAAATAAGGCAATTGACTGTCTCCGGTTTCTCCACCAGAACTGAACTTGGATCCGACCAGAAAAGGCAAGAGGTTCACTGTGAAAGAACCGCCATGTCTTGTGACAACTGCCCGAAGCGTTGTATTAAAAGAGCTTGAGGCCACACCTGCACCTGTCGGGGAGGAAGCCCATAATGGATTAGCTAGGTCTGCTGAGGGCAAGATGGGAAGGCATGCACCATCTCCACCTGGTGGGCTCCTAAGGGCCAGTCAGCAAGAATCGCTATTTCAGGAGTGCCTGGCTGTCTCAGTTGGTGCAGCATTTGACTCTTAATCTCAGGGTCCTAAGCTCAAACCCCTGTTGGGTCTAGAGACTACTTAAAAATAAAATTTTAGAAAAAACAAAAAAGTTGGGGGGTGGGTCTATGTGGCTCAGTCAGTTGAGCATTGGACTCTTGATTTTGGTTGGTCCTGAGATCAAGCCCCACCTAGGGCTCTTTGCTCAGCTGGGGCCGGGCGGGGGGGCCGCGGGGGGGGGGAGGCACAAGGTGTGCAGGGCATTGTCTGTTTGAGATTCTCTCCCTTTGTTCTTGCATGTTCTCTTACTCTCTCTAAAATAAACAAATCTTTAAAAACAAAAAAAGAAACACTATTTCATGGTGCTCAGTTCTTAGCAAGCTTACTGTAATTTTTTTCAAAAGATGTTATTTATTTGAGAGACAGAGAGAGAGAGAGAGAGCGCACATGAGCATGGGGAGGGACAAGCAGACTCCCCACTGAGCAAGGAACCCAAAGTGGGTCTTGATTCCAGGATCCTGACAACATGACCTGAGCCAAAGTCAGATGCTGAACCAGGTGCCCCACAAGGTTAGCATAATTGACTACCAATTGGAATTAACTCTAAAATCCAATCTGTTTCTCCATTCTTTAAATGACCAGGACCAAAAGGGCCCTCAGGGAAAAATAAAAGGACAGTGATCTCCCATGTATTCTTTTCTTTTGAGGTCCTGAGAAATAGAGAATGTAAAGAAGGGTTTGGCCCTTCAGGGGGTTCTGGGAGCCAAAGCAAATGATTTTCCTATCCAAGAAGAGGGAGGGGCACCTGGGTAGCTCAGTCAGTTAAGCCCTTCGGCTCAGGTCATGATCTCAGGGTCCTGGGATCAAGTCCCACTTCCAGGGCTCCCTGCTGAGCAGGGAGCCTGCTTCTCCCTCTGCCCACCCTCCATGTGCACACTGGCATTCTCTCGCTTTCTCTAATAAATAACATCTTTTAAAAAAGAAAAGAAAAGAGCCCTAGGACACTTAATGCACCCTCCCTCTTGAATGAGGGGACACCATACAGGAGGGTTCACCCTTTGTTTACACAGCGCCTTGTGTGGATTTTAAAAAGGTGACCTCCAGAAGTGGGTGGAAAGAATCCATTCCTGAAACCGCAGGGACATTTTACACTGTATTACAAAAAGGACAGCTGCATGTACTCACCCGCAGTCACACAGGGGTGAGGAGGGGTGAGGAGTTTCTCAACACCTGTGGTTACAGACCCAGGGCACCAACGCACTCAGGCAGTGAGTGCTCCTCTCTGACGCCACCCCACCTCCCACCAAATAAGGGGAAACACCTCGAACAAGTTTCCCCCAAAAAATCCTTCCATAATGTCCCAATTTCACACCTACTATTTCAGTGAATCTGGTGCTTCCATTTACCTTCAACCTGAGCGCATAACCAATCTCACGTCCTAATGTCCAGGAAATATTACCATGGTCATTCTTCCCTCAAATGCAGAAAGCCACCCACCTGGGGCAGAATCTGGCCACAAAGGGTCTTCAAAGTGCCCCAGGTCAACCCCAGGAAACGGGGGAGGAAACCAGAGAAGTATTTCAAATGCACAAAGGGATGTGGGTTATCTTTCATACACAGGCGGCCCTCAGGAGAGAAAGTAACAAGATCTTGAGTAACAAGAGAAAATATTTCAACAGAGAAAAAGCCAAAATCCACATCCATGACCACAGAGAACAGCAAATGAAGCCAAAGTGGACCAGCCCCCGAAAATCCCAATCTTCTCCTAGCTCCTGGTCCACTGGCCATCAGCTAGGAGCCCTGAGAGCAAAAAGACCCAAGGATACCCCCATGCCTGCATCACTGTGCCTGCTCTCCCTAAACCCAGCACAAGGCAAACAGTGCAAGTTTGAAGAGTGAGTGTTGGATCCCCATTTTCCAATTACCTTCAGTTGTGTCAGAGCTCACGAGGACCCCTGTCCTGCCTGGCCCTGACATTATGCAGATGTCCAGAGGAAGCACGACTGAGCCAGGTCACACGGACAGCTGGAGAGTGGAGACAGTGCCAAGGCCAGCTTCAGACCCCTCCATCACTATAGAACCATGCATAATAGAAATAATAGCTGTGAAGGGCTGAATTGTGTCCCCCCCAAAATTCACAGTTTAAGTCCTAAGCCCTAGTACCTCAGCATATGACTGTTAGAGATAGGGTAAAAGAGGTATTAACTTAACATGAGGTCAGTAATCTGGGCCCTAATCCTTATAAAAGGGGGAAGTCTGGACACAGACATGAGCGCACACAGAAGGACACAAAGACAGTCATCTACAGCCATGGGGAGTGGCCCAAGAAATCCCCGGCCAACACCTTCATTGGAGCCTTCTAGCCTCCAAGACTGTGAGACAATAAACGGCTGGGGTTTGAACCCCCCTGCGTGGGCTACTTTGTTATGGCACTATCACAGTTGTGACTGTGCCAGGCTCTGGGCTCCTTTTCTAATACAGACACCCAGTATAGTGCCAGCCATGAAAAACCATCAAATTCTGTTATCTTACTTAAATTACACGGTGCTCCAGGAAAGAGGTATTGCTATTATTCCCAATTTACAGACAGGGGCCCTGAAACTCAGACAGATTAAGGAACAAGATCACTTAGCTGCACTCACCTCCAAGCCCTGCCCCTTTAACTATGGCCAAACTGCCTCTAAAACAAACCCCTCGGCGGACCCTCACCCACTCAGCAGTCATAATATGATTCCCAGAAGGGCCCCACCCCCCAGATGACCAATCTCTGAGGCCACTGAGCCTTCTTCCCCAGCCCTGGGCCCCCAGCAAATACTCAGGTTTAAGGGAACTCAGGCTTTCTACCTTGTTACAGTTCTTGGATCTACCCCCCACCCTTTTTTTTTAATGAGCATTGCTTTGATAATCAGAAAAAAAATTATTCTTAAGGAAAAAATGTTAACACAGTTAAGGAATTCTGTAGAATCTTCAGGCTGTGAGCAAATAAGTAATCAAAAGGCATATATTTGGAACGACTATTAAGAATAAAAAGGGGATTGGGCACCTGGGTGGCTCGGTAGGTTAAGTGTCTGCCTTTGGCTCAGGTCATGATCCCAAGGTCCTGGGATGGAGCCCTGCATCGGGCTCTTTGCTCAACGGGAAGCCTGCTTCTTTCTCCCCCTCTGCCTGCTGCTCCCCAGCTTGTGCGCTCTCTGTGTCAAATGAATAAATAAAATCTTAAAAAAAATAAAATAAAAAAATAAAAAGGGACTTAAGAAAAACAAAACAAGCAGCCCTTGCCAGCATGCTATCCGCTGAGATAAGATAAGGGACTCAAGGGGCAGAAAGGAGAAGACCCCCAAGATCAACAGTCCCAGGCAGGTCATCTCCAGAAAAACATCCATTTTTAAAAGCATGTTCCATTTCAACACATTTCAGAAAAACAAAGAAGAGACCTTGAGGGGCAGACAAGCAGGCTCCAAAGCCACTCACAGCGTGCGTGCCTGCAGCTCAGGCCGCAGTCGCCCGTGGCTGGCCAGTGATCTTCATCGGAAAAATTCAGATCTCAACTGACAGACGGGGCTCAGACAGGGGGCTACCATCAGCATGCAGCCCAGCCAAGTGCTGATTTTCACATTTCCTGCAGCCTGCTGGGCCCCCAGCTTCTTAGTCAAAATGGAAAGTATCAGACAGGATTTTGTGCAAATAGGCACTTTCCTTGGGGGCAAACATTCTGAGTCTACAACTTGTTCTTTCATTTTCCGAGCTTTCTGTCCACAGCAACTACATCAAAGATGAGAGAGGGGGGCGGGGAGGGTGGCTGGGAGCACTGGGAGAGCAGAGCAAACTCAGAGTGCAGGAGCTGGTTGAGTTACCAAAAGGCGAAATGCAGCAGGAGCCTATAGGCTCAGCCCCCCACAGTCCCAGAGAAATGACCATGCCGGGCCCCTCCTCCTGCAGCTCCTTTGTGCATGTCCCCATCTCTGTTAGCCCATCTTGCCTCCAGATGACCTGAGAGAAAATATGAAAGAATATACCAAAAAAAAAAAAAAAAGTTTCAAGGTGGGGAGCAACAAAACTATGAGGACAGAGGAAAAGAAGCAGAATTCCCATCTGAATGGGGTTAGAGGAGTGGGTTAAAACTATTACTAATGCTCATTGGGCAAAAGTGTTGAATGCAGTTTTAGTTAACGATACCAATTCTTCTGGAACCATTTTTTTTTTCAAGATTTTATTTATTTATTTGAGAGAGAGCACAGGAGTGGGGGTGGGGGGTGGTGGCGAGCAGAGGGAAAGGCAGATTCCCCACTGAGCAGGGAGCCTGATGCAGGGCTTGATCCCAGGACCCTGGGATCATGACCTGAGTAAAAACCAAGAGTCAGATGCTCAACCGACTGCGCCACCCGGTGTCCCTGGAGCCATTTTAAAGGGCCAGCCACTTTTTTATAGTAAGATCATTCCCCGGAGCCTCATCCAATAGCCTCAGAACAGAGCTAGGCATGTGCCCAAATTCACCTTTCTGTAATCACCATGTGTGGGGCAAGTGGAATTCTGAGGCCAGGACTTCTGGCAGGACCAGCCCAGCCCCTACTACTCAATACATCTTCCTCTCAAGTTCCATACTTTAAACCCAATTAAACCACATCACCTAATGTTTACCAAGTTCGGTGTGTGGTCTTTTGAAATGTGTGGTTATGGTATGTTTGGGGCTTGTGTTTGGGTGGGAAAGTGATGGAAGGATTCCTTCAAGATACCTAAAGAATTGCCAAAATTGAAACATTCCAATCTCCTTGAGTCTCATTTCCCCTCTGGTGGCATCTCAAGGAGATGGTAAAAACCCAGCCATGAAGAAGGGTGAGAGCTCCTAGGGGACCTCCCAGGCCTCTGCCAGGTAAAAGAATCCATGAAGTCTCTTGATACAGGCACTAGAAAACCACTGGAAAACACTGTCTTCAACAGCAACCAAAAGAGGAGAGGAATGCAACTCTGTGCCCCACACCCCCATCATCAAGGAAATGGGTCCACTACAGGCCCCCCAGCTCAGAGCTAGCTGCCCTGGGCCCCACCCAGTCCAGCAGGCCTGCGTGTGCAACCACCTCGCCCATGCTGACGGCCACTCTGTCCACCAGCTCACCACAAAGGCCACTTGTTTCCCATGAGTGCCCAGAACAGTGGCTCAACCAGTTGGCCCAGTCGGGTACTGTGGTCCTGGTAGATGGGTGTGACAAGGACTCACTGTGACCTCAACAGACAATTAGCAAGGCAGTGTCAAGTTACCAAGCACCTGCCCGGCTAGGAGGCTGTAGGATTCAGCTTCCAGGGCCAGGAAGGGTCAGGCAGGGTCAGCTCCAGGCTATTTCGCCTCCACCTCTGTCCCTCAACACTAAGCATCAGGTCCTCTGACACTGAGGACTCACAAGGAGTCACAGGAATAACAGAGCAGCTCTTGGGGTGCAAGGTAAAAGAGTGCAGTTCTCCAAGGGGGTACTTGGAAATGTGTAGGGACATGGTCCAGTAGATGCATGATGGGGAGGGGCACCACCAGCCCCCCACGGGTGGAGGCCAAAGATAATGAGCATCTGAAAAGTGTGGAAAGATCCAAAAGCCAACAGCCCTGCTGAGACAAGCAAGGTCAATCCCAGGTCTCCCAGCTGCTAACCACACCTGAACCACCACATTCAGCACAAAACCACAGCAAACGAGACGAAAGAACCGAGAGTTGCAAAAAAGGAGTAAGTAAAGCTCTGGAGGAACAGACTACTGTCTTTACATGCCCAAAGGACGATGATGAGGAAAAGGAGAAACTCGGAGACAGACTGCAGCCGAAAACCAAGAGGTAACAACTGGAAGGATCCACCAATGAGAAGGGCAAGCAGCTTCTCGAGGTGGGGTGCCCCCACCTTGCTGCCACTGAGCCACCACAGGAGGCCACCCAGCAGGACTGCACGGCATATTCAGCTGCTGGGAACTCCTGTCCATGAGAGCCACACAGGTGCCCACATCCACAATCCAGGCACCCCTCAGAGCTCAACCGTTGCATCAGCCTCCTGATTCACCTCGTGTCTCTAGGATCCCAGCTCCACGACCAGCCACTGCGGACAAGGTCCCTAACACCTGTCCACTCCTCCACTTCCTCATCTGCAGAAGCCTGGGAGGATGAAGAGAATAGCAAGTGTCCAGTGTCTCAACAGCAGAGCCACTCCCAGATTTTGGAATATCAAGGAGCACCAATCCCCAGAGTGCTCCCAGAGCCCAGCTGGGCCATCTCCCAGCTCCCCGCAATCGCTGGCTACAAAACAAAGCCTGCCTTGAGGCTGGCATTCAAGGGTCTTCAAGGACTGAGCCCAGCCTATCCTTGCCCCTACTGCTCCCCACCACCACCCAGCCCACTGGCCAGGCTCTAGGGCCACTTGCTTACCATTCCCTGCATGTGCCCATGGGTTCTACCCCATCCCCACCGCCAGCACAGTCCTAGCCATACCTCCAGGTCCAGCATTAGAGGAGACCTCTCCAGGGAGGCCTCCCAGATCCCTCCAGCTGGAAATCACCTGTTCTGCCATTACCCTGCTTGTACTTGCTCATGGTTCTAACAGACGTCTGCCAGCCCAGCCCACAAGGCAAAGGACCTGGGCCGGCATCAGGGTGCATGGTCAGTGCAGTCTTACAAACCCACACCCGGCTTCATGCTCTTCTGTCATCGTCTTGATCCTTAATGATTTATGAGCAGGGGCCCTCTATTTTCAATTTGCACCAGGCTGCAAATTAAATATCCAGTCCTGATGATGACTTCCCAAGAAGAGGCTTTTGTTAACCTCTATACTGCCCCCAGCACCCGGAAGTAAGTGTTAACACAGCAGGGATTCAGTGAGGGAGGAGAGGAGGTGAGAGTCCAGGTATCTGTGTTCTGCCAATAGTGAACGTACACCCCAGCCAGGCTGGGCAGTTCGCTCGCACACAGCAAGCTAGCCTTCCCCTCCCTCCTCCTGCCCCACAGTGCTCACACAGCAGACAGAGCGATGCCCCTCCACTCATTCTCTAGGCCCCCATTCCCCTCCAGTCCCCACCACATACACATCACTCCACAGGACACCATGAAAAAGGCTCTTGGACCCAACTGAAAAGAGAGCATCTCAGTGCCTCTTCTTAATGAGACACTGGTTTGCTGAAAAACTCACTGTCCGAGGAGCGTTGAGGACACGGGAGCACAGGCTCAGGAGGCATCTAGCTCTACCACTCACTGACTGTATGAGCCTTAGTGTAGGGCCGAGAAAGAGGTTACTCCAGGGGACAGACCCCTGGAATCTCCCCTTCCAACTTGACCGTCCTTCAAACCTGGTCGCAGGCCTACCCCCTGCTGCGGCCTGGTTCAGGGACTCGGGGTCACAGTGACCTCACCCCGCTCCCACAGTCTGTGCATGTGGTACCCACAAGCCCAGACTCGGTACAGACACACATATCGGCCTGATGTGGCCTTGGGAACCAGGATGCTTCATTAGGACACCCGGCCAATGGACTCACACCCAGTCCAGGCTCCGATCTGAAGGAGCACATCTGACACGTGCCCTCAATCCCTCCCTACCCAGTGACCTACAGCAGTCTGCTAGCACTGGCACAGAGCCATACGCCAAACCAGCTTATGAGAAAAACACTCCCTGGCCATACAAAACACATGTATTTGGCCCATTGGAGAATGAGTAATTGTTTGTGAAAAGAGATACAGAACCCAAGAGACCCTCCTCTCTCCATCTGACTTGAGAGCACCTTAAACAAAATTTTGGCTGATGCTAGGTGTGTTTTAGCCCCCAGGATAACTCTCCTTTCACAAACAGAGAATGTAGAAGACAGAAGGGACCCCGAATAACATGTACTCCAATGCACCCATTTGACAGATGGAGAAACTGAGGTTCTGGCAGAGTCAGGACTGCGTACCTCCACGCTCCCAGAGCACACCCTGCTCTGCTGGGCACCGCACCTGCCCACTGCATCAGCATAGACTCTTCACAAGCTACCACCCACACCGCACGGTGAGCTCCCCATGACCGGGGTGTTACCGCCTTCATGTCTGTGGCTCCAGCATCTCCCACAGGACCAGGCAAGCATCTGTGCTCGGTAAACAATCACTGAACACACAAATGACCCACAGAGGTACTCCAGCCTCAGAGTTGGGCAAACAAAGCCGAATCTCGTGCCCTGGCTTCCTGCTCTCCTCTCAGACTGAACACAGTGCTGGGCAACTGGGTGAAGAAACAAAGAGCCTCCAAGCGCCAAGAATAGTGTGCAGCATGCAGTGGGTTAGGGACGCTGCGGGGTTTAGAGAACCGGCCTGGAGGCTGCACCTGCTTCCACCCCTGCCTCTGACACGCGTGTGCGGGTCATGCGACCACAGGAACAGCCCGCTCTGAATGGAGGATCGACAAATCTCACCTTGTCTGCCTGCCTGCGCCAGAGCAAGGCGAGAGAAGGAAACTGCACGGGCACTGAGGACCAGGCACCAGTGGGACTGAGATCCCCGATGATGCCGCATCTCCCCACGTCCCAGCTCCTCATGCCTCCTGTGACCCTGGTAGGCGGCAAGAACACAGACCGCATCAGCCTACTGTACAGCTAGGAAAATAAGGTAAAGAGAGGCTGTGCTAGTCCCTGCAGGGCTCCCTTCACTCTAACAACTGTCCTGGGGCGGGGAAGGCTTCCAGGAATGCCTGCCCCCAGGCAAGCCACACCCGCCAATCCCATATCTCTCTGGGCAGCAACTCCTGGCTGTGAACCGCTAAGTCCACAGCCAGTCCCTGGATGCCACAGGGAAGTACCAGCTGTGGACCATCCCAGGCCCTGGGGCAGAAGGACTGAAGTCCAAGGAAGCTCAGATGGTCAAATAAAAAATAACCAAAGAATAACCACACCCTATGGACTAGAAATCACTGCCGACGCCCTTACCTGCTTTACCAATTCTCACTGGAGAAAACATTACTAATGGCAATGGGGAGAGGGGATGACAGCTTTAGACCCCATCTACCCCCTGAGCGTAAGCTGAGGAGCATCCCCAACCCCCGCCATCTCCTTTTCCTAACATGGCCATATCTTGGGTCCTTCCCCCAGATAGACTGATTTCTCAATCCCTCGGGCAACTAGAGCAAGTAGGCAAAAACTTTTTTTTTTTTTTTAAGATTTTATTTATTTGAGAGAGAGAGCAAGGGTGGGATGAGGGGAGGAGAGGGAGAGGGAGAAATAGACTCCTCACTGAGCAAGGAATCCAACATGAGACTCAATCCCAGGACCCTGAGATCATGACCTGAGCCAAAGGCAGAGGCTTCACCAACTGAGCCACCCAGGTGCCCCAAAACCTCTGTTTCTAAACTGCAGGCCACTGACCAAAGGCTTTTGTACAAGGAGCTGTGGGTGGAAGTCGAGGCAGAACAGCCATGCCCACCGTATGCACCAGTGCGTGGTGGCTACCATCTCTATCAGAAACTGAGAATCTGAATCGTGCCTTGCATGTGTATAAGGACACACACACACACATACAAAACGGATCGGATGTCGGCGGGGGTGGTCAGTGTCCCCAAGTGGTCACCAGCGTGAGCTCTGAAGCCTACCCGCCTGCTGGGAGTCCCAGCTCAAACACGTTCTGTGTGACTTGGGGCACCTTCCTTAACCTCTCTGTGCTGCACGTTCCTCTCCCATAAAACAGGGATAATAAAAGAGCCTACCTCCCAGGGTTTCTGTGAGGATGAAATGAGATAACATTTGGCACGATGTTTGGCATATAATCAAAGCTCCATTTTCCCCCAGCACAATGTTAATGGGGTTGCCTCTGGGATTTTGTGTGCCTTTCCTTTTTCTTCTTCATTAATTGAATTTTCTACATGAATGTGTGTGCTTTATTGTCAGTAAAGAATAAAGCTTTTTTTTTTTGAGATGGGGTAAGAAGAACAACTCATAATCCCAAGTAACCCTTTCCTCGAAACACAGTCCTAAAGCAGCCTTCTCCTTGCCAGTCTGTTTTTGGGGATCTTCTTGAGGGCAGGCCCTGACTTTTCTGCTCCCTGATTCTCACTGTATCTCTTCTCTACCGGTGCGCACCCAGTAAGGCTCAAGCCGGACCTCGTCCCAGAAGCTCCTCCCCGGGGGCGCACACTGCAGCCTTCCTGCTCTGGAACGCCACCTTTCCTTTCTCTTGCCCTCCCCTCTTTGGTGCTTGCCCCCCAACCCAGTCCTGAGCAGGCTTGTCATATACCAGTCTCCAACAGCTCCCAGGAGGATGAGCCTGCCAACAGCACTCCCCCCGCCCCCCACCATGGACATTCTTAAGGACAGGCCCACCTCCTTCCATGGCAATTTCAAAGCCACTCACCCAACTTCTCTTGGATCGTCTCGACAACCCTATTGTAGATGAAGGGTTCAGGGAAAGGGATAAGACAGCCCCACAGCTGGACTTAAAACCAGTCTGACCAATTCCAATCAAGGACCCATTCTCAGTTCTGAGGGAGACCTAGAGCAGGCCCTCCACCAACTGACCCTCGGGCCAACTGAGAGGCCTGGCTCTGTAAGGCCAGAACCACGCTGGCCTGCCTCCCTCCCTCCCACCTCCTGTCACGCCTATCCCTCCTCCCCCATCTTCAGGACATCCTTCCTCCCCTCGCTGGGCTTTGATACTGGGGCAATCCCCCCAACCTGCTGCAGCGATCAGCCCTTCTGAGGGTGTCCAGAGCTAAGGAGGCCAGTGACCCCACACTAAGAGGGGAGAGAGGAGAGGGAGATTCTGATTGTAGAAGACACCACTAGTTTTTCTCTGTTTTATGTCAAATGACCTGTACCACTCCAGGCAATGGTATATTTGAGCCCTGGGTACTTAAAAGAATTTAGCAGGACAGCTTAAAATGTCCAGACTTGGAGGTGTCAGATTTCATAAACCAAAGAAATTCAGAACACATATGCGGACTTCAAACCGGGACACTGGAAAAGTCTCTCCCATGCTGAGACCACAGATTCTGTTTAAATTAAAAAAAAAAAAAGGAGAGGTGGATCTCCCAGTCCCCTTCCATGATTCCAGAACTCTAAGACTGCCTAAGGGATATCAGTGAGTAACATACATACGTCTGCATCTGTGTTACAACACTATGTTCTAACAAAGATGGGTCAATCCTGGATAACCAAGTTTATAATCCATGTTTTTAAAATAACATTAGCATAACAACCAAATACAGGTTTATTATAGCCTTGATTTTTAAAAAATCTATAAAGGCATGTTTAGGACAAATGAGGGAGACTTGAAAAGGACTGCAGAGTAGAACGTACTGTATTGGCATGGAATTCCTCAGGTAGTGCAAGAGTGGTGGTGTGTCACGTGGGAATGTGTCCTGGCTCCCACGTGACACACGCTTCAGTGCTCATGGGTGAGGTGTCCTGATGTCCACCATTTTTCCCCAAGCAAATCAGTAGAAACAATCATATCTGAGTATACAGGGAGTGACCGAATGAAAAAGCAAATGTGGCAGGCTGTTTCCCACTGGTGAATATAGGTGAAGACAGTACAAATGTTTTTTGTACTATTCTTTGGACTTTCCGCGCATCAGAAAACTTACAAAACAAAATGTCAGGGGAAAAAACAGTGATGTTAGAAATTTGCTTAAAACAAAAATATGAAAAAAAAGGCTCATGATACCACTGTCTAGATAATTCTTTAAAATTGTTGCTATTTAATTGCTGATTTAAAAAAAAATAGATGAGTAATGCTGCATGTTTTACCTACCCAAGAAGGAAAATACTCTAAGAGCATTTTTTCTCTTAATAAATGAATGTTTAGGCAAATAATACATAAAGAAAAAAGTCTATTGTACCGTTTTTTTTTAATGGTACAATGACTTAAAAAAAAAAAAAAGGAGGGAGGGAGAGAGGAGGGAGAAATAGATTCCCAAAATGAGGGTCTGTCCAAAGATAAGCACATGGGAAAAAGCCTGGAAATATTTTACCAAAACATTCTGGCCCCCTTGCCTGCATGTTACCTGAAGGCACGGGAACTTCTGGGCAGGGCTCTCCTCTCCAACTCCACTGCCCATGGGCAGCACAGCCACCTGGGGTTACTCAGAGAGCCTCAGGAGCCCTGTGACCACCAACTCAGGGTCCAAGGGCATGGGCCCACCCAAGACCACTCAGGGCCATGCCAACTCGGAAGGAGCACCTTCCTCCCCACATGAAGAGAGAACAAGGAAAGCAAACTCTGCTGGATTGTTCATTAGGACTTTAAAACCTGTCCCCAGAGGGAGACGGAGGCAGAGGTGCCATCTGAGGAGGGCAGTCCTAGCAAAAGGAAGGAAATGACTGGAGGGCAGCAAGAGGAGAGGCAGAGGTACCCAGCAGCAGGGGCTGGGAGCACCCGCACAGAGCTCACCATGGCCTGGTGATTACAGCCAGCAAAGGGCCGCTCCTCCTGCCAACAGAGTTATCTTTTAATCCAACCCCCGGATGACACCATCTGGCACCAGCAGAGGAGCCGCTCCGGAGGGCACACAAGTCACGAGGCCGGGCCCCGGGTCTCTCCTTTCAGGCTGGGGCTTGCTCCTTGTTCCCGAGGAAGCGGGGCTCCTGCCCCTCCGAGGCCTGGCTGTCGACAAGCCTGTACACGCCTGAGAGGGCGAGGCAGGCGGTGAGGAAGGGCCGGGAGCTGCTGTGCTCTGCAGGGTCGCCAAACGCCACATGCAAAGACAGGAGGAGGGAAGGCGCTCTCACTGGGCACACGGGTCTCGTGCCAGCATGAGGCAGCGGTTCTAGGATCTTCTTTCCACCCAGATGTGGCAAAGAGGTCTGCGATCCCAGAACAGCTGCGTGGACAGGCTGTGGCGGGCTGCCTGGGATTCACAGCAAGAGGAATTCTGGGGGCAGGCAAGGCCAGCAAGACCACTGAGACTGACTGGCGAGGTCCTGCCCAGGACCTGCACCCCTGCATGTGCTCTGATAACTCATGGACCAGCCCGGAGTTCTGTGCCACCTGCCAGGCTGACTTCTGAAGGCCTGCCCTCATTTACAATACAGTAGCGACACTCTCTAAGACCCAGTGTGCTCATTCGCATCGCCCTGCAAGGGGCTAGCTCTGTGCCTGCCCCTGTGAAGACTGTGGGAGAAGAAGGCATGGGGGAGGTAGGGACAACAATTGGGAAGTCTGGAGGCTGGCAGGGAGGGGAGGGGAGGCAGGTAGCCCCTCTCCCTAGGAGGTGCAGGCTCGCCTTCCCCCACTCCCGTAGCAGCCCTAGCAGGCAATCATCCAGGCTCTCCCAGGCTCGGAAGCACATCACCTCCAAAGGCAACCATCCCGTCCCTGACCAGTTCTTTGTGCCCAGTGCTCTTTCTTGTGGGCAACTAAAACCTACCAGCTGGAACTGGTAGCCAAAACTCCAAATCTAACAGCTGCTCCATTTCCTGCCACCACTCTGCGGTGTGCCCTGTGAATTCCAACCATCAGGGGTGAAATCCTGACTTGCTAGCTTGGGACTCTGAGCAAGTAACTTCCCCTCTCTTTGCCTCAGTTCCCTCATCTATAAATGGGGACAATAACAGCCTCTCATCTTCTGGTGGTTGGGACGAGTCCCGAGACATCAACAAAAGCTCCCTAGCACACACCAGAAGTGGTCAGTAAATGTGTACTATGGTTACACTATGGCTGCCATCACGCCAACTGTCGCCATCGTGACCCATCCCACAGGATCTAACCCAGCCTTTCTTATGACCAGACTCGAGCCCCACAAGTATCCAGTTCTGTAGCTTCCCTTAGGGTTATCTGGCTCCCTGCGAACACACTTCACACTCTACTCTCTCCTGGCAAAACCTCTGCCCAAAGCTCAGGCAGGCCATCCCAGCAGCCCACTGGAGCTGGCAGACAAGAAATCCAAAAGGAGATCATGTGAGGCAGGATTCTTCTCACTCCTCCCAGTCTTGGCCTGCGTCTCTAGCCTAACCACCCCAGACCCCAAAAGTAGCCACCCAAAGACTACCGAAGTTATCTCTAAAACACACAAACACCCAAATAAATAGATATAATCTTACAAATCCCATGCTCCACAACCTTCCATGGCTCCTCTGGCCTATTAGGATAAAGTCAAAAAGTCTCACCTAGCTTTGCAAGGAGGAAAACAAACATTTATGGAGCGTGTGATTCTTTGCCAAGTCCTAGGCTACACACTACACATTTTATGTGTATTCCACCATTTAATAACTTCCTCTAAGGTTGGTCTGATTACCGCATCTCACAGGGGAGGAAGCCAAGGCTCCGAAATATTAAGCACCTGGCCTAAACCACACAGCTGGGATGCGTCAAAAGCAGACTTGGAGGCCAGGTCCGTGGCCCAGGCCCTGCCCACTCCAGCCCCTCCCTGAACATCCAGTCACCACAGGGCCCATGATTACCCAGAATACCTGGCTCCTCCTTGACTCACTGCTCTTTCCTCCCCTGCCTGGAAGGCACCTACCCAACACCTGCTGATTTTGACTCAGTCCTCAAAGCCCAGCTCTCCAATTACGTCCTCCATGAGCTGGCCCTGAGCCTGACTCTCCCTTCCGTCCGACAAAATCAATCCCTTGCTTGGCTGTGCTTCATAGAGCTGTCTCTAACCACATTAGAGCACAACTTACCAGTCCCCAAGCCAGAAGCACTGCTGTCTGCTTCGTAACACAGATCATTCATCTCGACACCACCATAGCTCGGTGTGTTAGGTTGAATAAGTGAATGAATGATCTCCCTTCTAGACTTACAGCCCAGGAAACAGGACAGTCAGAGGCGGACCTGACCTTTGCAGGGACAACTGGTAAACAGCCTGTCTAGAGCAACCTGCTGGAGATTACACATGGCAAACAGTACTTCCGTAGCTGGGGACACCGAAGCAACCCCATCAGGACCACCAGCTCCAGTGTCAGGACGCAGCATATCCACAGGGTGCCTCCCGGGGGCCACGCTGCTGTGGAGTGACCTCCCGGCCTTCTCCATGGCCCCCCGGTGCTCAGCCTTGGGCCTCCTGGCACTCTCACTACTGGACCCAGGAGGCGGTGATCCAGAGGCAAAAGCAGCTCCTCTCTGCTGGCCTGGACAGAAAGACGCCAGCGCCTGGAGGGCCTCAGCCAACAGCACCTGCTCCAACAGTTATCGGTCCCGATCCCCTTGGGGAAGAGGCCGAAAGAGGAGCTGTGCGTCCTGACCCACTTTTCCCAGAGCTCCCTTCCCAGATCTGGCCTGGCCCAGTGAGATCCTTCTCACCTTGTGACACCAGTAAGAGGAACGCTCACGTACAAAGAGTATTCCAGCTCATCAAAACCACTCGGAGACTCGCATCTTACAGGAAAATGGGGCCCGAGGCAGGTCCCAAACTGCGCCCTTCCGGCTCAAAGTCCTCCCCAGCTGGCGTGAACATCACAGTCCTCCCTCAGACAACACAGAACAGATGGGCTTCTCTGCTTCCCCTCTCCCAGCAGCTCAGACACAGAGGAAATGCCGTGTGCCCTGAGTCAGGGTCCCCTGCACACTGAAAAATACGGATGCAGAGACCAGCCCACGCCCCAGGTTCTGTCTCAGGAGACCTGGGGTGGGACCCAGGAGTCCCAGTTTTCAGGAGCTTTCGGGGGGGTGGGGGGTTCTGAAAAAGACCACCTGCGCCGCACCTGGACAAACCTAGCAGTGACTCAATCAGTGACATCAGCCTGGCAACGTGCATCAAAGATGTCCATGCCCGTTGACCCCACAGCACCGCGTCCAGCAACTTCCCCCAAAGACATAGAGAAGCACACAAATATCGATGCATCAGGATAGTCACTCAAGCATGATTTGTACTGAAAGTGGGAAATCTCTGAACCTCCAGGCGGGGGGAATGGGTGAGACCCATCAGAAGAGGACAATACTGTACATCCACAAGAAGTGATTTCCTTTCTCACTCTAGAAAAAGCAAATGTAGAGTGGTTGTCTCCAATTAGCAAGATGGCCTGCAAACTTATTTTCCTTTTGATTATCTACCTCTCCTAAATTCTCTACCATAAGCATAGCTGATTATATAATATTTTTTTAAACCAAGTAACTTGGGGGCACCTGGGTGGCTCAGTTGCTAGGCACCTGCCTTCGGTTCAAGTCACAATCCCAGGGTCCTCAGATCAAGCCCCGCGTCGGGCTCCCTGCTCAGCGGGGAGCCTGCGTCTCCCTCTCCCGCTCCCCCTGTTTGTGTTCCCTCTCTCATTGTCTCTATCAAGTAAACAAATAAAATTTTAAAAAATAAATAAACCAAGTAACTTTTCTGTTTTAATTATCAGCACCAGACCTAAAATTTGAAGCCCAGTTCAGTCAGAGCAGGAAGGATTACAAGTAGCACCTATTCCAACCATGAACGTGACAGAGGCACTCCCTCCCTGCCGTATTTCAAGTCCTACTCCAACACTTCCAGCAGCCAGGAGCTCATTCCCTTTCCTAAAGCAGTATCTTCTGGCAATTAAAAGATAATCCCTTATCCTAAACAGGATTTCACCTTCCTGAAGCTGAAATCCCGTCTCCCTCTTACAGTTTGCATGATGCGGCATCACGCGATCAAAAAACACACAGAACAGAGCTGTTTTTTAACGAACCAACTTACAGGATGCCTGCCCATACTCTCCCCCAAAGACCAAGACGAGAACGTGGGGTTTTGCAAGCATTGCTGACATGCCAAGTTCAAATCAAGCATTGTTCATCTCTTATCCCCTATGATCACCTAGATGATTAAAACACCTGCGTCCCTACTGAGTCCATTGTTCCATGAACAGCTGCCCCTGCCCAGTGGCCCAATACCAGTCTGGGGAACTCTTCACAGAGGCCATTTTTGAGTGAACAATCTGCTTGAGGGTGGCAGCTCAGCCACACAGATGCCACAGCACCAGAGGCTGAGCGATCGGGCAGAGCCAACGCGGTGCAGGCAAGAGGCCCCGCCCTCAAAGACAGCAGCCTGCAGGAGAAATGATGATCTTCCTTCCCTCTCTCGTTTTAGTTCCTCTTAGTCCCATTTCCTTGGCCATTCTCCTCCCCCACATCCACAGGCAACCATTCTTTTGTGTTTATATTGTGTTCTTGCAAAATGGGTATTATCTGTATGGTTAACTTACCTACTAGCACAGCATTATCCATCTCTACTTACTTCTTCCTGAGCACTATGCTTTGAAATCGATGCTTTGCCTCGAGTGTCTCATCAGTCATTTGCAACTGCTGCAGAGGACTGCGGGCTCAGGCCTGCCACTGCACACATCAGCTCTCCCAAGGATGGACGCCACCAGGCACTGTGGTGAACCTGTCCCCTCAGGGACCGGCATGACAGGCTGGGCGATCCCCACCCAGGAGGGGGACGACAGTGTAGGATCCTACAAGAGGCTCCAGAATGGCTGCACCAGCAGGGGTAAGTTCCTGCACCCCCAACACTCTGCTGTGCACGGACAGCAGCCAGCTTGCTCACTTGCTTGCTTTGAGAGAGAGAGAGAAAGAACACGCAAGTCAGGGAAGGAGCAGAGGAAGAAGGACAAGTAGAATCCACTAGAAGCACAGAGCCTGATGCGAATCTGGATCCCAGAGCCACGAGATCACAACCTGAGCTGAAATCAAGAGTCGAATGCTTAACCGACTGAGCCACCCAGGCGCCCCAGCATCCAGCTTTCTAGCTGCTGCCAGCCTAAGAGGTGGAAAGGAACAGAGTTCACAGTGGATGCTTCGCAAACCCGCCAGAACCACAGCTGCTAGGAGAAGGGCAGGAAAGGCCTCTGCTACAGAGAGCGTCAGTGGCACGGACTGGAAACAACTGCTCATTAACACAAATCTCCATCGGGAGACCACACTGCCTTGAGCTGTCAGACCGCTGGAGCACAAAAGGCATGCACTGGCTTGCAAAATGCCATGGATTCCCCTGCTCCGTTTGGGTGGCAGAGGCTCCTCCCAAGGAAGTCTCCTGTCGAGGGGTGGGCAGCAGCAGAAGTGTGCAGCTCACTTTGTTATCTGCGGTCACAGGTCACGGCTCCTACCGCATGTGACACCCCATGTGATCAGACAGCACCTGAAGCAGTCCATACCTGTTCAATGAGTCCTGGCAAGGTCAAACTAACTGCTCTAAAGTTCGCCAAACGCTTACTCTAATCTGGGGAGCAAACTTCCTCGCAGATCAGGAACCTAGAGTTTACAGACCAGCACTGGTCTGGAGACCACACCCTGAGTGTGGGATAGAGTAGGGGAACAAACCAAACCACCCTGGCCTGGAAATCACAGTTTAAGGGGCCACTAACACAACCACAGGTCAGGGGTGCTAACAATAACATAAAAAACAGTCTATGCTTACATAGTGCCAGGCACTGCTCTAAACAACTTACAAACAGTAATTCCTTTAACCCTTGCAGTACAAGGTCCTACTACTACCCTCATTTCACAGGTGGGGAAGTGGAGACACAGACAGGGAAAAACTGACTTGCCCAGGTTTGAGCCCAATACGTGGCTCAGACACAGGCTCTAACCAGTCTACTGAACCGACTCCCAAAGGGACACGGCCTCCCCAAGCTGTCCCCTCCCTTGTCAGGGGGAGTAAGGAACCCCAAAGGGTTGCTACTGAGACGAAACGGGACCATAGACACAAGAATAATAGACAAAGCATCCAGTGCAATAGAAACATGTACCATCCGCAGAGCATACAACCATCTACATGCACACGACCGTTTCCCAGCACTGTTTACCTCCTTTTACACCAACTCTGGGAAGGAGGTGTTGTCACAGACCCCATCAGACAGACAAGGATAAGGCCCAGAGAGGCTATGGGAACCGGCCAGGGGACACCGGCTAGAGACCAGTGATCAGTCATTCCCCTCAGCCACCTCACTCCTTAACCAAAGAGAAGGCCATCGGATGGGACATGCCAACGCCGCCCGTGGCCTCCAGTCCCATGCTCAAGGTGCCTCACAGAGAACCAGTCACAGGGAGAACGACTGGAAGCAGCAACCAGGCCTGCCCTGTGCCTCCCAGGGCCTGATTAGCCTAGCCTCACTTTCTCAGTGGCTGTTGAGTACACACCCCAAGCAGAAGCCTGGAATTCCCATAAAGACCCACTACTCACAGATTCCCCTCCAAGTCTCCTGCTCTCACCCCGAGTGTGCCTTCACCAGGCCCTCCTTCCTCCTTATGCATCTCCAGGGCCCATCCAGCCTCTCTGACCTCTACCCATGCCCAGCGCACTGGACACCCCAGTCTCCTCGAGGCAGCCTCATCTATTCCAGGGATCTGTATGGCTGGACAGCTGCTCCTTCTGGCTGGGGCCTTCCAAAGAGACAATAACCTCCTAGTTGGCAGGACCCATCTTCTCTGTCTTTCTTCTGAGAATCTTAAAGACTTTTTTTTTTTTTAAGATTTTATTTATTTATTTGACAGACAGAGATCCCAAGTAGGCAGAGAAGCAGGGAGAGAGAGATAGGAGGAAACAGACTGTCTGCTGAGCAGAGAGCCCGATGCGGGGCTCGATCCCAGGACCTGGGATCATGACCTGAGCCGATGGCAGAGGCCTTAACCCACTGAGCCACCCAGGCGCCCCATCTTAAAGACTTTAATAAACAGAAACAAACACCATTTGCTTCAAACCACCAAACAGAAGGTGAGGAGTAGGAAGTCAATAAACCGGGCTGATTATTTTCTGTCATTTCCAAAAGCTCCGGGACAGAGCAACGGAAAAGAAAAACCTTTGGTGAACAATAGGATATATATTCCAGCTAAAAGGAGTGTCCCATACGGGTCTGTGGTGCTGATCACAGGTGATGCTAATGTCTTTCTCAACTTTTCACGCTCCGCACTTAGCAGAGCACTGACCAGGGACATGCTGCCCAGATGATGGGTGGGCAGATGGATGGACACATGGACTTGACAGGTAACATCCGGGTCTGAATCTGGGCTCTACCCTAAAGTCAGATGATCTCATGCAAGAAGACACTGTGGCCACCTCTAGCGAGTTTTCACGAGAAGCCTTCAAATGAGGGGGGCTGAGAGCAGAAGAATACGCTTATACAAAATTCCACAACTTGGCACAGAAAGTAAGGACAACTACTGCCTGCTTTGTTTCCTCTCCCTGGGCTAGAAAAACGGGAGAGAAAATAGGACAGGATTTATAAGGGCAGTTTGCCATTTTCTATCAGAAATGAGTTAGGAGGACTAGATAGGCTTTTGCACTCTCACATGCACAGCCCCTAAATTCTAAGCTGCTTCAGGCTCAGCGCTCATTTTTCCGCAGAAGGACCCAGATTTAGCACATTTTAGTTTTATCTACTTTCTTGATCTTCCCTAAATCCAGTCCCCACCCAGTGTAGCCAGGGAGGTGTGTTCCAACTCAGCATCCATGGGTCTTTACCCTCTTATCCCTGTCCAAGGCTTTCTCCTTAGAGCCAGAGGCTTCACCAAATCACGTTCCTTCTTGAACTCTGTCCTGGGACTAAGCAGTAAGAAGCCACAGCCGTCAGCCTGGAAGTTTTTGCTGTGTCACAAACAAAAAGAATGAGACAAGGAGGTACCTCCTGCCAATAGCAAACCCATCCTCTGACTCAGCACTAAATTTAGATGTCACGTCCTATGCCTACATCCAGATAGTCTCCCCATGTGACAGGTGCTGAGTTAATGAATGCTGTGACGGGGCGGGGGGGGGGGGGTCCGAGGCTTGGGACACAGACATCTTAATGGGAACCTTCATCGGATGGGCCCGAGTCCAGAACAAATGTAGTCTTTATAAAGAAACGGACAAGGAGTCCAAAGCCTGCCCAAGCTCTCAGCAGCTGGTGGCCCCGAGCAAGCCGACAAGCCTCTCTTGGCTCGGTTTGCCCGTCTGCAGAACGTAAATACCAACCGCACAGGCTGCGAAAGATTTTTCTCAATGGTCAGGAATGAGAAGCTAGAGCACAGCTCCATGAACTGGGATGCCTGTGACTTGCTCACCCTCACTGGAAAGCTGGGTGCCTGCAAAGCCAGGCCCAGATCAGGAAAAACCAGCCAAGGTTCCCCAGACTCCCCACCCAGTCCGTGGCTGGCAGAGACACCTTGGAAGAAACCCCAGTCTAGGAAGACACCTGGGTCCTGTGCCCGCTCTGCCAGGGGCTTGCTCTAAGAGCCTGGTAGAGTCTGTGCCTACGGGCTGCTGTGGCTCATTTACAAAACTAAGCTGTTTGGGCAGAGTGGTCCCTAAGACCCCTTCCAACCATGATCCTCAATAATCTTAAGCTGCTTAAGAAACAGAAACAGAAAATGAAACTTGGGGCCAGATAAGAAGAAAAAGAGGCTACCCAGAGTAAGAACAGAGATTACCAGGAGTATTGAGAAGGTCATTATAATTTTTTAAAGCAGGACTTCTTACATCACGATATAAAAACAAAATTAAGTTTTCTTCTGTTTGTTATCACATCACTCCCTACTGGCGGGACAGATTTCCACACATGGACAGCCGACTCACAATGGTCAAAATGATTCACACGAGGGTCCCTGGACATCTTCAAGAGTCAGGTATCATTTCAACGAGTAACCCAAAGCTGACGCAGAAAGAGGCCCAACTGACACACCGCACCTAGAAAAACGCTGTGAGCATGAGAACGCACGCTGGCTGGAGATGGCCACTGAGGTAGCAGCTCAGTGCCGTGGGGGATGACCTGCGATGACGCTGCTTCCCACACAGGCAGCCCCCAACCCTGCTGGCAGCCATGGGGGCTGGTTACAGATGCAGCGATGGCTAACAGTTCTCTTATGCAAAGTGTGGGTCATGCCAGCTAGTGCCGATATTGAAAATAGAAGAAGAAAAAGAAAAATGTTTCAAAAAAAGGTAATCCCGTCCCACTCCAAGGGACCCCAACAGATGGGGTTTCACTCAGTTCCTGCCCATGAAACTCTCTTGGATAGCAGAGAGTGGGGATTTTTTTATTAGCCCCATTGTGGTCATCTGTCATTCTTGAGAGCATGGTTCATCCCCAAAGGAAACCTAGAAAGGTAAACAAAGGAGGCAGGCAAAGAATATGTCATGGAAACGAAGCTGTCACCGATGGCAGCCTCTGTCATGACCCGCCAATCCATTTCAGCTGAGGCAAAGGAAGGTGAAGCTTGTGGGGGGCTCCTCTCTCTCTCAACATGGGGAGCATCTCGAAACAAAAGCATCCAAACAAGTGTTTTCAAACTGTGTTCCATGAACCTTGGAGAGCCCCACAGACCTCCGTAGAGGAGCCTCGGGGAGGACACGAGGAAAAAAGGAGCTCCAGGCCTCCACACCCAACGACCACCACCCCTTTTTGTCTGCTTTACACATTTGCCTCTCATATACAAGGCTGCTCAAGGAAAAGAGCCCCACAGCTTAAATAAATAAATAAATAAATAAATCACAGAAAACACTTACACTTCATATGTTTTCATTTAATTGTTTATAACAGGGACACCCGGGTGGCTCAGTTGTGAAGCATCTGCCTTTGGCTCAGGTCATGATCCCAGGGTCCTGGGATGGAGTCCTGCATTTGGCTCCCTGCTCAGCAGGGATGCCTGCTTCTCCCTCTGCCTGCCACTCCCCCTGCTTGTGCGCGCTCTCTCTTTCTCTGACAAATAGATAAATAATTTAAAAAATAATTGTTTGTTACAGGCTTGTGAGGAAAGAGAGGCTGAAGAGGCTTCTGGCTGGACTCCATGCCCCACATTCTGAGCACCCACCCTGTGCTCACCCGTCATCCACGGGGACTCTCAGGAAAGGACCTACAGTGGTCCAGTCCGTGGCTGGCTGGCATGTGGTCTTCCGTGAGCAGAAGACCAGGGGAAGGGGAGCTGCCCAGGATGATAAAAGAAGCTCAGAAGACTGTCGTCAACTAAATGCAAGGTGCGAGCCTTATTAAAATCCTGATTTGAGCAAACCATCTATAAAAAGGCATTTCTGAGACAAGGTAAAGAGTATCAAGTGGGTAGAAGACCTTAAATTACCACGAATATTGTTGGCTGTAAACATGGTCTTCTGCTGTGCTCTTTTAAAAGGCCTATTATCTCCTCGAGCATTTTTGGTAAAGTGGTACCCTGTCTGGGGCTTGTCTGACATTGCTGCAGACAGCTAAAGTTCTTGGGGGCGGGGGTCCGTTACATCAGGTGTTCCATAGCTGCATGCATTTGAAAGTTGTGTTATATGGGGCACCTGGGTGGCTCAGTGGGTTAAGCGTCTGCCTTTGGCTCAGGTCATGATCCCAGGGTTCTGGGATCAAGCCCCGTATCAGGCTCCTGGTCAGTGGGGAGTCTGCCTCTCCCTCTCCCTCTGCCTGCTGCTCCTCCTGCTTGTGCGTGCTCTTTCTCTCTAATAAATGAATAGATAATTTTTGTTTAATTTCAGAAGAAGTTTTCTACCATTTTTTTTTAAAGATTTTATTTATTTATTTGACAGAGATCACAAGTAGGCAGAGAGGCAAGCGGGGGTGGGGGGAAGCAGGCTCCCTGCGAGGAGAAAGCCCAATGTGGGGCTCGAACCCAGGACTCGGGGATCATGACCTGAGCCGAAGGCAGACGCTTAACCCACTGAGCCACCCAGGCACCCCCATGAACAGATAATATCTTAAAAAAAAAAAAAAAAGAATTCTGATAGAAAATTATTTCCAACATTAAAAACACTAAACCAGGGGCATCTGGGTGTCTCAGTCGGTTAAGTGCCTGCCTTCGGCTCAGGTCATGATCCCAGGGTCCTGGGGTCGAGCCCCACGTACGAGTCCCTACTCAGCCGGGAGTGTGCTTCTCTCTCTGCCCCGCCTTCCCCCTACTCGTGCTCTCTCTCTCTCTCTCTGCAATAAAAAAATAAAATCTTAAAAAAAAAAAAAGAAAGAAAGTTGTGGAACATGAAGTCTAAAAGAAAACAAGGGAGGGAAGCAGGTCCCTCCTTAAATGGAACTCAGTTCTACCTCCCAGTATCTTTCACCTGTCAGCCTGTGATTAGCTCTCTGGGATCCAAGAGAATCAGGTCTCACCACTATCTGGTGTCCTTTGGAAAACAGGCATCGAAGCCCCTCTAAGTCTCCTTTCCTCCAAAATGAGCTCCTCCTGTGATCCTTCTATGCCATTCCATGGCAATGCCTTCCTTAAAATGTAGGCTCCAGGGCCAAAACACTGTGAAAGTGTGTTTCTGAGCAGCCCCAGGGGGGCAGGGCCTCCTGGTCCATGCACACTCTGGACAGACTCTAACTCCAAGTACGCCCTGCACCCCACAATGCCTCCTAATTCCCAACACAGGCAGACCCTGCCTCTCCAGTCAAGGGCAGGATGCTCCCAAGAGCAGCAGCGGCTCCAGCAGCTTGCTCTTACCCCACATAAATCACCTCAGTCCTCACCAAAGCCCTTGGAAGAGAATGCTATTAGCCTTTTTACAGATAAGGAGAAAGAAGACCCAGAAAGAGTAAGCAACTTGCTGAAGTCCCACAGCCTAAGACGGAAAAGCCGGGACCCCACAACTGGTTTAGGACACCCAGCAGTGTCTAGTCCTGTGGCCTCCCTCCCTGGCTCCAAACCTACCAGTGATGCTCAAGCCACCTGGCTCATTCCTCTTTGTCAACTGTCCTCCTAGCACTCCCAGGGCAGAGACTATGTGCCTGCGGTCCAGCCCAGCATGGACAGTTAGTCAGTCTCAGAGCTGCAGGTATCAAATCACCAGAACAGATCACAAGTCCTCATGAAGCGCCCCCGGAAACCCTGACTGGGAACCACAGCCCAGTCCTGCTCACTCAGACCTAAAGAAGACGTCAAGACGCAGCACCTGACTGGCTCAGTCTGTGGATCATGTGAATCTTAACCTCACGGTCATGAGTTCAAGCCCCACATCGGACACAGAGCTTTTACTTAAAAAAAAAAAAAAAAAGACTGCAAGAGGTTTAACCATCTCAAAGATCAGCCACCATGAGATCAGACCTCATTCTTGACAAGCCACACTGGAGAAATGGAGGCCCAGGGAGGTCCCATACCTTACCCAAGATCACACAATCTCAACATCTACTGGTCCCAGAATCTACTGCATATCTAAGTTATCCACACATCCAAAAAAAAAAGTACTGGCCCCGGAATCGCACATGCCTATTTCAGCTGGTACTGGAGTTTAGAAGATAGGGAAGCTCAAGGTCTGGCGGGGCGGGGCAGGGGGGTGTGGAGAGCGAGCAAGTGAGGGAGCTGGAAGGAAGTTTGAGGAAACGATGGTATACACTGATGTTCCAGTTCTATGCCCTGATGATAAAGTTTCCCAAAACTACACTTCTCAGAACTCTGATGTCACAAGATACTCAATGAGAAAAGATGTGTGGTCAAATCCATCTGGGAAACACTGCCTGGGGAACCCACTCCAGCGACAACCCAAGGCATGCTGGCCTGTTAGTCCTCTCAAGAGGCTCCCAATAAAGGAGGTTGTGTGACCTGCTCACAGCAGCATTTCTCAAATGCTTTGACCACAGAACCCTTTTGTCAAGCAACATCATGAACATGGTGAGAAGGGCTGAGAAGATGTTTCCTGGGGGGAAATGCTGACCTAGGTCTTTTGAAAGAAAATCTTGATAGCCATTACCCTGGATCCAAGACTGAAAAACCAAAGCAACCCAGAATGGGACAAGGAGGAAGTGTGTACAGAGCAGAAATAACTAACATACTTCGGGGCCTTTGGGGATGGAGAGATATTAGTACTGGAAACAAGACGGAAATGTGTGAACACGGTTGGGCTGCCAGATATGAACGCTGCTGGGATTGTACAGTTAACTTCTAGCCTCAAGAGTCACGGGGGACTCCTGAAACTAAAATCTTTCTTTAAAGTCCAAAGAAACTGTCCTGAGACTTTCCAAAACGGGTTGCGGGCAAAAATCCACAAGTTTTAAAAGAAAAAAGGAAAGAAAATGTTGGATCTAGGATGCCAGCCAGGCCATTTGCCCTTGAGTCAAGATGCTGTGGAGAGTACGGATTTCATAATTAAAACTCAGGCAAACAGTATGACGGTTCCTCAAAAAATTAATCACAGAGGGGTGCCTGGGTGGCTCAGTGGGTTAAACCTCTGCCTTCAGCTCAGGTCATGATCCCAGAGTCCTGGGATCGAGCCCCACATGGGGCTCTCTGCTCGGCGGGGAGCCTGCTTCGCCCTCTCTGCCTGTCTTTCTGCCTACTTGTGATGTCTGTCAAATAAATAAATAAAATCTTAAAAAAAAAATTAATCACAAAATTACCAATAATTCCCAAAAGAACTGAAAGCAGGGACTCAAAGAGGTACACCAAAATTTTGTACAATCAAAATTGTACACCAATTTTGATAGCAGCTTTATTCATAACAGTCAAAAGTGGGAAGCAGCCCAAGTGTCTACTGATAGATGAATGGATAAATAAAATGTGGTCTGTACGTGCGAAGGAATATTATTCAGTCTTACAAAAGAAGGAAATTTGGACATTTGCTACAACATGGATGAATCTTGAAAACATTATGCTCAGTGAAATAAGCCAATTGCAAAGCAATAAATATTACATGATTCTACTGACATGATGTTCCTAGAAGAGTCCAATTCACAGAGACCGAAAGTAGAATTGTGGTTACCAGAGGTGGAGAGAGGAGAAAACAGGGAGTTGGATAATGAGTACAGAGTTTCAGTTTTGCTAGATAGAAAAGTTCTAGAGATCTTTTAAATAACTATGTTAATATACTTAATACCACCAAACCACATACACTTAAAAACGGTTAGGACAGTAAATTTTATGTGTTCTTTGCCATAATTAAAAACAATTTTTAATCAAATAAAATTTTTTTGAAAGTAGGGAAATTCTGATACATGCTACAAGAGGGATGAATGCTGAGGACATTACCCTAATTGAAATCAGCCCATCACAAAAAGACACATACTGCGTGATTCCACTTCTACAAGGTACCTGGAGTGGTCAGACTCGGGAGACTGAAGTCGAATGGACATTGCCAGGAGCGAGGAGGAAGGGGACAATGGAGAATTATTGTTCATTGGTACAGAGTTTCAGTTTTATAAGATGAAGAAATTCAGGAGATGGATGGGAGCAATGACTGCACAACGGGAATATACAAAATACAACTGAACCGTACACCTGAAATGGTGAAAATAGTATACTTCATGTTATGTTTATTTTGCCACAATAAAAACACAGGGAAAAAATGGTGCAGGGGCTCCTGGGTGGCTCAGTCGGTTAAGCGTCTGCCTGATTCAGCTCAGGTATGGGATCGGGTCCCACGTCAGGTTCCCTGCTCAGGAAGGAGTCTGGTCCTCCCTCTTCCTCCCCTCACTTGTGCTCTCTCTCTCTCAAATAAATAAAATCTTTAAAAAAAAAAAAAAATTGGTCCAAATGCTAAGTTTTATGTTTTGTAGATTTTATCAAAATAAAAAAACAAAACAAAACTCAATACAAATGGGTTATGGCCCTTAGTGTGAAATGAACATCAAGGTCAACAGTCCCCTCTCAATTATCCACCAAGGGTTGAGTTGGGTGACCAACATGGGATACTCCAAACCTCTCTGTTTAGTTTAAAATGCTTCTGTAGCACTTTCACTGGACTCTGTCTCAAAAAGATGGAGACACACAATTCAGGGATACGCTACCTGGCTCTGGTAAAAGGTGAAAAAGAAGTAATACCCATTGCCCACCCCTAGCTCAATCCTATTTAAAATTCTTCTCTGCTGAACACATTCCACATCCCCAGTGCACAGAAAGAAAGGCATCTCAACCCTCTTGCTCTATGCCCAATATTTCTGTGGCTCACATCTTCTCAAGGTTCAAAAATTATTAAAGAGACCCTTTGCACTGGCTGTGGAATATATGGGGGGGGGGGGGCAAAATACCTAACACGAAATATTTCTCCGATGCTGCTTACTTTTTCAGGAAAAAGAAAGCCAGAGTATCAAAACAGCATTCAACCCTAACATGAAATCAGAGAACAGTAACCATGGCACAGAGCTAGAAGAAGCCTCAGAATCTTGTCCAACCGTGAACTTCCTTGGCCTGAATGCCACCTTAGTAGCGCTGAGAGACCCATAGGACTGAGTTAGCCCTCTAGTCAAGGCTACACTTCTAGTTTGACTATCTGTATTGAAAAGAAAAAAAAAAAAAGGGCAAAAACCCAAGCACCAGGTGGCTAAGATGCTCCTCCAAGGTCAAGATGTTGCAGAGTTAGGAGCAGATCCCCATCCAGGTCTCTTTCGAGGACACCAAGCTGACATTCAGCATCTAAGTGTGAAAACAAAAGGTCTCTCCAATCCCATAACAGACAATGTGGGCATTCCGCATGGCTCCTGGCAGCCAGCCCCAACATGCTGATACCTGATGGGTAACCTTGGGAACTTCAGACATCAAAGTCACACCACCTGCTTCCGTCACAGACATACCGTGGGTGGGGACATCCGTGTGTGCATCTGGGACTCACTCTGGCCTTCCTGCACTCCTACAAGCTTCTGTCACTGTGAAGTCACCACTCAGGAACATATTTCTGAAGAGGATCTGGATTTTCGTGGGACACATCACTCCTTCTACACACAGCACACAAATCCATCCAACAGAAATTTTTTGAACATCTATCTTGGACCAGGCTCTATGGTAGGCATCAGGAATACACGGAGATTACGTTCCACTCTTGGTG
Organism: Lontra canadensis; assembly: GCF_010015895.1. NCBI lineage: Eukaryota > Metazoa > Chordata > Mammalia > Carnivora > Mustelidae > Lontra > Lontra canadensis. The sequence goes on along the minus strand of NW_022630997.1, from coordinate 38,489,249 downwards.
ACCCGCGGCCACAGGAAAAGCAGCCCTAACATCTGTTCAGCACAGTTTACAAGGAGCTCTCACATAACCCTCAGAAATCTCAGAAGAATCCCAGGTTTTCAATCCTAAGGCTAGCTGGAGGGCACGCTGCTTAGCACAGTGACAAAATACTCCTCCCTCTTATGACTGTCAAATAGCACAGTGAAGCAGTTACTGCTTTAACTACTTGGTAGAGCAGGACCTAAGCTTAGAAGGGTTAACTGCCATGCCCAAAGTCTAAAACTTAGTAAAGGATGACCACCTGTCCCACCACTGCACTCCACTGATGACTCTGCCTATGAACGACAGCATCACACGAAGATAGGACCACAAAGAGTGGACATTCATCTGCTGTTTTAGCTGCACCAACATCCTTCTTGCTCACCTTGCTTTGGAGAATGGCTCCCCACACCTTCCCCATCTCAAGAAACACAGGATCCAGTAGAGGCTGCCAGTGATAGCATCCTATCACCATACCCTACTCACACGGTCAACTGCTGAGACAATCTCCATCCCCTAGTCCTTGCCACAGTGATTGGGCCTGACATGGACACACACCTGCCTGGGCTCATTAGATGGATCTCCCTTTATTCTCCAATCAGGGGCCATGAAGATGAAGTCCACAGAGTCCTGAGGCCATGCTCCATGAAAAAGGCCCACAGCATTCAAGGATTAATCATCCAAAAGCCAGTTTCTCCCCCTCACCCTAAGCTTTTGGAATATTATATAATAAATTTCTCCTCTCTGCCTACTATGCTTTGAGCTAAGTCTCCATCACTTGCAATAAAGGTGCCCTGAACTAATACACTTAGAAGGATAAAGAAAATCTGCCCTTCTCTTAGAAACCTCTTTTCAACCCTTACTTTGAAGTTCCTCCACTCCTTCCTCCCAAATAACTCAGTTAAAAGAACCAAAAGAAAAACTACAATGAATGGTTGGAACTTTTATTTATGTCCCTATTCCAGCTGACCCTACAGGCTGGAGCAGATGAAGATGAGGCAGCAGGTACCTGAAGAGGGCAGAGAGAGAACAAAAGGCCCAGGCAACCTCTAATCAATAATAAATAGTCCACACCTGACGATCAGCAGCCAACTGCACTCATCCTGCTGGAAAAGCCTAGCAGCTTATTTCTTTAAGGAGAAATATTCCTCCAGCTTTAACTTGTGACAAATGTCCAGTGTCTAGATTCCTAGTGCCTCCCAAAACCCCTCACCCAGCATAGCCATCGTGGTCACTCCAGATTACCTTTGCACACTCATGCCCCCATAGCCTACGCCGACCCCTGCTCTGCTCTGGTTAGTTTCATTTCCGCAACCTGAACCAGAACATCTTCCTCTCCTTTGCCTATGCATGTTCATGTGGCCTCTTCGACCCCAGCTCAAGTCCCAGTCCCTCCTCCAAGGCTTCCTCCAGCAGCCACTGCTGTGTCCACTCTCTGGCCTCTGGTGAGCCAAAAGTGGGCAGCTCCAGAGGTCACTGAGCAGGAGGCACAGTGGGGGCCGAGGAGGAAACCTTCATCTCTAGGCACACGGGGGCAACCACCCCATCCCGCCACCTGTCTCATAAGAGAAGCCTAGGGTGACATGATTTGGGGAGACCCTCACATTTAGATGGTAATTAGAGCCACTAGAGGTGGATGAGAATACTTGGGGAAAGTATGTGATATACAGTTTTTTGGGGTTTTTTTGTTTTTTTTTTTAAAGATTTTATTTATTTGACAGAGATCACAAGTAGGCAGAGAGGCAGGCAGAGAGAGAGGAGGAAGCAGGCTCCCTGCTGAGCGAAGAGCCCGATACAGGACTCGATCCCAGGACCCTGAGATCATGACCCGAGCCAAAGGCAGAGGCTTTAACCCACTGAGCCACCCAGGCGCCCCAGTGATATACAGTTTTTAAAAGGAGGAAAAAGCCTGCTTGTGTCTCTATCACTCAATTGATCTATCTCATTATGTTATTCTCCTGAGTGTCCCACTCCCCCAACTAGGTGGCAAGCTGCAGGCTGGAATTACATCCTCCTCACCTGTCTCCATCTGCATCAAAGCCCCACCTGGACAGATCACAGGACCAGGCACTTCAGTCCTCCCCAATCACATTCTGCCCCACCCCACCCCAGTGGCTGAGACAGGCAGCCTGCCACCCTTAGCCCCATTTCACAGATGAAGACACTGATGCTCCCTGCCAGACAGGGACCCTCATTCCAGGGGCACGCAGTCAAGGATCTCCAAGTGAGAAAACCCAGATGTTAATAACTGAATCAAAGAGAAAAGACAAGGGACTGAGTGGGTTCTGAATAACCAAACGAGATCCTAGTTCACCCCCAGAAAAGACATCAGACACCTGAGCCACTCAAAGGAGAAGAACAAGAATTCTTCCCTCTTACCATCACCAGCGAGGGCAAGGGTGATCACCTCTTCCTTAGAGATCCATGTACTGGGAAAAGGAGGGGCTCCATAATTCCAGAGTTTCCCAATGCAGGAAATGGCCTGAAACTGAACTGTGGGGGCCTAATCAGGTAACAGGAAAAAATAACCCAACACGGAATCAAGAGCACTGGGCTTAGCCTCAACTCGGGCCCCTTTCTGCCCTGCAACTTCTGGCCTGTCCTCACTCCATACAGATGTGAGTGTGGAACTCAATGCAATGCCGACAAGACAGCCCTCATCTGGGGTTGCTACAGAATCAAGCGAGATAGGAAAGTATGCAGTAAGATTCAAAACGCTGAGCAGCAACGTACCATCAATCCTGGAAGAGGAATGTCCCTGCCCTCAAAATAAAACAACATGGTGTGTTCCTTAGTCATCTTCATACCCTAAGCCTGAGCATGGTGGGTCCTAAGTGTCTGGGTCTCTGAGCATGAGCAGAGCACAGGAGTTTGTGTGCAACCTGCCCAGTATACCACCCGGGCAAGCTTCCCCCTTAGCGCCAGGCCCATGGCTAGCAGCCCCTGGGGGGCGGGGCTGCTAGCCATCATTTGCCTGCAGCACAGCCAGTGCACCAGTGCCAGCCAGGGGATGGGTATCCTGGACCCGGGGCCCACAAGGGGTATGGAAACCACCAAGAAAGGCCCTAACAGGGTGATGGCAGACCCACATACAGAGAAAGGTGCCTCTGACCCCGCAACCAGAGCAGTTCCATTATGCTCTGAGCATCACCCCGTAATAAGTGCTCACTGGTGAAAAGAGGAAAAAAAACAAAAGTTGGAAAACCACTGCACAATAACGCATCCTTTCGGAAGCCTGGGTCCCTCAGTCGGTTAAGCGTCTGCTGGGATCAGGTCATGATCCCAGGGTGCTGGGACTGAGTCCCCACATCAGGCTCCCTGCTTAGCAGGGAGGCTGCCTCTTCCTCTCCCTGCCGCGCTCCCTGCTTGTGCTCTCTGACAAATAAAATCTTTAAGAACATAATAATAATAAATATTCATCCTTTACAAAGGTCTCCACACTATTGTTTACTTGCACACCATGTTACCCCTCCCCAGAAGCTCTATCTTGCCATACTAAAAGCTATCCTAATTTTTCTCTAAAGCGTTAACTAAAATGAACTTAACTTCCCCTTGACAACTCTTTTTCTGAGAATTTCGTGACACTCTGCAAACCCACAGAATTCTGTTTTGTTGTAAAACTAGGGTCTTAAATCACTGTGCTCAGGGAAAAATCAAACCCTGCTCTGTCCCTTCCTCAGAGGTCAAGACCAGTTCTTACAACCTCAGCCCAAGTGAGGCCCCACCTTCTCTGCCAGGCACAGAAATGGGGGACCTAATTAGTGGCAATCCATCCATCTATTCCAGAGATTAAAGCTAGAGCTGATTCAAACATTCCAAGGAGGACATGGGTCTGCACGCTAACTTCTTCACTTCTTTGATCAGTTTTCTCCCTCAAAAATAGAAAGATAAAAGCAATTTAGAAAAAAAAAATTACCCCAATGAAATTTCCCCGTGTCTTTATCCTCATGGGCACATCTGATAGCCTTCTTAGCATCCTCCAAACCACCAGCCCAGTAGAGGACTGGGTTTGCCCAGCGACTCAAATATGGCCATCATTGGGAGACCGAACGCAGGTTTGAGGGACATAAATGCTGGAGTCCGAAATCCCAAAGCAGAGACAGAGGACCACCAAGGATGTGCTGTGTGGACAGCAGTTTATTCTTCGTGTCTCAGTTCCCTCCACTACAAAAAGTGAGGCTGAAGACAGCCAATATACACACTGCAGCTCTTACCAGGAACAGCTTATAAAATCACCCCCTTAATAAGTGAGGTTTTTTACAGCCAAATAAATGGGTCTCATCAGCCTTTGGCCTACAGGTACTCAGGGCTCTTTGTCAGCCCTCTCAGTTCACTCTTAAAACAAGGACAAGATATAGAAACGGTGGCATTTGCCACTCCCTGTCTGAACCTGTTAAACAAAACAATAGGTCATAACTGAAAACTCCTGGTGCACAATACTTTGAGCATCTGAACTACTCCAAACTGCACTTTTTTTTCCTCTGGCAAAGTAATAAGTAGACCCCTCACAGAGTAGCAACAATAAATGTAATAAAGCAGAGTGCCTGCCACAACAGTAGGAGCCTAATAAATGCAGGTTTTCTTCCTTTCTCAGTGCTATGCCTTCTTCCTCCAGCTTCCTTGTCTAAAAGGCTGCCTTTCCACACTCCCAACCAGGCTAGGCCAAGCCTGCCACTTCTCACAAACTCCCAGTAGTACCCCCACCCCCAACACACACACAGGAATACTCACAAATCCATCACTCAAGGGCACCAGCCACCAGCCTTCCCTCCTCAGGCAGCTCAGCACCGCCGAGGAGGGATCTGAGCCACAGCAGCCACTACTAGGATTTTCCCATGGTGCAATGCAACTTCCCCAACTTTTCCAGGCCCACAGTTTCCAAAGAAACCTAGCAGGCATTGTGCATAATCAAGTGCAAGTCTGGGCGAGCAAACAGACTGAACTCTGGACAGAGGGAGTGGACAGAGTCAGAAAGTCAAAAGGCACAAGTGATCATGAACCTGGGTGGCAGGGACCAAAATTCAGGAGGACCAGTCCTGGCCCAGGCTCCATTCTTCTAGACTGTATCACTGATTAAAGGCTAGCAGGGACTCCCAAATGAACGGCGGATGATGAAGAGCCTTAGGAAAGGGACTGCCGGACATCCCTCCGAGGTCGGCTGGACCTGGTGGTCTCAGGAGCACCCCGATGCCGTGGCAACCGGAGAGTCGGGGCCTGCAGTGCCTGGCACTGTTCACAGCGACGGGCGGGATCGGGGGAGGAGGTGCGAAGTAAGGGACCACGCAAGGCCCCCCTCCCCAGACCGGCCAAGGGACGGAAACCCCGACCCACCGCCACAGCCCTCGAGAGTTCCCACTGGGAGCTGCAAAGAGAGATGGTGGAAAGCGGTCCCAGAGGCCGGGCCAGGGGTCTGCCACTCACCGGCGCCCTCCGAGGGCTGCGGCGGCCCGACGACGCCGTTCAGGTATAGAATGGGCAGCAGGTGAGGCTGCGTCTTCTCCAGCGCCGCCCGCAGGTCCTGGAAGTGGTCTCGCTCCTTGGCCAGGAGCAGCTTGAGCAGCAGCTCCGCCTTGGCGCCTCCCGCCTCCTCGTCCAGCTGCCGCCGCTCGCCGGGGCTCAGCGCTCCCGCGGCCTCAAGCAGCCCGAGCACGGCCTCCACCTCGGTCATGGCCTGGGCCAGGCTCTGCTGACACTGGGCGAGCAGCTCCCGGCGCTGCGGCTCCATGGTGGCGGGCCGCCCCGCCCCGCCCCGCGGACGGCTCCGGCTCCCCGAGGCCGGCGGGCGGGCGGGCGCGCGCGCGGGCGGGCGGGCGGCGGCGGCGAGTGGCCTCGGGCGGCGGGCGCTCGGCTGCAGCCCTAGCGCGCCCGGAGCCGCGGGGCCGCGGGGGCCATGGGCCGGAGCCTGGCGGGCTGGGGGCCCCGGCGGCGCGCGGCGCTCAGCAGCGGCCGCCTGCCGGGCTCAGGAGCGCAGCCATGTTGGCTGCGGCGGCGGCGGCGGGAGTGGAAGAGGAGGAGGAGACGGAGGAGGAGAAGGAGGAGGCGGAGGAGGGGACGGCGGCCGGGGCGCGCCCCGAGGCCGGGCTCCAGCCGGGCATGCTCCCCCGCCCCCTCCGCGCGCGCCGCCCGCCGCTCCCTTCCCGGCCGCGCGAGAGATCGCGCCCCGGCTCCCGGGCCCCGCGCCGCCCACCAAACTAGACCACAACTCCGTGGGGAAAGTCGCCGGCGCCGCCCTCGCCAGGCCCCCGACGGCTCGGGCCCGGCTCTGCGGCCGCTCCGGCCCGCCTCACCGGGGCCCTGCTAACGCCGCCCGCTCCGCCATGGCCCGAGCCCCGCCGCCGCCGCCTCCCGTCCCCCGCCGTCCCTTTGAGAGTCCCGGCGCCCGGTCCCGAGGGGATGGCGAAGGGGAGGGGTCCCCGCCTCCCCGCCCCTGGCCCGCCCGGGAGGCGGGACGTCGCGTTCCTTCGCTCCGAGGCCTGGGAGCAGCCGGGGGTGGGGACGCGGAGTCAGGGGACCTGCAGGAAGCCGCCCACACCCCCAGGTCCCCTCGGCCGGACACACGGCGAACTCTCAGTCTATTGGAGACGACCTCAAACAAAACCATGCACCACCCCCCATTCAGGGTCTCTAATCTGAGAACTCCAAAATAAAGCCGGGACACAATTGAGGAAGGAGTCCCCTAAATTTGGACATCTCCAAATTAAGACCCCCTCCGAATCTGTGAGATTTCCCCTACTCCAAGGAACCCCTAGAGAATTTCCCAATAGACTCCCCTGAGTCTCAGTTAATCAGGATCTTTGCCCTCACACCCATTTGAGATCTTGGTCCCCAGAGTCTCAGAGGGGTTTGGACGTCCTCAGAGGAGGAGAGGATGTGTTGCTAGATGAAGGGGGGGAGGGTGGCGGCGGAGCCCTTGATCTTTTTGACAAGATGTCACCCCGAGATCCTAGCTAGTCTAAGAGAAGGCAAATCAATGGATTACAGAAACCTTGGACCCTGATGCCCTCAGTGAGGATCTACAGCCAAGAACTCTTCCGCCTTCCTTTATAGCCTGCTTCAGACACTTACCACCCAAATGCAGGAGGTGGTCCTTAAAGCTGGAGCCCCAACTGTTTGCCCTCCGGAACCCCACCCCACCCTGCTAGTGTAAAGTGGGATCCAAGGCCCATTGCAAACGTTTGTGTTGGAGTGAATGACTATCAAGTACAAACGCTAGGGGCCCAGGGCGCCTTTGCTCCTGACAGTCACTTCCACCCCCAACTTCCTTTCCTGCCTCCAAAAGCAAAATTTTCTCCAAGATTCTGCTTCTTTAAGGGAAAGAGTCATTTTTATTTAATGGAAACAAACTTTATGCATAGCGGTTAGAAACAAGGGGACCAGAATTTGCACTCCACTTTTGGATTTCCCTTTCAATAACTGTGCTAGGTGGGAGCAAATCAATTCCTCTGCCTGATCGCACTTTTCTCCTCAGGAAAAGAGTGGGAAGAGTGTATTTAATCAGGGGTTATTAGCTTTGAGTTCATAAATAAGCTAGAGGATGTCAGTGAAGCTTTTGAAATTATGTGAACATTTTTGTGGACATGTATTTATTTCTGGAATGGGGGACAGGGGTGTTCCTAGCTTTGATTAAATTGTTTAAGACCTCCATGACCAGAAATGGACTCCAAAATGACAGAACTGAATTCTTTTAAGAAGCCTCCCTGCTCAGATAGTCTGGGCTTCTCTCAGCTGAGGCTCTAGGGGAGGGGAAGGCTGGTTACTGCACAGTGCCAGGGTCTAGACAGGCTCCCTCTAACTGTCCCTTCCCCCCTGCCCCTGAGACATGGTTCCCCCTTCTGGCCACCACCTCTGCAGCAACTGCAGAGCCAAAATTATCCGCAAAGGCATCCATCCCTCAGGACACACCTGAAGGATAGGACCTCTGTTCTTAGATGGATTAACTAGAAATCAAGGGTATGGAAAGAAGGAAGAAGGGGGGAGGAGGAGAAGCAGGAGAGTCATTTGTTTTATGGTTAGAACCAATAGTGAGTAAGTCCTGATCCAAAGAGTGCCTGAGACAGCAGAGAGACATAGTATCCCAGTGTCCCTAAAAGGATGGTGGGTAGCATGCGTGTTTTCTCTCTGGAATCCTTCCAGAGATGCAGTGAGGAAGCTCATTTGCTAAGAGCATTTTCTCCCAGTGACGGAGACTACTTTCAGCAAACCCTTTATTGGAAACTACGGCATTTGATGCAAAACACAAATTCTTGAGAAAAAGGTTTACTTTATAAAATTTAACTTTAGCATTCCTTTCACCAGTGACCTTGTATTTCTGTAGCATTTTATACCCTTCAGGACATCTTCTGACACACTATGTCTCTTGTGCCCTGTTCTGGGTTGAATTGTATCCCCTGAAAAGATGTGTTCATGCCCTAATTCCCAGTACCTGTGAATGTGACCTTATTTGGAAATAAGGTCTTTGCAGATGTAATCAAGTTAAAATAAGGTCATACAGGATTTGGGTGGGCCCTAATCCAATGACTGGTGTTCTTATAAGAGGGAAATTTGGACACAGACACACACATAAAGGAGAATACTATGTGTTCTCTCTCCAAGAAGACGGAAGCAGAGGTTGGAGTGATGGGTCTACCAGCCAGGGAACACCAAGGATTCCAGGCAACCACTGAAAGCTAGGAAAGACGCCTAGAATGGATTCTCCCTCAAAGCCCTCGGAGACACCAGCCCTGCGAAGCCTGACTTCAGACTTCTAGCCTCTAGAACTGTGAGCTACTAGATTTCTGCTTTGCGGTTTGTGGTCATTTGTTATGGCCGCCCCAGGAAACACAGCCCCCTCAGGATGGAGGAAGTTTGAAAGACAAAGCTGGGCATTTCTATTTTACAAATCATCCTAACATCTGACCACTACTGTCTAAGAATTTTTCTGTAGAGGTACCCAGTTTTCCTTTTTTCTTCTGATCTTAGTAACAGAGGGCTTCTCCTCCGTGAGAACAGCCCTTTAATGTTCTGGGTACAATCCCTGCACTCTCAACGCATGTGTGCACATGGTCTCCCCCTGCACTGACCCCCGTCTCCCCATCCTCACAGGCCCCCTTCCCTCTCTCATGTCCTCAGGAAGGAGCCACTGCCTGACAAGGGGACCTCCACAGGCTCATAGACCGTTCACTCTTTAGTTGGTGCTTTGCAATCAGCCTTCTGAGCCCAGCTCCCACAGACAGTGCTCTCTCCACAGGCATTCACCTTCTTTCACACTTCCTGCCGTGTCCACTCTGCTCTCAGAACTCCTTGTTCTCCCTCTGACCCCTCCTGCACCCACTGGCTCCTTTCTCCCCAGTGGCTGACCCTTCATTCCTCTTGTCTCCCCAGCTCCCTCCCTCCTACAGGGCAGTCACACCTGAGCTGGACAGAGATGTGAGATGGGCTCAGATCCCACCATAGACACTCACTGACTCTGTATGCCTGGGCTAGCTGCTTAACTTTTCTGAGCCTCATTTCTGCATTTCTAAATTGGGAATAAGCATCACCCTTTATTAGGGTTATGAGGGTTCAGAGGTGGGGCTGATAAAAAGCCCCAGCACAATACCTGGTCTCTGATGGGCATAGAACCCCCCAATGTAGAATTTGAACAGACAACTTCTGCAGTCAGAATGCCTAATTTAAATAATAGCTTTGCAACTTAATAGCTGTGATGTTGGGTAAAACTACAGTGCCTCAGTCTCCTCATCTTTAATATAGGGGTATCAATAAAATTATTAAAGTAGTTAGTCATATATATATACACACACACATACATACATATAATTAGTGCTCAGTATATGGTAGATGTCACTGTGCTTTTGGCTTCTACTCTCTTGTGTGTCTGAGAGAAAAGACTATGCAAGGCATGTAGAAACAGGTTTTGAGCAGATGTTTCCAGATTCCTGAATAAAAGATTGTGGCCTCCAGCTTAAAGACTTCCATTTGACTTGTATTCAGATGGTAAGAGCAGGGGCCCCTTCTACCTTGTTCTGTGCCGTACCCCCCAGCACGGCGCCTGGCCTGTGTTAGAGGCTCAATACATATTTTTTAATTAATCTGTGAACATATGAAAGAATAAACAATTCAAGAGTTTTTGCACTGTGGCCCCATTTCAAAAATAATTTCTGCCCCAAACAGAAAGATGGGAAAAGAATACTTTACATAGGAGCAGCCTCAAAAGCAAAGCGAGAGAGGCCCTGAGGAAGTGGGCAGCAGGTCTGGAGCTCAGTACCGGTGTCCAAACTCCTCCCACTTGGGAGCCACGCCCCCCCAACTGTGCGGAGCACCAGGAGCCCCACCCTCTCCTGCTACAGGCTCCACCCACCAGACCCTGCTGGGAAATCGATTCCTGAGCTAATGTAATGGTGTGGTGTGGTGTGGTGTGGTGTGGTGTGGTGTGGTGTGGTGTGGTGTGGTGTGGTGTGGTTTGGTTTTATTTGACAGAGAGATCACAAGTAGGCAGAGAGGCAGCCAGAGAGAGAGAGGAGGTAGCAGGCTCCCCACTGAGCAGAGAGCCTGATGCAGGGGCTCTATTCCAGGACCCAGAGATCATGACTTGAGCCGAAGGCAGAGGCTTAGCCCACTGAGCCACACAGGCACCCCCAAGCTCATGTAGTCTTGAAGGCAAGGTCCCCTCCAGACTGCAAGCCCAGTCCTGCCAGGGAGCGTTAACCCTTTGATTCAGAGCTCATTCTTCACATTTGAACTTAGATGTTATTTACTTTAAGAAGCCGTACGTGCCTTTCTGACTTCCTCTAGGAAAGGCAGAATGGCACCCCTAAGATCTCCACATCTAGGCCCCAGAACCTGTGAATGTGAAATGTATTATGTTACAAGGCGAAAAGGGGCGGTGCAGATGTGATGAAAGTTACAGACTTTAAAATGGGGACAGCTGCCTGGATTACGCAGGGGAGTTCGGTCTAACGACATGAGCCCTTAAAAGCAGAGAATTTACTCGGGTTGGAGGCAGAGGAAGGGCAAGTCGAGAGATTCCAACCATGAGAAGGATTTGACTTGCCACTGGGGGCTTTGAGACTTAGGGCCCCAGTGCAAAGGCCCAAGAGAGGCTATAGAAGCAAGGGTTGGTGTCCCGCTGATAGCAAGCAAACAGCCTCCCTATCAGAGCCCTGCCGGCTGACGCCTTGAGTTTTAGGCCTGTAAGACCCTGAGTATAGAAACCAGTTGAGCCAACTGGGACCTCGGACCTTCAGAGCTATGAGATAATAAATATGGGTTTTAAAGCCCTACATTTGAGGCAAGTTTGTTATGGCAGCCATATAAAACTGACAGTTCCCAAAGACTCTGAGCTCTGCAGACACAGGAACAGTATCTTCTTGTTCCCTGCGAAACCCCTAGTACTTACACAATGCTTGCCGTTTGGTGTATGAGTGAATGGAAACCTACTCTTCCAGCAGGACTTGCTTTGGGGGTAATTATTTATGGCATCTTTTATAAACAAAATCCAGCTCTCCACTAACAATCTGAGGGGAGGTTTTCAAATGGAGAATCTTAGAAACCAGGCTTTCTCTGCAGACTGAGTGAGCTGGGGCCCCAGAGGCCTCTGACCCTGAATTTTATGTTCTAATAGATAAGCAACAGCTGTTCCCTGGAGAAACAGACCCTGGCGCTCCGTTCCACGTGTGCAGCAACTTTGGCAGAAAAAAGGCTGCACACGCGAGAGTGCGTGCGCGTGTGTACTCGGCAAGCGTGGGAGGGCATTGTGAGACTGTTTCGGTGTGAGTGGGGGTCTCTGTCAGTACAAACTGCACTAGTATGAACCCTTGGATGTGTGTGGGCGGAGAAGTTATCCTTTCTAGCTTTCCTCCCCCACCCTAGAAAGTGCATGTGGCCCTATACCTGACTGTGACATTTGAAAGGATTTCCTTGCACAGCTCTTGAAGTGAATGAACTCCCCCAGGATCCTGAAAATGGAATTCTACTTATGAAGGCGCTATGTTTCACCCAACTTTTTAAGAATGCTGTGACAATGAAATGAACTATAAACCTGTTTAGAAAAAATATTAACTTAAGCTAGGCTCTTGGGAGCTTCTCAGATCATGAAGACATTTTTCTTCCAGATGGCTTTTGTTCTCAGTTCAGGAATAGCCCAGAGGCAAATTTCCTAAAATTTTAAAACAGGAAATCTGGGAGAGTCTCATTTAGTCATGAGTCTTGCCCAAGGTACTGGGGACAAGGTGAAATCAGAGATTCAAAGCATTTGAGAACCTTAGAAAGAATTAAGTAATGTTTAACAATTAAAAGAAATAGTTGACAACTATTTATTGAGCGCTCACTGTGTGCCATGCCCTAGGCTAGCCCTAGGGCTACTCATTTTGTAAATGAAGAGCCAAGAGGTTGTTTGCCCAAAACTACACTGTCAGAACTGGGGAAAGGATTCAAGTTCATCACCTACAAGCATCGCCCTGTCTAGACTAGCCTATGCCCACCTTGGTGGAGTCTTCAACTTCATTTTGTTTAGTCCTTTTGTGCACCCACACAAACTGCAGCAACCCTGCAAGGCTTATGCCCCATCTCCTCATCCTTTATCCCTTCTTGGCATTTAAACACTTCTGGGGAGTTGCGGGGGGAGGCGGTGCATCTGGGTGGCTCAGTCGATTAAGCTTAAGCTTCTGCCTTCTGCTCAGGTCATGATCCAGGGTCCTGCGATCACGCCCCGCATTGGGCTCCCCTGCTCAGGGGAAGCCTCCTTCTCCCTCTCCTTCTGCCTGCCACTCCCCCTGCTTGTGCTCACACACTCTCTCTCTCTCTGTGTCAAATAAAAAAATAAAAATAAATCTTTAAAAAATATTAAACACTTCCAGGGGGTGCCCCCTCTACAGAAACCAGTTTGAAGCCACGTTTGGAAAGGGTCTGATATCATGTGATAATATCTTCCTTTAGTGACTTCTCCCAAAGGGTTGTTAATTTGACAACAATGATGCTGAAACTCAGGTATGAACAGTCATCTTCATGAACCTTAGCAGGGCAAGACTGGAGGGCCTAGTCTCCCATCCAGGCTTCAAGAATTGCAGGATTCCCCTCTTCAGGACTCTGCTACTTCCTCACATCCTCAGGAGTCTTTGCTAGCTCCCCATTGATTACAGGACCAAGTACACCTCCTCAGCTGGACGTCTAAGGCTTGCTGGCGTCTAATTTCTATTTCTATTCTATCTATTCTATCCACCCCATTCCTACCCCAATTCTCCAGTGACTGGTCCTCTCTGAGCCCTCTCCTCCCATGCCTCCTCTTTACCTGTCCAAACCCCTCTCATCCTTTAGGACCAGGAAAGCCTCCTGCTGACCACATCCTCCCCTCCCCAGAACTCCAGAAGGGCTTCTGCCTCAAACCACTTCTCCCCCTGTTGCCATGACCCATTTCCTTGCATTGTTGCCAGTTCCACCAGGTTAGGTTCCAGCACCCGAACATGCTGTGACAGGGACTTTCCAGTGTTCCTTTTCGCACAGCCCTCCCGGGATGGCCTAGGTTGGTAGAAGCCTGACACAGATGCTTCCGAAGTACCTGAGGATCCAAAAAACCCAGGCAAAAGGGCAGAGAGAAGCTAGCACTTTCCACCCTTCAGACCTCATTTTAAAGGTCACTTCTGCAGAAGCCCACCCAGTCCCAGCATCTCCCCCAAATTATCAAAGTGGGCTTCCATTCCCTTTGAGCAGGCATTCCTCATGGTTCACATTATCTCTTATAGGACTCTATGTTTAGTGACCACCTCCTGCCGGACTGTAAGCTCCACTGAACACCTGTCTGGCTCACCTGTGTATCCCCAGCATCTCGTCTGATGCATGACAGAGGCTCAGGACTCTATGTTTAAAGAGAGAATTAGAGAAGGCCAGGAGATTACCTGCTCTTGGTGCCGTGGTTACGCTCAGGAACTCCCTGGGGCCACGACATCTCTCTGGTCTAGACCAGAGACTCTAGTCTGGGAGCACCAGGGTCTCCAGGCTTATTACAGCCCTAGCCACAGGGCACATGATGACAGTTCCACTTTCCTTAGTGCCAACTACACACCCAGCAGCCCGCAGTTACCACTCTCTACCACATCCCGCTAGCATGTGCCACCATCAGCTCCATTCGCCAGATGAGGTGCTCAAGGCTCAGCATTCCTACCCCTCCCAGCCTACTGGCTATGTGCCTGTCTCTCATCTAGTAGGGAAAGAATCCCTAGTGCCAGGGAACAGCCAAGAAGCCTCAGAAAATGCATCAGGACTACCCCTGCCTTCCAAGGAATGAAACCCTGTTTCCAGAGAATAAGCTAGAAAGCAGCGGTTATAAAGCTGCACAGACACATGTCCATCAAATGCAAATGGCCCCGTGGGCCTGCTGAACTCTTGGAGGCAGTGAGAATGAACCGAAGCCAGAAACTGCCTGCTAGAAGGGATGGTGCAGCCTGGGAACCCTGGTTTGGGTAAAATCAGAAAACAACCAGGGCCCCAACACTTCTAGGGCATTTGAAATCCTTTCGCACATTCTCTCCAGTATCTCTCCCCGCCGCCACCACCACGTGCTGGTCACCGTGCTTCTAGTCCACAGAGACTCAGAGAAGCAAGTCAACCTGCTCAGGACTGCAAAGATGGAAAGACTGCAAACATGGAAAGCGATGGCATCAGGGGAAGCCTGGACAGCCTTAGAACAACTCCCCACCGGTGTCAGCAAGGCTGCCGTCGAAGCAAAACTCTTTGGTGCAGCAGTGGGAGCTGGAGAAACAGCTGCGGGATGGAACATGAGCCTCTAGTTTCCAGCCAAGAAGCGCCCAATTTTGCACGGCTTTACTGGGGTTGTTCCCTGCGGGGAAGCCCCTCTGTGGAAGGCTTCATGAGGCCAGCACACTCAGGCTGCAGGCCACAGCAGAGGTAGCTGGGGGAGTGCAAGGTCATGAGGACCTCTAAGAGACTGAAGATCCAGGTGGACAATGGCCAGACCATATATAAAAACAGAGCTCTGACCCATGATCCGAACCCACTGGTTCAGAGAGCCAACCCACTGCCTCCAGAAACTGGTCCAGGGAGCTAGACAACAATGCCTGTAGCAATCGGCTCCAAAGAGCTAAGACTTCAGAACTGACAGCTTCCTGGATTTCTGCCTCCCATGCAGGACCCGCCAGAGAAAGCCAGATATGCTCCCCTTGCCCCAAGGTGCTCTGCTTCCAACTTCCCCATGCCAAGCCTCCCATCTGGGCGCACCCGGAGTCTTCCCCTTTCCACTGTGAAACTTGACCACTTCTCTGTGCACCAAAATGCAAGTGATGGGGGCTGACTCCCTTGCTATAGCAAACTGAGAGTAGATGGCCTCTGCTTATCCTCCTCTGGGTGGTCTTCATTTATTTCCACATCTCTTAATTGCCTCCTTGCTTTGTGACTCTGTTGTCATACCTGTGCAATGGGATAATAATGCTGGGCACATATCTTTGGGGAAGAAACTGCGTAGGATTGCGGAAGAGCCTCCTGATATACCCCCATTCCCCAAGAGCCCTCTGATCTCCATTCAGTGGCCACATAACCCACTACCCTCTGGTTTGGAGCATGCCTGGGTATACCCACATGTCCAGGACCCTCATTTTTCTCAGGGAAGGACCCTGAAGCCCAGGCAGAAGAAGCGTCTACTTACCCCAGGTCCTCTCCTCCAGAGCTCTGACAGCAAACAGGTGAGCCTTTTCCGGAACTCCACATGTGTCACCTTTACCTACACGTGAAAGTGAAGTGAGCTAAAGAGAGCAAAAGTACACCAGACAGTGAGTTACCAGGAGCCCAGAAACTTCCCAAACAGGGAAGGCTCGTCACGGCCTGTACATGGAAGGATTTTTCCTGTTTGGTTTCAGGGTACCCCACCCTGCCTCTCGGAGCCTCCTTCATTCAGGCAACTCAATCCCGTGTCCCTTCCCCTTTCTGGGGGGTCAGGTCCACCCCCTCGCTGGCCCCAGCTTCTCACCACAAGGCAAAAGCAACAGGGCACCATGTGGGGGCATGAACTATTTTCACAGCTTCCCAGGTATTGCCTCTCGGTCCTCAGAGCAGCCCGCTGAGTATGAGCCATTATCCACACACGCACCTCACAAATGGGGAAACTGAATCACAGGGAGGTGAGTGAGGTGTCCAAGGACGCACAGCTAGCAAGGAGAAGAGGAGGCGAGAAGACAGACGGGAATCACGCATTCTCCACCTGAGGTCTAGCACCTTTCGGGGAGGAAGAGGCCACCCTGTTAATACTGGGCTAGTCCTTCAGGGCATTCCAAAGGGTGAAAGGCAGCTTACATTCAGAAGGGAGCGGAGTATACGTATCGCTAGACAACCATGAGACTCTGCAGAGAGAGCCTGACATCCAGCTTCTGGGACCCCAGCTTAGACCTGCAAGGCCAGGCCCTCCCCGGTGGCAGCCTGACAACTTGAGTTGTTGAGTCTTGGAAACCGGGGCCCCGTACCAGGACTCCGAATGCAGTTTGCGTGCTAAGTTTGGAGAGCTTCCCACACCAGACCCCAAACGCTCCGAGTGCCCCCGCTGCTGCTAGGAGGGGCAGGATACACCTGGGAGACCCATCTAGGCTCTCAAGTACATCACTGCCTTCAGTGCTAATGTTGCCCCCTCTATTAGAACCCAGAACTCCCGAAGGCACGGGGCCAAATGCAGCCACATTGTTAGAGACTTGTGCGCATTCCTAACCAGACTCAGTTGCAGGAGGAGAGGCCAGGTTTGTTCATCTCCATGGGCGAACTCCCTCCTGTCGCCCCCTCCCTCCTGCTGACACTTGGGGGACCTTCAGTAATTGTCAGCTGAAGGAATAAATTGATGACAGAAGGAGACAGACGAGTTAACAGCTCAGAAGAATTCAAGCAGAATGGAGTAAGTGCTAAATGGTGGTGGAATGAGTCATTATTGCTGACGGGGAAGGAAGAGGGGAAAGGCATTCATCCTCTCTCCCTTGCACTGTCAAAACAGAGCCTTAACTCTTCCTCCCTCCCTCCCTGTCTCTCACGTTCAGAAGAGAGCAGAAAAATGCACGTGGATAAAGGATGATGCCAGCACACACACACCCACAGAATCATGCCCTCTGCGACCCCCACTAGGGTAAGAGACAACATTTAGCCAGACTCAAAGGCCTCCTGTGCTCCCTCCACAGGCAGCCCATCACCCACCTCTACCTCTCCAACCTCTGTCCTGAACCTGGTGTGAGCCATTTCTGGCTTTTCTCTATAGTTCGGCCATATGTATATATATGTATATATATATATATATATATATATATATGTATATATACATATATATATATATCACTAAACAACACGTTGTGTCATATGGATATGTATGTGTGTGTGTGTGTGTGTGTGTGTATCACAAAACAACACATTGTTGTGTCAAGCTCCCAGCTCTGCAGGGAGTCTGCTTCTCCCTCTGCCTCTGACTCTCCCCCTTGCTTGTCCTCTTTCTGTCTCTCTCTCTCAAATGAATAAATAAAATCTTAAAAAATAAATGCATAAAAGCTCCTCTAATAATAAACATGGCACCAAAACCCAGATGGGATGGCTTAGAAGCCCACACAACCAACCTAGCTAAATAAAAGGTCAATATATAAACTTAACTGCAACAAATCCGGTGAGAACATTCCAGATAGTCTCTGCCTCAAAAACCTTCTAAGGCTCCTAACTGCTGGGAAGATATGCCTAAAGTCTTGGCTGTTTGAGGCCCTTTCTAACCTGACCCTGACCTACCATTTTAGCTTTCACTTCAGCCACTGTCAACAGGATCAAAATATAATGACAATAATGATGATGGTAATTCCTAACAAGAGTGATCCTGGAAGTTATTTTTTTTTTCTTTTTAAGATTTTATTTCTTTATTTGACAGAGACAGATCACAAGTAGGCAGAGCAGCAGGCAGAGAGAGAAGGGGGAAGCAGGCTCCCTGCCGAGCAGAGAGCCTGATGCGGGGCTCGATCCCAGGACCCTGAGATCATGACCTGAGCCGAAGGCAGAGGCTTAACCAGGCGCCCTCTGGAAGTTATCTTTAAATGATTGCGTATTTTGTGCCAGTTCCTGCATTAGATGATTGCTATACCTGCTCTTATTTAATTCTCACGGCTCCCTTACAATGGTGGCATTTTTTCCAGTTTATGGACAGGAAACAGGCTCAAAGAAGTCATGGAACGGGGTGCCTGGGTGGCTCAGTGGGTTAAGCCTCTGCCTTCGGCTCAGGTCAAGATCTCAGGGTCCTGGGATCGAGCCCCGCATCGGGCTCTCTGCTCGGCGGGAAGCCTGCTTTCCCCTCTCTCTCTCTGTCTGCCCCTCTGCCTACTTGTGATCCCTCTCTGTCAAAAAAAAAAAAAAAAGAAGAAGAAGAAGAAGAAGTCATGGAACTTTCCCAGAGTCCTCACACGGGTGTGATAATCGGAATCTTCTGGTCTGATCAAACCTTAATCACCTTCAAAAGTGCAGCTCAAATGTCCTTTCCTGCCCCCATCTCCACTCCTAAGCAAAATGAATGCTTCCTCCTCTGTGCTTCCCTGTACTATGTGCATTCTTGTGTGCAGCACTTGCCAACAAATATTCAACAAATCATCCCCGGTACCTATTAGGATGGGTGACTATGTTCCTGTCTTTCTGCCCAGCTGTAGCTGGATATGTTGGTGGAAGAAAGTGTGTCTCTTTAAAAAAAAAAAAAAAATTACAATTTTAATTATACAAAATAGTCATAACCTAAAACTTACCATCTTAACCATTTTCAAGTGTACAATTTACTTTTTAATCTTTTTTAAAAGATTTTATTTACTTATTTGTCAGAGAAGGGGGGCAGAGAGAGAGCGCGAGAGAGCGCAGAAGCAGGGGGAGTGGCAGGCAGAGTGACATGGGACTCCATCCCGGGACCCTGGGATCATGACCTGAGCCGAAATCAAAGTCAAGCACTTAACCAACTGAGTCAACCAGGCATTCCCCCCCAACACCCTTTTTTAAAAAAAATGATTTTATCAAGTGCACAGTTTAGTAGTGGTAAATATGTGTATATCCTTCCACAACCAATTTCCAGAATGTTTTTCATCTTGAAAAACTGAAACTCTGTACCCATTAAAGGACAACACCCCCTTACCTCTACCCCCAGGCCCTGGCAACCACCATTCTGCTCTCTGTTTCTATGAATTTCACTACTCTAGGGACCGCCGATAACTAGAATTATACCGTATTTGTCTCTATAATTTGCTTATTTTACTTAGCATAGGGTCCTTAAGGTTCATCTGTGTTGTGTCACGTGTCCAGATTTCCTTCCTTGTTAAGGCTGAGTCTCCCAGTATAGGTACGTTTCTCATTCTGTTTATCCATTCATCCATCAATAGACACATGAGTAGCTTCCAGCTTTTGGCCGTAATGAGTAATGCTGCTGTGAACAAGGGAGTACAAGTATCTCTTTGAGACCCTGCTTTTGCTTCTTTTGGGTCTACACTCAGAGATTGCTGGATCAGGGCACCTGGGTGGCTCAGTCGGTTAAGCATCTGATTCTTGATTTTGGCTCAAGTCATGATCTCAGGGTCGTGGGATTGAACCCCAGGTCAGCTAGGTGTGGAGCCTGCTTAAGATTCTCTCTCTCACTCTCTCCCTCTGCCCCTCCATTCTCTCTCTCTCTCTTTCTATCACATCCTTGCCAACACTTGTTGGTTTTATTAGAAGCCATCCTAATGGGTGTGAGGTGGTTTACTTTATACAATTCTTACTAAATGAGCCCAGACCCTGGCATATCAGAGTATTTATGGAGTGAATGGATTCAACCACAAACGGATGAGATAGTTTTGTTTCCCAGGGTTTGTTTGATGAAGAAATAGTATCCAATAGTCTGGTGTCTTTTCTGAGCTCAAGAACTTGAATTTGGATGGTTTGGTGGTAAGACTGCACATTCTCCAGGCAGTGGCTTTCCCCTGAGCCTGGAGAGGTTTGTTTCTGCCTGCAGGCCCCAAGGCCCACCATCCCTCCTCCGGGTGACCAGCTCCTGGAGGTGGTGGGGAGAGGCAGCCTCTCCTCAGAGTCACTTCCCCAACCTGGCTCCATTCTGCACAAGGCAAACAAATCCAGGAGGAAGAAACCAGCAGGCCTGCAAAATCCAAGAACACCTCTGCCCCCAGCCCACCCGGGATTCTCTGGGGACCCTGGGAGGGCAAGGGCAGGAGTCCAGCCCCCTTCCCCTCCCACCTCAGGGCTCAGGGGGGCAAAGCGGAGTCACATTTCAGGGACACACCCAAGCTGACTTGAAAGCCCAAACCAGCAGCCTCCCCTGTTCTTGAGAACTCCTCTGGGTGCCTGCAGGCTTATGCTGGGCTGAGTCACTTCCTCACCTTAATTCCCCCTAATACCTTCCCTTTCTCTGCAGCTTTACTCCTGGCTCCACTGTCTGAGTGTGGAATGTCTGGGGAAGCTGTGCAGGTGGGTCGGCTGAGAGGTCTGGCCAGATACTGCAGACAGGACCATGACTGGAGTTAGAAGATGTTGGGGATGCGCATGGGGTGGGGGGGGGTGCGTCACAAGTGAAGCCAGGTTTCTCTGCTGGCTCTGAACAGCACATCCTCTAATCTCAGCCAGCTCAATCTCTGCAAGCCTGAGCATAGGTCAACACCTCCAGGCAGGAGTCTTGAGGGGCAGGAGCAGAGCCTGGACGGTGGAGCAGAGGATGGAGAAGAGCAGAGGAAAGAGGGTGGGGGGAGCATGGCTACTCTGCATTCCATCCCCATCCCATGCCACATTCTCTGGAGAACAAGGGTCGCATCCTGAAGGTCAGATTCAAAGGTTACATTATTTGTGCCAGTTTCCTGGATGAGTCTAAGGAGGTCTCACTGTTATCCTGGGCACCAGCGTTCCTTTCATACCTGTAGGTACTCTTTCCTTCCCTGTCTACAGCTAAAGTTTTCTTTTAAGATCCTGGATTCTTCATTTTTATCTTAGCGTTGCTTCCTGTGTCTGCCTGCCTCTGCTTGTACATGTAAAGACAGAAATCAGGGCAAAGTTGATTTCTAGTAAACCTATTCATCCACATAGCTCAAAGAGTCAAACAGCGGTGTAAGACTTAAGAAAAAGAGGTTATCCCTCATCAGAGATATCCACTTTCAATTGTCACGGCTCATTCTCACTCCAACAACCCACTACCTCCTTTGGCCCCCATCCTTCCAACGTTGCCACATGGTAATTTGGTTAGAGCAACAGTCTGTGCTGAGAGCATGGGCACCGGGTAGACACGATTTCCCTGTGTTTCCACTATGAGCTATAGATGGACTGTGAGGACTTCCCTTTTCATGCACAAGGTTTTTATTTTCCCCAGAGTGAGTAATTATCCACCCCCCTCCATTTGCTTCCTTTTCTTTGTATTCCATGCCAAACTCTCTCGGTTGTTGAAATCTCCTCTCACTAAACTCAGATGATATTCTACCAATTAAATCTCCTTAATGAAACCTCTCTTGGAGTTTTGTGACCTCATCTGACTTAAGCTGCTTGGGCCTGGTAACGTTGCTTTCCTCCTGCAGTCACTGCCTTCAGAGGTATCCTACAGGATTCTACCTGGGTTAGAGTCCTGCTTACTGTGCACTGTCTTTTCTTCTCCTCCTCCTTCTCTTCCTCCTCCTTCTTCCTTTTTTAAGCAATCTCTAGGCCCAAGGTGGAGATTGAACTCACAACCCTGAGATCAAGAGTCACACTCCCCACCAACTGAGCCAGCCAGGTGCCCCTCTGGTGTCTGTCTTTTGCTTGGTTTACTGCCTTATTCTGGTGAGACATCCTCCAGCAGCCTCCTGAGTCCATGAAAACAATTTCTTTTTTTTTTTATCTTCAATGACTGAAAATTGTCTTTTTCTGCTTCCAAACCTGACTCATAATTTGCATGGATATAAAGATTTTAAGTTGAGGATAACTTATACCTTCAGAATTTTGAAAACATTGCGTGTCTTCTAACTTCCAGTACTTCTTTTGAGACATTCAAGTCCTTATTTCTGACCTGTTCCTTCATCCCTTTGGGAATTTGTAGAATCTTCTTTTTGTCTTCTGTGTTCTGAATTATGATGATTTTTCATGATACGAGTCTATTATCATCCATTGTGTCAGGCATTCAGTGGGCCCGTGTATTTATTTATTTATTGTTTATTTATTTTATTAAAGATTTTATTTTTAAGGTATCTCTACACCCAATGTGGGGCTCAAACCCCAAGATCAAGAGTCCCATGTTCCACAGACTGAGCCAACCAGGCACCCCTCTATGGGCCCTTTTAATCTGGACATGCGTGTCCATATTTGGGCAAAATTCCTTCAAGCATTTTTTTGACCATTCCTTCCATTCCTTTTCTTTGTTTTTGTTTCTCTGAAACTCTTTTTGTTCAGACAGGGGTCCTCCTGGATAATTTTCTTGTCTGTTCCCTTCTATTTCCCATGTCTGTGGTTCTGTACTACTTTAGGGGGAGATTTCCTCAACTTTATCTTCCAATCCTTCTATTAAGTTTTTTATTTCTGATATTTAAAAGAGTTGTTGTTGTTGTTTAAAGATTTTATTTATTTATTTGACAGAGAGAGAGAGAGGGAGACAGCAAGAGAGAGAATACAAGGAGGGGGAGTGAGAGAGGGAGAAGCAGGCTTCATGCTGAGCAGGGAGCCCGATGTGCAACTTGATCCCAGGACTCCGGGATCATAACATGAGCTGAAGGCAGATGCTTAATGACTGAGTGACACAAGCGCCCCTTAAAAGAGTTTTTTTTTTAACAAGAAAAATGACTGCTGTAATATGTTAGGAAAAATTTTACATAAACTCTGATCCATCCCTGCTCTAATTGGTAATAAATGCAGGATTCTTTACAAGGCATGATATTTTTTTTTAAAGATTTTATTTATTTATTTGACAGAGACACAGGTAGGCAGAGAGGCAGGCAGAGAGAGAGAGGGAGGGAAGCAGGCTCCCCGTTGAGCAGAGAGCCCTATGTGGGGTTTGATCCCAGGACCCTGGGATCATGACCTGAGCAGAAGGCAGAGGCTTTAACACACTGAGCCACCCAGGTGCCCCACAAGGCATGATATTTTTAAGAGTTTGGGGGCACCTGGGTGGCTCACTCGGTTAAGCATCAGAGTCTTGATTCTGGCTCAGGTCATGATCTCAAAACCTGAGATGGAGCCCCGTGTCAGGCTCCATCCCAGCTCCTGCACTTTCTCTCTAAAAACAAACAAACAAACAAACAAATATAAAAAGGGACCATTTAAAGGGGAAAGGAACTCTTTTTTTTTTCAAGATTTGATTTATTTATCTCAAAGAGAAAGAGACAGAGAGAGCAGTGTGCACAAGCAGGGAGGGGGGGCAGAATGGGAGGGAAAGTGAGAATCCTAAGCAGACCCCACACCCTGCATAGAACCTGACATGGGGCTTGATCTCAGGATTCTGAGATCATGACCTGAGCTGAAATCAAGAGTCCAGTGCTTAACTGACTTATCCACCCATGTGCCCCTGAATGCCCCCTTATTCAAGAAACAGTAATACTGTGTTTTTTTTTAGTTTCGTATGTACATACATCTACTGTCTATATAAAATATGTCCATATGTGTGTTGAATAGTATTGTGTTTTTGTTTTAGCAATGCAGTATATTTTAAAAATCTCTAAAGATATTAATGATAAATTTTTTAAATTTTGTTTATTTATTTTTTAAAGATTTTATGTATTTATTTATTTGATAAAGAGATAGAAAGCACAAGTAGGTAGAGCAGCAGGCAGAGGGAGAGGAAGAAGCAGGCTCCCCACTGAGAGGGGAGCCTGTTGGAGGACTCGATCCCAGGACCCTGGGATCATGACCCAAGCCGAAGGCAGCTGCTTAACCGACTGAGCCACCCAGACGCCCTTAATTTTGTTTTTAAACTTGTTCTTCTTCATGCATAAACTGTTTTCTCTAATTTTTTTTTCCCTCTGCTTACTTTTAGTGTCTGCCTTTCATGGCAGAGGATCTCATCAGAGGACTGGTAACGCTGGTTATCTGAGTGAAGGCACTTTAAAAAGCCAGTTGGAAACTCTGAGCACATGCCTGGAGCTTTTTGAGCGGGTGCTTTTCTGTGGGGAATCTGACTGAGCTCTATCATTGATGAGCTCCTGGCTTCAGCATATCCTCAGGGCTTTTTCCTTGGGTTAGACAGATTCCCCAAAGTAGGCTTTCATAGGTCTCCTGGAGTTAGTGTCCTGGGAGCCAAATGAATAAGGGAGGCTGGGCTCCACACTTTGTAAACATTTGCTTACTGCCCTGCTTTAAGTATGGAGCCCCATGACTAGCTTAGCCAATATCTTCTAGTCTGGATACCCTCTGGTTTACTTTCTCCTGAGAATAAACTTTTAGTTTTACGCAATGTTTAAATGGGAGAATAGGAGTGGGTATTTGGGGTGTCTAATTTCTTCTTAAGTTTCCAAATGGCGCTCTCGCTCCTCGTGTGAACGTCACTGCTAAATGCTGTTCCCGCCAATTCCTGAGCCTTTTTAGGATTCCCTGGAGTAAACCGAGTTGCCTTTCACCTCTCCCCTTGCCGATTTTAGGATTCGGCTGTCTCGGACCTGCTAAACTCATCGCCGCTCACTACTTTTTCCGGTGTCCAACGCTGAGTAGTCATGTTGCCAGCTCCATTCCTCTTCCTAACGCCTGGCTCTTCCTACGTGGTCATGGCCTTCTGGGGGCCTCCAGCGAAAGACCCCTCAGGTCTTTGCCAAGGTCAGTCCACTGTGGCTGGGGCCAGACTCCAGCTCTCCCAGGGCTGGATAGCCTCTGCAAGCTCCACGCAGCTGCTCTCTGCTCCGTCGCCAAGTCTGGTGCTGCGGGTGGGTGGTTTGGGGGTCAACCAGGCCTCGGTGGGGGGGATTTTGTAATAATCAACTCTACTGGTTTAAAATACAATATACCGGGCGCCTGGGTGGCTCAGTCATTAAGTGTCTGCCTTCAGCTCAGGTCATGATCCCGGGGTCCTGGGATCGAGCCCCGCATCAGGCTCCCTGCTCGGCGGGGAGCCTGCTTCTCTCTCTCCCACTCCCCCTGACTGTGTTCCCTCTCTCACTGTCTCTCTCTCTCTGTCAAAAAATAAATAAAATATTTTTAAAAATAAAATAAAATATACTGATTTACTTACAACATTCACTAATTTTAAGAGTACCACTATTTTTGAGAGTACAGTTTTGACAAATGTAAACAGGTCTGTAACCCTCACAACCAAAATATAGAACATTCCCATCCCCTCAGAAAACTTCCTGTGCCCTCAAGGGGGATTTTAATGTAGATTTGAGGGGGTTCCTTCTCTGCATTTCCTCCCCACCAACCCCTGCCTTGGCAGTCTTGCACCCCGATCTGCTTTTTCCACCGAGTGAAACTGCCATGGTCTCCTTGGACACTATTTTCCCCAGTTCAGGAGACATTCTCAAGGTGAACACTGAGATGAACTTTCTCCTCATGATCATAGCCCTGCACTTGCTGACGTCTCTCGTAGGCAAAGTTATTTTCATGTATTTTGTTCAGCCTCTACACTTGTTCACATTGGCGTCGAGGAAGGATAAATTTGATTTCAACTATTCCATCATACCTGGAACCGGAAGTATCAAATATCTTCCTAAATACACATTTTATACTTTTTTTTTCCTAACTCCGAGGACAGGAAGAAAACACCCCTGCACAATCTTCCTTGTGGCCGTCAGGCGGGGAGTGCTTGTGTCTGGAGCCTTCCTGGACCTTGAAGAGCATCCAGGGATCCTGAGGGAATAGATCTGGTCAGGGGCTCTGGGGTTGTAGGCTCTGCTACGTGCTCACTGGGTGGCCTCTGGCCACTCGGGAGGAGGCGGGTGTTGTGACAGTTCCATCCCACCCAGGAAGCCTGGAGACTTTGGATTTGGAGAGAGCCGGCTTTGCTTGTTGGCTCCAACATTCGCAGTGTGTCCCAAGAAAGTGATAGAACCATGCTGGTCCTCAGTTTTCTCATTTACAAAACAGAGAGAATACACCAACCTCAGAGGATCATTTGAAGAGTTAATGACAGCATTTAAGATGTTCAGCGGGGTTCCTGCTACATAACCCCACAGACCAAAGTGGATAAGCAAAACTTGATCAACAGTGGCTGTTGATTGTTAATTTTATGGACGCAGAGATGCTTTTTACCATCTTAAGTACCTGGACAGCCCAGGATCTAAAATCTTCTTCCCCCATCAAACGAAGGCCTTTCCTTGCGTCCCCCAGGACAGGAATGAGAGATCCTTTCTCTCCCTGCTCTTGGTCCCTGGTGGCCCGAGTGGTCAGCTGGATGGCGGGTCGAGGGAGAATGGAGTCTTTTTTTTTTTTTTTAAAGATTTTATTTATTTATTTGACAGAGAGAGATCACAAGTAGACGGAGAGGCAGGCAGAGAGAGAGAGAGAGAGGGAAGCAGGCTCCCTGCTGAGCAGAGAGCCCGATGCGGGACTCGATCCCAGGAACCTGAGATCATGACCTGAGCCGAAGGCAGCGGCTTAACCCACTGAGCCACCCAGGCACCCCGAAGAACGGAGTCTTATTTGGCAGCAAAGGCTAAGGAAGCACCAGACCCGCTAGCACAGTGTCCTGGGCCACGCACGGGGATGGGGGGGCGACCCTGCTAGCTCTCTGCTGATGTTCGCCCTTGGGTTTTGCCTTTCTTCTCATTGTGAAGCCCTTCGCCACCTTTCTAGCCTTCGTGGTGATTCTGTGAGCTGCCCGATACGTTTCTTTCTTTCTTTTTTTTTTTTTTTTTAGATTTTATTTATTTATTTATTTGACAGAGAGATCACAAGCAGGCAGAGAGGCAGGCAGAGAGAGGAGGAAGCAGGCTCCCTGCTGAGCAGAGAGCCCGATGCGGGGCTCGATCCCAGGACTCTGAGATCATGACCTGAGCCGAAGGCAGCGGCTTAACCCACTGAGCCACCCAGGCGCCCCTGCCCGATATGTTTCTAAACACAAGCAAAACAACACTTTTCTGTATCCTTAGCTGGATTTGGTTTCTACTGCTTGTCACTGGGAATTCTGATGGATACACCTGATGCCAAAGACTAGCAAATTACCAAAAGCAGGTCAATGACGCTTGGCGTGACAGGGAGACCAGAAAGTTAAAGGGAGTATGCTTGCCCCGCTGGTTTCTTGCAGCGCTGAGAAGGCTGCTCAGGAACAAGGAACACCAATAGTCAACACGAAGTTGACCTTTAGGAGAAAAGAAATACGAATGAAAGAGACAGCATTTTTTTCTCCTATCACATTAGCAAATAATGCACCCAAGAATATGTGTGTGTGTGATTAAATTAAAATAGCGGCTACTCAGATAACCCTGTATGTTAACTATATTGGAATTGAGATAAAAATACAATAAACAATACAATAGCTGGCATGGTGGGGAACCTCACGTTCCAGGCACCTCACAGACAGAGCTCTCAGTGTCCCAGGGTTCTGAGGAGCCCAGACAAGTGTCTCCACTTTCCTAGTAGAGATGCACTTGAAAGACTGCTTCCCACCTCCCGAAGCAGCTTTCCTACAGGACAAGAGAGGCAACAGTCATGACTCCCATGTGCATGGATTTGTTGGAAAGTAGGACTTGGCTGGGCCTTTAAAAATTGTGGTAAAATGTACATAACATAAAATTGACCATTTTAACCATGTTGAAGAGGACAGTTCAGTGGCATTCAGTACATTCCCATTGTGGTAGGACCATCAACACCATCCACCTCCAGAAGTTCCTCATCTCAGGAAACTGAAACTCCGTCCCCATTAAAGGACAACTCTCCATTTTCCCCTCCCTGCAACTCCTGGCACCCACCGTTCTGCTTTCTGTCTCTGAGGATTTGACTGCTCTAGGCAACTCATATAAGTGACATCATACAGTATTTGTCCTTTTTTCAAAGGTTTATTTATTTATTTGAGAGAGAGAGAGAGCGGGTGGAGGGGCAGAGGGAGAGAATCTTTAAGCAAACTCCCTGCTGAGCAAGGAATCCGACTGGGTCCATCATTCCCAGGACCCTGAGATCATGATCCGAATTGAAACCAAGAGTCAGATGCCCAACCGACTGAGCCACCCCCATGCCCCAGCATGATGTCCTCAAGGTTCATCCATGTTGTCACATTTGTCAGAATTTCTTTCCTTTTTAAGGTTATATATTTTTTATATAAATACAAATATATAAATATACATATATGTATATATATATATATATAGCTATATATAGCCTTAAAAAGGAAAGAAATATATATATATACACACACACATACACACACGTATCTCCATCCCACATTTTGTTCATCTGTTTGTCTGTCAGCGGATGCTTGGACTGATTCCACATTTCCCCTGTTGTGAACAGGGCTGCTATGAATGTGGGTATACAAGTAACTGTTTCTTTGTAGTCTGGGTGTTAGCTCAGCTCTTCTTCTTTTGAGATTTCAATGACATTGGCTTAAGTACACCCACCACCTTACCACCCCTCCCCACCAAAGTAAAAATGAACAGGAACCTTCTTTGACACTGTCACTATATCTAAGAACCCTGTCTCACCTTTTGGAGACCACAGCGACACTATTTCTGGAGTGCTCGGTGCTGCTCTAGGTACTTCACAGATCTTACCTGTTTTAGTCCTGGCGGTAGCCCCCATAAGGTGGCTGAGGGTCACTGCTTGCCCCCTGGGGCCTTTTATGCATAAAAAAAAGTCTCGTTCTTCCTGGCACATCCATAGCTTGAAAAGCAGAGCAGGAGCTGGATTGGAGTGCCCACGTGGGCCCTTGGCAGAGCCCTCTTGTGCAAGCCATAATCGATTATAAATACACTTGTGGGGCACCTGACTGGCTCAGTCGGTGGAGCATGTGACTCTTGATCTCAGGGTTGTGGGTTCAAGCCCCACACTGGGTGTAGAGATTACTTAAAAAACAAAATCTTTAAATAATAAATAAATAAGTAAGCTGATAACCCGGGTTTATGGTTGAAGAAAGGGAAGCACAGAGGTGGAGGAGTCTGCCTGAGGTCACAGGGAGCCAAGGCAAACCTAGAACAGAATGGGGCCTGCCTTCAGCCCTTATTTGTACTTAGGTATGGTGAAGCCAGCGGATCTGGAGATTATCATCATTGAAAAGATAGTATGCACATAGCATGGTGACTGTCATTCACAATAGTATATTGCATAGTTAGCAAACATACTGCATATCTTAGCAAAGAGAGTAGATCTTAAAAGTCTTCATCACAAGTAAAAAGGAAATCTTTTTGTAACTATGCATGGTGACAGATGTTAGCTAGACTTCCTGTGGTGATTTTTTTGCATATATATAAATATTGAATCATTATGTTATATACCTCGAACTACTATAATGGCATATGTCAATTACACCTCAAAAAAAAAAAAAAAAAAAAGAAAAGAGAATATGTTACTCACAGTTTCCAAGAGGAGGGGCCATGCCTTGCCAGGGCTACATTGGGAAGCACCAGAGGGCAGATGTGAATGGAGAAACATGGGCAGGAGCCTTTCCTGTGGTTTCTGCAGGAAGGTTGGGCAAGGCAGAGTAAGCAGGCAGGATTGGCTAGGTTGAATAATTCAATGGGCTCTGGGCTGTAGGGCTGTCCCTCATAGTCTGGTAGCTGGACCTGGGGTGATTAGGGCAGGGGAATAGAGGGCCAAGTGTAAGGACTTAATAAGAAGGTGATTTGGGCTCCTGACTGGCTCAGTCAGTGGAACTTGTGTGTGGCTCTTGATCTTGGAGTTGTGAGTTTGACCCCCACCCTGGGTGTAGGGATTACTTTAAAAAAAAAAAAAAAGTGATTGGAGTCTGGGCTCCAGATTAGTTGGTTTGCATATGACAAATGCACTCACAGGAGAATCCTTCATTATCTCCAGGATTTGGTGAGTTCTGGCAGGGGCAGTCTCTCCCATGCATGAGGCCTGGGAATGTCAAAGCATCAGAATAAAAAGACATGCTTCCCATAGGGCCAGCGGGCAGGTTCTTAATTACTTTGCCATCCCTCCATAACACTTTCTCTGGCCAGTGTCTTTCAGACTTTGACATTCCTTGCCTTTTGGCAGTGGACCCCTTTCTTCAAGTGAAATCTTGAGGCCACCCCGTTTATTAAAGAATGCTCCTCTGCCTGAGAGCAGCTGGGCGGAGGGCACGATATGAAGCCCCCAACAGCTGGCACCCACTCATTTCAGAAGCAGCCCGAGAGGCCCCACTGACCCTCTTTAAGAGAGCGGAAGGTGTGCACGTAGGCTGGACAGGAGCTGGAACTTGAGAGCAGACATAAGTTGTGTGACCTTGGGTTAGTAGTTTCCCTCCCATTTTCTTGCTTAAACAGCTTTACCGAGCTATTATCCGCATGCCCACTTAAAGTATACAACTTTGTGGCTTTTAGAATATTCAGAGTCAAGCCTCTATCACAATTTGAGGACATTTCCATCACCCCAAAAGAAAACCCACCCCCATTGGCAGTCACCACCCAATCTTCCCACTCCACCCCCAACCCCAGGCAACCACGAACCTAGCTCTTATCTTTATAGAGCCCCCTGTTCTAACTGTTTCACGTAGGTGCAGTCATTTAATACGTGGTTTTAGGTGGTCCTTGGTGAGGGGCTTCTTTCACTTAGCATGACATTTTCAAGGATCATCTTGATTATATCTTGAGGATATAAGTATCTTGATGGTATAGTATTTAATGTAGTAAATACTCTGTAAATAATTTTATTTTTTCTGTAAATAATTTTAATTTGGAATGTGATATTTACATATCTATGATAAAAGCAAGTCTGACAGTACATGAAGCAGCATACACGAAAAACAAGTCTCTCTCCTTCACCCCCTTCTTGAGGGCCACCAACTGTTTCTAGTTTCCCGTCTTTCCCTTTGGATAGATTCTGTGCATACGGTAGAAGTTATTTATCACACGGGACCCTAGACTTGGTAGAGATCATTAACTTGCCTGGCTTTCCAGCCTGGTCTTTCCCACCCTGCCCTTTCACCCCCTCCCCCTGCTGGTCCACAGAACGGTGGGGCTCCCTCATTTGTCCAGCTCCCCCTTCCCAAGCCCCATCCACCTGGTAATGATTTCCTAGAGAGTCTCCCAGGGGTCTCCATGGGGACGTTTCCTGCTCCAGTCTCCATGGCAACTCTTCAGGTTGCCATGGTGACACTTAAGTGATTATTTGGAGACCCTTAAATAAATCACCCATGCTGGTATATGCTGGAAGCGTTTGGCTCTGACTCTTAGGTTTGGGGCCAGGGTTGGGGCCCAGGCCTGCAGGCAGGAATGGGAGGCGGCAGGGAGGGGCTCATCCGCCCCTTGCCCCCCGCTTCTAGCGCTGCGAGGGGCCCTCTCTGGGCAAAGGTGGAACTAAGCCTTTGGGGAAGTGGGGCGAGAACAAGCAGTCAGGCTTGTGCCGTCCTTGAATAGAGACACTGTGGCAGGAGGGCACCCTTAACGGGACCAGGGGCAGCTTTGAGGAAGCCAGAAAGTGACTGAGCAGGGACTCAAATCTAGGCTTCTGGGATCCAAGGGCCTCACTCCTTGATGCTAAATATTAAGAAGAAATTCAAGATTGAATCCATTTCTTCACTTAATCCACTACACGCCAGGCACTGTGCTAAGCCTTGAGGATACATTAGTGATCAAAACAAACGGAACTACCCACCCGCATGAAGTTTGCATTCTACTGTGGGAGACACAATCAGCAAAATAATTAAAACACACAGGCCAGGGGCGCCTGGGTGGCTCAGTGGGTTAAGTGTCTGCCTTTGGCTCAGGTCCTGATCCTAGGGTCCTGGGATAGAGCCCCACATTGGGCTCCCTGCTCAGTGGGGAGTTTGCTTCTCCCTCTCCCTCTGCCTGTCTCCCCAGCTCTGCTCTCTCTCTGAAATAAATAAATAAAAATCTTAAAAAAAAAACAAAAAACCCACAACACAGGCCAGACAGTGGTTTACAGACTGGGAAACTGAGAGTGAAAGCAGGCAGCACTGCTAACGCCATGTGGAGTGACCACTCAAGTCTTGGCTAGCCTAGCCCAGGACCATTTCCGCCTGACCAGAGGATTTTTCAGCAACTCCTTGAATCCACATGTATCCTGAGCACTGTCTTACTGAAGGCTGAATAAATAGCTTGAGCGCCTGGGAGACTGGTGTAGTCTATCTGGAGAATCTGGTTTATTTTATTCCTAATGCCAACCTGGAGTGGCAAAAATATGCTCCCCGACTTGCATGTGGTGAATTGCTCAGGCCTGATCCTTGGTGCTGGAGCCAACTGATAGGTACAGGGGCAGGACTCCTCTCAACCTGGTTTCCCTGGGAGACACATTTACTCTTCCAGGAAAGAAGTTTGGAAGCACAGGCCCCAGGCATATCATGCACACGGAGTGTTCTGTGCCAAAAACCTTTTTTTTTTTTTTTAAAGATTATTTATTTATTTATTTGACAGAGAGAGAGAGAGAGAGAGAGAGATAGATAGATATCACAAGTAGGCAGTCAGGCAGAGAGAGAGGAAGGGAAGCAGGCTCCCCAGTGAGCAGAGAGCCTGATGTGGGGGTCGGTCCCAGGACCCTGGGATCATGACCTGAGCTGGAGGCAGAGGCTTTAACCCACTGAGCCACCCAGGCGCCCCCAAAAGGCTTCTGGAGGCTTGTCTTTTTTTTTTTTTTTAGTTTTTAATTTTTTTATTTTTAAAGATTTTATTTATTTGACAGACAGAGAGATCACAAATAGGCAGAGAGGCAGGCAGAGAGAGAGGGGGAAGCAGGCTTCCTGTGGAGCAGAGAGCCCGATGTGGGGCTTGATCCCAGGACCCTGAGACCATGACCTGAGCCGAAGGCAAAGACTTAACTCACTGAGCCACCTAGGTGCCCCAGGAGGCCTGTTTTTATACACCAAGTTCCCTCTGCCTTTTCAGAGTGCGGATCCACTGCCTTCTAATAGGCCTGGGATTTGGGGTCAGGTTAAGAGGCCACAGAAAATGCCTTCTGGACAGATCAAGCCCCAAGAGGTGTTCACCGGAAAGTTCCTTGGACAACGAGTCAGGGAGGAAAGTGGCCAGCCTCGGGAGGCGCAGGGGGCTGAGACACTCCCTGGGCTGGGGCTTAGCTCAAATACCAGTTTGAAGTTTCTGGAGAAGCTGTGATTGCTCTGCTGCTGGTGGCCCTCAGCCCTCAAGGGAGCCAGGCTCCCCTTCCACAGGTCCTCCCCTGCACTCCAGTCCCTCTGCTTACTCTTCTCATCCTTCAGATGTCCGCTCCCCTGAGGCCTGCTCACACCACCGACCTCTATCTTCTCCAACACTGTAGCTCTTCCTTGGCTCTTAGCACAAGGTATAATTGTACACTGGTTACACACTCGTTCACTAACCTGGGCTTTCCAATCTCAATGACAGCCACCAGCCACACATGGCTATTGTGCACGTGGACTTTGAGATGTGCTATGAGTACAAAACAGGCTGGGGCGCCTGGGTGGCTCAGTCGTTAAGCGGCTGCCTTCGGCTCAGGTCATGATCCCAGGGTCCTGGGATCAAGGCCCACATCAGGCTCCCTGCTCGGCGGGAAGCCTGCTTCTCCCTCTTCTGCTCCCTCTGCTTGTGTTCCCTGTGTGTCTCTCTCTGTCAAATAAATAAAATCTTAAAAAAAAAAAATAGGCTGGATGCTGAAGACTCAACATCTCATTCATAATTTTTACCCTGATTACATGCTGAAATGGTATTTTGGATGTGAATAAAATAAATTAAGTCTACCATTTTTTAAAAAATGTATGGCTGTTAGGAAATTTACCATCACATACATTTCTGGTGGACAGTGCCGTGACTAGATTCAGTCCACAAGGTAAGTGGCCATGCAAATTTTGTCCCCACTTTACACCCAGCACCTGGCAGTAGGGGAGCAATAATCAGGGTTATTTACTGAATGCGTATTTGACAGGTATATTTTCCATCAACCCAGAAACATTTTGAACAGCCTTCTAAGGGAATGTATAATTTAAATATCAGTTTATTAAAAAACAAAACAAAAAACCAAGCCAAACAAACAAAAACAAAAAACCACCACTAAGCCAAAACAAAAACCCTCAGGCAAAAGATTTGCCAGAAAGTGAAAAGAAAAGTGGGAATGAAGGGGTCCGGGTCTCAGTCTGTTTCTTTGAGGGGTTCAGGGGAATATTTGGACCTTTGTCAATCAAAACAACGAATGCACCAAAAAAACCCCTAAAGGTCCTGATAGACCAGAGGCAGATACATGATTGTTTCCCACTTCCTGTTCCTCCTGTTTTCTTTGCTAACAGAAGCCCCTACTTTTAGCTAGGCCCATGGCTACCCAGAACCCCAGTGGCATCTGCCAGCTTCCCTTGGAACCAGGTTTGGTTAGTTCTGGCTGAAGGGATGGAAACAGAAATATCGCTCAATTTTTGGGAACTTTCCTTAAAGGAAGAGCTATGCCTGTCTTTCCCCTTGTCTTCTGGCTAGCATGCCTGGAAATGGAGCGGTGGCCTTGGACCATGAGGGATGAGGACAGAGCCGGAACCTAGAGGTGGTGGAGGGGGAGGCTGGCAGGGCCTGAGTCTGACAGCCTTGTGAAAGTGCCATTTCAGCCTTGTAATACCCACCATGGTCTTAACGTCAGAAGAGAAAATCTTGGAGATGTAAGGCCATGGCCATGAGAGATTTTGTGGTCACCTTATCCCAGGAACAGTGTCCTCCCTGCATCTCTGGCACTTCCTGGCTCTGTGTAACTGGAAGAGACCACTCTGCTCCTTTCAGAACAGAGCACTTGAGCACTCTCCAAGAACAAAGTTGGCTTCAAGATGACTTGATTTCTTTACCATCAGATATTGGCAATACCTTCAGAAGGAACAAAATTAGAAAGACACAACAGAACATAGTGTGAAAAATACCTCTGTTCTTCAGTCATTGTTTCTATTGCCAGAGGCAACCATTATTACCAGTTTGTGCAAGACTTTTAAATGGTAACCTCTCCCTTAGAGAGAAAAAAAAGTCTCATCTCCTAGGACTTTATACACTAGATCTATATAAATAAGTACATCCACAACCACCTCTATAACAACTCTGAGCTACTGTCCACAACTCTTTCAATGAGGTCACCTTTATTTTATGACCCAAATTAAAATGTTTACACACTCAGCATGTGACTGCCAAATGTCAGTCCCCTTCTCTAGCCTTTCCTCCCTGGTATGAAATACTTCCCTGATCTACTCTTCGAGCAGACTGTGGGGCAGAAGTTATGACTCGGGAGGCTGGATTCCCAAGGCCACAAAGGACAACTCCATTTGTGTGACTTAAAAGGATCAGAGTTGGGGCACCTGGGTGGCTCAGTTGTTAAGCGTATGGCTTTGGCTCAGGTCATGGTCCCAGGGTCCTGGGATCCAGCTCTGCATAGGGCTCCCTTCTCCGAGGGAGGCCTGTTCTCCCACTCCCATTCCTCCTGCTTGTATTCCCTCCCTCTTTGTCAAATAAATAAATAAAATCTTAAAAAAAAAGGGGGGGTCAGTTATGGGTTCCTGGGTGGCTCAGCCAGTTGAGCAGCTGACTTGATTCCAGCTCAGGTCATGATCTCAGGGTCAGGAGATGGAACCCTGGTCCATGCTGAGTGTGGGGCCTGCTTAAGATTCTCTCTTGCTCTGCCCTTCCCCCACTACGAGCACGTATGCACGTGCTCTTAAAAAAAAAAAAAAGGGTCAGGGGCGCCTGGGTGGCTCAGTGGGTTAAGCCTCTGCTTTCAGCTCAGGTCATGATCCCAGGGTCCTGGGATCAAGCCCTGCATCAGGCTCTCTGCTCTGCAGGGAGCCTGCCTCCACCTCTCTCTCTGCCTGCCTCTCTGCCTACTTGTGATCTCTGTCTGTCAAATAAATAAATAAAAAATCTTAAAAAAAAAAAAAAAGGGTCAGAGTTTGGGTTTTAGTTCTGAATTCTCAGACCATGTTTTCCAGTAAAAATACTGATGGTCACCATAACTGCAAACACACTTAAGAGTGTGTTTTTTTTTTTGTGCCAGACACCATACTTGGATCTTACATGCAAGATCACTTTGAAACTTCATAATGACCCCATGAGTTAGGTACCACTAAATAGCATTCCTATCTTATAAATGAGGGAGAGAGGTTAGATCATTAGCTCAAGGTCACCAGACAGAAAGGGGAAATTGGGATTTGCATTCTGATACTCTGTTCATAGAAACCTGGCTCTTAACCACAAGCTGACCCTGACCAGATGGTAAGTCCCCCACACAGGGATTTTCTCTGAGGCCTGCACACCACCTGGCACAGAGCAGCTTAGCAAATTTTCATGGACTTAAATGTCCACTTATGAACACTGTACAGGGAGTGCAGGCTAAATATGGGAGCCTTCTTTCCCCACGATTGTAGGCTTGTGTCTACTCAGGGCCTACCCTTTAGAGTCCCAGTCCAAGGGACGGAGGCCAATCAGCAGTGGGAAGTGCTCTGCAGAGGGCCTGGAAGCAGGGGCTGTGCTGGCTGCAGCACTGGTCTCTGAGCTGGAGGTGCCAGACCTCCCACAGGACCCTCAGTTCTGCAGCTACGACCCTAGACAGTGTTGGACACGTATTTGCAGGCTTGATCTGCCACCTCTTGGCTCTGCCCCTTTTGTGGAAGAATTGTTTTTAGTTGCATTGGTATCTGATATACCGGTTTTATTTACTGCTGCTTTTAGTACCTAGAATATAGTAGGCCTTTATTTGCTGAATGAACTTCAGAAGTTAGGCGAGGCACTTGACCCCAGCTAGGTGGCACTTCCAGGAGGCTCTGCACTGTGTCCCACTGGGCTTGGATTAGCTACATGATGGGGGCGGGGAGGGGCACAGTGCTCACTGCAGACTTCTAGCACCTGAGAGGTGGGCTTGTGGCAGGGGACACTAATTACTGTAGGAGTTGGAGCCCATATGTATCCCAGTCACTCTGCTCCATAACCCATAGGGATGAACTGCTACCGTTATATGCATTTATGTTTTCCTCCTTTCAGTTTTCCTAAAAAAGTAGTGTTCTGTCAAGAGGCAACCAAAATTCAAGAAAAATAATCATTATATGGTGTCAGGTTCAATCAGACATGAATCAATGTGAATACCCATGGATAAACCCTGAAACAGAAACACAGCACTGTAATTTGACTCCAACACAGACACGGAAAGATTCCAGAAGGTCTCACCCACACCCAAAGAGCTGAAAAAGCAGGGGGCTGTAACTGAGTCGATTGCTACTTGAATCCCTTTGTACAAAAGATGTAAAAAAGGCAAAGGATTAGACAGTATCAATAGTCAGAAATATGAATTTGTTAATGCATGAGACCATTTAAATCCATTTTTATTTCTTCCCCAACAGGCCCAGAATAAAATCCCAACCTCCTACGGGGCTTCCTCTCAAGACAATGCTCTCTGGATACGGTGTCATGTGCTTGCAAAAAGCTAATGCCAGGGCAGCAGGTCACTCCATCGGGGGAGTCTGCACACCCACCTAGGGCACACATACATCAGGGAGCACAGAGTAGGGCCCACCAGCCAACGCCACCTATGCTAGGGGTCCCTGCAGGGCTGCCACAGCGATGAGGACCCATGGTCTCTGACTGGGTGGTGCCTTGCTTCATGTAAGCCTTCTGTCTCCGCAGTGCCACATGCTGATTGATCCCAGGCCCCTGCCTGCATGTAGCACCATCACACACCGCTCATCCAGGCACCCAGAGTCCTTGCTCAAGCAGCAGGCAGCGCCTGGTGGGGCTGTCTCTATTACTCACAGCCCCGCACATCCGCTCCCCTCTCCACTTCAGAGACATGTCACACAGAGGAAGGTGGGTGCTGGTACTCCCTCCCACTTGGGGAGTCCACCCTCCCATGGCCCTCATGTGTCTTCTTGCAGTTTTGGATCTGAGCAGACCCAAGGCTAACTCCCCAGGCAGGTTTTTGGGAAGGCAGCTGTGGCACTCTGTGGCTCTTGGCTGGTTTTATGAGGGAAGCAAGGCCTGTGCTGAGGTTTCAGATGGCACCCCTGGGTAAGTCTGTTAACAGGCTTCATCTGTGTTGGAACCAGGCTAGCTCAGTTCAGAGATAAGGGGAGTGGATATGGGAGAGGGTGGAAGATGAAAAAGTGACTTTTTAACCTTAAGAGAACTTTCTAAGTCAACCTCATGGGTACAGGGCCATGTCCTCAGGGCCAAACTAATTTTAACAGAATTTAAACCAGAGAAGGGCTAAAGGTTCACGTAAAGAATTCTGGATTCAGGATCCCATCAGGATGCGAGAGAAAGCATTCATCCTGAGAGACCCGACAGTTGATGGTTACACTCAGAACTTTCAGGAATCAGCTAGAGATGTCTGAAGAAGTAAAGTGTGATTCTGTGTACTACAACTTGAATTGTGAGTGCCTGCCCTACTCCCTCCCCACCCTGCATCCACCTCTTTAATCAGCCAAACCATCTTCTCCCTCAATAATAAACTCACATCTCTTCAGTCTGCGCTGCTGTTTATTCCAGGGGCTGGATACGAAGAGAAAAATTAGCAATGTTGCTTCAGAAGCAGAGCTTCCCAGGTGCATGGAGCCAGAAGGTAGGGTCGAAATCCTACTTTCACCATCACCTCACTCCCAATTAAGCATTCTTGGTTTTCCAAGGCCCCCTGGCAAAGAAGGAAGAGCCAGGGCAGTGGGACTTGGCTCTGGATAGGAGAGGGAAGGGCAGGCTTCACGGAACATTCTCCAGATGGAGTAGTGAGCAGCAGCCATACCACTTCTCTTGTGACCTTGGCCCAATCTTATGGAGCAAATTCAGTACAAAGCATCATAGTCTCTGGCAGCAAAACCCTTCTGCTCAGATAAGCTATGTACATTTCTTTCTTCTGTTGCACAAAACCCCATCACAAACCTTGCGGGGTCCTCCTGTAAGCGCTCCTCCAGGCCTGACACGAGCTCTCAGTTGTTAGATTTAATCTTTTAGGAACCTGCTATGGCCAAATGGGGCACACCGCCAGCTCTAGGTCCCTCTCCACCACCACCTGGGCCTCCTCCCTTCCTGTCTGGGTGGACCTTTCACCCCTGCCTGTACCCAGAAGGGCCTTACCCCACCTCTGCCCCCAGGCACGTTTTAGCCCATAGCTCTGCACCTGCCCTGCTTGCTCTGTGGCTATGGGAGGCAGGGCCCCTGCACAGATACCTCAGTGGGTGTGGTCACCGCTCAGGCAACGCAGGGGCCTGGACCAGCTTCACCCCATTACCTCCACGCACACTTGACAGTCCCCACCGCAGTGGGCTCCAAACTCTGGCAAGACTTCTATCGGCTATGAAGAATGGGTCCCACTCTTCTCACAAAGGCATGGTCCACCCATGGAGGTCAGAGGTAGACAAAAACAATGGGGTATGGGGCGCCTGGGTGGCTCAGTGGGTTAAAGCCTCTGCCTTCAGCTCAGGTCATGATCTAAGGGTCCTGGGATCAAGCCCCGCATCGGGCTCTCTGCTCAGCAGGGAGCCTGCTTCCCCCTTTCTCTCTGCTTGCCTCTCTGCCTACTTGTGATCTCGGTCTGTCAAATAAATGAATAAAATCTTTAAAACAAAAACAAAAACAAAAAAAATGGGGTGGCCGGAGGCCTCTGTAAAAGATGTTTGAGAGCAGCTTGGGCCTCATGACGGTTTTAGCTCAGTTACAAATCCTAGGCAGTCCCATCTGCTTAACCAGTTTTTCCGGTGATACTTCAATGCTGGCTTTCTTGGTTTCTATAGCCTCTTGCTTTCAAATTTCAAAAGTAAAGCCAAAATAGTAACAACTCCAGACTCTTCAAACTGAATAAATAAATAATAGTGATAACATTTACATGAGTAGGCCATGTTGAGAGACTCAAGCATGACCAAGCAACAGAAAAACCAGAATAGGCCCTGGTCTCGGGCCCTACAGCTGGCTCTGGCTCATGGTGGGATACTCCTGAAAGCCGGTGGTTGGAAGGGTGAGCTGAGAATGAGCAAAGGTGCCTGGCTGGGGCCTCCTGGCGAGGCTAGGGTTTCAAACAGACAAACCTCAGTTCTCCCAACCAGGTACTGTGGTGTGATCAGGGTCCTGGGTGAGCTGCTCCTGGGGACGTAGAGGCCTTCTCTGCTCGACAGCACTGGGGGGATATCAGGGACTTTCCCAGAGAGCACAACCTCTCTGGGTCAGCTGCCAGTCTTGACCCCTTTCCAGACAGGACAAGGAGCCGAGGTCAGGAATGATCTCCTCTTCCCTGAACTATGTGACAAGGGGGATGTGGAATTCATTTGTGTCGAAGATCAAGGGTCTCCTGGGAGGGCTTGGGTCCCTGTCAGCCTTGTGTAGCAGCTTGAAGAGCCCAGTTCCGATGTTCATGGGGATCCCCATGATGATGCATTCAGACACTCCTGAAATCAACCAGATAGGGCATTAGATGGCTTTTCACCACACAGGTGGGCTCCCAGCTCTCCTCTCCGTCTGGGCCACAGCTGCTCTGTAGGCTGGCCTTCCAGAGCACTAAACTCAGACAGACAGATATTGAATGATGCTCGCAGAACCCTGACTTTGCCACCCAATGTTTCCTCAGTTTAGGGCCTAGAAGAAAAGCAAACAGGCTGACGGTTAGGACAAATGCCTGTGGAAACAGCAGCAGAAACTCGTTCCCTATGCTCATGGGAAAAGGCTGGGTCAAGCTTAACAGCTTACCAGCACCCCGTGCCTTGGAAACCCACAGCCCTAATGGGAGACACTTGGAAGGCAAGGCCCCTGCAGGGACAGGAGGAATGCAATGGAGCAGATTTTCTCTCCGAACTCCACTCCAGCTCTGGCTCAGACTTCTGGTTCCGTAATAAGCGAGTGCTTGCCTACTCTATTCCAGGCTTTGTGCTATCAGGAGACCAGAGAGACAAACTGCCAAGCTAAAGACCAACGTGGACTGAGGGCTGACTCTGAGTTAACAACAATGTAAAGGGCAAGGAAGGGGAAGATTTCACAGTGCGGGGTGGGGTGACCATGCCAGGCCACCATCAAGGTGGCAGTGTGTGGGGCTGCAAGGCCCAGCACCTCGATGGCAGGGTCGCAGCACTGGCCGTTAATTCCACTGTCAAGCACACTCACTCTTACTTTGGCCTTGACCTGTTCTTCTGCCCCAATCTCTGCTCCTTTTTTCTTTCCTCTGACTTATCTTAAAAAATGATATAGTAATTTTTCTTTTCCTCTGTCTGCAACCCGTGTCCCTTCTGAAAAGAGAAGAATTAATCTTAGGAACAAAGCAGCGGCATGTGCCCTGCCGGAGACCTCACCTAGCCAGCACCTGTTTGGCAAATCCATGTAAGACTGGGAGACGAGACAGGAAATGGCCATGAGGAAGCCAACCTCTGGTGATAAGGATGGCAGCCAGGCTGGGAATCCCTGCTTGGGCCCGATGAGTATGTGACCTTGGCCTAGCTACTGAGCCCCCTGCAGACTCTCTTCTTGGGCATGTGGTGCAGGAGGCAGGGAAGAGCCAGCCGGGCAGCAGGTAGATGGTGACAGCTCTGCCAAGGCCCTTCTCTCCCAGGCCGCCATCAGAGATGTGCTGGGTGCTGTGGGGAGGCGGCCGGTGCAGGGTGAGACTCGTCAGCCAGTAAGCTAGTTCCCTGTGCGACTTGTGCAAAGGTTTAATACCTGTCCCTATAGACCTGCTGTGCTCAGTGCATGCAAGGTGCTGGGCCTGGCAGCTCTCCTTCCCCAGAGGTCATGATAGCAGGGCCACTAAACGCTGCTCCCTCCTGTCAGCCCTGGCACCATACAGGAGGGCAGGATCATACTGGCCCACCGCATCTCTAAGGTCTAGAACACTCACTGGTGCCCAGGGTTGATCTTTTCTTCTTTGCCCCAAAAAGCTGTCTGTACTGACAGAGAAGCCTTCTAGCAGATGAGGGGGGATACAGGGAGCCACAGCCAGGATGTGGAGATAAAAGATATCATTTCCTGGCGATTCACAGACCTGTACTCCTGGGGATAAAAATACATTATATGTTGATTAAAAAAAAAAAAAAAAGATATCATTTCCAATTCTGTGATCTGTGACTTTATGCTCTGCCTACTCAGTTTCCTCACCTCCTGGGAATCCTCAGCCACAGTCTCAGCTATAAACCACAAAGGCCCTCTGATGAAAGTCTTAGAAACACCAAACCTACCACACACGGAGTCCTTCTGCCCGAAGTAGGCAGCATCGAAGAGATGGTCAGCTGTCTTCTCAAAGGAGGCCAGCATCAGCACACTTTCTTTCATCTTGGCCAGGCCAAACCTCGTAATGCCCAGGACTTCACCCTGCATTGGGGGAGAAGGAGTCAGGGTTGTACTCACACCACTTACAGAACGCCACAGCAAACCACACCCTCTGGCTCCCCTCAAGAGAGTCAGCCCAAATCAGTGAAGCAGCTGTTCAAGTCAGTCTCGGGTCAGGATAGGACCCTCACTGTAATCTGTCCCACTGGCATCCCCTTGAGGGCTACCAGTCACTGACGACAGGGATCCTTACACTCCCAACCACATGCTGTTGGAACAAGTAGTCATGAACTGAGAGCTAGAATTCAAAATCCAACTTTTAAAGAAGAGAGTACTTCTGAAGATGTTTATTATGGCTCAAAAAATCCCAAACTCAAATAATTTAAAAGCCTCACAGTAGGGAAAGAGTTAAGTAAATTTAGGTGTTTTCATTCAAGCAAACGCTGCACCATCATTAAAAAAG
Organism: Lontra canadensis; assembly: GCF_010015895.1. Taxonomy (NCBI): domain Eukaryota; kingdom Metazoa; phylum Chordata; class Mammalia; order Carnivora; family Mustelidae; genus Lontra; species Lontra canadensis. Next base: position 38,446,553 of record NW_022630997.1, on the reverse strand, counting down.
TATATTTCTGGGGCACTTGGGTGGCTCAGTTGTTAAGTGTCTGCCTTTAGCTCAGGTCATGATGCCGGGGTCCTGGGACTGAGCACCGCATTTGGCTCCTTGCTCAGCGGGAAGCCTGCTTCTCCCTCTCCCACTCCCCCTGCTTCTGTTCCCTCTCTCCCCATGTCTCTGTCAAAAAAATAAATAAAATCTTAAAAAAAAAAAAAAAAGTATACTTATGGGGCCCCTGGGTGGCTCAGATGGTTGGGTATCTGCCTTTATTATTCACTTATTTTTAAAGAATCTTTTTTTTTTTTTTAAAGATTTTATTTATTTATTTGACAGACAGAGATCACAAGTAGGCAGAGAGGCAGGCAGAGAGAGAGGAAGGGAAGCAGGCTCCCTGCTGAGCAGAGAGCCCGATTCAGGGCTTGATCCTAGGACCCTGGGATCATGACCTGAGCCGAAGGCAGAGGCTTTAACCCACTGAGCCACCCAGGCGCCCCTGGGTGTCTGCCTTTAGCTCAGGTCATGATCTCCATCCAGTTCCTGGGATGGAGCCCCACATCGGGCTTCCCATTCAGTGGGGAGTCTGCGTCTCCCTCTCCTTCTGCCTCGCTCAGTGCTTGTGCTCTCTCAAATGAATAAATAAAATCTTTAAAAAAAAAGTATATGTATAAAAACTATGTGACATGGAAAATAGGCAAAAAGTTACATGAAATGGGTAAAACCCATAAGCCCACTATTCACTGCAAGTACATAACACAATATGTGCGGAGAGAATAAGACCAGGAGGCAAGACTTAAAAGTGACAGCCTCTACTACAGGGAGGAGGAAACAGGTCATTTCTCTGTCTGCTCTGTCATCAGGGACAGGTTCCTATGGGGAGGCACTATGAAAACCTTATGGCACTGCTATGGGGCATGCGTACTACTATGGGGAATGGATACGTTTTGTAGAAAAAGAGAAAGAAAATGACCAACCTCATTTCCCACCTACCCTCCCCTTCAGATCATGGTAACTTATCCTTTACCTGGAAATGGCTACAGAAATGTGAGGAATGGGTTCAATAGGAAATAAACACCTTGGTTTGCCATGGAAATCCCCGGGCTTTTGGCAATGGCTGGTTTTGCTCTAGGATAACATTTCTAATCAGGACAAAAGTAGTAATGCCTCACCTCCTGTCACAAGGCTGTAAGTTTCATACCAGAGTTTCACCAGAACACCCAACCCCACGCTTTGGTCTTTGAGCAATGGGGACATCCTGTTTTCTTTCTGCGGCGGTCATCACAGCCGCGTGTTCTCCAGGCAGCTGCGAGCTGGCTGGCGTGCCACGCCCACCCACGAACCTTATAGGTCATCAGGTCGGAGAGCAGCATCACATGCCTCCTGTCGATGCTCATGCCATGGTTGACCATCGTGTACTGGATTTCGTTGATGATCGTGGTCCGGGCAGCTTCGATGCCCAGCGTTTTCTCCACCTACAGAGAGCCAGGCTGAGTGCAAGCAGCCTCTTCTGACACGCCGGCCCAAGTCCTCCCCACATCTTCCTCTGCTCAGCAGCTTCCCAGCACACTCTAGGCCCTCTGCCAGAAACAGGCTGCTGGGTAATCTTTCATGCAGACCCAGAGAAAACAGTAGCATTTGTCACACCAGTGTGCTGGGACAACCCTGAGGTGACTCAGGGCATGAATGGTACCTCATAGGTGTTATTGGAGGTGGTGCGGGTGCCCTTCACACCATGGGTAGCCATGACTGCCCGCAGGTTATCACCCTCCACCAGGAGCTTGTACTTCTCCTTTCCGCTCTGCTCGTCGATGTGGATGACAGCTCTGGAAACTTCTGGGATGCCCTGCACCACCACCTGGACTCAGAGACACAGAAGGCTCAAGGCCCAGCGGGGCCCACGGCCGCCCCCCTCCCCCATCGTGGTAGCCTCTGAAATCACATGGCTGTGAGAACTGGGAACGTCATGCCTGGGTTGTCACCCTGACCAGCTCTGTTTCTCAGTGGGGTTTATCGGGAACATAACAAACCTGAAAGTACCCGTGTGCTGTTAGGGCTTAGGGAGAAAGCACAAGTTCAGGCGGCCGTGCCTCAGTCTACATCAGTTTTACCACAGAACACACAGGAATCTAACAGGTAGAGTTTGTGTGGCTGAGCAAAGATGGGAAAAACCTTAGTACAGGGGGATGTGGCAAGAAAGAAGAAATGGGCACCCCTCTCAGTCTCTGTAGTGACACAGTCCTCAGGTTTCCTGACACCTGGGTATTTGGGCCACAAGTAAACACAGTCTCTCCACCTACAAATGTCCAGGCATTAGGCTGGGTGGGGCCTCCAAGAGGGAACTTCTGTCTCACCTTGGGGAGATCCTCTTTCAGGAACTGCAGCACATAGTACATGGAGCTCTTGCTGTTCTCTCTAGGGGTGACACACACCACAGCCTCGCCATGAACAGCCACATCGCCAGGCTTCACGCGGAGCTTGGACATGCAGATGGAATAGCGCACGGTCTCAGCGTTCACCTACAAGGTGACCAGACACGGGCCGCCCACCCAGGATATTACTGACAGGGTTGGAGGCTTTGATTTCAGTGTTTCTTGGCCTTTTTTCATCACTGCCCCCTGACAAGCCTCATTTTTTCCCTTACTCTTATTCCTCACCATAAAATCCTAACATGTGACATATTGTATATTTGCTTATGTACTGCATAAGTATGTCTACTTTACTTATAAACAGAGGAGACTTTCTTCACAACCTCCCCTTACCCTAAACCAACTTTCGCCCCCACTGAAAATGCATGTTGCATTCACAGTAACACACACAGGCTCTGAGGTGGTTCCAGGAGGCAGGGGGCTGGAGAGCAGGACAATTTGTGTTAGTGAAGCCTCCCCTTCACCTGACCTCACCACAACTGCTCATGGGTCACATGCCTGGATGCAACTCAGCCCTGGTTCAAGAGTCACAAGGCACGTGGCCAGAGGTAGGCCAGAGAAGTCCCCAGCCTGGAGACCTGACAGCTCAATTCTAGAATCACAGTCTCTGGGCAACACGAACTTGATACTTGAGAGAATGGGCTGAGACACAATGTGGCCAGGATGGGTGCTAACTCCCTGAGAGGAAGAGGAAGGTTCCAGGAAGTTACTCAGTTTGCATCCCTGCCTCAGCTGCTCTGTGAGAAAGGCTGACAATCTCTCGATCTTTACCTGACCGTGAACACCAGTAATACTAAGCCAGACTAGTCCATCCAGCCAAAAACACTGGCAGAGCCAGCCAGGCGCCATGCTGGGGCCCACACATGAGTAAGATACAGGTGGCCTTTATTCCTGCCAGACCCTCTAATACTGTGTCACAGCAAACGGCTATCACGGCCTCACAAAATTCCTGTGTCTTTAGGTGGGAATGTGTGTGTCAGGGTCAGGTTCAGAGAGAGAGAATGGGAAGGTACGATAGACTCTTACAAAACAGAAACCCAACAAAGCCTCGCCTCCTCGATGCTTCTCATGCCTGGCTTAGCTCCTGCTCGGCGATCAGCGCCCATCCTGGGACTCACAGAGGATGACCTCCTACGCACATTTAATGACGTGACTCACTTCTAGTCTCAGAAGTCTGATCCGTTCCAGGGAGAGCTTGACGAGGATAAAGCAATCATCTGGAAGAAACACTTCTTCAATATACTCTGAAATCTGTCGTGTCAGAAGATCAGAACATTACACAGTCACTCTCCCGCTTTCAAAGAGCATATGCTGCTCATTTTGAGGGACCCAGGAGAGCATGACCCCACTGACTAGAAGGCCCACCACAACGACAGTTTACATGTGCGTGCTCGCCACACTGCTGCTCCAAGTGCTCTTGTCACCAAGACAGATTTCTTACCTCTCCCAAGAGGGTTTTCTCGATTCTGCCCTTCACGAGGCGAGCGTAGTCTGCGTCGTCGTCCTTATCCAGCTGTGCCGTGATGATCGGGGTACTGAGAGAAGGCAGGGGCAGCGGTTACAGCCCAGGAAGGAGCCCACGGGGAGGCCGAGGCACTATAGGAATCCTAGTGCTAAAACCAGCTGCGATTTCTGAAGCACTCACTAGAGGCTTCACATTCTTATCCAGACTTTCTCTGTTTAGAATTCACGTGCAACCGACTCTAGCAGTGAATGAGACGATTTTCAGAACATTCTTCCTGACCAAGTGAACTGACCTCTTCCTCTCTGGTCCTAGCAGGTAGTTATTTCAATTCTGTACTGACACTTAATGCTCGTGTATCAGAGCTTCTGCCACCCCTCCGTCCCATCCACATCACCCCCTCTCCAGGTTGACACCTGCCAATCACTTGCTCCCAGCTTCTGCCCTCCCTGTCCTGGCTGGTGTCCCCTGGCCATACACTCCTGGGAGACCAGAGCAGTCGGAGCGGCAATAGAGCTCCTGCCACCCTGGACGCCCACCAGTGCTGCTCTAGAACACAGTGCCATGTTCCCTCATTGGATGCTATCTGTCATCACTCTGGAGGATTCAGATCACAGGTGAATCATCATGAGGTCACAGAAGGCACTGTAACGTAGTTCTATCTTTTCTGGTCTCAGATGACCTATAAATCCTACCATGAAATCACTAGGGAGTCACAGACTGTGGCCACAGCTCAAGTGACAGACTCACCAGTCAAGCTTAGGCTGGGAATAACATCTGAAATTTAAATTGACACAGACCTATTGATACAGTCTTTCCAGCCATTTTTTTTTTTTAATGTTTCTTTCTTTCATGTGACTTGTGGCCACAAAGAATGACTGCCTCACTTGTGACTATACCCAGTTTCCACTTATCTTTTTCTCAATGGGGTTTTTAAACAATCCGGATCTGATGAAGGCAAGCATGCCACCAGAGCTGACAATACTGCCTACTAGACTACCAGCCGTAGTTAGAGAAGCACACGACAGGCAGCAGGAGAACAGAAGGGAGGTGGAGGGAAGCACCTGATAGCCTTGGAAGCATTGATGATCTCTTTGATCCGGGGTACACCCAGGGTAATGTTCATGGAGGCCACACCCGCAAAGTGGAAAGTCTTCAGGGTCATCTGGGTGCCTGGCTCGCCAATGCTCTGGGCACACAGTGCGCCCACTGCAGAACCTGGCTCCATCTGTGCCCTAGAAGGTAAGGGTATGGAAGAAGAGTCCAGTAAAACTGTTGGGAAGAGGCTTCTGATTATCTCTTTTCAACAGAAAAAAATGCAGGTGTTGTCTGGGTCAGGAGGGAGTATGCTATGAGCCAGGCCGTGCTTTGACGTGAAGAACCTGGCATGGATCAGCCAGAAGTGTAGATGGGGGGCCGGGTGGGGGTGCCACAGTCCAAGGGGCCCAATAATGGAAGTGAACGTTGTGTGGCTACTTGTGGTCCGCTTGCAGTGACTGGGCCCAAACATTGATGGCCTGGAGAAGATCCAAGAGCTCTGCTAACAAACGGTGCCAATGGTAGACAGTGTAGCTGGCACCCCCAAAGCATACTGGGAGTGACTCCATGGGGTAGACACTCAGAAATGCCTTTGCAATTATTTCCACATCTTGGAACATCCAGCCTGCCTCCCCACTGGAGCCCCTAAGAAGAGGTGATGGAACCTGCTCGCATGCTGGCACTGGAAATGGAGTGGGCAACAGGAAGGACAGGAGCCCCATGCGCCTGCCCCACAGTCTAGGCAAATTAGCATCTGTACCTCATGTACTTGTCCCTACAGGTCTCCAGGAACTTTTCGATTTGGGTGGGAGTGATCCGGTCCAACTGGTACAACACACGGGGCTGGAGGGACAGAAACCAAGTGAGGGGTCAGGCTGTGGGACCCGAGCCCATGAGGGCACCAGAGCCCATTGGGGAAGCCGAGCGCTACCTCTGTGGTGCCATTGTCGTTGATGCCATATTTATCTCTGGTCTTCTTGATCTTCTCAGAAACGCCCTTGACGAAGTTTTTTATTTCCTGAAAGATTACACAGCAAACATCGGTTGTGCATTTGTGGGGATTTGGACGGCAGTTTGTTTTACAAACTTCGGCAGAGTGATGAGCCCACCAGTCTCACGATGGTTCATGACACCATCTCTGCCCTTTCCACGCACCCGCCTGCACAGCCAGTGGGAGCCACGGCAGGAGAGGCTGATGCGGCCACCTTCTCCTCTGCTCTCCCAGCATACCTGTCGCCTGCATCCTCCCATCCTCCCAGCTTAGAGCGGCTAGAACTTATAAACTCGCAGTTTCTAAACAGGCTTATTTTTGAGGCTTTCTTCTGAAGTTACTGTCAACTGAGGCACCAGCTAAGGCATAGCCTTGTAGATGCCATACACATTTCAAACACATGGTTTCGGCTTGCCTTCATTTCAAAGAAGACACTCCTGAATCCCTACTTTTCTTTCTTTCTCTGACCCTCGCCTCTGCATCACCCCCACCCCCAGTCTTACTTGCCCTTCCCAACAATCACGACTTGGTAAGGATTCCGGGAAACCAGGCTGGGAATGAAACATCAGGGTGTCTGTGGTCCCCTCTGCATTACAGAGTAGCAGTCTAGGCCCCAGATGGGGACTATATGGAGCAAGGAAGGTGACAAGGACATCATGTGGAGGAAGCACAGGGCAGGGCTAGAGGCCACAGACCTACATTTTCTCGTAATCACTCAAGGGGGTAAAACTTATCTGTTTTATAATTTGTGGTGTATCTCTGACACAGACAAGCCCTGCAGTCACCCCTGGAGCCAGGATCTAGAACCAGGATCGGCCAGCACTCAAGGAGGACTTATGGAGGAGGTGATGGGCTTTAGAGAGCTATGCCCATCAAAGCCTTGCTCCCAGGGCCTCATGCGTCAAGCACTGTGGGACCGACTCTAAAAGTACTTCCCAGGTGAGCGGATGGCACACGCCATGCAGTGACAGTAATCTTCCAGAAGCCGCTGTGACACAGGCCTGGGGGCTGGCCATCAGCCACTCTAGTTTGATCCAGGGGTGTTTTTTGAGAACATGGGAAAGAGTGGCTAGACTGCACTTCGCCTCAGTAGCCCCCTCATTGAGTTTGGACAAATAACAGTGGCAGTGAGCTTAACGGTCACTCTTGAATGTCAGTGCAGGTACCCAGCTGCTCTATGAGGGTGCTTGAGGGAAGATCCAAACACGCAGGCAGTCCAAGGGTGGAGGGAATACCGTCATGGCTGCAAAGCTTTAGGAAGTCCTATTTCTTGATTCCAAGGCAGGCTGAGGGACCACAAGGAGAAAACCAACGTAACCCCCTACCTAAAGTCTAACTCCATCTATATCACATAGCTGAAAATACCTGTTTTGTATGAAATAAATATTTTAAAGCAGATGGAACCAGCAGCCTACTCTTGGAAAAATAAAACCCTATGGGTATTCATACAGAGCTTAAAACTTACCAGAACCCAGTTCTACCTTAACCTTGCAATAATAAGTCTCCTTAGCCTCCCACAGACCACCTAGCAAATCCTAGTTAACTATGTTTCCTGAAAGCAAAAACCCTAATTCTTAATGTATTTTAAGTAGCCTTAACTTTTATTTTTTTAATTTATTATTATTATTATTTTTTAAAGATTTTATTTATTTGACAGATAGAGATCACAAGTAGGCAGAGAGGCGGGCAGAGAGAGAGAGGAGGAGGCAGGTTCCCTGCTGAGCAGAGAGCCCGATGTGGGGCTTGATCCCAGGACACTGGGACCATGACCTGAGCCGAAGGCAGAGGCTTTAACCCACTGAGCCACCCAGGCGCCCCAAGTAGCCTTAACTTTTAATATACAAATGGTCCAAGGCTCATGGGTGGTTCCCAGCCAGCTGCTGCCTGGCAAGGTGAGCCCTCCCCGTGAGGTGGCACTGCATCAACCCCATCACTCTAGAGCGGAGGGCACTGATGGGCTCAGGGAGGTTACAGGCTTGGCCAAGGTGGCAGGCCTCTCCCTGAAGTCAAATGATTTCTCTGAAATCTGCTCTTGGGGCAGGGGGGTCTGCAATGTCCTCCTTGCCCACTGGCAATTTCTGTTTCCTTGGAGCTCAGCTAACCAAAGGGCTGCTTGAGGTCCATCATATTCTATCCCTTGCTCATGAACGTAGCTTTCTTGTGATGACTGTGCTTATGGGCCAACTCTCTTCCTTCTCCTTGAGAAAGTGTGGAGTATGTGAAGGGTACTATGCCTTTCCACTGTCATTCCACACAGGAAAGGACTTTTATTAATTTACAAGATCTTAAGAGTTTTCAAGAAACTCTCCTTAAGGGGCGCCTGGGTGGCTCAGTGGGTTGGGCCTCTGCCTTCGGCTCGGGTCGTGATCCCAGGGTCCTGGGATCGAGCCCCGAGTCGGGCTCTCTGCTCAGCGGGGAGCCTGCTTCCCTTCCTCTCTTTCTGCCTGCCTCTCGGCCTACTTGTGAGCTCTCTCTGTCAAATAAATAAATAAAAAACAAACAAACAAAAAAAAAAACTCTCCTTAAAAAAAGCTCTCCGGGTTTACTTACTGATTGTGAGATGGAGACCACACTTTCAGGTAGTCCGTGACTGCAAACCAGAGGGGGGGGGTCTAAACTGCAGGGGGCAGTGGGACAATCATTCCTGCATGGCTCTGCTCAACACAGGCACTCTTAGCAGCTGCTGCTTCATCTTTCCTCTGCATCATTCAGTGCGGAGACTCTCTGACATTGGTGATTTCCTCCCCCAGCCTACGCATCTAGCTGTGGCTGTGTTCTTTAGGGCAAGCTGCTGATTGGCAGCTGGTCAAGGCTGCCCCACTGCTGGCCCAGCGAAACCACAGCAGGAGCTGAAGGCTGAGCAGACCCAGGGCATTTTCATCTGAGGAACTCTGCACACACGAGTAAAAGAACATGCACCAAAAACCATTCCTCAGCTTAGGGGAACTGGAAAGAAGGTCTTTCAGCTACCACCCAAATGGAATGCTTCCAGTGGCTTTGCTGAAAGGAACAATTTTCCTTACACAAAAGTTAGGGCGAATTTTCTCAAAGTTAGCTTTAAAAACAAAAAACAAAAACCAAACAAACAAAAAACCCAAACTCACTTTGTAGAAATGAAAACTGAAATAAGCTACTAAGAGTTCAGCTGAATCAACCCATGCATACTAAAAGGGACTCACAACATGGCAACTGGCAGGCAATTAATCACACGGATAACCAGCAGTTATGTTCTAACACTCACTCCCCAGCACATCTGCGAGCACAGGCTGCGGCCTCTGGCTGGCCTCAGCTCTGGCACAGGCTGGGGCTGGAGAACACATGAGGGGGTCAGACACATCTGTTCTGGCCCATGATTCTGGACCTGAGTTCATTAGGTGGTGAGCCCCTAGAGGGTATAGACACATTTAGTCATCTTTGAGGCGTGTGACATGTATTGAGGGCTAGAAGGAGTGCTCACTGAGGAAGCACACACTGCAGGTCGGGGGGCGGGCACCCGTTAAACCCTGTCAAAGGCAAGAAGGGAGCCAGAGTGATCAACAGGGAAGCCATGTGTGCCAGAAGTGGGGCAGAAGCCTATCGAGTCTGGGGTTGGCCGACAGCCGCACTGCTGCAGACTTCACCCCTAATGCTCAGCATTCCCAGCATGCTCAGTGCAGTACCTCGTTATATTTCTCATAGCCTGTCTCAGTTAAGGTCTTTGAGGATAAACAAAAAAGTAAGTAAGTGAATATAATCATATATAAAAACAAAATCACAATTCTAATGTGTTAAAAAAGAAGAGTAAGGGCGCCTGGGTGGCTCAGTGGGTTAAGCCCCTGCCTTCAGCTCAGTTCACGATCTCAGGGTCCTGGGATCGAGCCCCATGTCAGGCTCTGCTCAGCAAGGAGCCTGCTTCACCGCCCTCCAACGCCTGCCTCTTTGCCTACTTGTGATCTTTCTCTGTGTGTCAAATAAATAAATAAAATCTTAAAAAAAAAAAAAAAGGTAAGAAGACAAAACAAAAGGCACTCAGCCCAGCCATACTCTGGGTTTTAAACTTACTAAAATCTGGAAGAGTCTCTTTTTCCCACCTTAACATATAAAAGGGTCAATATATAAAAAGAGTCAAGAGCTTCCTTAACTAAAACATTTAAGTTTCGCTTTACTGCTGTCATTTCTGACATACTGAAAGGGACAGATTCCAGACAATCCTGTGCTGCATTTGAGTCACCAGTTGGTACACAAAGGCAACCATTTACTGGTTTTTGTATCCCTTTGCTTTTGATTGTAACCATGATTATAAACAGGAAGGAGCTGCCTGAGCAGGTCAGTGAAATTAAAAAAACAAAAAACCAACAAACTAAAACACCGTAAGAGAGGGGCTTCTGGGTGGCTCAGTGGCTTAAGCCTCTGCCTTCGGTTCAGGTCATGATCTCAGGGTCCTGAGATCGAGCCCTGCACCAGGCTCTGCTCAGCAGGGGGCCAGCTTCCCTCCTCTCTCTCTGCCCACTTGTGATCTCTCTCTCTGTGTTAAATAAATAAATAAATAAATAATCTTCAAACAAACAAACAACGTTAAGAGGCTATCACGGTAACAGCTCCCTGGAAGAAGGAGGCTGGCTAACTCAATAAACTTCGGATCCACACTATGGTAACAGGAAGAGCAATTTAAAACATCACCACTAGGGGCGCTTGGTCAGCTCAGTGGGTAGAGCAGGTGACTCGGTTCCAGGCCTGCGTTGGGTGTGGATATTACTTACAAATTAAATCTTTTTTTTTTTTAATTTTATTTATTTATTTATTCGACAGACAGAGATCACAAGTAGGCAGAGAGGCAGGCAGAGAGAGAGGAAGGGAAGCAGGCTCCGCCAAGCAGAGAGCCCGATGCGGGGCTTGATCCCAGGACCCCGGGATCATGACCTGAGCTGAAGGCAGAGGCTTTAACCCACTGAGCCACCCAGGCGCCCCACAAATTAAATCTTTGAAGAAGAAAAAGTAAACACACCACTAGGAAAAAATCACTAGGGATTCACAACGACTGTGGAAAGAGCTGGTCCCTCAAGATGGGGAAGTAGATAAAGGGGTTGATAGGGACAAGGTTAAAAAAAAATCAGTTCTCTAAAGGAGTATTTTTCTAGCAGGGAGACACTCAAGTGAGAGACATACACTAAGGTCATGACATAAATTCTTTATATGTTGGCTGGTGAAATTTTGCCTGGGCCAATCCTGAATTTTTTTTTTTTTAATAAAATATTTTTTTGACAGAGAGATAGGGAGCACGAGTAGGCAGAGCAGCAGGCAGAGGGAGAGGGAGAAGCAGGCTTCCTGTTGAGCAGGGTGCCTGATGTGGGGCTCGATCCCAGGACCCTGGGATCATGACCTGAGACAAAGGCAGACGGTTAATTGATTTGAGTCATGCAGGCGCCCCAATCCTGACATTTTTAACAAAGAAATACTCTTAATGTCCTCCTCCCCAGCCTGTGCCAACCATCTCTTGGGGATGGCCAAGCTGCTCCCCCGCTGCTAACCCCCGGGAGCAGAACTCACCTGCAGAAAGCTGTCCTGGCAGCAGAGGAACTCCGTTTTCTTCATGATTGATTCAGTGGTCAGGACCAGTTCATTTTTACTTAGCGCAGGCTCACTCTGACACGGGAAGACTGCCTCGAGTATCAAAAGGAGATAGTGTGATGTGTATGGGGGTGACCAAGGGAGGGGGGCAGTATTAAGTGAATGAATTTATAAGAGACAAAATGACTATTCTCAGTGCGAACTTTTACCAACCTATGATTTTTTTTTTCTTTCAAAATGTATTTTATATCCTACCTTTAGTGTGAAGGTGAAAAGAGGATAAGCCCACTCCACCCCACACAAAGACAGGGAATAGTGCGCATTGTTCCGTTACTCCTCAATCTTCACCCCATCCCAGATTTGTATTAAAAATATATATTGTTGTTTTAAAAAAACCCAAACATTTCAGAAGTGAAAAATCCCATCCCTAAGCTTGTGGGATTTCCCAAAAGTTTTAATGGCTGCATATAACCCTAATATATGGGCAAATCACTACATATCTGATCTATACCTCACTGATGGTTGCCTTTACTATAAATGATGCTGGAAAAACACTCTTGGCACATTTAGATCATTTCTGTAAGGCAGATTTCTATAACTGGAACTACCGGGTCAAAAGACACCCACATTTAAATTCAGATCACTATTGTCAAACTACCTTCTGAAAAGGTTGTTCTAAATTATACCCCCAGTTAAAATATGTTTTAATAAAAATTTAAAGTAAACTTTCTTTTCAACACCCACGGCTTTTAACACTGGAGTGTGACACGCTGCACTAGACAGAGAGAAACCCAAAGCCCTCTTCTGTGCATTCAATCACTACCAGTGCTAGGCTTTGAAACTGAAAAAATATTTTCCCTTAATATTTGGGAAAATTAAGCAGAGCACACAAGAAGAAAAATACTAACCCGGTAGCTGGGTAGAAGTAACTGAGGCATTAACTATGTGTGAAACTCCAGAGGACACCTGCATTCTAAGAACACATCCTCAGAAACATTCTAATCCCAGATATAATGCTAAATCTTACTTTGATGTTGTCCAGAACTCTTTTGAACTCTAACGGTTCATCTTTTCCCTCCATAGCTGCAGGATCCAAGCCATCTCCCCCGTAAATGAACTGGATAATGTCACCCGTAGAGCTTCGGACAGTCAGATCATACTGTGAGCAAAGATCTTCAAGGGACTTGACAAGCCTTCTCTGAAGGAAAAGAAAGAGAGGAAACAAACTTTCAGTTGCTTTCAGAAGACCAGTCACATGTACAGAGGATGGGATCTGCACACTAAGTTTCAAGGTTACTAGTACTTTTATCAGTTAAACCATTTTATCACAAATCTTTTAGGGGTGCCTGGGTGGCTCAGTGGGTTAAGCCTCTGCCTTCGGCTCAAGTCATGATCTCAGGGTCCTGGGATTGAGCCCTGCATTGGGCTCTCTGTTCAGCGGGGAGCCTGCCTCCCCACTCTGCCTGCCTCTCCACCTAATTGTGATCTTTCTGTCAAATAAATAAATAAGATCTTGAAAAAAAGAAAAAAAAGGAAAAATTTTTAAATAAGTGTCCGACACTCAGAACAACAAGCTCAAAGTGGCCTGACAGCCTATGCAAGGGGATTTAGAATATGCTCCAACCTCATGCACCTTAGTGTACTTTTGAGTACATGCAATTTAAGCCCCATCGCCCCCAAAGGACTCTGCAAACACTAGCTGTTTTCCTAGGCTGTTTTGCCTTCCCTTTCTTTCTCCCTAAAGTATAAATTAATGCAACAGCTTTGCATTTCTAAACACAACTTAATCCAGGACCCCTGTGGACTTTAATATGAATTACAGAGGATCAGGTGCAGGCCCTCTTCTGGGAAACAGGGGGAAGAAGAGAGAACAGGGACAGCATTGTGTCTGAACCAGCAGGCAGCAGCCATTTCTCAAATCTGCTTAGGGAGAACCTTCTACCAGCGGAGCACTCCAACTAGCAATGGGATGGTGGCTCAGTGAATTAAAGAGAGTGAAATCTTCCTCCAGGCAACTTCAAAACAAAAATCCCTCATGCCAGAATAAATTTATTCTAGGTTAACACAGTGCTCTGGGAAAGTCATACTTTCTACTTCAAAAAGGTAAAGTCAGAAAATAAAGTCAAAAGACATTGTGGCAAGAGTGGTGAAAAGCATTTCACAGTCTGTTGGGTTTCTGACAAAAGCAGCACACTCCAAAACTGAAGGGCAATTTCCCACCCAAAGATAATGAGAAGGGAAGTAGATCGATGAGGATACGCACATGCAGGAGAGCGTCTGGACACAGCTGCCTACTGACTCGAGTCTGATCCCCCCCTCAGCCTTGTTTGCTCTGGCTCCCTCAGCCACATCCCTGCTTTATCAGTCCTGCTCTCCCAGCCTGCAAAGGGCTGTGCTTCTCAAACTGGAGTCCACAGTGGGGAGAAAGGGGACACAAAGCCACAGCAAGGGCATGGCCCACAACTGGGAGATTTAACTTCATCTGGTGTTATGAGGAAACAAAAATATTGAAAAAATGTAAAAGCAAACACAGTTCATAGAGGACAGAATAGAAAATGATAATTAGAGAATGAAAAGAAATCCTCTGCTTGTGGTCTTGTGGAAGAACAAGGCCGGGATGTATTCTCTCTCCTCTACCATCCAGGGTATTTTTCACCGCAGCTGGAGAAGCGCAGGCATTGCAAAACCCTCTAGTTTCATTCTGGCCCCCTAAGCCTATTACCCTGGAGCTGTGCGAACAATGGAGAAAGAGCCGTCTCTCCAAGTGGCCAAGGCCTCTGCCGGCACTGGAGTCCGTTCTCGGCGTCAGTTAAAATGATGCTAATTACGGTCACACACACAGTTGCTGTGTGAGAGGCAGAGTCCTCTCAGTGATCGGGAGGTACTACTATCCCCATCTTCATGGGGAATGAAGATGGGGATGGTAGTACCTCTTAGGACGCAGAGGCCCAGTGCGGCTCAATGCTGTGTCCCCAGATGCACTTCCAGTACATTCTCTGCAGAGCTTTGGTGTGTGTGGTTCTGGCCTGATCTAGTTCTCTCGAGGTACACGGATGAAGGGAACACATTACCTTGTTAGGCTATTTATTTCTATGGCACCTGAATTTCTCAAGTTTTCCTTTTTAATTCTAGGACTCGATAGATTACAGCTCATGTACAAAATATGTAAACACTCAGCAGTCAAAATCCTTAGAACTCTGTACTGCTCGGCCGCAAATGGCCTACATTTCTTTGAATTACCTGCATGTACCCTGTTTCAGCGGTCTTTACGGCTGTGTCAACGAGACCTTCCCGGCCAGCCATTGTGTGGAAGAAAAACTCAGTTGGAGTCAAACCGGAATAAAAGCTATTAGCCACAAAGCCTTTGGCAGCTGGGAGCTAAAGAGAGGCAGTGGGGGGGTGGGGGGGGAGAGAAGAAGAATCAGACAAAAAAACCTTCAAGGTCCACAACTTTAAAACCCATTCAAATCACAAAATGCTCCACCTTTAGACTATAAATACCCAGTCAGTGCACTCTTATGAAGGGGGAGACTTTATAAGCGCTTTCTTAAAGGGGGAATAACTTGCCATAAACTATCCTTTCCAGAGACAAGACAAGAGGTCCCAGTCAGGGCTGGTGCTGGTGCCAGTGGCAGGCAAATGGACCAAGTAAAGTTGGGACGCCCCCAGCCTCTCCTCCAAAACTCGTCAGTCTCCCTTAGAACTCTGAGCTTGACATGCACAGCAGGCACCATTCCAATGACCACTTGGCTAACTTCTAGTGAATTCTGATCTTGGGCAGAGACCCTAAAATGTTCCTGGGGCTGTTTGGATACAGATAGTACCTACACACTCTTAGGACAGCAGTCCTGTCTCCTCAGGAGGGGCTGGACAGAAACCCTGCAGTCCCATGGGACAGGAACAGCTGGGGCATCTGTGCTTTAATGGGAGTAAGAGCTGACTCCAAATACAGAATCTGAGTAACCAAATCTACTCTAAGTTCCTCAACTAGATTTAATAGTTGTCTGCCCCTCAGTTCCAGAAAAAGCCCAGCACAGATTTGTCTATCTCTGCTTATATCAGCGCTCGAACCACAAAGCCAATGAAACCAAGAGGTCTGAGCTTGAGGGGCACCTGGGTGGCTCAGTCAGTTAGTATCTGCCTCTTAATTTTGGCTCAGCTCATGATCTCAGGTGTGAGATCGAGCCCTGTGTCAGGCTCTGTGCTGGGGGTACAGCCTGCTTAAGATTCTCTTTCTCCTTCTGCCACTCTCCCTCTGCTCACATGCATAAGCACGGGCTCGCTCTCTCTCAAAAACAAATAAACCAAAAAACTGAGTTTGAGAACTCAAGAGGAGAATCTGGAATTTGCCGGCTGTTTTGGTGTGGTTCCTATCATCACTATTTTAAAATCACCATACTTTGATGTCAGTGCCCCCCAAATAAGCATACAGATTGATCATGCATGAGGGAACTTTATATTCTGACTACTGAATGTAAGCTCGATAGGACTCTGAAATCCTCCTTGGAGAGAAAACAGGAGAGGGTGTCGACCTTCCAGTTTTATAGCTTCGAGTCTTACAAGGCTCCTACATGACTCCATTGGGGATGAAGAGGGTAGACCCCTGAGTAGCCCTGGCCTCACAACCCCTCCTCTAGGGGCTCCTCGGCTGGTGGCACGTGCTTCCGTTCCTCTCCTGTGCCATCAGTTGCCCTTCAAAGTTCTGCCTGAGCCACTACACTTACCTTTGAGTGCTTTTCAAAGTGAGGCAAGGACCTGTTTTCAAAGCCATCTGGCACTCGAGAGCCACTGATGGCCTGCTGTCCCACACAGGCAATCATCTGTGATATGTTAATGAAAGAACCTGGGAAAACAGGTCAGGAATATAATACTCGTTTACCAAAATCACATTAACTGAAGCATGAGCAGATCTGTGGGATAAAACAGGACCATGACATAGCAGGCTCCCAGTCTAGGACAGTAAGAGCCAGAATGAGAATAGTACAAGGTAGAGCCCTCGGTAACAGAACAAAAGCAGAAGGAGGGTGGGCAGAGCTCAGCAGGAAGTTAGCACTTTGGGACTGGAGGAAAGACTTGTAGGTGAGGCTGCAACCGGGCTGAACTGTGGCAGGACACTACAATCTGGACATGAAAAGGATGAGGAGAGGAATTCCAAAGTCAGTGGAAGAGTGGGAAGGAAAGACACAGGAATAGGAAAGTGGGGGGCATGTATGTGTACCAGGAGCAGGAAGTATAATACCGAGAGGAAAGGCAGCAAAGTTGGACTTTATTCGGCTAAAAATTTTTTAAAGAAATAAAAGCATGGAGTTTTTGAATCTGAGTGCAGTACCATGAAACTTAACGCAGGTTCTAAATAACTATGAAATTTAAGTGTTTTGCTATTGCATTAAATACATTAGTTCAGAAAGGTTATTTAAAAAAAAAAAATAAGGTCAAGTTGGCTTAAAGCATCTTTAAGCTCTTAAATCAACACGTATTGTACAAGTTCCTCCAGAGGAGTTAAATGACTGCAGTGCAGACAATTCTCTTTCTGTACATGTGATTTAAAAAGCTATCCCCTTATAAACGGAAGGTCTGAAGTTGTGATGCATACGTTTGCAGGCACAACCCTGGCCAGCCCACACAGAGAGTGCGACGGCCGCGGCAGCCCGAGATGCACTCACCTTTGGAGCCGCACAGAGCCATGGTGAGCGGGCTGTTGCTCTTGTCCAGTTCCCGGAGGCAGGCGCTGCCGGCGTGGTCTCGGATCACAGATAGCTCCTTCAGGATCAGAGCCTGGCGGGTGGGGGAAGAGAGGTGCGTGGGGGCTCTGCCGACTACCAACATTCAATCTGACACTTAGGGGAATTTGAAAAAATTTAAGCCAGAGGTCATTATTTCCAAGCAGGGTTTCTGAGCCTTTGAAGACCAAAATGCCTTATCTATAAAGACCCACATCTTCCACAAGGTTCTAAAATCAGTGCTTAAGGTAAAACTGGTAAGTAACAAAACCTTGAAAAATCCTTATTTTTTAAATCCTTTAAATGGCCCGTAAGGTAGAATGCGAATGGCCCTGTGCATAGCGAGCGCCCTACAGTACAATATGTCTGTATGTATTTTACCGTATGCATCCACATCCGCTTAAATAAACATACGAAGTATAAGCCAACGTGTAGCATAGAGTGAAGGAGAACTGCTTGTACTATTTATAAAATTTACCTCTTTTTACTTTCCAAGCACAAATGTGAATTCCCACAAGAGTGTGTGGTAAGATGTCTCTACAAGAATATTCTAGTCTTTGAGCTCAGGCTGTCCTTTATCAACTCACAGTTTAGGGTGCTGAACCAGTGGAGTCAGGTTCCATGAAAGCCAAGTGCTGCTAAAGGCCCAAGTTACAAGTCAGTGAGAAACCTGTGTGTGTCTCAGGACTCAGTGAGATTAAGAAGGAGCTAATGGTGAATAGGGCCTACAACTCTTCTTTCTTCCTAGTTCACAAAAAATTCCATCAGAAAATTTCTTACTGTTTATCTGTTCTTGCACACTTAGGTGAGTTAAAAGCCCTTAGCCAGGGGCTATAGGAGAGGAAGAAGAGAGCCAGGCAAAATCCCGGTGCAGTCAGACTGCTGATACTGGCTGCCTGAGAGAGAATGCAGGGCTCATAGAGGCTGGTGGTCGTTCTGATTCTGACACCTGCTGGTCAAGTTCTCAACTAACCTAGTTTCAGAGGGGACAGGGGCAGGCATGTGACTCTCGGACATGAATTTTCCCTCTTCTGTGTCCTAATCTCTTTTGAAGTACATCTGTTGCTTTTTATTTTATTTTTTTAAGATTTTATTTATTTATTTGACAGATAGAGATCACAAGTAGGCAGAGAGGCAGGCAGAGAGAGAGAGGAGGAAGCAGACTCCCTGCTGAGCAGAGAGCCCGATGTGGGGCTCGATCCCAGGACCCTGGGACCATGACCTGAGCCGAAGGCAGAGGCTTTAACCCACTGAGCCACCCAGGCGCCCCTTTATTTTATTTTTTGAAGATTTAATGCTTAAGTAATCTCTACACCCAACGTGGGGGCTCAAACCTACAACCCGGAGATCAGGAGTCATGTGCTCTACCGACTGAGCCAGCCAGGAGTCCCATCAGACCATTCATTTAAAGAGCTATGGTTGCCAGTCTCTACTGGAAAAATGCTAGAAACAGAAAGGGTGGAAGCACTGGAGTACCAGTAACAGCAGGGGTCTAACTAAGTCTGATGCTGAGGCAAGAGCTGCTCCACGTGGTCAGGGTGAGCCGATGGCCGCACCGAGGACCGAGACAGCCGCAGGGGATATAAAGGATCTAGTTGAGAGTCCTCCCCTCATTAAATGAATGAGCACACACCAAGGAGCAGAGAGCTGACCTGGGGCTAAAGCCACCCCGTGCTGATGTCCCCCTCCCCTCTGCTACCAACTCTTCGGGCCCGCAGCACAAGCCCACGCGGACCACGTGGCTAACCCAGCTGAAGAGCCCGACGCACCTCCAGAGTCTCCTCAGCAGTGCAGCCGGGCTGCTGCTGCAGCTTGCCTGTGTTCAGGGCTTCGATGTACTCATCACATTTTTTATAGCCAGCATTCAGCAACTCATACTTGGCCTTCAGTAGTCCCTGACCAGGTGTGACATCACCAATCCCAATGGAGAATCCACGGTTAGCTGCAGAACGGTTGGCAGGTGGAGCAAAAAGAGAGGGCCATGAATGGTCGTCAACCTACTACATGGAAACAAGTTTACACCTTCAAACAAGGTGTCATGATCCAATTAAATAAAAATGTATCACGCAGTCCCTCGCAAGTTACATAAAAATGACCAAGACTCACTGAATCCTGTCAGAGACCTTACAACCCAGTGAGGGGCAAGTCCTGTCCCTAACTAATTACAATATAAAGGAGACCAATATTAAACACTAAAAAGCAGCCAGAGAAAGCCAGCAATGGAAAGTGAGCCATGTGACTTCTGGTTCTAAGATACCATCTTAGAGAACTTTCTGCCCACACCCCCTTTCCTTCTTTAGAAATCATTCCAAAACACAGAAAAACCCCATCCTCGAGGGAACCATACCCCACCAATGACTTAACCTAAGATGCACAGAAATGGGTGGATGAGAGGCACCTGCCTTAGCAGTGTGGGGAAGGGATGCCTAAGAGTGGCTGTGGATATGAGGACCCACGAGACTGGGAAGGCTCAGAAACTATAGCACCAGCTTCTGCAGATGCTGGAGATGATATAAGGGTTGGAAGCAAGGAAACCTGGTGGAAAACCAGTATTTTCCTGTGGGAGATGGAAGTTTGCTAATGGAACTAGAGAACCCTGGACTGGGGGATAGTAGGTGCAAAAAGATGGGAACGACTGGGAAACAGGGCACGAGGGAAAGTATATTTCATGGCTGTGATCCCTTGGACCCTTTTCCTGCCTGGGTCCCAGAATCCTGGCAAGCAGGTCTCAACCACTGGGGGACAGGCAGTGGGGAGGGGAGACTGAGATTGGAAGATATGTTCCTGGAGAAACCAAGCCTCCCTAGAGGAAAGCATTACTGATAGGGGCATTTGGCAGTTCCTCAATAAAAATTGGCTTGCAGCTCAATCAAGGAACAAAAAGAAGCCCATCAATTAACAGACTCCATTTCTAATCAGTGTTTGGTGCCTTACTCCTAAAAAATTATGAATGGATAGCCAGGGACCACCAAATGTTTGAGGAAAGTCTTCAACATGAATGACTAAAGACAACAAAGACACAGAAAAATGAAACTAATAAGAAGATTAGGGGGCAGGGGACCTGGGGGCTCAGTGGGTTAAGCCTCTGCCTTCGGCTCAGGTCATGATCCCAGGATCCTGGGATCGAGCCCCGCATCGGGCTCTCTGCTCAGCAGGGAGCCTGCTTCCCTTCCTCTCTCTCTGCCTGCCTCTCTGCCTACCTGTGATCTCTGCCTGTCAAATTAAATTAAAAAAAAAAAAAAAAAAAAAAGCAAAGAAAATTAGGCGGCAAATGAAACTATGAAAAATACTGTGTCTGATAGAGAAGATATATCTAGAGATCAAGAACAGGTAGCCAAGGGGCGCCTGAGTGGCTCAGTGGGTTAAGCCTCTGCCTTCGGCTCAGGTCATGATCTCAGGGTCCTGGGATGGAGGCCCACATTGGGCTCTCTGCTCAGCAGGAAGCCTGCTTCCTCTTCTCTCTCTCTGCCTGCCTCTCTGCCTACTTGTGATCTCTGTCTGTCAAATAAATAAATAAAAATTAAAAACAAACAAATAAACAAAAACAGGTAGCCAAAAAACAAAAACAAAAAACCCCAAACAACACAAAACCCTGAAAAGCAAAAAATTACCTGCAAATGAGAACAATGGAAAATATCGTTGGAAGCTAAATAAATGATAGTTAAATTAAAAAAAAAATCAATAGAACAATTCATTTTAAAAGATAAAAGGAAGGCCGCCTGTGTGGCTCAGATAGGTAAGTGTCTGATGACTTTGGCTCAGGCCATGGTGTCAGGGTCTAGGGATCGAGCCCCATGTGGGGCTCCTGGCTCAGCGGGGAGTTTGCTTCTCCCACTCCCTCTCCCCCTACTCCTGCTCTCTCTGTCTCAGATGAATAAATAAAATCTTCAAAAAAAAAAAAAAAAGAATCCAGAAATGAGGAGATGGACAACAGGGAAAAGAAGATAAGGAAATCAGACAGCCCATCTAGAAGTTCTACTTATGCAATGACTAGGAACTACAAAAAGAAAGAACAAAGATAATTAAGGTGAGAAAATTACCAACAGTAGTAACAAAACCCCAAAAACCAAACGAAACCAAACACAAGAAAATTTCCACAACTGAAAGACACATGGTGGCAGATTAAGAGAGCTCACAGAGTGCCCAGCACCATAAATGAAAAAAGATCCATACCAAGGGTCTACCACTGTGAACTTTCAGAACACCAAGAACAGGACTCTCAAAATTTCCAGAATGAAAAGACAGATACAACAATGTGAAAGTAAGAACAGAAATCCATTTTAATGCAGTTCTGAAGGCTAGAGTAGAGCAGGACCTTCAAAATTCCAAGGAAAGATAGAATTCAATCCAGAGCTCTATACCCAGCCAGAGAAATGATCAAGTGTAGGAGGTGAATAAAAATGCTTTTGGGCATGTAAAAATCTGGACCTAGGGCCTGCTCAAAGCCCAAGCTAACAAAGGAAACAGACCAGTGCAAGGAGAGAAGGGAAAGATGAGGGCGTGGCAGAGATGAGCCAAGAGGGCCCAGTGGTCTGTGGTCGGAGTGCAGACACCTGAGAAGCAGCCCGTGAAGGGCCCTTGGTCTAACAACCCTGTCTGATGGGCAATAGAGACCTATGGCATATGTGAGACAAGAACTCAAGAGCAAATTCAAATCTGAACCAAACTGGTCAGTACTGAGCTAATTTTGTGGAGTGAAGTCACAAATGATTTAGCTGGTAGTAAGTCTCCTTTTGGGTGCACAGGTATGAGTGTGGTGTGTGCGGGTGGGGGGAGTCAAAGGTAAAAGAAGGAAATAGCACAGAGCCCCTAATACCTCAGCAAGTATAGCAATAAAACGAGGATGGCAAGATACTCACAGAGGTAGACAGGAGCCAGCCTCGCAAGCCGTGACATCGCATCGGCCGCTTCGTTCTGCCCCCAGTCTCGCAGCAAAATGTAGAAAATGTTGTTCTTAGATCCGGACCCCAGCGTTCCCTTGTCCATGCTGCCACTCATCAATTCACTGTTCTGGATAGTAACGTCTGCAAGGACAATGATGACCATGCACTTAAATGAACAATGACTACTTAGCCTTGTTCTAAAACAACATGAGGCAGTTGAGAAAATACCTTCCCACATTGAAAATTAAAGCAGAGCAAATAAAAATTCTCTTAAAAATGTTTGAGGAGAAAAAAGAGACATCTAGGGACTTTTGAGAAGCATGAAAAGTCCAGTTAGTTACTTTACAATCCTAACTCTGAAATGTACTATTTGACCCTCATTTTCAACTATGAGCTGAGAATGAAAGTATCGACCACATCATCTTTATGTCACAGGGATATTTTGAGCATCTGATGAAATCATATGCAGTAGGATACTCTATAAACTACGAGCACGTTGTTATTCACACAAGAGAATGAAAACCAATGGCAGCTGGAAGAGCCTGTAACACAAAATGAAATTCACATCTAGGTAGAAACAAAACACAATCTAAAACAAGAAGCCAAAAACACCTAAAAGGCTTGAGAGTGTATTTTCAAAGGTAACGGTTATAAACCCGAGAAAGATCGGTGCCCTTCAAGACATTTCCTCATGACAAAACAGGACAAGTCTCGACCTTCCGAGACTCTGCAGTTCAGTTCTTCAGTACAGAGTCCTGGAGGTCTACTCCCTGTCACAGGCCTGGCCAACAAAGCCCATTCAAAGTCAGTGCCGTTCAGAGTAGTCTGCTGGGGAACTGCTTGCTAAACGTCTGAGGGGAAGCAAAGGAGCTAGTGGCACAAACCAAACACCAGCTGAATGGCATTGGTCTGTGGACCATACTTTGGGTTGAGTTAGTCTAGATGACTCGGATGGTTTACCATTTAAATTCTCTCACGGTTGGGCGCCTGGGTGGCTCAGTCAGTTCAGTGTCTGCCTTTGACTCATGTCATGGTCCCAAGGTCCTGGGATTGGTCCCGCGTTGGGCTCCCTACTCAGTGGGGACCCTGCTTCTCCCTCTGCCTGCTGCTCCCCTTGCTGTCAGAGACCTTATTCTCTCTCTCAAATGCATAAATAAACAAATAAATAAATATCTTGGGGAAAAAACCTCTCTTATGGTTAAACCTGATTTTCATGTTATAAAAAACTCAATGACCAGGAAGCAGTAAAAAAACAGTCTTATTAGTTATACTTTAAGACAATGAGCACACTTTTGGACGTAAAATGGTAAATTATATGCCTTAAATAATGAGACCCCTGATGATAGGGGGAAAAAAAAAAAGTAGGGTCAGAATAAAAGAAATAGCATGAATTTAAAGAAACTAGTCCCTAAAACACATCTGGAGCTCTGGAGAAGAACATTCTAATCACTGGACCACAGATCTATATGATCTCTACTTTTTCGAGAAATGGGGAGTCACACCTGAGAGGAGAAAAACCTACTATATTTTCCCGAAAAAAAACCCCTCCTGCCTCAGAGAAACCTCGGATTTGCTTGCTCCAGGAAGGAAGCCACTGGACACCTGCTTTCCACCCCCTCCAACCTGCTACCTTCACTCACAGGAATCATTGACACAGAGATCTTCTCCTTTGCCACAGTACTGCTTGCCCTTGGTTCGGAGGTTGGCTCTCACTGGGTTGTCATCGCTTGGTCTGAGGATGACACTGAAGATCTGCTTTCCTGTCCACAGGGTGACAGGCTGCAGGAAGAAGGAAGCCACAGCGTTAGTTGGCTGGGCCTGGTCTCAACTGCAGAGTGTTTGCGGGCTAACCTGCCATGAGCTCTCCCAGCACCCACACAAACCTTCAGTATTGTTGGGGGCGGGAGGTGAACTTTAATTTTTTCATCCTTGCCAACTAATATTGAAGCAATGATTTGGCAAGCCTTGGCACGGTCAAAGAAGGTGTCTTTAAGGGTGAGGAGATAGGCACCTAGAATGTTGGAAACAACAAAACACAAAGAAACGGGATGAAATTGTGAGAAAAATCACAAGGTTTCAATTTTAAAATGAATTTGGGCTATTATTAAAAGAGTGAATTAAAACATATGGCTGCTTACTGGCTCTCTCTTACCAGAATCAAACCTCCGCAAGGAGAGGGAGTTTGTCTGACTCACTGCCATTATCTCCAATGCATAGAAAAATGTCTAGGGCACCTTAGGAGCTCAATAAAGGCTTACTAATTCCAGGCATAACCAATCAACACAAAATCTCTCAAGCTGGATCACAATCACACTGGTAAACAAACAACAGAATTAAACACAGGAAATCACACAGCTTTTCAAGTTGCTGCATGGTTCACTGTGAATGAGAATCCTGGTGTTCAAGTCTCCTTTCAAGTGAATTCATAAACACACCTGTTAGAAAATCCTGAATAGCGGCAATTAGTGGTTCTCCATTCCTCGGTGTTACCAGATTTGCTTTAGTCTGAAGGAAACACAGATACGTTAGCCATTCCATCCATGTGTTCTCTGTGGACTGCACGACGTAGGCCACAGAACTGTACCAGAAAGACTACGAACCACTGCAAATACAGAATAGCCAGCGAGCGGAAAAAAGAGGCTGAAAAAATGGAAGCCAGGGGTCCCAATCCCAGCTTTGTCACCAACTCCTCTTTCCTTTATTCACCAAGGGGAGACAAGAAACGGACCTCAGACATAGCAACACAAAAATCAATACTGAGTAAAGCTGTTTTGGATTCCTACAAGAACTCCGTATGTGTAAGACTTCGTAGTTATTAATAAATGCAATTCTTCAAAGAAAATTCACTTCTATGAATGATGAGCAGCACTGTTACCTCTGAGGTCAATCAATTTCATACCTCTCCACAACAATGGCAGAACTACTGAACTTTTCTTGGTTAAGACACTAGGTTCTAACAATAATTAACAACAGGATTTAATTAAAATTTAATGAGTGCCTACACTGAGCAAAAAGGGGTGCTAGTTGTTCAGGGCATAATTAACAAGTTAAAAGAAGATTCTATTCATCAGAATGCATTTGGTCAATTTTTGCTATTGTTGAGATATAATTAACAGATAAATTTGCTCAAATCTTGACATGGCGATGGCCTGTGTTACTTGTGGGTTGCCTGGGCAACCTCACCTAGAGTAAAAGGCCCCCCAAGGGAGAGACCTGCTCCTGACTTCTTGAGAATGCTGCACAAACAGTGATCCTCCAACTAGGGCTGGAAAATAGTTGTTCGTGCCTGCTTTTGAGAATCTCTCTGGGGTGGGATAGGGAGATGGTCTGGGGGCTGAGGACATGAAGCTGGGATCTGCGTATTTTGCAAGTCTCCAGGGTAACTTGGGACTACACTTAGGCTAGGGCCATACCCACTCCTCTGAGTCAGAACTGCTGAGTCAATACAATAGATGATAATTTTCTTACATGAAATGGAGGGGATTTGTCCCGATGGTAACTAAAGATTCTTCCATCCCAATATCCTTGGAGCCTGTGTTTTATGGTTGTCACTTTTAACTGATGAAATATGTTATTATCACAAAATGGGCCCTCAGTACAAAGCCAACGCTGAAGTCTGACTGGTTGGTGACAGGCTGTTATCACTAGAAACCAGTTACATAGCTGATATCACTGGGAACATTCTAAACATGACTTTTTATTACAAAAATAGTATGTTCCTTATAGAAAAAAAAAACAAACCCTAAAACTATAAACACGTAAAAAAGGTGAAAAAATCCAAAATCCCAAAATACATCTCTCCAAGGAACCAGAGAACTGGTTATAAGATTTTGGTATATAACCCTTCCAACTTCTGGCTATAAATGTTTTTACAAACATAGAAGCATCTTTTTGCCAAACAAAATTGGATCATGTCATACACACACCCTGCTTTTTAAAGTAAAAAATAAATCATAAGTAGCTTTCATGCCAACAACAATACAAACTATGTCCTCATTTTTCAGGGCTGCACAGGGTTCTGTGGTATAAATGTGACATAATTTAATCTTACCAATTTTTTACTAGTGGACACTGCCTGTTTCTATTGTTTTACTATTACAAGTAATTTTCCAACTCTGATTATGGCCTCTGGAGAGCTTACTAGAAAGAAGAGTGCTAGGTCAAAAGGAATGATTAACATACCGTCTGACTATAAGAGCATGGAACTCATTCGTGGCCACCCACCCTCCATCATCTCTCTCACTGTCTGCCAACACCTAACCTGGTGCTCATGACAACTGCTACAAATACTGACACTTAGGAGGAAACAGGCTAGACTCCTGTCACGCCAGGTATGATCGCACCACCGGGTTCCTCTGCTTAGACTGCTTGTATGCTGACAGTCATGCTGCTCATTCTCCCACTTCTTTCAGAAGGTGGCTCAAGTGTTATCATTCCAATGGCCCTCCCTGACCATCCTCTATGGAACAGGACTTCTCTCATTTTCTTTCCTCCTTGTTGTGCTTTGTTCTTCTCTTCTCAGCACTTACCACCTCAACTATTTTCCATTTGTTTACACTCCACTTCTCCCTATTTGAATAGGGATGAGAACAAAAACTTTCTTATTCTGTGCTATGTTTCTAGAAGAGTACTTGACACACAGTAGGTGCTCAGTAAGTATCAACCAAATCATTTAAAAAGGCTGAGGAGTCTGAAGAAATAATTCAGAAGAACAAAGACTCCAAATACACAAAGATGGCCACTGAGGGAGTCATTCTCATGGCAAAACAGGGAAAACACCCTCAAGTTTTAACAGAAGGTAGATGAATCTTGGTATGTTAACCTGGTGAAATTCTGTGAAGCCATTATAATCAATAATTATGAAGACTTTACAACAAATGGGGGAATTTATTTTTAAATTTATATTTATTAAATTTTTAAGGGGGGGGAGGGGCTGAGGGAGAAGGAGAGAGAGAGAATCTTAAGCAGGCTCCTTGTCTAGCATGGAGCCCAACAAGGGGCTTGATCTCACAATTCTAAGATCATGACCTGAGCCAAAACCAAGAGTCTGACACAAATCAACTGAGCCACCCAATACCCAAATGGGGGCATTTATAATACATGAAGCATTACTATCACAAATCATGACCACAAGTATCTAAATTGACAGAGAAGGAACCAACAGATAAAAGAGGTGGAAAGAAAGAACCCAGAGGAGTTGTGATATGGAAAACCTTATCTTATTTAAATCACTTCATTGTGCTGGAACATTTGACTAAATAAGAGTCAATTTTTAAAAGAAACTGAAGATCACAGTGCATTTTAGCCACATGAATTTCCTAATATTTAAGCGTGTACATAAAATCTGCACCACATTAAATACTTGACTTTACCAGAAAAACAATGTGAACTTCAAGCATGAAGAACCCAGGCGGAGGCCAAGAATGCAGCCCCTCCTGCCTGTCTCCACCGAATCCTCCTGTAGTTTAATAGATATGCTTGCAGAAGTTAATTGCCTTCACTTTTGAATCAATACTAACACCCTAAACTAAAACATTTAAAAAGCACGAAATCAGAAATGGTGCGAATTGTTTTAGAGGTAGGCACCTGGACAACGACAGACAAATAGGCCCATAACACAGAAAACCAGAATACTGGGAACAAGGAAAACCTAACCTCTATAGAATGATTTTGTTTAGCATGTCCTTTAGACAACAAACAAGCATGTAATATACTGTTAGAAGATTTTTGTTCAGAATGTTCAACAAAAAAAGGAAAAAAAAAGGGGCGCCTGGGTGGCTCAGTGGGTTAAGCCTCTGCTTTCGGCTCAGGTCATGCTCTCAGGGTCCTGGGATCGAGCCCCGCATCGGGCTCTCTGCTCAGCAGAGCCTGCTTCCTCTTTCTCTCTCTCTCTGCCTACTTGTGATCTCTGTTTGTCAAATAAATAAATAAAAATCTTTTAAATAATTAAATAATTAATTAATTAAAAATAACTGTATGAGGACTGAGATTATTTAGGCAGTATGCTAAATGTCTGCCACTTGCGGTTAAATGCTTCCAGATATAAGATGGACTATGGATAGAGAGAAGGATGGATTGAAGGGACTGATATGTGATAAAACCCAATAGTAAAATGTAAACTAAAGGATCTAGGGCTATACACTTGTCTTATCGCTTCATAGCTAGAGCTCGCACAGGAACTTTCCCTTAGAGATGCACATTATAGGCCAGAAGATACTCCCCCGACTCCCCACCTGTCACAGACACTCCCTTACACACTCTAAGGTGCTTTCAAACAGGACCCACTGCCCTTCCCCTCCTCTCAAGCTGTTCTACAGAGGTGGGGCTGCCACCCTACGTACCCCCATCAGCACAAGGGCCTCTGCTTTAGCTTCCTCTGTCTGAGGAAGATGAAGGTTCATCTCATCACCATCGAAATCTGCGTTGTAGGGCGTACAGACACACTCGTTAAATCTGAAGGTTCGGTGTGGCTTGACCTTGGCCTGTGGAATGCACACACGCACACACGCAAAACAAAATAGGAGAAGGACTTAGTCATTTATCCAAAAACTTCATGGTTTCAAAACATTAATAAATGGCTTCCTGGAAAACTGGATACTTTAGATTAAGAAAATAAATTTCTAGTACGTTCGGTCAAGTGATAACATGTCACTTGTGGACATACTCAAGTAGATTTGTTAGATCAAAACAATGCAATGAGTTTAACAAAAGGCAAATACCAACCTAAGAGCCACAAGAAAGGGCTTCCCTGGCCAATGATGTCACAGTTTGATATCAAACAGATTCATGGCAGAAGTTGATTAAAACACACAGACTAGGGGTGCCTGGGTTGCTCAGTGGGTTAAAGCCTCTGCCTTCGGCTCAGGTCATGATCCCAGTGTCCTGGGACCGAGCCCCACATCGGCCTCTCTGCTCAGCAGAGAGCCTGCTTTCTCCTCTCTCTCTCTCTGCCTGCCTCTCTGCCCACTTGTGATCTCTGTCAAATAAATAAATAAAATCTTGAAAAAAAAAACCAACAAAAAACCACACACACAGACTAAATAAAAACCCATGAGTTTATAATGACACTGAAAAAAAGGAAAGCAAAACCACACACAAAACCCAAACCAACCTAGTTGGAAGAAGCTGTACACCAACTTTCTCCTCCTTAAACTGATAATAAAGGAAAAAAGAATCAGGCATTTATGCTTTTTCCTTCAGGAATTATATTTCTGGATAAGCAAATAACCCTACTTAATAAAACAAAATTCTTCATTATACAAATGGTAGCTATGAAATGTGAGAGGAATGACAAATTAGAAAATCTCCATTTTTGCAGACCCCATGATATAATGCTGGCAATAATCATAAGTGGAGAAAACCTTTAGAAAAAAGGTCAATAAAGAAACTTTCAAGAGAGACACTAGGCTGAAGTATCTGATGCCCTAACCTTCTCAGGATACCAAAGAGTGGGGCAGTCAGACAACATATGCCTTCTGAAATAAGGCAAGAGGATTTAGCCAGCACCACCTAGGAGTTACTCTTGCTAGAAGTTAAACATGAATCTGATCCTGCCTTGAGAGCTGTCCAGTTTATAGGAAGAATGAAGAAACTCTTAATGCCATGTGTATACATACACAGAACACGGGACATTTCTTCAGGACAAATGACCTGGCCTTTTCAGTAAGAGTGAAATTAAAAGGGGGGGGGGCAATTGTTCTAGATCAAGACAGACCGAAGACATGTCAACCAAATGTCATGTGCAGACTTTGCATCCAGATATGGACAAACTAGCCGCGAAAAGATTATTGAGAAGCTTGTGGAAATGTGAACATGGACTGGGTGCTGGACAATACCAAGGAGTGAGTGTTCGTTTTGTGTGGTGTGGTATGGCACTGTGGTTATGCGTGTCTTACAGAAGTAAACTGAATACACACGAAGAAAGGACATGGCATCTGGGGCTATCAAGGGAAAAAGGGAGAGAAACAGGTGTGGCAAAACCTTGAAAATTATTAAATACAGAGAATGAGAATATAGGAGCTCTTCATAGGATTCTTCCTACTTTTGTATTTATATTTGAAATTTTCACACAAAAACATTTTTATTTTGAGAATGCCTGAAAGCCAAGCAAAAGTTTCTAGAAAGGGAAGGCTGTTTCCCTCCCTAGATCCCCATACTGTAACCCCCATAATCATAAACTGCTTCTTTGGTATTTCCAGACTTAAGTAAAAAGACTGACAAAACGTGTTCATGAAGGGAAAAACTAAATCTAGAAAGGCACTAACCGAAAAGCCTGTTTAAGCACTGCCTGCAAACCCTCATGGATTTAACAGCTTTGGAGATAGGACAGTTTATGCATATTTAGCGAATTAAAGTTGCATCTAATTTCCATTTTACATCTCCAGAAAAAGGAACTGCTGCTGTTGCAAAACTAAATCACCGAAGAAAATATGCTTGAAGGTCTTCGTTGGAGGGCCACTGTGACGAGAAATCTCCTAAGCGTCTTCTTTCCGTAGTTAATATGCTAAGTCAAACCTGTAATCGACTCTCTGCCACATCTATTTTCCGCAAGTCTGTGCACACACATATACGTATATATTTTTGTTTGCAAGTGGAATCATGCCAGTCACTTTCACGCTCATTTTCAATTAGCTCCTTTCCATTTCACTGTTGTTTGTGGATTTAATCAATATGAAAAACACTGAAGGGAAGCTTGAAATGTAGAAGTTTCACTCCAACTAAAAAGTGAGAGTATAGAGTAAAATCACAAGTCCTGAAAATTTGAGATTAGCGGCAATCTTGAGTTTTAGGGGCCTGGAATTTCGCATCGCCTGCCCAGCCAATTCCCACCCGATAGAAGCTAAAAACAGAAACGTCATGCTCACCAGATGCGCCATGATGCTCAGTTTGTGTAGCGACGGCTGCCGGTTGAACAGCACCACGTCTCCGTCTATGAGGTGTCTCTCCACAATGTCCCCGTACTTGAGCTCCTGAGCCATCTTTTCCCTATTTCCGTACTTCAAAAACCTGAGTGTGTGATAAGAAACGTGACCAGTGAGAGTAACGCCTCCTCACCCAGTCGCTCCCTCTTCACGTCAGGGTTCAGTCTCGAAAATGATCACGTTGCACTAAGCTGAAGGTGCCTCCACCAGCCCGTCAGTTAAACTATGACGCACCGTCAGTGTATCTTCCTTTCACATATGTTAAAACGTGAAAAGAGTTATGTCTCAGAGTCACAGAAATGCAGTAATAAGTCCGCTTCTCCCATAGTGGCCTGTTGGTCTATCTCAAGAGATACAAAGGCACCAGTGATTAGTGCAAAGCCAGAGCGGGCAAAACAAGGCTGGAAGTACAATAAGTAACCCCACGGAGCCCGTGCGACACAGAAACTGACTGGCTTTCCTAACTCCACATGTTCTGTACCTAGATCCAACAATAAATGCTAGGGAATAAGAGGATATTTTGTGTCTATGTGATAAGCAAACTCAGCAAATGATGAACCTGCACTCACTGCAATTTAAACAGTATTTTCCACATGCTATCATGTCACAGACGTATTCTGGACTGTATTCTGTGGCTGAGTATGGGAACCTCGGGGGCAAGAATGTTGTTACGTATGGCTAGACTGGGCCAGCATTACCTTTTCATCTGTGTGTGTCTCTGTTGAATGAAATTGGCTCCTGGGTGAACTTCTGGGCCATTTCGAACAAGTTTCCTCAAAAAATTGATGTTTGCTTTGTTCACCTGTGTGAGCACAATAGAAGACACGAGGAGATACCGTGAGGTTTCTGTAAGCTACAGCATTATACTGAGTTGCGTCTCAATCTTTACTTCCCTTGGGGGACTCCAGGAGAAAGAAAGGCAGCATCGTGCTGTCTTGGGTCCCCCCCCCCACTGCAGTTTGTTTATTTATTTATTTATTTTAAAAAGATTTTATTTATTCATTTGACAGAAAGAGACACAGTAAGAGGGAACACAAGCAAGGGGAGTAGGAGATGGAGAAGCAGGCTCCCCGCAGAAAAGGGAGCCCGACGTGCGGCTCGATCCCAGGATCCTAGGATCATGACCTGAGCTGAAGGCAGGTGCTTAATGACTGAGCCACCCAGGAGCCCCTGTCTTGGGTCTTGAATTAAATGACAACAGCAGACTGACACACAGGAACCAAGGTTCCAATCTGAACTCATCACTGGTGGGGTGAAACGGCCAAGTCCTTTACTGGCCTTTGGTTTCCCTATTAGTAAAATAAGTGGGCTGGACTCAGCTGTAGGGACCTTCTGGCACACACTGTGATCTAAGAATAGTTGGCATCTTCACTAGCAACAATGTACCATGGGCTCCTGAGGTTTAAAAGCCGTGACTCCAACACCACTATGCCCTGCTCTGCACTGTCACATTGTGCAACCTCTCAGACAGCAATCTTGTGGGACACCATCCCAGAGAAGGAAACTCTGGATTAGATACATAAAGTATCTGAGGCTCTTTTATAAAAGCTTTACCAGAAGATTCCATGAATGGGGCTAATTACGAATCTCAAAAGCAAAGCTAAAGCCCATATCTTCCTATTATTAGGACTTACAATTTTCTATACCCTCAGTTACTATAAATTCCATTTTATACTCATGATGAGTGTGAGTTGATGTAAAGTGGTGTAGCCTTTCTGGCTATGCATCAACAGCCTTAAAATACTCAAAGTATTTGACTCAGTGATTATAAAGTTAAAAAAAAAAATCCATCCCAAGGTTATTAACTAGGTATGGTGCTTATCAGTTACTTTAAAAACATGAGGTAGGGGCACCTGGGTGGTTCAGTCATTAAGCGTCTGCCTTCGGCTCAGGTCATGATCCCAGGGTCCGGGGATGGAGCCCCGTATTGGGCTCCCTGCTCAGCTGGGAGTCTGCTTCTCCCTCTGCCTGCTGCTCCCCCTGCTGTGCTCCTTCTCCCTCTCCCTCTCAAATAAATAAAATCTTTAAAAAAATATGAGGTAAGAATGAACTAAGAGGTCAAAGACCATACTAATTGGAAAAATAAGTTATAGCAGATTATGTCTAATGTATCTGTGATTGTACATACACAGAGCCAGACCCATCTGTTGTTGTACTGTTGTAGATGGTATCCATGGTGGTAGATGTATGAAACCAGAAGATAACATACACACACTAAACGGGTGTGTGTGCATTACCTGGGATTTCCCAAGTGTCTATTGTTTGGAATCTCAAAATAAAAGACTAGATTCAAAACACAGAACTGAGTGGCTGAATGCCACTTACCTTCTCAGGAAAAGTAAGAATTTTGGCCACGTGAACTGGCACAGCTACCTCATCAATCCTGAGATTGGGGTCAGGTGAAATGACTGTTCTGCCAGAAAAATCCACTCTCTTTCCTGAGAGATTGCCTCTAAATCGACCTAAATCAATAAAGACACATCATAGGTCTCCATGGAATAAACATGTGCTGTTTCGGAATACTATGACTGCAGAGAACTAGGAAAATCTGTGATTTCCAATCAGATAAGCTGGACATACACTCCAGAAAAAGGTGACAAAGGCAGTAGACTGTTTCCTGCACATTTTGTTGGAAACGTACCCTGTTTTCCCTTCAGACGCTGGACGAAACCTCTAGTCCATTTCTTGGGCGCCATGTTGAGGGGAATGCCTGAGAGCTCGCTGTTAATGTAGAGGGCACACTGTAATTGCAGGAAATCCCAGTCTTCCATGATCATCTGAGTCTTTGCTCCTGATATCCGATGCTAAAAATGAGCAAAGTATGAAGAAAACACGATCCTGGGTCATCCTGACTTTCTTGATGAGCAGTGTTTGCATATATAGGCTCCTAAATCGAGGGACTGAAAGTACTGACCTTTTTAATGACATCATTTAGGAAAATAATTTCTGTCAGTTTCATTGTCAGATCATCTTCATTGGTGCCAGACTTCAAATCGCTCACGACAGAGGGTCTGATACACAAAGGGGGCACTAGAAGTCGTGTGAGAATCAAATCAGAGGGCTTTCCAGCTTCTGGGTTCATTAGAAGTAGAGGGACATCCTCAGCTGGGATTCGTTTAAATAAATTCAGAACCACTAAGGGATTCAAGTTTTCCTATAGAGAAGAGGAAAGAAGAATGGAGAGACACGTTAACTTTCCAGTCTGGGCAAGGGTTTACTTCTCCACGCTCCTCACGCCATTCACCACTTACCTCAGAGTTAACTATACGCACTGACAGAAATTTCTGTCGGCAACATGCTACAGTGGCAGAGCTCTAAACATGTACATGCCTTTTAATCCTATTATTTAAGCCGGTAATTCCACTTCTAATTATTCCAAAGGGAATGACTTTAGAAATCAACACAAAGATTCAGCTATAGGGATGTTCTCTAAAGCTGTTAAGAGTGGTAAGTTGGAAACAGCCTGACAGGTTGCTGGCTAGATAAAACCATCGTATACCCCTACATGAGCTACCATGTAGCCATTAAAAAAATGACACCACAGAAATTTAGCTACTGCCATGAAAAGTTCATAACATACTGGTAAATGAAAGAAGCATGTGTACGATATGATCTCATTTCAGGGGGAAAATGTGTATCTGTACAGAAAAGAGGAAATGGATGTTTAGCAAGGTGTTAATAGTACTGTCCACAGATGAATGGAATTATAATCTTTTTGCATCTTTGTTTACATTTAAATTTTCTGCAGTGTGGCACCTGGGTGGCTCAGTGAGTTAAGCAGCTGCCTTTGGCTCAGGTCATGATTCCAGGGTACTGGGACTGAGCCGTACATCAGGCATACATCCCTGCTGAGAAGGGAGCCTGCTTCTCCCTCTCCCTGCTGCTCCCCCTGTTTGTGTGCTCTGTCAAATAAATAAATAAAATCTTAAAAAATAAATTTTCTGTAATGAACATATATTGCCTTATTATTTTTAAAGATTTTATTTTTCATTTATTTGAGAGAGAGCAAGAGCATGAGCGCGGGGAGGAGAGAGGGAGAGGGAGAAGGAGACTCTCCACTAAGCAGGGAGCTGGAAGAGGTGCCCTATATTGCCTTTGTATCACCTTCATTTTATAGAATTGCTAAGCTGTAACTATGCACCTGCTCAGATATTCAAAGATCAAAGATAAGAATGGTCAGCTTGTGTCCTGCTGGTGAAAGTTGTATTTTCTTGGGATTAAAGACTGTGTGACAAAGAATACATGTTACAAGCAGAACTTGCTATGCATAACTTAATGAGACAAGGAATAAAGTTAAGAAAAGTTCCATAATCCACTGCCATTAGGATACTGTCCCAAGATCAGGTTTCTGTGGGCCTACCTTAGACATGACAGCAGACTTGGGGAGAAAGAAGGAATCTTGCCTGAAGATTTGCAGTCCAGGTCCCTGCCCACAGAATTCCCTTCCTCACCTTCCCTGCCTCCCAGCAACGAGCACCGCACGCTACCTGAGGCAGTCAGAGGAAATCTATACTAAGAGTTCTAGGAGGGGCGCCTGGGTGGCTCAGTGGTTAAAGCCTCTGCCTTCGGCTCGGGTCATGATCCCAGGGTCCTGGGATCGAGCCCCACATCGGGCTCACTGCTCAGCAGGGAGCCTGCTTTCCTCCTCTCTCTGCCTGCCTCTCAGCCTACTTGTGATCTCTGTCAAATAAATAAATTAAATCTTTAAAAAAAAAAAAAGAGTTCTAGGAACAGGGTGAGGGCCAGATGTCACTTAAAGTACCAGGGTCAGGGCTAGACAAGAAGATCATGTTACTGGGGCGCCTGGGTGGCTCAGTTGGTTGGGCGACTGCCTTCGGCTCAGGTCATGATCCCAGAGACCAGGGATCGAGTCCCGCATCAGGCTCCGAGCAACATAGGAAGTCTGCTTCTCCCTCTGACCTTCTCCCCTCTCATGGTTTCTCACTCTCTCCATCAAATACATAAATAAAATATTTAAAAAAAAAATATCATGTTACTGAGGTCTAGAGGACAGGAGGGCAGGAAGACTGGCAAGAACCTGGAGACCAGTTCCTGGCCAGAGCCGTTACTCCAGAACGACATAACACTTGCCTTCCATAGGGCACAGGAAGAGGGCCCTGATTTATTGTTATGTACTAGGAAAACAGAAGTCAGAAACCACTGGAGAGACAGAAGAAGGGCTGTTTGGTCTGAGGCACAATATCCAAATAGCTCGGGCTCCCTGGTGGAGTGTGTGGGCTGTCCTGGCTGGCAGAGATGCTTAGCTTGCTGCTCAGTCTGCTAGGGATGCTGCGGAAGGCGTTTCTACCTGGCGGGGTTGGGGGGCAAGACTGATGCTATTTAAAGGAAGACTCTTTTTCTTTACTTATTTATTATTATTTTTTTTTTTAAAGCAGGCTCCATCTCCAGGGTAGAGCCCAATACAGGGCTTGAACTCAAGACCCTGAGATCAAGACCCGATCAAGAGTTGGACACCCTAAAATTAAAAAAAAAAAAAAAAAAAAAAGAGCTGGACACCCGGGGCACAAGGCAGTGGGTTAAAGCCTTTGCCTTTGGCTCATGTCATGATCCCAGAGTACTGGGATCAAGCCCCGCCATCAGGTACCCTGCTCGGCAGGGAGCCTGGTTCCCCCTCTCTCTCTGCCTACTTGTGATTGTGATCTTTGTCAAATAAATAAATAAAATCTTAAAAAGAAAAAAAAAAAGGCTCAGTGGGTTAAGCCTCTGCCTTCAGCTCAGGTCATGATCCTGGGGTCCTGGAATTGAGTCCTGCGCAGGGCTCTCTGCTCAGCAGGGAGCCTGCTCCCCCCGCCCCGACCTGCCTCTCTGTCTACTTATGATCTCTGTCAAATAAATAAATAAAATCTTAAAAAAAAAAAAAAAAGAGTTGGACACCCAACCAACTGAGCCACCCCGATGCCCCTCTATGGAGAGTCTTATCTGAGGTCTGCCAACTCCTGGATTTGTGTTAAAACGGGGAGTAGATATACACTAGTCTTCTGGGGACAGAGTTCAGAGTTTAATTCCTAAAGAGGTCTGTGACCCAGAAAAGGTCAAGAACCACTGCTCTAAGGTGTCGTCTAACTCAAGGGTGCTGTGCTGCCCATAAAGGGACATGAGGTTCCACGTTCCTGGAAATTAAATGGGTAAACATGTTGGGATTTGGACCATCATGAGATTAATGAGCTTCAGGGTAATACACCCACCTGTCTGCACGACACCTCTCTCTCTACAAAAGCTAAAAGTGACTCATGGATGCTTTGTTCACTTTGGTAACTACGGGGCCCTCTCTGAGGGAGGGCCATTCGGAATCTGGCAATGCTGAATTCCTGATTCGCCCCCTCCCTCCTTTCACAGTTGGCCTAAGAACCAGGATGAGCTGATGGTCTGACAACTCTGGAGGCACCACCACTGCTCCAAGCACTGTAAAGGCCTCAAACAGGACCTCAGAAAAACAGATCTTGCTACAGACCACACTAAAGGAGAAACCAACTGGGGCGCCTGGGTGGCTCAGGTCATGGTCCCAGGGTCCTGGGATCAAGCCTCGCATCGGGCTGCCTTGCTCAGCCAGGACCCTGCTTCACCCTCTGCTTGTGCTCTCTTTCTCTGTCAAATAAATATATATTAAAAAAAAAAATTTTTTTTTAAAGATTTACTTATTTGACAGAGAGGGACTGTAAGTAGGCAGAGAGGCAGGCAGAGAGAAAGGGGGAAGCAGGTTCCCCGCTGAACAGAGCCTGATGTGGGGCTCGATTCTAGGACACTGAGATCACGACCCAAGCCAAAGGCAGATGCTTAACTGACTGAGCCACCCAGGTGCCCAATAAATAAGATATTAAAAAAAAAAAAAAAAGGAGAAACCAATGGAAATACAGGATGGAATACAAGTGTTACATGAAGCAGAGACAATGGACACATGGTTGAGAAAAGGGTGAGTGAGATCAAAGGGCTGGAAGAGCAGAAGCTGCAGGAAAGCTAAGGCAAGGGGGCTCTGGTGAGGGGAGGGAGCAGCGTTAGTAAAATAAGACGAAAGGACGCTGAGTCCCAACATACACGTGGAGAGGGGAGGAAATCTCACCTGTCTTTACCGTGACTGTCATTACTTATTTTCTTTATAATTTTGTTGTAAATTAGATCATACAGTTGCATTAAAGAAGTTTATTTTTATTTATTTATTTTGAAAGATTATTTATTTTTAAGTAATCTGTACACCGAATGTGGGGCTCAAGTTTATGACCTCAAGATCAAGAGTCCCACTCTTCTGACTAAGCCAGCCAGGCACTCCTGTCATTACTAAGGCTTTTTTTTTTTTTTTTTTTTTTTTTAAAGAGAGGGAGAGAATCTTAAGCAGGCTCTAAGCCTGGCATCATGACATCATGAGCTGAGCCAGAATCAAGAGTCAGAGGCTTAACCGACTGAGCCCCCCAGGTGCCCCATCCTGTCATTATCATCATGATAAGGTCAGTAGCAGTGCCAGCTACGGCAACTGGGTAATGCGCTCTAAGCACTTGCTCTGCACTGGGCACTGTGCTAAGTGCGGTATCTGGAGTTCATCTGTTAATCCTTACGATAGTATTAAAGCAGATACTCTTATAATCCCTGTTGATAGCTAAGGAAACTCAAGTCCAGGTTGGGTCACGTGTCTACAGTCACCGAACAAATAAGAAGCAGAACTGGGCTCTAAACTCCCATCCTAAACTGCCTCTAGTGTGTCAATCTGGGCAGAGTGGGGTGGGGTCCACAGGGAGGCAGTGGCAGTGGGGGAACGACCTGAGAGTCGAGCTGGATGCTCAAGGCTAGTGACTTAAATGGGAGGGGGTTACCTCCAGAGCTGAGTCATTTAGGAGACTGCCACACAAGAGGCCTCCCAGGCCATATGGGAGTATCCTGCTGCTGTGGACACAGTGTGGAGCAGACAGCAGCTGCCCGGGCCTGGATAGAGAGCTGGCCGGGGGAAGTGGTGGTGGTGGGATGCCTGAGAGGCTGATCTGGAAGGAGCAGAGTGCGTGCAGGGGGATGGCAAGTAAGGCTACCCCCAAGAAAGCCCGGACACCCCTCAAACTCACAGACTGAGGCTGCTCCCCAGGATTCTGACAGCTCTCTGCACAGCCGAGAGCCTGCAAAGTGCCTTTCTCACAGCTGTACAAGGGCAAGATCGTCTTCCTCAGCTCACACCCTTACTTCCCCTGTGTAGCTTCACCGTAACTGCCTTGAAGACGCTTCTGCTTGAATCAATTGCTGACACCGTCTCCCCATTTCCAGGATCACTTCCATTTTCCAGACGTCTGTGCACGTGCTCACTCACCTCTGACCACTTCCTCTCCCACCCATCTCCCTGGTGGTTGGTCATCAACTCCTGTCCATTATCATACGCAGTGACTCTGGTCTCTGGCTCCTTTATTGCCACCTAGGCTCAGGGTCTGTTTTCCTTGTAACCCGCCCCCCAACCTGCCCAACATCAAGGCAGAATTCACATATAGTAAATTGCACAAATCCTAAAGAAACTGACCCATTTTAACACATATACACCACACACACTAATGTTCAGAACAAGATACAGAATATTTTCATATTTCCATAAAAGGACCCTGATAACTCTTTTCATCAGTACCAAGCCCTCACCCCAGGGAACTGCTCTCCTGACATCAGTTACCACAGATCAGTCTGGCCTGTTCTTGGACTTGATGTACCTGCAATCATACATCATGTACCCTCCTGTATGGAGTTCCTTGTTCTCAGCAGGATTCTCACATTTGGCTAGGTTGTGTGTGTCAAGAGTTCACTTCTTTCACAGGATAGTATTTAATCGTGTGGATCTATGACAACTTGTTTATTCTTCTACTGACAATCATCTGGACTATTTCCAATAGTGGCTTTTATTAAGAAAGTTGCGATGAACATTCTTGTACAAATATTTCCGTGGACACAGGCACTCATTTACCTTGGGTATGTACTGAAGAGTAAATCTGCTTGGCCGTATGGTAAGCATAGATGTCACTTTACAAGAAATCGTCGAATGGATGTTCAGAGTGGTGATAACCGTCCACACTACCACTGTCAATGCAGGAGTACCAGTTGCTTCACATCCTTGCCAGCAAGTGGTTTTGTTTGTTTTTTTTTTTTATATTTTAATTTTTTTGGTGTGTGTATAGTTTTAACTAGCATTTACCTGATGACTAATCATGTTGAGCAATTTTTCATTTATTTATTAGCCATTTGAATATATCCTTTTGTGAAGTGTTAATTCAAGTTTTGCTCCCATGGCTTCAAATCAGGTTGTATTTTTCTTATTGATTTTGAAGGACCCTTTCCTATATTCTGGATAGGAGAGTCCTTTGTCAGATACACGAATGTTGACTGCTTTCTCTCAGCCCACGGCCTGGCCTTTTTACTCCAGTAATGGGGTCTCCAGAGGAGCAGCCAGGCTCTTCTTCTGCAATTTCGTCAGTTATTCACCACGAACCTTCCTGTTCAATGCCTTCCCTGGCTCCACACTCTCAGAGCAGGCTGAGCTCTCACCTGTCTGGTCCCCAAAACTCCAGTTCCCTTGGCTACAGTTGACTGGGTCATCTCAGACAAGGCTGTCTCAGGCGTTCCTGAGGATTACACGGGAGGCAGTCCATGTGAAGAGCCTGGCCAGTGCCCGACCCTAGCAGCAGCTGCTGAAGGCAGGGTGCTTCTATTAGCATTCCCTGGTCTTTCAGAGCCTCAGCTTCAGCATCAGCCTAGACACTGTTGCCTGGACATGCTGAGCTCATGGCCCTGGACTCTGTAAACCTGACTCACCCAGATCCCACCATTGTCTTTCCTCAGTCTTCCCTAACCAAGTCCTAAGCGACATCTTCCTCCCCATTCCCCCTGAGTTTCCTGTCTCCGCCACTCGTGTGATGGTCAACACCCTGCCCTAGGATACCAGTTATCTTTTCACAGACTAATTGCCTGTGACGCATCCAAACTGTGGGACCAGTGACAGCAGACCCACTATCTTGCAGTTCCTGATGCTCCCCCTAAGTCTGACAGAACCTGGTACTCAGTAACAACTCAACTCATTTGTTAGTCTCGTATACTACCAATTCTAGACTATATGGTGGGAATTAAATACTAATCGAAATCAGAGCAAGGCCGAACAGTGTCCCTCATAAAATTCTACTAGTTAAATCAGTGCCAAGTTAAGTAATGGGAGTTACCTACAATTTCTTAGATCTCAGTACCCACATGAGAAACAGCATCTCTCGGTTTATGATCTATACAGCCACAATCTCTTAGGATAAAACACATTATCTGTACCATTAAAAATGTGTTAGTTACAAGGCCAGTCTACCTTAAACATAGTGTACCATAAGCACTTTACACAAAGTATTCCTAGAGATCTAACTTAATCGGACTTCTCATTTTGAAAGATGAGAGAGAAGATCAGAGAGAAGGAGGGGGTGAGAATAGGTACGTGTGATGCAGGCGGAGGCAGGCAGAGGGCAGGCATGTGTGCTCAGGCTCACCTGTGCCCTTCCCAGCAAGGGTTCTACTTCTTTGTTATGCTCGATGGCTGTTTCAAAAGACTGAAGGAAATTTGATACGATAGGATCCACCACTTTTTTGTTGGTTTTGTACTTCTCATGAATTATCTTCAGCAATCCGCATTTCTTTACAGTACCTGTTAAGAGTGAATTTATTTACCAAGGTTTGACTAATGAGGTAGTTGGTCAGGCTGCCCCAAGGCTGTAGTCAGGGTAATGAGGTCACTGAAAATGCATTTGCTAACAGGGCTTCTGTTGCTAGGCTCCAAGAAAAATCCCGACTTCCCAGCACTGCATAAAACTAATAAGCTAAATGGGCCGGAGTGAATGGAAAGGGCTTTCAAAAAAAGGCCTTTTCCGTGTCCTGCTCACCATTAAACGCTCCGCAGTAATGGCAGATGTTCTTCTTTCGGCACTTATCTGAAATTTTCTTCTTCAGTCCACGTTTCTGGAGGTAGGTCAGGCCAGGCCGCTTCAGATAATCCAAAAACTGCTTCTTCTCCTCCTGGGATAGCATGACGCGGCAGCATGTTCTACAGATCATCTTTCGAAAATTAAAACAGAGAAAAGGATGAGAGATGAAAAAGTCTTCTTTTAAAAATGTCACCCCTACCTCTTGCCTGGGACACGGAAACTGAGCAACAAGCCCAGGGAGCTGGGTGATGTTCACCATCACAGCTTGCTGGCAGGATTTCTGCTAACTGATTTTTTGATTTTGTGCTGTTCTATACTGCTGGATTTATGATTATTTTTCACGGTGTCCTATCTACCATCTACTCAAGAAGAAACAAAGAAGAAAGAATCCTTATGCAATTTAATTTCCTGCAAGACGCAATATTATGAGTGTAAAGTAAACATTCTCCCTAGATGTAACCCTAACCACTCACAATCCTAAACTCACTCCAACATCCCTGAGCAGTAATTGCCAAGTTTACGCCTTGAAAACAAACACGTCTGCACCCACCTGTAAGATGCCGATAACTGCTCTGAAGTAG
Source organism: Lontra canadensis (assembly GCF_010015895.1). Classification (NCBI taxonomy): domain Eukaryota; kingdom Metazoa; phylum Chordata; class Mammalia; order Carnivora; family Mustelidae; genus Lontra; species Lontra canadensis. The sequence continues at coordinate 38,404,068 of NW_022630997.1, read as the reverse complement.
CCCACGTGAAAGCACGGCAACTCCAAGTCAATGTAACCGTAGTGGCCCAGACAGTCAGCCAAGTTCTTCCCGCAGGTTTCACAAGGACGGTCCTTCTCACTGGTACCCTTTGGATAAGAACATACCCAATTAGTAATGGAGACTACTGGACGGGACAGTGGGACCAGGTGATTCTGAGTCAGAATCAGCTGGGAAGGCGCTGTGTATTCACACCCCACTGACCAAAGGCTAGATTCCCTGAGATGGTGCAGGAGGAATAAGGGAGGAAGGAAGCTCTTGCTTTTTCTGACCTGGCAAATCATCAGCTTCATCAGCATGTCAAAACACATGGCCTGGGAGGGGGTGAGGCCTTACCATCCTATGGTCAAGCACACCGTACAGCAGGGGAGCATGGTTGTTGTCCTGGCTGTACAGGTTCTTACTCACAACCTGGATGTGGGCCTGCTGGCGCATCTCCTCAGGGGACTTCATTCCAAAACAGATGTGGCTTCTGGAATTAAAAAAAAAACAGGGGTGGGGGTGGTGCCTGGGTGGCTCAGTGGTTTAAGCCTCTGCCTTCGGCTCAGGTCATGGTCTCAGGGTCCTGGGATTGAGCCCTGCGTCGCCTCATCCTGACGCCTCACCCTGCATCGGCTCTCTGCTCAGCGGGGAGCCTGCTTCCCCTCCCCCGCTCCCCCCCAACCTGCCTGCCTCTCTGCCTACTTGTGATCTCTGTCTGTCAAATAAATAAATAAAATCTTAAAAAAAACAAAACAAAACCAAAAAACCAAAACAAAACCAAGCCAGTATAATAGAGTGCAGAAAGATAATGGCACAAGATGAAATCAGTGTGGTGTGTGGGGTCTGGTCATGCTGCGCTTGGGAAGGCTAGTAGAGATTTTACATGTTAGTACAATGGAAAGCCACAGGAAGGTTTTAAACTGGAGTCAGAAAATCTAATTTGCATCTTAACAGGGTCTCTTGGGTTCCTTTGTGAGAACAGATTACAACTGAATATGGGTGGGGTTTGGGGGGTGGGAATGAAGGGCCAGGGTGAATACGGAGAGCCCACTGGCAAGGATTCCTCCAAGTAGGACACTTGTTTCCCATGGACGGCAACCAACCGGAACAGCCGCCCAAGCAAAAGATTCTGTGCGTCCATTTTACACCCTAAACCCCTCTGAAATCCATCTCTCCAGTGACTGTACCAACCTCATGCAGAAGGACATCATCATCCCCTGCCTGGACCCCTGCAGTGGCATCCAAGGTCTCCCTCTCATTCCGGCCCCCAAGAATCGAGAGATGTTTCAGGAGAACTCTATTATCAAGACACTCCCCTGCTTAAAATGCTCCAGAGGTTCGTTATGGCCTGCAAGAGGATTCTGGAACACAGCTTCCGATCTCCTGCTTCCTTCTCATCACCCCTTTCTCCCTCCAGTATGCTCCTTAAAGGCTGCTGGGTCTGCATTCTTCTGCTTGAATCCCTTTCTTATTAGCTGTTTGTCCTTGCACTTGCCAACACTGACTTGCCTACTTTCTCCAACTAAAAGAGGCAGTAAGGTCTTATTCGCTTCCTAGCTCTAAAACTTATGGCCGGGCCTAGCGCACAACACCTTCCTCGGTTAAGCGTCTGCTGCAAGAATGATTGGTTCATTTTTCCCGTGTCAGCTCTAAGAGGAGGCCAGGGTCTGATAAATAAGCTCTGGGGGATAAAACGTCCAGAAGAGCAGCCTCATTTCCGAGACTGCTACACATCACCCAGTGGGAGAGCTTTCTAACTGGAAACTCTATCCTTTCGGTCAGCAAATATCGCCTCCGTGTTACATGCTCTGCAGCAAAACCACAATTAGACACAGTCCCCGCCCGAGACTGCGCACCACGGTGCAGTGGCAAAAAGATTTGCTGGGAAAGGTCATCGTTTGACCTCGGAGGACTCGTGCGTAGGGCCACAGCTCGCGTCACATAACAAGTCCCGGGACCTCCCCCGGCCTGCAGTCCCCCAGGTGTTGGATTACCCTCTGCCTGACCAATAGTATTTGATCTATCCTGATACTTGAGTGTTGCCTACACCTTCCGCGGCCCTCCCGGCCCTCCCCTTCCAACTGAATCTCATCTCTGACTCCTCGAGACCCGGGACCCCTGACATCGCACCCCCTTGCCCCTCGTTTCTCCACCCTTTGACCATTCTTGCTTCTCCTTACATTTTCTTGGCCACATCCGTCTCTCGGAACTGTTCCTTCACCATGGTGACGGCTGCCGAGGTACCCTCCCCAATACGCGGGGAGCTAGAGAAACGTACGCCCCCGCACCTCCTGAGACTGCTAATCGCCTCGCTGCTAACACCTCCGGGGCATCCTGTCGGCCACCGTAGAGCGCCCCACGTGGTCACTTCCTCTTCCGCTACTCGCCGGCGCGTCAGTCAAGAGAAGGCTTCGGACAGACCGCTTTCCGCCTTCTCCCTACACTGCCATCTTGCGGCGCCTCGTTGAAACTGCAGCGGGGTCGGTTCTGGCAATTTCAAAAGCCTTTTTGCGGTTCATTTCTCCAGGTCACACACATCAATACCACCTTAAAGATCGATCCTCTAATTTTTTACATTAAGGTGGAGGCTTAAATGAACCTGCCCAGGGAACAGAAGTACGAAACTGGAAGACCACCAAAGGAAATAAATGAGTCAGGAAACAAGGTCATGCGTACAGTTTACAAAGTTTCTTTGAAAAAGAAATGAGGGGGCACCTGGGTGGCTTAGTGGGTTAAGCCTCTGCCTTCAGCTCAGGTCATGATATCAGGGTCCTGGGATCAGAGCCCCGAATCCGGTTCTCTGCTCCGCAGGGAACCTGCTTCCCCTCTCTCTCTGCCTGCCTCTCTGCCTACTTGTGATCTCTCTCTATCTGTCAAATAAATAAATAAATAATAATAATAAATGAAAAAGAAATGAATTAAACTTATATGATTGATTACAAAACCTGAAGCTATAAATCTGTGAAAAGTAAGTCATGGTGAGCAAGATGAAGGGAGAATAGGAATTGGAGATCATTAACGTAGTCGGGAAATAAACAGCTTGCGCACACTCTGTGACAACCTGTGGGAGGTGATCCTAGTGTGACATCTCAGCACATGAGACTACCAAGGAAACTACACCACCGTAGGATTTAATGCTACAGAGCCTGAAACTTCTTTACTATTTGTAAGAAACTCTAGACAGAACTGAATCAAGTGGTTCAACACCTTTGAGTTTTAAGAAAGGATGCTATTCAGACTCCATGGATCCTCATTGGCAAAACACAAATGTAAAACAAAAAAGCAAAGCAAATAAGACTTTACTTATTCCAGCAGTTAATCACTTAAAATCTCTTTGGAAGAATATAGACAGTACTAACAAGATTTGACGAGGGGCTTTTATCATAGAGGTTAGAAGCAAAGGTTCTGGAATCACAGTCGCTCCCGGGGTACCACCACCTGAAGTTGTGGGACCTTGAGAAAGTTATTTAGTCTCATTTTGTCTTGGTTTCCCCACCTTATAAGAGAGGTAATAAGTATCCTACTTCTTAGAGTTATGGGGAAGGTCAAATGGCAAAATGAATGTGAAAGTATTTAGAATGTAATAGGCACATAGCAGTCACTCAATGAATATTAGCTCTTGTTACTCTGAAAAATGTAGAAAAGCTATCATCAAAGCCTGCACCTTTGTCTCCTCTTCCACACTAATCTTTGGAGGTCCTAATGTATGTATTTGAACATGCACGTATGTTCCTTATTTTTGCATGGCCATGTCACTTTAAATAACAAACTTATGGATCAAATATTCATAAAAGTTGTTTTTTTTTTTTCTGGTAAGGACTAAGGTTTTCAGAAAAAACACAAATTAAAGAAAGATTCTTTTATTTTTAATTCAGAAAACTACCACAGGATCTCAAAAAAAGCAATATTTAGCAAGAAAGTAAAATGGTCGGTTTCGTGCAGTTGAAATAACAAAAGGTTTTGAATCGGTTTCTGCGGTTTCCCTCGCTATAAAATGAGGCTGGTCGACAGGATCTCCTAAGATGTCTTCTAGCTTTACGAAGGTTTAACTCGCATTGAGATAATTTAAAGTATAATTCGGTTTATCGTAATTTTAAGTACGGGAAAAGCAGGACAACGAATTGAATTGAGACTGAACGTCTGCTTTCGTAAATCTAGTCGATGTAAGATCCGTGGGGGCGGGCCTTGGGCACTTTCAATCAGGCATTGGCGCGGCCACCCTCGCCGGGCTGGCCACGCCCCTACGCCTTCGCGGGGGCCTTCCTTGCGCATTGATATGATTGGCCGGCGGGTAGTGGGTCTCTTTTTCTCTGCGGTGCTAGAAACTCGGGAGCCATCATGGTGAGTCTCCCCAGACCCGTGCCGTCATCCAGCACGTATCTGAGCCATCCTTCGTCCCCGGGTCCTGCCCTTCGTGGTACGGCCACCCGAAGCTCTGTCGCTCTTTTTTTGGCTGTGTCTGACGGAGGGTGGTTGCCGAGAGTCCCGGAGCCGTCGGCGGGGACCTGACCCGGACACGCCGGGGTTCAGAATCCAGGACCTGGGGATTGCGAGGGCGCCTGTTGCGTTTGTCGGCGTCGTGGAGCCTAGTGGATCGGGCGGGGTGGTCTGAGACTCCTCTCACCTGCGTTCTCGGTTTGGGATAGGCGGCTTGCAAGTGATGGCAGCCCCAGAGATGAAGCGGGTGCCAGCGGCGCCCGGGCGATTTGTGGCGCGTGAAGCTGTCCGCACGTCTAAGCTAGAACATTGTCAACGGGACGGAGCCTCTTGTACTTTGCGGAAACCGAGACCTTGGAAAGGGAGGCCCGCAGAGAGCTTGCCTTGAGTACATGACGACTGAGCTCTGTCAGTAAAGGTTCCGCGCCCGTTCGTAATCCCACCGTACGTGCAAGCTCCCTCTTCCCTCCGATGTTCTCAAGAGTTGGGGGCGGTTCAGGTGAACTTACGTCGGTGTGGCTTTTCGCCCTGAAGTAGAAATTCCGCAACCAGTCGTTGCCATGAAAGCCTCTCCTTTCTCCCTTTCGGATGAAATTTCTTTTTAGTGTAAGCATGCTGAATGCCCACGTTCCTAGGTGCTTATTTGTGTAAAAGCTGTCGGGCCATTTAGAAGGGAGCAGCTTTTCTTGTGGGGTGTAAGTTGGCCATGCACGGTGGGTAGTTGACATGCAGATAGTGGCGGCGTTTGTGTCAAATGTGTGAGGGTGTTAACGAACGTCATTGAGGCTGTAAGGTTTGTACAAGGTCAAGTAGTTTTACTCCACAGAAAGGGTCCTTACATGAGGGTGAGGGTGGTCCCCCCCCGCCCCGCCCCAAGGAGACAGTGCAAAATCTGGCGGCAGTTTTGATCCAAACTGGAGAGTTGGGGGTGCTCCTGGCTTCTAGTGCAAGGGTGGTACGGGACGTTCTAAAATGCACAGGACAGTCCCCACAGAGAAGTAGTGGGGCCAGAGTAGTGATGTTGAGATTGAGAAACCCTGCTCCAAAGTGATTCCCACGGCGAAGGGAAGATTCCAGCAAGCTGTGGAGTGTGTTCTCTTGGTACTGAGGATATGTGTGAGGTGTGCCTTAGGAGTTAGGTGGTGGGGGGGTTGTGGTTTTTTTCTTTCCGTGGAAGCGTTCCCACCACTAGCTCATGTAGCTGTTGAAGGTTTAAAATGTGGCGCCCGCAGCTGCGGAATTGCATCTTAAATGTGACTTCGTGTTTGTAAATCATCCACATGTGGCTCGTAGGTACCCATTGGCAGTTCTGTACCTTGGAAACGCTCAGCAGGGTCAGGAAGAGGTTGAGTGGATTGCTAACTCGTGGTTTATGTATGTTTTTAGAACGACACAGTAACTATCAGGACCAGGAAGTTCATGACCAACCGTCTGCTTCAGCGCAAACAAATGGTAAGGGAGGGCATATCAAAGTTTCATTGTTTCTCGCTTTAAAAGACTCATTTTGTAATAATAAACATTAAAACCTGTTACTTCTTTTTAGGTTATTGATGTCCTTCATCCTGGAAAGGCAACAGTACCTAAGACAGAAATTCGGGAAAAACTAGCCAAAATGTACAAGACCACACCAGATGTCATATTTGTATTTGGATTCAGAACCCATTTTGGTGGTGGCAAGACAACTGGCTTTGGCATGATTTATGATTCCTTGGATTATGCAAAGAAAAATGAACCCAAACATAGACTTGCAAGAGTAGGTGTTCTCATTTGTTCAATAGTTGCTGAAGACTGATTTTTTCTTTTTTATCTGACAGAGAGCAAGAGCGGGAACACAAGGAGGGGGACTGGGAGAGGGAGAAGCAGGCTTCCTGCAGAGCAGGGAGCCCGACTGAATCCCAGGACCCTGGGATTATGACCTGAGCCGAAGGCAGACAACCAGTGAGCCACCCAGGTGCCCCAGGACTGAATTTTTCAACAGCATTGTGTTGTGGGTGCGGTGGAATGAGCAAGAGCAGGCAGGCTGTGGAGGGACAGCCCTCAGATCTAAGGAACTAAAGGGGTTAAGAAAGAAGGTTCTTTGATAAATGAACAGCTAGAGTACAGGGCTTCAGTAATGGCGTCTGCAGCTTTTGAGGAGGAGGCATTTGAGCTGGGTCTAGAAGGGCAAGTAATGGAGTACTTGTGGAGATAGGAGCTGGAAATAGGGGGATGGGTTTGGAAAGGTTGGCACCAAATTGAGATCCTTAATTCTAAAAGCCTGAGTTTGGACTCCACCCTCAAAGGTAGCCAGGAATCGTGAAAAGGCTTTTGATCATTTTCCTAGTGAACTACAGCAATGAGTGGAGCAAGCTTCCTTAGATTCTAGATTATGAACTGTAGATTATTATTTTAAAGTAGTACTTGTGTTTTTCTCTCTTTATTCACTGCCATCAGGTAAGTCTTCCAATAGAACACCTGAGGGGAAATGATGGTGTGGTAGGCAGATGCTGTACTCTTTAGTTGGGTTGCCTCGGAGGCCTTGCTGACCTTTAAGCTGAAATCTGAAGATTTGAAAGCAGTCTGGGCAGCAGGAACAGCACGTGCAAAAATGGGCAGAGTGTAGAGGAGTAGATTGGAGTGTTGAGAGCACATGTGGTTACTGTGCCACTGATTTGCGCATGGCGTGTCTCAGTTGGATACCTTTCCTGTTTTAGTACAAACAAGTATTGTTAAATGTACTTGAAACACTTTTGATTTGGGAAGGTGCATTTCTTGAGCTGCTTAACTTGCTTATGATCCCTACCAGATCAGTTAATGCTGAGTTGATGTTCACAGGTCACTTAAAGGTACTCCTTTTTCCTTTAGCATGGTCTGTATGAGAAGAAAAAGACCTCAAGAAAACAGCGAAAAGAACGCAAGAACAGAATGAAGAAAGTCAGGGGGACTGCGAAAGCCAATGTTGGTGCTGGCAAAAAGGTATTGCTCATCAAGGAGAATACAGAAATGTCAGTTGCAGGTCTTTAGTTTCTAGAAAGGAGGGATTTGTTTCCTTAATAACCTTTTTAAATGTTTTTTCTTTTCCCACTTCTTCTGGATTACAGAAGGTAATGTGTTTTGAGACGCTACATGATGTAGTATCTTAACACCTCACTAGAGTAGCTTTGCCCACCCTTTGTCAGCTCACAGATCAGCACAACACAGGGGCCACATCGGTTCAGTGATCCTAGTAGGCACCTTGCAAGCCCTGTCGGGAAAAAGTTTTCATTTTATTGCTAATTGGTTTGGACTGTTAAAAGGGGAAGATTAAGCTTATTTGCTTAAAACAGATAACTGGTTTAAGAAGCAGTTGAATCAATGTGGCCCATGTTTTCCTGGCATGCTGGAGAGGCAGCTGAAATCTCAGTTGATTTCCTCTCCAGTTAGCCAAGACTTAAGTGATTTTAACGATAAGCAGCTTTTTACCAGCTTTGCCAGCTAACTGTAAATAATAGTTGGAATTAAGGTGTTGGGTTGTTAAATTAACAAATAATCAAGTGTTCTGTGAACTTTTTTTTTTTTTTTTTTTTTTTTTTTGCCTTTTCCCTCTACTTTCTTGGATTTCTTATTCATCAGAAATGAAGTGTCTAGCAGGTACTGAGATTGTGAGCACGGTGTGGGGATGCATCACCTTCACTGAGTTTGCTTTGATGCTTTGCATGTGTTGGCTTTTGGACAACAAGAGTTTTATGTAGTATGATCTCTTATAATTTAACTGCTTTGTTTTAAAATGGTGTATAATGAGGAAGGGAGAGAAACTTTTAATCACGTTTATTTTGGAAACTCAAAAATGCATGTTAATGTTGCGAAGTGACCTGGTGAAGGAAGGTGGGTACTCTACTGAGTAGGCGTCTTCTAGCTTGTAGTTGGGAAATGCTGTGTCCCAGGGTTATATACCAGGAAACAGCTTTAGTTAACACAGGGCCTGGGGAAGGGCCTCTCATTTTGTCATCAGCAGTCTTTCCCTTGGGGATCCTGAGGACTGGTCAATTTCTTTGGCAGCTCTGGTAATAAAATCGTCTAGGAAATCTGTCTAGAAAGCGTTCACTCAGATCTGCCTTTTACGGTTATACTGCTTTTTATTGATCTCTAATTTTTCATCTGATGTCCATTTTTCTTTTAATTGAAAAAATTCCTAGGTAATTGTATATTCACACCAAAGCCCCTGATATATGATAAACTTTTTCTGTAAATTTTTGTCAGAGTGGTCCACTACCCCACGACATTTTTGCATATTTGAGTAGGCTAAATCATGTAAAGTGGGCTTAAGAGGGGTTGGGCGTAGTAGGGTTTTGAAACACTGGTAGTCTTGCCCCTGTGTACTTCCTGTAACAATGACTCCCTGCCAGGCAGTAAATCTGGTATGCCTGCCCAGGCCTCTCTAATCACATTGTCTTTCCAGCCATGGAGTTCTGGTAATGGATGAACTGCCAGAGGAACTACCTTCTGCTTAGAACTGCTCCCTTTTTGTGAGGCTTATACTTACCAACTGAGTTTGCTGAGGTTGCAAAAAAGAGTCAGTGGACTGATCTAGAACCCAAGGACATTTAACCCGTTCTCGTCTTCATTCAGCCTTTGGGCCCCATGTGTTCTCGTTAGTGTTCGCCAGTGACGTGTGGAGGGGCTCCCTGTGGGGACCTGAGCCATCACTATTCCCTCTTCAGATGGCACTGGTGCATTTCATTAGCAGAGCTCGGGAAAACTGGCTGGGAAATGAATGCGTGAATGAGCACATGTGTTCTTTGGCTCCAAATAGCCAGGTTTACTAATGTTACTTTTAACTGTTTTTGTTTGGATGTTGGAATTGGTATTTGCTCTTAACCTTTTAGGTACAATAGAGTTGTTTTAAATTAAGGAATAAATGTTCTTGTTTGAAGAGCGCTTGAAGCATTTTCGTTTCAGCCCAGTTCTGCCTTTTTAAAAACTAATTTGCACTACTTTGGTGGCTGTGAACAGTAGCTTTTAAAGTATTGAGCTGAGACAGGTTTTAAAAGACTTAGCTTGATCATTTAGAACTCTCTTTGAGGTTAGACTCTAGTGTGGGATGATTCCTGGCTCTTTCGGTGGTGCATGTGTGCCCAACATGATGTTGCTGAGCAGCAGAGCAGGAGGGTTGAGGGTCAGGTATGTGTGCTTCATGTATACGTAGGCAGTGGCAGCCTGGATTGGCACTGCTGTTGGTATGATGATCTCTTCGTTGTGAAACCATTATGCCACTTTGTTTACATAAGAACCATAGTAATCACTTGAGGTATTCTCCAAATTGAGAGGAATAAAAGTGTGTCTAAGGAGTGCTTTGTATACAGTTAAAAAGAAAACAGTTATTTTTAAGGTAACTAATTGCATGCATGTAAATGCAGATTATCTTGGAGTTTGAAAAGGGACTATTAATGAAATGTTTCTTTTCCTTCTTCCCTCCTTTCTCCCTTCCCTGCCACTGATTCAGTGAGCTGGAGATTGGACAACAGGTATAATTCAAGCTTTTCATGTGGATCATTAGGCTTTACTGATAACAGTAATTTGAAAGTCTAGAGCATGTGAAATAGTTTTTGTTTTTTTGTGTTTGTTTTTGCATGTGAAATAGTTTTAGAAGTTGATTCACAAATACTTCCAAGAATCGTAGCTTTTTAAATACTGGTAGTGACATGATTTTGTTTTTAAAACTTAATATTTAATTGTTTGTTTCAGTGTTTGCAAGCTTTATTTCTTGATGTTCTCATTGTGTTATCGCAAACTTAACCTTTTAGGTCACTAATACTTGTTTTGCATGAGTGTCATTAATTTTGGAGTTTGCTGAAGATTTTGAACTTCAAACAGTTTTAAAAGTGGTTAACTAACTAAATTTTTCCTTTTCTTTGTTTCGCAGAAGGAGTAAAGATGCTGCAGTGGCTTTATCTGTGGTGATTGTGCAGATTTTTCATGAGAGGATTAATAAACTAAGAATGTTAATGTGTCTGTTTGTTTGAAATGTGTTTGAAATTTACTGGGAGTGTCAAGAAAATTACTCTGCTGTTAGAGTAGATTTAGATTGCTGCCCAAGTTTACATATTCCAGTACTCTTTTAGTGAAAACTTGGTATGATTGTCGTTTCTTTTAGTAGCATAAATAATGTAGGTATCGGGTATCAGCAACATGAGAGCATATAGGGCCAATCTCGTGCGCTCATTGTTAATACTTGCCATCAGTGTAGTAGATCGTTATCTGAAAGACACACTTGAAATCTGCATTAATTCCTTTTGGTCTTCCTAGAGCCCGACGTCGTTCTTATTACTGAAAAATTATTTGCCGACCTCAGTAGAAAATTACTAGTTCCCATTTTCATCATTCATCATGAAGTAAATAAGATCTGCCAAAATTATCTGTGCATTGTAGGTTTGTGCTTGTGGGATAACTGAATGGTGTATTATGAGTGGGGAATTTGGAAGAAGTTAGTATAATGAATATTTGGATGTAGTGTGTAATTGCTTGGTAAATCTGTATATGCTTTTGGTGAAACATGGAGGGTTATGTAGTATCACTTATACTTTGCTGAATGTCACTTCTGAGTTTGGTTTTTTCAGGTATCAGAGTTGATAACCAGGTTGATAACCCTGAGCTCTGGGTTATTGGTCACTTGTTTGGCTTTGAGAGGTGTGTGTGTTTCGTTTTTTTGTTTTGTTTTTTTTTAAAGATTTTATTTATTTGGGGGAGAGAGAGAACAGCAGGGGTACCAGCAGAGGGAGAAGGAGAAGCAGACTCTCCATTGAGCAGGGAGCCTGATGTGCGGTTTGATCCCAGGACCCTGGGATCATGGCTGGAGTAAAGGCAGACGCTTAACTGACTGAGCCACTCAAGGAGCCCTGGCTTTGAGAGATTTGAAGGGCAGTTGTTTTAGGGTTACTGTAAGGGTTGGGGTGCCTTTTGATGAGAGGGTAGAAAGTGAGGAGTTGGGAGAGCTTGGGTATTTGGGAATAGGGTGAAGAGGCATTGATGGCTTAAGGGTTTTGGATTCCATTTTCCCCTGAAGTTGGTATAGGATTGGTTTGTACCTTACATGGGTCCATCTGGGAGTCAAGCTTATAAATATGATTAGGAGCTATGTAAGTAGATGAAAAGCATTAGTGAAACCTCAGGAAATTGTAAAGGAGTGAAAGACCTGCTTGGTTGGGTAGATGGGGGGTTCGGGAAGAAGGAAGGATCGTGATAGAAGGCATGAGGATGCTGGAAGGAATCGTGTGTTTTGGAGAACATGGTGAGAGGCCTTGATTGAAGAGGGACGTGCAGAGTAGAGAGCAGGAATGTAAGGGCTGGACCTGCTGGCTGAGGTCTGCTGATGACAGGTGTAGTTGTTTCACTTGGAGCTAAGCTCAGGCTGTGCTTTTGGGTTTGTGGAATTCATGGCCCTTTGGTTTCCCTTGCTAGGGCCAGGACCTCAGCCTGGCTGTACTGGTAGGAGAGTGTGGAGGAGTGGGGGATTCAGGACTGCTAGTGTCAGTTTTCACCAGAGTGGCTAAAAGGTGATGTGGAGTGGAGGATTTTTCAGCTAGCAGTGCAGAAGCCATTCTTGCCTGGTGGCAAACATTGCAGGAGAAGATGGGGTTCCTGTGGCAGCGAGGTTGAGGGAGCAGAGGACTGGTAAACAGCGTGCAGGGGCAAGGAGAAGGAAAAAGAGAAGGGAGAGCTGGGAGAGGTGACACCTGGGCTGGCCTGGGGTAGAGCACTGGATGAATTGGAGGTGGGGGAGGTGTCGGAAAGTTGAGGAGCAGAGCTAAGAGAAGCAAAATAAAGGGTGTGAGGTGGCTTTGAGAGTGGGGTACTAGAGACTGATGTGAAGATAGAGGGCACAGCTGTGGCCAGCCTGAGTGGAGGTGAAGGTTGGTAGCATTCACAAGATGAAGAAGCTTTTCTGTTGGGATGTACTCAGGAAGGGCAGAGTTGACAGTCATTCAGCCAGTGTAGCCTCTTTGGGGAAGGGAGTTCCTATTAACTCTGGCTGGGCTTGGTTTTCCAGGGGAGCTGCCTAGGCTGAGCTATTGCAGAAGTCACTAACTGACATTGTCTGTAAGCTCTGTTGCACAGGCACAACATTTTGAAACTGGACAACTTACACATAAAGATCGAGATTTCCAGCTTCTTGAAATACCAGGCACCAAGAACACCTCACCTTCCTGTGTGATGATAGTTGGCAAGGTTAAATGCTTGGGTGCCTGCCTTAGGATTGGTGTTGTGCAGTCCACCATGGCCTCCATGGTCTCAGCTCCTACAGCTAGCTTGTACCCTCTCTGCCTGCCCTCTGGTTTTGTGTCCCTTCTGCAGGATTCTTCCTTTTAGTCCAGGTGGGTGTCGGCAAGTCACTTGGTCAACTGATGGAGTAGCTTTTCTTTCTTTTTTTAAGATTTTATTCATTTATTTATTTGGCAGAACAAGCAGGGGGAGTGGTAGGCAGAGGAAGAGGGGGACAGGCTCTCTGCTGAGGAAGGAACTGGTTGTAGGACTCCCATCTCAGGATCCCAGATCATGACCTGAGCCAAAGGCAGATGCCCAACTGACTGAGCCACCCAGGTGCCTCCGGGTTAGCTTTTCTTTAAGATGTATTTATTTTAGAGAGTACGTGAGTATGAGCACATGCACGAGAGGGAGGTCTCTGGAGGGGCAAAGGGAGGAGGAGAGAGAATCTCAAGCTGATTCCCTGCTGAGCAGAGAGCCCAAGATCCTGAGGTCAGCTAGCAGACCCTGAGTCAGACGCCCAACTGACTGAACCTCCCAGGCACCCATGGATGAACTTTAAATTGGGCTACTCAAGGGTACCTGCTCTGTTGACCGGACTGAAGAGGCTATTTTGAGGCCCAGATGGTGGAGGACCTGTAAGAACAGTTTAGAACTGCAGTGCTAAGCAATGGGTGATAGGAAGGAAGGACACACAGGAACTCACTCAAAATTGTGGGAGGTCTGTGCTGTTGAACCTGAGGATTCGTAGAGATCCAGCATTGTTGCCCCTGACAGTAACCAGACCATGCCCTGCTGTCAACAGTCTTTTTGAAAGGGACTTTGGGAAAATGCAAAGTTGCCTTTCCTAAGCAGAGTCAGCAGGGAGGGAGAGTACCTTCCTTTCCTTAATTTGGCACTGGGGGGAGGTTGTGGATTCGTGAGAGGAAGCAGGAATCTTTAAAGAGTGGTGAAAAGAGGCCAGAAGTGATTCTGAAGGGGGTGGTTTTACAGTCTCCAGTGAATACTGGGGTGCTTCTTGGCCTCTTATCACAGCACCCAAGTTGCATTTATAGTTTGCTGCATGTGCCCAAGCAGTCAAGCAGCTTTTAACACTGTTCTGCTCTTTATTTCCTGATAAGTTATTTTGGGTTCTTAAAAACAGCATCTTAATAGGTCATAGTCTTGGAGCCAAGGCAAGTACCATCTAAATTCTGTATAAATTTTCTCCTTTATCCTACACAATAACCCTAAGAGACGGATCTCACTGGGCCTATGGAGGAGAGTTTAGAGCAGTTAAGTGGTGGGCCTGGGAGTAGGGCACAGTTGTCTTGACTCTAGAGAATTTTATTTTTTAATTTTTTTTTGGAAGGTTTTATTTGACAGCTAGAGAGGGAACACAAGTGGGGAGTGGGAGAAGAAGCAGGCTTCCTGCTGAGCAGGGAGCCCACGTGGGGCTTAATCCTAGGACCCTGGAATGATGGCCTGAGTTGAAGGCAGACACACACCTAAGGACTGAGCCCCCCAGGTGCCCCTGACTCCAGAGTCTATCCCTGTGCCTTTATTCAGTCAAATACGAATTGAGCAGTTCTCTGCAGGGCATGTAAAGGTTAAAGGTGAACAAGACTCGTGATTTGTATACCCACTGTGTGCTCAACAAGGTGCCCATTGCCATGGGATAATTGAAGGGGTAGATGGTCAACTGAATTTTCTGTTGGCTAGACTGCTGTGCACCCTGGTTCCTGTGGGGGGCCTGGAGAGATGAATGAACTAACCCTTCTGTCAAAGCTCAAGGGGTTTAACAACTCACTGCAGTCTCATGGCCTGATTCCTCACTGTGAAGCAGCAGACAGTGCATAATTGTGTTAAATTACATGATAGGAATCCGAGGCAAGAGAATCTGAAGGTTGACTGGGTCTTGGAAGGCTTATGAAGGAATATCACTAACAACCTGATCTGGATGCATGGGAGCAGGGTTTTCTGATCTAAGGTGGTAAAAGCTAGAATGCAGGGAGGTGGGAATAAGTAGCAGCTGTGGGGTGAAATGAATGCAGTCATTCTCATGGGGTACAGGTGGGGAAGAGTTGGGGAGGATGGGAGCAGAGTGCTTATGGGTGAGATGGAAGATCTCTGGTGACTTTGGTGCCTTCCAGCAGTTTTGCATAATGCACCTGGTACCAAAAACTCCATTTCGAAAATAGACTTTAACTTGGTTCTAAGGGCACAGGTATGCTTGATTCATTTGTGCTGACAAAGTAGAGGCTTTCCTGAGTTTTGGAGCTCTGCAGTGTGGGTCCAGGGTGTGAACAGTCTGGTTGAGGGTTAGGGTACCATTAAGGTCCCAAGGGAAATGAGACTACAGAGGCCAGCAGGGAGCAAGTTACAGAGGATCTTGTACTTCAGGCTAAGGGTTTTTCTTGTTCAACATTTTGTTTGAATAAAAACTACAGTATTGAGTGTCCTTGTCACATGCTGAATTCCTCTGCATGGGGGATACTTAAGCTGTTTGTTCATCATGCATAGTGGAGCGGGGATTTGTGCCAGAGGCCAGGCATTGAAGAGATGGCATCCATGCCATGTAGCTTGATGGAAAAGAACTAGATTAGAATCTGGAGACCTGGTTTGTGATCCTTGCTCAGCCTCTAGCCACCTGGGGTTATGGGTGGCAAGGGACTTTACTGAGCTACCATTTCCCTGTGTCTAGATGAGGTACAGGGATGGATGAATAGTTCCCAAACTTGGCATCTGAGGGCTTGTTGAAAATACAAATGCCCAGACTTCCTGCCCCAATTTCCCAGGTGAGTTCTGGTGGCAGCCAAGAGTCTAAGGTTGTGATAAACTTCCTAGGTGCTGCTACGTTACGGGTATTTTGGACTCCTGGGTCCCTGAGGTCCCTCCTGCCTCTGTGAATTGTTGAATAGGAGAAATGGTCCCTGCCCTCAAGCAGCTGGCAGATGAGGGGCGCCTGGGTGGCTCAGTGGGTTAAGCCTCTGCCTTCAGCTCAGGTCATGATCTCAGAGTCCTGGGATAGGCCCTGCATCAGGTTCTCTGATCAGCGGGGAGCCTGCCCCCAACTCACCCTGCCCCACCTCACCCTGCCTCTCTGCTTACTTGTGATCTCTGTCGGTCAAATAAATAAAAGCTGGCAGATGAACAGTAATTTTACTATTGCTACTGCTAGTAAAATAATGACAGAAGAGCTAACCTTTATTGTTTTTTATGTGCCAGGAACCCTGTTGCATGAATTCTAGGTTTTCCCAGGTATTTGAAATTAGAGTGATCCCGTGTATATGCGAAAATTTTGGAGTGTTCTCAGATCCAGAAAATAACCTGCCAGCCTGAGGATGCATTTTAGAAAACATCTTGCTAATGGATGCCCAAAGTACAATGAGATAAAGCGTCTTGATGCCGAGATGCCGTGTGTATTTTGGGTCCAGGGGCTTGTGGTGCCTCTTGCTCAGGGAGCGCTGCAAAACAAGCAATGTTATTTTTGCTTTTTTTTCCCCTGCAAAAGTGAAAATCCTCTGGATTTCTTTTGGTTAGTAGAAACAGGTGCTAATGTAGGTTTTTTGAGGGGTCTATCTGTATCTCATTTGCCCTTTGTAACTACTCTATGAGGGAACTACTAACCCACATTTTACAGATGAGACAGGCTCAAAGAGCTTAAGGAACTTGATCAAAGTTACATAGCTTTGACATTGTATGATAAGCCTGGGGACATTTGTGGAACATCTCAAAGAGCTAGAATTTGTGCTGAGCCTTGATGGGTGCAGAGAGATTAGCAGAGGCAGTGGGTCTGAACAGGCTGTTGTCAGAGCACCTGAGAACTTGTTAGAAATGTAAAATCTTAGGCCCCACCCCAGGACTACTGAATCAGAAACTGGGTGGGTTCCCAGCAACCTGTGTTTTAACAAGTCCTCCAAGCCATTCTGATGCAGGCTGAAGTTTGAGAACCACTCACTGAGTTAGGGGAAGGGGAGGACATTCCAGAGGGGCTGGCAGCTCCCCAAGGAAGGGTGGTGCTATGGACTGCTCCAATCACTGGCCTTTGCTTTGGTGGCATGAAGAGGGCTGATAAGCCACAAAGACTCCCACGAGGGGGCACTGTGGGCACAGACTTGGAAGCCGCCTGCTTTGTTGTCCTGGCTGCTATCCTTGCGGAAGCATGAAAAAAGCCTGATGCCACATCAACTGGAGAGGTCACTCTTTCTTCTCAGAGAAGGTCTAATGGGGGTGGTAATCTTGTTTATAGGATTCGGCCCTCGTAGGGAAGCTGAACCGGCAGGGCTTTCTGCTGTTCACATGCGCGTGGTGATGTCTACCCATCCATGCCGCAGTGTCTCTGCAGATCCAGCGCAAATAACATTCCTCCTTTGTACGCTGCCCCAGCCAAGGGGCTTGCAATTTATTTGGGAGGAAGAACACTCGAATCCTAGTGGCCTGATTATGATTCATTGTTCTCCCTATAGTGTGATGGCTCGGTTCAGTTCTTGAATGGTTTGGGTGGGGTGCCAGAGTGCTGGGTCCAAGACCTTCTTCAGGCCTTAGCTCTGTCTCAGCCATACTTCCTGACCTCAGGCAAGTCCCTTTTTTCCTGTGGGCATCAGTTCCCTACTCTCTGGGATGAGGGGTGACACTGAGAGTGGTGGCTTTCAGGACCTTTCATAAAATTTTGTCCTGGGGAACCAGGAGACAGACTTGTCCTACTCAAGGATCTTGGATTGCAGGACAGCTGCAAGCCCTGCTGGAAGACATCCATCTCCTGTATCCACTTAAGTAGGCCTTGCCAGGGACTTGGTGCAAGGCAGTAAGGTGGAACTTATCAAATTGGATTTTTTAAAAAGTACAGATCTCTATAGACATTACGTTTGCTATAGACTTCTATTCTGCATTTCTTGGAAGAAGGAAAAATTTACACCCTTTCTCAGCTGCAGTGTGTATTCCGAATATACATTGCCTCGGAGGGAGGGGCTGTGACAGCGGGGGAGGGGGGTTCAGCATTCACCCCATTAATCCAGGGACTGGCCTACTACAGCTCACTGTATCGAGTTGCTGTGCCTGGGCAGTTAGTCTCTGGAATTGTGTTTTCAGAGGGCTGTAGACCTTCATGTCACAGGGCCGTGGGGGAGTCAAGGGAGGCTCTGAGTCCAGCACTGTGCTGGCTCCCATCTAGGATGATAGAAAGTTTGGTTAGAAATTGTGCAACTCATAGGCGAACACCATTGAACTGCATCTCTTGTTCGTGGAGGAAAGGTCTTAAACAAGATGCATCTTTCCAGCAAGGCTCCATGGAGGAAGAAAGTTCTTTCGCTGATCTGGCACCTCCATTTTGTAGGCAGGTAGCACTGCATTTTCTTCTGTTTATGAATGAGGCCATGAAGGCACAGAGTGACTTTCCCCAGCTCACACAGCTCTACAGTGGTGGGCAGAGGATGGAGCTTTGGGCCTTTTCACCTTGAGCTCAGTTCCCTTCCAATAGCAGAAGGAGCCATTTGCTACTCAGGAGTCATTTCTTCCTTCTCTTAAAACAAAAAACCAAAATACCCTTAGGTGGTTCTCACTTCCCCATTTTATTGAGCTAATACTGACATCTAATAGGATTAGTTTAAGGTGTCCAGCATGATATTTGATACATGTATATGTTGTGAAATGATCATCACAGTACGTTGAGTTAAAATCCTTCACCTCGAGTTACAAGTTTTCTTTTTCTTGTGATGAGAACTTTTAAGACCCCTCTTAGCAACTTTCAAATACACAATAAAGTATTGTTAATTATAGTCACTATGCTGTCCATGACATCCCCAGGGCATATTTCTCTTATAACTGGAAGTTTGTACCTTTTGATTGCCTTTACCAGTTTCCTATACTCCCTACCCCCTGCCTCTGGCAACCACCAATCTGTTCTGTTTCTGTGAGTTTGGGGTTTTTTTAGATTCTACATGGAAGTGAGATCATACAGTATTTTCTTGCTCTAATGCCACCATAGTGCCCTCAAGCTCATCCATGTTGTCTCAAAAGGCAGGATTTCCTCCTTTTTTAGTGGCTGAATAATATTCCACTGTGTGTATTTGTCTTCCACACTTTCTTTATTCATTCATCTGTGCACGGGTACTTAGGTTATTCCCATGTCTTAGCTGCTGTAAATAATGCTTCAGTGAACATGGGAATGCAGATACTGCTTCAAGAAAGTAATTTCATTTCCTTTGGATGCATACCTATGAATGGGATTGCTGGATCATAGAGTAGTTCTAATTTTAGGTTTTTAAGGAAACCCCCTACTTTTTTTCCAGAGTGGCTGCAGCAGTTTTCATTCTTACCGACAGTGCACAGAGTTCCCTTTTCTCCACATCCTTGCCAACACTTAACTCTTGTCTCTCTCTCTCTCTTTTTTTTTTTTTAAAGACTTTATTCATTAGAGAGAGAGAGCGCACAAGCAGGGGGAGAGGCAGAAGGAGAGGGAGAAGCAGACTCCCACCTGAGCTGGGAGCCTGACATGGGGCTTGATCACAGGACCTGGAGATCATGACCTGAGCCAAAGGTGGACACTCAACCATCTGAGCCACCCAGGCGCCTCAGACTCTTGTCTTTTTGATGATAGCCATTCTGAGGTGATGTGTCATTGTGGTTTGGTTTGGTTTGCATTTCCTTGATTAGTGAGTTGAACACCTTTTAATGTATCAACCATTTGTATGTCTTCTCTGGGAGGAATGCCTATGCAGTTCCTCTGTCTGTTTTTAAATTGGATTGTGTTTTTTGTTTTGTTTTGTTTTTGCTTTCGAGTTGTATGAGTTCTTTATATATTTCGGATATTAACCTCTTATCAGATACATGACTTGCAAATATTTTCTCCCATTCCATAGGTTGCCTTTTCATTTTGTTGATGGTTTCCATTGCTAATTTGATGTATTCCACTTGTTTATTTTTGCTTTTGTTGCTTTTACTTTTGGTGTCGAGTCCAAACAATCATTGCCACCACTAATACCAAGGTGCTTACCCACTAGGTTTTCTTCTAGGAGTTTTATAGTTTTGGGTCTTACCATCAAGTCTTTAATTCACTTTGAGTTGATTTTTGTTTTAAGTGCACAGTGTAAGAGGTCTAATTTTATTCTTTTGCAAATGGCTGTCCCGTTTTCTCAATACCATTCTTCCCTCTTTAAGGTTACAAAGCACTGCAGTCTTGTCTGGGGCACTTTTCCATGCTGTTCACCTCATTGCCCTCTGCTGTCTTGCAGAGTATCACGGGTACACAAGTGCCCTCTGAGAAGCTAAGAGTTGAGATGCCTACTGTTGCTCCCCGAGCTGGCTTTGTCTCTGGTTTATGTGGTGTATTAGGTAAGAGGCCTGAAGGCTGAAGCTGAGGCTACAGAACACGAGAGCTCCACTTAAAGTGTCTTGAACAATGAGGACATTTATTTGCTTACATAAGAAGCCATCTAGATGCAGAGGGGTGTTCAGGGTTGATGGATGCAGCAGATCAACAGTGTCACGAAGACCTAGACATTTCCTCTGCTTTGCTATTCACAGTGTTGGCTCCATTTCGTAAATGGTTGCCAATTACGGTGGGGGTATTCCAGGTCAGCAGGAAGCTCTCTCCTGCAGGTGGTGAGTCAGGAACCCGGGCTGCTCCTATTCTGTGCCTTTGCCATCTTTAGGGCTTCATGGTCATCTGCATCTGCCTGGCAGAATGGGGAAAATGTGGAGGAGAGGCACCCATTCTCCACAACCTGACCAGAAGTCACCCACATCTTTTCTGTTCCTGTCACATTAGCTGGCTCTCAGTCTCCTGGCATACCTAATTGCAAGAGGGCTGGGAAATGTAGGCTAGCTCTAGTCGGGGGAAAGGTGGGGAGAATGACTTTGGGGGACAGCTACCAGTCTCTGCCATGGCAGGAAGAAGGAAATGGATGCTTCATGGGGACTCTTTGAACAGGGGTCTCCCAAGCAAAAGGAATTTACCGGAAAGCTGAGAGGTTTAAAAACCGAGGTGTAGGTAGTTCTGGTGGCCTCCCTGCGATCAGGATTAAGAAAGTATTCTAGTACAAATCAGTTCTTCCCTCCTTCCTTCACCTTCTCGGAGTTCGCTCCCACTCTCTCCTTCTAGGCACTTTTTGTGCTCTCCTTTCTTTCTCACAGCGGCCCTTTCCCTTCCTTCCCACTCCAGGCATCCAGCACCATTTGTTAGACCCTGCATCCTACTTATCACTTCACAGGAATGTGACACTGACTGGCCCACTCAGGACAGGGGTCCCTCCCTGGTCCTGCCAGCTCATGGATCCCAGTCTTCACTTAACTGGGGCAGAGGGGCAGTGAGGAGAGAGGGCTGCTGAGGGGTCCACAGCAGTCATCCCTCATGTTGCTAAGACTTCTGCCTTTTCTCCACATCACTTCCAGACCACCCCATGTTGCCACTTAAAAAAAAAAATTCTTTTTAAAAACTACTGTATTCATAATTCGTATACCATAATCGTCATCTTTTCAAAGAGTATAATTCAGTGAGCTTCAGTATGTTCA
Organism: Lontra canadensis; assembly: GCF_010015895.1. Lineage (NCBI taxonomy): Eukaryota > Metazoa > Chordata > Mammalia > Carnivora > Mustelidae > Lontra > Lontra canadensis. Next base: position 38,382,921 of record NW_022630997.1, on the reverse strand, counting down.
CAGAATCTAGCACCTAATCACCACCACCTAGTTTTTGAACACTTTCATTGTGCCAGAATGAAACCCTGTGCTCCTTAGGGGTTATGCCCTGTTTCCCCCCGTCTCTACTCCCTAACACTTGGTAACCACTGGTATACTTTCTTTCTCTTAAAAATTTTATTTATTTAATTGTCAGAGAGACAGAGACTGCAAGAGCATGCACAAGCAGGGGGAGCAGCAGAGGGAGAGGGAGAAGCAGGCTCCCTGCTGAGCATGGGATCATGCCTGAGCCCAAGGCAGACCTTCAACTGACTGAGCCACCCAGATGCCCCTACTTTCTCTCTTTATAGATTTGCCTGTTCTGGACATTTTCATTTCCTGTAAATGGAATTATACAATAGGTGACCTTTTCGTGACTGGTTTTTTCACTTAACATGTTTTCAGTCTTCGTATGATAGCACGTATCAATATTTCATTCCTTCTTAAAAATACAGCTTTATTGAGACAATTTACATGCCATAAAATTCACCTTATGAGGTGTACAACTCAGTTATTTTTAGTATATTCACAGAGAATGTTATCACTCCAAAAAGGAAATCTCTTACCCATGAGCAGTCTCTCCCCATTCTCCCTCTCTCAGCCTCTGACAACCACTCATCTGCTTGAAAGTCTCTGTGGGTGAGCCTCTGCTGGACATTTTACATAAGTACAATCCTATCACGTGCAGGACTTTATGACGGGCTTCTCTCACTGAGCATGAGGTTCTCCAAGTTCATGTTGTGGCATGTAGTGGTTCTTCATTCCTTTTCATTGTCAAATACTATTCCATTGTGTGGTTGTACTAGACTTTGTTCTTCAGTTGAAGGACATTTGAATTGTTTCTACTTTTTGGCTGGTATGAATAATTCTGGTGCTGTCAGCATTCATGTACAAGTTTTTGTGTGGATGCACATTTTCATTTCTCTGGATATATACCTAGGAGTAGAATTGCTGAATCACATGGTAACTCTAACATTTGAGGCATTCCCTGACTATTTTCCACAGAGGCAGCACCATTTTCTGTTCCTGCCAGCAGTGTATGAGAGTTCTAATTTCTCTGCATCCTTGTCAACACCTATTATTATCTGTACCTTTGATTTTAGCCATGCAAGTAGGTGTGAAGTGGTATCTCATTATGGTTCTGATTTGCATTGCCTAGTAACTAGTGGTGTTGAGGATCTTTTCATGTGCTTATTGGCTATTTCTATGTCTTTAGAAAGTCTTTAGTTCATTTTAAAATTGGATTGTCTTTTTATTGCTCGAAGTGTTCCTCATGTATATAAGATCAAAGTCTTATCTGGTAAATGGTTTGCAAAATTTTTTCCCCATTCTGTGGGTTGTCTTTTCACTTTCTAATGGTGTTGTTTATTTTTTAAAAAATTAAAATATTTTATTTTTAAGTAAATCCTATACCTAGCGTGGGGCTCAGACCCTCAACCCTGAGATCAAAAGCCGCATACAAGTTCTATGGACCGTTAGCTAGGTGCTCCTTGATGGTGCCCTTTAAAAGGCAAATGTTTTACATTTTGATGGTTATCTATTTTTTCTTTTGTCACTTGTGTTTTTGTTGTTAAAGCTAACAAACTGTTGCTTAACCGAAAGTTCATGAAGATTTACTCCTATGGTTTCTTCTAAAGATTTAATAGTTATAGCTTTTACATTTAGGTCTATGATCTATTTGGAGTTAATTTTTATAGACGGTGTGAGGAAGGGGTCTGACTTCATTCTTTTTCATGTGACTATTCATTTGTTCTAGTAAAACTTGTTGAAAAGATTATTCATTCCTCATTGAACTGTGTTGGCACCCACTGAAACTCAGTGGACTGTGCTGTCACTTCCTGGATTTTCTGTCTTTGGAAACTTCTGTCAGGGCTCCTGTGAGACTTTGGATGTAACAATAATGCCTTTTATTGAGTATCTAGTGCTCAGTGTGCTAGGCACATTGTATATATTCTCTTGTGTCCTCACCAGACTTCTGCAAGGTGAACATTATTGTCCTCATCTCAGAGATAAACAAATTGGAACTCAGGATTTTAGTCATTTGCTGAAGCTTGTTCAGTCAGTGGCAGAGCTGGGCCTTGTATTTAGGTCAGTGTTGGCTCCAAAGGCTGCATTCATGCCTGTGCTGTGGTTCTCTGCTCCCCGGAGGCCCACCCACCTAGTTTGGGTATCATTTCTGGGGTCCTTCAGGGCCATAACTAGCCAGATAGATAATACGGCAGGAATTATGGCCTGAAACTTAAATGGAGATTATATGATTTCATGGTGTGATTTGGATGCTAAAAAAAGCACAAATTGGTGCCTCCAGCTGCTCCATAGGAAGTGGGCGCCTAGAGTGAAGGAGCAGCGAGTCCTCTTTTGCCCTGTCCTGTTGGATTGCTTCTTGGGGTTACGTTATTTTTGGAAGCTGTGAAGCCGAGCTTTCAGAAAGAGTATCAGGATGATATCTAGTGTGGTCTGGAGGTATTTAGCTGGAAATGAGCAGAGATAGGTGTTATTGGTCAAGGGCTATAATGTGGGAAAAGGGTGAGATTTGTCCCGGAGTGTGGAAAATACGGCGCACTGGTGTGTCTGGACAGGAGGAAAGTTTTGAAACCCAGAGCTAATGGAAGAGGGCAGGCGCTGACTTTGGGAGTAGTGAGCTTCTTGTCACTGCTGGTGTATAGCAGAGGCTAGCTGCTTACTTTGTGGGGTTGCTATAGAGGCTCTTTGGGCCTTCTGCAAGGTGTAAGCCTGGGGGATTTTTTTAGGGTTTTCTTTGACCCCCAGAGCCTGTATATTATGGCCTCTGATTTTATGGGGACTTCCTGTCCACACAGCTGGGATTGCTCCCAGCCCAGATCTGTCATGTCTCACTGATCCCGAGGGCTAAATTTGGAATTTAATAACAACACTTTGGATTTATGTAGCCCGTTTCCTTGGAGGCACTTCATCTGTTATCCCAGTAATTCTCATAACATCCCTGGGCGGAAGGTGAGGGAGGGTGAGGGAAGAGTCTCTGGCTTCTCCACATCCTGAAGGTGAGAGGAGACGGCTGGCTTAGGTGCAGGCCAGGGGCTGGTGGTGTGGCCCTAATCACAGGCCCTCTGGCCTGTTCCCCACACAAAGACCAGGTTCCCCGCAGGACAAAGGATGTGTTGCCCTGGCAGGAAGCTCATACCTTACACAGAGTATATTGGTGATCTGATTCCAAGAAAAGTTTAAGATACACCGTGGTGTGTGGGGCTCCAAGTGGACTCTGTCAAGAGTGGGAGTGGATGAGCATAGAGGTGAGAGGGAAGACTGATGTGTCTACCACCAACTGGCTTGCAGAGCGGGGAGGTCCAGAGACAGCAGGAAGGTTTCCTCAGGGAGAGGGGATTTGAGCGGAGTTACACCAGGGGCTTTGAAGGACGAGCAGGGATGGAAGGGAAGGGTGCCCCAGGTGGAGGGCTCTGCTTGTACCACAGCATATTGGCTTTGGGGCTCCTGTCTACTTCAGACTGTGCTGTTTGTTGCTTCTACCTCTACTCAGGCTCTTCTACATCTGTTCCATGCTCTTCCTCTTCAAGCCTGGTTCTGTCCTCCAGGCGGGCCCTTGGTGAAGACCGCAGCCTGTATCGGGGACACTCTTGGCGCGCCTCTGCTGCTGATCTTCCGGGCCCGGGCAAGGGAGGACACGGAAACTCGGGGCCACAGACTGCAGATTGTTGGCAGCTGGAAGGTCTCTTGCAAGTCTTTGGGTACTATACTCTGCTTCCCCCTTTTACAGATGAGGCGACTGGGGCTTGGAGTTGTAAGCAGGTGAGGAATTTTTCAGGAAGAGAGATGAGCAGATGCCAAGAGAAGGTAGGTGGATTTGTAGGAGGTAGGAGAGCCAGGACTGGGGAGCGTATAGAAATGGGGCCAAAAGGGTGGGAGGGGTTGGCCCATGAAGGGGCTGTAGCAGGTGTTTCCAGGTTGGACTTGACTTAGAGGGCAAGGGGAAGCCCCTGGAAGATTTTTGCAGAGGAATGGTGCATCAGATGTGCCTCTCACAGAGGGCACTGGCAAGAAATTGAGGCCCTGGTAGTCCTGCTTCTCCTAGTCTCCGCTGGCTGCCCCCACCCGTGGATGGCACATAGCCTCCACTTTCACTCCCATGTCCAGTTCATCTCCACATCTGGCTTTTCCTTCAAATGATCTATCCTGAACCTGATTGTTTCTCACCACTTTGGTGGCTCCTCTGATTGCAGCCTGCACATTTCTCACCCTGTTCCTGCTGTGACCCCTTCAAGGCACTCCTGATTACACCTTTACTCCTTAGATGTATTCTCCATGCAGCAACTGGAGTGCGCTGTGAGGATGAGAGCTGCATGAGGTCATTCTTGTTCAGAAGCCCCACCAGGGGCTATTCATGTCACTTAAAGAGATGCCGTCTCTTCGTCATCCACGTGGCCTGCAACCTGGTCTCCCATCACCCTCCCAGCCACTAGCTCTGCTCCTCCAGCCTGTCAGCCCTGTTCCTGCTCCAGGACCTTTGCACGTGTTCTTCCCTCAGCCTGGCCCACTCTTGCCCCAGCTAACCTTGCGGGTCATGCTCTCCTTTTCATCCTTTTCATCTGGTCTTCATTCAAGTGTTTCCTTCTCAGAGATGCCTTCTCCGACCACTTTATCAAAGATTGTAATCTTCAAGTTTTCTTCTTGACTTTGGTGTTTTCTCCTCAGCATTCACATCTGTTGTCTTCTCATTTATCTTCTTTTTAAAAAGATTTTATTTATTTGACAGAGAGAGAGATCACAAATAGGCAGAGAGGCAGGCAGAGAGGGAGAAGCAGGCTTCCCGCTGCAGAGAGCCCAGCGCAGGGCTTGATCCCAGGACCCTGAGATCATGACCTGAGCTGAAGGCAGAGGCTTAACCCATTGAGCCATCTAGGTGCCCCTGTTTCCTCATTTCTTGACTATATTCTGTCTAGAAAGGAAGCCTCATGAAGGCAGGGGTTGTGTGTGTGTGTGTGTGCGTGTGTGTGTGTGTTCACAAAACAAAATTTTTTTTTCCTGTGTGTACATCATTGCTATATCCCCCGTGATTAGAATAATGCCTGGTAGCCAGGAGGAGAAGTAAATATTTGCTGAATGACTTACTGACCAACTGAATGGTGGCTGTATGACGAGCAGATTGGTCTTGGGGGTGGGAGTGGAGTGGGGAAACCAGCCAGGAGGCTGTGGCAGAATCTCTGACAGGAGATGGTGGGGGCTCTTGGGTCTACAAAACTCCTCTTGCCCTTGCTGTAATGTGCACACTGTCAATTGAGAAGCACTTTGAGGTTTAGTTTGTCTAGTTCCCTCTTTGATCATGTGGGGAAGCTGAGGCCTGTGAAAGGAATTCCCTAGCCTTCCTGTCTTCCAGACAGTATCTTATTGAAGAACTCTGGTCTCTGGGAGAGGGGAGCCCCCTCGGGTGGTGTGGCAGTGACTGAAAGGTGCTGCTAGTGTACTCAGTGGCTGGTTGAGGGCATGTCATGGTGACTTCGCACATACAAAGTGCTTTTCTCAGTGGTCACTTTGGGACTGGTCACTTTGGGACTGGTGAATATGCATGAGATGGCCCCTGCCCCAGCACTGCTGGTTCGGTTGGAAGCTGAGATGCCTGCTAGCAGTTCACAGAAAGACAGATGTTGGAGGATCTTCCAGTCGCCTTACTAGGCATTCATTTTATCCCCTTACCACTCTGCCCACTTGTTTTTCTTGGGGGTGGGGGGAATGGGCCTTCACTGGCCTAAGCTAATAAAAGTATGGCATTGGCTCCTGGAATAGTAATGGCTTGGTGACCTGCAGTGACCCAGACCTAAAACGATCGGTGCATGGAATTGCCCCTAGCCAAAGCAGCTGATGGAGGTTAGGCCAGTTGCAGTTGGTGGGAAGGCTTCTCCTTGATGGCTGGGAAGAGATCTCTCCTGCTCCACGTGGTGTGATTGGCAGAAATGAAACTTAGAACCGCTCTACACATTTTGTTACCATGAGGAAAGCCAGCCCGAGGACAAAGTTGAGATTTGGAGCAGGGCAGACCCCTGCTCAAACCTACCCGAAGCACCCTTTGACCTGGACTCTAGTTAGGGAGGCTAATGAATGCTCTCTCGTGTAAGGGAGTTTGAGTTGGCTTTTCTGTCTTGGTCATTGAAGGAAGCCTAACTGGTACTTGGGTGGATAGGCAGTGATGAGGAACCAGGGGCGGGGATGGTGAGCCTGGTGTGGCTGTTCACTGGGAGCATGTTCCACAGCCCTGTGCAAGTCCCTGCTCCTCAGGAAGCCTATCCCATAGTCCTGGAGGGGGAGTGCCAAGGAGATGCCAGCTTGGGCTATCTGCATAGTTTCTGGCACAGTTGGGACTATGGAGAGAGAGCTGTCTTTTTAGAGGCTTTTTACTGGCTTTTTAGCCCCTCTTCCCTTGTGGACACAATCTACTTCGGGAGGGTTTCCCTCAGAGGGAAGGTGCTGGTTCCACCCCTGCCAGGGTTCTGCAATCCTGTCCATGTGATGTCTTGTGAATGCCTCCTGGACCACAGGTAGCGCCTTCCATCCCCCCACACAGGGTCCTTTACCTTTTCTTCACCCCTGGGTGGGCTGTTGACTAAGGGACTCCCTCCCAGAATATTTCTAAATGCATGAAATACATCAGCTTATAAAGAAAACCAATTCTGTTCAAGTACACTTAGTAAAATATTAAATAATTTGTAATGAAGTATCATATGCTTCTTTATTAATGAGATAATAGTATCTTGTGGCAGGTCTAATACCTTATAATTCAAAGTAGCGATTGAGAGCATAAAGGACATTCTGAGATCTGTAACATCTGGGGTGTTGTATGAAAATATCTCTGATTTCTGTTGGTGACACAGTTATTGTAACTGATCAGGCCGCTGGGGTTTGTTGTCAGTATTCATGATGAAAAAAAGTTAGAAGTAAGTGAAATAAAGATATCATTTTTTTCCCCATCCAAGTTTATGGTCCCCCCTGCACTCTGTTCACGGATGCCATGGGATATGTCTGTGGGCCCCAAGTTAAGAACCACTGAGTGACCGTTGTTTAAAAAAAAAAAAAAAAAAAGCAAAAACCCCTTATACACATACTCACACTGTCACTCACATGCATTGTAGATGTGTGAACTTGCACACCTACTAGAATATTTCTACTTGCACAGAGTTACAGGGGACACCTTGTATCTCTCCAGATGGACCTGGTGTGCACATGGACACACATACATAGCTGCAGGCACACCCATAGAGACACTGCATATATGTGCACGTGGACACACACATATGCAGTACATGGGGCCCACCCCACTAAAGTGTATGCCCAGGCTCACATGTATGCTCACACACAACTCATTGTACTCAGGGACTTCTGTAGAAATGTGCACAATCGTAGATTCTAGGCAGAGCCTTGGGGCCTGGTGTGACTGGTGCATGGCAGCACGCACAGGCAGAGGAGGTCAGGCTTATGCCATCTGGATGCTGCCACCTAGCCCCCAGGCACCAAGAAGGCCCAATCTAGGAGGGTGAGAATTCTGCCAATCCTCTTTCCCAAGGTACAAACCAAGGGGCCAGGAGGCCTTCAGAGTCTTCTCTTTTCCTTAATGAAATCCTAATCTGCCCCCAAAGGGTGATGGGGATTTGGTTGATGTCGCTGTGCCACCATGAGTGGGCTCGCCTGAGCCCATGGGGGCCGTGAAGCAGTAGGCCCAGTATAGTGCAGGGGTGTCCTCAAAGGGAAGCATTCTTCATTGGTAATGAACATTATGTCTGCAGAAACGAATGGCCCAACCTCCTATTCAGTTTATGTAAAATAAAACAGGCCATATGTTGCTGCTTTCAGAGTTTGGGTGTTTAAATTAAATGTTGTTTAATGAATATTCAAACCCATTTGCTCCAAAGTTGTGCTCAATGTGGCGGTGGCTTTCATCCCCCCTCCTTCCTTGCAGCCCCCTCCCTGCTCCAGTACCCAGGGTATTAAGCCATTAGAACAGGGTGTGAACACCCAGGCATCTGTCTTCCAACGGAAAGTTGGATATTAAAATGCCGGAGCAGATGACAGTATAAATAAAGACATACAGTGAGAAGCTCGTCTGGTTATTTTTTTGTTTGGTAATTAAGACTGAGGAGGTTTTGACTTAAGTTCTATCTTCTTGAGAAACCAAGGTGGGGGGCCAAGAACTCCCACTTCTTCCCACTTTCCTTTATCAGTTTATGGAGGGCTTTCACATTGACCTCCGTGTGACTGGTTCACTGACTAGTGTCAACCTGGTGGTGTAGAGATGTGCAGTGGTTTGGTGTTTATCTAGTCACTGCTTTCTGCTAGACGCTGTCAAATTACCCTTAACATAAGCTGGAGCGGAGGCCATAGCTAAATGGTCAGAACTGCAGTGTGTGTCTGAACTGAAACTCTCCCATTGGCCCACTATAGGCTGCGCCTGCTGATGCAGGTGAGGAGGGGGCAGTGTTTATGCTCTTGCTTCTCTTCCTGTTGCAGAGCTTTGGGGCCCACCTCTTGGGGGCAGGGACAGTGGGCTGTGGAGGCAGGCTTCCTAGAGAAGTGGTCCCTGTGTGCGGGGGAGGCATCTCTACTTCGGCTTGCTGCCATGGCTGACCTGGTGGTCTCTGTGTGGATGGCAAGCTGGCATCCTAGGGGCAGAGTCTAGCTTATGCCAGCGCCATCCGTCCCTGAGGATGCCCTTAGAGGCAGCAGGTATCTTCAGCCCCATGAAGGGTGCACACTTGCCTCCTTTCTGTGGGGGATTGAGGGGCAGCATTTCTTGGGCTGTGCTGTGGCTCTGGCCCACCCTCTCTTCTCTACACCTCATGTGTCTGCACAGGAGCAGCTGAGGCCTACTGTGCCTTCTGGATCTGGGCTGTGGGTGCGCTCTTTCTTCCTAAGCACTCTACCCCATTGCCCTCCTTATGGGCTCCTCCAAGCCTTCTGTCTTGAGCGATCTCCGGGGGAAAGTGGATGCCTTGTTCTATGCTCATGTAAATCCCCAGGCTCTAGGGGACCCATGTCCGCTTCACCTGGCATCACTACCTCCCTGGGTTTGGTTCCTCTCTCCTGGCAGTGTGAGGTGGAGCTCCAGATAATGCAGCTCAGCAAGCATCCAGCTGGGGAGGGAAATGCCAGCTTCCCCTCTTGTGGGCAACCCCCAACTCCCATTTCTATGAGTGCATCTCTTGAGCCCCATTCATTGAAACAGTATGTTCTCTCTCAGACCAGTTTCCCAGTGATCCTCTTTTTTTCCCCTCCTGTCTCTTATGTAGACTGTGTCTGTCTGTCTGTCATGGTTTGTACAGAGGCCTAGTGTTAGAGGGCCTATTTCAGTTTCTTGATAAAACCTTTGGGGAGGTGTCTGCTACTAGTGACTTTCTAGATTATGATACTGACACTTCTTTGCTTTTAGCTATGTCCCCATGACCAGTCTGGAGCAACAGTAAAAATCACAGCTGACATCCTGCGGACACACTGAGGGAGAGGATTTGTGTGTGACAGGAACAATTTTAGGAGCATCATGAGGGTTTCTATCCTCCCCTCTAAGCTACCTGTCAAGCCAAAGAGCTCCAGTTGCTCCCATGCCTTTAGTTACCGCCTCCACATGGGAGACCCCCAAACCTGTCACCAGCCCTGAGTTCTCTCTGTGGCTCTGTCTCCACTTGGAGATCCGACCAAATTTCGATATGCTCATATCCAGCCTCTTTCTCTCTCCTTCCCCTCTCTTCTCCATGATCCAAACCACTGTTTTCTGTGTATTAAGAACTTGCTCAGCGAGCACTGATGGAGCACTCACTAGAGCATCAAGCTGTGTGATAGATGCTGGTGATCTAGTGATGACAAAGAATAGTGCTTGCCCTCAAGGAGCTCTTGGCCCAGTGAGAATAGTGCTTGCCCTCAAGGGGCTCTTGGCCCAGTGAGGGCCATCCATCTACAGAGACTCTTGGTACAAAATGGAAAGAGGTAAGGCAAGCACGGGGGTAGAGAGCTATCATGGGTTAGCTCACTAATTGTTAAGCTCCTGGGCACTCAGGAAGAACTTCCTGGAGGGGATGACCTTTGGGCCCAGTCCTGAATTGTAGTAGCAGGCAGGGTAAGAAATATTTGAAGGGTATCCTGTGGAAAGAGAAGAGTGAGAACAAAGGCATGGATGCATGGCATAGCATGGGGTACGCTGAGAAATTGAAGCACTTCCATGCTCCTGGAGTCTAATATGTGGGGAGGAAGTGGTAAGGGATGGGCTGGTTTCCTTTCTGCATTCCTGGACCTCTGTCCTCCCAGTCCCCCATGGGCAAGGAGTTGTGGCTGACTCCTCTTGAGCAGGTCATCGCCCCTGCCATCCATCCCACCAGAGGATGAATGAGAGGTTGAGGTGACTGATCACATGTTATCTTCCACTTCCCACTTTCCTAACCTGTCATCGGTAGGTGAGTATAATGATGTCCCTCTGAGGGGAGGTGGGCTGGGGGAGCCATATGATGATGGGAGGCTCTTTGGAGAAAGGCTGCTACCCCATGGCCAGTTCCTGTATCCTAACCTTCCTCTGGGCTCAGCTCTTGGTCTGAATTCTGAATCTCCTTGATCCTTGACTTCCCTTTGCTTTCTTGGTCTCTGAGTTTGTAGAATCTGGCTCCCAGATTCCACGTGGTCACTTGAATAGGCAGTCTAGTGGGATCCATCTCTGTTGGTGTTGGCATTTTGCACGTGATAGGATATACCCTCAGAGAAAAGGACCCACCTTTGGACCCCAAGGTATCCCTATGGGACCTGGTCCAGGTCCCCAACTCCTGGCCTCCACCCAACTGTCTAGGAGGATTGGGACTTTCTAGGTGAGGCCAGCTTGGACATGTCCTTCCCTGTATATGTGTCTGTGTGTGTATGGAAAGAGATTGGTAGGGAGCCAGTGTTCCAGCTGAGAATCTGTTCCCAGGACTCACAGGAAGCTGGGCACCCTTGGTGCTGACTCTCAATCACATACACATACATCATCCACAGTGGGAGTGTTCCAGCTTAGGTGGATAGAAGGCGTGGTCCAAGTCCATACCTACGCATGACTCTCCTAGGCGACAGAAGCAAACCTAGAGAATGCATTTTCATGATAACCATAGCTGAACCATTCCAGAGCTGGACATGTGTAAGGAACCCATTCATTTGTTTCTTCACTCCTCCAATCTGTACTAAAGCTGGTGCCGGGAATTGGGGGATGGCTGGAAGAATAAGATACAGCTCCTCTTCTCCAAGGGTTCCTGGTCTAGTGCAGCTGGGAGTGGATTCTGTGACATGTATTTGATGGCACTGGGCATCACAGCCAGCCACTGTGTTGGATGAGGAGGGGTTAGCTTTCACAATACACTTATTTAATACCTGTTTGTTGCCAGTCACTTACGATGAAGGAAAGGCAGGCAGATGGGTAGACAACCTCTTCCAATATTTAAAATTAGATGCATTATCTCACTGAGTCCTTTCCAAACTATACCAGTTAGAAACTTGAACAACAGAGAGTTTAAGTTATTGCCCTTGGTCACAGAGCTAGTAAGTAGTGGAATCAGAACTTGAACCCAAGTCTTTTGACTCCAGACGATTGCTTGGCTAATGATGCAGTGCCTTGAGGAGTTATATTTTTCTTTCACTTGGTGAGAAGACTTTCAGTTCTAGGGGACCCAAACAAATAATCTATCATGTCCTGGCTGCACCGAACGTTCTCATTGAAAGGCAGTAACTCCAGGAGTATTTTACAGATGCTTCCTCATATCTCTAGACAGCTGAGCCATGATGCCCTGAATTCTGTGGCAGCCTAGTCTGCATACTGCCCAGGAACTCAGGGAAGTCCTTGTGAGATATGGGGCTTGGGCCCCTCGGAAAGATGGAAAGAAGGACATTAGGACAAGAGGGGCCAAGAGGCAACCCTGCCCCTTGGGAGCACCATGCCCATTGTTGTAGGGGGGACCATTGGGTTGCATAGACTACAGTCCATATGAACCCGCTCCTGTGCTGGGCAGAACATGGTGGTTGGAAAAGGACAGGGGCCTGTAGATGGAAAGCAAGGCCAGTGGGGCTTATGACAGTAGGGTCAAGGAGGCCACCAGAGAGGGAGGCAGTTCCCCTCCGTCTGTATCTCTGTTCTCCCATCTCTCTTGGGCTGTGTGGTCTTTGTCCTTTGACCATCTCTGAGCAGCCTTTCTGCTGTTTTCTGCTCTGTAGGCAGGATTCCTTTGCTTACTCATGGCTTCTTTGCCCCCCACCCCCCAGCTTGTTTGCAGATGGCATGGTTTGCTGTGGGGCCCACTGTGGCCATGACTACATAACCCACAGTGCCTATCCCTGTCTAACTTGGTCCAAATTCTTAAGAGGAAAAAACCTGACAGTTCGCTGGTTAGCCAGCAGAGATGTCTTAAGATCCTTGATGTTTTTAGGCCGGTATCCAACTCCAGTCGAGTCAGAGAAGAACAGGTGGTACAAGCAGGGCCACTTAGAGCTGCCCCTGCGGCTGGGGCTGCGGACGGGCAAATACACCACTGCTCTGCCACAGGCCAAGGGTCAGTTGAAGCTGTTTGTCTCACTCCAGGCTGTGGGCAGGAGAGCAGAACCAGCAGCAGTTTCTCCAGCAACATTTTCTCCTGATGGGCCGCTGGCCACCTCCTCAAGTCTTTGGGCAGGAAGGTTGTACCGTTAAGGAGGCCTCAAAGAGCACAGTTTGCTGGTGGGCTTTTCCTGAACTCAGATCACTTTGAGCCCATAAGGGAGGGAAGGCATTGTGGGAGAACATACCACCTGGAATCCCATTTAATTCTCATAACTTGCCAGGAAAAATGGGCCTGCTGACTCCTGTCACACAAACGGTGACATGTTTATTTGTTGATGAGGCATTTACTGAGTGCTTCCTGGGTGCCGAGGCTGTGTTGGCTGTTGAAGATACGGCAGTGTGCAGTGGCTCATATTACTGCGAGTGAACTGTAGAACAGAGACCATGGGAAGGAAGAGGGTGCTGCATATTTATCCATTTTAGTACTCTGAACAACCCAATGAGATAATTTGTGTTTTTCACCCATTTTACAGATAGGGAAAATGAAGTCCAGAGAGGTTAAACTTTTGTAGAAGGTCACACCGCTCGTAAGTGGCACAGTCTAAAGATGAACCCAGGCCTGCTGGCCTCTTACCATTTAGGCCAGGAAATCTGTGTAGAGATAGATTTTGCTGGCCAAGGAGTGCTTGGGAAGTAAAGTTCCCGTGGCCTTTGTCTCAGCTGGCTCCTTCCATTCCTGAAGGAGTGGTGGGGAGTAGGAGTCCTGGGCATGCCCCTCCCATCTTCCCCCTTCATTTCCAGAGCTTCATTCTGCTTTCTCCATACATTCCTAGTCTTCCTTGTGTGGTTTTCCCATGCCAAGGTCACAAAGACTCTTGGCCTTCTTGTAGGCCACATCATCACATCATGTGCTGTGGTCTGAATGTCTGTGGCCCCCAAAATTCGTGTACTGAAATCATAATCTCCCAGGTGGTATTGTCAGAGGTGGGGCCTTTGCAAGATGTTCAGTCCTCAAGAATGGGATTGATATTCTCATGAAGGAAGCCAGAGAGAGCTCCCTCACCCCTTTCACCAGATGAGGACCCAGTGAGAAGTCTGTGACCCAAAAGAAGGTCCTCACTAGACAGTGCTGCTACCATGTTCTTAGATTTCCAGCCTCCAGAAAGGCGAGAAATAAGTTTCTGTTGTTTATAAGCCACCTAGTCTGTGGTGTTGTGTTATAGTAGCCTTTTTTTTTTTTTAAGATTTTATTTATTTATTTGACAGAGCACAAGCAGGGGGAGCAGCAGGCAGAGGGAGAGGGAGAAGCAGGCTCCCTTCTGAGTAAGGAGCCTGATGTGGGGCTTGATCCCAGGACCCTGGGATCATGACCTGAGCTGAAGGCAGACACTTAACCCACTGAGCCACCCAGGTGCCCCTGTTTTATAGTAGCTCGAGTGAACTAGGGTGCTGTATGTGTGTCTGAGAGCCCTGCTGACCCAGATGGCCGAGTGGGGCCATGTTTGTGGCTGCCCCTGCCAGCCATTTCCTCTGTGTTCCTGTGGACCTCCCCTCTGCTGGGGTTGTGTGCTCACTGAAGAGACAAGCTGTGTGTGTGAGGGAGAGAGTATTAGACATCAAAGCAGACCTTGGCATCGGATCTTTTCATGGGCAAAGTGACAAAGGTGACAGTCCTTAATTGGCCAGCATAAGAGCCAACTGTGTCCTACTACATCCATATAGTCCTCTTGATTCCTTCAAGGGCAGCTGTGCTGGGAACCATGTGGCAGCCAGCTCTTAGAGCTCTGCAGGAATCAGGCGGGGCTGGAGAACAAGGAACAGCCTTCCCTCTGGCTTTGAGAGCCCAGCTTTCTGGAACTGGGGTGAGGGCCTTCTCCCTTCTCCCTTGTACCTGATGGCCTTCATCACTACTGAGAGAAGGAAATTCTGGCCGAGAGTGTTTAACTCCTAGGCTCTTCTAACTTCTTGTATTCTAGTGATCCCAGAAACTGCCAGGGAGAGTGTTGATGAAGCAATAGTCTTATTTGGGTAAGTTAGGAGAATGGGAGACCTTGAGGTCCTTGCTGGCCCAGGACATCCATGTTAGCTGTGGAGAGAGGACGAGGGCAATGTCAGAGCCCTGACCTGGCAGAAGGACATGCTTTGATGTCATGGGAAGCATGAGTACAGGATCCGGGAGGCTTGGAGCCAAGCTGTAGGAAGGTAGTTATTAATAATAACACACAGTCTTATTGTGGGCTGAATACTTTATATAAGCATCTTACATATTTTAATTCATTTAGTGTTCATGACAACCTTATGAAATAGGTTCATTTTTACCTCTTTTAGAGTCGATGAAATTGAGGCACAGAGAGAGTAAGTGACTTGCCCAAGGTCACAGTAGCCCTGAGCGGACAGTCAGTGGCTGTGCTACCTGGCTGTGCGACCTGGGGCAGGCCTCCGGGCCTCTTTCCATGGAGTAGCTGGTCTTGTAGCACCCTGCTTGTTGTTGTCTGCTACATTTTGACACGGCAGTCTGGCCTTGGACTCTCCCAAGGGTATGAGATGGTAAGGGGTGGAGCTCTCTTACCAGGGACAAAGGAGCTGCTCGGATGATGTCATCGTGTAGCCGCCAGAGCCAGCCTTTCCCGGTTGATCACACTAGTCATTAATCCTCACGTAAAACACAATTTGGGACCAGGCTCCAGACCCTGTAGTTGCTCTCATGTTTTCATGTGCCTGATAAACGATTCTGCTGGAAGAGGCGTGAAGGGCATCTGTGAAAAGTGGTTCTGAGCAAGATTCTTTAAGACCCTTTTACGAATTTCTATCCATTTTGAGGCTGCCTTGGGACTGAGAAATGAGAATGCTCACAGTACCAGGAAGGCCTTTGGTCTAGAGTCAGGAAGCCTGTACTATCTTCTCACTGAAAATTAGAGAGGGAGAGATTGCTTGCAGAGCTGCTGAGCCCATTTTTTTCACTGCACATTGAGGGGTTGGGGGGAGAGGGAGCTCAGGTCCAGACAGGGGAAGGAGGGGCTTGAGGTTGACTGGCATTAGTTCCAGCATTGAGACCCTTAGGGCCACACCTGGCCTTCCTCCCTGCCCAGCTAAAGTAGATGGAACACTGTTACCATGCTCCACCTGGATTGTCTCCACTTAATATGCCGACTAACCCAAGATGCTTAAGACTTTACAGATAAGGAAACTGAGGCCCAAATGGCAGAACTAGAATTTGGTTCCAAATGCTTTCTTACTTATATTCCTTGTGTGTCCTTTTAATATTAAGACCTCTTTATGAATATTTTCCAGAGTGCTTTCTCTTTTTTTTTTTTTTTTAAAGATTTTATTTATTTATTTATTTGACAGACAGAGATCACAAATAGGAAGAGGAAGGCAGAGAGAGAGGGGGAAGCAGGCTCCCTGCTGAGCAGAGAGCCTGATGCGGGGCTCGATCCCAGGATTCTGGGATCGTGACCTGAGCCGAAGGCAGAGGCTTTAACCCACTGAGCCACCCAGGGGCCCCGAGTGCTTTCTCTTTCATGCACAGACCATCTGGTAGAAATAATTCCTGAACCAACAATCAGGATGGCCAGTTCCTCCTCTGTTAGTCCCAAGTTCAAATCCTAGCTCCACCATGTACTAACTGTGGCCTTGAACAAATCATGTAACTTGAAACCCTGGTTCCTACTTTGTAACTTGGAGGTAATAATGTCTAAATTACAGGGAAGATTTTATTTATTTATTTGACAGAAAGATCGCAAGTAGACAGAGAGGCAGGCAGAGAGAGAGGAAGGGAAGCAGGCTTCCTGCCAAGCAGAGAGCCCGATGTGGGGCTCCATCCCAGGACCCTGAGATCATGACCTGAGCTGAAGGCGGAGGCTTTAACCCACTGAGCCACCCAGGCGCCCCGATTTATGTTGTTTTGAGCCATGAAGTTTGTGTTAATTTGTTAATAGGAGCAGTAAGAAATCAATACAAGATCTGTATTTAGTATTTTCTACTCAAATTCCATAGGCATTTATAAGCACCCCCTCCGGAGTAGGCACTGTGCTAGGTACCTCACCTGAATGTGTCTCCATAAACAGCGTGATGAACGGGTGCAGGAGCTTCCGTGCAGAAGAGGCAAGCAGGAATCCCAGCCTGACTGCTCATTAGTGGTGGGATCTTGGGCCAATCACCTGACCTCTCTGAGCCTCAGTTTTCACGTCTGTAAAGGAGAGAGCTTTACACATGAAAATACTTGACATGGCTAGGTACTCAGTAGCTTCTAACATAATTCATATTGCTGACTACTTCCTCCAACTCAGATGCACGGCACCATGCTTCCCCAGGAGAGCCCTTGTCTGGGGAAAGCAGACTTGCAGGTTTTGTGTTCAGTGCCTCCTGTCTCTGGGGTTCTCCTGGGGAATGGGCAGCTGGCCTGCCCAGCAGTGCCCAGGGCAGGGTTAGGGCCAGATGTGGGGAAGAACTCCCTTTCAGCCAGCGCTCTTCAGAGTTGGAGCCAGCAACTTGCCCCCTTGGTTTTCAGGGGACCCAGGTGTTACGGCTGCCCATCCTAGGACTTTGGATGCGGATCTTTGATGTCAGCACCCCACGCGGTCACATGTCGTCCTAGAGCTCACTGGTGTGACTGAAAGATGGGCATCTTGCAGTCTGGAATTTGTGTCTCTGTCCTTGCCTTCATGTTTGTAGAGCTCCACACTGCTCAAGAATACAGGCTTTATTTCAGGACTAGCAAAATCACATGGATTGCACTTTGTTTTGGGTTGGTGGGTTAGAACAGTATTTTGGTAGATGTACACACTGAAAATTGCCCACTTTTTTTTTTTTTTTAAATTCTGCTTTGGAAGGTCTTCATTTTTCACTCCACTCAGAGCTCCAAGATAAAAGTAGCCTGAGCTGGTGTTTCCTCCAGCTAGTATCCATCTGTTTTTGAAGAGGCAGATTCCCCCTTTGAAGCCCTGTCCCATTCAGTATCTCCTGTAATGCTCTCAGCAGCTCTCTGAGGGCTGTATTCTCATTCTGCTGCTCTGATGTTCGAGCAGGATGAACAGGCAAGGGTACTAGGTGTGCAGACGATACCACTTTGCCTGCGGTTCTGGTCGTTTCCTCCAGCATTCATTCCGATTACTCTGGGCTTGTGCTGCACCGATGGCTACTTATTTGGATAGTATCCCTGGTCATCCCCATTTTACAGGTGAGAAAACCCATATAGATGAAGGACGTGTGTCAGGCATTGCAACTGAGCCCAGGGCCCTTGACTCTGAGATCCCATGAGCTTTTCCCGCCCAAGCTGCCCCTCTTTATGGGAGGTTAAATCACTCTGCCTTTAAAGACCCCATTACAATACCTTGGTTTCTTTTCTTTTTACCACCTCGAAGCGGCTGTAAAAATATTAAAACCAATTGCTGTCATCTTTCAGACCGCTGCGTTTATGAGATGTAGCTTTCAAATGAATGGAAATAATCGGAAACTCCCTCCCCGTTTCATTCTATGGGGGCATTTCAGATTTATACAATATTTCTGAAAGCTCTTATAATAGGGCATATGCACTTAGGGCATTAATGAAGTCGGCTCAGCGCTGGCTGGTCTCATTTCATGGAGCTAATTGTTAAGTGTTTTGCATACTTACAATTGAACTAAATTATTCCAAGCTAGCTGGTTTCAGGAAGTGTTAATTATATTTCAGTAAAGGAAAATCAAGGCTACAAAATCATCCACTTAGAGCTTATCTATTTATGAACATCTCATTCTAGAGATCTCAAACATATATTTTAACGCCGTGTGAATATTGAGATTAATATTTCTTCACCAAAGAAACCTTTCTTCCTTCTTTGAATAGCCCTCCTCCCCCAAACCCATCCTTCCAGCTTTATTCAGCAGCCTAGTCTGGAAGTTGAAAGAAGCCTTCCTTTGTATTTCTGGCGCCTTGAATCTTTAAGTTGGATGCCAGGAACAGCATTAGTTCCATTCATCCTGAGACCAACTGGCCTTCTGTAAATGATATTAAGTAATTAATTTATGGGTCCTGCACAGGCCATTTAGGACCCAGTGCTTCCTTGCTCCTGGGTTCTTTTTTGAGGAACTTAGGAGTTTTTACCTGAGACTTGAGTTGGAGAGGCTGAGTGACCAAGCACTGGCACTCAGGTCTCAGAACAAGATGAGGGGATGGGGGGATGGGAGAGGAACAGGTCTAGGGGGATCTACAATGCTTGTATGGTCTATTCACACTTCTCTTCCTATTCATTGGACCAGAAGGTCTGAGCGAATGCCTAAGCAGAAGTTAGTCTAGTTTCTTTTGCATCTGTTGCTCAATTTCTTTTCTATTTGTTTTTAACTTTTTGTTCATCCACTCATGTATGCATTCATTTTCTCATTCAGTGCACACACACCGAGCATCACAGGAGAATACTGGACTAGGGGCTGGGCATAGAGAGCTGAGGGTGGCGGAGCACCCCCACTCAGGAGCTCTCATAATACAGAAAGAGACTGGAGAGCTTGTTAAAGCAGGGGTGCTGGGCCCCACCCCAGAGTTTCTGATACAGCAAGACTAGGGAGGGCTCATGATTTACATATTGGAACAGCTCCCAGGTGACACTGATGCTTTAGTCCAGGGATCTCCCTCTGAGAAACACTGGGAGACTCATGGGACTTAGAAATTATATCCCAAGACTGTCTAGATTTTTCTAAAGAAGACATACAGATGGCCAACAGACATCATCAGGGAAATGCAAATGTAAACCACAATGAGATACCACTTTACGCATGTCAGAATGACCAAAATATAAAACACAAGAAATATCCATGGGCAGGGATGTGGAGGAAAAGGAACCCTCCAGCACTGTTGTTCTGTTGTTGGAAGTGCAGACTGGCGCAGCCACTGTGGAAAACAGTATGGAGGTTCCTCCAAAAATTAAAAATAGAATTGCCATATGATCCAGTTATTATGCTACTGGTTGTTTGCACATAGAAAGTGAAAACACTGATTTGAAAAGATACATGTACCCCTATGTTTATTGCAGCATTGTTGACAATAGCTAAGATATGGAAGCAGCCCAGGTGTCCATTGATAGATGAATGGATAAAGAATGCACAAGAATGCACACACACACACACATACAGGAATATTAGCCATTAAAAAAAATGAAAATTTGTCATTTGCAACACCACGGATAGAGCTAGGGAGTATTATGCTAAGTGAGGTAAGTCAGCCAGAGAAAGCCAAATACCGTATGATTTCACTCATGTGGACTCTAAGAAACAAAACAAAGAGACAAATAAAAAACAGACTCTTAAATACAGAGAACAGACTGATGGCTACCAGAGGGGTGGTGCGTGAAATAGGTGAAGGGGGTTAAGAGGACACTTGCCTTGAGCACTGAGAAATGTATGGAATTGTTGAATCATTATATAGTATACCTGAACTAACACTGTAGGATTGGTTAAAAAAAAAAAAAAAGATTTGTATCTAAATTTATATATATGCATATATATAAATTTATATATATGCTGTAGAGCTAGATTTGTATCTAAATTTATATCTAAATTTATATATATGCATATATATGTTATATATATGTTTATATATTTATATATATGCTATATATATGTATATATATATTTATATATATGCTATAGAGCTTTTTTTGGCTAGCAGATGAGAGAGGCATTTTTTTCCACAAAGTTTTTTCCATTTTAAAAAATCACTTTTTTCTCGTAAATAATGAATGGAAAATAAGCAACATGTGTCGAGAAATGGATGTTGAGTGGCTGGTCAGTCTCATGAAATAGCTGTACATTCCCCTGCACAGTAGCCTTCCAGAATGAGATTCAAGTCCACACTTGTACAACATGACAAGTTATGCCTTTGCAGGGGCCTCCAGAGATGCTCACGTATAGGGGACCTTGGGTGGAGTTACTATTTAAATAGCAGTGATGGGGCACCTAGGTGGCTCAGTGCGTTAAGCCTCTGCCTTCGGCTCAGGTCATGATCTCAGGGTCCTGGGATCGACCCCCGCATCGGGCTCTCTGCTCAGCAGGGAGCCTGCTTCCTTCTCTCTCTCTCTGCCTGCCTCTCTGCCTACTTGTGATCTCTGTCTGTCAAGTGAATAAATAAAATCTTAAAAAAAAATAGCAGTGATGCGAATATCATCTCAGTGTTAAATCTACACATGCCCCAGTCTACCCAAAGCTTGTATAGGCCTGACCTTGATATGTGGGCATGGAAGAAGACACGTTAACTTGGAGACAGAAGAGGATCAGGGAAGTTCAGTCTACCTGGGGCTCAAAGGATGAATAAGAGTCTGCTAGCACTGGAGTGAAGGTGGGGTGAAGAATATTTTGGGCAGAAAGGACAGTCTGCAAGGCACTGAAGTGAGAAAAGGCAGGGCTTGTTCAAAGAGCATAAAGAAGGGGTACAGGGACAGCTGGGTGGCTCAGTCATTAAGCGTCTGCCTTCAGCTCGGGTCATGATCCCAGGGTCCTGTGATTGAGCCCTGCGTTGGGCTCCCTGTGCAGCAGAGACCCTGCTTCTCTCTCTCCCCTACTTCTGCTTGTGTTCCCTCTCTGGCTGTCTCTCTCTCTTTCTCAAATAAGTAAATAAATAAAATCTTTTAAAAAAAGGTGGGTGCAGATATTGCTGTATGTGCAGGGGGGAGAAGAAGGAGGAAGGCTGGGAGAGGAAGCAGGATTACGAAAACCTTGACTATTAAGCTGAAAAGCCAGACTTCGTTCTGAAATACAGGTGACAGAGTCAAGGAGAGTGACTCAGGCTGCTGTTAGGCGGGGGTGGGATTAGAAGAGAAGTCTGGCAGGGCTGGGAGACTTTGGGAGGCAAAGTTAATGAAAATAAGATAAAAATCAGTAAATGAATAAAACTTCAGTTCCTCAGCAGTAGTTGCCATGTTTCCAGGACTCATTTGCCACTCATAGCTAGTGGCTGCCACTGGACAGTGCATATAGACTTCATCACCGCAGAATGTTCTATTGGACAGCACTAGTTAGATCAGAACCATGCTGTCTGGGTGGGTCCATGCACCTCTCGTGGCAGGGAGAGATGGGTGTGGCAAGAGGAGACCAGAGTGGAGCTACATTCAGGGATAGCAGGTGGGTGGAGTCGAAGCAGTGCTCAGAGGGCGTTAACAGGGTCAAAATGATGGTAGTGGCCAGAAAAGGCGTAATCAGAGGTTGGAGGAAAGCTGGCACCAGCTGAGTCCTAGAAGCCAAGAAGGAAGTTTCAATAAGTAGAAGCCACTGGTGAGGCTAGCTAGCAAAGGGCAGAAATGGTGAGGAGAGATGCAGCCTGGGCTGGTCAGCATCTTTCTCCTGGAAATTTGCATTGGGACACAGTGACTGAGGGTATTAACTGTGGCCGCTGAGGCTGCTGTATTTGGGAGGCTATGAAGGCTTTGTGTGGGAAGATGAGCAGCCTGTCTGTGGAGAGAGTGGAACACAGCAGGTGTATGGACAGAAAGGAAGAGGACCACGCTCCTGAAAGGGACAGAGGCCGACAGCATGGCTTGATCACCTTCTAGTTCCCTTGAGGCCCTCTCTTCTCCCTGTGACACCTGGGCATCTTCACAGCCATGCTAACCAAGGGCGGGGCAAGGGTGGGGCCAGTTCCGTGAATTTCCCTTTCTTACAACCCAGCGATCTCTAAATACACTGACTCCCTACTGCCCAGCCCAGGATGTGGCACATACAAATGTTCAGTCAAAGCTTGCCGAATTGTGGAATTCCGGAGAGATTTGAATGATGGACAAGATTGAGACAAGCAGAGGGAAGGAGGAGGCCAAGGCTGCCTCTTCATCCTTTTGCCCACCCCCTTGAATGCACAGGGAAATACTTCTGGCAGGCCACTGAAAGATTTTCTCCTTCCCTCACCCCTTTGGCACCTGGAATATGGCGTCCCCCTCCTTTCTCCTTCCTGAAGCTACACGTGTGGCTGGCACTGTTTCTGATGTCTTGCCTTGCATCACTACACTCCCACATCAATTCAGGTGGTGGTTTAGAGCCAATTAAAATTTATAAGCCACAGGTACTGAGTGAAATCCCAAGGATTAATTTGCTCAGTGGAGTATTAATCTGTGTAATGTCATAGGCGCTCCTTCAACAAACGTGGCAAGATGGAGCCGGGGAGGTACATCCCCTCCTGTGTTTTACTGTAAATGCTTTAATTGGTCCCACTGGGCTGAAGGTGGGGTGTGGCTCCGCCTCCTCAGAGCACAGTGAAAGGGCAGAGTCAGCTATTTGGGTTCTCCAGCTGAGCTGCCCAGAACTCAGCCCGCTCTCTGCTATGCAGCAGACCCTACTGCTCCCTCCCTCCACCGGCAGAGACATGCCCTCTCTGACCAGCACTCTCTCCGCCCTGTGCTCCCTTTCCGTACTGCAGGGGCAAGGCAAGGGAAGGAGCAGTAAGGGGCTGATTCTGTCAGCTCCCAGGACCTGCCACTTTCCAGGGTTTTATAATTAGAATCCTTCTCAGTTAGGAGGTGCAGTGAATCAGCATCCAAATTAATAATGTGGCAGTGCCCACCTGTCCAGCCAGCCACCTTGCACAAGACTACCAAAGAATCAGAGAGAGGATTTACTAATGCTGAGAGTGCAAAATTAGGGCTCCGTGGCTGGCTGGATGTGAGCCTGTCCAGTCAGCTTCGATGCTGGGGTTTGAGACACCTGGGTTCTAATTAAATTCCTTTCCCAAGCAGAGCTTGGCTGAAGAGAACCTTGTCTCAAGGGCACTCCGTTTCTTCCCGGAGAATGTAAACTTCAGTGTTGCACGTCAGAGCAGCTGGTGACCCTGGAGTTCAGAGGGGATTAAGTTTGTCAGAAAGGTAAGCAGAGGCAGAAGAGTCAGGAGCCACTTAATATAATGACTAAGAATTCTGGCTTTGGACCCGGATTCAAGTCCAAGTTCTCTACTTAAAAACTGGATGCTCTTAAGCAAATTAACTAACTTCTCTGATCTTGTTTCCCTATTACTAGAACGTGTAACAAAACATCTACCTTGCAGGGTTGCACAACGTATAATGAAGTGTTTAGCTGGTGCTTGCAGATAGCCAACTCTTAACAAATAGTGTCTTTTATTATTGTTGTTAATAGTAGTGATTAAAAAAAAAATACCCCGAGTCCCAGTCTCTCTCTGCTTTCCTCTCCCTTGGCCTCTCTCACCCTCATCTGTGCTTGGTGATAGTGAGTAGGATGGGGGAGGGGACAGCTTTGAAAAGGACAAAATTGGTGCTGAAGCAAAAGAGATTATTGTTACTAACAAGCGAAGTTGAAGGCTGCAGATTTCCACATTCCAGGGATGGAATGGCTTGCTCTAATCACTTTGTAGGGGGGAAGTTCAGGACAAAATTTCTCCTCAGTTTCAGAGGATTCTTTTGTTTATTTGAGATAGAGTGAGTGAGAGAGAGTGAGCACAAGCAAGGGAGCAGCAGGCAGAGGGAGAAGCAGGCTCCCCACTGAGCAGAGAATCCTACGTGGGGCTCGATCCCAGGACCCTGGGATCATGACTTGAGCTGAAGGCAGACACTTAACTGACTGAGCCACCCAGGAGCCCCATTGGTTTCAGAGGATTCTGATGTTGGTATGATGTTAGTCCAAGTTCACTGTTAACAGAAATGACTTCAGGCTGGTGTAAGTAGGAAAGGAATTTGTTGAACAAGAATATGACCTATCAGAACATCAGCAGGATAGCTGGGGAAGCAGGATAAGAGTGGCTGGGCACCAGGACCACAGTCTGAACTGAGCTGCAGGGTATCTTGGTGTGAAGCTGGTGCTACTTCTGTCCCCACTGTGATGCCCTTAGGACCTGGGAGTTGCCTCTACCTCTGGTATGCATTTTTCTCCCGACCATGCCTCTTCAAGTCATGAGCATGACACACTGGGCTTCAGCTGCAAAGAGGAGAATGGAAATATGAAACAACTATCAGGCCACCATTGTTTTCTGACTTAGGAGGAGGGCTCTGCCTCCCAAAGACTCACAAAGTAGGGTGTTCCCTAGTAGGAAGACTCAGCCCTAACGTAACATACGTCAATAACAAATACCAGCATTTTTCTACATCCCCATGCAGTGGACCATGAGGATGTTGAAACCTTCACTGGCACATTTCTGGGATATTTCTGCATTGACTGGTACTTCTTTGTCTTTTGTTGTGTCAAGAAAGGGACTTGTGTTCCAGGAAGTTGAGGCCCAGATCTTTCGATGGCATCAACAGGCTGCTTGGGAACTTGGGTGGGGGACGAAAATGAGGGTATCAGTGATGGCTGGACTTTTCCCTGCCTTCTAAGGCAGCTGGTCAAAAAGTTCAGGCCAAGGGCAGAATCCAGCTGTCCAGACAACCAGTGAATCACAGCCACAGTTGAGGGCAGAGGGAGAGCTGGCAGTGCAGCTAAGGTGGGAGCTGCCATGCCTTTCTGGGACATACTTGGGCTGTGATGCCCCTCCTCACCAGCCCCCCCCCCATGGGATAGTGTGTCCAGTGGGGAGGAGACTGGCTGGAAAGGCCCTTTTCCTGCTCTGACAGCACACCTTGTGTCCCAGGGTCTTCACCTCACCCCTGCCCCCCATGGGGGATGACCACTGAGCTCCAGGGAAATGAAAGGTAGCTTCCCATTGTCAAACGATAAGGACTCTGATGTACTCCAGTCATTCCCCCACAACAGCACTGAAACAGTCAAACACCAGGAAAAAATGAAAGCTAATCTTATCCACACAGCAGAAAAAAGTATTGCTGTTGCATTCAAATCATGGGTGGGTGGCTGGCTGGATGGGGAGAACCCACGTGGCCTCCCTTACCTCACCCAAATACCAGGAACCCTTAGGACATTGGTTCTCAAGGGGTGGAGTTCTCTGTATCAACAGCGTCAACATCACCAGGTAACAAGTGAAAAATGCAAGTTCTCAGTCCCAATGGCAGACTCACTGAATCAGAAACTCCAGTGGTAGGGCCCAGCCCTCTGTTTTAATGAACCAGGGGATGCTGGTGCTTGAGTTTGAGAACCACTGCTTTAGGATTTTGAGGAGATGCTCTCCTTTTTAAAGGGCCTCAAGTTTCCCCCTCTCTGTAAAGTGGAGAGTTTGAATGATTTTTTTAAAAGTACGGATTCAAGTAATTCCATGGATCCTCACCCTGTTTTGCTATCAATTAGCTGAGCGTCCTTGGGTGAGTCACAGAACCTCTCTGGGGACCATTTCTTTTCTCAGCAAAGGGACGGTCGGTGTTCAGTTTCATGGAGGAGGCGGCACCTTGGGGTGTGGACAGGATTGGGTGACTTTGCTGGTCCCCTGTGGCCCCTGCTGTGTGCTGTGGTGTGTTTGCAAGGCGGTTTGCTGCGGCACCAGTACAGACTGTAAACAGCCACGTGTCAACAAGGAGGACACGAAGTTATGGTGCATCTGTGCCATTAACTATTCTCCAGTGTCAGAGAGAGTGGGGACAATGTGTTTGTACTGATTTGGGCTCATCTCTCAAAGTAAGTGAAAAAAAAAAAAAGGTGAAGAACAATATATATATTAAAATTTGTGTGAAAAGATACAAATACATGTTTGAGTTTATGTCATATATCTCTGGCAATAGCAGATCCCTCTTGGAAAGGGCCCTTAGGGACTGGCGTTGGGGATGATAGGAGTGAGACTCACTTGTCACTGAATTCCCTTTGGTATTGTTCGAGTTTTTAAAGCCTATACAGTTGACCCTTGAACAACATGGGTTTGAACTGTATGGGTCTACTTATATGTGGATTTTTTTTTGGATATGGTACAGTATTGTTAATGTATTTTATCATTTTCTTAGTAACATTTTCTTTTCTCTAGCTTCCTTTGTTGTAAGAATACAGTATATTATACATATACAAAATAGCATTAATTGACTATTTATGTTATTGGTAAGACATCAGCAGGCTGTTAGTAGTTAAGTTTTGGGGGAGCCAAAAGTTACACGTGCAGTTTCAACTGCGCAGGGGGTTGGTCGCCGTAACCCCCTGCGTTGTTCAAGGACCAACTGTTCCCGTACTAGTAAAAAAATGAAAATGCAACAAAAAGCACCTGCAATAGAGAACCACAGTCCTGTCTGGCTCTCTGATGTTTTGATCTTGGAGCAGTGGCAGCCAAGTCTGCAAGTCAAAGATGAACGAGGCTCCTGTGGTGCCCTGAGAGCGAGGAGGAGAGGAAAGTAGGGCAGCGGGTGTCGGCAGAGTTCACTGGGACACACGCACAAACGGCCCCCTGTCCAAGCCTCTGTCTGCAGCGTGCAAGGACAGGGGGACATGGAGGTGCAGAGGGCCTCTGCAGGTAGGCTGTGGACTGGGCTGCACACCAAAGCTCTAGAAGGCAGAGCTGTGCCTGCCAGGCAGGCAGGGCACTGACCTCACTGTGGACTCCAGCGGGACACTTGCATGATGGAGTCCAGGACCCCAGAGGCGCCAGAGGGCAGGGCGTTGAGGCTGGGCTGGGGCATGGTGGCTCACCAACAGGGTATCCTGATCACAGTGCCCTTCTCCCTATGTGATCTCCTGTGTACCCATGCGGGGCATTATTGCTAACCCCTTTCTGCATGTGAAGAAACTCATTTTTTCCAAGGACCTGCTCAAGATTGCATTGCTGGTTAATGGCTGAGCTGGGATTGGAACTCAAGTTACTGTCTCTGAGTGAGTGGTAGAAACAGGAAAGAACTCTGGGTCCTGGATTTGAGAAGTGGATTTGGTAGAACCGGCAGTTCACAGGCAGCAGCCGACCTGGAGGAACTCCCTCAGGCTGGGGCCTCAGCTGCTTCTCTCGGGGAGGATGAAGAAGGCCATGGAACCCTCTGAGATTGTTCTCCTGCCGCCCCATCCCATTTCCCTCCTCTCATTGCAAGTGCCTGTCAGGCCAGATAAATGCGTAAGATGAACATCCTCTGTGTATTGAAATCCTGTTACTTCTTTAAGGTCCAGCTCAAATGCCTGTCCTCCATGAAAGTTCTCTGATCAGCCCCAGTGGCCTGGATCACTCTATTCTGACCTTGCAGGAACCCCAGGCAGAGTGAGCCGGTCCCCTCAGAGTCCTCCTCCAAGCAGAGAGCCAGGATTGGATTCCTTGAGGTTGCCCACCCTCTGGCAAATTATAGGGGCCCAGTCCTGTTTTGTGAAGGCTGAAAGGTCTTCTGCCCTCATTTCTCCACTCTCCAGACAGAAATTCTTTATGCTGATTCAGTCTCATATGGTTAGAACAGAGGGCGTGTGATAGGGAGTGGCCAGGGGCCAGTGTTCGGAGTTGGGGCTGGTTGTGAACGCCCTTATCGTGCGGGCTGCAGGCGGACTTCATCCTGGAGGCCTTGGGAGCCATCAGAGGCGCAGTCGCTCTGGCAGCGGTAGGCTGGGAAACCTGGGGCTAGAGGGAGATCCTTGATGTAGCCAGCCAGGGACTCAACAGGCCTATGTCCCTGCATGGATCTGAATTAGGCAGTGGGGGAGGGCTGGGGGATGGCAGCCAGAACTGGGGGTCAGCAGACTAGGGAGAGGAAGAAGGAAGAAAGGCCGGGGAGGACTCCCAGTGCTTGGGTGGCTTCTAATGGGCGGGTGGTGGGTAACACAGAATTTCAAGTAACAAGAGGGGTCAAAGGAAGTCTTAACAACAGAGGGACACACTCTTTACAAAGGAGGGGTGATGGCCAACTTCACAGAGTTCACTCTGTTGGAGGGTGAGGGGAGAGGTGGCTGGAGCCGGCAGGTGGGAGGCCACTGGTGGTGCGGTGGGGTCGCTTCCCGGGGTGTGACCGTGGCAAAGCCAGACTGCAGTGGGAAGCCGGCAGCCGAGGCATGGGTTAGGAGTGGGCACTCCGCACAGGCTGGCTGCTTGATTGATTCTGCTGCTGGAACAACACAAACAGCCGGAAATGTAAACACTGCTGGGTCCAGCACAGCGTCCCTTGGCATTGCTAATTAGCCCTGAGATTATTCCTTGCAAGGAAGCAACTACATCACACCTTGGTTCTGGCTGAGCAAGCAAGCGAGGAGGCCGGTCTGGTCAGCAGCTGCTCATTGACATCCCCCCACCCCCCGCCCTGCCCCCGCCACCGTTCTCTTCAAGAAATGCCAGAAACAGTCACACAGCCCCCTGCCTCCTGCTCCTACCTTTCCAAGGTACCATTGCTTAGGTGTTAATGCTTAAGAGAGGGACTAATTTGTGTAATGGAAAAGTCACGGAGAGAGAATGTGATATAAATGTTAATCGCTTTTTTAACTTCACATTATGTGATCCGTTAACATTAATATTTAATTTAATGCAGTCAAAAGATTAATGCTTGTGTTTATTTCTAAAAAAGGCAAGGATGCTTCAGGCTGCTTTTCAGCTTGGTTGAGCTTTGGGGGGAAAAAAAAAAAAACCCTACCCACCCGGAACAGAAGAAATGTATTCATGCTGTAATAAGACAAATACCCTCTCCCCCACCCGCTCTCCCTCCTCCATTCCTAAAAATAAGCCGCGGGGTTCTAATGGGGACACTGATTAAATATTCGGCTCTGTAATTTATGCCCAAGTGAATCCCAACAGGAACCAGGGGCTCTGGAAATCTGTTGTGAAATAATTATCCTGAATGACATTGTCGAGATGGTCTGCAAGGGTGCTGTCAATAATGCATTAGCCCAAATCTGTTTGAAATACAGCAAGGAAATTACACGATATTCATGGGAACCTGAAAGAATTATCAGTAAACAAATTTAATCAACTTGATGTTATGCATACCACTCAACCTCTTATTATCTGATCATCTAGGTTTAGAACACGCAGGGGAATTGAATGACGCGGGATGCGAGGCTGAGCGTGTGTGTGTGTGTGTGTGTGTGTGTGTGTGTGTGCATGCGCATGCACGCTTAGTGTAACCAGCCTTGGGTCTCTGCATTTCTCCTCCTTGGCTGCGTTTTTCTCTCATTTGCATTTTTCTCTAGGTCTGATTGTTGGCTGTCAGCTTTCACCTCAGCCTGGCTCTTGAACTCTCTTTTTTATCCCCAGAGTCAGAGCCCTGCTTAGAAAAGTCAGTTGACTGCCTCCCTTTCCTCCAGATGCCTCTTTCTCCTCTTCTGCCTTTCAAAGGTAGTTGCCTCTGCTATGGAAATCAGGAGTAAAGAGGTAGGAGTGCCCTCATTGGGGGAGACACTTCCTGGCAGAGAAGAAAGATCCCTAAGTGAAGATCTGCTGCTATTTAGTGGATCTTACACAAGACTTTTCTCCATCTCTGGGCCTTAGTTTTCCCATCTGAAAAATGGGTCTTGTGTTGGGTGGTCTGTGTGATTTTATGAAATCTTGGTAGAAGTTCAGCAGTGTGTCATTTGCTTGGATTTTATTCCTTGCCGTCTAGATGGGAACCCCAAAGGGAAGGGGCTTTCTCAAGACCAAACGGGAAATTGGAGGCAGAGTCAATGTAACTTTCAGACCCACTTCTCATTACCGCTTTATCCCCCAAATCAGAACATTATTTTTTGTCTGCACTAAAAGCCATGGGGAGCATTTCGGAGTGTTTAGTCCAGAACTGAGCCCTAGGTTCCGTGGTGGGAGACTTGGGTTGCTCTCCTGGCTTTGCAAGTCCCTTTCCATTTCTAGGCCTAAGCTTCCTTGTCTGTACAACAAAGGGGCTGATGAGATAACCCTTCAGACCCCCTTATTTTAGCTTTGACATTCCACATCACCATCCACTTTCTAAGTTCCCTGACTGGCTGGCTATGGCTTCGTACTTTCAGGAAGGAAGTCTAGCTTCCATTTCTAGACTGTAACCCTCTCTTCTAACTTCTTTGTGGAGTGAAAGTACACTGTTACTGAGCATCTGCTGTGGTCAGTGCTCAGGACTGGGCCCTGTTGGGGGTGGTGTGGAATATACTTATTGAGTTCACTTTGTGCTTGGTACTGGGCCTGGTATTGGCTTGACTTCATGGAATGTGGGAAATAACACTTGGGGAATGAATAAAAGCTGATTCTTTCAACAGCTTCTTTTGGGGGTATCTACTGTGTGTCTGTCCCTGTACTCAACATTATGTAGGATAATAGTAACATTTATGAATACAAACAATGTACTAATCACTTCAGTATTTAAGAGCACAGTGAATGAGACTTTCCCATTGCTTGGGAATGGGCCAAGTAAATGTAGGGATAAGAGGCAGAAAACACCTGTGTTATAAAGAACATCAAAAGCAGAGAGGTATAGACTTTCCCCAGAAGCTACTGCATGGGCTTTTCTACCTCCATCCATTACTGCGGCCCAGGCCCTGGCTTCACACTGTCCCAGCCTAGAGAGATGAAAGTCCAGATGTGGCACTGTTCAGTATGGTAGCTGCCAGCCCCAGATGGCTATTAAACCCTTGGAATGTGGCAGGGGCGCCTGGGTGCCTCAGTTATTAAGTGTCTGCCTTTGGCTCAGGTCATAATCCTGGGGTCCTGGTATCAAGCTCTGCATCAGGCTCTCCGCTTGGCGGGAAGCCTGCTTCTCCCTCTTCCCCTGCTTGTGTTCCCTCTCTTGCTGTGTCTCTCTCTGTTAAATAAATAAATACAATCTTAAAGTTTATAAAATAAACAAACATTTGGAATGTGGCTATTCCAGACTGAGATGTGCTGTAAGTGTAAAATACACACTGGATTGCAAAGACTTAACACAATGAAAGAATGTAAAGTATCTCAGTAACTTTTTATATGATTACATGTTGTAATATTTTGGATATATTGAGTTAAGTGAAATAGAATATTAAAATTAATTTCACCTGTTTCTTTTGGCTCATTTGGAAAAGTTTTACTTATTTAAGTAATCTCTATACTCACCGCGGGGCTCAAACTTACAACCCCAAGATCAAGAGTTGTCCACTTTTCCAACTGAGCCAGCCAGGCACCTCTTTTGGCTTATTTTGATTTGAATAGTAGGAAATTTAAAGTTACGTAGTCTTACATTGTATTTCTATTGGAAATAGAAATATGTAAATTATTTCAAGAATATTTAAATATTTGAATAATTTTTCTAATGGGAGTGGGGTGTACTAGGAGGGTAGTAATGTGGCTTTCTTCCTCCCATTTCTCACGCGGGAGGCTAGAGGGGCATTTGTCCCCACTCCATATAAGGGATTCTAAGAGAATCACTCACAGAGATAGAAGGGTCCTGGATAAAAGAAGATTGACATTTTAATTCTTGGCTTAGCTGCTTCTTAGCAGGGGAATTGCTGATCTGCTCCCTGTGCTTATTTGAACAGGAGGAAAAGATAATCGGAGAGTGTGGTAGGCAGAAAAATGCCCCACATCTCACCCCAAGGTGTCTATGTCCTAATCCCAGCACCCTTTGAATTACCTTATATGGTGAAAGGGACTTTGCAGTTGTCATGAAGTTAAGACCTTGAGACAGGGAGATTATTTTAGATTATCCAGTTGGGCCTAATCTGAGTTCTGGAAGTTGGAGAGCCTTTCTGGCCATCAGAGAGAGATGGTATGACTGGGATGATGGAAGAAGAGGCAGGAAAAATAAGAGGTGTGAAAGAGGTTTGGTTTGCTACTGCTGGCTTTGAATATGGAGGAAGGGGCCATGATCCAAGCAATGCAGGTGGCCTCTAGATGCTGGGAATAGTAAGGAAACAGATTCTCTCCTAAAGTCTCTAGAAAGGAACACAGCCCTGCTGATACCTTGATTTTAGCCCAGGAGATCTGTGCTGGATGTCTGACCTACAGAAGTGTAAGACAATCCATCTGTGTTGTGTTAAGCCACTGTTTGTGGTAATTCATTATGGCAGCAATAGGAAGCAAATATAGAGAGACACTGGGTTGGAGAGAGTATAGTGTTTTGGCAAAATAAAACTGCATGAGTTGCTCTTGAGTTGAGTGGAGCTTTTGGAACACAGCCAGGCTTCAGCCATTTTGCTTAGACCCTGGATGGAGGGAAGGAAGCTTAGCAGCTAGAGGCTTTCAGGTAGACCACCAAGGGTGGTAGTTGAGGGGAAGTGGAGGATGTCAACTTGGAGCAGCCCTTGGGGGTGTGTAATGGAGAGTTCTCCCTCTGGTGGGGCCTCCTGAAGAGCTCCCAAGGAGAAAGGGCCCCAGGAGAGGAAGAGGGAGGAGGATGGAAGAGCAGACCAAAGGTCTTGCCTGGGTGGTATGGGAAGCATGTGAGTGCTAAATGAGATAGGCAATTGAGGTTTTTTTTTTGTTTGTTTGTTTTAGACTTTATTTATTTATTTGATGGAGAGAGAAAGAACAAGCATGAGTAGGGGGCAGAGGCAGAGGGAGAGGCCAACTCCCTGCTGAGCAGGGAGACCTACATGGGGCTCAATCCCAGGATCCCGAGATCATGACCAGAGCCAAAGGCAGACGCTTAACCAAAGGAGCCACCCAGGTGCCTTGGTGATTGAGATTTTAAACCAGACTGACATTTCCACTTAGATACTGAAAATGAAAGGAGACTGAGGGGTCTTCCTGTGATGTCATTATAAAACAGGAATGTGAAATTCATCAGGGCATGGATGAAGGCAGTACTTTGAAAGCTGTTTTTTTTTTTTTTAAATGTGCGGCTAGTATCATACTCTACTGAATCCAACTATGCATGCATTTAATCCTAAAAATGATCCTTCGAGTCAGTCCCTGTTACCTTCATTTTACATATCATAAAACTGAGGCTCAGAGAGGATAAGAAATGTGCCTAGTGGCACACAGCTTCAGCAGCTAGCCAAAACTCAAACTCAGATTTGTCTGGTTCCAAGTACACTTTTAAAAGCCGTACTTGCTGTACTCTGTCACACTACTCTGATGTAAGTAGAGTACTACTACTTCTGGAATGGACCAAGAGAGACTCACTCACACTGTGAGTTAGCCCTTTGTGGGCAGGAAGGTAAAAATTAGAAAGATCCTCAGGATGTAGCCAGAGAAAATGGACGTTTCTGGGACACCTACCATGTGCCAGACCCTGCCATGTACTTGGCACACATTATCTCAATTGAACTCCCAGGGTAACTTCATAAGGTAAGCCATTCCATTCGACTTTAGCAGATGAGCCAAACTGAGCCATAAAGAGATGACTTGACTTGCCGAATGTCAAACAAGTAATAGGCAAGATTTGAATCCAGTTCTGCCTGATTTTTAAACTCTTTAAACTTTTAAACTCTTCAAAACTCTTTCTATCCAGCAGCAATTTCCCAGTGAAAGGAGTTTTGAGGGTGAGACAGTCTTGAGGAAGGCCTCCAGGTCAAGAGGATGCAATGGAAAGAGGGAGGGTGACAAGTGAAGGTGCACGGACGAGAGAGAGCTCGGGGCCAAGAGTAGGCAGGTCTGACACAGAGAGTGTGTGAGAACAGTGGAAACAGGAGGAAAAGCAGTTTGGAGTCAGGTGGGGGTTGTTTGGGAATGTATGGTTGAGGAGTTTGGCTTCGTTTTCTCAGGCCATGGGAGATTATTTGCAGTGAGGTCTAGTGTACCTTTGGAGGAAGAATAGGAAGCCTGGAGTGTGGGGTTTCTGGGACTTTCTGCCATTCCCCCCTGCCCCCCCACCCCAGTAGGTACACAGCAAGAAAGGGACAGTTTAGGCAGAAACATTGCCAAGACAAAGCGTGGTCAGGGTTGGGGTGGGGGGAAGATTTCAGATACAGTGGGACAGGGCAACAGAAGGCACTGAGATATGGAGGGTACATAAGGCAGAGGAAAGATTGTGGCTTTGGCACATGATAGACCTCTTTCAGGTCTCAGCCCTGTGACCCTGGGCACATAATTTTGCTTTGATGACATTGAGATTAAATGAGCTCTGTGAGAGAACGTGCAGATTTCCTCACTTTAACATGCTTCAAAATGTAGCCCCTTTAATGTCTGTGTCTGGCCGCCTTGAGGAGCCCCTTTCCTACAGGGGGGCAGGGAAACCTCACATCAGCTGACAGGCTCCACTAGCCTATTCAATCAGCTTTCAGTGAAAATGTTCCCATTCTTCATTCCTATTTTCCTCTCAGAGCTGGCTTAAATAGTTCCTTTGGGATTAATGAATAACTCTTTAAGTAAATGGTCTTTCAGAGTTTTCACTTCTTTCTCTTCTCTCCAAGATGGCACCCAGGTATTTGAGGGCTTTATTGCATTCTCCGGATAACAGAGGGACGGGCTTTGGATTTGCATGGTGTCTTCCATATCCAGGAGCTAGTAGTCTGGTCTGCTCCCTGGACTGGTGGCCACGAAGGTGTGACTTATCTCTTCCGGCCTTCTGGGTGATGTGCTAGTGGAGTCTGTGGTTTTGGCCATTTGCCTTTAGATCACAAAGAAGTTCCTGTCCACGATGTCCTCTTTCTCTTGATGCTAGGCCTCTGCCCTCTCAGTACCTTTGTGTGCCCTCCTTTGATCGCCTCTTTGGTGGAGGGTCAGGGATTCTGCCTGAATCAGTCCTCTGGCCACTTCCTACAGTTGCTGCTGTGCCACCACACTCTGCCATGTTGGAGAGATTTTGAATGGCTTTTCTTAGAGAAAAACTCTTGCTAGTAGACATGTGAAGTGAGTGGGCCTTTACTTCTTTGGTTGACTTTGGCTTTATCCTCGACCTAATTTCTCTCTTCAATGTGAGACTGCAGTTAGAGGGGGAAGGTAGAATGCAATGGCCTGAGTGTCCCTCCCATCTTTTGTTCTCACAGCTTTGTAAATGTGAAGGGATGAACATCCTGACTTTTACTTTGGGGAAATACGGCACCACAAATCATGTGGTTCAAGGGTACTGACTTCATGCCTAAACTCCAGAGACAGATAACTAAGGCCTGGATAACCACACCATTCTCTTCTCATGGCCAGTGACTGGTTCAGGGATGGACATGTGACCACATTTGTGCAATGAGAGATAGCTCTGGGAACTTATTAGAACTTATAACAGAGGAGTGCCTGTTGGTTTAGAGGGTTAAGTATCCAATTCATGATTTCAGCTCAGGTCATGAGACTGAGCCCTGCTTTGGGCCCTGCGCTTGTCCCTCTCCCTCTGCCCCTCTGCCCCTCCCCCTGTTCTTTCTCTCTCAAGTAAATAAATAAATCTTCAAAAAAAGAAAAAAACAACTTACGACAGGGGCCATGGGTGGCTTAGTCTGTTAAGTGTCTGCCTTCAGCTCAGGTCATGATCCCAGGGGTCCTGGGATCGAGCCCCATGTAGGGCTCCCTGCTGGACAGGGAGCCTGCTTCTCCCTCTCCCCGCTGCTTGTGCTCTTTCTCACTCTCAAATAAATATATAAAATCTTTAAAAAAACCCCCAACTTAGGACAGAGAAGCTCCTTTAAAAATTTTAACAATGAGATATAATTCATATAGAGGGAAATGCACTGGTCTTTGGTGTTTAATGTGAAGAGTTTTGACAAATGTATGCACATTTGTGTAAATAGCACCCAGATAAAGGTATAGATCATTCCCATCACCCTCAGAAGTTCCCTCAGGCCCTTTTCCAGTCAATCCCAGAAATACTCTTCTTGTCCCTTTCCAGTCAATACCACTCTCTTCCCAGTACACATAGTAAAGACAATCATTATTCTGACTTTTATCATTATAGATTACTTTTCCTGTTCTACTTTCCATTTTGGCTTTTTCATTCTGTTTCACTTATCCACTTGCCTATACTTAATCCAACATCACAGTACCTTGGTATATTGCCTTGGAGTTAGGCAGTATAAATGTTTTTAATTTTGTTCTTTTTTAAGACTGTTTTTGTTAGTTAAGTTCTTTGAATTTTTATATAATTTTTAGAATTACCCTTCCAATTGTTCAATACAACATGCTGGGATTTTGATTGGAACGTCAATGAATCTGTAGCTCAATTTGGAGAAAGTTGACATCTTATCCATATTGAATCTTCCAAACCATGAGTATGGTATATCTTCCCCCCTAACCTTTTTTTTTTTTTTTTTTAAGTTCTTCTTTCATTCCTCTCAGCAATGTTTTGTTCTCACTGTAGAAGTCTTTTATGTTCATTACCAAGTATTTTATATTTCATGATGCTATTATAAAGGTATTTAAAAAAATTTCATTTTCCAGTGCCTAGTGTAGATGTTCTCTTTTTAGTGTCTGCTAAGCTGGTGGGAGGTGAGTCATGCAAGAGACATCATGGGGAGGTAGTCTCCCTGAGAGTGAATTCAAAACAGAGGAGAGAAGAGCTGAAAGCTGGGAGAAGAAACAGTGAGACAGAGAGAGATAGGGAGAGGGAGAGAGCTCTGAAGAAAAGATCTGAGCTCCTGTATTCCATTTAGGCTGAAGCGAGGTCTACCATGGATACTACTGGAGACAATAAATTTATTTATTTTTGCTGAAGCCATTTTGAGCTGGATTCCTGTCACTTGCAACTGAAGGAGTCATGACTAATCCAATGTCTGACTTGGCCCAGCCTTGCAGGCTTGTGTGTAGCTGAGTAGGAGTTCCATGCCAAAGAAGAAAAGACACGGCACAGGTCACCCATTTACTCTCTCTTCCCATGAGTGAGAGCTGTGGGGCTGTGGGTCTCCTCATGGGGTGAGGAACTATTAAGTGAGCCCACTGTTTAATTCTTTCCTTTTTTCTTTTCTTCCTTTTTTCTCCCTTTCTCCCTCACTTCCTTCTTTCCTTCCTTCCTTCTTTCCTTCCAAAGCACAGTCTAAACCTATACAGAAGAATTTGAAAAGCAACATTACCTCTGTTAGCTGGTCTGTGGTCCTGCTGTGTGAGATACAGCAGATCTCCTCAGTTTTGCTGAGGAATGTGGGATTTATTTTTGTCCCTCCTGGGGCCTGTGGCATCACAAAAAGCACTCTAAGCTTTTGAGGGCTGCTTTCTCTGCAACCCAGGGAATGTCACTGCCTTTCATTAAATTCTTTCGGTTTAGACTCTCCCTCTGGTGATGGGGGAAGGAGTTCGGGGTAGGAGTGGGGAATGTGGTATGGGAAGCACTTGATGTTTCTGTCACTAGGCTAGCCATCCATCCACCCAGTCATGGATTCTTTGAGCTCTGAACATTTATTTCAAAGAAAGGTAAAATATGCACTGGGTGTGTTCCATATACATTATCTTATTGGATTCCTACTGCAGCCCTTTGAGGTGTGCATTATTAATACCCTCATTTTTTTCCAATGAGGAAGCTGAAGTTTAGAACATGTAAGCCACATATTAAGTCCAGACAATGAGAAGGTGACAAAGCTGACATTCAACCCTCCCCAAAGCCCCCACTCTTTGTATTCTGAGAAACTGTCTTGGTTTCCTGTGTGTGGGGTCCCTGCTGAGCAGTGCAGGAGGTGGAGAGAAGATGAGCACTGACCAGGTGTGAATCTTGTTATCCAACCCAGCAGCCCATTAGAGGAGCTGACGCTGTGTAGATAACTGTAATGCAAAGGAGAACGGAGGAGCATCTACATGTAGTGATGTGAATCTTTGGGATACAGGGGCCAAACCATGAGAATTTCAGGGACTTTGCAAAATCCTAAGTTATTCTTAAGACTTCCAATGTTCTGGGGTGCCTGGGTGGCTCAGTGGGTTAAAGCCTCTGCCTTTGGCTCAGGTCATGATCTCAGGGTCTTGGGACTCTGCTCAGCAGGGGGCCTGCTTCCCCTCCCCCCTTCCTCCCCTCCACCCCCTGCCCGCCTCTCTGCCTACTTGGCTGTCAAATAAATAAAATCTTAAAAAAAAAAAAAAAGACTTCCAATGTTCTTCATTCTCTTTATACGTTTTTATATATAACTAAACTTTCTGATGAAGAAATAAGAGATATTAAGTTAGTAGAGTAGAACTGTAGCCTAGAGTGTGTATTAAAACATGGAAAATGCCAGTGAACATAATTGGGTAGTGTCTGAATAATGTCACATTGAGATCTCCTAGCAAGGTTAAAAACACTAAGGAATTCCTTGTCTTCCAAAATTTATTTCTTGGAACACCACTCATAGGATTTATGTAAAATATATTGTGCATATAAACTTATTAATATTTATTTTATTTGCAAGAATAACTCACCATTAGCAGCAAAAAGGGCATCAAACACACACTGATAACACAACAGCCTTGAGCAAGACTGACTCATGTCAACCTTAACCTTCAACTCTGCCTGTCAGTCTTTCCTGCTCTTGCTTTGACTTGACATTGGCAGATTCCTTCAAACTAGTAATGCCTCTGTACTGATAGGATTTGATTCTCACAGGAGAATATGATACTTTTCTTGGTTTTCTTCGTTGTTTTTTCTCAGGAGTTGAGATTTGGAGGAATATTTAAATTTCCTGAGAAAGCACAGGAAGTTTCTGAATGGAGACCTTGGTCTTGAGGGAGGTGCAGATACAAGCTAGCAGGTTTGGGGAAGGTAAATATAATGTGCAGCTGCAGGACTCACCGCAGACTTCCTGTAGGAGCTGGCACCTGAGCTGGGATGTGAAGGGTGGGCAGGATTTAGAGATCGAGGTGGGTGTAAGAGTAGGGAGAAAGCCATTCCAGATAGACTGCCCAGCTTGAGCAAAGTAAGACTGAGAAGCTGGAAACGGGATACACCAGGCAATTTGACCTTGAGCAGAGCGTTTGTGAAAGGGGGTGGTTAACAATACAGTTGGAAGGGTAGAGTGGCACAAAATCCACTGGGGGGTTGGGGGATGAAGGTGGGCTCTGCATCATTTACATCTCCCTGTCCTGTAAAGTAGATATTCCAGGGTTATTTGTTTCTCTTGTGATGAGGAGACAGAGGCTCAGGCTGTGCTTAAGGTCACATGGGTAAGGTGGGGAAGATGAACTCTATAGAACACGTAGTCCAATGTCTTGTCCATCACCAGCACACACTGGAAGTCTCTGGAATGAGGCGGTCCTTGGGATTTTTTTTCTTTTTAAACATTTTATTTATTTGCCAGAGAGAGAGAGAGAGAGAGTACAAGCAAGCAGGCAGAGGCGCAGGCAGAGGCATCGAGAGAAGCAGGCTCCCTGCCAAGCAAGGAGAACGATGCGGGACTTGATCCCAACACCCTGGGATCATGACCTGAGCTGAAGGCAGCGGCTTAACCAACTGAGCCATCCAGGTGTCCCGGTCCTTGGGATTTCTTAAGTGTTTCTGAGTTGAACTGATGTCTAGAGATTGAAGGGAAATTAGATTTTGGTTAAATATGAGCAAAGGCTTTCAGGAAAAATAGACTTCTGCAACAAGTTGTTATAACTTTTTTTTTTTTTTGAGGTCTGTATCTTTCTGTCATTTATCTATCTCTTACTGATGTGAATTTATAATTAATCATAGTCCCCTCTTCCTTTTGGCCACAAGAAAGTCTAATGTCAAATTTGTGGCTCTGTAAAATGGGATGGTTTGCATTTCTGCATGCTCATCTTAGCCCTTTGTTTTTTTCCTGCCTTTTTGTCCCTTTGCTGATCATGTTCTCTTTCAGCATTTGACATCTTCATTCAAGCTGCCTCAAATTTGGATTTAAGTAACTAATCTCTAACTAATTGGGTACAGACCACGAAATGCAAGTCAGATGAGCAGAACAATGTAATATGCTGCCTTGGGAGGTTATGAGCTCACTGCCGTCAGAGGTGTGTAAGAAAAGACTGAAGGATCATTTGGCTCAAAGATCCCTTTGGTTCTGAGATTTTCTAAGAGTTGGGAATAGGTCATTCTTTCACTGGTTCCTCAGCCATCCCAACAAGCTGTACCCCAGTGCCCAGAGTAAAATCCTCACCCCCTTGCCAGCCTGAGGTCCTTTGGCTACACAGCCTAATGAGACTCTGGGGTCTGGGGATGCAGAACATGGCAAACGACATTAATAGCATGTGACTAGCAGTAGGTTGATTGAGTAAGCAGATGTTAAGGTTTTGGCTGATAATGATTCATTACTATTTGGGAAAAACCTGATAGGGATGCTCTCACTCTAAGAATTAATTAGTTTATGCTTCATCAGTCGTATTGAGCAGAGTGTAAATGGCCCTTCTGAGTACAGAGCTCTCCAGTTAGGGGAATTAGCTTTCCTTCCACCCAGCAAGACATGGGAACAGTGAGCTTCTTTCCATGGAAGAACAGGCAGAGGGGGAGGGGAGGAACCAGGAGCCGGGGGGTGGGGGGGGGGGGGGGGGGGGGGTGGAGGGGGAAAGCATGCATACCTGATGTTTGCCTTTCCCGCTTCCATCCCTCTTCTACCTGATGCTTGCCTTTCCAGCTTCCATCCCTCTTTCTCCACAGCTTATCATTTGGAGAGGTTCCCCTTCGCCACTCTCAGTCTATGCTAGGGTGGGGCTCCTCCCTAGCTCAAGTTGGTTGGGAGGTCATGTGACCAAAGCTGGGCCAATCAGTGAACTGCATCTTCTGGGCCACAGTGATTGGCTCACAGATGTACCTGTGTGACCCAATCAGATAAATCAGATACCCCAAGACTCAATGAGACATTTGATGGGAACCTAGGGAAGGCCATTCTGTAACTTTTCCCAAAGGGGTGTGAGGTAGGAGCTGCGGCAGCCATTTTGTGATTCCAGCCTGCAATCCATTGAGTCAGTTCCAGAGTTTGAGCCTCCCCAGCTGGTGCTACGTGGAGCAGAGACAGCTGTCCCCACTGAAACCTTTCTAAATGGTAGATTGATAAGCAAAAAGAAGACTATTGCTGTTTTAAGCTACTAAGTTAGGGGTGATTTGTTACATGTCAATTGACCAGAACAGAGTATATTCCATATTTTGGACTATAGACCAAACTTTTCTTACTGCAAACCCGATCATCTTACTTTTTTGCTTAAAAATTCCTCAAAAGCCTGCTGGTTAAAGATCAAACACCTTTGTGTGGTATGCAAGGCCTTTCTGGGGGTACCTCTGAGATCTCATCTCCCTGCCCTTCCTCTCAGGAATCCTGTCCTGTCACACAGAACTGCTTGTTGTTCCCTAAATAGCTCATGCTCTCTTAGGCAGACACATGCTGTTTCCTCTG
This sequence comes from Lontra canadensis, assembly GCF_010015895.1. Classification (NCBI taxonomy): domain Eukaryota; kingdom Metazoa; phylum Chordata; class Mammalia; order Carnivora; family Mustelidae; genus Lontra; species Lontra canadensis. Next base: position 38,341,571 of record NW_022630997.1, on the reverse strand, counting down.
CCCGGAATGCCTGTCCTTCCTTACCAGATGACATCGCTGTGGAGGATTCCCTCCCTTCTCTTTTCTCTTTTTTGAACTCCTGTTCTTCAAATGTTGGGGCCCATAGATTAATCACTATATTTCTAATTCAACTATTTTTGTACCTATTCTTTGGTTTACCATATGGAGAATTTCCCTGACTTTATCTTCCAGCCCTTCTTTTTAAAAATGATTTAAAAAATTTTATTTATTTGACAGAGCACAAGCAGGGGGAGCAGCAGACAGAGGGAGAGGGAGAAGCAGGCTTCCCGCTGAGCAGGGATCCTGATCGGGGACTCCATCCCAGGACCCTGGGATCATGACCTGTGCTAAAGGCAGATGCTTAACCGACTGAGCCACCCTAGAGCCCCTGCACCAATCCTTTTTTATGAACTTATACTATATGAAGTTTCTAAACAAATGGAAACACAACCATTGCTAAATTAAGTACAAAAGGTTTATCCTGGCAGCACAAGCCTCCCCAGTGTGAATCTACCACACTCCCCTAACCTTTCTTACTGTTGCCTCAGACTCCTTCCCCTCTTGCCCTATCCAAGCCATATCCTTATAGGCTGGTCTCCTGGTCCTGCTTCTCCATGGCTGATTGGAACAGCTCTTCGACATAGCCCCCAGGCCCATCATTGATAATTATGTTATAGCGAATGGTACCCTCAGGCACCTGGGGAAACCTTTGTCTGTTTTGTTGCTGTCTTGCTGAGCTTTAATACTTTTAACAAAATATACTTTTCTCCTGTTTGTGTCTTGGTTCCCATCAGACTCATAAATCCCTGGAAAGCAGGGACCATGGCTTAGCTGTCTTCGTTCTCTCCAGAAGCCTGGTGAAGTTTTTTACATTGCTAACCTAGATGGAACAACCTGGAGATGGGTAGACCTGGTTGAGGTTTCAACTCCCCCAGTTGATGGCTATGTGTCCTTGGGTAACTAAATTAACTTCTCTGGGCCATCACTTCCTTTTGTGCATTTTGTGACTCAAATAGGATATACCAAACCCTGCACAAACCTAAGGTCCAGTGAAAGTAAGTTTTCATTGAGGACATTGCTGATGAGGCAAGCCGAGCATTAGTCTGAGGATAGGAATTTCTTGCAGGATGGATGGATCATGAGTCCTGAAACCCCAAGGACCTACCAGAGAGACTTTGGCAGTTGCAGGTAGTGGTGGAATTGGCAGGATGGTCACATGTGGAGGTAGAAGGCGAGTGACCAATGTGACAGGAGTTTTGAGTGTAGCTTTTTGGGAGGATGATGTGAATGACCAGGATGGAGTAGTTGTGAGGGGAGCATAGTTGGGGGCCAGATGAGGCATTAAAATTGGGAAAATGTGAAGTTTGGAGGGTGGAGGCTCCCATGCAGATGTTCCATCAGTCAGTTAGAAGTGTGAAACCCCTGGCTCTGAGCAAATCTGGTCTGTCTCCTGTGTTGAGCCTAGAGAGCCTAGGACAGGATGAGATGCCTGAGGGAATGTGAGGACAGATTGCCTAGAACAGTGCCTCTGGGGAAAAGAGACAGGTTTGGGAGGTTTGGGCTAGAGTAGCACCTGAGAAAGGAGAGTGCTTTGAGATATAGCAGAAGACCAGGAGGACACCTAGACACCTAGAAGACTAGGAGCCCATGAGGTGGAAATTAAAAATAAATGCTGAATGCTGATTGGGAATTTGGTGGTATTAAGTGCCTTCATGAGTTTTTAGGTGTGGTAATGGTATTGTGAAATGATCTCATGTTTGGTATTTGCTTTAAAACAAATTGGTAGGGTGCCTGGGTGGCTCAGTGGGTTATAGCCTCTGCCTTCGGCTCAGGTCATGATCCCAGGGTCCTGGGATCGAGCCCCACATCAGGGAGCCTGCTTCCCCTCCCCCCCCGCCTGCCTTTATGCCTACTTGTGATCTCTGTCTGTCAAATAAATAAATAAAATCTTAAAGAAAAAATAAAGCAAACTGGTGGGCTATCTTAAAGGAGACACACTTTAGATTGAAAGATAACCACATAGGTTGAACGTAAAGGATGGAAAAAGATAGACTATGCAAACAGTAAACTAAAGACAGCTGGGTTAGTGATAGTATTATCACACAAAAGAGACTTTAAGATGGAAATTACAGGGAACAAAGAAGGACATTTAATAATGATAAAAGGATAGGAAGGTATAACAATTATAAAAATATATGCCCCTAACAATAGAACCTCAAATACAAAAAGGTGACTGAAGTAAAGGGAGAAATAGACAATTCAAAAGTAACAGTTGGAAACTCCGATACCCCACTTTCAATAACAGATAGAATGAGGCAGAAATCAATAAGGAACTATCTACAGAATACTCCAATCCAACAAAAACAAAATACATGTTCTTCTCAAGTGCATATGAAACATTCTCCAGTTTAGAATATTTTTTAGACCATGAAACATATCTCAGTAAGCTTAATAGAAAAAATAGAAAAGTAGAGAACGTCAATGAAACAAAAAGTTGGCTCTTTGAAAAGATCAATGAAATTGACAAAATTTTAGCTAGGACTGAGTAAAAAGGGAAAGAATCAAGTGCCTATAGTGAAAAATGAAAAAGGAATGTCGCCACTGATCTTACAGAAATAAATAGATTATAGGAGAATAAGATCCTGATGGATTTTTCAGAAACTAGATTATAACTGCATTATGAACAACTGTACATCAACAAATTTGATGATCTAGATGAAATGGACAAATTCCTAGAAACACAGAAACTACCAATACTGACTCAAGAGAAATAGAAAATCTGAACAGATCTATAACAAGTAAAAAGATTGAGTTAGTAATTAAACTTCCCACAGAGAATATAATAGTCCCAAATTGCATTACTAGTGAATTCTACCAAATATTTGAAGAAAAATTAATACCTATATCACAATCTCTTTCAAGTAGGAAGAGAGGAGGGAACACTCCTGGCATATTTTATAAAGCCAGATATCATAATATGTGGATGCAAAAGCCAGGCAAATATGTCACATCAAAATAAAACAACATACCAGTATCCCTTATAAATACAGATGCAAAAATCTTAAACACAATTCTAGTAAATTAAGTCCAGCTACACATACAAAGGATCATATAAATGATCAAGTGGGATTTATCCCAGGAATGCAAGGTTGGTTAAATATCTGAAAAATCAACCGGTGTATTTTATCGATAGAATGAAAAGACAAAAACCACATGATCAGCTCAGTAGACACAGAAAAAGCACTCGACAAAATCCAACACACTTTTATAAATTAAAATCACTCAACGAACTAGGAATAGAAGATGTAGTGGGTCAAGGTGCTCTTGGGTGGTGCAGTTGGTTGGGTGTCTCACTCTTGGTTTTGGCTCAGCTCATGGTCTTGGGATCCTGGGATTAAGGCCTGCATTGGGTTCTGTGCTGGGCATGGATTATGCTTGGGATTCTCTCTTCCTGTCCCTCTGCCCCTCCCACTTGTGTACTCCATCCCTCTCCCTCTCTCCCAGATAAGTAAATAAATAAGTAAATCTTTAAAAAAGAAAAAAAGATGTAGGGAGTTGAAGATTGCCCTCCCCAATGTGTCCATATTCCAGAACTTGTGATTGTTACTTTATATGGAAAAATTAAATCTATTTTTTTGCAGATTTAATTAAGGATCTAAAGATGAGATCATCCTGGATTATTCAAGTGGACCCCAAATCCAATGTCCTGCTAAGAGATAGAAAAGACACAGAGACACAGGGAAGAAGGCCATGTGAAGATGGAGGCAGAAATTGGAGTGGTGCAACCATAAGCCACAGAGTGCCTGTGATCATCGAAAGTGGGAAGAGGCAAGAGAGGATTTCTTGCCTTTAGCAAGAATGCAAGCTATAAGATCAAAACACAAAAATCAGTTAATTTCTATACACTAGCTGTGGACAATCTGAAAATGAAATTGAGAAAGCAATTCCATTTATAATAGAGTCAAAATGAACAAAATATTTAGGAATAAATTTAACCAAAGAAATGTAAGGCTTGTACAACTAAAACTTCAAGATGTTATAGGAAGAAATTAAATAAGACCGAAATAAATGGACTGACTTCCCATGTTCAAGGTTGTTAGAAATGTTAAAATGGCAGTACATCCCAAACTGACCCATAACTTCCACATAATCCCTGTCAAAATCCCAGCTGGCTTCTCCTTACCACCAATTGACAAATTGATTTTAAAATTCATGTGCAAATGCCAGGAACCCAGCATAGACAAAAAGATCTTGAAAAAGAAGGACAAAGTTAGAGGACTCACAATTCCTGGTTTTAAAATGTACTACAGACTTACAGTAATCAAGAATGTGTGGTACTAGTGTAGACATATAGATCAATGGAATAGAATTGAGAGTCCAGAAATAAACCCTCACATTTACAGTCAATTGATTTTTGACAAAGGTGCCAAAATAATTCAACTGGGGAAAGAATATTCTTCTCAACAAATGGTTCTGGGAAATGGAATATCCACATGCAGAAGAGTGGTTAGACCCCCTACCTGATAACACTTACAAAAGTTACTACAACTCTTAGAATAAAACAAAATTAAATATTTGTGATATTAGGTTAGGCAATAGTTACATGGGTAGGATGCTAAAACACAAGCAACAGATACATTGGCCATAATAAAAAATAAAAGAGCTTTGTGCTTCCAAGGGCATCAATAAGTAAATGAAAGCAACCCACAGAATGGGAGGAAATATTTACAAATCATAGACTTGATAAAGGACTTGTGTCCAGGATAGAGAAAGAACTATTATAACTCAGTAATAAAAAGATAAATAACTGAGTTTAAAAATGGGGAAAAGATATGCAAAGACACTTAAGAAGATATACAAGTGTCCAATAAGCACATAAAAAGATGCTGAACATCATTCATTCTTAAGGAAAAGCATATTAAAATCACGAGACACCACTTCACACCCACTAGAATGATTGTAATAAAGAAGACAGACAATAACGAGCGTCTGCAAGGATCTGGAGAAATTGGAATCTTCATACATTTTGGTGGGATTGTAAAATGGCACAGCTGCTTTGGAAAACACAGTTGTACACTTCCTCAAAAATATTACACATGGAGTTACCATATGACCAAGAAATTCTACTCTTAGTCATATATCCAAGAGTACATCCTCTTGAAAGTTCATAGTGGCAGAATTATTCATAATAGCCAAAAGATGGAAGCATCTGAAATGTCTATCATTGAACAAAAGTGGTATATCCATACAATGGCATGTTATTTGGCAGTTAAAAGGAATAAAGAGTGGATATATGCTACCACATGGATGAATCTTGAAAACATTATGCTAAATGGAAGCAGTCCGTTACTTAAGGTCACAAATTGTATGATGTCATTGATATTAAATGTCCAGATAGACAAATCCATAGAGACAGAAAGTAGATTGGTGTTTATCAAGGGCTAGGTGGAGGGGAGAAAGGGGAATGACTGATAACAGGTAAAGGGTTTCTTTTGGGGGCAGTGATGAAAATGTTTTAAAATTAGATAGTGGTGGGGCAGCCGGCTGGCTGAATTAGTAGAGCATGTGACTCTTCATCTCAGGGTCATGAGTTCAAGCCTCATGTTGAGTATAGAGCTTACTTAAGAAAAAAAAAATATTACATTAAAAATATAATTGGATAGTGGTGATAATTATAGAACTATGTGAATATACTAAAACCCACTGATTGTACACTTTAAAAAGTTGAATGTTATAGTAGGTCAATAAAGCTGTTAGACATTTCAAATTACTTAAAACTAAATAAAATTAACAGTGTGGTTAGTCACATGAACCATATTGTAAGGGCTCATAGCCATATGTGGCTTATGGCTACCATATTGTACAGCATGAGTCATTGCAGAGAGTTCTGCTGGACAGCCCTGTTGTTGCAGAATTGTAGCTGCAGAGAACTGGGGCAGGCACTGCACACCCTCCTAGACATCTTCCTGCGGGGATTGTAGATGATGTGTCGGTGCACTGGTCACTTCTTGGGATGAAGCTGATGAAAATCTGTGTCTGTATTGGCACCTTACAGGATGCAGTACTTGGCTTCGTTGAACACCTGCATGTGAGCAGGGTAAAATGTGCATAAGGGAAAGAAATGAAACAAATATACCAAAACATCCAGTGTGATTATTTTGAGTAGAGGGAATGTGGGCCATCGTCTTGCTTCTGGCTATTTGTAGTGGATGGTGCAGCTAGAGTTCTCATCTCCCCGCCCCCGCTCACCCACTTTGTGGTCCAGGTGACATTGTTTGAATTCCTAGAAACAGCCATGTCTCTGAAGCTATGGCACTCTGTATTTCCTCATCCCGTGAACCAGTTAAGATGATTTGAACTGGGTTTGTGTAAGTCAGTAATGGTGAACGCTGGGGGCTGGGTTCAGGGGCTTCGTTATACTAGTGTCACTACTAAAAAGAAAAAAATGCCCTTGACACAGTGAATGGTGATTAGCAGTATTACCTGATGCAGAGGTTCAGAAATGTGCCAGTTAACCTGGCACAGTCCCGGGGGAGGAGGGGTTTCTTCAGAGAATGCTGTGAAGAAAAGCCAGAAAACAAAGGGGGAGAAGTGAGGGAGTTTTAGGAGAGAGGAAGGTGGGGGCATCAGTACAGATGTCTTTTCTCGAAAAATTTGGGGGCTTAGGAAATAAAGAATAGTAATCGAAAGGAGTTTTGATTAATTAAATTGTTTATAGTCTCTTTATATATTTGAAATATTTTTTCACTTAAAAGTAATACAAGTTGAAAATTGGAAAAATAAAGAAGTGCAGAAAGACAAAAAAAATCACCCATTGTTCTGCTGAGAATGGACAGCATTAATAGTGTTTTTGTGGGTTTTCTCTCAGTCTTTATTCTTTACCCGTTTATCTCTACATATTAGAGTCTACTTCATGCACAACTTTGTTGTCTGCTTTTTACACTGCATATTATTTCCTCATGTTGATAGCATCATGTAATAATGATAGAATCCTATAATTAGAATGTCTCATTGTATCTATCTCATTGTATCTCACTGTGTATGTAGTAAGTCATTTTTCCATTTGGGATGATTAAACTGAGAGAGTGAGATCCCAGGGAAGGGGACAGTAGAAGGACAAGGACCCCCATCCAGGTTAGTGCCAGACCTCATTTGGGGAGTTGTGTTGGAGGACAAGTGAAGGATAATTGAAGAAAAATTTTGAGTTTGAGAAGGTTGCTGTTGAAGAACATCATGTCAGAGGGCCTCTGTAAAGTAAGAGAGAAAATTTAGAACAGCTGAGGCGGGGAATTTGGTTGGGAATTGACAAGAAGTAGGTTGAAAGGGTTTTTGGAGGAACAGTGAGGGAATTCAGCTGAGCCTGAGATTACTTGAGGCCAACTTCTCCTGAATTAATCAGCTACTGAACTCTCTCCTGATTAAGGAAAGGATTGGGTGTGGTGTTTGGGCTGAGTACGCCTCACTGGTTGGAATCCTTAATGATGGAAATGGATGGCTTTGTGGTTGAGGTGGGCTCAGGGGCAGATGCATGGATCTGAATCCTGGGTCTGCCATTTACTGGTTGTGTGGGCTTTGGCAAATTACTCAACTTCTTTGTGTCTTGATTTCTTCATCTGTAGGAAACACAGTGATATCAATGCCTATTTCTTAATATTTGTTAGGATTAAATGAGAAAATCTGTGTCAAGCGTTTACAACAGTGCCTGGAACATAATAAATATTAGATAAATATTAGCTATTACTATGATTGAGTTTGTTGCGGTGAACAGAAACTCAATATAGCTAGATTAGGATAAAGGAAGGATTTATTGACTCCTATAAGTGAGAAGTATAAGAAACCAGGCATTGGCGGATCCATTTTATTCTCTGGAATATCTTGAGACTTCACTTTCTTCTGTGTTGGTTTACTTCTCAGGCAGGCTATCTGGAAGATGACCACCAGCTTCTCTGTGCTTACATCCTATTAGCTGGGCGATGCCAGCAGAAGATAGAGCACCTTTTCCCTGAAAGCTCCAGCTAAGGGCTTTGGAGCTGGTTCTTACTGGCCTAACTGCTGTTCCCAGCCCATCAGTGACCTGACTACTGTGGCCAGGAGAATTCAGTGCAGTCGTTGGCCAGGCCTGAGTCTCACTTAACCTTTAGAGCTGAATCACATGGTCTGAGGGTAGGATGGTACCAAAAAAAAGGTGAGATGTTTTTACTAGAGGAAGGATAAAGGATACTGGGCAAGCAGAAATTTCCTCTATACCAGCGGAATGGACAAAGTGGAAAAGGACTGTGGAGAAGGCAGGCAAGCAGGAAGAGACCCTGTGTCAGGTGGTGAGGCTACTAGGTGAGTGAGAGTGTCATGGAGGGTGATAGAACAGTTTCCCAAAGTGTGTCCCACTGATTGCCAATTCAAGCAAATGTTTTGTGACAAGAGTTCTGTGGAGGAGGAAGTCTGGGAAATGCCAGTATCTATACTATGTGATTTTTCTCACTTTTAACACACTTTTGTACATAGTGTTTCTCAGGACAGAGGTATAGGACCTATGATTCCCAAATATATGGGACTATGGTGCCCTTATTCAATGGAGCATTTTGTGAGATTAGTATCTGTGGACCACGTTTTGGGAAACATGGTAGAAGAGGATGGTGCTGAGGTTGGGGACTGATAGAAGAGACTTTCTGGAATGTTTGCAGGGGACAGTGGTCTCCAGGTGGCTGCAGGCACTGAGGAATGGGCCCCTTCTCCTCAACCTAGAGTCAGAGGCATAAGGGAAGGTGGGGAGAGGGGGCTGTTGAGGAGTGCAGAACTGGCAAAGCTGTCTCTTGAGCAGAATGGTAGGGCTTGAATGGGCAGGGTGCCCAGAGTTGAGGGGAGGATAAGATCTCAGGTGGGACAAGACTAGCGCTGGGGGGAGACACCCCCTGCCCCCTTCTCTTAGGATGCTTGAAGCTCTTTTAGCCAGCTTGTTTAGGTCTAGCATTTTAATCAGAATGTGGCCACTGAACTGGATTTGGGGAAATTGGCTTCTCGAGAGAAGTGTAGATAAGTCGTTTAAATGCCTGTGGGTAAAGCTGAATCTGGAGGACTCTGGGACCAGGAGAGCCTGAGGAGTTGATGGCACAATGTTTAGGAAACTACCAACAGAGCTCAGCCACAGTAGAAGGACTGACTCCTCCCATCACCCAGCAGGGATTCTGGATACTCAGAATTCCTCCATCTTTCCCTCCTTTCCCTGTGCCTTCTGATTTTTGTTGGTTATGTTATGTTTGTTCGCTGGCATTGTCATGGCCTATACTAGATCAAGTTCTCTTGTAACCTCAGTTTGTCACATTCCCTAGATTTTGCTCTGTAGTTAACTGCAATCAGTTTTTTTTTTTTTTTTTTTTTTTTTCCCTGCCAAGTCTTGTACAGCACAGGCCTTGTACTCACAAATTCTTCTTTTTACCTCTTTTGGATTCATTTATGGGTTGGCTAGATTTTATCACTAGGAAGGGTTTGATGGGTACTACCTTTCTGAGAACTGCTCTGTTGTCTTTATATACAATGACACCTCTGCTGGGTTAATAAAAATTTTGATTCACATTCTGTGTGCCCCCACCCCTTGATTTCTGTAAGGGTTGTTTTTCTATTTCTTGACATTGATTGTTGCAAAGAATACCATGGAGGCAGCCTGACTGTGTCCCCATGTAGCTGACTCTATTTCTCTGCCCATTCGAATATTGACTTCTTAGTGAATTAATCTGAGAGGACAAATTTCCTTTGATCTGCAATTTCGGGTCTTTCTTTATTTTAGAAGATTGTCTTCTCTTGTATCTTTGACTTTGTTTTCTGACTAGTTCTGTTGCTGTTCTTCTTAAAGAGATGGGATATATGCTGGGGCTTGGTTCCTGAGGGTCTCATTGTATTCTTTATGTAGATTTCCTCTGGGAACAAGGAGCCATGGGTTTGAAGCTGCTCCTGCCATTCTAGCTCTTACTTGCCATAGGGGTGTGATGTAAAATGGCAGAATGCTCTGTGCATTGATACATGGGCTCTGAGCAATGCTGACCACTCCATCAACTCATTGCCATGTTTGATGGGGGCACCTAGTGATTGCTACCATTTGTTGAATACTCCCGTATATTCCTTTCTCAGGGATTTTTGTTGTAAAAGGAAGGCGAGAAGTGGGATGGTCTCTGGAGGGAAAAAGAGGGTTAGAAAAGGCTATGTTTTTTTCTTTAAAGAGCTTGTTTGTATGCTGACAGGGGTGATCCTGTAGAGAGGAGGAACATGATTCTGTGGGAGAGAGAGGAAGGAGAGCTGAAGCCATGTCCTCAACTAGTCAAGGGGGTGGAGTTAAAGCACAACTGGGAAGATAGGCTATAATTAGACGTTTTGCTGAAGTCCGGATATCCTGTACTTACAGGACCCTCTTGGGCCCCACCGCCTAGGAGGGCAGCAGCAGGTCTGGGGGAAGAGCCTGAGTCTTTGCCTGTGGGAGACTAGAGCCCCCCATGGTCCCGTGCTTCAGCAGAGGGGCCAAGGACAGATGGGGTAACCTCTCTGAGACTCAGTTTCCACCGCTTGTAAACTGCCAATGATCCCATTATGCTCTCTTTGGCAGCACATTTACTCCAATTGGAACAATACAGAGATTAGCATGGCCCCTGCACAGAGATGACATGCAAATTTGTGATGCATTCCATATTAAAAAAATAAAATAAAATAAAATGCCAGTGACCCCAAATATTAAATTACGTATTAAATAAGACAATGCAAGCAGAACATTCTGCAAGGAAAATGAAAGTGATTTCAGTCCCATCATCTAGAGAGAACTGTGTATACCATTTTGATATATTTGTATACCAGTCTTCTTTCCACTTACGTAAATAAATACTTGAAAATAGTATTCTTTATATACTGTTATGTTACATGCATTTAGCACTTAAATACATTAAGGGCAATGTTCTGCGTCATTAAATGTTTTTCTGTAACACCATTTGAAAAAAAATGCCTGTAGGTCATTCCAACGGAAGGACTTACCAGACTCTGTTTTAAACAGTTCCTGAGTGTAGACAGCGTGTTAGTTGTTCCTTACTATTATCTATTCTAGATGTGGCCTGTCCCCTTCAGCAATGTAATTGCTGGCCCCACTGAAGACACGAGGGCAAACTTATCAAACAGGAGGAAGCTGTGAAGTTGAGAGAGAGATGTTGAATGATGGAGTTGAGATGCAGGGGAGACCCCGACTGGCAGGAAGAATGGGCTGAAACAAGCATGAGAAACTGACTAGGGCAAACTCTACTGTCTGAATAATGGCAACAGCTCACAAAGCTAGACCGCTTTATGTGGGCATTAGGGGAGAGCTGATGTATATCAGGGGACAAAAAGACAGTGGGGTTGATGTGATGTGTTTGCCCCTCAAACTCATGCAAAACAACCCAATAACTTCAGGATGCATCGGTTTGAGTACAGCGTCCAGACCATGGATCAGTTGGTTGTAGATCAGCTGGAGCTCAGACAAACAGAAGGTGTTCAGGCTGACGAATGATCTAGACCCGGCGGTTCAATAGAAATACAATATGAGCTCACTCACTCACTCTATCTATCATCTACCAAAATTAAAACATTTCTAGTAGCCAATAATAGATTTTAGGTAACCCAATATATTAAAAACATGTTCATTTCAGTATTAACCCATGTAAATAAATTATTAGTGACATAGTGGAAACTTTCCCTGTAAGTGCTCAGTCTTTGAAATCCAGTATGTTTTTCACACTTCCAGCCCATCTCAATTCACATGCTAAATTTCAATGGTTAGAATCAAATAGAGTCCTACCAAAACAGTAAATTGTGTTTAATGGGAAAATATTTAATACTTTAATTTTAATTAAATTTAATTATAATGTTTTAGTTTAAAATTTTTTTTTTAAATTTAGATTTTTAAAATTAATTTAAAATAATTACAATTAAATGAATAAACACTGAGCTCCTCACTTGCACTGGCAACACCTCAAATGCTCCGTAGCCACATGTGGCCAGTGGCTACCAATATCGGACAGAGCAGGTCTGTGCGCTGAGGTTACTCCTCCAAATGTGGTCTGTGTACCAGCAGCATCCGTACTCCCCAGGGGAGCTGGTTAGAGATGCAAGTCTAGGGTGGGGGTGGGGTGGGGGGTGGGGTGGTGGTGCCATCCAGATCTCCCGAGCTGAGGTTTGCATTTCAAATTCTCTGGATGATTTCTGTGCTCACTACAGTTTGAGAAGCAGTGGTTAGGTGTTGGGCTATGGTTTGGGGAATGTCTGAAGCAACTGATGATTATTTTGCATGGAAAAGGGAAGGCTCCAGGAAGCTGTATAACGACCTTCCCTTGTTTAAAGGCTTGTGTGTGGCTGGTGAGGGAGATGCAGTCCCAGATGGAAGAGTGAAGACCACAGGTGGAGGTGGGGCTGAAATGGGAGAAAGGAAACCCAACTTTTTAAATATTCCATAGTTAACTATTTCCCTGAATCCTTTTAAAAAATATTTATTAATTTATTTGAGAGAGAGAGAGAGAGAAAGCAGGGGTTGGAAGGGCAGAGGGAGAGAATCTCAAGTGGACTCTGCACTAAGCACAGAGCCCATGCGGGGCTTGATCTCATGACCCTGAGATCATGACCTGAGCTGAAAGCAAGAGTTGGATGCTTAACCAATTGAGCCACCCAGGTGCCCCTCTCACTGAATCCCTGTATCAACACAGCTGGACCGGGAGGTAAATCAGATGATCTGCATCTGCTGAGTCTCTCCTCTCCTACTCACTGTGCATCCTGGAGGAAGAATTATTTGACCACTTTGAGCCTCAGCTTACTGTCTGTGTGATAGGGAAAATAATACTCCCCCCCGCCCCAGGGCTTACATGAAGACCGTGGAGGCAAGGGCCATATTTGCTATATTCACTGCACCATCTCTGGCCTTGGGACAGACCTGGTACAGACTCAGCCCGCAATAATGATTTCTTTGTGAACTGGGCAAAGCTCTGACTTGTGAACGATGGCCGTGACTACTAGTAGCAGGCTTGTGGTTTGAGGTGACAGGTTGTGTTTTTCAGTAGACACAAATGAACCCAGCCCCTGCTCTCCATCTCACTGAAAGCCCGTTTTTTATTTACAGTCTCAATTGATCTGGACTGATCTATTGTCAAACCTTTTCATCAGGAGAGTGAAAACAGAAAAGCAAGGGTGGCGGGGGTGGGGGTTTCTGGTTTCCTCCACCTTCCCTTACTCAGTGAAAAGTGATGGGCCTCTGGCCACTTTTTTATGATCAAGGCGAAATATCTCCAGACATGGCACTGGGTCACTCCAAAGAGGGAGGGTAACTTAGCCCATTCAAGCATTTCTTTTCGAAAAGACCTCATCCCAGACTCACTAAGCCACATCTGTGCTTCTGTCAAGTAAACAAAGAATATCTACTGCTCTCAGGCAGGCACTAACATTAGCCGAGTGAGGGCTCTTTGGGGATCGGGGAAAGGAGGTTCGTATTTGAAAATGAACCACTGTACGTGGATTTATAGCTCTGCTTCTCCGATGGAGAGGGGGAAATATTTTTCTCTGGGAGATTAGAATTTACTAGTGGATTCAAGTGTAACTTTGGAGAGTGGCAGAGGTATTAGATGTGGCAGTATCACAGTATTGTTTTATTGGCAATTAGATTTCAAACTGGCACAAATGTATGAAAATAAGTCTCAATTATGGGCCTGTGAAGTTTCTCCACCATCTGTCAACAGTTTGCTCCTTATGCCGCAACATGTGTACCTTTGGAGGAGAAATGATTTAATAGCCCAAGTGAAGAGGTACAGCTCACCAAATTATATTGGAGTTTATAACCAATGCCTGCTTTTGTGATTTCTGATGCAGAGAAAGCAAATTTAAACTTGCAAGCATGCGTGTGTGTGCACGCTTGCACACACATCCACACACCCCTTTCAGGTTGCAACAGAGTTAGGGCCAGTGGTGTGCTGGTAAATGCAGAACAACTGGCTCTCTAGGGAAATTACAGCCCTGAGGTACAGTGCCTGCCTATTCCTTTGGTGTAAACACCCCACAGTGACTGATTTCATACCACCAATGTGATGTCACTGAATGCAGAGTTTGGAAGGGATGTGTACTATCGTCTTTAAATGAGCTGTTGGGAGCCAGCTTCAGTGTATCATTGGTAGGGACAACTGATGGTTTGCCTGTCTAGAATCTGTTTTCCCTTCTGGTAAGAGTGCCGTGATTTTTCCTGAAGGTATCTACCACCTACTCTCTTCTTGGCCCATGGGATTTGGGTAGGGTGACCTCCTCACCAGCTCCAGGGGTGGCATGTGACCCAGGTCTGGACCAATCAGTGTATCCCATCTCCCTGGACATTGATTGGTTCAGGGATGGGCTTGTGGGCTGATCTAGCTCTGAGAGTCAGGCCCAGGACTTTGTTTGAATTGGTGGTCTTAGAGCTAGGGAAGTGTAGCCTGGATTGCCTTGGGTCTGGCCATGGAGACAAACACATAGGAAAACAGCAGAAAGAGAAAGAATGAGAGAGAAAGAGAATGCAACCATGGGCCCCAATGAATATCATTTGCTCCTGGATCCATCCCTACTTCAAGCTTAATGCCTGGACTTTCTGTTTATAAGAATCCACAGATTTGCAGTGCCTGGGTGGCTCAGTGGGTTAAAGCCTCTGCTTTCGGCTCGGGTCATGATTTCAGGGTCCTGGGATCGAGTCCTGCATCGGTCTCTCTGCTCAGCAGGGAGCCTGCTTCCACCTCTCTCTCTATCTGCCTGCCTCTCTGCCTACTTGTGATCTCTGCCTGGCAAATAAATGAATAAAATCTTAAAAAAAATATCCACAAATTTCCATATTTCTTTATCAAGTGCATCACTTCTGACAGAAGGAGTCTTAACTGATGAGTTTGTTCCTGGGAGTTATATGTGAAAATCTTGAGGGCCTTTGGGACCTGCTGCTTGTATAGAGTGTGAACCCCAGGAAGCCATGACCTTGTTTATCTTGGCCATCATTGCTTTCACAGAACCCAGCACCATGCCCGGCATGTGGGAGATGCTCAGTAAATATTTGTTGAGTATCTTGTATCAGGCAGGTTTTGCTGTATTATGATGCAGTAACAAACAGCCCCTGCACTCAGTGGCTTATAACAATGGTTTATTTTTCTTTCATAATTTTTGTCACTGAGGATGGCTACAGTTCTGCTCCACGTATCTTCATCCAAGGATCCAGAGTCGGGGAAGAGCTTCCATCTAGGGCATGATCATTTCACAGCAGAGGGGAAAAAGAACAAAGGCAGATCCTTGTGGTGGCTCTTCAAGTTCCTGCTTAGACAAGGTACTTGTCACTTCTTGTCATATTCTGTTGGTATGTGCAAGTCACATGGCAGGAAGTTATGCTCCATCCACAGCGAGACACTGCGCGCTACAGGCAGGAGTAGAGGTTTATTATCAATCCCCTCACAGGTTGGGGAGTGAATAATTGGGTACAGTAATATTGGCAACCACATATAGAGAGACTGTGGGAACACAGCTAGACATTTTCTTGTGAAATTGAATATTTGGCTATCCATTGACCCAGCCATGCCCTTCCCAGGTATAGACCCCAGAGAGCCTCTTGTGTCTAGGCATTACATGTATGGAGAAGTGTGCAGAAATGTTTATAGAAGCACGTTTAGTATGGTGCAAAGCCCTCAAGATCTTTGACAACGTCAGTGTCTGTAGACAGGCGGAGGGACATAGACAGCAGGATACACTTTTATATGGAGGAATAACATGCAGCAATTAAAAT
Source organism: Lontra canadensis (assembly GCF_010015895.1). Classification (NCBI taxonomy): domain Eukaryota; kingdom Metazoa; phylum Chordata; class Mammalia; order Carnivora; family Mustelidae; genus Lontra; species Lontra canadensis. Next base: position 38,325,796 of record NW_022630997.1, on the reverse strand, counting down.
GGACAAACCTCAGCAATTTGGAACAACATGAATATGTCTTATAAACAATATTAAGTGAAATATGCCAGTCTGTAGAAGACTATGCAGAGTGTAACTCTAATTGTATAATTCATTCATATGTGCAAACAGTGCAAAGAATCATAAAGGAATGAAAAAACACAAAAATGCAAGATGTGGCTATTTTGCAGTGGAATGATGTGGATGGGAGAGGCAGATACAAGTTATTGGTGAGGTTCTAGCTCTTAGTTGAATGGTGAGTTGAGGGGTGGTCATTTTAGTGTATATTTTAACTTAAATTTGTTGCATTTATCCTTTCTATTCTCTATCAAATATGCTCAAAATATAGTTAAGATGTAAAAATAACAACTAGGAAAGGAAATAATTAAAAAATAGGGAAAAGTGATTATGAAAAAGAGTTGCCTTAGAAAAACAGGATTTCTAGAATCAAACTTGACAAAATACATTTTGGGGGCCGAGTTCAGGGGACTGGAAGAGAAGGGACAGGCAGTGAGCAGGGGCAGCTCAGATCACCAGGCACCCCCATGCCTGGGGGAGGATCTGAGTCCTCATTGGCCCCAATATCATGCTTATTAGACCATTTCAGGGACTGAGATACCTGGAGGGATCATGCGTATGGGCACGGTCTACAGAGGGAAGGCTACCACTGTGGATGAATGCATTGGCTGTTGGGTTTGTTCATTTGGTGTTCCGATTTAATGATCTGTGACTGAGAATTTGGTCCTGTCTGGGTGACAGGAGAAGGTCCCATTTTGGCCTGGTCAGATTGAAAAGGCCATACTCAGATGGCTGGTGAAGGTAGCCTCCACTCTTGACCACTCCCAGTGAGGCTGCATGTGCTGGAAGATTCCCCAATCTGCTTTCCAATCTTAGGCCAGGAGAAAGGACCTTCAGATTGGAGAGTCTGGGTCTCAACCAACACACTTGCCCCCAGGTGTCTCACTGTCTTCCTGGGCAGACAATTCATGGCACTGAGGGAGGTATGCCTTGACATGGGGATTCCAGGGGCCCAAGTGACCCTTGAGTCTATTCCCTCAGAGGAAAACTGGAGATGAGAGAGAAGGGGGCTGTGGGAAGACAGGAGATGAGTCAGAGCAGCAATCAGAGCTCAGATGAGTCTCTACTACTACTTGGCGTCTGAGGGAGGGTGTCCAGTGTCCACACTGGCCCTCCCTGGGCCTCCCTGACCACCTAGGGGCCATGTGAGAATTCTGCTTTCTGCATTCTGCTTGGGGGCATGCTTGAGATCTTTACACGTTCAGGCTTAGTTAGCTCATTTTTGTTTGATTGCTTTCGTTTGCAAGTAACAGAAACCCAGAAAAAAAAATGGGATTTTTGTTCAATACATTTAAACAGGAGTACATTCAGCTTTACATGAAACTCGGTCCTGAATTTAATAAACAAAACAAAACCAAAAAATAGTCATGGAGCCCCTCTCTCTCTTTCTACTGACTTCTTGGCTCTCCTTCCTAGTGTTGGCTTTATTCTGGGGTTGGTGATGGTGCTTCCTGCAGATACCAACATTCTCCCAGAAGCTCCCAGAGCTCTACTGAGGTCCATGGGGGAAAGAAAGAGCTTCCTTGTCCCTAATCTCAGAAACTCAGATTGATTCTCTTGGGCCTGGCTTGCTCACATGCCTCTTCCTTAGTCAATCACAATGGCTGGGGAATGAGATGCACTGATTGGGGTGGCCAAGTCACATGATCTCCTTAATATGGGGGATGGAGTCAGCCTCCCCAGAACCTTGTGGGTCTTTCAATGGAAATCAAAGCCCATGAGGAAGCAGGAAGGGGAATTGGATATGAAGGGGTAATTCACTAATGGTCACTTCTTACCTACTGATGCTTTAGTGAGTATTAGTCATTGGAGGAGCTCTTTACACCTTAAAAATAATAATGGTTTATATGCTATATTGGTGGTTGTTTGCCTTTTAAATTTATGTTAAATTTTTAAACTTTTAAATACTTTAATTTGTAACCATGGACTTTTTTAAAAAATTGAATCATAATTGGCACACAGCATTCCATTAATTTCTGGTGTTAGTTTCTGGTGTGCCGTATAGTGATTTGACAACTCTAGACATTTTGCTGTGCTTGCAAAAGTATAGCTACCACCTGTCACCATACAATGGTATTACAATATCATTGACTGTATTCCCTGTGCTTTACCTTTCATCCCTGTGACTTATTCATTCCATAACTGGAAGCCTATACCTCCCATTACCCTTCACCCATTTTGTTCATCCCCCTACACACCTCACCTCTGTCAATCATCTGTTTGTTCTCTGTATTTATGGATCTGTTTCTGCTTTTTTGTGTTTGTTCATTATTTTTATGTTCAACATGTAAGTGAAATCATATGGTATTTGCCCTTCTCTGACTTATGTCACTTTGCATAGTACCCTCTAGATCCATCCATGTTGTTGCAAATGGCAAGGTTCCATTCTTCTTTTTATGGCTACATAGTATTTCATTATATAAGTATACAATATATATTCCATTATATATAAATATAAACATATATATGCCACATCTTCTTTATAACCGTGGACTTTTTTTTAAAGATTTTTATTTATTCATTTGTCAAAGAGAGAGAGAGAGCACATGAACAGGGGGAGAGGCAGGCAGAGGTAGAAACAGGCTCCTTGCTGAGCAGGGAGCCCAATGTGAGGCTTGATCCCAGGACCCCAGGATAATGACCTGAGCCAAAGGCAGACGCTTAACCCACTGAGCCACCCAGGCATCCCCCTCCTTTTTAAAAAATATTTTTATTTATTTGTGGATGTTTTTAAACATATGCAAAAGCAGAGCCAACAATGTAATTTTTTTAAAATTAGTACTTATAGGTGTACTTTTAATTAATTAATTGATTAATTAATTTTAAAAATATTTTATTTATTTATTTGAGAGAGAGAGAATGAGACAGAGAGAGAGAGACGGAAAGCACACTAGAGGAGGAAGCAGCAAGCAGAGGGAGAAGCAGACTCCCTGCTGAGTAGCAGGGAGCCTGATCCCGGATCCTAGGACTCCAGGATCAGCACCTGAGCTGAAGGCAGTTACTTAACCAACGAGCCACCCAGGCTTTCCAGACAGTGTAATTTAAACCCATCACCCCCGTACCCATCCCCCAGCTTTAACCATTGTCATATATTGATTTTTGACTTTCAGAAGTTTCAAATTTGTACATAGTTGAATCTTGATGTTTTCCATTGTAGTTCATCCTAATGTTGATGTTTATATTTAGAGAGATGCCAGATCGATATTCAACTACATTTTCTGTGTGTGTGTGTGTGTGTATGTGTGTGTGTGTTTAAAGGTATAATGCTGTGAGGTGAGGCTCTAACAGGATTTTTTCCCCAGGTGTCCAGTTTTTTCAACTCTGCTTATTGAGCAATCCCTCCTGTTCTCACTGGTTTGTGAAGCTTCACAAGGTTCTTGCATTTGCCAGTGTGTTTCTGGCTACATATTCTGTCATGTTGATCTGTGTGGTATTGCACCAATACCCATGTTGAACTTCGTACATGTATGACTGAGTTTTCGTAGCCAGTATACCTAGCTGTCCCTGGGTTTCTTTTTTCAATATTTTCTTGCCCAACTCTGTTCATTCTTCCAGATGAAACTTAGAGGCATTTTTATAGTTTTTAAAGAAAATTCCCTTAGGATTTTGATTAGAATCAGTTAAAGTCATGCACTAAGTTGGAAAAATAAACATTTTCTCAATAGGCCCTCTTCAAATGTAGAAATACGGTGCGTTTGTTTGTTTAGCTCTTGGAGGACTCTCTGAAAATGCCATGTTATCTCCTTGAGGGTCACTCCTGGATGGCTTATGTATTTTGCTGTGTTTATGGATGGGAGTTTCAAAACTTCCCATTTGATTCTTGTTAGTCATTCTCCAAGACTCCTTGTTTTCAAGTTTGAGTCCCTCAGGGGTTTAAATCACTCTTTCTATCAGAACCCACCACTCAGTCTGCCACAGTTTCTATTTGTTCTAAAAATCAAGTCCCCAGAGCTCTTATGTTTGGTGCAAAGAGCATTAGATTTGAGATTTGGCATCGGGACCTGCCTGAGTTGCAGGCCCTGCCCTCCCCTTTATCAGCTGCATGTCCTCAGGCAAATTATTTTGCTTCTCCGAATCTCATTTTCCTTATTTGTATGTGGGCATGGATCATTTTATTCATTTTTCATCTAGTTCCTTATATTGTTTCTTCCTAAACTTTTTTTTTTTAATAAAGATTTTTACTTATTTATTTGGCAGAGAGAGAGACAGCGAGAGAGGCAACACAAGCAGGGGGAGTGGGAGTGGGAGAGGGAGAAGCAGGCTTCCTACTGAGCAGGGTGCCGGACGAGGGGCTCGATCCCAGGACCTTGGGATCACAACCTGAGCTGAAGGCAGCTGCTTAACTGACTGAGCCACCCAGGCGCCCCCCTAAACTTTTTTTTCTTCTCTAGGAGCCTCTAAACTCCTTGGGAAGAGGAGCTGTGCCATCTCCATGGTTATATGTGGGGAACAGAATGAGATAACACTGGGAGTTCACGCCTGATAACAGAGTCCAGCCAGTGGACACCATGTTAGTTCACTCAAAATAGAATATATTTTGAAATAATCTGGAGTCCTCACTTGGACCATGATTCTTTAATAAAGCTTTGAAATATGGATAATAGTTAATAAGATTGAAATAGCCAAGGTTTATTGAGTTCTTCGGGTGTTCCAGCACCAGACGATCATATATTCTAGGTCTGACCTCATCAGACCCCACTGTACCCTTTAAAGAAGCTACAACAGTAAGATCACATAGCTAGGACATGGTGCAGCTGGAACTCAAGCCAACTTGGTACTCTGAACCCACATTTTCTTTTATGTTCCCTACAATATCAAGTTATGTCTTCACAGTCCTTCTGGCCTAGGAGGTAGTCAGAAATACTGGTCTTGTCCCCTTCTTCCTTCTTGTCTAGGTCCTGCTTTTATTTTATCTTATTTTTAAAAGATTTTGTTTATTTATTTGAGAGAGGTAGAGAGAGAGCACAAGTAGGCAGAGCGGCAGGTGGGGGTCCGGGGGGTGGGGAAGCAGGCTCCCCGCTGAGCAGGGAGCCTGATGCAGAGCTCCATCCCAGGACCCTGGGATCATGACCTGAGCCGAAGGCAGCTGCTTAACTGATTGAGTCACCCAGGTTCCCCTAGGTCCTGCTTTTAGTAGTGTGAGTCGAGGTCCATTGACCAATATTGATTGTCTTCTCTTCCTCCCTCCATTTTAAGCATTTCTGGAATAGGGCTATAATCAACTACTTCTCACCATGGTGTTAAACGCTTACCCATCAAGTCTGTGACACCCCTGTTCTCCTGACGAGAGTGGCAGGCCACCCTGGCTGTGAAGGACCTCTGAGTGGAGGGAAAGGGAGTACAGAGTTTGAAGGGGGCACAGAGAATGGAGGTGGAGGAGTAATGGCCTGGTAGGATATCAGTGGAGAAAACTCTGGACATGGAACCAGACACATCTGCTGCTTGGTGACTAATTTGGGACACATTGCTAAGCTCTCTGTGGCTCTGCTTTCTCATCACAACAGTGGGGACTGGATAATTCTGACATGTCAGGGGGGTGGCAGACCTGCATGATGGGAACCCGCTCTAGATTGTGCAGCCTCAGGCATGTGTAGGAGGATGTTTTTGTCATTATTGTACTAAAGAAAATAGGAGGAGAAGAAAACAACAATCAGGAAGAGGGTGATGCTTAGTCCCTCAGGCTGACTTCTGGATGGTAGAAGTACCAATGCACTGTTGGTCCTGCAGGAGATAGGGGTCAGAAGGAGGTTGACCAGATGGGCTCAGATGGTTTCTGGGTCATACAAATTTCAGGGGTTACTTTCAGTTTTTTTTTTTTTTTAAATTTGGACTCAACAGTTCCCAGGAATATACTGTGGTCTTATTAAAACTAGTAATAGTAGCAATAGCTAACATTTATGCACTCTGTGATTTGGATGGATTATCTGATTTAATCCATAGAACAACCTATAAAATAGGCATTATTGTTTCTCCCATTTTAGAGATGGAGAAGGTAATTCCTGCTTACGTACTCTGAAGTTATGGAGCTGGGATGGGGATTTATGCCAGAGAGGCTGTAGAACTTAAAAATCCCAACTCAGTACCCAGGTCCCACCTTAGATCAATTGAATCAGGGTCCCAGGGTCAGTATTGATGGACAGTGCTGAGTGATTCTGCTATGAGGCCACTGAACCAGGTGTCCCCCTGGGGGACAGCAGATGGTGCTGAGGTGGTAAAGGCGGGGGAGGGTAAGTGTGGGTTCATGTTGGGGATAGTGGGGAATGGTGGCAGCTGTTCTCACTCCTGGAGACCTAGTGGTGTGACCATATCAGAGTCTTCTGCATATTGGCAGTGAATGTGATTTTTCCTAATGGGAAGAAAAGATGGCCAGCAGGCTGTCTGTGTCTGTGTATGAGAGAGAGAGAGAGAGAGAGAGGGATAATGGGCATATATGTGTGTGCATGTGATTAAGTGTTTGTGTGCTCATGTATGCACTTATGTAATTGCAGAAATGTGTGTGGATATATGTGTGCATGTGAGGAGGTATATGTGTGCATCAGTGTATTTCTGCATGTGGGATTATACGGATATGTTTGCATGAGTAGACATATATCTGTGTCTGTATTTGTGAGCATGTGTACATGTATAGGGTGTGGGTGTGTATGTGTTAGTAGACAATTGTGTGAATGTGTCTGTTTTGGCTGTATACGTGAGTCTTTGTGTTGGTATAAGCATATGCATGTATGATTACCTACACAAATGTGCAGGGGTATGTGCATGTGTGTGACTGTGTGTGGGTGTGCATGTATGTTTGTGTGTGTGTATATATGCTATGGACTGAATGTATGCTCAACCTCCCAAATTCATACATTGAAACCCTAACCCCCAGTGTGATGGTGTTTGGAGGTGGGATCTTTGCAAGGTAAATAAGGTTAGATGAGGTCATGATGGCATGGACGCCCTTATAAAGAAAGCAAGAGACCCGAAAGCGCTCCCTCTGCCATGTGGGGATGTAGCTAGATGGCGGCTGTTCACAGGCTAGAAAGACAGTCCTCACCAGACACCCAGTCGGCCAGTGCCTTGACCTTGGACTTCTCAGCCTCCAGAACTGTGAGAAACAAGTGCTTATTGTTGAAGCCACCCAGTCGGTGGTATTTGATTAAAGCAGCCTGACCTCACTAGGACAACATCGTTGTGTATTTATGTCCCTGTGTATGCAAGCATTTGCGTACTTGGGTGTGCATGTGAGAGATTGTCTGTGGATAGGGGTATGTCCATATTGGGTGGCAGTGGCAGAGCATGGGCAGGAATATATGTGTGTGCATGTGCCTTTGTGCATGTGTACTGTGTGTCTGCGGGCATGTGTATGTATACATAATTGTTTACTTATGCATGGTGTATAAGGATGCATGTGAGAGAGAATGGATGAGTGTGGGAGTGTGTGATCATGTGTGTAAGTATGTTCATGTGTGTTTGACTACATATGGGTGTTGGTTTAATATGCATGCATATGGTTGTGTCTGTGTGCACGGTTGTATGCGTGAGTGTGAGTGTGTGTATGACTCCATAGGTGATATATTTATTTGTGCATATGCTTGTGTATATGTGTGTAGGTGCCCATTTATGTACATTTATGTGTGCACATGTCGACGAGGATGTGTGTTTGAGTGTATTTTTTTTTTTTTAAAGATTGTATTTATTTTTTTGACAGAGAGACACAGTGAGAGAGGGAACACAAGCAGGGGGAGTGGGAGAGAGAAGCAGGCTTCTTGCCCAGCAGGGAGCCCAATGCGGGGCTTGACCCCAGGACCCTGGGCTCATGACCTGAGCCAAAGGCAGATGCCTATTGACTGAGCCACCTAGGCGGCCCTGTTTGAGTCTATCATTATGTGTGGGATTCTGTGGGTACGTGCACATGTGTGGATGTCTATGTGTGTATGCATGTGGTTGTGTATTGTGCGTGTGGGCATGTGCACGTGTGAGTGTGTGCGAATGTGTGTGCATGCGGGTCCTGGGCTGTGGAGCTGGGTGCCTTTCCTTTGCTTCTGACAGATGGTTCAGCAAATGAAGCCCTCTCTACCACCTGCCCACTTACCCCCCCCAGGGCCTTGCTCTTCCCCCTCCAGTCTAGCTGCTTCCTCCCTCATCCTCTCTCTGACATTTGGACCCCCTTGGCTGATGTGTGGGGAAGGCGGAATCAGGACAGAGTGGCAGGCCTGGCCTGAGCACACCATTCAGGGCCAGGAAGAAGCAGAGCTGAGAGTGTTAGTGTTAGAGCGTGCGTGTGTGTGTGTGTGTGTGTGTGTGTGTGTGTGTGTGTGTATGTGCTTGTGCATGTACCCAGCAGGGAGGCAGAGCCCAGGCAGTCCCCGCCAGCGCCTGGCCTCCATCCGCAGAGTGGGCAGGCAGCCCAGGGTAGAAGGGCCTGTGCTTTGCAGACAAAAATGCCAGATGGTGGGGATTTGGGGGGGCTCTCCACGGCCTGGCTGCCAAGGGCAAGGAGGTTTCTGGGGCTCTGGAGAATGAGTTGGAGAGTTGCATGTGTGCTGCTGTGTTGTTTTTTTTTTTTTTTAATGGAGAGTGGGAAGGCTTGTTTTGCATATTTCACAATGTATTTCCCCTTTGGATTTCTATCCGTTTGCTAAAAAATTTGATCATAAAGCTTTAGAAGTTTTTTGATATAAGGAGAGTACATATTCCTGCAAGGAAGTCAAAACATTTTTTTTAAACTGAAAATATTTATTGACAAGCTATGAAAGAAGCACCAAATAAAAAAAGATACTTTGATTGGCTGTTTCAGTTGTGAGTTAGCTGTGGAGACACAGTGAGTGGCTGGGTTCTGTTTATTTTAGGAATGGATTTTAGCTCCTGCTGATGGGGTTTCGAAGCTTTGTTTTCTGTACAGGGAGTTTTCTGAGCTGACCCACTCCCCAGGAGATGCTTTGCCATGTCTGTTGGGAAATGCCAAGCTTGCCCAGGCATGAGCTCAGGCAGGTGTCCAGATGGTTCTGTCCTTCCACTTCTGGCCAATGCGGCCTCTCTTGTCACACTGGGATGAATGTCATGAGTGGCACAGCTGTGGGCAGAGACCAAAGTCATTTTTTTTTTCCTTATTGGAAAAGGGAAACAATGAGGAGAAGGATGATCTTATGTGAGTCATATGTCTCCTGGCCCTCACACAGCCCAAATGCGGACGTCTGCATGGGAGGGCGGCATGTGCACTGGGGGCCCTGGAAACAAGGAGTGGAACAGGGAGCTGTCTTGGGGAACAGGTGGCTGTCTTTATAGCCTTCCCTGCCTCTGCCTTCCATTCCTTCGTCTGCAGGCTCATATTGAATAAAGTCCTTCAATGGCTTCATATTGAATTAAGTCCACAGTCCTTAACACGGCTCTGGCAGGCCATAGGCACAGCCCAAAAATGCCTCCTTTTTTGTGGCTCATCTGTCCCTATACTTCTCTAACTTGCTCTGGGCTCTAAATGCCATTTTTTTTGAAAAAAGGAGACAAATATTTATTAAGTTACAAATCACCTGCTCGAAGGCAGGTGGGGAAATGTCATAAGGAACCTTGAATTTAAGCTTCTCTTAAAGTAACAAGAGCTGGGCTTCACAGTGATCTATGTTTTAGGAAGACTCCTTTAGTGTCCTCATAAAGGACTTGGGCTGAGCAGAGGTGAAGACCAGGTGCTTGCAGGGAAATGTGCTCAGGAGACGGAGGGAATAGGATTTGGTGACAATTTGGATATGTGAAAAGGGGAGTGGATCACTTAGGATGTGTTCAGGTACAAGACACAGAACACTTGATTACTTTTAACTTACAAAAGTAGAGTTCATTTTCTCATATCAGAATATCTCTGAGTCTTGGTGGTTGTAGGCAGGGTTCAGTTGTGTGTACTGTCAGAACCTACTTTTATGATGTTCTTTGGGCTTTCTCACTGTGGTCACGAGATGGCTACTAGAATTCCAGACATCTCTTCTACATTCCCTCCCCCAGACGTAGAGGAAGACAGTGCCCCATCAGTTCCTTCTATCAGAAGAGCCAACTAAATGCTCAGAATCATCCTCAACAGACTTCTGCTTAGGCTATGTTGGCTGGACCTGACTCACATGGCCACTCTTAGATGCAAGGGAAGCAGGGAATATGAGAAATGGATTGTCACAATTACACAATTAGCTCAGACTGATTGCTATCCATTTTCTAGGACTGGGCACATTGTCCCCAAACCAAATTATGGCTCTATTAGTTGGGAAAAAGTGGGGAATAGATATTGGGAAGGCATCTAATAGCATTGGTCACTAGCAGTGAGGGCACAGGTCAAGGATGACTCCAGGGTTTGGCCCTCCTGGTTTGGGGTGGCATTTAGCCACATAATGGGGGTATGGGCAGATGCTGGTAGTAGAAAGGGTGACTTCAATCTTGCTTGTATAACTCAGATGTCACTTTGGATTACTCTGCTTGTTTAGATCCGAATAAGATTTTCTTGGACTGTTCCTTGAACCTTGAATAGATTTGTTAGAAGCAAATGTGACCCCAAGAGTTTTAAAAAAGCCTGCATTGCTCATGGTCATCTCTTGCTTTGAGCTTCTGCTGAATTAGTTTAGTCTAGTGATGACTTAGGGACCCTTATGCGCCATTCTTGTCCAGAAATGTGGGGGGTCAGATATAGACTTCAGCCCTTTCCCCATTACTCCCACCCCTGCTACATCACACAAAGACACACACATACCCCATTCTCTCAGGCACTTGAGTGTTTAGAAACCTCCATTGAAAGCTTGTGAAGGAGTGATTTATTTTGCAAAAACATAACTTAAAATTTAAGACAAGACATTTTTATTTTTTTAATGCCCCTTGACTGTTTCTATGACTTGGATTCTAGCCTTCTGCCATGTTACTTGGTCTTCCTCTCTCTTTGCATGTTCTCTCTCTTTCTGGATCAACACCCCAACCCTTCCTATTTCTTGGGAAGAGGAAATGCTCTGTTTGCAGCCAGTAGCCCCTGGGATGTGCCTGGGTGGCATTATGGTGGTTTATGGCAGGTGTCTGCTCTGGTAGGTTAGTGTGCATGCTATGCTTTGTTGTTAGCTCTTTCAAATATTGCTCTGACTTAGCTTCAGACTCAGTTCTGGTTCCCCCACTGCATGTCGAGGACTTGGCTTGGCAAGAGCTGCCTTTTGGGGCCCCTTCCCAGGTTCTGTCTGCCTGTTGAGAGAGGAGGGTCTCTTGCATTTTGTTAGATGTGGGTATGTTGAGTTTGAGGAGCCCCCAGAAATGACATCCACTGATTTCGCCCTCTCCCAGCCACTCTGAGGAGTAATCTGATTGCAGTGCTGGGACAGGATACCCTCCCTCTGGGCCCACACTTGAGGCTGCTGAATGTAAGTGGCTGGGAGCATGCTTGTTCTTCAGATGGGGTGGGGGTAGAAGGGAGCACCACAAATCTTCCCGTGGAAAATAAAAAGGTCAAATGGTGTTAATTCATCTGCACAACTCACTGGGCTTAAAAGCACAGCCTGAAATGGCTTCTTGATTGAGAGAAAATGCTTCATTAATCTTGGTTCTCTCATTTGAGAGTGCAGAGAATGGAGACTAATGGCTGACATACCAGTGTCTCAGGGGTGGGGGGGATATAAGCCTCCAGACACTGGGCTATAATTGCAGAGAAGTCACAAGGAGAGGAGGAGCAAGTGGGCCAGGGAGATGAGAGGCGGACTCAGTGTCCCCTTTCTGATGGGTGATGGTGGTAGGGAGGCAGGGTGATGTAAGTTCCTTGCTAGAAATATTAGAGATTAATTCAAGATCATGAATCATGCTGGAAACAGTCTTCTGCATCCTCAGAGTGAGAGCTGTAGCCTGAGAGTCAGGAATCCTGGGTTTGAGTCTGGTTCTTCCATTGCCTGGTTGGGTGACTGAAGCAGATTATTGTCCCTCTCTGTAAAATGCAGGGAAGGGATGAGAGTGCTTGATAATTTCTCATCTCTCTCTCAGTGCTGGGATGTGTGGCTCTTTACTGAGTACCAGACACACTTGGACTCAGGAATGTAGCCTGGGGTTTAAGGCAATGCCTCTGCCTCTATGGGCAGCCATATCTTCTCGTAAGATCAAATCTGCAGAGACCTACACAAAGATAACAGGAGGTCAACATACCAAAGGGATGTCACATATAGATAGTATTCTACCTAGGGAGAGGGAGACCTCCTTGTGGTTGGGTGTGGGAAGGATCATGGAAGACTTCCTGGGAAAAAGGGAATCTAATGGCATGGGACAGGCTTTGATTGGCAGAGAGGATATAGGTAAAAAGCTTCTACTTCCAAAGATCAGGTATTTATCTTGGGGCCCAAGGGAAGCCATTCATTTTCTATAGCTTTCTGGGATGAGGAAAGAGAAAGATCCTTGCCTAGAAGACAAACCTAGTAGTAGTCTTTGAGCAGCAGCAAACCTTGTTTTGCATTTCTGAGCTTCCACCATCAGACAAGCATTCCTGGTTGTTTACCCACATAGTGACTTTGGGCCAGTGGCATGACTGCTCTGAGCCTCATTTCTACATAGAGAGAAGGAGAATGATAACATAGGTAGGCAGGTAGGTAGATAATTGGGATTCAGTGATTTAATGCATACAAAGTGCTTGTCATAGTATCTGGCACTTGATAACCCTCAATACACATTAGGTGCTGTCATTTTTGTTCCTGATAACATCATTCTTGAGTACTTACTGTCCTCAGGCACTGTGCATTGCATTCTAATAATAACTAAGAAGTTGTAATAACTCTTTGATGGAAGTATTGTTATTATTTCTGTTTTATAGAAACCTGAGGCACAAGGAGATCGAATAACTTGCTCAAGGCCATGCCGGTAGTGAGTAGTGGAGGTACAATTTGATTTCAGGTACCTAAGCTCTTAACCATCCTGCTATTGCCTCTCTTGGGATTACTATAGTTATTTATTTTCAAAAACAAGGCTGCAGGTCCGGGTGACCAGTGAAAGGAGAGGGGTGAGTGGAGGAGGCACTCTAGGATAGTTTCTCTGTTTTTGGCTAACTTAAGGACCTCAGAAGGAGGTAGTGACCTGGGGTGGGGGGCCCTAAGAATATGATAGACTTGCTGTAGCAGAAGTTTACCTTACGGGTACGAGGTCATGCTGGGATCGTCAGATTGGAACCTAGGTCAGGGAGCAGGGTCTCAGAAATGGGGCAGAAAAGGTGAACTGGGAGCAGATCAGAGCCAAACTTGCCTCATGTTTGTGAGAATTCATCTGTCCAGCTTTTGGGAAATGGTGAGCAAATGTATCTCTTTGACCATTGTGAGATTATTGCCTCAGACTCGTTGAGGTGCCTTGCCCTCAGAAAGCTCCTAGGTTGATGAACTCTTCCACGGACCATGAGTTCTGGGAGCTGATCTCTAAAGAGTCTTGTGGTCATTAAGCCTTAGAAAGGACAGCTCTCTCCCTTGTCCATAGCAGACACTGTCCGGGTCTCTCCTGTCTCTCCCAGTTGCTGCCAGGCTAGGGCACTGGGCTGGACTTCCAACTGCCAGTTCTGCCTGAGGTCTTTCTGCTCATGCCCGGGGAATGACAGGAAGTGCCTGACAATTGATGAGGATTACTAATGCCCTTCCCCAGCCTGGCAAGAGCAGGCTTCGACCAATGACCGGCCACAGCTGGAGTATGAATACTCCAGCTCCCTTGCTTTCAGGTGGGATAACTCTGAGACATGCATCCCATGCCATCTCCCAGAGAGCTCCCTGGACAAAGCTCCCATTGCCCGCAGAGGTGACTTACTTGATAACTCCTCCATCATGGCCACCTTCCTTTCCCTGCCTCTCTTCTTTATTTCCCTACCAGGGTTCCCCGGGATCACCTTCCAAATCAACTACTTGTGCTCAAACCCTTGTATCATAGCCTGCTTCTGGTGGGAGCCAAATCGAGATAGCGAACTGCTCAGAGATTCCTATAGCACATTAAAGCATGAAAGGCTCCGAGAAATTTCCTAGTTGGGAGGCCTATTTCACTTTAGCCCTTGTTTTCCAAACTTTTTTGGCCAGATAACTCTTTTTTTTTTTTTTTAACCAAACACCTAGTAACTTCCCCTGAAACACTCTTTGTATGTGGTACACACTGTGGGAAGTCATGTTCCAACTCTACTTTGCAGCAGATGGCTGAGTTGTGTGAGCCTGAAGAGGGAAGTGAGTGGCTGAACCTGCTTTTGGCAGTTGTGGCTCATACCCCTTCCACTCCTGATACAGGTGCATTTTCCAACTACCATGTTCTTCCCCTCCTCATCTGTGATGTGGGAAAGTATATTTACTGCATAAGAGCTAACATAACCTGTGTGGAAATCCTAAAGCAAAGAAGATTGGGCTTATGTGCAGAATTTATTCTGACAGTAGAAGTAGGGGTGAGGGGCACTGGCCTCAAGAACCAGGGAGCTCACTGTCTTAGGCAACTGAGTCATGCCTGGAGGGGAAAAGGTGGCTGGAATTGTCTTAAACCCACCAAGTTTCCAGCAAGGGCCCCCTCCCCCACTGCCATCCCCTCCTCCTGCCCCCTGTCCCACTGCTGATGTAAAATATTAGCTCAGAGGAAAGTTAGCAAGTGGCTTGAAGAGGGTCGGCATGCGTCTCAGAAGGTACTTATCTCATTTTCATAGTCACCGGAGACAGCCAGGGAAGATAACCAGATGTTCGAGCATCTCTTCCTTGCTCTCGCTCACTTACTCTATCTTTTTTGTAAATTGAATTTAAAGGACCTGTTTCTTAGCAACAGCAGCAGTCAGTGGTTACAAAATCCTCCTTGACCCTTTTAATGCCCAGGGTTTCAGTAGGCAAATGAACCTCTCAGCACAGGCTGGGGACTGGGGACAGATAGCATGGCTGCAGTGGAAGCCAGCACGTTGGGGGCTATATTATTGGGGGTGGGGAGCTTCCCAGAGGACCCAGGGTGTGGGCAGGAGGGTCGGCAGAACCATCTGTGGCTCCTAGGCATACATGGTGGACGATGCTGGCTAGACGACCCTGGGCTGGAAGGCTCCATGTGGCTGTTCCAGGCCTGTCCAGGGGCATCTGTTGTCTTGGATGAAGTGGCTGTGTGAAAAGAGCCCTAGAAAAGCATCTCAGGAAACTCAAGTCTGGTCCCAGCAACATTGTTGTGTTACCTTGGGCAAACTTGAATTTTCCTGAGCCTCAGTTCTTGTACCTATCAGATAGGTAGTAACATCCACCTTGCCATGCTGAGGGACAAAAGAGACCAGAGTGTGTGGAAGTTTGAAAGGCATGAGGAACAATGACAGGGTCAGATGTTAGGAATCTTTCCTCCTTTGGGCTGGAATGCTCTGCTCTCACCATCCCTGGATAAAGTAGAACTAGATCCTTAAAGCTCTGAGTTAACCTGCCCACCCGGAAGGCTTGAGGCTGTCTCTTAGACGGGTGGACACAGAAATGATGGGGTTGGGGGAGATCATGCCTGGGGAAGGGGAGGAGAAGGCCTCTCCCCACAGACCTGGTGATCAGAGCACTGAAGGGCTTTGGAGCCACAGGATGGCAGAATATTGGGTATGAAGGACCTTAGGGGTTTTATTCTAATATCTCCTGATGCTTGGATCCTTGACCACTGAAGTTGAAAACTGATGGCCCAGGGGTCGTAGAAGGCTCTGACATGCATTTTGTTTGGCCCTCACAGGTTTTTGTAATTTGTTGAATTAATTGTTAGCAGTCACCAATGAGGAGATTTCCCCCCAAAGTTGTGATTTCTAGCTTCTTTTGAACAATCATCAGGAGAAATTTTCACCTCATGTGTTGGTTATTGTGACAGGACACACACTTTCCAGTTTGTCACCATCTCCACATCTCCCAGGTGCCTGTGACTGGGGACACCTTGCTCATTTTCTACCTACTCATCCTTGTAGGCAGCTGGGTCTGAGATTCCTGCTTATTGGGAACCTCTTAAACATCTGTACAGTGGGGATGTTAGTAAAATCTGAGAGAACTATTAAAATGAAATAATGTGATGCACATAGTGTCTAACACATGACAGTTCAAAGGTATTGTTTCTGTTTCCCATTAAAAGCCTTCACGACTTAGAGTCATCTGTATGAGTTGGTCATAGGAACCTGAGGAACCTGAAATGATTCTTTATAGAGAATGACCTGGAAGCATGAATTGCTTCTCCTATTTATTCATTTATTCAGACTTAACTGTACCAGGGTTTGGCCTCAAAAGAGGCAAATTCCAGGTTTGGCTGCTTGTGATGTGGATGGTGTTGGCCAAGGCTTTGACTTCCGGGCTGCTTTAGTTCCATTCGTTCATGCACGCATTTATTAGTGTGGTAGGCGTCGTGGTGCTGGGTGCTGAGACTTCAGTGACACAGAAGACACAGCCAAAAGAAAGTCTCAGTCTCCAGGGACAAGATACAATAACTTGCTATTCATTTTGGAAGGGATGTCCCAATATCCCCCAAGACCACGAAATCTCTAAAAACAGTGATTCTGGAAGGCTTCTGAATCTTCGTAGGGTTTATGTCCTACCCTCTAGATCTTTACTTGTTGTCGTGCTTGTTACTATTTACTCTTAAAGGTCTGATTTACATGATGTCATCAGTATAGTGAACAAGTAAGTTCTGTGGAATGCCTAGATGGTCTAGTCCCCTATGGATATATTTTGACAAAATGAAGGAAAATGAGAAGGGTCCTGAACAGAGGGTTGTGAATGAATACTGCTCTTCGTCCCACTGCTTTGGGTCCTCCTCTCTGCTGGTTATGGAAAAGAAAGCAATTGCCAGATCAATAGCCACATATCACTTACCTGCAACTATGTTAATTTGTTCTAGGTAATATACCACATCCAGGGGTGCCTGGGTGGCCCAGTCAGTTAGGTGATTTTGGCCATGATTTTTGTCATGATTTTGTCATGATTTTGTGAGATTGGGCCCATGTTGGGCTCTGCTTTCAGCACAGAGTCTACCTGAGATTCTCTCTCTCTCCCCTGCCCCTCCCTGACTCCCATGCATGCATGCTCTCTCTCAAGTAAATAAAATTAAAAAAAAAAAAAAAAGATACCACATCCAGCTCAGAAGTTGCAAATGGGGCTTCTACTTGGTAAAGTTTGTCATCGTTCATTGTTGTCTGCCATGACAGAGGTCAGACTATTGTGTTAAATGGGAGACAGGACAGAGGGACCAACTCCTCCACATTTTTTAAGTCTTTGGGGATGATGATAATCTCTTCCATTCCCCAGGAAGTGTTAATATTTTTGATTTACCATCTGGGTCCAGGGAAGGGGGCAGCTTCAGCTCCACATAGCCTTTTGTGCTAGAAGAGCTCATTCTATTAGACGAAGAATCATTCTGAAGTTCTGCCCCATTGCTAAGCAGATATATTCCAATTATGTATTTGGGAATTGAGAAATGACCACTGATACTGGGCGATGACCATTGTTTATCTGAACCCTCATATACCTCTACTCTAATGAAGGAGCCATAATGGGACTTTGGGTCTTGGGGTATCTATACTAGCTTATGCCCTCTAATGTCCTTTAAAAGCTTTGCACATTCCATTTCCATATGGTAATTCTCTGTTCCCTTGAGCAAATGAAAGTAGTTCCAGTTGGGAATGACTACTACCCATACTTAATATACTGTTGCAAGGTACTACCTTATGGGGACCAGTTCTCTTTATCAGTTGGGGTTCTGGGTTTGAGAACTGGGTCAAGTCTAGAAATTGAATAAAGGACTGATTTTCCATTGGGGTATCTAATCTCAGGCTTCTGCTCACGCTTCACCTTGTTTGACTCTATACATAGATCATACCATATTGACTCTTAAGGGCACAATGTTATTTTTTAAAAAGTTTTTATTTATTTTTTTAGTAACCTCTATATCCAATTCGGGGCTTGAACTCATGATCCAGAGGTCAGGAGTCACCTGCTCCTCTGACTGAGCCAGCCAGGCGTCCCTGAGGACATGATGTTATTATTAGTCACGTCCAGCCATCAGAGGTCAACAGAGTTTTTCTGTAAAGCACCAGACAGTAAATATCTTAGGCTTTAAGGGCCACATGGTCCTTCAACATTAATTGAATTGAAATTTTCAATTTGCGTCTTTGGACCCCTTTCCTCACAGTCTTTGACAGCAGCTTCCTATAGCCATACCAGCCGTATAGAAGGCCACCATCCAGGGCTCCTTCGCCAGGGTGTTGAATCCTGCAATGTAGAGGGTGCCTCCATATTGATAGACATTTCTTTTCTTTCTTTTTTTTTTCCTTTAAAGATTTTACCTATTTGTCAGAGAGAGAGAGAGAGAAAGAGAGCAAGCACAATCAGGGAGAGCTGCAGGCAGAGGGAGAAGCCGGCTCCCGGCTGAGCAGGGAGCCAATGTGGGACTCCATCCCAGGACCCTGGGATCATGACCCAAGCCAAAGGCAGACACTTAACCAACTGAGCCACCCAGGTGTTCCTTGATAGACATTTCTTGATCCAGCTTGAGATTCCGCTTCCCTCTTTCAGCATCCAATTCCATACATGCTCTCCTGGTTCCTATGAGCTGGATCTTAACTGTTCCTTCAGCGCACGACCTCTCTCTCCCCTAGCAGACTGAGCATTTGCTGGTGAATCCGCACTGCAGTCTGGCCCTGGTTATGGCTCTGGTGGCCAGGAAAGGAGTTGGGGAGCATCATGGAGAGGGCCAGCATTATCCTCAAAGGCATCTCCCCTCAGCTGAGGCTTCTATTCAGACTTAAAGCAAGGGGGTGGGGGTTGGGCCTTTTCAGCAGGCCCAGGGGTTCAGGAGAATTGGGGATTCAAGAGTATCTACTTGGATATCTCTATCCCAAATCGCAGGGCCCTACTTCTTCCTCTCAGGGCTTTGATCTGGCCTATCCAAATTGCTGGGGCTGAGAAGTCTTCTCTTACAATTCTGTCCTGGTTTTAGTCTCCACTCTGCTAACTGCTGGAAGTGAGGCTCTTTAAATGCTGTTGAAGAAGTCCCCTGCCTCTCACAGTTGCTTTAAATTAATGCTTGCTTGTCCCAAGCTTGTCATTTTCTCTCCTCAAAGCATTGGTGTTCGGCAGTAGCCACCAGTTTGCCAGTCCTTATGCTTTTTCTCCTGTTTCTCTCAAACTCCAGAGATACTGCATGAGTAGGTAGCCTTCTCCCTCCCTCCCTCCCGCTGTCTCCCCAGGGGGAAGGCTTAGCAACTGCACTGCCACCACTTATTCCGGATGGCCACAGGGCCCACAGGGGATCCCCTCCAGATCCTATGTTCAGATCGCTGCCTGGGTCCACACTGGTACTGACTGTCTTAGGTTGGGTTCCCAGAGCCTGAGAAAGTATTCAGGTTTCCAGGATTTACTGGGGGAGGTTCCTTTAGGAAAAACCTGTGGTAGTGGTGGGGGTGAACCTGGGTGGCTGAGTCACCTAAGTGTCTTGACTCTTGATCTCAGCTCAGATCTTGATGTCAGGGTTGTGAGTTCAAGCCCTGGATCGGGCTCCACATTGGGCTCCACGCTGAGCATGAAGCCTGCTTAAAACACCACCACTACCACCACCACCACCACCAACAACAACAAACCTATAGAGAAAGGGAATAAATTAGGACAAGGGAGGGGAAGGAGCCAAGCAAGAATGTGGTTGCAGATAAAGTCTAGCTTTGGCCTGACCCTCGATGGTGGGACTCTGGAGTATAAACCACACTGCAAAGCCATCTGCTTTTGAAGGAAGGGGATTAGATTTTTGTACCCTACGTCAGTCAGCAAGCTACTGGCTGTTGGTGTTCCTGCAATGGGGGTGTAACCTCCTTAGCAAGGTGACTTCTGTCAGCCAAGAGCAATGCTCTGGAGGAGAGGCAGCTCTGAATTGCTGTCAGCCAACTAGCAGAGCAGCTGGGGGTGGGTGGGCCTGGCGAGCAGGAACAGCCACATCTCCTGCAGAGAGGATGGAATATTCTGGCACAGGAGAAATTTCAGCAGGGCTGGTTCACATCCAGGTGGTAGCCCTTGGACCAGGGTGGTTAGCAGTGGAGGTGGTAAGAGCTGGTTGGATTTCGGATGTATTTTTTTTAGAACAGCAAACAGCTTACTGAGATAGAATTGATGCACAGAAAACTGCGTGTACGGTGTACCATTGCTTGTGTCTTGGCAGATGTATACCTCCCTGCAACCATCTAATAATGAAGACAATGAACATGTCCCTGATGCCCAAAAGCTTCATTGTGGCCCTTGACGACCCTCCCTCCTGCTCCTTCTCCCCACCCCTGGTCCACCAGCCCTCATATCCCAGACAACCACTGATCCTGCTGCCATGACAGGTTGATTGACGCTTTCTAGAATTTTGTATAGATGAAGTCATACAAAAAATATGTACTCTTTTCTTTGTTTTTACTGTTCTCACTCATAATTATTTTGAGACTCATTCCCGTCGTTGCATGTTCATCCCCCTCCTTACAGAGTCGAACTCCACGATACCACAGTTTGTGGACCCATTCACCTGCTTATGGACTTTTGGCCTGTTCCTAGTTTTTGGCTGTCACACATTGAGCTGTGATGAAAGTGTGTGTACAGACCTTTGTATGGACAAATGCTTCCTTTTCTGTTGGGTAAAATGGCTGGCTGTGGGCCACCTGGATCCTATGCTAGGTGTATGTTTAATTTTGTAGGAAATGGCCGAACTGTTTTCCATCTAGTATTGTTTGAGAGTTTCGATTCCTCATGTTTTCACCAACGCTTGGTATGGTTAGTCTTTTTTCATTTGGGCCATTCAGATAAATATTCTGGATATGCTCTGGAAATGTGGATCCTGTGGAATTTTAATGGATTGGATCTGGGCTATGGGAGAAAGAAAAGGAGCTATTTATTCAACAGATATGAATTGAGTGCCTTCTCTATCCTGCATTATTCTAGAGGCTGAAGGAATAGTGAAGCATAAAGTAGATATAATCCCATCCCTCGTGGATCCTACACTCCACACTCTCCTTTGCCTGTTTTGGGAGGACTGGGGTGGCACCTGGGACTCTGGTGGGGGTGGGAAGAGAAGCTCAAGGAGAGGCAAGTACTGCTGATGGAGGCAGTGAAGAAAGAGGGGGCTGAGGGTGAAGCCAGCCCCATATTAGTGGGTCTGATGTAGAAAGATGCCATGATATCCTGAGTCTGCTATTTACCATTTGTGTGACTGTGGCCCAATCATGTTCCTATCTGAGTAGCTTTGGTTTTTTCATCTGGAAAGTGGGAATAATGAATACTTTGGTTGAACTGAGATATTTTGCCAGCACTTAGCCAAATCATGAAGCAAACTTCCTGAAGTCAGTGACATTGATTCATTCCCCAGTTGTGCTCTTGAGACACAACCACATGTTCCAAGTATGGGTTCCAGAAGGGTCTCAGGGGCTGTAAAGTCAGCCCCTGGCCCACTGCCTCATTTCCACCCTCCCTACCAATGCTTCAGGTGCAGATACCCCACCTGTGGGCCCAGAGCAGCCAAGGGGAGTAGGAGGCCTGTTTGCAGCTTTATTTTCAGAGCCACCACTGGAAGATGGCTCAGGCTCCTGGCTCCATGGGGGGCTGAAGTCAGGCTATCTTTAGGAGACACAGCATGTACCTTCATGTCACTGGGTCTTAGTCATCATGTTGGGAGAGAAGACACCACTTTTGCCTCAACTGTGTTTGTTTGTTGTCTGTGGATCCCCTAGGAGCAGCAGGCCCTCCTTACTCAACCTTTGTCTTGAACTCTCTGAGAGGAGGGTGGCAAGAGGGGGCAATCCACCACAATGAGGTTTTTGCCTCATTGTGATGCTCATGGCTTCCCTGGGTGCCCTTTGTGTAGCCATGGCAACTTTTGTTCAGCATTTCCCCATTTACCCAGTGCTTTTATAGCTGTCACCTACAGCATCTTCTAGATGGGTTTGGAGTGTGGCATCATCGTCAATATCAATAGCTAAGGACACTGAGGCTCTAAGAACACAGGGAGTTGCTTAGAGTTGCTGTGTGAGTAAGGACATGAACTCAGGCTGTGGACTTCCAAGATCAGGATTCTTTGTTAAGCCATCATTGTTGTCCTGATTTTGCAATCTCATAGCCCCTGCTCTATTCTGCCCCATTTTCTGCCTGCACAAATCCTATTTCTCCTTTGAGGCCCAGCACTTGGCTTAAATGCCTCCCTTCTCTGGGAAACCCCCTCTTATTCCTCTGGATGAACATGAATACATAAACATTTCACCATGCTGTGCAGAATGCAATGGGGAGGGGATGTAGTTTGGCACAGTTCTTAAGGGCCTCATCTTACCTCCTCTGCTGGATCACAGCTCCTTTAGGACAGGAATCATGACTCATCCATATTCCCTCATCCATATTCCCCACATCTAGGAGCTCATCCATAGAGGTGCCTATGAAGTTCTGATTGAACTGAATTCCAATCAGATTCTAGAACTGGACATTTCTTAGAGCCTGAGCAATGTTTGACATCAAACAGACCTTTGAACTCAGAGCCTGGCTCTGCCCTTTGTAAGCTGGATGAGCTAGGCTATTCTTATAATCATCTTTAGGCCCAGTTTGCTCAATATGTAATGTAGGAATAATCATAGGAATAATATATCATAGGAATGATAATCATAATAATGTAAGAATAATCTATTTTCAGTGCCTGGGTGGCTTAGTGGGTTGAGCCTCTGCCTTAGGCTCAGGTCATGGTCTCAGGGTGCTGGGATTGAGCCCCGCATCGGGCTCTCTGCTCAGCTGGGAGCCTGCTTCCTCTTCTCTCTCTCTCTCTCTGCCTGCCTCTCTACCTGCTTGTGCTCTCTCTCTCTGTGTCAAATAAATAAATAAATAAACTTAAAAAAAAGAATAATCTATTTTGTAAGGTTGTTGTAAGGATCAAAAGAGCTAATGAAAATAAAGACCATGTGTATTGTACATTCTGGTGCATAAGGAATGATTAAAAAAATTAAGGGAGGAGATCTCTTGTTCTTTACTCAGCAATCTTGACTAATTCTCTTGGAAAGACCAAGATCTGCTGCCATGTGACATCAGCTAACACTATGAAGAATACATGAAAGGATGTTCATTAAGCATTTGTCATGTGACCTTTATTCATTCATTCACTCATTCTCTTACCATTCAGAGTTGACATAACTCACCTGGGGGCATCAGAAAAGGGTGGGAGCTACTCCATTTCTTCCCTGTCTCATGATCAAAGCTGTCCTCTGGCTGGAGAAGGTGGGGCAGGGGGAGATCCTCTACTTTATTGATGAAGTCAGTCATTTCCCTTCAGGCTTTCTTTATTGTGAACTTGAGGAATGTGGCCTCTAGATGGATCAGTGAAGTAGGAAGAATAAAAATATATTTCAGAAACTCCCCCAAAGAACTTATGGGCTCTGAATGTGTCTCTCTTTCCAGCTGTTCCCTGCTACACCAGCACTGGGGGCTGAAGAATGGGGACTACACAAGAGGGAGGGTCTTGGTGGCCTGTGAGGAGGATCTGTCCTAGGAAGATGCCATCTGAGGCAGAGGGACGGCCATCGTGAGCTGGGAGGCACAAAGGCCCACAGTGGGCAGAGGCTGGCTGTTGGCAGGGATAGCAGGGGCTGGAGTAATGGTTTGGCTGGGATAGCTCTTCGTATTAGGGTGACTTGATCAGCCGAGAAGTAGAGAATGCTTAGCTGGGCCTAACCATGTCAGTTCCATGGCAGTGGCGGTTGGGGCTGCTCTGGAGCCTGGAGATGGCTGGGTTGGCTCACTTCTGAATTGGCACCAACCAGGCTCTTTTGCCACAGAGAGAGAGCTACTTTGGTCTATGGCGAGGGCTGGCAATACTGGCCCTGTGCGTGGGAACACTGATGTCCTGTTGGCTTTCTTATGGAGGACAGTTTCACGGAGAGGAGCCTGGATTTACCATAACTAGATGGAAGAGTAGGAGTGAGGAGCATCTTAAAATGTGGCAGAGACACTGGTAGCCATCTCACCAAGGATCTATCTTCTCCCCCAGGACCATGTGCTCCTCTGGCCAATGGCTATGAACAGGAGTGAGGGGGTTACTTCTGGGATGAAGCATAGGAGATCTGGTGTGCAACCCTACAGCCATCTCCTTGTTGCAGTGGTGGAGGAGGCCAGGAGTTTTAGGTGCTGCAGATTTAAGGTGGTAGAAACTGTCAGCCAGGGTCCCCGAGTTACTATGTGGAGCAGAGCCTGCCTCAGACTCAAGTTGGCTTTATGAACAAGCAGTAAACCTAGAGTTCAGTGTCTCTTATGGTTTGCCTCCCTTGCAATTTTCATCTTATTTTATATTTCCTTCCCTTCCCCTATGTTCGTCTTGTTTTGTTTCTTAAATCCACATATGACTGAAATCATATGATAATTATCTTTCTCTGACTGACTTATTTCACTTGGTACAATACCCTCTAGTTCCAGCTACATAATTGCAAATGTCAAGATTTCATTCTTTTTGATGGCTAAGTAATATTCCATTCTTTCTCTATATACTGCATCTTCTTTATCCATTCCTCCAATTAATGGAGCTTTGTAATATTTTTTAGTCCTTTTATGAGACAAAGAAAATACAGAAGAGCAGGAATTTGTTTTTTTAAAACTATAAAATTTTCATTATTCTAGAAGTCTTGAATTTTGATCCATCCCAATCTCCTAAACCTTTAGGTTACATTAATTTGTTTGTTTAATGAACAGCTATCATGCACTTACTGAGACCTAGGTCCTGTGCTTTTGGCACTGGGGTTTCAGAGGCAAGTCTGTGATGGTGACCTGCTGGATTCTGGCCATTCCTAGGGGAAGAGATAGGAATTGTAAGTGTTTTATAAGAGGAAGCCCCAGAGCGCTAGGAAAATTCAGGAGGGAAATTTTCTCCCAGGCTGGGAATCAGGGAAAGCCTCATGGAGGAGGCAATGTTTGAATTGTCATGGGAAAGAAATATTGGGTAGGATTTTGATTGACAAGTAATGGGTGCCAGGTAGGGGATTCCTTATACAGACAATGGCTGGAACTCAGGCACAAGGGTAGGGGTGAAATTAGACTAATGTACTTCAACAAGGAGGTTGAAATAAAAAAGTGATTGCAGGTTAACCTCTAATTAACCGGAAAATGCTAGTAACTGGAACCACTTATGGAAGATTGTTCCATTAATTAAGGTTTTCCTGTGTGTGTGTGTGTGTGTGTGTGTGTGTGTGTGTAGTGTATGTGTGAAACTACACAGTCAGAGATACACTCACACACCTGTTCAGCCCCAGCTCCCATAAGGACGCTCCCTCCACATCGGGGGTTGCTGATCTTTGCACCCCTCTGTAGCAGGGAGGGGAGCTGCCTATCAGCCTGGAAGACACATTTTCGGCACGCCGTGTTGCGGCCCCACGGAGACCCTGTTCCGAGAGGATTGGAAATGTAATCACAACAGTTTTTATTAGCAAAAGAACAGCAGGAGCCCTTCTGCTGTCCATATGGACAGATCCCGATGGGTATTCATGAAGCAGTTTGCCACGGGAACAGTGGTGCTTAAAATTCCTCGTCCAATTACCTTTGAACTTGCCTTTTTTGCTGCAGTGGCTGCTGCTGCTGCATTGTGAAACATCTGGCAGCCCAGTAACTCCCTCGAAAAGCGGGGTCTGCCTTACCCTGTTTGGGGTTGGACATCGGTGGGCCAGAGGAGACCTGGGAGCTTGGGGCCAAGTCATGTATCCTGGATGTGCCGGTGGGCATCTCATCTGTCCTGTGTTAAATTGCCCAGTTAATTAGAGCCAACAATAGCTTTTGTAGTAGCCCCTCTGCCCTACTGGGACCTGAGACAAGGTGTCATTCTGCAAGGGCACCCAGGGAGAGGGTACAGTTGCCAGCCCAAGCATTGTCTCCTGACCTCGTTCACATGCTGCGTGATAGAGGATAGTGAGTATGGTGACCATACAGTCCAGGTGCATGGGGACACTTCCACTTCCACCTGCCCTTTTCGTTGTCCCTAGTGGTACATATCTAAATATAGACCCAGATTCTGGGGAAGAACACCCAGGAACGTATAAATCTAAAAGAGCACCGCTGCTGGAGCAGAAGGAAGCCCGTGCCCTCCGCAGGCACGGGCTGGGTGCCAGGCCTTCAGATGCACTGACTAGCAGAGGACAGAGGAGGAGCCAGTGTTGGAAGCAGACACATGTCTCTGAGTTCGTGAGGATCAACATCAGAAGAGTGTGATGAGAAGACAGCTGTTTTGAGTTGCTTCCTAGGCATTTGGCAGAATGACAGTCCTGCTAACGCCCCAAGTCTGGACACTTAGGTGGGGACCAGAGCTGAGGATTCTTGCCCCAAGGGCTCGCATTGCTTTTCTCAGGGCACCTTTTAAAACAACAGCTTACGGTTGAGCCCATGAAAAGTTCTCACTCTTGCCCTGGCACGGAAGACCACCCTTCCCCCTGCCTTTTTCACCTCCCCATTTCTAGGATTTGTAAATAATAAATCTTGTGACTTTATTTCCTTCTTGAGTGTACTGAGGTCTTGCGGTTTTCGCTTCTCCGCAGCAAGAGATCAGATGCCAAAGGAGCTACCAGCTGACCCTATGTGAGTGGCTTTGCCTCCTCCTTCAGCAGGCTGTGATCTGCATATTCTTAACTTCATACACTAGCTCTGGGCCCCTAACACAGAGCCCGACAAAGCAGTCAGCATTATCAGTTAATGCTTTGTGGACTGGGTGGGTCTGCCCTGCAGATCGTAGTCAGAATTCAGGGTTCGTCTGTTGTTCTGCCTCCTGAGCCCTCCGTTTTCTTCTGGGGATCCACCATTCGCCTGCTCTCTGGCAGGGGAGTTTCACTGGGCCAGCTGCCATCCTCTGACTCCAGAAGTGATGTGTAACTTGGGTCTGGCCCAGTAGTCTCATGGATGGGTTCTGGAATGGCCTACTTGAGACAGTAAGAGTCTGGCTTGAGCTTTTTGATGGAACTCTCTGTAAGAAAAGTTTTAAGTAAGAGAAATGTAACTCTGGAAGTGTGCGTGGTCATAAAGGGGCCACCTGGAGAGAAGCTGCTGAGCATGACTTCCTTCGGCCCCGTGCTCCACTGTCTCTGGCCACTTGGTACCAGAGCCCATAAATTCTCTTTTGTGCCTAAGCAAGTTCGAGAACCTTCTAGGAGTTAAGATTCTGTCAGGTGATCTCTTACCACAGAAACTGGCACTCCAGGTCTTTCCTTTCTGTAATCAAATCCATCACTGAAGGCCTTCTCCCTCTCATCAGGATGTGGCTTCCCAAGCTGGTGAGAAGAGAGTCAGGCATCTTCCCTGAGTGTTGAATCACATGTGAATATGTCAGAGGGGTCCTGAGGCTGATCCTGGCTAATAGCAGCAGCTTATTAAGTCGTGTTGATAATCTGACTGCCCACATTTATGGAGCTTTTACATTTCCCATCCCTAAAGGCAGAATCATCCTGGGATTCAGTCCAGAGTGTGGGCTTTGGGATCAGACACACCTGGATTCTTGTTCTGGTTCTGCCATTTGCTGGCAATGACCTGGGCAGGTCATTCAACCTCTGTAGGCTTCAGTTCATCTGGAAAATGGGTTTAATTATACTCCTCACTCACTGAATGCTTTTGAGGACTGAATGAGAAAATTCACACAGAGCAGAGCTTAGCACATAGCCTAGCATCTATATGGGAGCTATAATTATTTCTAGAAAACCCACCGAACAGCTTTTAAACTACAAAAGCAATGGCCAGCAATTGATATTCCATTGGATTTCCCAGTGGGCATGCCTATTTCCTTTTCCTTTTATCTCTGCTCCCCCTGTGACGTCTACTGAGGGCTGGATTTTTTCTGTCCTGGGCTCTGTGGTTACCCAGATATAGAAGATACAGATACAGTAGGGGATCTCCTTATGGGTAGG
Organism: Lontra canadensis; assembly: GCF_010015895.1. NCBI lineage: Eukaryota > Metazoa > Chordata > Mammalia > Carnivora > Mustelidae > Lontra > Lontra canadensis. The sequence goes on along the minus strand of NW_022630997.1, from coordinate 38,297,907 downwards.
AACTATACCCAACGGCCAAGAAAGAGCATAGTGGAAGAGAGTATGTTTTAATGTTGGAGCAAGAGACAATGCTCCATGCCCAGAGTCAGGGTACTAGCTTGCTGAGGCCTTATGTATTCATCACCTTTGGCCCTGGGATGCTTTGTTAGAAGTACGAAACCACCCTTGTTCCATCTTGGAGGTGGAGATGAATTCCTTCAGTTCAGTTCAGTCTTCCTGAGTACTTACTTGGCTCAGAGTTGCGGTACCAACCCCAGCTCAGATTTTCCCTATTTGTTTTCTTGTCAAATGCTCCAAGTAGAAAGAAGGGGGTGTGCCGCAGCATAAAAATTGTAGAAATTGGCAAGCTGATTCTGCAATTCATATGGAAATGAAAGGGACCTAGAATAACCAAAACAATTTTGAAAATGAACAAAGTTGGAGGACTAATACTGCCTGATTTTAAGGCTTACTGTTAAGCTACAGTAATCAAGACAGTGTGGCATTGGCATCATGATAGACAAAGAGAACAATGGAGTGGATTTGGGGGTGCAGAAGTAGACCAATGCATATATGGACAACTGATTTTTGACAAAGGTGCAGAGACAATTCGGCACAGAAAGTATAGTCTTTTTTAAACAAATGGCTTGAATAGTGGGATAGTCATATGCCAGAAAAATAAACTTGGATCCAAAACTTGAGCCGTATACAAAAGGAACTCAAAATGGATGATAACCCTAAATGTAAAACATAAAACTGTAAGACTTTGAGAAGAAAACAGAAGAAAAACTCTGTGAGCTTTTTTTAGGCAGAGTTCTTAAATATGACACCAAAAGCATAATCCATAAAAAAAAATAGAATTTGGACTTCACAAAAATGTAGAACTTCTGCTTTTTGAATGATACTATCAAGGGAATTAAAAAGGCAAGCCCCCAGTGGGGAAAATAGTGTACACTGTATATCTGATGAAGAATTTGTATCCCAATATAGCAAGAAATTGAAATAATAATAATAATAAGACAAACTAATTAAAAGTGGGCAAAAGATTTAAATAGATATTTCACTAAAGAAGATACACAAATAGCTAATAAACATGAAAAGGTGCTCAACATATGAATCACTGGGGAAATATGAATTAAAACTATAATGAGATCCTGTTACATGTCCTCTCAGAGTAGCTGAAATTAAAGACTGACCACACCACATGTTGGTGAGGATATGGAGGACCTGGAATGCTCTGTGGGTGGGAAGTAAATTGCTACAACACTGTGGAAAACAGTTGGGCAGTTTCTTAGAAAGTTAATCACACACCTACCATATGATCCAGCCAGCCCACAGCCAGCTCTTTCCCCAAGAAGAAAGAAAACATATGTCCACCCAAAGCCATGCACACAAATGTTAATAGCAGCTTTATTTGTAGTAGCCCCAAGCTGGAAACAACTTCAGTGCTTTTCAGCAGATGAATGGATACACAAACAGTAGCGTTGATGTACAACAGAATATTACTCAGTAATAGAAATTATTGATACATGCTCTAACATGGATGAATCTCAAAATAATTGTCTTGAGTGAAAGAAGCCAGGAAAAAAAAGAGTAATACTGTATGACTTTATTTATATAAAATTCTAGAAAATGCAAACTAATGGATAGTGACAGGAAGCAGATCAGTGCTTGTTGGGGACTGAGGGCAGGGGGCTTTCAGGGAGGGGCAGCAGGAAATTTCTGAAGGTGATGGATATGTTCATTATCTCACTTGCAATGATGGTTTCATGGGTGTCTATATATATCAAAACTTCTTGGAATGTACATTTTAGTTATGTGCAGTTCATTGTATGTCTGTTATGTCTTAATAATGCTGTTTTAAAAAGAAATGGAAGACATGGTTCTACCAGCAACCCTTGGACCAGATGAGGTACCCCAAGAAAGTTGCTGTCCTGCCCAGGGGAGGGGAGAGATGGAATAGGCTCCTGGCTCCCATGTCTTCCTCTGTTTGTATTTGTCCACTTTGGCCTCACTGCCCCCTCTGCCAGGGCATGTCTTCTCAGTTCTCCTCACCTGTTTAGATGCTACTTGTCTTTCTTTCTTTCTCTCTCTTTCTCTTTTTTTTTAAATTTTCTAGATTTTTTTTTTTTTTTTTTAGATTTTATTTATTTGTCAGAGAGAGCACAGCAGTACAGAGAGCTGCAGGCAGAATAGGCAGAGCAGGAGAGGGAGAAGCAGGCTCCCCACCGAGCAGGAATCCCCATTTGGGATCATGACCTGAGCCAAAGGCAGATGCTCAACCAACTGAGCCACCCAGGCATCCCGCTACTTGTCTTTCTTGATCTAGAGGAGAAATCATCTCCTCCATGAAGCCTCCAGGGCCACACCTGACTTATGTTTTTTCCATCTCACATGTTTGTGCAGCATTTATTTGCATGTTGTTACTCAGATCATTGTGTGTCTTGCTGATTCGGAGACAGATAAATTAAGAAGGGTTTGGTCTAGCATTAGAACTTGCTCTCTCAGGTCCCCTCAAGGCTTCATTAAGTGGTGACTTTGGTCCTGGTGCTTTTCCGTCTCTTCCTGAGTCAGATAGTGGTGTGCATATACTACTGTCTCTTGTTAACAGCACCTCCACCTACCCAAGTGCATCACCCATGAAAGCACCCCTCTCCCCCATCCTCAGTCAGTCGCAACATAGTCTTGGCTCTCTCCAAATCCTGAATCAGTTTACTTTCTCCTTCTCTATGGCCACGACCCTAGTCCAGCTGATACCACTGCATGCCTGCTTCCCTCCAGTAGCCCTGTCGCTGGTTTCCCTATATCTCTCTTCCCACCACCCCCAATTGGTCTATTCTCAACCCAGCATCCAGAGGGATCCTTCAAGACCTACATCAGCATGTGTCACTTCCCTTCATGAAAGTTTTATCCACGGTCTCCCACTTGAGCTCAGATTAGAGCCAAACCCATTGCCATGGCCTACATGGCTGTGCCTGGTCTGACTTCTGCTGATCTCTCTGACTTGGTTCTGTGCTACGCTCCCTTTGTACCCTCTGCACCCACTGGGCTGATGCCTTCCCCTTCCCTGGAGCCCCCTCCCTGCCCCACCCTCCTCTGTAGAGGGCCTTCTTCAGAGAGGACTTCCCTGACCGCTTGTTTAAAGAGAGTCCTTTCTCTCTAAGCTTCTTGCAGCTTCCAGCACAGCTGTAGCAAATGCTCCTGTTTGTAAGTGTGCACGTATTTGTAAGTGTCTATGTATTTGTGTGTACGCATTTGTAAGTGTGTACATATTTGTGTGTACATCTTTGCAAGTGTGTACGTATTTGTAAGCATGTAAATATTTGTGTGTACATATTTGTGTGTATGTATTTGTAAGTGTGTACATATTTGTAACTGTGTACATATTTGTAAGTGTGTACTAAGGCAGTGATCACCTCCTCCACTCAGTTGGGAGCTCTAGGAGAGCAGGGAGCAAGTCTGCATTTACTGCTCTGTGCTGTGTCCCCAGCACTGGTTTCTCAATGCCTGTTTGTTGAATGACTGAATGACTGACTGACTCTAAAGGGAAGCTTTGAGGGTACTGGCTTTTTGACATATCCCTTGTCCTAGTGACCTTGGAACATGAGGATTTATTTTTCTGTCTTAAAATGAGTATTTCTGAAATCAGGATGGCTCTTATAATCTTGCAAATTTTATGCAGCAGTATTTTTCCTCCAGAAAACTGCTAACTTCATGATTCTGTCTTACAATGGCACACGCTATGTCTGGGAATTATAGTGATAGGAAAACCTTTGTGTTTTCCAATAGATAGCATGTCTTATAGAGGAGGGCATCTGTCTTGGTTTTGGAAGCTTTCTCTTGGCCATGACACCTGCTTTGTGACCTCACTTGTGTTACATTAATCAAATACTTAGTATTTATATTGTTCATATGGTCATGCAGCTTCTCCTTAGTGCAGATTGTAGGCTTCTTGAGGAGAGACTTAGAGTTTTATACTTCACTGTTCAAGGACTCAGAAAGGCATAGAAAGGAAGGGGAGGAGAAGGGAGGGCCCCCTTCTAGCGGCTCAGCTGTCAGGACTCTTGAACCACGTGGGACCCTCATGGGCCATTCTCATTTTGAGACCTCAGGATTCCTAGGCTGGATCTCAGTGCTTCTGCCCCCAGGATATCTTTGCTGTTGGGCCCTCTCTGGTGTGCCATCAGGCTGTTCTACCCAGGGCTTGCCTTGTTCATGAGACAAGCGTAACTGTTTGACAAAGTGAGCCCTTCTCATGCCCGTCCCCTCAAGCCCAGGGCCCTACTCAGCTAGCCTGAGCTGACGCTCACCTCACTCGATTCATCTCCCAGGGCTTGGAGCCCAGCCACTGCCACTAGCCCTCAGACCTCCAGGCCAGTGAGAAATGGCGTGGCCCCATGGCTGGGGACACTGGCTGGGCTCAGGCCAACTTTGGGGTCATCCCTGCTCTGTTTTTTTGTTAGCTGTGTGACTCTGGTGAGGGTTGTTTTTCCCTCAGATCCTCAGTTTCCTTCTCTGTAGGATGGGGATGATGATAAAACCTAACTCGTAGGATAGCTATAAGAGGTAATGGTACACATATTGACAACGTGTACTGCATGAACACTGGCTTCCGCTGACGCTCAAACGGGCTCAGGCACTAACCGTTAATGGCACTGGGGGGAGGGCTGTGTGGCTGGAGAAAGGATGTCCTTTTCATAGGGGCATTGGGACAGTAGCTATTTGCCCACCAAACTGGAAGTCCATCAGTATTTTACTAACTGGTGTGCCATACAGGTGTGTGGCGCCTGAGCTGTAATGTAATAAGCATGAGGCACACCCGTGGTGCCGGGAGAGGAAAGGGGTTGATTTAGGGCGGCAATTTCCAGTATTGTACTAGTAAATGCTACTAAACATGGGTTTTCTAGGGGGAGAAAATGAAGTCCAAGTGTTTAGTGTTTGCCAATTTCCATGGTGTAAATACTACCAACACGGTCAACTTTGGGAGACGCGCAACAGCCCTAAGGATGAAGAATCTCCATCGTACAGACACAACAGATGTACGTACACTCAACAGTATAGACAATAGTAAGATGTAGGAGAAAAATTGGGAAGTAATAAGTTTTGAGTGCTTTTTTTTTTAAACTCTGTTCTTAATATAGATCATTTAATGGTAAGCTTATATAATTTAATTTTTAATAATGGCTGTGTTTAACAACTACTTGTAGATGTTCTGGAAATGTAACAGTTGCGTTTTGAGGGCTGTGTAAGCCATTTCTAGCACACCTTTGAAGATTTGTTTGTTTATTTGAGAAAGAGAGAGAGCAAGCATGAGTGGGAGGGGCAGGGGAAGAGGGAGAGACTCTCAAGTGGACTCTGCGCTCAGTGCAGAGCCCATCACAGGGCTTGATCTCACAACTCTGAGATCATAACCTGAGCTGAAACCAAGAGTCAGATGCTTAACCAGCTGTGCCACCCAGGGGCCCCTCCAGCACACCCTCAACATTATGGCTGCCAATCTACCTGTCAGATCTCTGCCTATTTACCTTTCCAAGACTTCAAGTCACTCTCTTGCTTATTGCCTGTAGCTGCTCCTACTGATGCTCATGGCTGGCCATCTTCACTTACTGCCACACCTGCTTACCTGTGAGTTTTCCAGTCCTGGTAGCTGGGCTAATTATGTGCTGCACTGTTGGGGACCTTGTCCCAGGACCTTTCCCTTTTCCACCTGGACACCCGACCACCTCCTTGACCCTCACTTTCCCTCCTGAGCTGGGCTCTGATGGGACAGTACTCATTGGTGGAGGAGGAGACAGTGCCTTCTGGGATGTGAAAAGCAGGGAAATGTTGCATTTCTTCTCAGGGCTGGAGAGAGCCACCTACAGAACAGGGTTTGGCTCGTGATTGCCAGGCTGCCTGCACCCCTCTACACTTGGCTGTTGTCTTTAGAATTTCTGCTGGGGAAGGTGCTTGGCAAATTAATCCCCCAAATGCACAGAAATCTCTCCTGCCAAATTCAATTCTCCAACCAGCGATAAGTGCTTACCACCAGCTTGTGCAAGCAAAAACAAAGCACAAACCCAGCGCCGGGAGCTGTGGCGTTGGGATGGAGAATTTACAGCTCTTTGAAACCCTGCAGATCTGCACTTCACAAAGTTATCAAATGAATTAAAGGGCCAAGTAAAAAAATGGGATTTGCGAGTGGAGGAATCGCTGCTGCGGAGGAAGGATTACCTGCTTGGTTCCAGACCTTGTCAACAGACAGATTTGTCTTTAAGTCTTTATTTCAGGGAAACCTGCTCAAGAGTCCGGTTCTGAGACACTGATCTGGGGGGGAGCCGACATCTTTAGCAGACACCTGTCCCTTGTTTTGTGGGTCTAGGACAAGGAGAAAGGAGGGAGGAGAGGAGAAGCCAGGCCTGGAAGACAGTGGGACATAGTGGAAAGATCCCAGGCTTTGGAGGCAAAGGGACTTGGGTCGCAAGCTTCACCACTTCCTGGTGTGAGTTTGGTCACAGGTCCCAGCTTGCAGCCTCAGGAGCCTCCTGTTTGGAAATAGGAGTAGTGCTGTTGTGTGCAACGCTGCTGGAGCTCTGTCCGTGTCTCTGTGCTCTGACAGTTCCTGGCCTCTCCGTCCTGGCGGTGTCTGAAGCACGCACCTGGGGATATTTGTTGAAGGGCTTTCTGGTGGATCTGAAGGCACAGGTGGCACGGGCAGGTGGAGGGAGTTAATGCTCCGCTCGCAACCCTCAACCTGTGGTTGGCGGGAGCTTCCTGAGGCGCGCTCTGTAAACCTCCAGGGCGCAGTGTGGGGGGACCTGCCTGCACCCCACAACACATCCTGCGTGGGCTTCTGTCCTTTCTTTGTCTCTCTTTCCCCTCCCCAGCTTGTGCTTCCTGGGATTGCATCCTTAAAACCCTGCTTGACCTTGAATCCTTGTCTCAGGGCTCCTCCTGGGGGAATCCAACCTAAGACAAGGATCGTTTTGAGGGTGAAATGAGTAGTCACTAAAAATGATCAGCGAAAAGTAAAGTGCGCAGTGGGGCCGCACCTGGTTGGGCTGAGTGCGTGTCAGTCTCCTGGCCCTCGACCCACCTTCTCATCTCTTTCCCAGGAAACACCTGCACCATGGAGGCCTCTTCTCTCAGGCTCCCTTGCTGGCAGTCTGCAGTCTGGGGAGGGAGCGGGCGAGTGGCTATTTCCAAGGCTGCCACCCCAACGCCTGGTATCCTGAGCCTCGGGAGGGTGGGAAACTCCTGTCCATGGGGTACAAGTGCAGCCTCTGGGAGTTCTTTTGGGGGCTAAACAGACTCAAGGATTAATTAGCTAATGCCTGTGGAGTGCCTCGGAAATGTCAAGTACTGAGTGTGAAGTGCCATCACTTGAGACGGTTTCCCTCCTTAAGCCGCCATGAAAGATGTGTCAATTACCACAGTGGAGAAACTGTTGTCGAGTCCCCAGTTAGGGCTCTAAACCAGGCAAATATCTGTAGTCCCCATAAGGCACTCAGGGCCTCCCAGGACCTAGAGGCTGGAGCTCACGGCCCAGCCTCTGGCCCGGTGGGTGGGGCTCTGGGGCGTGTTGGTGGACTCGTGGCTCCTCCGCAGAGCCTCCTTTGGAATTTGGCTGCCTCGTATCCCCCAGCTCCACAACCCCCTCACCTGTGCCAGGACCCTCCAACCCACACAGCCAAGACCAGGGTTGCTTATTGGTTTTCGACTGGTTGTCCACTCAGAGCATGATTCTGAGACCGTCTTCTTCCCCTCCCAGCCTGTTCGTCCTCCCGGCAGGAGGCTTCCATCATTGACGGCTGGTAGCCAATCGCTTACCAAGCTGTTTAGACTCTTCATGCTGATTACGATGTCTGTCTCCTCCCTGCCACCCCATCGCCCCTGCTCTGGTTCAGGCCGTCATCTCCCCAAAACCCTTGTTCCTGTCTCCTGGTCACTCTCCAGCTCTCAGTCTGCTCACCGCGTAGCCAGCGGAGGCTCATTCTGAAACTCAGTTTTCACAGAATCCCTCTCTCCGTGAACATCCAGTGGCTCCCTAGTGCTTATAAAATAAAGCATAAACTTCCGTCTGCCGAGGGCTCATCATCATTGGCCTTTGGTCAACCTCTCCCATCTTTTTCCAACTGTCTCCTCGCATGTCCCCTGGACTGTAGCCAGCCGGAATTTCCCTGGAGTTGGGAACCACTTGCCCAGCTGATTTTCCACTCACTCAGCAGGCTATCCCTCCCGCCCTCTGCAAACTTCCCTCTTTTTTTTCATGCATGCCCTTCCCCTTTATTTGGAGGGGAGGGACACCCTTCCTGGATCTCCACATGTGTGTTTAGAGGACAGATTATATATCACCTCTTTCTCCTCTCCACTACCGTGGCAATCTGATCTACATCCTACAGAGGATTTTGATTTTGTATAACAGTGATGAGTAGGGAGTTAGCCTCATGCCTCCTGTATTAATGCTGTGTCTGTGAAGATGTTTTTGACAGTAAGTCTGGTGCTGTAATATAGTGATCCCTAAATCAGTACAAAAGATGGTTGCTTTTAGCCCCAGACTGCCTTCTCCCTCCTTTTTATCTAACTGAAAGTGTATATGAGTATGTCCTTTCTCCTGGCCCTTAAGGAGCTTCTCATACCTAATACTTTCCCTCCCTGCTGGTAAATATTAGTTGTTCAGTTCTTGTTGAAATAATATGAACTTGTGGCTTCAGAGACTTGGCAGGTATATTAGTAAGATGTGGCTTCTCTTCTTTAGGATATGTTTTTATAAGCTGGGCTGATGGGACATTGCTGCTGGTTTGTGATTCTGTGGGCAGATATCTGCTTGAAGCTCTCATGTTTGTCTTGGGATCTTTACAGGAAAGTTCCTGCAAATGCCCTCTGCTGGGAGGGCTTGCATCAGGAGGGCAGGATTTGGAGACTGAGGCCTGACGTGTAGGGAGCCAGGGTCTGGGTGGCAGGTGGTAACTTACATGGTAGAATCACTTTCTCAGCCACACGGGGGTGAGGGAGCCAGGCTTGTCATCTGGCCCTGTTTGGTCAAGTGGCAGGGGCATTGAGGAGGTGAGAGCCAGCAGGCTCCACAGGAATATTTCCCTTACTTCTGGAAAGGGGGCCATCCAGTTAGCCCCGACATTGGGACCAGTTTTTGTTTCTCTCTCCCCTATCTCCCCTCCCCTCCTTTCCTCTTCTCTTCTCAAAGCCTAATGGGGCACCCTTGCCCTCTAGAACTTGTCCAGTCCCAGGAACACTTGTGACCCAACTCTAGGCTTCTATAGCATTGTGCCCCTGGAGTCCAGACACCCGGTATCCCTGTAGGGTCCTGGCTTTGTAATCTGAAAGCTTGTTGAGCAGATAAGGTCCCTGATAGGTTTTGTTTGAGTTGACAGTGTTTGCAAGAAATTGGATGAACGTTTAAAATTGTGAGACTTGGCATAAAGTTTTCTTTTCTTTCCTTTTAAGAATTGGAGGACCTCACAGAACTGGACTTCTTAGTCCTCCAGGGCAACTGCAAGCTGCAGCTGAGCCATGGGGACTGCTGCAGACAGGCCAGGCAGGCACCAGCATGCCACGGGCATCACTGGGCACTTACTGTCCTGACCTGTGGCCTGGCCCTAGGTCACAGTCAAGGTGAATATCACTGATACACTGGAGGACCTACACGATCCATAGTGAGGCCAGAACAATGGCTTCAAGCTGTGTCTATCCAGATTATAGACGTTGGGTTTGCAAAAGCCCTTCTGGGACTTGGTTCTCATCTCTCATTTGCAGACAGGACCTGGAACTCCGAGCTGGGAAGGGACGGGCTAAGGCCACCTGGTGAGTTGATGGCTAGGTCCCCTTACCCAGAGCCAGAGTCTTTCCCAGTTACAGAGCGCTCTTGTCTCCCCTTGCCTTTGTGTCCCTCATTTCATGGCCATCAGCTCCATTGCAGGCCTGTGTAGGGAAGCTTGTGATGGGGAGGGATGGGGAATAAAGGGTAGGGGAGGCCTGGGGCCGCTCAGGATAAAGGCTGAATGCAGGGGCGTTCAAAAGCCACTGGGCACTGAGCGAATTAAGCCATGCCTGTCTCCGTTGCCCGGGTACTCTTTATGCATTGCATAATGCCATTGTTTAGACAGAGCCAGGGGCCAGAATGAGCACTGTCTTTGCAGGTAGGCAGCCAGCGCCGGCTCTGCAGAAAGAGAGGGAGCAGGAGAGGCTGGAATATTCCAGCTTGAAAACAGCAGCTGTATAATAAAGCCAGGCTGGTTCGTCTCCGGGCCCCGCTGTCCCTTCTCCCTGCCTCAAAGTAGCAGCATGAATCAGTTCACTGCGGCAATGGTCCAGGCGATGTGACTTGCATCCCCATCAGCTACCTGATTGCAGTCCCTGGATGCACGAGGCACTGGATGTGCCTGGCATACCAAACCACCCGCCCCTGCGCCGCAGTTGCCAGGAGCCAAGCTCGCCGGCCCCGCCCGGCCCTGTAAACAGAGCCGGACATCCTGTGAGGCCACCACTGGCTTTTTATCTTGTCCAGGGCTCTGGGACAGTCACCTAGATTCTGGAGCTGCTTTTGACGGGGGCCGCCAGCCTGTCTCAAAGATGCCCTGACAAGCCCCTCTGGTCCTGGGCAGACAAAAGCTTGAAAGGAGAGGGATTGCACATGGTCCAATGCTGCTGTTGCTAATATGTTATTTTGACACACAATTAATTGCAATTTTGCTTTAAGCAAAGAGTTCGGGCCCTTCCAAGGGCTGCGTGGCACTGTTCAGGTGGAATTGGGTCCCATGCAAACCTCGTCCTTCCCAAAGGGCCAGGGGTCACCTGCTACCCACAATGATGCCACCTCTCTCAGGGCCGGGTGTGGGTTCTGAATCAGAAAGCATGCACCAGCCTGCCCAGGGCCCAGCACGGGGCCAGGGAAACGACGGCACAAACGGGTGGGGGGAAAGAGCTGGCACAAAACCTTCCGACAGAGCACGCTGAACAACGGCCCTTCCTAAAATGGTGGCGCTTATCCTTCGCTGACAAAAGACCGATTTGAGCTCTCCCCGGAGGTGGGATGAAGCGAACACATTGCCTTTTATCTCCTCGTTGCTTTGAGAGGGGAGACAACTGGTGCAGAGCGTGGTGGGGAGCCCCGGAGAAGGCGCTCTTGAATGAAAGGCATAATCTCCGGTTCCCCAAACCAAGAGGGGAGGCGGCTTTTATCCCCCACCCCGACTGGCTCCCCCCATCCCGGAGGCATCTGAACGGGAGCCGGAGCGGCTAGGAGAGGCTCTGGTGCACAATGCCGCACTCTATTGCTTCTCCCCGGGAGCCCAGAGGAGGCCATGGGCATACAGCGCCTTACTTTGAAACCAATCCTCCAATCAGCTATTTAAATAAGAAATATAATCTCATTGAACACTGAGAGCTGTTGGCCTGAGACGCTTCCATTTACAAGGCACTTGAAGAAAGTCCCCAAAGCCCCAGTTTCTCAGGACAGCCAGTTGGGGGCTATTTACTGGGGGAGAGAGCGGTGCTGGCAAGGGAGGGGAGGGAATTGAAGTGGGCTGTTAGAAATCCAGGCTGTGAGCAGCTCAAGGGGTGAACCCCACCCCACGTGCTGGGAGGAGGCGGGACAGCCCATGAGGTCTCAGAGAACCACCTCCACCCAGGGCGATGCTCTGGGGTGTGCCTGCCTGGGCCCAGGAGGCCTTCCGGCAGCCTGAGGCTTGACTGTCACCTATCTGGAAACATCCTTTTGAGGGCCTACTGAGTTCCATCATTGTAGCAGGATTGGTCAGAGGCCGAGTATTGTCAAGACCCAGGGGAGGGGATGTCCCTAATAAAACAGGGCCTTGTGCGGAGCAGGCTGGGGTGACTTGCCTAAGTCTTCCCTGCAAGAGCCCAGGGCTTCTTCCCCGACCAGCTGTGTTTCTGAGCTCCAGCCTTCCCTTTCTGTGGATTCTGGATGGGGAGCCCCAAAAGCCTGTGACTGGGGTAATGGTGTGGGCTCTCGACTTGATGGTCAGGATCTGTGGGAATCCAGGTACTGCTACTCACTGACTTTCTAATCCATGTGTCACTTGCCCAGCCAGAGCCTCAGTTTTCTTTATCTGCAAAATGGGTCCTAAGGAGTAGTGCCTGGCAGCCAGACTGTGCCCCCACAGGATGGGTATTACTAAACTGGGGTAACCCATGGCTTGTCGGGTGTGGTGCCCTGCTCCAGTTCAGGCATGGCATATCTGGTCAACAGCTCCACCCATTTTGCCTCGTCTTGTTCGGCCCAATTCGTTCCACGTGATTGTGTTCTTTCCAAGGTATGTGATGCTGCTGGTCTGTGCTTCCCCAGGAAGTGGAGCTGGAAGGCTGCCGGGAGGAGGCGTGGATTGAACTGGGCTTGGGGGGCGGGAAGGATTTGGGGAGTAGGCGAAGGAGGGGAGTAAAGAAAAGACTTGGAGGTAAGGATGAGCAGAAGGGGAGGGTCAGGGAAGCCAGCCTGTGGGGACTGCCGTGCAGGGGAGACAAAGGAAAGTAGGAGGGGAGGTGATGGAAGCCAACCCCTCCTGTCTATGTTGCTTTCAATTATCTGGGCATCATTGCTCGTCTCAGGATGAATTTGGCTTTGAGGCGACCAGCCTTGAGAAGGTTCTCTGGGAAAGCCACACTGCACTTGGGTGTGACCCCAGCTAGTTAGCAGTGGGGCAGGACGGCAGCCCAGAGGGCCTCATACCTGTTTCCTTCCCCTGTTACTGCAGCTAGCTACTGCGTGCCTGCTGTGTGCCCAGCTCTCTTCCAGCTCTTTGTATGTGCACATTGCCCTGTTGAAGCTTACGGTAGCCCTGTGAAGGAGGGATTGTTGTTATGATCCCTATTTAGGGACGAAGAAGCTGAGGCCCGGAGTCATTTTGAGTCTTGCTGAGGTCACGCAGCCAGGAAAAGCCTCGGCTCCTGGCGCTGGAGCCCTTCTGCCGTCTTGCCTCTGAGGGTGCTTGGCCCACTTCTCTCTCCTTTTCTGAAACAACGTGTCCTTGTCAGAGACGAGGAAAGGAGGTCTCAGCTTCATTTGGTATTCTCTTCCTTCTCAGCAAAGCACCTAAGTGCCTTCCACGCTCCCAGAACGTCAGGGAACATCAGCAAGATAGGAGAAGAGGGCCCCCAGACCCGCGCCCCGCAGTGCAGGAAGCGCCAGCTCACTCCGCTGACTTCCATTAAACGTTTGACGCATCGTAGAACTGCCGAAAGCCATCCATCACGGCCACCCCCCTCCGCCCTCCTTCCTGACCTACTCCAGAGAGCAGGCCTCCACCTGTGCTCGCTGGCACTTGGCAAGCAGGGGGCAGGAGAGGGGATGCCACGGACCCTGCCACGGGCCCCAGGAGCTGCTCCCTTCCCCTGGGCGGGAGTCTGAGAAGGCGCTGCAGGCTTGGCTGAGCCATGATAGTAACAAGAGCACCACTCAGTGAAGTCTTGGTGTGTTCTGGGCAGACTGGAAGGCCTTTCGTGTCTTATCTCCTTGGACCCCCAGACGACCGACAGGTGCAGTGACTGTTGCATTTGATAGGTGCGGAGCCCGACATTCGAAAAAGTTTGTTCCGTTGCCCACAGTCCCTCTGAAGGTGCTAGAGCCACACTGAGCTTGGGTGTGTGAGGTCAGGACCCCCTCAGCCCTCTGCACTCTGGGATGGGGTGGGGAGGACAGGAGCTCAGCAGGGAGGTGGAGGTGGAACCCCAGACTCCCAGCGCACTTGGTGGTCACAGTGCCCAGGGGAGGATGGCCCTGGCCAGGACAGGGCTGAGGGCTCCCGCGGAGGATGAGCCACAGGACAGCTGGCCATAGGTGGTGGGTCCCGTCCAGTTGCTTCTCCTGGCACCTCCCACTCCCTCAGTCTCCCACTCACTGAGTGGCCAGTCTCTTAGCTCTCCCTGCTGACTGTTCTTAAATCCCCTGCTGTGGTCTGCTCACAGAGGACTGCCCTAGCACCCCTGTTCTGTTTCCTCTCTGCACTGTAGCCAAAGGGACGGTTCCAGAGGCCACATCTGCTTGCTCACGCCTCTGCTGGAAAACCGTGACCCCTCACTTGCGGTAAAGCCCACAGGTCTTCTGTGGCCTGTCTTATAGGGCTTCTCTCCTTTCCAGGCCTCCTTTGCTCCTCATCCCTGCCTGGTGCTTCCCTGCTTTGCTCTCAGAAGAATCACCATCTTACCCCTCGCCTGGCTAACTTCTGCTTGTCATTCAGACTTAGATGTAAGCTCTTCCAGGGAGCCTTCCCTGATATGCCAGGCTGGGCTTAGAGGGCCCTCATCTGTGCTTCCCTCCCTCATGGCACAAACCACACTGTCTCCACTTGCTTCCCTGCTTGTCACCCTCTACTGACTTGTCAGCCCCAGGGAGGCCATGAGTGTGTCCCCCGACCCCCATTCCTCCAGGGTTTAGCATAGGACCTGTTCCAGAGTGGGCGCTGCACGAATGAATGACTGATGGGATGAATGAATGATGACTTAGAAGGTAGAGATGAAGTCCTGAAGGAGTGACAGGGGTCAAGGCTCCAATCCAGGCGGCTCCCTGCAGGAGGAACCGTGTGCTTTTTGGAGTTCTGAGCAACTAGGTTTAAGACCAGACCGCACTGCTCACAAGCTGTGTGTCCTTTGGCCTGGCCTCTCCGAGCCTCGGTTGGCTCATATGCCACTCAGTGCTAATAGTACCTCCTTTGCAGAGAACATGTGGAGACAGGCCCTGGGAAGGATTCATGTGCGGTACCTAGTCCCATGCCGGACCCAGAGAGGTAAGTTAGGGCCCCCTCTGGGGACTGAGCAGGGAGCCCAGGTCTCCCCCCCTGGGTATGAGGCCTGATGGTGAACCTGTGCTATCCAGTCTGGAGGGCCTTGAGGCCTGGGGCCAGAGGGAGAGGGAAAGATGGAGACCCAAAGCATACAGCTCCCCACCCTGCCTGAAGGCTTGCCTTCGGGGCTGGGCTCTCACCATTTGGCCAGTGTTAGAACTGGCAGGCATGGAGATTTCCCAGTGTGGTGAGGCAGAGGCCGGGGAAGTGAGGAATCTCACCCAGCTTTTGGAGCATCAGGGTGTGGAGGATGGGAGGTGGGGGGGTGGGGAGGCAAAACACCACGTATTAGTTACCACTCTTGTGAGGCAGGCACTTTCTTTGTGTGGGGAGGGGCAGAGGGAGAGAGAGAGATTGTTTTTCTTTTTAAAAGATTTTATTTATTTGAGAGGGAGAGAGAGAGAGAGAAAGAGAGTGTGCACGCGCGTGCAGTGGGAGGGGCAGAGGGAGAGGGAAAGACTCAGGGCTCCATGACATCATGACCTGAGCTGAAACCAGGAGTTGGACTCTTAACTGACTGAGACACCCAACCATCCCAAGGCAGGGAGAGAGAATATATTAAGCAAACTCCATGCTTAGAGCAGAGCCCCATGCGGGGCTTGATCTCTTGACCTGAGCCTAAATCAAGAGTTGGATGCTTAACCAACTGAATCATCCATGCGTCCCGTGAAGCAGGCACTTTGTCATCTACTTAATATGGTGATTCAGAGGGGAGCCTGGGTGGCTCAGTCGGTTATCTGCTTGGGTCATGATCTCAGGATCCTGGGATCGAGCCCTGTGTCCTCTGCCCCCCACCCTGCTCATGTTCTCTTTCTCTCTCTCTCAAATAAATAAATAAAGTCTTGAAACAAATATGGTGATTCAAAGCCCTGGCTTTAATGTCAGATAGGCTCCCCCAGCTCTGGGTGTGTGACTGTGCATGTTATTGTATAAAATGGGTATGAGATGGTACCCTCGCAACAATTGCAGTGAGCTCTGGGACCACGTTGCAGAGGAAACTCCCAGCACCCCTGCATGCAAGCCCGCTGCAGAAGGTTGGGGCAGATCTTATTATCCCCGACTCCATATGATGACGTTAGCCCTAGCAAGGTGGAGGGTGAAGTGAGGAGCATCGCCCACATGACCACTGTGGGCCAGGGGGACAACTGACCCAGCGCGGCCACAAGCCAGGGAGTTGGGGCCCCAGAGCCACCAGCTATTAACACGTGGGTGTGGAGTATTTTTCTCATCACCTTCACGTTGCATTTCTTAATTTAAAGTGGGAAATTCCACATTGGGCGCCTCATCAATCATTTCTGTGAGCTCAGCTCTGTGGAAAGCAAGGAAAACATTTATATTTGCAGCTCAAACTGTCGAAGATGTAAAACAATTTAAATAATATTAACATTTTAACAGCCTCCACTCGTGGCTCTGTGAAATTAACCATTATCTCTTGGAGTGTTTGTTAAAATTCAGCAGTGAGTAAGTGGTGAGGCCCTGTGTGCAGCTGTGTGGTTCCTGGGACGTGGGTACAAAGACCTCTCAGCTGGGCTGGGTGCCCGTGGCAGAGAGATGAATGTGACATACTCTCTACCCTCCTGTGGTGGAGGAGGTGATCAGGAAAATGTACTCTGGCGTGGGGGTATGTGCTATGTGGGAGAAGGGAGTGCTGGTGTCCTGGGAGCATTGAAGAAGGAATCAGGAGCACTTCCTGGAGGAGGTGGCATCTGTGTTGACCCTTTGCACCAGGCAGTCATTGAACAAGTGGACAGGTCATCTCCAAGGTCTAGCCTTGCATAAACCTTTAAGAGCCTAAGAGGTCCTGCAGTCTGTTCCTGGCAGTGAGGAAGAAGGGTCTCTGGTGTGGTGGTGGTTCTATCTGGTTCTATCCAAGCTCTGCACACTGGTCTGGGAGAGGGATGAGAGGGTGATTGGAGTAGACACTTGCTGGGCAGCTGGGTGGCTGGGGTGAGGAGCCTAGGAAAGCAGAGACTGAGGGGAAGAATGATGTTATTTTCAAATAATGGGAATGAGGGATGGATTCTTTTGATGATTTCAGTAGGAACATCTGGGCTTTGTATTTAGGTGTTGGGACTTTTAAGTTGTTATCTCCTTATCTAAGAATGAATGGCAGGCTCCCTGTTCTCGGGGTGTCAAGCAGATGGTGGGTGACGTGCCCGGGACTTGTAAAAGGGATTCCTGCATGGGACATTTGTCCAGCCCTGCTGTGGAGCAGGCTGGCTAGATACTGTCTCCTTAAAAGATAGCCAGACCTGCTTCTTGTCCTTGAGAGGTGTAAAGGACTGCATTGTGTCTCCCCAAGTTCATATGTTAACCCTCAAAGTGACTGTGTTTGGGGATGAGGCCTTGAAGATGGTAATTAAGATTCAATGAGGTTATAAGCATGGGACTCTAATCCAACGGGATTGGTGTCCTTACAAAAAAGAGGCATAGACACCAGAGACCTCCCTCCCCAAGAACACACAGAGAAGAGACCATGTGAGAAGGAGTACGTGGTCACCTACAAGCCGGGGAGAGAGCCCTTACTGGAAACCAACCCTGATTGCAAGTTGATCTTGGACTTCTGGCCTCCAGAGCTGTGAGCAAAATAGCTCTTGTTTAAGCCACTCGGTCTGTGGGACTTGGTGAAGTCAGCCCAAGTAGACTAATTTGGGGGCTTACAGTTTTGGTGCCAGAGATGCTCTGGTTGCTAGTTATAATGCAGCACAATATGGGACGGAGTGGGGGTATGCACAGGGAGAAAGCACCTGGTTCTGCCAGGTGGGGATCAGGGGAGGTTCCCTGGAGGAGGCGGGAGTGCTGGAGCTAGATGCAGGAGGATGAGAAGGAGTAGTCCTAGGGACAGGGGAAGGGGATGTGCCAGGTGGCCCGGACAGAATGTGCCCAGACACCGAAGTGTTAAAAGGTTGGTGGGTCTGGAGGCCCGGAGAGGAATCCTGTGTCACTAGAGTGCAGGTAGGGAGGGAATGTGAGGGAAAGAGGACATGGAGGCAGGTGGGGCCCATTTGCCAGCCAGCAAAGGCCCTTCTGTGTCTTTCAGGGAATGCCATTTAGAATTCAGTGCTCTCCAGATTCCCTCCCTGCTTGCCTGAGGACTCTGCGCTGAGCCACTAACTTGCTGTATGACCTTAGGCAAGTCATTTAACCCCTCCACATAGCAATTTTCTTATTTGTAATCGGAGGAGAAGGATCCCTGCCCTGCCCACCTCCCGGATACTTTGTGGGCTCAAAAGCTAATGCCTGTGAAAGCACTTTGGCAGAAGGCCCATAATAGCGCCAGAGAGATGGAAGGTGTTATTATTATGTAACCACACTGACTCCCATCTGAGGAGCGTGGAGTCAATTGCAGTCTTGAGGGATGTCAGGGAATTGGCTGCTCTCTGAAGCTTGTCATAGAGACCCGTCTTTTCATTGTACTCCTTTCATATCACTGTTGGCTCGATGAAAGAAGGGGAAGGAATCTTTGATATGTCTAAATATTCCGCTCCCACCAAGACGGGAGGGATTCCGAGGAAGAGCTATTATTAGAGGCTGAGCTGGAAGCAGGCGCCTTTGGTGGATCAGAGCTGTCAGCTTGCATAAACAGCCTCGTGCGCTTCGGAGCCAGCCGGGCCGTTTCAGGCCCCGGGCGCGGGCCAGGGGCTCCTACCCTGCTGGGGGAACTGCGCTGGGCTGGCCTGGGAGAAAGGGGGACTGGGCTTCTGGTCCCGACTCTTCATCTACTTTGCTGGACAAGTGGCTCATGCTCTCTGAGCCAGGTGAAGACAGCATAGTCCTTATGGACAGAGAGGGCTTCTGTGTGCAGGGAAAATGAGATGCTGTGCTACCCAGAGGTCTGCACGGGTAGAGCGGGGCTCGAGCACAGGCTGCCAGCACCCTGGGTATGTTGAGGCCAAAATAGTTTTTCTTTGGGAAGGGTATATTAGAGTTCAGCTCTTCCTAAACCCCCTATCGGAAGCATCCAAGAGTTTGAAAAATCAGATTCCCAGGCATCACTCCAGGCCTCTAGAATCAGAATTTCTGGGGGTGAGGCTAAGGACTCTCTTTAGTGAGCTCCCAGGTGGTCCTGAGGCAGGGGTTCCAGCACTTGGTTTTCCACAGTCTGCATTTGTTGGACTGGGTTATCTGTCTGGCTCTAAGATGCTGTGATTCCATGAGAACAAGGGCACAACCTCTTTCTTCATTTGCCTCCAGGCCACACTTAGCCCCTGCTCCCCAACCAGAAGCTTGTGGGTCCTTGGGCCTGTGGTCCATCTGCTGGGCAGACACTGGCCAAACACTGGCTCCTGGCCAGCTCTGGCTGGGGACATTTTCCTCTGCACCATTCTCACCTAGATTGTTGTGTCACCTGCCTGTGAGCCTTGTAGAGACCAAATGGGGAGAGCTTCTAGCAGCTGAAAAATGGGCCCCATTGAACTCTTCAGTGGCTAGTCAAAGTGTCTTCACCGACTAAGAGCCTCAGGGAACAAGCCCAGGAGACCTGATGTCACCTAAATCTGGTTTGGCCTCCTGTTTCAAAGGTGAAGAGATGGTCTCAGCAGGGCCAAGTTGGTTATTTTAACCAGAACCCCTGTCCTGTTGGGTTAACTCTGGTTCATCTGGGAACTGGGTTAACTGAAAGAAAGCAGAGCTCAGTCACTGTCCAGAATCTTAGGATACTTTGTGTTCTAATGGAGGCTGACACCCTGGGGGCAGATCATAGCCTGTCCCTGGCCTGGCTCTCATGGGTCCCTTACATCACCAGTTTGCAGAATTGACCGTCTTTTTTAGCACAGCCCATCACAGCCCCTCAGTTTCTGCCTCTCTCCTGTCCCCATAACCACTGGCATCCCCAGTGAGAGTCAAAGGCCACCCGGTTGAACCTGTTCGGGAGGGTTTATACACCCCCGTGCCCAGGCTGCTCCCTTGACCAATGAAGTCATTGTCTTGGGGAGGTCCCAGGCATGAGTGTGTAGTTTTTAAAGCTCCCTAGGTGATTTTGTTGTGCAGCTAAAGGGGAGTACTGCTACTCCAGAGTAATTGGTCTCTACCCCAGGGCAATTTGGTCCCCCAGGGACATGTGGCAATGCTGGAGACATATCTGATTGCTCCTGGTGTTCAGTGGATAGTGGCCGTGGGACACTGCTAACCCCTCCTACAATGCACAGGACATCCCCCCCCCCAAGCAGGGAGTAATCACCTGCAACGACAGGTGCAGAGAGGGACACACCCCACGTGGGTGAAATGTGGAGGTGACTTTGCCTGTGGTGCAGCCACGTGGCCCCCCAGCATTGCTCTCAGCCCCCTCCGAGGAACTTGCTGGAGATGCGACCTCCTCAGCTCAGGCCTACTGAATCAGAAAAATCGAGAAATCTTGTCCTAAGGATGGAATGTGGGGAATGTGGCCCATCAGTGAATCTTTGTGGGTGCTGCCGTATCCTGCAGTGGCCCGCTGCATGGCGAGCAATGTGGAGACAGTGAGTGTGGTGAGGGGTGGATGGGGGAACAGTCAGAGAGCTGGGGGTCGGGGCAAGGCTGACCGACCCCCAGGGAGCATTCAGGGGCCACAGGAGATGGGGTGCCACTGTGTGTTAGCAGGGGTGGGAGAAAGTGGCCGGGCAGCAATGGGAGGTGGCAAACACTGGCTCAGCAGAACCAGGTGAAGTGCTGGGCAGCCCGGGGTGGCCCTCTCCCCTAGCCTCAGTTGACATATCTCTAAAATGGGTGATGGTGCTGCCTCACGTCCTTTCCGGGTCAAAGACACAGTGTGTGAAGAGTTAGAACCTTAAGACTCCTAACGGTACATTTTATTGAGCACCTACTATACGTCAGGCCTCGACCAAGTACTGTAGAGACAGTCTGACTTCATGTTCACATTGGCTTTAAAGTTCCTAAATCACCCTCAGTCTACAGATGAGAAAGCTGAGGCACAGAGCTTGTAGGACACTTGACGCTAGGGGGTGACATCTGCCGGCGAGGCTGAGTGGCGGTGAGGGGACATTAGCCTCCTCCTTCTGTCTGACTGTGGGCCAGCTTCCATCCCTGCAGTGCTGCCCCAGGACGGCCAGGAGAGCCAGCTGTTTGGGCCTCATAAAGCCTGCTCCTCGGCCCTGCCAGGGCTCACGTCGTGTAGAACGGAGTTAGGAGAAAGCCTTCTTCTCCTTCACCTTTCAGGGAGGTCATTCTGCACAAAGGAGTGGGAAATGGCTCTGTTACCACCAGGCCTGGTCCCACCTGCCTCAGCACACTGGTCAGCCACGTCGCCCTGAGTGTGCAGTGCCTACCACAACCAGGAGCAGGTGCACAGAGGGGCAAGTGGGGCTCTTGCCTCTCGTAGATGGTCCACTTAGAATTCACATGTTTGTTCGTTGGCATTCATTCATCTCTGCTGTCCTCCATGTGCTCACTGACCCATGGTTAACGAAGATGTGGCTGTGCGCTGCAGGGAGGCTTCAAGGAGGAGGTGACATTTTCCTAGCATCTTAAAGAACCCTACCCGCCACTATCACCTGTTCTCACCTAAGCCTTACAGTCTTGCCCACACACCAGTGCCCACATACACAGCACCAGACCATCCATCCAGCTCCCTGCCAGGCCCAGGAGTTTCAACTGCACCTGTACTCCCTCAGTCCTGACAGCAGCCATCAAAACAAGTCATGGGTCAAAGCTGACCCCAACTAGATTCTGTTTGGCTCACAGCCTTAAAAAAACCTCTGAGCTAGCTACAACAATTTAAAAGTCAGGAAGTTGCGTATTAAAAAGTCCGTATTTTTTGCCTTCTCTAGAAAAATGGAAGTCCCTGCGGCAACCAGCTTGTGGTCGGGGGCAGCATGGTGGTCGGCCCTGTGATAGGTGTGTGCCTCCCCACCCCCAGCCCTGGATACATTTAGAATCTAACTGGGCCCTGGAGGCACTTGACTTTGACACTGCTGGGTCTCTAAGGCTGGGTCCTGTGGAATTTCCCTGTGAGTGCCTGTAAGACACCATTAACCCTTTTACTCCCTCTCAGGAGAGTGTGTCAGAATGGGAGCGAGACTGACATTTGTAAGGGAGGTGACTCATGCATAAACGTCGGCATTTATTATAAAATGACTGTGATTCACATCCCACCTGAGTGGGCTGCCCCTTGAGATGTGACACCAGAGCTTGCAACACAAAACACTTGCCACACACTGTGTTTGGTTCTGCCCCTCAGTGGCATTTCAGAGAAGTTAGAGCTCCGTGCATACTCTGCCCCAACGGCCTCCGGCCTTCACCAGAACCCAGTTTTGCAGGTTCTCAGGGGCTATGCAGTTTACGGTCCCAGATATATCTGCCTTCCCTCTCCCCAGCTCAGGCAGCCGCTTGGGGCTTTCTGCCTTCAGGGGTCGCTGTGGCCAGGAGGAAAGAGAAACTGTGTGGGAGACAATCCTGTCAGGCTTTCCTTTCTCAAGGCACCCTGAGGCAGTGGTGTTGGGAGGTGAGAGAGGAAGGAGGAGGATGGGAGAGCCCCTAGAGAAACACGGAAAGAAAGGAAGGGAGGTCCCCCACTTCCCAGGATGTGTCTTCAGACCAGAGTGGAGGGTGGCTGCTGTAGGGCCTTTCCCTGCAGAGGCTCAGGAGGGATAGCTGGGTGATTTTCAGCCTCCCTGAGGTTTCCAATCCCAGGGTGGGACGCAGGCAGAATGCTGTACACCTGAAGGGGCCGAAGCTGGGTACAGGGGCTCTAGCTGCAGAGTGCAGACCTGCTGAGGCCTGGAGGGGTTCCCTGAGCCCATACCTTGTGTAGACCCAGGGAAATCTGCCTGGGAGGGAAGAACTCCTGGTCTAAGTGACTGGGTGACCTTTCTAGCCAGCAGGATCAGGGCTCCAGAATTCAAAATGAAAAAGGCTTCAGAATTCAAAATGAAAATAATCTATAGGAGAGGTTAAATGATGTTTCCTATAAGCTTGAGTCTGGGGACTGAGATTCTTGTCCTCAGAACAGATAGTAAAGTAAGTCAGTTCCAGAATCACATCGCAGGTGGGTCAGGATAGCTCACCTGGAGGGCCTGTCCCTGGCTCTGTGTTGAGAAGGATTCTGAGGCAGTCTTGGATCGGGGCAAAACAAGCTTTCATTCTGAGTGAGCTGTAGCATATTTTAAAAAAATCCCATTTTAAATTAAATTAAGTTAAATTAAACTGAGGCCCAGAGGTTTGAGCTTTTTGCCTAAAGTTGAGGCAGAGCTAGAGCCAAACACTCTTGACGTCAGTGCTCTTTAATTGAAACAATACAGTGTTTTTTTGTTTTGTTTTGTTTTTGGCTTATTTGTTTCCTTACTTATGCCAGGCTCTGTGTTAGGTGGTGGGGCAGTTAGAAAGAGTGTAATGCTATTAGAACTTACTATTAACTTCCTACCACAATATTTCTAATCCTCATGAAGTACTATGTGACCAGTGTTTCTATGAGTCAGGGTAGGTCACTGCATGTGAACCCCCTCAACTTTTCCTGTACTGCACGTTTAAGGCATGTTCCAAGGTAGGGCCTCCTGGTAGTCTGGCAGGAACTCAGGTTCTTTCCATCTGGTGGCTCTGTCACCTCCCAGGGCCCCACCACTGTCTGCTGGCAGAAGGGGAGGGGAGTGAGTGTGGAGGACCGCGGGAGGGGTTTCTGGGTCTGCTCGGGCATTTCACTCCCACCCACGGTCCACGGGGCAGAGCTGGGAAGGTAGCCTGGACGTGTGAAGACAGGGGACGGATGATGCAAAGGGGTTTGCAGTCGATGGGTTGTGCCCATTCTAAAGAGGAAGACGCTGAGACTCCGCTTTAACTAGCTGGCCTGAGGCCAACCAGCCAGTGAGAGGCGGAGTCAGAATTTGCTAGGGCTGCCCTAACAAAGCACTACACACTAGGTTGCTTCCACAACAGGAACTGATTGTTTCACAGTGGATCTGGAGGCTGGAAGTCCGAAATCAAAGCTGGCCTTGAGCGTGTGAGATAGTACACTTTATTCGTTGCCAGGATTGGTCCCTCTGGGGTCCAGGAGAGAGAGGCTGCCTGTCTGCTAGCTGTTGGTAACCTCAGGTGCCACTTGGCTTACAGGTAGCATTCTTGTGTGTTCATCTGGTCTTCCTTCTGTGTGTGTCCAAATTTCCTCCTTCTGTAAGGACACCAGCCATAGGGGAGTAGGGCTCAGCCCAGTGATCACATCTTAACTCGATCATCTGCAGGATCCTCTTCCTGAATACGGTCATACTCACAGGTCCTGGGAACTAGGACGTCGGCATCTTTTGGGGGCTGCAAGTCAACCCATAACAGTCCAAACCCGGGATATTGGAAAGTTGTGAGAAGGGCATGAAGAGTCTGCCTCGAGGCTTCCAGGGAGGGTAACATGTGAGCTGGGCATTGAGGACTGGTGGGAATTCTGTAGGTGGAGGGGCAGAAAGGGAATTTTGGCCAGAGGCCCAATGTTCAAGCTCTACCACACGTGGCTCACTAAAGGCAGGACCTGCATTTTCTTTCCATCCTGGAATCCAGTTGAGGCCCTAATTCGAGCTTCCTCTTTTGAGTCTAAATCGCCAAGAGCTGACTGCCCAATTAGAGGCATAGAACAAATATGGATTGAGAACTGCATTGTGACTGGCAACAGGCTATCCCCTAGGGACTCAGAGACTGATAAAAGAGCTCCTGCTTCCTGGGAGCTCATAGCTCAGGGACTCACACAATGGGCCGACATGAAAATGTAACCAATGGAGTTAGTATAAGAAACTTGTAAGTGTGAAGTGAGTAGAAGAGAATGGAACCTTATAGCCATTAATGAGATTTGGCGTGGGGGACTGAGGAAATCTTGGCAGGCTTCTTGATAGAGGGGGAACTCTGCGTGTTAGGATTTGACAGAGGGCTTGGTTATGCAGAGAAAGGAGAGGGGAATGGGATTTTAGACATGAGGAACAGCCTGGCCAGGATTGCTGGAA
Organism: Lontra canadensis; assembly: GCF_010015895.1. Classification (NCBI taxonomy): domain Eukaryota; kingdom Metazoa; phylum Chordata; class Mammalia; order Carnivora; family Mustelidae; genus Lontra; species Lontra canadensis. The sequence goes on along the minus strand of NW_022630997.1, from coordinate 38,273,222 downwards.
GCCAGGCTGCTGTTGGAGGATCGTAGAGCCTGGAGCGCCAGCCTGGGAGGTTGGATCTCATGCCATCCGAGGGCCTGGCTGTTTGCATTCTTCTGCAGGGCAGACTGTGTGTGAGGCCCTACAACTGCAGATGCTCTGGGCTTGGTTAGCATGGCAGCATGCCCTAATCGGGCACAGCCTGGGGCCTGCAGAGACCAGCAGGGGTTGGTGCAAATGCCCCCCACCCTCCGAATTCCCAGGTGGATACCGTGAGATGACCGCTAGGATCCAAGTTTGAGCAACTAGATAAGAACAGACATGGAAAGCAGGCAACTGTTGTTCTTGACACAAAGAGTGTGTGTGTCTGGGGGTGTCCCTGCTAAGATCTTAGCCACTGTCCCAAATTCACAGTTATTAAGTTAAATGACCACCTCTGCAGCGTGTGGGGGGGTCCCCAAGCTGCCCTCACTTCTCAGACCTCACTGGGAGCTCGGCTTATATGCTTGGCTCCACTGGCCTTCCTCCCTGGCCTTTGGAAGGTAGAAGGGGTGTTCCCCCGCCACCCCCATCTGCTGGGACAGGAAAGGCTCTCCTGTAGGGAAGGGAGGGGGGAGGTCATTTAGGACTCCTGCCCAGGGCAAGGGTAACCTCTCTCAGGGACACAGGAGTGAGGCCCAGAGGCCCTAGGCAGGACCGTGTTCTGGGTGCGGGAGCCGGGGTTCTAGTCCCGGCCCCGCACGGATGCACCAAGGGAACGTGGGCCCAGTGTTGTTCTCTGAGCCTCAGTTTTCCTCTCTAACAAACAGGGAAAGTGACATCTATTGTGATAATCAAATGTTTTGATATTGGATAAGAAAGAGCTTTCAATATAAATGTTCTGTCTTTTGAGTGTTTTGGAAAATTTATAAGCAATAAACTTATAGTCTGTCAAAACAAACTTAGTGTGGAAGGGAAGATTGAGGCCAGTCACCCTCCTCCCCACATCAAAGAGTCCCTGAAGAGGAGGCCTCTGATCTCACCCTGTTTGTGTATTGGTTCACAGATCTTTAATTAGATGAGCAAGAACTGGGAAGAGAACAACCAAAAGTCAGCCATCGCCAGTTAAGGGTGTCGTCATATATCAGGACTTAGGCCTGGTAGACGGACATAGATGCCAGTGGGGATGCCAACCCCTGTGAGCCTTTCCAGGAACACACTCATCAAGCAAACGTTTCCACTCAGGCAAGAAGGGCAGCCCCTTTAAGGCCCAGCTCTTCCAGGGAGGTCCCCGAATTCTCTACATGCCGCCCTCCTGCTTATGGCTCTGTGTGGGAGGTGTTTGCTTCTGCACCTGTGTTCTTGGATACCTCCAGCCTGGGAGCTATGTGATGGTTGTCCCCTCAGAACCTGGTACAGGGCCAGTGGGGAGTAGGTGGCCTTGGAACAGGCAGTAACTCAGACTCTTGGCTGAGCCAGTGTTGTGGGGCCTGCCGTGTTGGGCACTGCGAGAATCCTGAGGATGGGTCTGGTCCTTGCCCCAAGTGTGTGCCCAGGAGGAAACCCAAGAGGGGCCAACAGAAGGGAGCAGTCTGGACAGAGGGTGGGCGTGTGAGGGACTCTGGGCACTTGGCCTGCGTTGTGGGAACAGACAGGAGTTAGGCAGGCAGCTGGGAAGAACTGGGACATTTCAGGGGGAATCACAGACATCCTTCAGTGCCTGGGGAGTGCAGGGTCTTGAGGAAGCGTATCCTTTTCTGTCCTCCCACCAGTGGTTTGTACACATTAGTGTCACCGTCTTGCAGGTGAGCAAATTCCGGCTTCTCCAGGTTAGATGATTTTCCATGGTCACGCACAGGGCTGAGTTGGAGCTCAGGTTGTCTAAGGCCCAGGGCCATGCTCCTGGGCAGGCCAGGGGGACTGCAGATCATGGGCAGAGGAGGGAGTGGGCATGGTTGGTGAGCAGCAGGGAGACCAGGGGGAGAAGGGACAGTCCAGGGGCACTATGGGCCATACCCCATAACCAAAGAGTGTTTCTCTGTCCTCGCTTACTAAGACTTTCAGGCCAGTGGGCTAGATCTTGCTACCTATTGGGCAGATGAGAAAACTGAGACTCAGAAAGAGTGGGCTCTGCTCCTCTGCTGTAGATCACTTAGGATAGGCTCGGAGAGAATAGGGATGCCTCCAACAGAATGTCAGCTCAGAGCTTGTTTCCACCATACCTCCAGGGCCAGAACAGTGCCTGGCTCACAGCGAGGGCTCAGTAAATGTTTGCAGAATGCAGAATGAATGAATGAATGAACAAAAGAAGTAGCAAATGAATAAATCTGGGAGCTGTCCAAGCATTTCATGCCTCTGTGTGTGTGTGTGTGTGTGTGTGTGTGTGTGTGTGTGTGTGTGAAGTTGGCCATGCTGCCCTTAGATCAAGACCTAGATGACCTTAGGAGTTCTAGGAAGGACACATTCTTCCCCCACAACACACAGAAAGCCACAGGGAGTGAATTCGCTAAGGCTTGTTCTGTCCTGTGCTCTGTGCTGGGCTCTGGGTCACTTGTTTATCCAACAAGTGGTGGGAACCGGGCAGGAGCGTCCTAGGCCTTGGGGATACGTCAGTGAACGAGACAGTCAAGGTCCCTGTCCTTAGAGAACTTCCTTCCTAGTTGGGGAACACAGAGAATAAGTCAGAAAGCAAAAACAACCCCAAAACAGGGAGAGGACTTTTGCTAATAATTTCTATGAAAACAACGAAGGAGGGAAGAGTAGTCTGTCTGGGATATTTTGGAAAGGGGAAGGCTTCTCTTGACTGGTGAATTTGTCTCTTTTTTCTTTTTTTCATGAGTGGGACCTTTAGCCTGGTAGGGAGATGGAACTAAGGCATGCTGGGGACCAGGCTGGGGTCATTGTGGTTACGTGGGAAGGACCCTGTCACTGTATGTGGGGGGACTGCCCCTTGAAACCATGGGGAGGAGGGCTAAAGTCAGGGTGCTGGGGCTTGAGGTGGGTGCTTGTTGATCCCAGGAAGAGGCACAAGGTGGCCTGGGTGACGGTGAAGGGGTCCCATCTCAGCAGGGAAGTCCCACTGTGGGGAGCCAAAGTGGTGAGGCTTGGATAGCCACTACAACGGGTACCAGGGATGGAGTCTTCCTGCATGAAGCAGGGTGGGGAGTGGTTCAACTTGTGGGGGTGTGACAGCTGGTTGAACTGTGGGTGCTGCTGTTGGGGCGGGACGGGCCCTCTGGAGGGTGGCAACCGCCGCATTTGGAAGGGCGTCTTGCACTGCTGGCCTCTGCCCCCCAGCAGCCCCTCGTGCCACTGTTCCAGGGGCCCTTGAACTGGCTGTACCAGCTGTGGTCAGGCTGGCTGTTCCAGGGGGCATCATGGTGACCGTTCTAGCCAGGGTCCTTGTGCTGCTTGCCCCACAGGCCCTCATGGCTATTGTTCCCGAGTGGGCAGTGAGGTAGTCTGCCCTGATGGTAGGGTTAGGGGGCCTGCTTGGGAGGGTGCCATTGGCCCCAAGGAGCAATGGAATGAGGCTGATCCAACCATGGGGGCTTCTTAGGTGGGATCTGATTATGGGGCCCAGGGCCCAGGTTGGCTGACAGTGGCAGGAACTTGGTCTCCCCTACAGGTGCCATACCCAGGGAAGCCAGGCATTTGGATGGGTGTTTGGTGGGATCATGTGTGTGTGTGTGGGTGTGGGGGTTGGAGGTGGGACTGGTGGTTGTGGGACGGACTTGACTTTGGCTTCCATTTGCGGCATTTAGATTTGCCACCGCTGCTGCTGCTGCCGGGCTAGGCTATCGACAGACTCCTTGTGCTGCATCTTGAGGGTCTGGATCTGCGGCTGGAAGGCCAGCTGCACTAGCTGGACCACCAGGGAGGACTCTCTGATGAGTGTCCGCTGGTACTGGCTGAGCCCCAGGGCTGGGCTCTGGAGCTGCTGGGTGACGGAGCCGTCAACATTCCCGAGCTGTGGGAGCCATGTGGCCCTTAGCTGCTTGTTCTCCTCCACAGCCAAGAAGCTGGTGCAATAGATGGGCACCAGGCCTTTCTGCAGGGTGCCCGGCTACTCCCTGCCTGCTTGTGCTGGCCGTGAGGGAGAGACTTCCGCACGTCAAGGCCCAGGGAGGCAGCCAATGAGGTGCAGCCAAGCTTGAAGTGCACCTTGTCACCTGGGATGTGGTTCTGGAGGTGGCCCGCCATCAGCTCACAGTGTTGGGGGGACTTGGCGTTGCCACACATCCAGTTCTGTCTGGCCGCGATGGCATCTCTGGTGCGTGTGATGGGCTGCGGCAGGAGGTCAAAGTAATTCATGCCCACCTGGATCTCCTCCAGAAGCTTCTGTATCTGCTGCTCCACTGCATGGACCATAACCATGTGACAGGCACTATTTGAATTGAGTCCTACTTGGTGCAAACGGACCAGATCAGGAAGATCTGAAGGAAGTTTATTTCAGGTAGAGCATGTGCAAAAGTCCCAAGGTAAGCTGCGGCTTAAGCTCCGGAGGGACAGAAGGAAGCTGCTATGGCTGGAGCCCCATGAGTGATCAAGTGGGAGGAGAGAGGAGAGAAGGCAGATGGTAGTTGGGACCCATTGTGATTGGAGCTTTTGTAAGTGCTACATGAAGAGTTTTGGGCTGGCCAGTCACAACATTTGCATGTTGGAGTGTTGAAAAGTTAAGAAGATCCACTCATAAATGATGTAAGTGTGCTGAATGCTAAGAAGAAGTGAAGGATGTCATGGTAGTGGTTGTGGGGGACTTGACTCTGTCAGAGGAGGTGACATTGAGTTGAGATCTTCAGGCAACTAGGCAGGGACACTAGGGTGCATCACTCCTGCTGGAAGTGGGACAGTGTGGCTGAAACCCACCCAGAAGGGATGCATCCTGTGAGTAAGGTGGGCAGGATGGTCGGAGAGCAGATTGGACAGGGGCTCCTGACCATGACGAGGACACTTATTGGTCCTGGGGGGCCCCTGAGGGCCAAGGGGAGGAGTGACAGGGTCAGCAGGGCTCTCGAGAGGGAGTGCTCTGGCAGGGAACACACAGAGGGGTGGGTGAGGCAGCAGGGTCCCAGCAGAGGACCCGGGAGGGTGGGTGGCAGCTGGAGAACATCACCGTGGACAGTTCTGATAGCTTCCTGGGATCCCTTTTGGATCTGCAGGTGGGGTTGATCTTGCAACATTCCTAAGGAGAAAGGGGACACTCTGGAAGAAGGAAGAGACCTGTAGCAGGTTGAAAGGTGTCCTGTAACAAAAGACAGGTCTACCTGGAACCACAGATTGTGATTGTATTTGAATTAAGGGTCTTTGTAGGTGTGGTTAGGGTACGGGTCTCAAGGTGAGATCATTCTGAATTAGACTAGACCCTAAATCCCATGACAAGGATCCTCTCAGAGGCAGAGCAACCCAGAAACCTGCCATGTGAAGACAGTGGCTGAGATTGGAGGGATGAACCCACAAGCCAAAGAACGCCGGGAGCCACCGGAAGCTGGGAGAGGCGAGGCCAAATCACCCCCTAGAGACTTCGGAGGGAGCTCGGCCCTGCCAATATGTTAGTTTCAGGCTTCTGGCCTCCAAAACTGTGGGAGAATGCATTTCTGCTGTGTTAAAAGCCACCCAGTTTGTGGTCATTTGCTGCGGCAGCCCCAGGAAACTAAGACAGTGCCCCCAAGAAACCCCAGCTGATGTTGCCGTGGTGGTTACAACCCACGGTGAGGACGCCTTTGAGGAGCTGTGCTCTGTTCCCATTTGGCTGCGCACCCCCCACCCCCTGCCTATATTAGAATAAGATTGAATTTTCTAGCTTGGGTTACTAAGCTTTCAGATCTGGAAACTGTGGCCATTAATCAGCTGTCACGGGATGTCGTAAACAAGGGGCTTTAAAAACCATGTTTGCTTTTTAGGCTGATAATACTTGGAGGTGAAGCCGGGAGAGTTATACATAATGCATGCATTTTAATGGGCCGCGCACTACAGCCCTCTTTAGTCGGAATGATTCGTTTTAATGTTCAAAATAAATATCAGAGACAATTTGCCAACAAAGCTGATTTTCTCCGCCCGCCATTAACTTAATCTTTATACCTCAGCCTAATGACAGAGGGGCTGGGGGGCGGGAGGGGTCTTGTATTACAAGTAAGTGGGGAGAAACAGTCAGTGTGGTCATGAGCCATGGGGTGGCTGACTGCGTGTCCCAGTTTGCTTTGTGCCCAGGGTCCTGCAGTCATTATTCTGAATTAGGATCAGGAGGCATTGCCAATATCCATCTATTTTTTGACCTACAACGTAGCAATCTCATATGGTTATATCTAAACACAGTTTCCCAGTTTGTGAGGTAAATGATGTCACAATGGAAATATGCCCTTTACTCTATAGGTGAGGAAACTGAGGCCCATAGAAGTCACACCCCACGCACCCTGTGCTCCTGTTCTCAGCCCAGGTGTTTTCCTTTCAGAATGTGTCTAATGCTACTTGCCTCCTCTCAGCCTCAACTTGTCCAGCCCCTGCCTTTTCTTGTGCCTTCTACTCCAAGAGCTTCTGGGTGCCCCTTAGAAAGGCAAGCCTTAGGGGCACAGCTTGTTCCTGTCCCCTGCTTCCTGGCATGATGACTCCTGAGGAAGGGTCAGCAAACTTATCCATAGCCCACCCTGGCCATGAGCTACTGTACCCCCTGCCCCATCAGTCTTATAGCATGTACACAGAGATTAGGAACACACACTGAGCACTAATTAATTAGTCTTACTGACTGATACATAATTAGAGTAAGGTCTGATCCCTGCCTTCTTGAAGCCTTCTGAAGGTAGGATGGGAGACAAGGTGACTGTCCCTCAACTTATAGTGGCTGATTCTTTCAGTTCACTTACTCAGGTCTCTGTACCCTTGCTGGGGGTGGTGGAGGAATTCAGCAAGGCAGGAGGTCTGAGCGCGAGCAGGGCAGGTCAGGGCTTTGCGGAACAAAACTGATTATACACCCAAAAGTTACCTCGCAAAACAGGGAAGAGTTGCCTCCCTCTGCAGCCTTCAGGGAGATGCCTATCTACTCGAGGCGGGGTGGGGGAGGGCGCCGGTGTTGGGGCAGGTGTATTGGTTGCCGGAGGATGCCGCTGCCTTGCCCTGCCCACCTGTCCAGAGTAAGCCCAGGGTCTTGCACATCTTACTGGAGAGGAAGGTCCCTCTTCCAGGCTGAGCTGCAGAAGAAGACAAGCTTTAAATTCCTTCATTCTTTTCTTTATTCACTTAAGAAATATGAAATCTTCAAGGGCCAGGTGTTCTGCTCAGCATCAGGGCAAATTCACTCAAAAATCCAGGTTTCTGGCTTTCTGGAAAAATCATAAGACCTGGCTCACAGCCTGGTGTTCTGGCCACTCTCCCTAGCATCACCTTCACTGAGCCCAAGTCCCTCCTCAATGCAGCCTGCCGGGTCCCTTAGTCTCTGCTTCCCGTACCCAGACAGAGCATATAATAGAAGCGAACAAAATTCTTAGAGTTTGTTGAATGAAACAGACTCTAAATGGTTTTGCTTAAAAGGTCCTGTTTTTCCTTCAACATTTCCACAACTTGGTCCAAGGTCCCCCCAACTCCCCACCCCTCACCGCCAAGGGAGCCCACATTGGGGAGGGAGGCTGATGGACCGACACCTGCTTCAGGTGTGCTTGGAGAAGTGGGGGCATGGCACTGTGGGCATGGCCGCCTTGGTGAGAGAGCAAACTTGCCTCACCCTCTGGAGGGTGACAGGGCCGCTGCGTCTATTTACATTTGAAAAGCCTATGCCCTCTGGTTCAGCTGTCCCTGGGCCCCTTTCCACAGATGTGCTTGCAAACGTATCCTGAGGGAGAGAGGACGTAAGCTCGAGTTAATGCAGAAACGTTTTTAGCAGCAACTAGGGGCCACCAACACGTCCATCAGGGGCCTGGGGGCAGAAGACATATCGCTTCCATGCCAAGTGGCTACAGGAGAGAATGGAGGAGCTGGTTTTGTGCTGATATGGAGAGATTCAGAGATGCTTTTTCAGCAAAATAAAGCATGAGCAGAGCAGTGTATATAAGAACACACTTGTGTGTATAAAAAAGGATGGTTGAAAGCATGGCCTTGAGCATAGCCCACCTGAGTGTGAATTTCTGCTCTGTCACTCAGCAGCTCTGTGACTTGGGAAAGTCACTCAGCCTCTCTGGATGTAGTTACTCAGCTGTCAAAAGGAGCTAATAATAGCACCTGATCATAGGGTTGTTGTGAGGATTCACTGTGTTAAAACATAAAACATGAATAGGACTGGGCCCAGAGTAAGTCCTTATTATTATGATGATTATGCATATATATATATATATATATATATATATATATAGATATATATAGTTTTTGGAAGAACACACGAAATGTTAGCAGAGGCTAGTTTGGATATTGAGGAGGGTCTGTGTGGGAGGTAAAACTTCCTTTTTATTTCCTACATTTATGAACAGTTCAAAAATTTTAAAGAGGCATTTTTACTTCTATTCAAAAATCAGTTAAACACACACACACACCCCACAGAGGAGGAAGCTATTTCTGTCCAGAGTTAAAGTAGGAGCTGAGAGAGTTAACTGAAGAGATTATAAAAGATCTCCCAGACAAAGAAAAGAGACAGAGATGATAATTCTGCGTGGAAGGACCAGCTTGTGCAAGTGTCCTGAGGCAGGAAAGCTGATAGGAAGGGTATGGCATCATATTTTAGAGACACAGAGGAGCAGAGGGTCCTTAAAAGTACTTACAGTGGGCCCAGACCTCACGCACTCAAACTCATGCATGTTCTCAGGTGATAAAAAATAGATGATATATTTTTAAGCTGGACATGACATTTCCATTAACCACATTCAAAAACAGGCACAGAGAAGTGAAGTACCTTTCCCAAGATCACACATCCAGCTAGGGGCACAGAAGATCTCTTAACTTCTGGCATCACTTTGTTCTGCTACATAGTATGGGCTTCATCCGTTCCATCAGAGAATGGCTCAGGATAAGGTTTGGGAAACTGAGGCTTGGAGGACAGATTGCTTGTTAATTTCTTTATAGTTGGCCTTCCCACTCGGTCATTGGCTGTAGGGAGGCAGGCTCTAGGAATGGTGTGTTGTGGACTAGCATGCCTTAGGGCTCAGGACAGTCTCTAGTACGTTGTAGGTACGTAGTCAGTGTTAGTTAAATGACTGAATAAATAAGGTCATGTGGGAAACTGGGGACAGTGGGATCAGGAAGCCAGGTCTCTGGACCCCCAAGGTGGACTCCATCCATCACACCAGGAAGCTGAGACTCTTGGGGCCAGGATGGAGCCTCAGTGTTGTTGGTTGAATTGTTTCCCTTCACCTCCTCCAAAATGGGAGATATGTTGCAGTCCTAACCCCCCGGTACCTGGTGGTGTGGAAATCAGGGTCTTCGGAGATGGAAGCAAATGGAGATGAAGTCCTCCTGGATGAGGGGGAGGCCATAGTGGGCCAGGAGGGGCCGTAAATCCGAGGCCTGGTGTTGTCATAAGGAGAGAGAGAGTTGAAGCCATGGGAGGAGGTGGTGCGCAGGAATGAATTCCACGTGGAGGTGGAGGCAGATTTGGTGGTTGTGCTGCTGAAGCCAAGGGAGCCCGGGCATTGGTGGGCACGACCAGAAGCCAGCAGAAGCCAAGGTTCTTCCTCAGAGCCTTGGAGGGAACAAAGCCCTGCCAACACCTTGATTTCAGACTTCTGGCCCCAGAACTCTACAGGAGAATACATTTCTGTTGTTTGGAACCACCCTGTTTGTGATCGTCCAGCATGCTGGGAATGAGTATTGGCATCGCACTGGTGCAATATGTGTCTGAGAGCAGGGCCTGGGTCTTGTGGTCGAGGCTGCCCTTTGGGAGTCACTGAATGAGGTGGTCTGGCCCAGCCCTTTCACCAAGACCAGAGAAGGCAGGCGCTTGGATGAGGCTGCACAGCTAGTGGGCCCGGGGCCAGCAAAGAGCAGAGCCTCCAAAGGTGGCAGCTGATGAATGATTTAGTTGCTCTACCCAACACAGGGCCCCTGGCCACCCTTCCTCTGTGGGACCCCTTCCTTCCCGAACAGACCAAATTGTGCTGGCAGGGATGGAGTGTCCAGACAGAGGTGCAGCATCTCGCTTTTGCAGGAATGGGTCCTTTTTCCAAATCTCTGGCCAATCTGGTTGCACCACTCACCATGGCCCCCACGGATACCGAGGGTGCCCCCCGCTGCCTGCATCCAGCTTGCTCCCCACACTTTCATCGAACCTCAGACAGGCATGTAGGAAGCCCTTCTCTCCACCACCCTGGGTGAGGGGCCTAGATGCTGCACTCATTGACCGTGTGCCCTTGGGCCAGTCCCTTCCCTTCTCTGTGCCTTGGTTTCTCTGCTCCAACCAATGTGCTTCAGTGTAGCTTTTGGGGTGGAGGGGGGACAGCGTGATGGTGAGGAGAGCCAGACGCAGAGCCCTACAGCCTAGGTCCAAGTCCTGCCCCAGCCCTGACCAGCTGTGTGACCGGGGGGCAGGCTGCCCAGCTCTATGAGCTTTGGGCTCCTCCCCAGTCAGATGGTGCAAGCCACCCAGCCTCCCTCTTGTCCAGGTGGGGACTAAATGACACCGTGCATGGCAAGTACCCAGCACAGTGCCTAGCACGTACGTGTTCTGGAAGTGCGGCCATTGCTTTTTCACCTTTCCAGTGTCACTGCCCTTATCCTGGTGCCAGGAGCCCCAAAGATAAGGTGCTTTGTACAGCTGGAGGTCTCATCCCCAAGCCCGTGCACGTGCAGTCTCTGGCCTGTGCTGTCCACCGCAGCCCCTGTGGGTTGGACCCACCTGCCTGCCCTTCAAGGCTCAGCCGTACTGGACTGCTCTACTTCTCAGAATTACCTCAAATTGAGTGCTCTTTCCTCCGGGTGTCCCTGCGGGCCTGGTGCCCCGTGGTGATGGCCTTCCCACCCCTAGCTACTATCTGCTCTCACCCCACTGCTGTCGGGGCCTTCCCTTCTTTCTCTCCAGCATAGGTGCTCCTGTCTCTCCCCAGCTTTGGTTCCCCAAGGGCACGAGTGTCTGGACCAGGCCCCTTACCTCCCCAGCCCCAGGAGGTGATTGGTCCCATTCTTCAGGGACAGGGAACTGAGATTGAGAGGGTTAAAATGCTGGGTTTGATTCCCAGCTCTGCCACTCCCCACCTCTGGGGCCTCAGGCGTGACCTCCCGTCTCTGAGCCTCAGTGTCCACTTCTGTGCCATGGGGACAGTGCCAGCGGCACCTGCCTGGCGGGGTTGTAGGGGTCAGGTGCATTGCCATCTGAAGGCAGCTTCTTAGGGCTGTGAGTTAGCTGCAGCTATTGCTGGACTCTGGTTGCTGTGATCACTAAAGCCCCCAGGGCCAGACAGCCCAGAGAAGTGGGGCGTCCTGGCTGGAATGGGTCACCTGATGCTTGCGTCCAGCCAGTTTGCCTCTGAGGCGGGCCCAGCGGCCAGAGTTTACAAATAGGTCATGTGCTGGGATTTTCTGAGGGGAAAGGAGAGCCCAGTGGGAGTCAGCTGTGCCCTTTTGGCCCCTGGGCGTGGCTGTAAAGAAGGGGGGCAGGCGAGTTGGGGGGTGATGTTGGGATGTCAGAGCCTCCTGTTTCCATGAGGGCCTTAAGATCGTGCCTTGCTTCTGCCCTGCTTCACTGTGTCCCATGAGGCAGATGTGCTCCTGGGGAATCTTGGGGGACTGGTCAGCCCCCTTGAGTTGCCTTCCCTCAGAGGAGCTCCTGGGAGAGAGTCCAGCAGGTGGAGAGTAGAGTGGTCCCTCTACTCCCTCCGCAGCCCTCTCTCTAGTTTCTGCAAGGAATGCCTGGCTGGGGAAGAGCATAGCTCAAGTCACACGATGTGGGGCAGAAAGGAGCTGGCCTGGCTGCCAGGAGAGCCTCTGAGCCACCCCTCCCCCACCCCTCCCAGTTCGCTGTGTGACCTCAGGCCTAGCACCTCACCTCTCTGAACCTCAGTCTCCTTACTCAGAAATAAGGGGCTTGGACTCCAGCTCCAAGAAACTATGAAAATCTCTTTCTCTTGATCAGGAAAGCAAAATGGAATCTTTCATTCCAAGGTGTTGCTGTTACTGTTACCTATGTGTTTGCCACCTTCCCTCCTTTGCTCAGAGAGGGCTCGCTTCAGGTATGCCTTCCTCCAGGAAGCCTTCCTTGACCACCCTTCCTGTTTGAGTCGGGGCCTCTCTTCTGGGTACCCATATAACCTTGGACTTCCCTCTATCAAAATATTCATCTCTCTGTTGTGCAACTGGTTTTGCCCAGATTGGGAGCATTCTGGGGGCCGGTGATGGATGTCTTCCATCTTGGAATTTCCATCCCTAGCCCAGACCCTGGTTAGAGACCTCACTCATATGAGTTGAACTGTCCTGCCGTTAGAGAACGGGAGGAGATTCTGGACTTTTGGATCAGGGCATTCTCCTGGGGGGCCAGGAAGAGTTTCTGGGTCTGTGAGGCCCCTCCTTGGAGGATCTTTAAATGACAGAGCTGGATGGGTGTCCAGGAGGAGAGGGATGAGCTGCTCCCCCTCTGAGAATGGTGAGATTTAAGTTGTGTTTCCATCCCGATCCTGTCTGTGCATCTTACTGGAGGCCTCCGTGTGCCCTGCTGCGTCTTGCTCCGTGCTCTGGGCTCCCGGGAGCATGGCCGGCGCGGGCTGGGGCTGCTGGCACGTCCTCCCTGATCCTCCCTTTCATTCCGGCCTCTGTGAACATGCTGCCCTGCGCCCTTGGCCCTCTGTGCTCAAAGCTTCACAGAAGCAGCTCAGCAGGAGCAGGAGCTGTTCTGACCCCTCTAGTCTCTAAAACTCTTGTAAAGGAGAAATACTATGACGGGAGTGTCTTCTGTCAGATTTACATTTTTTTTTTAATGCCGACTGCTTCTCCATGTGTTTCAAAATGGGGAAACCCAGGCTCCACGGCGAGGATCAAGTGCAGGGAGTGACTCGGTGCCTGCTTCTTTCCCCACTCCCTTCTCTGGGCTGAGGGTCACTGTCTGCCCAGCTGCCCAGGGACAGGAGCCACCAGGCCAGCCTGGGGGAGGCTCCTGTCCCCTCTCCCCACCTGCTCTGGCTCCCCCATGGTCCTTGTCCCACACCACACACACTCCTGCCTCTGGATCCTGGGGGTCCTGCCTCCTGCCTAGCATCTCTCCCCTCTCCTAACTCCTAACAGTGTCCCTCCCCACATCCTAGCTGGGAGGCATCTCTGGAGCCCCGAGTCAGGCAAATACAAAGGCTTGGAGCCCGACAGATCTGGGTATAACGCTTAGCTTTCTAGCTGTTAGCTTTTGGAAATTAGGTAACTCACTAACCCTCCCTGGGCCGCAGGTTCCCCATCTGGAATGTAGGGCTAGAAGCATCCACCTTAGAGAGTGGCTGGAGGAAATGGGGAATTAGCATGTGTGACTTGCTTCAAGGTGAGCCCAAGGGCAGTTCTCCAAGCCTGGCGCTGGACACAGGGGAACAGCACCGTCCTCACACTATTGATTACAGAAATTGAGAGGAAGAGTTAGAAACTTGTTCAGCAACATGGCATTACCATGACATTTTAGCTTGTTTTATAAAAGAATCTTAAACAAAAAATATCTTTAACAGACTAGAGAATGAATTGATTGGAAATCAAAAATGTGTTTTCACACTGAGTTTGGGAAGCTTTGTCTCATCATGGAAGAAATCTCAAGAAAGAGTGTCTATTTTCATTTTTTATTTGTCCATTTGTCTGTCTATCCATTCATCCTTCGATCCATCCATCCATTCGTCTGTGGATCCATCCATCCATCCATCCATCCATCCACCCAACCATCCAACCATCCGTCCAATCATAGATGCATGCATGCATGCATGCATCCATCCCTCCATCCAACCATCTATTATGAATTAAGCTCTCACTATGATGCTCAGAAGAGGTAAATTGGGTCCTGGCTAACACTCCTCATTTATTCAGTCTTTTTAGGGCAGGAGAGAGAGGTGGATGTGTCCCCTGAATTCCCTCAGTGGGTGGGCAGAAGCAAGTTTGCTTAACAAAGTACAGGTAATTAGACCCACATTACATTTAGTTTGGGAGTGGGTGGGATAGGCCAAGAGAAGCCCCCACCCCGGTTCCCATCACTTGGACTGGCTTGGCATTTGCCGCCTTTTGTGATAGGAAAACCTGGGCAGGACTGACTTGAAGTCTGTCCTTCATCTTCTCAAAAGTCAAAGTCAGGAGTTTGCTCCCTCCCCCTCACCCCCCCAGCCTAATTTCCTTTTATTATGGAAACTGGAAAATGACAAGTAATTGCTTGAAGATGCTAGAAAGATTGCATTTTGTTTTGCAACTATCAGCTTGAAAATAATGTTTAAGAGATTATGAATGGGTGATTAACTATTTTTTCCATTACTTCCCTCTCGAAATCAAAACCACAACAATTGTGATATGCACAGTAGAATGGAGGCCCTGGTCTCTAAAACCAGGCAAGAAAGCAAGGAGCCAGTGTCCCTTCTGGGGAGAAATCCTACCTCTCAGGCCTTGGAGAAGACGGGGACGGCGAGGTAGCTTCTCTGCATAGCCCCGTCCCTCCTCACTCCTTAGATCAACAGCGGCGATGGGGTCTGCAGTCAAATTTGCTATTTACTGCCTTTCCTGAGTCAGTTTGTTTTGGGTGAAAACAGTCTCTGATGTGACTCTATTGCGCCATTTCAGCGGGTGTTTATCATTTAAAAGGAACAATTTTAATACCTACATTTGCCTTACAGTATGAGCCATAAATGTGATTTAGACCTCCCTTTATAATAGACTCTTACAAGCGGTTGCCTAGACTCCAGAAAACCATTCCTCCAAGTGGTGGCCATGAAAATGAACAGGCTTTTCCTTCTTTTACGGAAGTTTCTCTTTTTTAATACCTCTTGAAATTATTGAACGAAAGCTGGGTAAATGGGCTGATTTGTGCATCTTTCTTGCTGGGAATCTGGAGCTCTGGGAATGCCTTGGGAGAGAACGAGTTGTTGAGGAAGCTGCTGCATGGGGGTGTGGGGGGGCTGTTTGTGCTCGCCTCTGTCTCTCACTTGTCTGGGCCCCAGCTTCCTCCTCTGTGGCAGGCTGGTAGTGTTGACGGTAATACGGACCCCTTACATAGGTGCCACTCAGAGTGAGGGCTAACAGCATCAGTGCACCTGAGAGCTTGCTAGACATGCAGATTCCCTGGTTCTGTCCAGGCCTACTGAACTGGAACTCTGGGGGGCGGGTGGGGGCCCAGCACTCCACTTTTATTAGCTCTCCAGATAGTTCTGATGCACACTGAAGTTTGAGGAGACTTGACTCCTTAGGAGCAGAGCCCGGCTCGTGATTAGACTGAGCCCCTAAAGCAATTCATAGGCTCCCCTTAACCAAACAGGGAGGTCCTGGGAAGCTGGAGGCCCACCATGTGCTTTGGACCCAAATTAGCTTATAACAAAAATAGCAGGGCCAATCTTGGACACCACAAACCAACGCTGGACATTGACAGATGGGTGTGTGTGTCTTGAGATGACAAGGATGATGACAGGTGTAGAAGATAAAATTTTGTCCTGTTCATTGAGAAAGACCCACTAACTACCCATTGTTGTCCAAGACCCTCTGTCACAGCACGCTGCCTTGGGGAGGGCCAGGCTGGTACGACCCAGGGGAGGAAAAGAGCCACACGGGAGTGGTGGACACCTGGGGACTGTCTTCCATTTACTGGAGTTGACATCTCCGCAGTTTCAGAGATGCCCTGGGGGGAAAGGAGGCATGGATGAGAGTGAACACTCCCTCACCAGAGGCATGCAGGCACAAGCAGAGGACCGAGATCCTGCTCACCATCCAGGGCACTGTGACACCGGGAAGGGTCCCTTTCCGTCCCAATATTCTGGGGTGTGTGCCTTTTGTTCCAGCTATGGCTGACCTTCTTGTGGCCCTCCTTCCGCAGCATGGGAAGGCCGTAACCTGGCGAATAAGGAAAGCCCTCCTGCGTGGAGATGCTACTTCCTGCTGAGAAATGCCTCCATTTGGGGGAAAAATTGGATTAATTTTTAGCGGAAGCAGCAGTGGCTGATCGCGCAGTTTTCAAATTGTTGACTATGATATTAAGTAACAGGCAGACTCCTGTCCAATGGATGTTATTAAAATTAACTGTTTTAGCACTACATTTAGAATCAAAACCAATCTGTCACTCCTAAATTGGTTTCTTTCAACTGCTATTTGCGGGTAAAATGAACAGTTTTAACAATTACATCTCCAGTGCAAATCATAAACTTGATTTACAGGAAAACACTTAATTTACTGCATTTGACTATGCACCAGAGCTGCCAATTATCTGACTGTAAATTTCCCTGCTTGGTTATTTGCTTCTTAAATAGCAGCCTTGGTCCCCTTGCCTCACTCACCTGTGGGCACAAGGCTCTAGCTGGGGTTGTACCCCCAACTGGGGGTTTTGTCTGTGACGAGTTGGGTGCTCCACAGTAAACAGGACTCTCTAGGGAGCGGAGTCTCTGAGGACCCTCTGTTTTGTGCTGTTGCATGTTATAAAGCCCTGAGTGGGGTATCAGTGCTATTTAATGCAGTCTAGGCTAGTCATTAAGGAGGGAAAATCAGAGTGTGTTTGGCGAGGAGCTGTAGGCGTGCAGTGGTGGCTGCCTCTCCCACAGTTCCTGCCTTCAGTGAGTCCACAGTCTAATAGGAAAGATATGTGCTAGATAACACCCCTCTGTTACATAATAAATCATCCCCTTAATTGTTGGCTGTTAATGAGCTAAAGTGCTGGGACTCACTGAGTGGCAATAATTCTGCTCAGAGGCATGGAGGTAGGGAAGATGACATGGAGGAGCTTTGCAGAAGGTCCATTTGAACTGGGTCTTGAGGGTAAATAGTTTTTTATGTAGAGGAAAGGGCATTCTGGGTCTGGGAACAGCATCCTATAGGACTATAGCCAGGTCCTATAGATGTGGGAGAGCAGAGTGCCTTAAGGGGCTGTGTGCTTTGGCCCAACAGGAGGGGAAGGGGCAGCCAAAGTGGCTGGGGGCCATGACCCTTTGGAAAGCCAGGTTGGAGCCAGGACTCACCTTTGAAGGACTTTAGAGTCTCCCTGGTTTCTGAGTGAACCCCTTAACCACTAGCTAAGCAAATGGAAGTCCATGGCACTGAAATGATTCGAAGTCAGGAGGGATTCTGAATGCTGAGAAGTTATAAGGTGGAGGAGGGTTTCCTGGTATTTTGAGAAGTCAGGAAGCATATGCAAATCCCATGCAAATTAGATGCCAGCCAGCACCTGCTCTGTGCCGTGCTTGGCGGGCGGCTTTCTGCTGCAGGGAGGGTCCCGTGCATTTTAACAAAGGTGAGAGACGTGTCTCCTGTAGCCTGGGCCGAGCTATGGGACACGCAGGAGGCTGCTTAGCAGGGAAATTGCCCCACGACTTGCCCTGTCAGGGGCCTTTCTGTTGGAGACAGTGTCCCACTGGGAGAGGGAAGGGAAGGCCCAGTGTGGAGGGCCTCAAAGGGCAGGAGGAAGCTCCCAAGATAGCCACCTGCAGGGAGCCCCCGGCTTAGAATTTCGATGACTTGGTTTTCAAAGATGCCAAGATTTTGGCATGGCAGGCTGGCCTGAGAGGGCTGGAATTCCCATTGCTTCTGCACACCCAGTCCTCTGGGCAGTGTCCTCTCAGGAAGGGACCACTGGGATTTAGAGCATCTTCCAGAACAAATGTCCTGTGGTTTGAGGGTCTGTTTAAGGGTTTTCTGCTGTTTGTTCAGCTCTGACTCCACTTAAGCCCCAGAGGGTTGATGACTGACTTGGTGGTGGTGAGGCTGACTCTTCTCACAGGGCACTTGGGGCCCAGCCCCCTGCCTGCTACACCTTGAGCAGTGCTGAGGAGCTGCCGTGAATGGACTGTCCTGGGCCCACCGAGAACAGCAAGTCAAAGCTGGGGACATGACCCAAAGGAGTTTTCTATCCCAAACTCTGTTTTCCCTCAGGTTTTGTCATGGTCTCACACAACAGTGGAGGTGGAGGTCAGTGCCTGGCCCATGGAAGTTTCCAGGGCCTACTCTTCTCACTGTGCCATGTGACCTTGGACAAGTCCCCTCCACAATATTCCTCAAACAGCCCAGCCCTTCTGTAGGAGAAGCCTTCCTCAGGGAGAGTCAGCCCATCCCGACTCAGGGACGGGGAGAGCTGAGCTATTTTGGGACAGAGGCTGCTGGACAAGCATTTTGAGGGGCTGAGGGTGTCATGGGTATCCCGGTCTCCGGAAGGACACTGCACCTCCCATTCCCTACTGTCCTCTAGAGGGAGGCTGGCTGGGGCTCACAGTGAGGCTTGCTGCACATGGGGACCCCATGGAAGTGGCTGACAGCTTGTCCTGCATGCCGTGCTCTCTCCCCGTCTCTCCCGTATCTATTTTCCTGGTATGCCTGACTCATCCTTTAGGTATGGTTCTTTCTGTGCTCTCTGTCTCGAATTGCCTGTGTCCTGCTGGCCTCCTCCCTCTGTTCCTGTCCTACCCCCCCACCCCTGACTCCCTACAGGGCTGCTCTCCCTCCCTCTTTCTCTCCTTGCCTGGGTTTGGAAGTCGGCTTCCCTCTCCCCTTCTCCACGTTTCTCTCTGCCTCAGTATCTCCTGTCTCCCCATCTGCATTCACTCCCCCGCCCCTGCTCCCCCACCCATCTTCCGAGTCCTGAGCACTTTGAGGGAAACTGAGGAAGGGTCTCTTCTGAGGGCAGGAGAGCATAAGGGGCGAGGATGGAGAACAGCCAGCCTTCAGCAGGTGGCACTGTTGGGCGACTTTTGCTTGTGAAACCTTTTAGCACTGAAAAAACATACAGAATCTATTGGCATTTGAGAGACTTCTTCTTCCTTTTTTTTTTTTTTTAAATAAAAATAATGACTCTCATTTCCCGGGCATCATTAAACAAGGTGCAGTGTGTGTGTGTGTGTGTGTGTGTGTGTGTGTGTGATGAGGATGTATGAATGCAGATATCTGCACGTGAGTCCATGGGGCTAGAAGTGTAGGTGTGTGTGTGTGAGCACATGCCGAGACCATGAGCGTCTGTGTCTGTGTGTAAGAATGCTGGAACGTGTGCCTGGGGGTGTGTTTGTGTGCCTCCGTGTGAACGTGGGTTTTCAAATATGGATCAGTGTGGACCAATGTAAGGCCTGTCTCTACCTGTGCACCTGTCCGTGCTGGACTCCCTGGTCTGTGCCTATGTGTGTGCGTGGCTGCAAGTGTGGTGACCATGTAGAGACAGGTTGCTGGGGGAGCACAGAGTGACGTATCTGTGGTTTCACACATGCTCTCACTCGCAGCAGCTTAGTATTGTGGACAAGCGGGGGAGCCGGGGAATCAGGCCTCCAGGTTTAAACTGTGTGTGAATTTACAGCTGTGTCATTTTAACCGAGTCATTTACCATCTCTGAGCCTCAGATTCTGCATCAGCAGAATGAGTCCATAGCAATCTCTACCTCTCTGGATGCCTGGGAGGATGTCAAGGGCCTGTCACGGCACCAGGCACAGTTAGCCCATGAGGTACAGAGCCACCATGTGTCAGCGTGAGGGTTGGGAGGGCACTGCCTCTTCTGTCCAGCTGCACTGGCTGGCAGTGGGGCTGGGTCGGCTGGACCCAGGGGCTTGCAGTGGTTCTCTTCTCAGGGGCTTAGAGGCCTGGGGTAGGGTGTGGGCCTCCTGAGGGCTTCTGAGGTCTGAGCAGGTGCACAGTGTCCTGGCTCTGCCAGACAGGCCCAGTCTGGAATGAGCCCCATGGTGGAGGGACTGGAGAGGCAAAAGCTGTTTCAGTTTCTCACTTAGCAGAAGGGGAGAGGGCAGATCAGAGGAGCCGGTGCTATTCAGTGCCTGGCGTGCAGGCCCCTGACTCATAGGCCAGTGTCTGAGGGCGCTTGGGCAGGCTGACCCCTGGCTGGGACCCAGAGGCAGAGCAGCTGCTGGTAACCCTGAGGCCCACCGTCTCTGTCTTCCCTCTTCCTTATCTCTTCGTAATGACCTTCTCTCTTAAAACTGGAAGAGGAGGGAGGGAGGCATCTGTTCTGGTTCTGTACTCATGTGCGATAATCATCCCCCAGCTCAGGGCTTCAACGATGTATTCTTATGGTGCCTTCTCCTATGGGGTGACTGGGCTCTGCTGGGCAGTGGGCTCGGTTGCAAGTCACCCAAGGGATGGTCACTCGCCTCCCATGCCTTGCCCCTCAGTGTCCTTGGCCTCTCTCTGGGCAGTGTCTCCTTCTCCAGGGCCCTCTGCATGACTTGGGTCTCTCCCAGCACAGTGGGCTCAGGGTGATTGCACTTTTCATATGGCAGCTGGCTCCCGGGACACAGAAAGTGGAGGCAGCTGGGCTAGGTAAGGGCTGGGCTGCACCTTGAACCGGGGTTGCCATTTTGCCACCTTCTATGGACCCAGAGCTGTCATGGGCCCACCAGATTCAAGAAGGAAGCAAAACAGAACCCACTTCCTTATGGAGGAGAGCAATGTCTTGTGGTCAAAGAGCCTGGCGGATGGGAATGGTGTCGTGGCCACCTTTGAAAGTGCGGCCTGCCACGGCATCGTGATAATGTTGGAAGATACCTAGCAAATTCCAGTGTCAAGAGCATTTCTTCTCCGTCCTCTTCAATCCTCTCAGCACCTTCTTCGGTAGATCTGTCCGGGCTTCTTCACTTGCTGTGTGATCTCGGGCAGCTCTCTTGCCTTCTCTGTGTCAGTTTGTGTGCATGAAATAGGATGATCATGGCAGAGCTCCCCACAGGGAGTTGTAAAGCATGGCTTGGCATGTGATAAAACCTCATATGCGTCACTGTTGTCGTCATCCTTCTCGTCATCCTTCTCGTCCCCTCACAGAGGAGGAAACAGCCTCAGAGAAGTTAAGGAACTTGCCCAGAGCCACACGGTTTGGAAATGCTGTAGCTAGGCCTGGAACACCCGCCTTCTCCCTCCCCATTCCGTACTCTGTTCCCATGGAGGCTCTGTGTTGTCAGGAGAAGAGTGGAAGGGGCTGGGAAGGCAGAATACAAGGATGAGAGGTTGGAGGGATGTTGTCCTGTCTCAAGTTCTCGGTTACATGTGCTGGGATGGGACTCCCAGGCTCATATCACTGTCCGCTGGCTTCTTCACAGGGCAATCTGTCTCCATCCTACCACTCTGAATCCAGCGCCCCCTCCTGAGAGCTGGGATGGAACCAGCGCCAGACTCCTCCCAGCAGCCCCCCACCCCAGGGCTGCCACCCCATTCCACAGGATGGGAAACCGAGGCTCTGGGAAGTGGCCTGGCTCCTGCAGCTCCCAGAGTTGCCGGGCAGCTCTTCTGACTCCTCCCGGGCCACGTGCCTGCTGCCCTTTCTCCTCTGGGGCGGCCCACTCCCTGCTGGCTTTCTGCACACCACACACCACACGTTTCCTTTCACAGAATCACTTTTTAACAGGCGCTTTTTGAATACTTTCTAAGAAATGTAGCCTAGGGAGTGAAGTCCAAATCTCTGCTCTTGGCCTGCAAAGGTGGGGCTTCCTTATAGGATCTCAATCCCATTTTCAGTTTTATCTCTTTTGGATCCCAGAGAGTCCTCCTCCGTAGCATTCCCTGGTGTCCACGGGACCTGTGGCCTCAGACCTCCCTGCCTCTGTTCAGAGCTCACAACTCACTCCTCCGGGGAGACCATGCTCTGATGGCCATGCCTCCCTCTGCCACAGGTTATATACCGTTTTAGTTGCCTTTTCGTGCCCCTGTCTTGAGCCCTGCACTAAAGGTAAGCTCTTCAAGGCCGCAGGTGTCCTCCAGGTCTCCTGACCGCCTCCTGGGCTGGGCATGGATCCATGCAGGATCCAGCATCAGGGCTGCATTGGTGGATAGGGGCACCAGGGAAAGTGGAGGGGTGGGGTAGACACTTTGCTACCTTGCATCCAGCTGGCGTGCCTGGAGTTTCCCCTGTGGGGAAGGACCCGACACTGAGGACAGTAGACATCACCCTTGCTCTGCGCCTCTGCCTTTGTGTTCAGTTTGATTTGAACTGGAGCCATCACTTCTCTCTTAGGTCCCTGTAGGGGGAGAATTGTAGGAACTGGCCTCCGTTGGAGCGGCAGAGATCCCAGCCAGGCTCGGGAATGACTTTCCACAAAGAGACGAAGGTGGGCTGTTTGATGGATTAGATTTCAGGGAACTGTCTTAGATGTAGGGGTCTTCTCTGTCATCCTTAAGGACTTACGGGTGACGGTGCTCCTCCCAGGCAGTGGAAGAGATGACCTCTTTAGGGATTTTCCATCCCTGTGATTTCTAGGCTGCCACCTCCCATGGTCCCCAGAGTCCCAAGGCAGAAGGTGAAGTTATGGACAGGAGAGTAAGGGTGGGCGAGGAGAGCGGGGTGGAGAGGGTTTTGTGGAGCTGGGTCCTGTCCTGCCCAGATGAAGGGAGGCTGCTGTGCCAAACCGGCTCCAAAGACAGTTGGAGCCACCCAGCACCCCCCACCCCCACATACCACAGTTATTTTTAGCACTGGGATGTGCAGAACATGCTACAGAGAAATAGAGTGGAAAATCTGACACTCAGAGCCCTGCTTCAAGGGAGACCCAGCTTCCCGCGTTGCTCACGTGGCCTGATGTGCATCACTCACGTTTCTGTGCACAGCTTGACTTTGAATTCCAGTGGATTCTCTGGAGCTGACCTGAAACCTTCTCGGTGGGGGCTGGGGTCCCGGGACTTGGCCGGTGGTGGTGGCTCCTGGTCAGGCTGTCTTCCTTGCGTGAGTTGTACACAAGTAGGGCCTTCTATACAAGACAAGCTCAGCTATCATTTCCCAGGCCTTCCAGGCACAGTGTGGAGAAGGCTGTGCGGGTTCTAGAATTCCTGTCAGTAGAAGATGGCACTGAGGCCCAGAGAGGGTGTTGTGTGACCCAAGATTGCACAGGCAGAGAATCACAGCCATGATCAGGAAAGCCAGCACCTCGGTTCTTGGAGTGTCCAACCCAGAATGTAATGTCTAGGAAGCCTGGGGTGGAAATCGAAAGCAGCTCGGGAGGGTGCGAGGAAACAGCAGACACAGACTCTGCTTGGAGGAGGGGATGGCTTCCTACCAGAGGCTGATGTAGCGGGTCCTTAATTAAATGTTACTTCAGGTTTTCTTCCTCTTATTACAAAAACATGCATGCTCTTTGTAGAAAATTTAAAAATACTGATAAGCGAACAGAAGAAAATTAAAAACACCCCTAATCCCAGCACTCAGAGATAAACCCTGTAAATATTTTGGTATTTTGGTGGAGATACTGCCAGGCTTTCTCTTTTCCTTCTTGAAAACATTTTCATTTATTTTTAATTACACACACAGTATAGGAATGCATTCTTGTTAGCACGATATGGACCAGGCTAGGGTCTTCTGTCCCTCTCCCGCTGAGGGAACCACGGCTGCGGGTTTGATGCGTATCATTCCTGATCTTGCTCGAAGGGCACACACACATTTCTATCTGTACCTATAGAGATACACGGCTTTATTTTTAGTGTGTTTGGATGTTTTTTCTTCAACAGAAATGGTATCACACAGTATGTATTGTTCTGTACTTTGATTTTGTCACCTAACTATTAGTCTTGGGGTTTTCTCCATGTCAGTACTTAGAGCTGTGAGTCATTCATTCTTACTGCTGGGTGGAATTCCGTACATAGATACATCAGAGTTTATTTAGCTATCTTCTGGTGATGGGCTTTTAGATTGCTTCTGCATTTTTTTTTTCTCCCAGCACTATTCCAGTGCTGCCTTCGATGCTCTTGGACAGGCCTCCTTGGGTGAGGATACTTATCCTGGATCAAAGCTGAGAAGAGAAATTGCTGGTCAGTTTCTTTTCACACACATTAAGAAAATGGGAGCCTCTTGCACCAACTGCCTTCTCCATTTCTCCATGTTACTAAGAAGGCAGCTGTGACAGCATTTCCCCAGCTCTGTTCTGGATGGTAGCGATGTCCCCAGAGCCACTAACGGGTGCGCCTCAGGAGGAAAATTCAGGGCAGGTGTATCGCCGACCCAGTGTATAGTCGAGGGCTCGAAAGTTCACCAGTGCGCATCGGTGCGCCAACGGGCGTCCTGAAGCGAAGAAATAAGTTGTCTATCCAGCCTGGCTTTTCCCAGTTTGAGAGCTGTAGGAAGCACAGACTGTAGCAGAAGAGGCAGCGCCACGCCCACGTGCCCTTGGCCCTTCCACTTCAGTGCACTGCTGCTCCCTAGTCCACCTGCCTGCACCTGGGTTTTGTTTGCTGAGGGCTTTCTCTTGCCGCCGGAGCCTTCTTGGCTTCCTGGTGGCGGGCTGCAAGTGCTGGGCAACCAACACTGGCCTCTCCTGCCCCCAACAGCTCTCTGTCCACGACTGAAGAAAGCTTGTGTTAGATACCCCAACTCCCTCCCCCCAGGGACAAGTGTGGTACATCAAGGCAAGTGTGTTACACTGGTCCCAACAGTTTATCCAGAGGACTTAGGCTCCGATCGTCCACCCTGGTAGCTGGTTTGAAACATAGCCGTGACTGCCTGCCTGCCTTCCTGTGTCACCTCCCCACTCCTCTGCCTCCACCTTCCTGCATTTGAGCCCTGGGTCTGCTCCAGGGAGAACCCCAGCGAGGACTCTGATCAATGATTACTTCATAATGGCTTCCCGAGAATGTCCCGAGTGTTTCTTTCAGCTGATTCTGCATTGTTGGACAATTACAGGTTACTTCCAATATTTTGCTAATGTAAACAGTCCTGTGGTGGACATCCTGAAGGCTTGAGAGCTGTATGCATTCTCCATGATTTCCCTAGGGGCTATCCCTAGACACAAAGCCACTGTGTCAATGGTTGTGCACTTTTGTTTTAAGGCTTTGGTAACTATTTGCGACATGTGCATCCTCACCTTCTCTTGTTGCTCTGACACCACCTTCCCGCCTACCTTCCAGGGCACGGACTGGTCAGCCGTGGGGGTGCTGTGGACATACAGAGATGCAGGGAGGCTCTCTTGGAGGGTCTGGGAAGGCAAACCAGAGGAAGCACCTGGCAGGATCCAGGAAGACAAGCAGATGTCCACCTGGGAGTTCTCAGTAAGGGGTTCAGAGCTTGGTGGTTAGGGGTGCTTCTCCCCAGATTTGTGTTCCAAACCCTTCTCATCCTGCAAGGCCCATATGAAACTCTGCCTCTTCCAGAAAGCCTTCCTTGATTGATCCAGCCCTTGTGAACCTCTTCTCAAGGCTGCCCATGATTCACTACTAATTCTATATGGTCCATGCCGTCCCTGGGGGTAGGGATTCTATCTGTAAGAGTCAACCTTATAAAGGACAGATTTACATACTTGGGATTTAGTTAATGCTTGTGGTAAGAGCTCTGGCTTGGGAACCAGGGAACCTGGATTTGAATCCTACCTTTGCAGCTGACCCCTGTGGGGAACTGTGGGGCTCAGGGCAAAGATCCAGAGAGAGTCTTGAATGGAAATGAGCACAACGTGGACCCACTCTCTCCCCTCCCGGCCTCTTGTTTTGCCCCCTTTCCCAGGAGCCTCTGTGCTGGGAGCCCCAGAAGCAGGGCCGTCTGTGTTTTGCATGGGGCTGTGAATATCAGCGTGCTTGCCTTCTTATCCTTGCAGGTGCAGGTTTCCGGAGACAAATATACCCTCCATTCCCAGCCCCTCGATCTGTCTAAACACAATTTGACATGCGTTGCTATTAGCTTAGCACCTTATCAAATAATGCGGCCTGATCGAGATAAAAGGTTTTACAACCCTTGCTGCCTTTGTTTCTGCCTGCATTCACCCGCCGAGACAGCTAATAATTACCACCAAAGACAAAGAGAAATCTATACGCTCAGCGTTGAGGTTCCCGTGCGCATGTTAAGTAGCAGCCTGAGGACAGAGAACAGGGAGGAGGCGGCCCCAAATGCAGCCCGTGCAGGCCCAGACTGAGCCTTGCTCCTTGGGGGAGAAAGTGGCCCCCATGGATTCTGGGGCCTCGGGCCCCACGGGTTGCTGCTATGACCCCTGAGGTTTGATGTCCCCTCCTGGAGGTGGAGACAGAGGTGGCAGGTGGGCTCCAGAGCCCTGCTGTGGACATGGCGAGGCCTAGTTAGGTAAGCTGGGGGAAGCTGGGACTGAAGTGAAGGGAGAGGCAGGGGGCGCTTGTGTAGAGGGCCTGGCCCCCCTCAGGGATGCTGGCACAGCATCTGGCGTCTGTGCTGACTTGGCTACTGGGTCACACTACGAGCTTGGCTAACCCTCTAGACCTTCATGGGCCTCAGTTTCTGTGTCTGTAAATGGGACTCCTAAGGCAGTGTGGTGGGCATTTGGAGACCTCAGTTCTATAGGATTAGTTCGACCTTGGACAGGCAGTTCCGTGCTGTTCTGAGCCTCAGTTTCCCCACCTGGGGAATAAGAATCTGATTGAGATGATGGCTACTGGTGTTTCGGGACTCTGTCCCAGGCAGTAGCTGACTCAGCTGGCATCTCCCTAGACATCAGTTCCGTGACTAGGCCTGTGTGGGGCCCTGACTGTGGGGGCTGAAGAAGGAGGAGACGTAGGCTTTGAACCTTTTCCAGGAAGGCAGTTTTCATCCCAGAACCAACAAACAGAAAGTGAAATGAGAGCTGGGGTGGCAGTGTGGGCTATCACTGCAACCTAAAGCAGTCTGAGAAGGCTTCCTGGAGGAGGAGGGCATGACTGGGGATCTGAATGGGGGTGCATGCAGCAAAAGCAGTACTATGGACTAAATGTTTGTGTTCCCACAAAGTTCTTAGGCTGAAACCTACTCCCCAGTGTGGACATATCAGGAGGAGAGAACTTTGGGAGGTGATTAGGTTATGAGAGAGGAGCATGGTGGGATTTGTGCCTTCAAAAAAGAGACCCCAGAGAACCCCCTCACCCCTTTCCACCCTGCGAAGACACAGAGGCACAAGGCGGCCTTCACTAGACATTGAATCTGTAGGTGCCTTGATCTTGGACTTCTGGCCTCCAGAACTGTAAGACATAAATACCTGTTTTTTACAAGCCACCCAGTCTGTGCTATTCTGTTACAGTAACCTCACTGGACTGAGGCAAATGGTGTGAGGATCCAGAAGAAGGTGGGTGTCAGGGGTTGTGGGTCTCTGATAGAATGGTCTGAACTCTAGCATCGGTGGGCACCGGCCACTTGCTGGGGGCCAGGGGTTCCCATTGGATCCCAGGACAGGGGGGCTGCCTGACTCCCCATGCCCTGGCCCCATCTCCCCATGCCCTGGCCTGCAAACCAGTAAAACCCTGATTTATCGCATTGGCCCATTTCTGTGGTGTAAATACTTCGGCTGTGGCTGACTTTAAGCTGCATGCAGTGTGCTGTCACTGAACATGACTGGGAAGAGATGCAGAGCTGGCTCATAGGACCGGGCCGAGCGAACTCCAGCACGACAAGGTGGAGTCTTGTTTAAGCCCCAGAAGTCAGATCAGAGACTCACAGAATATCAGGACCCCAGAGGCAAAAGATGGTGAGCAGCACACGCACCACCTCCGCCGCTGCCTGTGCCTGCCCAGACAGCACTGATCAGCAGTGTCTCCGGCAAGCCCAGGGTTCTTCTCAGGAGAGTGTTCCACGACGGCTCTGAACTCACCAGGGTTGATCTGGATGAACCTCCTCAAGGTACAGATGGGCAAACTGAGGCCCAGGTCAGCGAGGAGATTCTCCCAAGGTCACCTTAACGGTTTGGAAACGCTGAGGCTGGAAACCCAGCAGCCTGCTTCACCAACCTGCCCCTCCTGCTCCCTGACACCGTCATCTCTCTCTTTGAAAGCAGCAACAAGGGAAACGGCCCTGCTCCTGAGGAAGACAGCTCTGTGCCTGGGCTGGGCAAGTCTTTTCCCTGAAGCCTCCGCTTTGACAGGGACGAGTCCGCCTAATCAGGAATTCTTACGAACACTCCGCTGCAGCAACCTGCTCTCTTTGCTCTCTGCCCTTCCTTGAGGTATGTGTGTGTGAGCGTGTGTGTTCATGCGCCTGTATGCAGATTAGACATCTCTGCACACACAAACGGATGTGTTCTTATTCCCTATTAGCTGGTGACAAACTTGGAGCCCTCCCCAGGGAGCAGCGGTCCCTCCAGAGAGCCGCCTGTCTGTCTCCCAGATTTATAGTGGGAGCCAGGCACTGAGTCATGATTTATCCAGGGTTGGCTCCAGGCCAGCCTGTTCATGGCCATGAAGCGCCTGGTTTGCTCCCTTTTCCATCCCTTTCCTTTGCTTTTTCACGTAGCTCCACTTAGGCGCAGTTCCTCTGGGAAGCCCTTCCTGATCCCAGACGCTGCTGTATCCTCTGCCTTGTGCTTTCCTTTGGCTTGACTCCCATCGCCCTGCTTTGGGATTATTGGTTTTCCTGTCTGCCTTCCTCCCAGACCGAGTGCTCCCTGAAGGCAGGACTGTGGCTTTCTTTTAGGAGAGGAGCCTTTGGTCACTGTTGGAGGGACTCCAGCGCCCCTCTTTTCTCCCTGCCTTTCTCCATAGTTATCTTCATCTTTCTGCGATTCGGAATCCAGGATTGTTGGGTTGGAGAAGAGGCCTGGGGGTCTTGTTCTCATTCTTGCATGGCTCCCCGTGTGTTTGTCAGCTAGGCATTTTGTTCTAAGCCCCAGAAATAGACTCTGGCTGTTGGGAGCAAGAAGGACAATTTATGGGAAGGGGAACAGGTATTTGCGGAATTGTAGAACACACGGAGAGTTGGGTTCAGGCAGTAGGCCGGGGGTCCAGGATCACGGCCCCTGCCCTGCCATGTCCTGCCAGCCCAGGGCACTGGGCAGCTCTGTGGGCACCTTGGCCATGGCGGCCCTTGGAAACGGGATGTTTGTGGAGCTGTGGCAACAGAATGGAAACTCTGTGCCTTTTGTGTGTGTGTCCTCAGCTAGGATCCAGAATCGTCTGTGGCTGCCTCTAAGGCATCAAGCTAGGTCACCCCCCAATGCCGGGCCCCTAGGACAGTGTGTGGAACACACCAGGCATCACCCCACTGGGGACAAGTTTGTTGAGGCATGTGCCCACCATTTCTGGTTCTCATTGGCAAAGGTTATTCCTGGGGCACAACAACTCCCTGGCTCTCTGCCCTGCCCAGCACACAGGCCAGAACCCCCTCATGAGGAGAAGCCGGGCAGCCTCGGCAGGACTGCGATGTGTCTGTGGGTGGCCTCCAGAGTGGCCTGAGGTACCATGGTGGGTGCTGACTGGTTTCTTATGCCCCTCCCAGACTTCCCTATACAGGCAGAGGGCTCCAGGTTGCTGATTCTGTGGTTGTACCTGGTCCGATACTAAACATAGACTCTTGCTCTATCCAGGGCTGTCTTACGGGCATCCACCTTCCCATCATGGTCAGGAGCCCACCTCACCATGGTTGGGAGGCCTGACTTGGTGGATTAATTTGGAGATGGGACTTGGGGCTGGACCGCCCAGACACGGGGTTCCCAGACCCTCAGATGGTTAGCTCTGAGAGGAGTCTTAGACACCCCTTGCCCCATCCCTAAATATGCAGATAGGGAGGTGGGATCTCCTCCCACAGCATCCCCCTCCCCCAGTGACTTCTGGAAGGCATTTAGGGGTACGTTCCTGACTCATCAGTTTTGCAAAGAGGACTCATCATTCACCATGCTACCTGGCCAGCAGCCCTACCAGGAAACGTGCACATTTGTTGTGGGAGTTGTCTGACTCGTTGCCGGTCATCAGCAGTTTTTGGGCGGTTCTCCAGGGATGCTTTCTAGTAGGGGAGCCTGCGCGTGGGCACCCAGAGCTGAGGCAGGGGGCCACTGGCTTCCGCTCCCTGTGAGGGAAGCCTCTCCATGGCTGGGGTGCTGGGGCCGAGGTGGGGATGGCTGGTCCATCTCTACTTCTGCCCACAGCACGGGTGGGGCGGACGGCAGGCCCTGGGTCCATGTGTGCCGCATTGAGAGCTGTTACCTGACTAGGAGCTCTGACCAGAGGGGGTCCCTGCAGGCTGGGAAGGGGGGTGCCCTGACCAGGAGCTGAGACCTATAAAGGTGAGTGAGGCAGCAGGCCAGGTGGGGCAGGAGGAGTGGGGAGCCTCTAGTGCCCTCATTGTTAGGCCGTGCACGCTCCTCTGGGCCAAGGGTGATTTCTTGGGCACCGACTCAGAAGAGTGGGCTGTGCTCAGTGTCACTGTCACAGCACTGCCCTTCCCAACTGCTGATGTAGCTCAGCCTTGGCCCCTCCTTTGTCCTTTCTCTGGCCTGAGAAGCTTCCCGCAGCCCAGTTGGCTCCCACCCTGCAGGAGTCCTGCCTCTGGTTGGAGGGTGGGGCGGGGGGGATGTCACCTCTGTCCTGGCCAGCATCAAAGCCAGCCCTGCCAGCTGCCCTTGTCTTTGGGGAAGGGGTAGAGCTGGGCCCTGCCTGTGGGAAGAAAGCAGGCATTTTTTTATTGAGCGCCAGCCATGTCCTTTGTACTATGCCGGACTCTTGAATGCCTTGTTTCATTTCGCCCTCACAGTAGTGGGGGAATGTGATAGTACGTTCCCCCAAAGGGGACGTACCGAAGGTAAAACAGGCATGTCCAGGGTTGTACAGCCAGTGAGAGGCAGAACTGGGGACCTCAATCTGGGTCTTTCTGTGTCCACAATGCCCTCTCGAGGGGGAGAACGAGGAGGCGAAGGATAAGCTGGATCGCCTCACAATTTCACTTTTCTGGGGGAGTCCTGGGGACCATTTGTAAGTATAAAGGACGGACCAGGCCCTATGGGGGGTGAGGAGCCCTTGATTCCTCACTTCCCAGTGTGTGCTTGTGGAAGCCAGGGAGGAGCTCTTTCTTTCCCAAGGGCTGGGACCCACATGGCAATGTTGCTTAGACCCCAACCTCCTTCACTCCAGAATTGGAAGGGACCTCAGAAAGTCCTTGTTTACAAGCCCATTTTACGGAGGAGAAAACTGAGACTGGAATAGAGAATTGCCTCGCATCCACCTGAAGCATGGCCAAGTTGTAGATGGCTGCTCTTTGCCTGGGAGAAGCCCTCACAAGGCCTAAGGCCCAGAGAGGGTTGGAGAGGGCTCTCTAGAAACCCTGCTGGCTGGTGTTTAAGTGATGAGCCCCTGGAAGTTCAAACTCATTCTTGTGCCTTGTTGTGCCAGTGAAGGCCATGCCCGTCTCTATGATCTGCACTGGCACTTGATGCGGCAACATGAATGGTCTGGAGTCCCTCAGCCAGGGGGTGGTGGAGTGGCAAGTCTCGGATTTGTGGACTCCTGATCCAGTGCTCCTTCTGTGGTTTCCCTTTTCAGTCAGCAGGAAACACACAGGCTGTGAGTTCTTCATGGCTTTGGAGAGAGTTTGGACAGGTGGCTATAGAATTTTAGAATCCTAAAATCCCTGACTTATGGAGATGGATGGGGTCTCAACGCACTCTCACCCGTGGCACAAATCCTTACCTGGCCTCTGTTTGAACACTTGTGGTGATGGGGGGATCACTCTTCCCCACTGCTGGCAGCTTCAGCCGATAACTACTTCATTCCTTTTTGGAGCTGATGGCCATCGGCCGAGATTCATGCCCACCTGGGCTCCTGCTGGCCCGGCTTCCCATTTCTTGGTTGCAGGTGGCTGGTTCTCTGGGTATCCCTTCTTTCCTCTACAGATTGAGTTTCTATCATGGCTCTCCCTATCATCTTGTGAACTTGGACATGATACTTAGCTTCTCTGAGCCTTGGTTTCCTTTTGTATAAAATGATGGTAACTTTATTGGATTATTGTGGAGACTAAATGAGAAAAGGCATGGAGAGTGCTTCGCTTGGTGGCTGGCATAGAGTAGGAACTCAGTACATGCTAGAGAGTAATATTATGGCTCCTCATTTGTAAGCTACAGATGGTAGCTCCTGCCTTGCAGACTCATGTCAAGAGCTCTCGGAGATGATCTACATTAGTGGTACACATAGATCTGGGCTCCTAGTAAAGCTGGCCTAATAGTGACAATAGTCTTTTTTTTTTTTTTCAAAGATTTTATTCATTGATTTGACAGAGAGAGATCACAAGTAG